>NC_092125.1:214528331-215903331 GCF_043159975.1 Macaca nemestrina | reverse complement strand
TTGTAGGATCCGATTCATTCCTAGGTCTCGCCACCTTATCTGCATCCGTGTGATCCACAGGCCACTGACTGGCATCCCAGGAGCCATGGTGGGCCCACTGTCTGTGTGTTTTAATTTTCTTACCTTTAGGTAGAGCATACATTCCTCACTTCACCCCAGTCCCCACCCTTCCCTATCGCCTTCACCTGGGCTGATTCGCTCATTTGCTTCGCCGGCCTGATACTGTCTGCATTTGCCTCTCCTCCTGGGCTCTCCTTATAGGGAACTTGGATGGGATTTGATTTGGGTGCTTTTCTCTCTTTTGTCATCTCTTTCAAGGCCTACAAGTCCCATCTCCCATTTTACATCTTTTTTTCAGCCCTCTTTCCTATATCAAAACTTCCCCATTCAAAGCTTCACCTCCTCAGGTCTTCAGACTCAGTAAAGGAAAGGAGACATCAATGGGCAGCCATTCAGTCTTCTTGGCTCATGGAGGCAGGGGTCACCTCTGTCACCCCTGACCCTGTGCTGGGCCCTGCCCTGAGAGAAGCCCACATGTCCCCAGCTGTAATGGATCTGATGCTGAGAATGATCCTCATCCCAGGCAAGGAGGCCCAGGGCAGGGCTCGGGGAGGAGGCCCTGCCCTGGGAGAGCAGTGGCTTCTGGGTTAGAACTCACTTGAAGGATGTGGGGAGGGGTGGGGGTGGGGTGCATTCCAGGCAGGAAACACAGGAGCTAAGCTATTTAGGCTCAGAGAAAATGGAGTTGCTTTGTGTAACCAAATTTGTCCTCTCCTTTCTCCTCCCCTCCCTTTCCCTCTTTCCCTCCCTTCCTTTCTCTTCCTCCCTTCACTTTCCTTTCGCTTCCCTAGAGGAGGGGTTCCTTGGAGACCCTTGTGACTGGCTGGAATATGGAAAAATCCTGGAGGACTGTCTGGAGGAAGCATGAATCCAGGGAGGACAGACTGTGAGGTGCAGGAGGGGTGCAGGGGCTGGGCAGATGGGGGGCTCACTCATGCCTCCTGCAGGTCCCAGCTGAGGCTGATATAGTCAAGAGACTAGGGCTACTACATTCACACTTCCTCCAGGCAGCCTTCCAGGATTCTTGTAGATTCTAGCCAGTTACAAGGATCTCCAGGGAGCCTCTGCTTCCTGGGTCCCAGGGCACTGTGCATGCACTTGGATTTTGTCACTTGCCTTTGTCATTTGCACCCACCTCCCCAGCCGTGACCCCTTGAAGGCAAGGCTGTCCTGTTACACCTGGCACCTGGCATGGGATGGGACATAGAGAGAGCCTTACCCCTGCATGCAAGCTGTCCCATGAGTCCTCTGAGTTTTGGCCCTGGCTCTGCCGGTGCCATGTGACTTCCTTGCTGAGCCTTTGCTCCTGCATCTGTAAAATGGGGATAAGGATACCTACTTTGTAGGGTTGCTATAGGAATAACCATCCAGCCCCTGCCTACCATGAGCTCAGCACCTCTGAGGCAGTCAACCAACTGGCTTGAGAACAGACAGAAAAAGGGGCCCCACCCAGGCTCCTTCCAGGGGTAATTCCGCTGAGCTTGCGAAGGGGAAGAACACACGGCACGCAGGGCCCAGGGTGCCCAAAAAGCTGGGGTGCCCAACAGAGGGACTCAGCCCCCCAACCAAGTCATAGGACATAGAGACCATTTTGGCAAGCCTGAAATCAAGAAAGACGGAGCCAGGCTTGGGGACTGGTGATGAACCCCTGGTGCAGTGTTGAGGGGAGCCGGGAAGGGCTAGAAGAGGGCAAGCCAGCACCCCTCTCTGCTGAAGACCAGACACAGGCTGGGCCTCCCAGGAGGCCTGGGCGCTGACCTGGGGTGCGCCATGCTCCCGTCCCCGCCGGATCAAGAACGGGAAGCTAAGAAGTGTGGCCGGTCAGGAGGCTGAGAGCCTAATTGGTTAATGTTGTACATGTTTTGACGGGCCCAGATGTAGTGCTGGCGAAAGGTGAAGTATTAATACGTATAATATATAATTATGATGTGCCACCAGCCTGGCAGCCTGTGTAAATAGTTACCCAGCTGGGAGCTAATCCCGGTAAGTGGGCCGGGGCACCTCTCACACGCGACAGGCCGGCTTCTGCCCTGCGGAGAGGGCCTGGGCTTCACCTGGCCTTGTCTAGCCCTAGAGGATCAATCTGATTGAGTGGGTGGGCATCCAGGACTGGGGCTGGCACTTCCAGGGGTTGGAGTGTCTGGGCTGGCGTGGAATTGTCCACTATTAAGGAGGTGGTCATTAGGGAAGGAAGGAAACCAGGCTGGACTGGCCTCTCCTCACTGGCTAAGCCCTGTGCCCACCGGGCACTCCTCACTGGCCAAGCCCTGAGCCCACAGCTTCACACCTCATGCCCACTCTGTGTCTCCTCCTCCTCTCCTCTCTGCAGATGGAGAAAATCAGAGAGGCTTAAGGAAGCACAGCAAGTGGGTAACAGGGCTGGGATTCAAATGCAGTCACCTGGCTCTAAGCCTGAGTGCTGTTTCTCCCAGAAAGCAACAACAAGGCCACTGCCCCCATCCCTAGCCCCAACCAAGGTCACTCTTGCTGAGCCCCAAGAGGATTCCCATTGATCCCCCGTACTGAGGATACGGAGGGAGGTCTGCGGCATTCTGGATCTCTCCCCTTAATTTAGCTCAAATGTTGAGAAACCAGAGAACGTTTAGGGAAGATTCCAAACAAATTGAGCTGCCCCTAACAGCCAGCTCTGAGGTTTTCGTCTCTGAGTGTTTGTAGCCCAGGAAGCCTGGCATCCACCGCAGGTGACCGGGCAGGGTGCGGGTGTGAGGCTAGGAGTGAGAGTGGACAGTGGGACTGAAATCTGGACTCAGCAGGTCCTGTCAAAAAGACATGCAGACTCTCCCAGTGCTTTGGGAGGCTGAGGTGGGTGGGTCACCTGAGTTCAGGAGTCCCAGGCCAGCCTGGCCAACGTGGTGAAATCCTGTCTCTACTAAAAATGTAAACGTTAGCCAGGCATGGTGGTAGGCTCCTGTAGTTCCAGCTACTTGGAAGGCTGAGGCAGGAGAATTGCCTGAACCCGGAAGGCAGAGTTTGCAGTGAGCCGAGATTGCACCACTGCATTCCAGCCTGGGCGACAGAGTGAGACTCCACCTCAGAAAAAAAAAATAATAAAAGAAAGAAAGAAAGACATTCAGATTCAAAATAACTTTCTGCACCCCTCACTGTTGCTGTGCTGCTCAGTCCAGGGCCTCAGACTCCCTGTTGCCTTGCAGAATTTCAGGGGGCAGTGGGGCTTCTAGCTCATTCTTTGGAGGGCTGACTCTGCCTTGCTGTCTGTCTCCTGGCTTTGGTGACTCACCTGCCTGGTGGGCACTCCAGGACCTCACTCACCCTGTGAGCCGCTCTGGGGGCAGCTCCAGGAGCTCAGATTTACTGCTCCCCCTTATCCGCTCAAGGTCTCGGTCATAGCCGCACCATGGCCCTGTGCGTGTGCCTGTCCATAAGTGAGGGGTTTTCTCCCCTGCCTCCATGCTGCAGCCCACAACCTGGGGACTCCCCAGGCAGGGGATTCATTCATGTCTGTGGTCACCATCGTCCTGTTCCCAACGTGTCCGCTGTGACTTCCTGCCTCCCAGCCCGGTCTGGTACACACGTTAAGCAAGACTGCAACCTGCAAAGTCCAGCCCATCTTCCTCCCGGCTGCAGCCACTAATGGGATGCTAAGTGCCTATTTTGCAGATGAGGAAATTGCAATTAAGAGAGGTTAAGTAACTTTCCCAGGGTCACATATTTGGTTCGCCACTCCAACACCATGATGTTTCCACTCCATCAGATTTCCTCTGTGCTGGATGAGTCTTGGAGGGGAGGGGTGTTTCCTCCATCTGACTCAGGGCTCCCATAGGGTCTCCTCCATCAGAGTAAGCATTTGCTCAGAGCAGGAACTCTGTCTCTACCACTAGACTGACAGCTTCCTGAGGGCAGAGGCTGCACACCTCCCGTCAGCCAGACCCTCGTTAGAACCTGCAGTTAGAACCTGCATCTCCTCCATTACACTAGGAATATCCTAGTACAGGGTCCCAGGGGACACTATGAAGGTCATATCTCCCCCCATCAAACTGGGATCTTTCCCTAAGGGCAAGTTTAGGGCCCCCCCCACCCCATCAGACTGGGAGCTCCCTGAGGGCAGGGACTGTGTCTGAAGTCCTTCAGCATCTCACATGCCTGCCCTGTCATCCTGTCCCTGGCTTTAGGACCCCCTGCCATGGCAGCCCTGATGGTGTTCACTTCCTGCACAGGACTCACCCTCAGCCGGAGCAGAAGCTGCCAACAGACCACTAAACCACAGTGCACCCTCGGCATTAATTAGTGTTGCTGCTGTTAAGTGTTTCTTCCCATTTATGCAAATCAGCGAGGTAAGAGGCATATAATGAAGTGTTTGTGGTTTAATACTGTGCGGTAGGAACGAAGAGGAATTTTAATTACTGGCTCCTAATTGGATGGACGGCTTGTTAATATCTTCCTGACAGGACATCTGAGTCGCCGCTGCCCACTCACCCAGGCCCAGGTGTCTGCTGCCCACTCCCGACCACGGCAGCGTCAGGGAACAGTGCCTCCAGGAGCCATCCTTGCTGTCCTTGCCCAGGGGTCATTCCTGGCATCCCTCCGCCCTTGACTTTGGAGCTCCTGTGGCTTTCAGTCTCTTCTCTTCTCTCTCTCTCTCTCAATCTCTCTGCCTTCGGAGGACCCTGGGCTTGTGTTCGAATCCCCATTCTGCCACTTAACTGTGTGATGCTGGACAGGTCACTTCCCCTCTCTGAGCCATGTTCTTCAGGCTAAGTTCTGGAATATGGGTGATGGGCATTGAGAAATCAGGAAGTTTATGCAGTTAGGAAAGGTTTTTCAGAGAAGGATGAGAGGGTCCTGAAAGACACATAGCATCTTGAGGTGAAGGGAGGCCTACCCAGGCAGAGAATCTGGAGGAGAAAAGAATGTAGGGTATGTGGGAGAGTCTGGAGGTGGGCGTTACCCCCAGAGGTAGGAGGTGCTGAGGACAGTTCCCTCCCCCTCATCCTTCAGGGCTCAGCCTGGTGTCCAGCATAGGTCCGAGACCTGAGACAGATGTACTCAAAGGACTTGTCTGCTGAAGATGCTCCAAGTCAGGGTGCAGTTTGGATTCTAGAGAAAGTAGGCAATAGGGTGCCATGGAGGACTCCGAACAGGGGACTGAAGAAATGTTAGAATCAATGGCACCTTCATGGCTCCCTCTGCCTTCTCTCAGATTCACCTCCCGATGTGGTTTGACTGTGTCCCCACCCAAATCTCATCTTGAATTGTAGCTCCCATAATTCCCACGTGTTGTGGAAGGGACTGGTGGTTCCCCCATACTGTTCTCATGGTAGTGAGTAAGTCTCATGAGATCTGATGGTTTTATAAGGAGAAATCTCTTTTGCTTGGTTCTCATTCTCTCTCTTGCCTGCCGCCATGTAAGATGTGCCTTTTGCCATGGTTGTGAGGCCTCCCCAGCCGTGTGGAACTGTAAACCCATTAAACCTCTTTCCTTTATAAATCACCTAGTCTGGGGTGTGTCTTTTTTTTGTTGTTTTTTTTTTGTTTTTTTTTTTGAGATGGAGTCTCACTCTGTCACCCAGGCTGGAATGCAGTGGTGCGATCTCGGCTCACTGCAACCTCCGCCTCCCAGATTCAAGCGATTCTCTGCCTCAGCCTCCTGAGTAGCTGGGATTACAGGTGCCCAGCACCACGCCAGACTAATTTTTTGTATTTTTAGTAGAGACGGAATTTCGTCATGTTGGCCAGGCTGGTCTTGAACTCCTGACCTTGTGATCCATCCACCTTGGCCTCCCAAAGTGTTAGGATTACAGGCGTGAGCCACCACACCCGGCCTTGGGTATGTCTTTATTAGCAGCATGAGAACAGACTAATACACCATCCCACCAAACATCCAAATCTTGACGTGGTCCAGGTCCTCAGAGGACAAATTCAGAAGCATTTCTGGATCCCCTAGGATGGGCAGAGTGGTGACATTTGGGCAGGGCCAGGCTAGGGGGAGAGAAGGAAGGAAAAACAGTCACTTCTCACCAAACAAGTTTTAAGAAGAGTTATAACCAGATAGAGAAGCCTCACTAGTCTCACTCTGCTGGAGTTAGAGCCTAGCTTTGGGACTTAACCAGCCTCGGGGTCCTTCTGAGCCTTACTATACTTATCCATAAAATAGGTTACACCTACCTTATCAGATGTGCTCAGAGAATACGTGACGTAAAGCACTTCAAGCACTCAGCATTATGCTCACATGCAGTAGGTGTTCAACAAAAGGCAGATGTTATTATAATTCGATTTCCTACAATGGCAGGCAGTGAGCTCTCCTGGGTGTGGCTTCCTGGTGACAAGCCCAGGTGTCTGACTTAAGGCACAGCTGGCTCTGCACTTTCCAGCTGGGTGAACTTGTGTGATTTCCTGTTTAAGTCATACTTTCCTTTCTGGTAACATGAGGATCATATAGTCCCTCCTCACAGGGTCTGGGGAAGGACTGGGCACTCAAGAGTGTGCTCATTCGGTGTGGCGATGGCTGCTCCTGTCATAGTCATTATAACCCACTGATGGGAGAACTAAACCAGCGGCTTCCCCGTTCTGAACTTCAGCTTCCCTGTTCTATCCAGGAATCACAGTCCCTGCACCCGCAGCCACCCAGAATCATTGCAGAGTTAGCAGATCCTATTGCTGACCAGCCTTCCTGAACTGTAGAGCGCTGGACCAATGTGGGCTCTGATGGTTAGGACCACAGAGGGTATGGAGGGGGGTGGTGGTGGCTGTTCCTGGAAGCTGACTTGACCTGCTCAAGATGGGAGGTGACTGTGATCCATGTACCCCTGCGTCCTGGAAGACACTGGAAAGTCATTATGGGTGCAGGGACCAACTGTAGAGCTTTAGGACTCTGTTCCTGCTGGGACCTGGCCAGAGACTCTCTTGGGCTAGAGTTTGGCCTCCTTGGCCTCCACTTGAGATCAGCAAGCTCCTGAATCTCAGGGGTCCAGGTAAGGCAAGGAAACCCTGTGACTCGGCCCTCTCCTGTTTCAGTTCGGCCAGCCTTCTTTCTCCAGAGTGCCTACGGGGCCCTCCCAACCTCCACTGGCATGAACGAGAAGGGAAAACCAGCATTTATACAATGCCTCCTGTATAGAGCAGGTGCTTCTCTAGGCACCATTACCATCCCCATGCCACAGACGAGCAAGCAGAGGTGGCTCGCGGGGATTGTGCAGTGAATGACCATTGGAGACAGGTCACCAGCCCATGCCTGCCTGATTCCAACACCGTGCCCTCTATTCCAAGCCAGCAGATGCCAGCTTGAGTCCCAGAACTCTACCCAGGCCACCAAGAGCCTTATTTACCTTCCCCCCAGCCCACTTTCCTGGGCTTATCAGGCAGAGGCCGAAGCAGCTGCTCACACTGCAAGCTCCCGTTCCAAGTGCCCCGCCAGTGACAGGAGAAAAAAGGAGCCTGAACCCTCAGGAATCCCCTGGCTGAGAGGCCTGCCAGAGTTTTCAACGGCAAGAAAAGCTACGAAACGGGGTTAAACAAACACTTGTTTGAAAGGAAAACAGATGCCAGACAGATGCGCTCCCAACTTACACTGATACAGTCTCGCGTGGCGGTGGGAGGAGGCCAAATATTGATGAAGCGTTTACCGCAAGAGGCAGAGCGGTGGAGCAAAGGCACTGAGGCTTGAAATCAAGCAGATGAAGCCGACCTCGGCTGGAATTCCAGATCCCCTTGGAGGGCTGTGTGACCTTGGGCAGGGCACTTAACCTCTCTGAGTCTGTTTTCTCATCTGCAAATGAGGACATTTGCCAATTAGGACAAATCGTACCCTTGCTATAGAGCAAGCTTCTTAATTTACAGGTGGTCCCCAATTTACAGTGATTTGATTTCCTGTTTTTCTTTCTTTCTTTTTTCATCTTTTTTTTGAGACAGGGTGTCACTCTATCACCCAGGCTGGAGTGCAGTGGCATGATCACAACTCACTGCAACCTCAACTTCCCAGCCTAGGGCGATCCTCCCACCTCAGCCTCCTGAGTAGCTGGGACTACAGACACATGCCACCACGTGTGCCTGTATTTTTGGTTTTTTTTTAGAGACAAGGTCTTGCCATGTTGCCCAGGCTGGTCTCAAGCTCCTGAGCTCCAGAGATCTGCCTGCCTCTGCCTCCCCAAGTCTGGGATTAGAGGTGTGAGCCACCGTGCCTGGCCCAATTTGCCATTTTTCTACTTTACATTAATGGTGTGAAAGCAATAGCCATTTGGTAGAAACTATCCTTTGATGGTTCAAACCATCCTTTGAATTTCGAATTTTGATGCTGTAGGAAACTCCCTAGCAGTGCTGGACAGCATCAGGGAGCTGCAGCCCCCGGTCAGCCGTGCCATCAGGATGCTGATACACTGATACCCTGCAGCTCACTGTGCTGCAAAATGGTTTTGCCCAATATAGGCCAATGTAAGTGTACTGAGCACGTTTCAGGTCAGCTGGGCTAAGCTTTGATGCTCTGTAGGTTAGGTGTACTAAATACATTTTTGACTTAGGATATTTTCAACTTAAGATTGGTTAATTGGGATGTAACCCCACTGTAAGCTGAGGAGCGTCTGCATATTAGGGACATATGATAAGTACTCAGTAAATGTTAGCTTCATTCCCTTCATTAGAGGATTTAGCAAGCTGAGATATGAGGTCGTATTCCCCTCTAAACCTGGCCAAAAAGAAAGAGCCACTCTCCTGGGGACAATGATGGTAAGTGAGGTCCAGAAGGCAGGAGGGTTGAAACCCAAAGGAGTCTTTGGACTTGGAGGACCAGGATCATGTTCTGTGAACTGTGATGGTGTCACCCTGGGGGTGCTAGATGGAAGGTGAGTTGGAGTTGGCCATGCAGGATTTGGACATGGGGAGGGTAAATTAATCCCCAGTCATTCTAGGGTGATTCTTCTGAATGGAGGAGGTTTCCACGGGGCTTGGGGGCACAGTGGCAGAGGCTGGGTGTCACGTTCTAGGGTTAAGACCCTGGACAAGTCTGCTTCACTTCTGTGAGCCTGTTTCCTAAACTATAAAGGGAGGATCGTGATATTTACCTTCTAGAGTTGTTGGACAAAAAAAGAAAAAAAAAAGCAAAGTGCCAGGCCCGTGGCGACTACTCATCAGAATAGTGGTTGTTATTGGTGGTGGGGTTAATGTCATAGGAGGAGGTACGGCAGATGCGGTGGTGGACAGAGGATGAGTTGCAGAAGGAATAAAAGAGAAAGAGGTGAGAGGGTGGAGGGAGGAGTTAGTGCAGGATGGGAGGATGAGTGGATCTGCATCTAAATCCCAATTTCCTTGGCACTTGCGGGGACACGGTTTCTTTACGCAAACCATGACACATTTGCACAGGGTTGGAGCAGATCTCCAAGGCTCTGGACAAGAGCCTTGCATGATACATTTCAGGTACATCAGTCTCGGTTTCCCCAGCAGGAGACAAGTCTCCTGAGACAAACCTATACAGTCCTTTTCATCCACTCTGTTTGTGTCAGAGACCTGCATTTTTCCAGCTTCCCTGCAAACCCTTTGGTGCAGCCAGCATTGGCGGGTGGGAAAAGGTCCCCCAAGCTCCTGCCCAGTGCCTCTTTAGGGTGGGAAAAGGGAAGGAACGGAAGTGCCCACCGATGTCTTCTTTGACTTCACAATGTCTTGACAACCTAGGGGCGTTGGCTGGATTTAGTTAAGTGCTCATAACTTCCAAACCAAAAGTCAGAGCTCAGGATTTAACAATAACGGGTGTTTTCCAATTCCTGAAAAAGGATGTATATGAAAAGGGAAATAATGTGATAGCCATCATTTATATGAAATGCAATTTAGTTACTGATTTGGTGAATCACTGGACTGCAATGAACGTGAAAAAACGTAGAGAATCCACCAATGGGAGACTGCCCAGTGGCTGACAGATGGAGGATAATGATGAAGACAATAATGATAGAACAACATACTAGCTCCATCTGTATAGCACTCTACATGGCATGTATTATGATTGCTCCCTTGTACAGATGAGGAAACTGAGGCATAGGCAAGATAAGTAACTTGCCCAAGGGTTTAGGATTAATACGTAGCAGAGTTGAGATTTGAGCCTGGGTTTGACTGACTCCAGGGCACAAGTTTTTCCCTCCCTTGCTCCTTCCCTCTCCCCTTTCCTTCTATCCTCCCTCCCTCTCTTCGTTTCTTTTGACCCCCTTCTTTCCTTCCTTTTATTCTTCTCCCTACCTCCTTTGCTGTGCTTCCTTTTCCTGTCTTTCCTTCCCTCTGTCCATGTTTCCTTTTATCCTTTTCTCTCCTTTCTTTCAATTGGATATTGATAAATTGCCCTCCATGGAGGATTGCCCTCCATGGAGGATGCTCCCCCCAGCAATGTTGGAGAGCCACTCCCTATTCTCCCACAGGTTTGCCAAACATGGTGTCAACAAACACGCGCCTTAGGAAATGCTGCCCATCTGATCAGCGAAAGATGGTATCTCAGTGCAATTTTAACTGATTGCAAAGGAGGTTGAGCATCTTTTCATATATTGATGAGCCATTTGTATTGCTTTAATTAAGAATAAATAGTAACTTCTCTTAGAAGCCAAATTTGTTCAAAGACCTGTGCTAACATTCTTAAACATCTGCTAGCTGTAATAAAGAAATTAATGCACTTTATGTTCTTAGCTCCCACAATTTAGCCTAAATATTTGCCCTGGCATGCTTATACTGGTCCAAGCAAGCATCAGGTCATAGCCTGTTCCTCTTCCTTATTTAAAAATGTTTTTATCTTTCTCAACATCCCACAAGTTACTTCCTCCTTCCTTTGTTCTCTTCTGCCTTTGCCTCTTTTTTCTTTCTTTCTTTTTTTTTTTTTTTTGAGATGGAGTCTTGCTCTGTCACCCAGGCTGGAGTGCAGTGGCCGGATCTCAGCTCACTGCAACCTCCACCTTCTGGGTTTACGCCATTCTCCTGCCTCAGCCTCCCGAGTAGCTGGGACTACAGGCGTCCGCCACCTCACCCGGCTAGTTTTTTGTACTTTTTAGTAGAGACGGGGTTTCACCAGCTTAGCCAGGATGGTCTCGATCTCCTGACCTCATGATCCGTCCGTCTCAGCCTCCCAAAGTGCTGGGATTACAGGCTTGAGCCACCGCGCCCGGCCTCCTTTGCCTCTTTTAAAAAGTTCTAAGTTGCTAGCCAATCAGGACAAATACAAAATATGAGGTCCCATTCCAGCCAATAGAAACCGGACACAGCAGTCAGTTTATAAATGACCCTGTCTCCTTTGTTCAGTATACTCTCGTGGCAAAACTGCTAGCAAGTGTACCCTTTCTGCAGAAAGTAAAAATGGCCTTGCTGAAGAAATTAAGTGTGTGTTCAAGTGTTATTTCTTTACAGCACCAGCAAACAAGCATTCCTCACAAGCCAATAACAGAGTCCCACATATTTTTTTTTCTGAGCTTGCTTTAAAAAAATACTTTACCTTCTATATTTTCTCCCTACCCTATGCAGTATAGTGTCCTCAAGTCTCCAAATTTGAATATCTAAAATCAGCTTTGCTCCAGAAAACCGAGTGTTTATCTTTGCCTGGTTTCCCCTAATTTGTCTTCAGAGACAGTTTGGTCCAGAGGAAAGGGTGTGATGGGCTTTGGAGTCACTTTGACCTGGCCTGAAGTCCTGGCAATCTGCACAGCTGCAGGGTGACCTTGGGCAAGTCACTCTATCTGAGACGCAGAGTCTCGCTTCTATAAATGACACCAATAATAGCTAGCTGGCAGAGCTGCTGTGAGGATGAAGTGAGATGATGTCTCTAGAACGTGTAGCTCCGTGTCTGGCCTGTCACCAGGGTTCAGTATGCTGCAACCATTGTGATTTTCTTTATGAATAAGAGGTCATGTTTATCAAGCATCCACGGCACCGAGGGCCTGAGGGGAAGGGGGATGCAGAGTGGGGTCTGTCTAGGCATCTGCTCTCAGGGACTCATGGTCAGGACCACAAGCTGGAATGCATGGGCCATGCCCCTGCTGTCCTTCAAAGCCTAAATGGGGACGAGAGACTCATATCTGAGCCTTGTAAGTGGAAGAGGATTTTTGCAGGTGGGAAGTAGGGGCGAAGGGGAGGGCATTGCAGGGGGAGGGCCCAGGATGTCCCAGAGCAGGGAGGCAGGAAAGGAGAGATCACTTTCATTGGATCACAAGGCATCTCTGTCCACTCAAGCGTTTCTGGTTTGAAAGCGGGAGGCAGCGTGGAGACTGTGTTGTGGAAACAGGAACTGTCCTTACCTGAAACAGGCAGAACACACAATGTTCGTTGGAGTTTGACTGTGAGGCTGGAAGTGCTTGCAGAGGGAATGGACACAGGGGTGAGCAGATGATGTTCACACTACACATCACTGGCTGAGGCTGAGCTTGCAGGGAGCAAGGGCTCTGCTGGCACAGATCGCAGAGGACTTGAGGAGGGGGTATCTGAAGCAAGAGTGTTGGATGATCAGAGACATACCCAAGAAGTGGGGATTGGTCAAAGGGCCCATGTTGGATGGAGGTGGCTCAGTGCCTGGCCCTTTACCTCATCTAACGCTAACTACAAATCTGCAAAGTGGATATGATGACCTCATTGTACAGAGAAGGAAACCGAGAATTGAAAAGGTGAAATTGTTTCCCTAAAGTCAAATTAGGGACTAGGTGGAGGAGCTGAGCTTAGAACCTGGCGAGCCTCAATTCTCTGCATGCACCCCCGTGCTGGTTAGAAAAGGGTCTTGGATGGTGGTGACCCCAGTGAAAGTGATCCCTGTGGAAAGGCTCAGTGCCCTCCACCACCCACCTGCCTTGCCAAGTTCCCTCCTTTCCCAGGGTGAGTGGATTAGGCTGAGAAGGCATGGGGTTTATGGTGAGCCCACTCCAGAGAAAAGGCCCCTTCCACCTTTTCCTTCTGCTGCTGGAATCTCATTTCATACCTCCACCCTCGTGATCTGCCGGGGTGAGGGAGCCTATGTGGGGCCTCACCTCCGTCCTCACTCCTGCCGAACAGAGGACAGATGGGTCCCCACTGAACACTCTCTATTCCCCAAAGCAAGTGCGGTTGTGTGGCCAGGGCACTCTCAGGTTCCCGGCGCCCTGGGTGCCACTCCGAACTGTCTGGCTCCTCTCCATGGATCCCAGGGCCATCTCCTTCTGCTCATTCGTCATTCTTCTCCCTGCTCCGCGTGGGCCACAAACACCTTGATCACATCTACCGCAGGAACACCTGCTGTCCTTGAAACAATCACATTCATGGAACAAGAACAACCAGCTTAGCATCATGGTCCAAAATGTCCCCCAGGGGCTGGACAGGACCTTGGGAGTCCAGCAGGGCCACCCTGCTGCCTTTGGGATGGGGGTGGGGTGAAGACATGTTAAACCCTCTGAACTGCAAGGAGGGCCTCTGTTGCTGCCAGAGCCCCCTCCTCGTCACTCCGCTCACCAAGAAAGAGCATCTGGCCGTTAACTTATATATAATAACCCTTAAACACTGCCATTAAGTCACCTCTCATTCTTTTAAACTACCCAGGAAGGGAATTCAGGGTGATATATGGAGGCTTTTATGGCTGGTACTGGGCAGCTTAAGGACTTAGCAGCACACTGAACACACACATTGTTGCATAAATAAGAATCACTGTAATATCAAAGCATCACTCAGCTCCATGCCTGAGTTTCTCAGCAGCGCAGAACCAACACCTTGCACCCTGGGTCATCGTCACTTAGACGAGGGGACCTGAGGACAGGGGCATTGCCCCAGAGCTGGACCACTGAATCCCATGATGTTACCACCGCTAGATGCACCAGGAGACCATGTCACTTTGTCTCCTGTCCCTCTCTCCTTCTTTCACTCAGCCTTCTCCTTAATTACACCTCATGTTGCAAGGGCCAGGGGATGGAAGAGGAAAGGAATTGCTCCCTATCAGAATTAACCTGCTGCATGCCAGGCACTTTACACATATTATCTCATGAAATGCTCAATTGTACACAGTGGTAAAGATGCTATTGCTCATTTACAGCTGGGGAGACTCAGTAGCTTGTCCAAGTTCACCCAGCTTGTAAGTGACAAAGCTGGGATTTGAACCCTGCCTATGGCCCTTGCATATATGTCATTTGCAGGAAACATGGGATTCTGGGGCTGGAGGGGGCCAGGTGCTGGTGCAGGCGGACAGCCCTGAGGGGCCCCGGAGAACCGTGTGTGTGGAGGCTTTGAAACTGGGAGTGGGGGGCTCAGAGAGTGTGTCTGGGTTTGCAGACAAGGGCACGGCACTCACCTGCGGCTGCTCACCTGCGTGGCTATGCTCACCTAGGAGCACCCAGTTGGCAAATGGACAGTGTTAATATTTAATGAGTGATGGTGACTTTGGGGGAATTGCTGTTTACTCAGCAATTCTCACCATCCTCCCTCAGAGGAAGGCTCAGAACTCACATGAGCCCTGATGGCCCAGGCAGAGACTCCCCGGATCAGATCCCCACCAGTTGGATCCGCCATGGAGGCCCATCTGCGAAGCAGCTTTGGCGAGTGGGGTCCAGTGTCAGGTCCTGAGGATGGAGGAATAGCAGGGAACTGGGAAGTAGGGCCCCTATGCTTGGGGAATTCCACTCATGCCTGGGAGTGGTTGAAGATGAAGCCCAGGCCGTATTTCTTCCTTCCACCTTTCCTCTAACCCCTCTCTTGCCCACGCCGACTGGGATGCCAGCCGTGGTGCTGGGGTCCTCTGCTCTTCCCAATTCACAAGGGCAGTCCAAGGGTTCTAGGGCTAAGTCCACTTTCTCATAAGACTCCAAGGGAATCACATACCCTGGCTGCTTCTGCCCCACATGAGGATGGTGACACAGGTGGTTGAGTTAGCGAGTGTCTTTGCTCATGGCTGGATCCCCCAGCCCAGGGTAGGGAGTGCTCACTGGCACTCAGATGTGCCTGATTAACAGAAATGAAAGATGAGCTAATTGATGCTGAATGTGAGCCACTTTTTCATAGGGAGAGCAGGGTTTTCAAATCATGGAGTCCTGGAGATGCGGGGAAGGACTGTCCGTGGGGCTCCTGGTCCACCTTGTGGTGCTTGGCCCACAGAGATGAGCTGCCTGTTGGTGGGGGTGGCAGACAAGCTGGAAAATGTGTGGACCATAAGAGAGGAGTGGAGCAGGGTTTTTTGGTGGGGGAGGGGATCTCTTACTCTGCAGGAGATGGAACCGGGAGAAGTTCAACAGAGCAGTGGTACGGCAGGTGGCCATGAAGGCCACAGACCTCGGGACTGAGTGCATCTGTGTTTAAGCCCAGGATCTGTCACAAGCCCCAGCCCACAACAGGCACCCGGGAAGTGGTAGCTGTGAGTGCCGTCATTGTGGAGAAGGTAGGGAAGGCATTCCAGTTACAGGGAGCCGCGTGGGCAAAGGCGTCACTTAACCTGGATGCTACATTTGGGGGATGCTGCATTTGGGGGATCCTGTACCAGGATTAAAGGATGCAATGGCAGGGACAGGGGAGGAAGTGAGGGTAGAAAGAGAGATCCTTGGGGACCAGACATCTAGCTGAGGAATGGGGTCTTATGAAGCCAGTGACCATTTCTGAGTAGGGATTCTAGAATCCAGAGTGGTAGATAGATCGGTGGCTCCCAAATGGCCAACTCTGAACCCATGCTGGCTGGCTACAGACCTCAAAGACTCCATTTGGATAATACATTAATATACAGAGTGCCGGGTCCCACTTCCAGAGAGTCTGATTCAATAGGTAAGAATGGCTAATATGTATTAAACGTCTTCTACTTGCTTGATTGTATGCTATATATTTTGCTTGTTTAACTAATATAATCCTCACAAGAATCCTATGGCAATAGGTACTGTTATTTTCCCCATCTTACAGATGGAGGAAGTAAAGCACAGAGAGGTTAAGGAAGCGTGTGACGGTCCACGATTCCTGGCAAGGGCTAAATAATAATAGGTAAGGAAATGTTCATGCTGAGGAAGAGGTGTAGCAGAGCAGCTCAAAACTCAGTCCCCAGCATCAGAACGTTTTCATTCCGGCTCTGCTGCTCACTAGCCATGAGACTTGTCAAGTGACTTTTCCTCTCCACGCCTCAGTTTCCTCTGCTGTAAATTAAGAATCTTGCTGGAGATGTCATGCAGAATCAGTGAGATAATGCACAATGTTTATCACAAGCACTCAATAAGCAAAAGCCTTCATTCTTATTTCTGGCACAAACTCCCTTGGCCAACTACCTAGCAACCATTCTTTTCTAGCAAGACTTTAATTTTGTTGAATAATTCCCTTTCTGCCATGTGGATATGGGCTTCAGGCGGGTGGCACCAACTCTAGAGCCAAGAAGTGAGTGACGATTGGTCTAAGGCTCAGCCAATCTTGGTTGACCTGTTCCCTCTGATAGTGATTGGTTAAGCCATGAGCAGCTGATACAGTTCTGGCCAATTAGAGGAAATCTATAAAGAAGCTTCTGGGAAAGGTTGAAGAGGTACCTGGGAAGAAATAGTTCCTTTTCTCCTTCCCTGGACAGGATTGTGTCTGCAGTTGAGGGCTGGAACCACAGCAGCCACCTTGCAGCCATGAGGGGAACTATGCTCACAGGCTGAGGAGGGCAGGGAAGAAAGATAGACTTGGGACCTTGATGAGGGCCTGGGCTGATGAATTAATCAGCCCTAGAATCCCCCTAGCTCAGGACTTCTTATGTGAGAGAATAATTTTCAACATTATTTAAATTAAATTGAGTTTCCTGTTGATGTTTCCTATTACCTGAGCTAGAAGCATCTACCTAATACTCTATTAATTAAAGTTTGGTAAGCGTCTGTTATTCCTGGAGCAAGGCACTTATGTACATATCACTTCTTGTTACCCTCACACTAATAGAACAGAATTAATATCCCTTTTGTCTTAGTCCGCTCTGGCTGCCATAACAGTCTTAGTCTGCTCTGGCTGCCATAACACATATCATAGACTGTGTGGCTTAAACAACAGAATTTGATTGTCTCACAGTTCTGGAGGCTGGAAGTCAGATCAGGCTGCCAGCAGGGTCGGGTTCTGGGGAGGGCTCTCCTCCTGACTTGTAGATGGCCGCCCTCTCACTGGGTCTTCACATGGCCTTTCCTTGTTGCACTTGCACAGAGAGTGAGAGAGAGAGAGAGAGAGAGAGAGAGAGAATCTTATCCTCATCTTATAAAGCCCTACAATCCTATCAGATTAGTACCCCACCCTTAGGACCTCATTTAACCTTAATTACTTTCTAAAACCCCTATCTGCAAATGCAGTCACATTAGGGGTTAGGGCTTCAACATATGAACTTGGGAAGACACAATTCAGTCCGTAACACAACTGCACCCTCAATCAAAATTAGGCTCATAGATGTGAAGTGACTTGCCCACACCACATCACCTGCAATGGGACACAGCTGGGCTTTGAACAGAAGTCTGAATTCTAACGTGTGTGCTCCCTGCACTAGTCAAGCATCCCCTCTGGTGTGTGTGTGTGACTCAATCCATAAGTCATCTTACTATCCTACTTTGGGAAAGATTATTAATACACAATTTTTCACATTTTACAAAACAGCTTTAGGCCAGGTACGGTGGCTCACACCTGTAATCCCAGCACTTTGGGAGGCCGAGGTGGGTGGGTCACTAGGTCAGGAGATCAAGACCATTCTGGCGAACACGGTGAAACCCCATCTCTACTAAAAATACAAAAAATTAGCCGGGCGTGGTGGCGGGCACATGTAGTCCCAGCTACTCGGGAGGCTGAGGCAGGAGAATGGTGTGAACCCGGCAGGTGGAGCTTGCAGTGAGCTGAGATCACACCAATGCACTCCAGCCTGGGCGACGGACTGAGACTCCATCTCAAACAACAACAACAACAACAACAACAATAACAACAAAAATCGGCTTTAATTGAGGTATAATTTACCATCAAAAAAGTCCAATTAGAACTGTCCGATTAGTTGCATTTTGACAAATGCATGCAGTTGTGTAAACACCACCACAGTCAGGATACAGAACAAGCCAATCACTCCTAAAAGTTCCATCACAGACATTTTGGAATCTCCTTCATCCTGCCCTTAGGCCCCGGCAACCACCTACCTGCTTCCTGTCCCTGCAGTTTGGCCTTTTCTAGAATTTCCTATGACTGGAAGCATATAGTTTGTGTCTTTTGGGTCTGGCTTCATTCATCTGGCATGATGCTTTGGAGATTTAGCTGTGTGGTTACACGGACCACTTGTTCATCCCCTTTTTGCTATGTAGTATCCTGTTATAAGGAAATACCAGATGTGGGTTTATTTGAATTTTATTTTATTTTGTTTTGTTTTATGTGTTTATGTATTTATGTATTTATTTATTTGGAGACAGAGTCTCACTCTATCACCCAGGCTGGAGTGCAGTGGTGCAATCTTGGCTCATTGCAACTTCTGTCTCCCAGGTTCAAGCGATTCTCCTGCCTCAGTCTCCTGAGTAGCTGGGACTACAGGTGCGTGCCACCACACCCAGATAATTTTTGTATTTTTAGTAGAGAAAGAGTTTCACCATGTTGGCCAGGTTGGTCTTGAACTCTTGACCTCGGGTGATCTGCCCTCCTTGGCCTCCCAAAGTGCTAGGATCAGAGGCATGAGCCACAGCACCTGGCCTATTTGGATTTTAAAATCATGCTTTCCATACATGAATGTTCAGGGAAGCTCAGCCTCATTTGTTCTGCTGCTTGCAGGGAATCACACCGCAGTCAGAAACACCCAGATGGCTGGGCCTGCCAGGGGCCTGTACTGCTTTCCAACAGCCATGCTGGGATCTTGCATCTAAACAGCTCTAGTTTCCTCCTGTCTCCAGGGAGCTTGCACCCCACCCCCGAGACACTGCAGGAAGGAATTCCATGTGTTCCCTGAATCCGAGCAGCCCGTGTTTAAGCGTCTTCGCAGATGGGCAGTTCTTCTTTTATCTAGTCTCAAGCCTTCATGCTTCATTACCATTCTTCCCGCTGCTGATGAAATGAAGCTTTGAAGTGAGGGAACTGCATGGATCTGAAGGCTCAAGGAAGAGGATGACGGGAAGGCCCAGGAGTCTCTCCCATGTCCCTGGTTAGACAAAAAGCTGCCTACTCCAGGAGCAGATGTTGTCGGAACCCACCCATATCCCCTCGCTCGCTCTTGTCACTTCAAGCGTACCACCCGACTTCCCCCTGCCAGCTCTCTAATTTCTTTGCCTAGGGTTCTCTTTGATTGGCAGGGCCTGTTTTGCCCACCTGATTCCCATCACCCTCTCCCCCGAGGGAAGGATAACACCGAGGTTCACGTCTGTTCGAAACTGGCTCCCAGGGTTTTCCCAGGGCTTGAGCCCCATTGCCCACCGGGGTAGCTCCTGACGACACACTCTACCTGCCTTCTCCTGTGCCCTGACAGTGGTTCTTGATGTTGTCTGCAAATAAACTACTGTTATGCCCAGACCGTTTATTCCCCGAAGAAGACCACCAGAGTCCAGAGTCAAAGCTAAGCAGCAAGGATCTTTATTACAGGTTCGAACCTGGAGCTCTCACTTGCTCGTGAAACGAGACGGGCAGGAGAGCTCCCCTACTGAGCTCCGAACAATGTTATATAGTCTAAGGAAAGTAGGCATAGAATCATTATACAAATTAGAGGTATGATTGGCTGGAGTTTGAACAAAGCGATTTGGCAAACTATGATTGGTTCCCGCCATTTCTGATATTTCAGTACAACCCTTGAGGCAGAAGAGCAGTTTTACACAAAGGCAGTTAATTATATTGCATCAGGTTGCACGACCAGTTTATGGCTATCTTGCTTAAACACACCTTGTGACCTGGCTATCTTACTTAAACATTCCTTGTGACCTGGCCTCAGAAAGAGAAACATGTACTTACAGAACTTACAAAACCTCTGGTACGTGCAAAGATTAGAGAGCAGAACAAGGGTGTAGCGGGTGGGGGGCGGGTACACATCTATCTTTGTGTCCTTTCATTTCTCCCTTCTCATAAGTAACTGGATGTCCAATCTTGGATTTCCAGAGTCTTATAATATAGCCTCACTTTCTGGGTGCAGGAGAGGCTGGTGATGGCTACGGAGGACCATTAGTTGGATGGTATCAAACCTTTCTCTGACAAATTGTAAAATTTTATTTACCACACAGGGGCCTATAGTGAATAGAAGTAGTAAAGACATTAGGGGGCCTAAAAGGGGTGCCAGAAGGGAAAACATTGAAGAGCTCCACCAATTGTTAGCGGCTGTAGTGAATTGTTGCTTTTTCATTTCTAAGCTTAGTTCGTGTAGGCGTTGGACTCTTTCCTCAACTAACCCTGACTCATTTATATAGAAACAGCATTCTTCTTTGAGGAACATACAGGTACCTCCTTTCTCAGCCGTGAGTAAGTCTAAGGCTCTGCGGTTTTGAAGGGTGACCTGTGCTAGGGAGGTGAGCTGCCGCTGAAGGGAGGCTAGGGAATAGGCGGAGTCTTCCATAGCAACAGAGAATTGTTGTAACAGCTTGTCGTTTTCTATCATGGAGTGTTGTAGGGCCCCTCCTGCTAACCCCGCTGCGACGACAGAGGTGGTTAAGGATATTCCGGCAATTAGTGGTAGAAAAACTGCTCGTCTATGTCGCGCAGTTTTAGTTGGGGCGGTCCCTGCCCAGCCTATGAACTCTGCCGGGGTTAGCAGTGTCAGTCGGGGAACTAGGGTAACAGGGATACACAACTGTCCGTCAGAGATGCTTTTGGACAGAGTTTTTAACAGAGTCATATTACACCAGAAGAACACACCAGGGGGAGCATATATGGGACTATTAGGGTATGTAGCCGATTGGTTGCAGAGGCTGTTGCTAAATGCCGAATAACAATAGGGGTATTTCTCTTGGTATGGGTCACGGTACAGGGCTACATCGGGTATCGTGACTATCGATGAGTTAAAACCTGTATAGTTTGTGGGAGGGGAGGATAGAGGAACAGCCGTTAATGGTGGTCTTCCTAGGGTTGCACACATAAAGCAAGAGGACAGGTCGCCTAAACCAGTGAGGTTGGCGAATGCTAGCCCTTCCCGTAATAGAGTTAGCCAGGAGAAGGGCTGCAAGTCTTGTGATAACTTGGTTTCTTGCCTGTGGATTTGTGTGTGGATTAAGGGTTGAATCTGGACTAGACTTCTCCACAGATATAAATGGCTACTGGGCCAGGTACTAGTTGATGAGTAATATACTCCCCCATGTTGTGGGGTTGTCCACCGAGAGTCCCATGGGTCTCTAATTATCCAAGTGTAAGTGACGGGAGACTCAGTTTTGTAAAAATACCACCCTTGTCGTTCTCTCCAGTATCGGACAGAGTGCGTCTTACAGTAGCTATATGGGCAACCTGCACTCTGGTGCCACCAATAATTTTTACAATTATATTCAGTTTGATCGTATTCAAAACAGATCATGGGTGTTGCTGGTTGGGCAATCTGGAACCTAGTGAAATTGAGGTAAACTATAGTATTACACCCTGAGGGGGGGCAGTCTGTGCTAGCTAGCAGTTTACCCGCTTGGGGGGTTTCCCCGGGGTGAGTTTTGTTTTCATAGAGCCAGAACCTCCAGACATAGGGATTAGACGGCGCAGCAGTGAGGAGAGTCAGATGCATAAGGCATAAAAGCATAGGTAAGCTAGACATGGTTACGGCTATGGGGATGACGGCGCAGGGTTAGCTTTAAGGGATTGTTCTTAGCTTTGTCTACAGTCCATGTAACCGGTGCTCCAGACGGCTTGAGAAGGTCGGATGTTGGGTCCACTGGTTTGACGTGTGTGTAGTGGATCCACGAAGCGATGCCTTCTACTTTGAGAGCGGTGGGAGTAGTCAGGAGTACTTGCAGTGGTCCTTTCCACCTGGGTTGAAGAGTTTCTTGCCGGTGGCGCTTGACTAGGACCCAGTCTCCCGGCTGGAACGGATGAGGCGTCGGCGGAGGTCCTGCCTCGTACAGTTCTCGTAGTCTGGGCCAAATTTCCTGGTGAATTTTCTGTAAGGCTTGTAAGGAGAACAGGAGCTCAGAGACATTTTCAGTTTCAGGTTTGAGTAAGTCATCTTTTAGACTGGGGACCAGGGGTGGGGGTCTGCCATACATGATTTCATATGGTGTGAGGCCTAGTCTGTAAGGGGTATTTCGGGCCCGGAACAGAGCGTAGGGGAGAAGTACTACCCAATTAGCGCCAGTCTCCATGGTCAATTTAGTTAAGGTCTCCTTCAGAGTCCGATTCATCCTTTCTACCTGTCCTGAGCTTTGGGGCCTATAAGCACAATGTAATTTCCAATTTGCCCCCAGAATGGAAGCCAAATCCTGACTTACCTTAGCAACGAAGGCTGGTCCATTGTCTGACCCTATTTGGACGGGAAAGCCATACCTGGGGAGGATTTCTTCCAAAATTTTCTTTGCTACAACCTGAGCAGTTTCTCTCTTAGTTGGGAACGCTTCTGTCCATCCTGAAAAAGTATCTACAAAGACAAGTAAGTACTGATACCCATATTTTCCAGGCTTTATCTCAGTAAAGTCTATTTCCCAATAGATACCAGGCCTAGTTCCTCTACACCTAATTCCTGTGGCGGTCTGGGTTTGGGGGCAAGCGTTGTTTAGTTGGCAGGCTTTGCAATTTGTTGTGACATCGCTGGCCAGTTCAGCTATGCGCCTGATTCTAAACTTGGCGTGCCTGATTAAGTCCATCATTCGCCGGGCACCCAGGTGGGTTGTCCGGTGGATGTGTTCCAACACCTGCCGTCCTAATTTTTCTGGTAGGATGGTTTGGTCATTTATATCAGTCCACCACCCATTTTTAACCTGTTTTAGGGGAAGCGTGTTCATCCATTCGCGATCCTGTTCGGTATAGTCGGGAAAACATGGCAAATTTCGCGGGCCAGGATCGGGGAGCTGGAGCGCGAGGAGCTGACTGGGAGCTTTTGCTATGCTCCTTGCGGTTTGGTCGGCTAAGAAGTTGCCTCGAGCAATTGGCGTAGTTGGTTTCTGATGCCCAGGGCAATGTACAATAGCCAATTTCTTTGGTTTCCACAAAGCAGTTAATAGAGCTAGGATCTCTTGCTTGTTTTTTATTTCTTTGCCTTCGGCTGTTAATAGTCCCCTTTCTCTGTAGATGGCCCCATGTATGTGCGCAGTAGCGAAAGCATAGCGGCTATCTGTGTATACTGTTAGTTTTTTCTCTGCCCCTAGGGTGAGGGCCTGTGTAAGGGCTATCAGTTCGGCTCTTTGGGCCGATGTCCCTGGAGGCAAGGGTTCCGCCCAGATTACCTCAGTCTCTGACGTTACAGCCGCTCCTGCATACCGCTGGCCTTGGTGGACATAGCTGCTGCCATCAGTGAACCAGGTGAGTTCTGTGTCGGGGAGCGGACGATCTTGCAGGTCCTCCCGCACCCCATGCACCTGAGCCAGTATCTCAGTGCACTCATGGGACGGGGCGTCCAAGTCTGGATTTGGCAGCAGTGAAGCAGGGTTTAAAGAGGTTGGGGGCAGAAAAGTTATTCTGAGGGGGTTTAACAGCAGTCCTTGATAGTGGGTGAGCCGGGCGTTACTCATCCATCGGTCCGGCGGCTGCCGGAGGACGCCTTCAATGGCATGCGGGGTTATAACGCGCAACTCTTGCCCCATGATAAGTTTATCAGCGTCTCGGACCATTAGGGCGGTCGCCGCGATTATCCGGAGGCAGGGTGGCCAGCCAGCAGCCACTGAATCTAATTTTTTTGACAAATAGGCAACTGGCCTCTGCCAGGGGCCTAGGTACTGTGTTAACACGGCTTTTGCAACACCCTTACTTTCATCCACGTATAAGTGGAAGGGTTTGGAGACATCAGGGAGCCCCAGCGCGGGGGCTGATAACAAGGCAGTTTTGATTTGCTGAAAGGCCAGCTCAGCCTCTTCCGTCCAATTGAAGGGCTGCCGTTCCTTTGTTGCCTGGTATAGGGGCTTGGCTAACTCAGCAAATCCGGGTATCCATAACCTACAGAACCCTGCCGACCCCAGGAATTCTCTCACTTGCCGTGTTGACTGGGGTCTAGGGATGCGTAGGACTGTTTCCTTTCGGGCTTTGGTTAGCCAGCGTTGCCCCCCTTTTAATAGGTACCCCAGATAAGTTACCTCCGACTTGCAGATCTGAGCCTTTGTTGCTGAGGCTCGGTAGCCTAGCTCCCCCAGAGTCTTCAGGAGGTCCTCAGTCCCTCGAACACAAGTTTCCGGGGACCTGGCCGCTATTAAGAGATCATCAACATATTGCAAAAGAGTTATTTCAGGGTGTTGCCGCCGGTACTCACCCAGATCTTCATGAAGGGCTTCATCGAACAGAGTTGGCGAGTTCTTGAACCCTTGTGGCAGTCTGGTCCATGTTAGCTGACCGTTGATGCCCCTCTCAGGATCCGTCCATTGAAATGCAAAGAGTTCTTGACTTTTGGGAGCCAGAGGAAGGCTGAAGAAAGCGTCTTTTAGATCAAGAACGGTATACCACTGTTTTTTGGGATGTAAGGCACTCAGAAGGGTGTATGGATTGGGCACAGTGGGATGTATGTCCATGACCCTTTTATTAACTTCTCTTAAATCCTGTACTGGCCTGTAGTCCGTACTGTTGGGTTTACGAACAGGTAACAGTGGAGTATTCCAGGATGAGTGGCAAGCCCGTAGGACTCCCTGGTCTAGGAGTCGGCGGATATGGGGCGTAATTCCTTCTCTTGCCTCCAGGGGCATAGGATATTGCCGAACCCGAACGGGGTCCGTCCCTGGCTTAACTTCCACAAATATGGCAGGTCGATGTTTAGCTAGCCCCAAGCCCCCAGTTTCTGCCCACGCTTCAGGGAAACGCTGGAGCCAAGAGTCAATTCCCTGATCGGGGGGCTTTTGCTCTTGATGGAGTCGGTACTCATCTTCTAAGGTGACAGTCAGGATAGATATTGGCCTGTTTTGGGAATCAGTTATCTTGGGCCCTTCTGGCTCAAAGTGGATTTGGGCCCCCATCTTTGTCAGCAAGTCCCTCCCTAGTAGAGGGCAGGGGCTCTCTGGGATGACTAGGAAGGAATGGGAGACTTTTCCCGTTCCTAAGTCTACAGTCCTCTGGGTTGTCCAGGGGTATTTTTTGATGCCTGTGGCCCTGTGCACCCAGGATGTTTTCTTAGACATTTTTCCAATTGGTTTGGTTAGGACTGAGCGTTCCGCCCCAGTATCGACCAAGAAGCGAACTGGGGACCCCTCCACTTGCAAAGTTACCCTGGGTTCGGGGAGGGGGTCCGAACCCCGTCCTCCCTAGTCAGAGTCCTGGGTAACGAGTACGGAGGTAGGGTTAGCTGGTCTCCGTTTCTTTGGGCAGTCTTTAATCCAGTGGCCATGTTCCTTGCAATAAGCACACTGATCTTTTTCTAATCCTTGCCTAGGGCCTTGCTTTTTCTGCTTTCTGTTTTGGCCATTTCCTGCCTGGGGGAAAGCTGCTACTAAGACTTTGGTCATTTCTTTGGTTGCCTTGAACTGTTTTTCTTCTGGAGTATCCCTATTATTATAAACTCGCTGGGCCATCTGAAGGAGGTCCTGAATCTGCTTTCCCTCTAAACCTTCTAATTTCTGGAGTTTTCTTTTAATATCTGGTGTTGCCTGGTTTACAAAGGACATTACTACCGCTGCCTGATTTTCCGGTGCTTCCGGGTCCATAGGGGTAAACTGTCTGAAGGCTTCCATTAATCTCTCTAAATACACAGCGGGGCTTTCTGTCTTACCTTGTAACACAGAATATACTTTAGCCAAATTGGTGGGCTTGCGAGCTGCAGCCCGGAGACCCGCCATTAGAGTCTGGCGATAAATGAGCAGTCGTCCCCTACCTTCTGCCGTGTTGTAGTCCCATCTGGGCCGGGTCAAAGGGAAAGCCGCATTAATGAGGTCAGGGTTTGCAGTTGGCTGGCCGTCATCTCCTGGAACCAGTTTTCTGGCCTCAACTTGGATTCTTTCCCGCTCCTCCGTTGTGAACAGGATTCGGAGGAGCTGTTGACAGTCATCCCAGGTCGGCTGGTGAGTAAACATGACACTGTCTAACAACGAGGTTAGATCTTTGGGATTATCTGAGAACCGAGCATTTTGGGACTTCCAATTGTATAAATCACTGGTGGAAAAAGGCCAATACATGAGACGGGAGAGCCCGGTATCATCGAGCGATCCTATTTCTCTGAGAGGCAGGGCTACAGTGGAGTCAGGGAGTCGGGAAGCTTGGTCCCGCTGTACGCGGCCTCGTGTTCGGCCGGCCGGCCCCCCCAGGTTACTTTCACTCTCGGCTGCTTCCGCTTCTCGGTTTCCCTCTACGGAAGCACCACCCTGGGGGACTGGGTCCTGCGGGATAAGGTGCTGATATGGTGGGGGAAATGTGGGTTCTAACGTTAGGGGGTCCTGGCTGTCCGGCAGCACAGGGGCCGAGGGAGCAGAGGGAGTCTTTTGTCTTGTAGGTCGCGTTACTAGGACTTTGCAGGGCTCAAGGATGAATGGAGTTATCCAGGGTGGTGGGTTTTCCACAAGATCCTGCCACACTAGAATATAAGGAATTTGATCAGGATGTCCTGACTGCCCTGGCAGGAAAATCTTAGTTTTTACCTTAGTAATAATAGAGAGACAGAAAGTTCCTTCAGAGGGCCACCCTACGCCGAAAGAGGGCCACTCCGAACGGCAGAAAGTAACTAGCTTTCCCTTCTTTAGTTCTACGCTTAAGTTACGCCCCCGAGCCTTCACATCCTTAAAATTGGTAACAAGGAGTGAGAGCGGCGTGCTCTGGTTGTTGCCCATCTTTGGACTGCTCCTACAAAGAGAAGGGGGGACGAAAATGAGTGTGAAGCAGAGGGGAGTATCCGACAGGTCCGGTCCTGGAGGGGGAAGAAAAGGTTTTATGTTTCGTTTTGGGCTTACACTTAACACTTAACAATAACGGACAGACAGTAATAACGATGAGCATTCGCGAGCGCGTGTCGGACTTCCGACCTGAGTCAGACGGGGCAACCAAGGATGGAGGCCCCCAGATGGGCACTGGGGAACGTCTCCCACCAGTCCCGAGTGGCTGTCTTCTAGCGCGTCCGCCAAGACCGTGCCACTTACAGAACAGACCAATACAGATTACAGATTACGGATTTCGCGAAATTTCAGGGAGACAGACAGAGACAAAGACAGAGACAGTGACAAAGCCGGCTTACCTACAGATTAAGATCCGTTGACTTGGGGGTCTGGTGGGCTTGGGGGAAATCCCGGACGAGCCCCCATTTGTTATGCCCAGACCGTTTATTCCCCGAAGAAGACCACCAGAGTCCAGAGTCAAAGCTAAGCAGCAAGGATCTTTATTACAGGTTCGAACCTGGAGCTCTCACTTGCTCGTGAAACGAGACGGGCAGGAGAGCTCCCCTACTGAGCTCCGAACAATGTTATATAGTCTAAGGAAAGTAGGCATAGAATCATTATACAAATTAGAGGTATGATTGGCTGGAGTTTGAACAAAGCGATTTGGCAAACTATGATTGGTTCCCGCCATTTCTGATATTTCAGTACAACCCTTGAGGCAGAAGAGCAGTTTTACACAAAGGCAGTTAATTATATTGCATCAGGTTGCACGACCAGTTTATGGCTATCTTGCTTAAACACACCTTGTGACCTGGCTATCTTACTTAAACATTCCTTGTGACCTGGCCTCAGAAAGAGAAACATGTACTTACAGAACTTACAAAACCTCTGGTACGTGCAAAGATTAGAGAGCAGAACAAGGGTGTAGCGGGTGGGGGGCGGGTACACATCTATCTTTGTGTCCTTTCACTACCTGCACCACAATCCTTGCCTCGGATCTGCTTCTGGGAAGCCCATTCTGAGCCAAATGGTAGCGGTGAGCACTGGCGGTCTCTGGGGCCCTGGGCTGGCTGCTTTATGGACTGATTTCATCACTATAGTCCCTGAGGTGGGACGGTTCACTGCCGTCTTGCAGATGACGGGTAACTTGCCTGAAGTCAAGCACTTAGTAGGTGGCCAAGCCAGGTTTCAGACCCCCCAGCCCCTTCCCCACCCGCCTCCACCCTGAAACAAACATATTCAAATGCCCGTGTGACCCTTACCTGGAGTTTGAGTAAAATTCTTGGGCTTGGGAGTCCAAAAATCAGAACTCTGTTTCTGCCTCTGTCACAGATGTGCTGTGTTGCCTTGGACAAGTCCCTTCCCCTTTCTGGGCTCTATTTCCCCATTATAATCTGGAGGGACTGGATTGTGTGATGTAAACAGGCCCCTCTAGCTCTGACATTTGGCAGAAGCTAAGGTGGAAGGAGGTGATTTTAGGACAAATACTAGGCCATCCTATCTTATCCAGCAGGGAGTGAACTGCAGTTAGCACCTGCAGACAGCAGGGAGGGAACGAGAAAGAGTCATTTGAAGGACTCGGAGGAAGTTGCCATGGAATAACAAGGGCAGCTCCTTGAGGGATGTTGCGGGGAGAGGGGTGCAGACATCCAAGGTTAAAGGCAGGAGGGGTCAGTCTGGAACCTCCTTGTCCCTTGCTCCTGGCGGGAAGTGACCTGGGAAGAACCTGGGGTAGCGGGGGCTCCCTTCCTCTGTCCGGTCCCTTAGAAGGGGTCCCTTGGGCAGAGGCTGTTCCAAACCCTCCTTCCTATGAGGACTCTCTCACCAGGAGGTCACCTCCCCTAGCACAGGGGTGGCAGGACAGGGTGGAGGGAGAGCTAATGAGCCAGAGCCATGCTCTCTCCACCTCCAAAAGCCCAGAGCAAGGCAGAGGGAAAAGCCGGGTGAATTATGCATGCGCCTGTTAATCACGCACTGATTAAAATGATTGTACTAATATTAATTCTTCCAGCTCTCTTGGAGGAGAGGGCAGTGCCTGTTCCCTGCTCCTGGCACTAGATCATGCCCAGCAGACCTGTGGATTTGTAGGATGCTGGCTCTCTGCCAGTCCCTGGGCACACCGCTGAGTGTGAGCTCATTGTGCCCCCTGCCTAGTGAAGGAGGGAAGGCCCGGTGCCTGGCCTGGATGTCTGAACCTGCAGAGTGAGGTTCAGAGACGTCAAGGGCCTTAATTACGGACACACGCAATGAGCCTGGTTAGGAAACAGGCCTCCTGCTCCCCGGGCTATGGGCTGTGCCTATAGGGTGAAAACAAGAAGGATTTTCAAGGCAATGTCACATGGGTGAGCTGCTTTTAGGCAGATAACTGCAGGAGGGGACACTGAGGGGCATCCTAGCTTAAAGATATCTGATTTGCAAATGTCCAGACACCTGGCTTCATTTTTCAGACATCTGAAGGCATTGTGGCAAAGTTAAGGAAACAGAACAGATTCTGGGGCCAAACAGACTTGAATTCCAGTCTGGTCTCCCCCAGCCTCTAGCCAAGTGATCTTGAGAGCAAGACTTTTCCTCCTTGAACCTTAGGGGTTCCATCTGCAAAAGGAGTCAGTCAAGCCCAGAACTGTTGTCAAGATTTAAGGATAAAATCTAATAAGTAGGGTATCTCTTGGCACATAGCAGATAATTCTTGGGACCAGTTTTCCAAGGAGTAAGCCTTTTCACACTGATGTGCAGTTTTCACATAACTGGTATTTAAGAGTATCTGTGCCCCTGCCCCTATGACCTTCTGCTTTCCACCATGGAGGACTTTCTTCCTCTTCCTTGGTGAGGTGGGAGGAGTTCCAGGGTGTCCACAGAGAATTTAGAATACAAAGCAATTCCCCAAGGAAACAATGTTACAAGTCATTGGTAACCACAGATACAAATAAAACATTGTCAGCTTCCTTGGGGATTAAGAGGGTTTAGGGGCTACCCTGGGACTTCAAGGACAACAGGCCAGCTGTGAACTTTAGCAATGCTATCAGTAGCCACGCCCACTGTTTACTGAGTTCCTATTTGCTGGGCACTTGACATACAGCACTTCCTATAATTTTCCTGGATGTCTTTGAGGTTGGTGGATATTTTTATTCCCCACTTTAAGAGACAAGGACACAGGGTGGTTTGATTCCAGGCTGAAGTTTGCCTTCCTCCCAGTCTGTGCTTTTAACCATGACTTTCTTTATTGCATCCACTGACACTGTTTATCTGGGAAGATATATTGCTTGGTCCAAGAAGTTGACTTAGAAGTGAACTTTAGGGACAGATCCTTCCATACACTAAAGATTGCAAAGACTCTGGTGGCCTGGAGAATCCAGAGTCAGTAATAATCCAATAATGGGCACTTTCTGAAGGGCTCAGACAACAGGGCACGTGGTCCAGGGTCCAAGGTTTTTCTTTTGCCCAGAAAAGTCCACACAGAGTCCTGAGCATGTGCCCAGAGATGGCTGGCAAGGACCGTGGTCATGTGTGGGGATGGGATCAGTGAGGTGTGTGTGTGTGTGTGTGTGTGTACATGGTTCTTGGTACATATACATAAACCTATCTATATTCATGTGCACATAAAACATAAACACAGGCCGTTATCCAGTCTCAGATTCTCTCTGACGATTTTTTTTTTCTGCAGTTGATTATTGCCTTGTCCTGTCTCCTCATCGCTTATTCACAAACACACTTACTGATGTGGTCTGCACTTCATTAATTTGCATGGGTTTGCATAGTGCCTGGGGAATGAGCAAATGTCTTACCCTCTCTCTGCACTTGAGCAAGGAATTCCCCATTTAGAGCAACGACCCTGTGCAAGGAGGAGTGGGTGTGTTTGGGTGACTGGATCGAGGAGGTGGCATGTGTATGTTAAAAAGTCATATTCAGTTGCCCATTGTCTTCCAAATATATCCTATAGCAAACAAGCTTCTCAGTGGGTGGAGAAGACCATGAATTTGGATCTCCTAGGGGGTGGATGAAGAGGCGCTGAGATTGGTGAGTTTATCTGAGGGGGCAGGGGTGGGATGCAAAACTGGGCACAATGGGGCAAGTTTCTTTCTTTTTTTCCAGCTCTCATTGGCCAGTGCTTAAGCCATCACATAGATTTCAATCAGCTGTAACAGATATAACCTTGAAGTGTGAGGTTGTCAGGAAAAAGAAGAAAGGAAGGCGGGGAAGCCGGGAGAGAGAAACAGAAAGAGGGAGCAGGCTGGAAAAGAGAGAAAGGGAGTGTCAGACACTGTGATAACGGGGTCATTCCCTCCATTGTGTCCTGTTGACCTGCCCCAGGCCAGCCCCAAAATGCATACAGCCAGGACTTGCCCAATCAGATCTTCTCATTATCCCCTTAATTATTCTTTACAATTAAGCTGTATGTTCTCCATTTACAGAAGAGGAAGGGAAGCCATAGAGAGGTCCCTTGGCCACCGAAAGGGAGACTCGGGTTTCAGCCCAATGTCTTTCTTCCTGAGTTCATATCCCTGATCCACCTCTTACCATAATACCATGTGATATCAAACGAGTTATCTAACTTCATGTTGCCTCAGTTTCTGCATCTGTGAAGTGGGGATAATACTGCAGAACTCATTAGGGTTGTGTAAGCCTTAAATGAGTTAATATATGTAAAATGCATAGAACAGTGCCAGGTGCATATTAAATTCTATATAAATGAGTATTAGCTATTATTCTATTATTATTATTCTATGAGCATAGATTGTTCAGTTACAAATCTTGTCCCTCCCTCTTTCTCCCCAATGCCCCTTCCTGCCAGCTACTCCTTCCTTTTAAGAGTTAAGCCCTGGTGTTGGCTTCTCCAGCCAGCAAGTGATGTCATCCCCCCTTCCCCTTCTCCTTCCCCCTACCCCACCTCAGGGTCTGGCCTTCTGGAGGACGGTCTGTGCCTGTTTTCCAGACCCCCAAGCAGGCAGCAGCTCAGGGAGCAAGCGCAGGGATGCTTATTCTCCGCCCTTCCTCTCTTTGAGAATCTAAGGGCGTAAGTTAGATAACCGTGACACCTGTTTTAAATTAGCCTTCAGAAGCCTCCGACAGCTGAGAAATTATTTAACAGGGAAAGAATTGAGTACATGAATAAATATTAATATTAAATCACCACTTCCCTAGATTTAAGAGGAAGGGTGGGGGACTCACCAAGAGATGGAGGCAGCAGGTGTCCTGGAGATGCCACTGTGCAGGGCTCAGAGAAGCCAGCTGTGGGGCAGGACTACGGAGCCACCAACCATTGGTCACCCAGTTCCTGTCCAAGCCGAGTGGGGACTCTGTCCATCAGGGAGGCTGGCAGGTGGCAGAGGCAACATCCAAGCAGCTCACGGCAACTCAACAGGTGCTCGTTTGAGCTCCAGCCTTCCCAGGCTGCGGTCCTGGAGGGACGGAGACTCCGCCTGAGAGCTGCCCAAAGCATGGAGCAGACTCCCACCCCCATCCCGAAGAGAGGGACCACTGTCCCGGCCCGGCCTGACCCCATTGTGGCTTTCATGGGCCCAGCACTGTTACCTCCGTGGGCCCCTGCCTCCATATAAAAATGGTAACATGTTTATTTTATGACCACGTTGGAATAAAGATGAATCCAATCCAGGCTGGATTCGTAATTCTATATTCATTACCATTTTACTCATTTTTCCCCCTGATTTTAAAAGGAATCAAAATGAAAACAGTTTTTGGGCCCTGGGCATGGTGCCTACTGGGCCTGATGGAGCGGGCAGCCCTCTGGCTGGGGTCAGGGTGGCAGATGCTTGAGCTAGGGAAGCAGGAACTGGTGAAGAGGGGTTGGCTTGGGGGTGAGGGACTCTGGGAGATGGCAGAGACTACACCCAAGGGCTGTGGAAACTCAGATCCCATCCTTTAGGTCCCGATCACAGATTGAAATGAAGTAATAATAAGCAATGTCTATGAATAACAAAAGTAATAATAATGTGTATGAATGAGTAGCGCCCTTCGCTTTGACTGTCCTGACCACCTTGGCTTTCTTCGAAACCCTCCAAGCAAAAGGAAAAGAAACTGCCAAGTGCATTCCAGGCTCAGGGCCTTCGCTTCGGCCCCCCGGCTCGGCATCCTCTTTCCTAGTATGCGAGTGACTCGCTCTCCCCTCTCCTTGGGTCTCCCTCTAACGTCACCATCCTAGTGAGGTTCTTCCTGGCTTTGGATTGAAATAGTCCCTCTACTCCCTTTATCCACTGTTCTTTACCCATCCTTAATTTTCTCCATAGCACTTCCCGCTTCCTTATATTCCACTGCATGACTCATGTAAACGTAGGGTATAATAGAATATACGCTGCATGTAGCCAGGTGTAGATGTATATGCGGTTGTAGGGACTTTGTCTCATTCTTCTTTGTGTCCTTAGCAGCTAGAACAGTGCCCAGCACGCAGGGTGCTCAATAAATCCTGAATGAATGAATGAGACGTGTCTGGTACATACATGGCAGCTATAACCATCTTTGTGCCTACCACTTTGGGTTGCTGAGCCCTCAGCCCCCAATGGAGAGGTATTGCCGTTCTTCTACCATTGCAGAGACTGAGGCCTGGACATACAGGCAAGCATGCCCCACAGTCATACAGTTAAGGTAGATCAATAGCTTCCCTGAATAAAATAAAGTGTAGACTGGTCCAAGGTTTGAGCAAAAAAGTGGTTTGGAAGGCGCACATACAGAAGGATGAGAGAATAAGGGGGCTGATGATTTCCCTTCCTACTGCGGGTTCAGCATTTCAGTTTCTGTCTGCACCAGAGCCTTCTAGGCTCTTTGTTGGAAGCTGTGGATGTCACACTGTAGCTAATACTTGCTTATACAGAATTTAATATGCACCTGGCACTATTCTATGCATTTTACATATATTAACTCATTTAAGACATACACAACCCTAATGAGTTCCGCAGTATTATTCCCAGTTCACAGATGCAGAAACTGAGGCAACATGAAGTTAGATAACTCGTTTGATATCACATGGTATTATGCTAAGAGGCGGATCAGGGATTTGAACTCAGGAAGAAAGACATTGGAGTTGGGGACACTGGTTTAAGTGCCTGCCCTGTGGAACCTAAGCAGATCTATTTCCCCCTGGGCCTCAGTCTTCTCCTCTGTACAGGAGGGAACTGGGCCACCGTCTGAGATCCCTGCATCAGGCAGGGCTGAGCGCTCCCTTCTTCTGCATCCAGGCTTCCCACCAGCGAAGGAAGTGAGCCCTCCTCCTCACTGCTCCCCTCCTCCTAGTCCCCAGCTCAGGGCCTGACGCCTGCAGGTGGTGGTGGATCCTCGGTGGTGCAACGGATGTGTTCTGGCATCACTTAACACTTGCCTCATATCTCCAAAGCCCCATCCTACACGTAGATGTGAGTGCATTGCTCTGCGAACTCCAAATAGACATAAGCCACTGCCCTGCTCAGCTTCTTGTCTGCGACATTGATGTGACAGGGTGCGTTTAGTTAGAGGACCATGCGCACTGACCCAAACGCTGTTTTGGCCCAGAATTTTCCAGCTTGAGCAGCCCAAACCCTGTGTGTGATGATAATAATAAGGACCTTTAGATTGTGCTGGGGATTAAATGAGATAATGCATGCATCTGGCAGGGAGCAGGGCACCAGCCAGTGACCTGTGGTCAGGTCCCAGCTCTTCCTTCCCCTTCCTGCTCCTGACATGGATGCCCACTCTGCCTAGCCATGCCTTGGAAAGGTGCCCATCCTATCTTGGCTGGGCAAAATGTCAGCTCTGTCTTTCTTGAATTCGTCCTCCAAGGATTTGCAGGAGATGGGAACAGGGGAGGCCTTCTGAAGATAGTGACTCTTCTCCCAACTCCCAGAAGCACATCTGGCTTGGCAGCATCTTTGGGCCACCCAAAGCCAGGGTCCCTCGGCCCAGGCAGCATTTGGGTCAGTGTGAGGGTCTTTAGTAAGCACATGTTCCCATCTTGACACCACTGCCATCATTAGATAAGACACGGAGAAGGACGGCGGGCTGTGTTCATTTTGTGACTGGTGAGCTCTGCTATAAATGAGGAAAGCAGTTCAGAGAAGTGAAGCAACTTGCCTGGAGTTGTCCAGCTAGGAATTTGCAGAGCTGGACTCAGATTCAGATCTCTGGGTGTCTGCCCTATGCCAGGCACCCCCGTTTGTTAGCCTTTAAATGGGATCTGAAACCCTTATTTATCGGGACAATGCCTGAGTATCCGGCAGACCAAGCTTTCCTTCCTCTCCCTCCACCACGAAGTGGAAAGTCTTGCGACCATTTCCAGAAAGTGTTGTGTTTTTTTTTTTTTTTTAAGAAGTTCTCACTCTGTTGCTCAGGCTGGAGTGCAGTGGCACGATCTTGGCTCACTACAACCTCCACCTCCCGGGTTAAAGCAATGCTTCCACATCAGCCTCCCCAGTAGCTGGGATTACAGGTGCATGCCACCATGTCCAGTTAATTTTTTTGTATTTTCAGTAGAGACAGGATTTTGCCATGTTAGTCAGGCTGGTCTTGAACTCCTAACCTCTGGTGATCTGCCCACCTCAGCCTCCCAAAGTGCTGGGATTACAGGCATGAGCCACCACACCCAGGCCCCAGAAAGTGTCTTTTGAGGGTAATTTGTTTCTTCTTTTCCTGAACCTGTGGCATATGTCATAGCCCCTTTTACCGGCTGTCCCAGCACTGGTCTTCTGCCTCCTGGCAGCGACCGGAGCTGTCATTAAGTGACTCATTGTGAGAGCAGAGATTCTGTCTCTGTCACCACTGTTGAATGAATGAATGCATGCATGGATGAATGAATGCATGAATGAAACATGAAACTGCTGCGTTCTGTCCTTTCACTGCTCTAGCAAGCTGCCCTCTGAGCCGTTCCCACCCCTTGAGGGGGGTCATCCGTACAGGGATGGGAACAGAGCCAAGGTGCCTAATGGGGTCTGAGGCCTCTCCACCTGGTGAAATTGCCTGTAGATTCCACGTCTGTGTCTGTCCACTTGACCCATGCTCCAGGCCCCACTGCTCTCATCTCTCGTTCCCCTGATGAATCACACGAGGCCTGGTGACACAGCATCATTACTCTCCTTATCCAGCAGACGCGACATCACCCTCCTTCACCCGCTGCAAACTGGCTGCCCAGGCATTACAGGAAGCCACCCCGCCCCCTCCTGGGCCCGGCTGCCCTCGCCTCTGTAATATCCTTTTTCTAATAGAGTGACCTGAACCCCGTGTGCTGTTCTAAAAGCAGCCTCGGAAGCCCCTGAGACAGGCAGCCAGGTAATTCCCCTGGCGGAGACACGATCTTACCTTGCCCTGCATCTCTGGACCTGCTGGTTGGCTGAAGAATGTCAGTTTTATAGAATATAATAAAATAAAACAGGTTCATTCCACGAATTTTGAGGCACCATCTAGCTCTGAGATTTGGGGGCTCTTCCTTTCCATTAAGTTGTAAACTGCATGAGAACAGGACCATGTCTGTGAATGGGTGAATTTTATTTTATGTAAATTAAACCTCAGGGTAGCTGATAACAACGAATGCAAGTAGATAGGATATATGGCAGCTGAAAGAATATTCTAGGAACAATGAGAACCTTGTGCATCTGGTACCAATGAGGAGGAGGTCAGAGGTGAGCGTGGAAAGCTGGCACAAGCCCAGGTCATGGACAGCCTTGAGCAGCATTTGATGTGAGATACATAAGAGCCATTGCCGTGTAACAGCCAGCCCCAAACTCGGTGGCTTAAATGTAACCATTTAATCTCCTACCATAGATTTATGGTGGGTGGAGGTCAGCTTGCATGAGTTGGGCTCATCTGGGCCATTTAAGCTGCTGGTCCAGCTGGGCTTGGCTCCAGATGGTGGGTTGAACTGTGTGTTCATTCTGAGGTCCCAGCTGAGGAAGCAGCAGCTCCCTCAGGTGGTCGGGGGGGAGGTGCGGGTGGGGGAAGCTCTTCTTGTGAAGGGGGCAGAAAGGCAAAAGGGAGGGTCCCACTGGGCAAGCCTATTCCAAGCCATTGCTCAACTTAACATCCCATTGGCTAAAGCAAATCACATGATCAAACCCCACATTGATGGGATGAAGAAGTATGTTCTGCCCACAGAGAAGGGGAGAAGGGAGTGGGTATTTGCTGAACATCAGTTCAAGCATTCACAAGGTAGCTCAAGATAATGTCAAGATAATAATTTCTGTAGTCTGGGTTCACATTTTGATATTCATCAGCCATGTGACTTCAGGCAAGTAACTTCCCCTCTCTGTGCCTCAGTTTCCCATCGAAAAGGCAGATATCAAACATAGCCCATTCAATGACATAATCTCCATCAAGCCTTCTAGTTTTAGGCTTCTCACAGAGTGAGCGCTTATGTTCACCACGATTTCAAAGATGATGAAAGATATTCCAGTTTCCTCTTTGTCATCCTTTCTGGTTCCCCGCATCCTCCTTTCTTTCTGCTGGGCCAAACCACCCTCCCTTCTCCCCCTCCCCAGGGCCTCCACTCTCTTCAAATATTTGGAGACGTCCCTGAGGTCCCCAATCTCGGTCATGGTTAAGCCAAGCTACACAGATTTAGTTCCTTTAATCTTTCCTCGTAAATTAATCCCTCTGAACCTTTAATCATTTTCCTCGAATGAGATTCAAATGAGACGCTTGTCTGGACTCCCACCACACACAGGCTGCAGCCTGGTGACAGCCTGTCATGCCGACAGGTTTCTTGCCCTTTGGGGAGGGCACACCAAGCTGCCCCAGGGATAAGAAGATTGCGGATATCAGGAACCTATACCAACAAAACAACCCAAGCTTTTGTGGGTGTCCTGCCTCTTTACCTGTGTGTTTCCTGAAGTAGGAATGGGTGGTTGATAACGTGCACCCTCCCTCCACCAGCTCCTCTTGTGACTCATTGACCACCAGTTATCCCTTATATGGAATGTGTGCCCTGTCTTTGTACTTGGCGTGTCAAATCCTCACCATCTCTCTGAGAGGTGAGATGAGACAATAGTAAGACTATGAGTTCAAATCCCAGTCCAGACACTTCTGAGCTGTGTGACCTTGGGCATCTATAACTTAACTGTTTTCTCCCCTGGAAAATGGGGTCATAGGAGTACCTGTATCATAGAGTTGTTGGAAGAATCTGATAACTTAATACAAGGGACAGCTTCGAGTAGTATTTGGCACAATAGTATTTGGTCTTGATGGATGTTGGTTGTTGTAAGTCATAATTATTCATGCGTGGCAGATGGAGAGAGTCATTCGGACAGGTGAGGTAAGCTGCCCAAGTTGTAGAGATGGAGTTAGAGCTCCTCTCTTAATGTAGGTCCAACACTCTGGCTCAGCCTGGCAGAAACGGTGCAAAGGATCCCTGCATAGTGGGACAATGAGTGGGATCCACAGACCCATCTAGCGACTAATGGAATGTCAGATACATGAACAGCCTGTCCTTCTCTTAGTCTCTGGGATGTGGGTTTGGAAGCTGGCTGCTTGTTTCTATTACCTTCTAGGAAATATCCTTCTGACTGATCTTCAAAGTGGTTTCCAAGTATGGAAAGTCAATGGTTGAGGAGAAATAGTTGGGACAAAACATATTCCCTCCCAGAGTTCCGCCAGGCAGCAGGATCCACATGAATTTGTAATTCCTAATGGCGTCACTCAGGCATTGTTTGGGCATTTAAGCTGCAGGTTGTGCAGCCTATAGACAGCTGGAGTATTGTTACATGGACACTGGGCAGATCTGAGTTGAATTTCTCCTTCCTAATTGTGAGGGCCTGGTGTTAAAGATAGATTTTGGAGTGAGACCTCCTGGCTCAGAATCGCAGCTCTGCCTCTTACCCTCTGACCTTAGGCAAGCAACTTAACCTCTCCATGCCTCAGTTTCCCCATCTTGGAAAAACAGGGATGATAATAATAGCACCTGTATCATAGGGTTGCTGTGAGGATGAATAAATCAAAATGTTGACAGTGCCTCTGAGAGTACCCAGCACAGAAGGAGCGCTGGTCATGCGTTTGTTGCTACTGTTGTTGCCATTTCGCTGTATCTCTGCAGCTGCGCAAGTCGTTGCCCCTCTATGAGCCTCAGTTTCTATAAAATAGGTGCCCTGGTACTTGTCTCCCAGGGGCTGGGTGAGAATCTGGTGAAATAAAGTGGTGGAAAGTGACTAGCAAAATGCCAAAGCGTTATGCATTTTGAAGGATTATTAGGGGGATGGCAGCAAAAGTGTGAGTGGCAGTGAGGTGAGTGATGAGCTGGGCTATTTAAATGAGAACTTCGAAGCTCCCCAGAAGCCTGTATTCCCTGTCCCCAAACACTCACTGTGTTGGAACATCTCGTAGTTTTCTGCTTTCCACCTGGGAGACTGATTTGCTCAAAATTGGCTTGGGGAGGGCAAAGCTCTTAGGGGGCTGAGCACAAAGGGAGAGGGAAATTGTAAATCTTGCCCCCAACAGCTAGATGATTGGGAAATGGATTGTTGAATCTCAAACTCTCCGTCTCCTGCTCTTCCTCCCTCCTCTAAAGCAATTGAAGAATAAGATGGATACCATCTGTCTCAAAGCCAGGCACCTGGAAGTCACTCCTCATACCTCCTTCTCCCTCACCCTCCATGGCTAGTCAGTCACCAAGGCTTAGAAGGATCCCTCCAGAATATCACTTGGAGTGACCCAGTCTGTCTCCCTGGCCGGAGTGCCCAGTGTCTCTCCCCTGAATGTCTACAGTGGCATCTGTCTGCATCGTTTACCTCCTTTCTTGTCCTTTAGAGTCCGCTCTCCGAGTAGCAGCTAGCAGATTGTTTAAAAAACACTCATCTGATCTTCCCCCAATTCTTTGTTGGCTTCCCTTTTTTAAGAAAAGTGTTCAAAATCCTGTAAAGAAGGAGCTGTTGTTATCTTATTTTGCAGAGGAGGTTCAGTCCAACTTCAGTAGCTTTGCATATGCCTTTCCTGCCCCCTGAAATTCTCTTTCCTCCTCTCATGATCTCCCTGCCCACTCTTAACTTCCCTGGGGTAACTCCTGCTCATTGTTCAGGTTCCCATTTCCTAGCTCACTGATGGAGGCCTTCCTGGCTGTGTCTGGGATCTATGCTCTCATAGCATCCTCTGTCTTTCTTCAACACATGTATTTTTGTAACCATCATCCCTCCTGTGACCATTGTTTTAACCTCTCCTAGGAGAGTGGTACCATAAAGGCAAGCTCGGGCTGCTGTAACAAAATACTGTAAACTACATGGCTTCAACTATAGATTTTTTTTTTCTCACAGTTCTGGGGACGAGGAAGTCCAAGATCAGATGGCAGAAAATTTGGTTATTGGGGAGGGCTCTCTTCTTGGCTTGCAGATGGCTGCCTACTCACTGTGTCTGAATATGGTAGGGGGGGAGAGAGAGAGAGACAGCGAGAGAGAGCAAGCGCACTCTGGTCTCTCTCTTTTCCTCTTGTTACAAAGACACTAATCCCATCATAAGGGCCTGTATTAGTCCATTTTCACGCTGCTGATGAAGACATACCCAAGACTGGGTAATTTATAAAGTAAAAGAGGTGTAATAGATTTGCAGTTCTATGTGGCTGGGGAGGCCTCATAACCATGGTGGAAGGTGAAAGGTACTTCTTACATGACAGCAGCAAGAGAGAATCAGAGAGTCAAGCAAAAGGGGTTCCCCTTATAAAACCATCAGATCTCATGAGACTTAATCACTACTACGAGAACAGTGTGGGGGAAACCACTCCTGTGATCCAATTACCTCCCCCTGGGTCCCCCTCCAGAACACATGGGAATTATGGGAGCTACAATTCAAGATGAGATTTGGGTGGGGACACAGCAAAACCATATCAGGCGCCACCCACAAGACCCATCTAAACCTAATTACCTCCCAAAACCCCTGCCTCCAAATGCTGTCACATTAGGGATTAGGGCTTCAACATATGAATTTTTTTGGGGGGGGCAGGGGAGACATAAACATTGAGTCTATAACAGGCAGTTATGTTCCTCTCTGGACCACTGATTCTGAGCACAGTTCTTGGCACTAAGCAGACACTCAGAATGTTTGTAAAATGAATGAACAAATGGATGAGTGAATGAATGAATGAATGAACAAGTTAATACATGAAAAAAATTATAGCCCTGCTTGAACATTGAATCTGGAGGTCCCCCCTAGATTTTGGAGGAACCCTGTGAATCCACGTATGCCTCAAGAGGTCCTCGTGACGACAGGGGAGGCTGGATAAGCCACTATTCAGCAAAGACTCTACCTTTTCTTAGCAGTGACCTAACTGGTAGCAAAGTTGTGGCTTGCTAGGATATTTTCACTTTTTCTGAAACAGAAATAAATTTTCGAAAAAGAAGAAGAGGAAAAGTCACGTTGAACTGCTCCGATCTCCCAGCCATGAAATATCCCCCTGGGATTAGATCCCCCGCTGTGAAGTATTGCCCCGTGATTAGATCTCAAGCCATGAAATATAACCAGGAATTTAGATCTCCTCCTTGGAAATACAGTTTGCTGATTAGATCGCCCCCATGAAATATGGCCTTTGGGTTAGTGCATGCCAGTAAAATATGGCCTTTGATTAGATCACCGCAGGGAAGGCTGAGGTGCTAGCTGAGTCTGGGAACTCTCACCACATCCTCACAAAGTAAAATCTAAATATATGGAGAGGAAGAGAAAGAAGAGGAGGTAAATTAATAATGGTGACATTTTGGAACTCGGACTTTCTTGAAGGTTGTCAGCGAGAGGGAAGGGATGGGGACAGACCCGGGCGTGTAGACTCCTTCACTGGGTAACCTGGTGCTGGTGACAGCTGGTGTTTGAGGCTCCCTGTGTACCCAGAACTGTGCAGAGCCCTTTACGTGTGTTAGCTCCTCTAGCTCCCAAGAGGAAGGTGACATTATTATGGTCCCCATATACACATGGAAATTGAGGCACAGAGAAGCAAAGTCAGTTGATCAAGGACCCATAGCCAGAAGTGTCAGAGCTGGATTTGAACTTGGCTCCTCTGCCCCTTGAGCTTTTACCCTTAGCCACTGCCCTTTGGTTGGCCCAACCGATGCCACTCCTGACTTGTGGTGTTAGGAAAGTGTGGCCCCCGCAAACCCTCTGCTGCTGCAGGGGTGAGGAGTGTGGATCCCTGCGAGAGTCAGAGATGAGCTGGCACTGCCCCTGGGCTCACCCTGGGTGAGGAACAGAACAGATAATCCCAGAGTCAGAGCCCAGAGAAAGGCCAGGGAGGCCCTTCCCCAGACTTAACAGGAAGCTCAGGCCCAGAGATGGACAGTGGCCACAGGCACAAGGCCTCATAGCGGGGTGCCAGCAGATCCAGACCTAGAAGCCAATGTCGCCCGACTTTGGAGCAAACATCCCCTCCTTGCTGTGTAGATCTCTCTCTTGCTCGCTGAAAGGAGCAGAAAACTAAACTGGGATCATGAGTTTATTCAGAGAGATGGCTTAGTGTCATCACCTCCAAGCTCAATTAGTAATCATGTGAGCTGGACACTGTGCTGGGCACCATGGTGCAGCCATCTCCAACCTTTTTGGCACCAGGAACCAGTTTTGTGGAAGACGAATTTTTCCACAGACCAGGACAAGAGTGATGGTTTCAGGATAATTAAAGTACATTGCATTTCTTGTGCACTTTATTTCTATTATTATTACATTGTAATATATAATGAAATAATTATACAACTCACCATGATGGAGAATCAGTGGGAGCCCTGAGCTTGATTTCCTGCAACTAGATGGCCCCCTCTGGAGTTGATGGGAGACAGTGACAGATCATCAGGCATTAGATTCTCAGAAGGAGCTCACAACCTAGATCTGTCACATGCGTAGCTCACCATAGGTCGGAGCTCCTATGAGAATAGAATGCCACTGCGGATCTGACAGGAGGTGGAGTTCAGTGGTCATGTGAGCATTGGGGAGTGGCTGTAAACATAGATGAAGCTTGCCTGCCACTCTCTTCCTGATGTGTGGCCCGGTTCCTAACAGGCCATGGACTGGTACCGGATTTGAACTTGGCTCCTCTGCCCTGGAACCTTTACCCTTAGCCCTTTGGTTGGCCCAACCGATGCCACTCCAGGCTTGTGGTGCTAGGGAAGTATATGGCAGACCCTCTGCTGCTGCAGGGGTGAGAAGTGGGGGCCAGTACCAGTCCATGGCCTGGGGTTGGGGACTCCTACCATGGTGGGCCACCCTCAGTCCCCTTCCTGGACAGAGGCCCTGCTCACAGCGGATCCATGTCTGGGAATTGCCCTTGAAGTCCACCGCCAGACCCAAGGTGACGCTCTCCAGAGGCGGCCCCCATCTGTGCCTGCTGGGTGAGGACACAAAGGCCTGCCTCTTGCCTCAATTCAAGGAAAGCTGGTCTCAGCTTCAGAGCTCCCAGTGGATCCACAACCAGCTCCCTCTTTACCTCATCCACACTTTTCTGCAGAAGCTGTCTTAAGAGTACCCCAGTCTCCTGCACACAGCTGTCTATCTCGTGGTCTGTTTCCCAACCATATCTGTCCCTCCGCCCCTCCGATTCCATCTGTGGAATGGGAACGGAACACCTAGCCCGAGGTAGTCTGGAGGCAAGCATGCCAATGTGTGTGTGATGTGTGCACAAGATTCCTGGCACACACTAAGTGTTCACAAATATTTGCCAGAATCCCCGCCGGGTCATCTGGAGCTGAGAAAGTCACAGAGAAGGGATTCTTCACCTCTATTCATCTGCAGCGTGGGACCGATAAGCCTGTCTTGTGGGTCTTTGTAAACTCTGCTGGGCAGTGCTGGGGACAGTGGGGGTGAGTGGTTCCTCCTCAGACGTCATCTCTGGTCCCTCTTTCTTTGCCTGCAGGGCGCTCAGCGAAAGCCCCGGGCAGGAGGCTGGCCACTTCCTTATCTCACAGGAGCCAGCCACTGGCCAGCTGTTATCGGGGATTTGTGAGCTTGTAAAACATGGCCAGCTATCATGCCATCTCTCCAGGGCACAGTGGTTTCTCGGCTGGGCCTAATCACTGGGTGATCTTGGCCTCTGATTGAGGGGAGAGGTGGGTTACCCTGGGAAGGCAGCAGCCAAGTCCTCTGGAAAAGGCCGGAATCGGGTGGAGGAGCTGGGAGGCATCAGGGCCAGGCCTGCTGGAGCTGACACATCACTGGAACGGACCATGGCAGACTCTATGCCCCACTCTTCCTTCTTCTCTTCCCTACAGGGAGATGGTAGAGTGTGGGGGGACCCTGAGAGGCTCCAGGGACCCAGAAGGGACAACTCCAGAAAAATCATTAAGAACTGCATCAATGTCAGTAGCCCCCTCACCCATTCCTCGTAAAGCACCCACTTGGTGCCAGGCCCTCTGATAGGCTATCCAAAGTGCTGGACTTCGCTGTGTGACCTCAGGCCAGTCACTTGCCCTCTCTGAGCCTCAAGTATCCAATGGGAATAATAGTACCCATCTCACCAGGTTACTATGGGGATCCCCTGAGGCAGTGGATAGGAAAGAATTGCCTTCCAATCTGTGCAGACCTGTGCCCATAAGGATGAGATCAAAGGATAAGCCTGCATGTGAATTACACATCTAAAGGAATGGCTTTAGAGGGATGAGGGACATCTCAGGGGGACCAGAGAAGGACTCCTGGAGCAGGAGATCATGCGAGGGTTTGCTGAAGACTCTGGAGGAAGGCGGGGTTGAAACAGACAGGGCGTTCCAGGCAAAGGGAATGGGATCCATACGGGCTGCTGGGCAGGGGATACACGGGGTGTGTATCCCCTGGCGCGGAAGCACACAGCTTGAGCTGTGTGGATCTGTGGCAGGCTTGCGGGTTGGGGAAGCCGGGCCCATCTGGCTCTGTTTTTCTGCTGTCATTTTGGATGCTTTTGTGCTGAATTCCCCGTTTGTCACTGTTTCCCTGCGATTTTCTTTTGAACCTGGCATCTGTTTGGGGCTTCATCCGGTCCCTGCCCCCTGTGTTCTGAGGCTCAGCTCTGTTTGCAACCTGGGCATTGCTCTTAGGGAAGTAGTTGGTTCCGGCTGCCTCAGCAGGTCTCAGAGCCGGGGTCCAGAATGGGTGGGGCGAGGGCAGATCTTTGTGGAAGGCGCTGGCCCTGCATGCCCCAAACATGTGACATCTGCCCTCCTGAGAGCCTGGTGAGCACCTTTCTTCCTCCAGCCCTCCTGGGCTGGGGAGGGCTGCCACACTCAGTCATGCACACCTGTCTCCCCCACCAGGCTTCAGATGGCAGAAGAGCCCAGCCTTCCCCGGCACTGGCTTTGGAGCCACGCAAGCCTGGGTGGACTCTTGGCTCTGCGTTTACCACATAAGCATCCTGAGCTAAACCTCTAGAAGCCTCTGTTTCCTGCCTCTGTGAAATGGGGATCGTGCTCCCACTTTGTAGTACCATAGGGATGCAACAAGATCAGTCTTGTCTAGCACCTTCCTGCCTGTGGTCAGCAGACCGGGGCATGAACACAGCTCTGGGCCGGGTCTCTGGAGTCTGCATCCTGGTTCTTTTAAGGCACATTAGTGAATCTCTCTCTGTGCCTCAGTTTTGTCATCTGCAAGTTGGGAACAAGACCTGCTTCATAGAATTAATGGAAGTACTCGATCAATTTATACATCTGCAACGTACTTTGAAGGTGCCTAAGGCACAGTTAGCGCCATGTGGGTGCTCACATTGTCATCCCTACTGGTGGTGTTCTGTGACTTCCCTGGGATCCAGAGCGGGCAAGGCCATTGCCAGGTATGCAGCTGGGCACACTGAGGACCACAGGGTTCAGCATCTGCACTGGGACCCTATGGCTGAGCTAGGATTTGAGTCTGTGTGCTGAGGGCTGGAGAGTAGTGCAGAGGGGTGATCAGAAGGCCTGGGTTGGCATCGTTCCCCTGCATGAATTATCTGAGTGGACAATAGCCAGTTGCTTCCATACTCTGAGTTTAATTTTGGTTTCCTTCTGCCAGAAAATTGGGATAATCTGCCTCCTGAAGTCTCTGTGAGAATTAAGCAAGAAAATAAACATGAATATCCTTTGAAAAACGTAAAATGCAGTGGGCTGATTCAATTCATTTATTCGACACATATTAACTGAATATCTACTAAATGGGAAGCATAGCCCTGGCGCTGAGGATCTGGGTTGAATAAGGCAACCCTGGAATCCTGGTCCTCACAGGCCTCCACTCCAAACGGGCAGCAGGTAGCACCCCCCAAGCAGAGAGAGAAGCACGCCAAGTTCATGGGGCTGAGACAAGGGGAAAGAGAAATGGCCCGCAGGGAAGGGGTGAGGGCTGTGTCCAGGGGCTTTTGGGGAAGGGCATTGGACACCGAGAGCTGAGAGAAGGAAGAACAAGCCCAGACTTGGGGGGCCAGGGGCAGTAGGACAGAGGGAAGAGCAGCATAGAGGCCCCCATGGAGAAAAGCAGCAGTGGGAGAGCCAGTGTGGCTGGAGCTGTGGTCAGGGGCCCGTGCTTACAGGGCCCTGCAGGCCAAATTCAGAATCTGGAATCTAGTCCAAGGGAGATGAGAACCATGGGATTCTGTATTAGCCAGGGTTCTCTAGAGGGACAGAATTAATGGAATATATATATATATATATATATATAAATTGAATATATATATACACAAGGTGTGTATATATATATATTCCATATATATATAGGGATTTATTAAGTATTAACTGGCATGGTCACAAGGTCCCACAATTGGCCATCTGCAGGCTGAAGATCCAGGAGTGCCAGTCCGAGTACCAAAACTGAAGAACTTGGAGTCCTATGCTCGAGGGCAGGAAAGATCCAGCACAGGAGAAAGATGTAGATGGGCGGCTAGGCCAGTCTAACCTTTTCACATTTTTCTGCCTGCTTTATATTTGCTGGCAGCTGATTAGATGGTGCCCACCAGATTCAGGATGGGTCTGCCTTCCCCAGCCCCCTGACTCAAATGTGAATCTCCTTTGGCAACACCCTCACAGACACACCCAGGATTAATACTCGGCATCCTTCAATCCAATCAAGTTGACACTCAATATTGACCATCACAGAGGCTTTGGATGGGGCAGGGCTGGATGGGGTGGGTGTCTGTCTATTATGTGCTAAGGTAACATACGAATATGGTTTAGCCTACAATGGAACAAACTGAAGGGGAGTTTCCCCCTGAGTGTGTGTCTGTGTGTGTGCTGGATGGTGCCACAGTTGAGGACATTCAGGAATCAGAAAAGGGTTGGACTAGTCAGCCCCAGTATGCCCTTTGACCTGGAGATTCTGTGGTTTTATGAAGAAATCATCATGTGGGCTGTTTCCTAAGTCTCCAGAGAGTGAATGAGTGAATGAGTGAATTTAGGATAATAGGAATTTAGGATGTGACTGCATGTGAGAGACGCTGGAGCAAACAGGTCAGCAGGGGAAGCCACTGGAATTCCCACTTCTGCAAGACAGCAGGTCTCTGCTTTTGGTGAAGGGAAGAGAAAGGAGCAGCTCCTATTGAGTTAAAAAGGGAGGAGAACGAACATGTTTCATGCATGTACCGTGTGCAGGCTCCGTGCTGACCATTTCACAAACACTATACTTTTGACCCTTATCATCTTAGCTTCCTAGGGTGCTGTGACACATGATCATAGACTGGGTAGCTTAGAACAACAGAAATTTATTCCCTTGAAGTTTGGGGACTGGAAATCTGAGATCACGGTGTCGGCAGGGCCATACTGCCTCTGAAGGCTCCAGAGGAGGATCCTTTCTGCCTCTTCCAGCTTCTGGTGGTTGCCAGAAATCTTGGTGCTCTTTGGTTTGTAGATGCCTTGCTCCAAGCTCTGCCTCTGTGGTCACACAGCCATCATCTTCCTGTGTGTCTCTGTCCCTTCTCTTCTTATTAAGACCCCAGTCATATTGGCTTTAGGGCTCACCCTCATCCAGTATGACTGCCTCTTAACTAATTACATCTGCAAAGACCTATTTCCAAATAAATTCACATTCTGATGTTCCAGGAGGACAGGGATGTTGTGGGGGACGCTAGTCAACCCAGGAGACCCACTCTTTTGAGGGAGTGATAATGTCACCCTCTGTTCTCACACTTCTAATAAAGACACACCCAAGACTGGGCAATTTATAAAGAAAGGAGGTTTAACGAGTTCACAGTTTCACGTGGCTGAGCAGGCCTCACAATCATGGTGAAAGATGAGTGAGTACCAAAGTCATGTCTTACATGGCGGCAGGCAAAAGGCCTTGTGCAGGGGAAGTCCCATCTATAAAACCATCAGATCTCTTGAGACTTATTCACTACCACAAGAACAGTATGAGGGGAATGGCCCCCAGGATTCAATTATCTCCACCTAGCTCTGCCCTTGACACATGGGGATTATTACAATTCAAGGTGAAATTTGGGTAGGGACACAGCCAAACCATATCACACCCCCACTTCACAGAGCATCCAGAAAGCTAAGAAACTTACTTAAGGCCACAGAGCTAGAAAGCAGCAAAGCTGGATTTGCACCCAAAAGCATCTTTGATGACAGTCTTCACTCACTCTACACAGCCCAGCGGTCTCCAGGGGATGGAATGTCATGCCAGCCTCAGAACAGCACAGGGAACTTGGGGTGTTCTGGGCACCATGGATGGATTATAATGGCTGGAGCAGGCATGGAGGGAGGTCAGTTGAAATGAAGTTGGAATGAGGATCAGAACAGGCTTGGAGGGGCAGAGGAACCCCTTCTTCCTCTTTCTTCTTCTCCACTTTCTGGAACCTTCTGAGCCTAGCACAGGGACCACCTTCCTCTAACACCTTCCCAGATTCCCCGTCTCTGTGTGAATGTGTTCCCTTGCTCTGAGCTGCCCAGCCCTGTTGTTTGTGTCTCTCTGGAATGAATTCCATTCTCTATGCACCTGACATTCTCCTTGGACCTCCTCAGGGCCTGGACTTTGCTCTTTTCTCCTGCATTCCCTGCACCTAACACAGGGAGCGGCACACAACAGCTGCACTGTGGGTTCACTCATTCCACAAGAGTTTTTGAACCCAATTATGTGTTCAAAGCAGGAAACACAGACGAGAATGAAATGAAAGACAGTCTGGTGGGGACCCAGATTCATTAACAGACACTGGTCCCCAGGGTAGTGCATGGCAGTAGTGGAGCCCAGAGAGAAGCCTGGCCCAGACTGTGGTATGGGAGAGAGGCAGAGAAGGCTTTCTGGAGGAGGTGGCAGCCAGCACAAATGGCAGGTGCAGAGCCCTTGGGCAAGAGTGAGAGCTCAGCCTTCCGGAACTGTAAGCATCTTGATGATGCTTGGGGGTGAGTCCAGAGAGACATGGTAAGGGAAAATGTTGATAGAGAGGTCCACATGAAGAGGCTGGGGCTTTATCCTTGGGTATCCCTTTTCTTGAGATTGACACGAGGGTGGAGGAGGATTTGAAGGGTTTAAACAGGTCAGATCTCTGTCAGATATCCAGAGGCTGGAGGCAGGGAGGCCAGGGAGGATGCCACCTTATAATCCCCTAGAAAGATGCCAGCAGGGCGAATGGATTTGGGGTTACAGGGAAGGGAGGAGTAATTTGGGTTATTATTAAATGCTCACTGAGCTGGATTCTGTATTGACCCGCTGGACTCCATCTGACCTCATGGCAGGGAGAAAAGGCCATGCCTTGGATACTTCCTAAGTCCCTACAGGGAGTGTCTGCTGAATCCAAATGTGCAGTGTGCAGCCAAGAGCTCAACAACCAACATACTTAGATGTCAGCAAGAGAGTCCAGGGTCTGTCCTCACTGCCAAAGCTTAGCAGGGGGCTCCATAGGGTCTGGAACATACCCCCTGAAAATGATCCATGTCAAGGCTAACCTTTATTGAGGGCTGTCTGGTTGCCAGATCTCGTTGGAAGTGGTCTGTTTTATCTCATCGGAGCCACATAATGGCCCCATGAGGTGGTACTCTTATTATATCTGTTTGATAGATGAAGAAACTGAGCCTCCAAGGAGGGAAGTGACTTGCCCAAGGTCACACCCCTAGGCAGTGGCAGAGCTGGGACTTGAACACATGATCTTGAGCCTCTCAAGCCCAGGCCTCTGCTGCCACCTCCGGAAGATGCTGTTTTCCCCGGAAGCTGATATCTCCAGGAAGACATCCTTCTACACAAGCCACAGAGACGAGTGGGGGAGCTGCCCCGTGCCCCTGTCCAGATGAGCGAAGGAAGACGGACGAGCTGGCTTCCTCTCTTTTCCCGGCTTCCCGGTACCAAGTATATATTTTTTCTAATCGGCCCGGCTGCTGATGGTTATCTGGCTTCGCTAGAGAGCGAAAGAGACTTTGTGTCAAATGCTGAAAAATGACTTTTCAGGCAGCCTCTCTGTCTCCTGAAAGGAGGTGACGTGCTCAGAGCATACAAATCACTCAGTGCTCAGGTGTCTCGATGCGAGGAAGGAGTGTGTTTGGATTGCTAAAACCACTCCTGTCCCTTCCCAAGGTCATGGGCAGGCAACCCAGCCTTGTCAGTGCCTGGAGAGCAGAGAGGCCTGGTGCAGAGAGGTGCTGTGGCCCCCAGATGGCAAGCCTGTGGGATGTCTGGATCCTGGAGGGGTCCCTTGGATACACAAGGTACAAGAGTCCAAGAGGGAGGCTGACCTCACATTCTAGGTCTCCATCAGCCCACAGTAAGCTGTGTGACCTTTGATAAGTTACTTAACTTTTCTGGTCCTTGGAAATCTTGGTCCATAATTATCATCCCACAAATGCTGTTTTCAACTAAGCTGTTCACCCTGCTGGATGTTCTAATAACTGCGTTTGCCTGGTGCTGACAAATCCTCAGTGATTCCCAGGCAGCAGAAACATGCCTGGTACCTACAGAGAGGCCACTGGGTGTGAAGGACAAAGGCAGACCTTGGAACACTCCAGAGAGGGACTTGAATCCAGGCTCTGGAGGCAGCCTGTGGGTTCAAACCTTGGCTCTGCCACTCAACAGCTGGGTGACCTTGGGTATGTGACTTTATCCATCTGAGCCTAAGTTTCCTCATCTATCAACTGGGGAAATAACCAAGACTCCCTCATATTGGGGCTATGGAGAAAGCCAAGGGCTTAGAACAATGCCTGGAACAAGAGTATGTCTTCAGCCAGTGTCAGCTCTTGTCACAGTGACTGCGTCTTAGCTGTACTGATGTGGCCACTGCCTTCTATAAGAATCCAGTGGATTCTTGGAAAGGTGTCATAACCTCTCCAAGGCTTGTTTTCTTCATCTGTGTAGAGGGGATGGCGATTTAAAAATTCAACATTCTTAAAATGCTTGGCACACAGCAGTTTCTTAATCACTTGTAGACATTTCTCTGGCTCTTTGCAGAAAGATATTTTAAATAAAATTTCAGTTTTCAAGTGTATCTGATATTTTGCAATCCTTTGAAAATTTATAACAAGGATGTACACGATAGAATCTGTCTCGAAGTGAACACCGGGTTGACTGAACTATGCCATTTTCTGAGTGGCCATACCAGAGTAAGAGCCCACTAGAGATCAGAACTTGGGGGACAGTGCCCAGAGCCAGCTCCAGGGAGTAGGACGAGGCCCAGTCGTAAGTGGCAGCTCTGGGTCCTGCCTGCCTCTCTTCCTGAGATGCCATTTATAGCTGCTGAGACCCACATGGGCCTGTAGGGTGGCCCCTGCCCATGCAGAGAGGGGAGCAGCTCTCATTGTAAGAACTGAGTGAGCCCAGGAGCCAGGCTCCCAGGATGCCAAGGGATCGTCGTCATTCATCTCCCCCGTTTTTATTTTCCTCACTGTAAAACGTAGAGAAACCACATAGTCAGACCTTAAAAAATACAGACGGTCTCCAGATGAGTCTGTGATGTTAGGCAAGGCCTGCCAGGCGCTTTCTTCATGCTGTAACAAAACTGGCTGGGGAAAAATTCTAAAATTAAGGAGGAGGCCAGCAGTATAAAATGTATGGGGGGGAGAGAGAGAGAGAGAAAAAGAAAGAAAGAGAGAGAGAGAGAGCAGAGTATTGCAGCGAGTGCCCCACACTGGGCCCCAGGTGGAACTGGGTGGGGTCACTTGATGGCAGGGTGACACCACTTCCGTCACTGCCCCCCTGGCCCCACTTTACTGCTGGGGTGTTTTGAGGATCGAATAAGATCAGGGGACCAATAGGCTTTGTTATTTACAAATAATTCAAATCAAAGGACAATGGGAATTCCTCTCCCCTGCCCCCTCTGCCCAGATGCCCCCAAAAGCAGGACTTCTTGATGGTGGCAGGTTCCATGAGACAGATGAGGGTGGCTGGCTGGGACTCTCTGTCTTTCTGCCCTGTCCATTTCACTGGTCCCTCTTCCCCAGTGGGCCTTGGACTGAGGCTGGGGTGCTTTGGTGCCCGTAAATGGGGTGAATGAATCAGACCCATGTCCTTATAAAGCAAACTTTTAAAAAATATTCAATTTTGCAAGGTCCCCCAGTACATTAAACAGAAGGGAGGGTGGCTCTGGTGAATAAAGAGTGGGTTGGGGCCCCTGCACCCATCAGTGAAGTCCCCCGAGTTCAAACACTGTCCCTGCCACTCACCACCCAGGGGATGTGTTTCAGTGATTCGACCTCTTCAAGCCTCTATCGCATCATCTGTAAAATGAAGATAGTGCTAGAACCCACCTCTCATGGTGGAGATTCAGCAAGACAAAAGATGTGTCTGGCTGAGAGTAAACTCCACAGATGTCCCCATTACAACATGGGTGACAGTTATTCGACTGCTCTTGGATACGTGGACACCCAGGCGCCCCTCGGATCCTGGGCACCGACTCTTGAAATGCCCTTGCAGAGGCCCTGTCAATCCAGGCATCTGAGACTCTACAGTTCTCAGCGTCCCAGCCCTGGTGACTCCACTGCCTCCTCTTTGGCCATCTGCATGTGCGTGACGGGAAATTGTGCCTGTGCCTCTCCTCGGTGGCTGCGGTAATAGAGCCCAGAGGGAGCGGGTGGCAGCTCCTCCCCCTTCCCAGGTCTCCCTCCCTCCCTATCTCTCACCTCCGCTGCAAAGCTCCGACTTTATTTAATCGCTTCCATTGTCTGCTCCACGCCTGGTAATCTCAGCTGGGAACACATGTTAACAAATGGGCAAAGTTTTATCTGGAGCCCAGAGCCCCTCCCCGCTTTGTCAGATAAGGTGCTCTCGCCTGGGGGCTCACACTAGGGAAGCTACTCCCACCCCCTGTGGGAATCCATCCCTAGGCAATTGCATTGTGTGAGCGGGATAACAAGAGGGATGGGTAGGAGTGGGTCCTAGGGGGCTCTGGGGATCCAGACAAAGACCCCAAGCCCCTGCTCCTTCCCAACTCATGGGTTCTGCTGCTTCTCCTGCTGGCTAGAAGACCCTTGAGATTCTGCCCATTGTGAGACACTGGGAAGGCTTGCCTTGGTTCTTGGTTCGCATCCGGCCTCTTGCCTCTTCCCAACTGCATGATCGTCACTTCTGTTCTCTGCGTCTTGGTCACCTCGGTTATAAAATAAGAAACAAGCCTATCTGCCTCCCGCAAAGAGAGGTTAAGGAAGGTTATGTACGTGAAATTATCTAGGGAAATGCCTGCGGCTCAGTAGGTAGACAACGCCCCCCTTTGCTTCCTACCTGAATTAGTTTTCTAGGACTGCTGTAGCAAAGTGGCTTAAAACAGCAGAAGTTATTGTTTCACACTTCTGAAGGCTAGAAGTCCAAGATCGAGGTGTGGGTGGGCCACACTCCCTCTGATTCCTACAAGGGAGAATCCATCCTGGCATCTTCCTAGCTGCTGGTGGCTGCTGCAACACGGCGTTCGGTGTTCCTGGGCTTGTGCCTGCATCCATCCCTCCAGTCTCTGCCTCTGCCATCATGTGGCCTACTCCCTCTGTGTCTGCTTCTGTGTCCAAATTCCCCTCTTCTTATAAGAACATTATATTTGATTCGGGCCCTTCTTCATCTTAACTTGATTATGTCTGCAAAGACCCTATTCCAAATGAGGTCGCAGTTACAGGCGTAGGGCTTAGGATTTCAATATACCTTTTAGAGGGATATAGTTTACTCTACAATGCTACCTTTTGGCTAAGCCTTCCTAACGTGAGTGGCCAGGATCCTCATTGCCCTTGGATCAGCCTCTGTCACTGAGCTGACCCTGCTTTGACTTTCACGTGATTTATCTCATTGACTTTATCCCAGCCCCATGAGGAGGGGTAATGAGGAGGGGTGCACGATTGCTCTTCTGCTGCCCTATCCTGTTCTGTGCTAGGGACGGGTGTAAACAGATAATGGTGTTTACATGAGACAGGGGCCACACTAGGGAGATAAGCATTTACGGAAGCAAAGATAGTGTCCCTTTCTCACCAAGGGGAAGTGAAATTAGGGAGGCTCTCGAGAGGCCCACTGAGCTGATCCTGGAAGGATAAAGAAGGCATTCTGGGAAGAGGAAGGAGCTTGAGCTGGGAACTGGAGGAAGGAACACCCCTGAGCTGTCTCAGCATGGGTGAGCAGCCCCGGGAGACTGAGTCAGGGACTGAGTGTGTGCTCAGGGAAGGATGGTGCTCCCTGGTGGTCACGCTTTAAGGGCAGCCAGGCTGACACTCAGAATGGCCAGGCTAAGAAGTGCAGACTTGATTGTGCCAGCACTGGGGAGTCAGTGAAGATTGTGGAGCTGAGAAATGGCAGGAGAAGAACTGTGGCTCCAAGGGCTAATTCAGCAGCAAACACATTTCAAAGTTTTTGCTGAAGGAAAGCCTCGCCACAGAGGGACACAATGATGGCTGGAATTTCTATCGCCCAGAAATTCCCCAGAGGAATCTTCAGCCTGGCTGGGTGGACAGCACCCATGTCGACTCAGCCTCCTGGTCCTGATTCCTCCTTCAAGCTAGTGAGGGACAGCAGGCGTGGCCTCAGGATATCCGGGAGCTGGGACCCAGCTGTTCTCCCTTCTCAGGGAAATAGCAAGGAACAGGTATCTCTGGACTTTGCTTCCTTTGCCTTCTTATCGGGTTGTATGTCGGGGGGCCTGTCCTTTACTGGCATCCCTCTCCCATCCCATGCCCAAGATTTTGACCTTTACAGCCAAGTCTGAGCTATACTGATAGAACATCCACAAAATCAACACTGAGGAGGTTCCACAGGCCCAGGCATTCCTTCTTGTGCCCTATAAGTGGAATCATTTATTTCTGTCCTCTAATCTTGATTAAACCCACCTGAAAATAAGCTAGATATCAAATCTATGACTTCAGTCCTCCCTCCGTTCCTGACCCTCTTCTCCCTCTAGTTGCCCCAAGCGTGGCCAATTTTGTTCAGGAGAGCACCAAGCACTTGGAAAATTCCATTCCCAGCCTTCCCAGCTCATTTCTGCTTCCATGCACCCTACTGCCTCCTGACAGTCTCACTTTTAACTCTATTTACATTCTGGAAAGTACATAAGATTTTTATCATGTACTTTCCTAATGTCAATTTTCCCCTGATGAGAATAAGGCTGTAAACACCCATATTTTCATAAGCCTGTTACAGTCCTCCATGTATTCAAAGTCGATGAGCAACACAATCTCACATTCCCAGGGCTGGCTGGGACTGGCACGGCAAGACGACACAAGGCAAACTCTGGGAGCCAAACTCCTAGGCGTCTTCTTTGTCTTTCTTTGGGTTACCACCTTCATTACTTTTGGGGGCCCTTCTTTTATGCCTAAATCAGTGTGTTGCTTCATTTTCACTCTGCTATAAACAAATACTTGAGACTACGTAACTTATAAAGGGAAGAAGTTTAATTGACTCACAGTTCCTCATGGCTGGGGAGGCCTCAAAAAACTTATAATCATGGCAGAAGGCCAAGGAGAAGCAAGCATCTTCTTCACAGGGTGGCAGGAGAAAGAGAGAGAGAGAGCCAAAGGGGAAGAGCCCTTTATGAAACCATCAGATCTCATGAGAAGTCACTCACTATCATGAGAACAGTATGGGGGAAACCATCCCCATAATCCCATCACCTCTCACCAGGTCCTTCCCTTGGGGATTACAGGTTGAGATGAGATTTGGTTGGGGACACAAAGCCAAACCATATCAATCAGTATATCTATTTTTTGGTCAGAGCCTGCTAGACTACTCTTAAGCTGTGGGAATGGACAAACACCAAAAAAAGGCACCCAGAGAAGGCACAGACTATGTATCCCCTAAACCTGTTATCCCAGGGAAAGGTGACATGGGCCTGGTCCATTAGACCCACTCCAGTCTTGGCTCTGGGTGAGGGACACCATTCATGACACTCCACAGACTTCTAAGGAAGTTGGGAGTGGCCAGGCTGCGTCAGACTAGCTGGGTAACAGTGGGATTTGCAAACCCCTGAGCCTCTGGGTGGTCGAGTGGGCCTTCTCTAGACATGAGAACTCAGTAACTGAGATGTTTTCTTATCAATCTACTTTTACTGAAACCTCATGGACTTTCCTGCTGAGCCCACTTATTGCAAGGCTAGGTGGGAAAAAGCTCCAGGGATGCTGCAACAAGCAGGCTTTTGCCTCCTCAAGTCTATGAACATGGCTGGCTCCATCTCTGGCCCTTGATAATTAATTGGTTTTTTTTTTGGTTTTTTTTGTTTGTTTGTTTGTTTGAGACCAAGTCTCCCTCTGTCACCCAGGCTGGAATGCAGCGGTGTGATCTTGGCTTTCTGTAACAACGGCCATCCAGGTTCAAGCAATTCTTGTGCCTCAGCCTCCTGATTAGCTGAGACTACAGGTGCATGCCGCCACACGTGGCTACTTTTTGTATTTTTAGTAGAGATGGAGTTTCACCATGTTGGCCAGGCTGGCCTTGAACTCTTGACCTCAAGTAATCTGCCCATCTTGGCTTCCCAAAGTGCTGGAATTACAGGCGTGAGCCACCACGCCTGAACTAATTGTTAATGAATGACTGAATGAATAAATCAATGAGTGTTTGTGTATCCTTGAATCTGAAGAAGCTTCATTCACCAGGATGGGAGCAGCAGAGTCTGCTGTGAAGAGGAACAAGTCGAGTAGGGGCAAGGGTGGTCAGAATTCTGCCTCCAGTATTAGTTCTTTCTGGGGTCAGCAAATTTTTGACCCCAGTATTAGCCTGGGGTCAGCAAATTTTTCCTGTAAAGAGCTCGATGGTAAACATTTTAGGCTTTGTAGGCCACAGGGCAAAATCGAAGCTGTTATGTGGGTATTTGTATATCATTTAAAATGTAACTATTTATAAATATACAAATCATTCTTAGCTGGTGGGGCCTACAGAAACAGGCTGGCCAAGATTTGATCCGGGGCCATCGCTTGCCGAGAGCTGTTCTAAGCCTCGTTTCCTTTATCTGTAAGGTGTGACCAACCTCTGTTTCTGAGGGTTGTGGTGGGTATTCCACACACGATGGTAACACCACAATCCTAAAAGCCCTATGGCATGGAGGGCTTACCGGGTCCCAGGCACTCCTCTGAGAATATGAACTCATAAGCTCCTCTGATCCCATAAAATTGGTACTGTTCTGTCTCCATTTTACAGATAAAGAAACTGAGCCTTAGAATGGTGCAGTCATTTGCCCAAAGTCACATGCTGGTTAAATGGCAGAGCTGGGATTTGAACCCAGGGACTCAGGTTTCAGAGCCTGTGCTCTCAACTTCAGTGATCAGCAGCTGCAATAGTCATTGTTGCTGCTGTTAATTATCATTCTCAGGAATCCAAAGGAATCTAAAGTGAGCCAGGACAGGAACACTGCCAGAAAATAGATGATACAAAAATCTTACTTCTTTGAGTGTGGCGTTCATTGCTTGGTTTTATTTGGCCACCAATTCACCTCTTGGGTTACCATGGCTTGGATCTGTTGGTTTGATATCTCTGAATGTGTGCTCAGAAGTGGAGGGGAGAGGAAGGGGAGAGGGCCTAGGAAAGGCTGGGTCAAGTAGGAGGTCCATCCAGTTTACAAACACACAAAGCAGTGCATGTCTGATCTCCCTTGGAGCATGAGAACTGGCTTCTCTCAGTCCTGGAAAGAGAGATTTAAGTTGGGCAGGAGCAGGAACTACAGAAAAATCCTGAGAATGGATCACATTCAATTCGTGACCCAGTTTTAGCCCAGAGGCAGGGGGATGACTGAGTTGACCTTTCAGGGCTACATCCTGCCTTCCCGTTGGGCTTGGGAGTTTATGACCTGCAGAGAAAAACTACTCCATAGGTACAAATCTTCCTTACAGTTCGGGTGTTCAAAACTCCCTTTTCATTTTTTATTTAAAAAAAACAGGTTGGGGACACAGCCTCTGAGAGGATTTCCAAAAACTCCTGAAAAAGTTTTAGATCATTATTGTGTAGGACAGAGAGGGATTCCATTTACACATCAAAAGATGTGAAGGCCACGGAGTCCTGCTAAAAAGTTGATGGGCAGAGAGAGGAATGGGGGAGAGAAGAAAGAGAAAAAGAGGGGGAAAGAGAGAGAGAAAAAGAAAGAGAGAGTGAGAAGAGAGAGAGAATTCTGCAATATTAACCATGGCTTTCTCTGTGTAGTGGTTTATGGGAGAGGATTTTTGTTTTTTTATAATTACCTTGGTTATTTTTTATTTTCTACAATAAACATATATGATTCTTGAAATCACCAGAGAGAGATGTCATTAAAGATTAAAATGTTGATAAGAGCGAGTCTGTGCCTCTTCTTCCAGAGCCAGGTGGGAGTAGGAAGCTGCCTTTCCAGCGGGAAAAATCATCCCGTTTTACAGGACACGTTTGTCATCTGGTGTTTCCTTGACTCCCTCTTATCTTGCTGACAAGGAGAAGGATGGAAAAGGGACTGTGATCGAGTGAGGCCCACGGAGCGTGACTCAAACAACCCATTGTGAAGGAGGGTAATCGCAAAATCAGCTTTGGAAATCAAATAAAATGCCATGTCTTGTAGCCAAGAGACACTGCCCAAGCATTTGATTTTAAGCTCAGCTGAAACCCTGGAGTCTGTCTTGAACTGAGGGGAGGACTGACTCAAGGTGGGACTCAAGGTGATCTATATGAGGAATTCTAATCAAAATGTAGATTGAAATCAAACTTAGGAGAAATCGTGAATGATAACTGTCAGGGATTCATGAGAAAGGTTCAAAATTCTACCCACAGGGTTCTTTTAAACACTCGCCCTGTATGATGATCTGTTTTAATGCTATGTTACAGAATGGTCGGATTGATGTATCATTTTCAAGAAGCAGTAGAAAGCACTTAACACTATGCCTATCTCATCATAGGCCTTATAAAATATCAGCATATCCTGGATACTGTTTTTTCTGCTGGACACACTACAGTGAACAAAACAGACAAAATCCATCCCCTCATGGGGCTGACATTCTAGTCAAGGGGTAGATAAATTTTAAATATGGTATCGGGCAAAGATATAGCACTGTAACAAATAAATCAATTTTCAGGACAGAAAGAGAGATTAGCTAGGAATTTTAGAGCATTTGAGACTGGGTGGTCAAGCCTTCTGTGGGTTATGACATTGAACAGAGACCAGAGCAAAGTGAATGAGCAAGCCATGTGCACAGCTGGCTCAAATGTGTTCTAGGGGCTGGGTGCTGTGGCTCATGCCTGCAATCCCAGCAGTTTGGGAGGCTAAGGCGGGAGTATTGCTTGAACCCAGTAGTTCATGACTAACCTGGGCAACATAGTGACACCCTCATCTCTACAAGCAATAAAAAATTAGTTGGGTGTGGTGGTGCATGCCTGTAGTCCCAGCTACTGGGGAGGCCGAGGTGGGAGGATTGTTTGAGCCCAGGAGTTCAAGGCTGTGGCAAGCCATGATCACATCACTGCACTCTGGCCTGGGTTAAAGAGCAAGACCCTGTCTCTAAAAACAAACAAACAAAAAAAAGAATGATGTTCTAGGAAGATGGAACAGTAAGTGTAAAGACCTTGGGGTGAGAGTGAGCTTGGGGTGTTTAGTAATGAGCAAAGAGGCCAATGTAGCTGGAAGAGAGTGGGCCCAAGAAAGTGGTAGAAGTGAGGTTGGAGTGAGAGCTGGGTGCCTTATCGCACTGGCCTTTGGGCCATGGAGAGGACTTTGGCTCTGACTGTTCGGTATGATGGGAGCTACCCGAGGGCTTGGCACAGAGGAGCAGCATGATCTGCTTGATGCTTCAGAGGATTGTTACTGTCTTAGATAAACATGTTGTATTGGTCTGCTATTGCTGTAGTAACAACTTACTACAAACTTCGCAGTTTACAACACCACCTGTCTATTTTCTCACAGTTCTGTAGTTTAGAAATCTGAGTGGGCTACACTCAGGTCTCTACTCTGGGGCTCACAAGGTCAAAATCAAGGCATTAGCTGACTGGGCTCTTATCTGGAGGCTTAGGAACAAGAATCTACTTCCAAACCCATTTAGGTTGTTGCAGAATTCAATTCCTTGTGGGTGTAGGACTGAGGTCTCTGCTTCCTTGTTGGCTGTCACTTTCTTCTCCTATAGACTGCTTGCATTTTTCTTCAAAGACCATGAGGGCATGTTGAATCCATCTTGGACTTTGAATCTCTTTGACCTCCTCTCCCATCACAAGAGGGAGAAAACTTCCCACTTTTAAGGGCTCATGTGATGAGATGAGGCCCACTGGGATAGTCTCCTTATCTTAAGGTCAAGCATGTCATGTAATATTACATGATCATGGAGTGATAACCCATCATATTCATAGGTTCTGGTGATTAGGATGCAGAACCTCAGGGAAGGGGAGCGTTTTTAGAATTCTGCCCACACGCGTGTGAGGCATGGTTTAGCTCTCCTTGCAGGAAAGGCATCTGGGTATGTGGAAGACTCTCTAATATGGACCATGAAATCCAGGGTTGCAAAGTCAGGACTACAATACCAGTCTCTGTTGCACTCCTTCAAAGAGCATTTATTAAGCACTTTTGCATTCCTAAGAGTGTTTTGCATGATGAAGGATTTAAAACAACAGACACACTGGGGAGCTGAAACTAATGACGCAGAAAGCAAGTACTGGGTTTGGTAAAATGCGAGGGAGCTCAGTGCTAAAGGATGCAAAGGCAGGAAGAATCTGGCAGGGGCTGGCATTCCCTATTGACGCCTCTCCCCCCAGACCAGTCCATGTTCTTGTCTGGTGCCTGGCTCAGAAACTAGCAGGTGTTTCCTAAATATTTGTCCAGCCAGTGCATGAATCAATGTGCTTCAGTTTTCCTACCAGTAAATAGGGGTATTGTCCTCCCCACATGTTTGTGGGAAGATCAGATACAGAAGAGCATATATACTTGGGGGGTAAAAAAAAAAAAAAAAAAAACAGGTTCAAAAGTCAGAGTCATTGTTTTTGGGAGTGGCAGGGATTTGTTTTGACGTGCCCCTCGGAGAGAGATAGGGATTTAACAACCACATCAAATGCAAATAATTGGCCAACAGGGGAGTTTTCCTGAGGGAAGATTTATTGGAAAAAGTTTGGATTGGGGGAAGCAATAGCACAGAGGCCTGAGGGCCCCTGGGATGAAGGGAAGGGGCCCAGAGGCCTGGTGGGCATGCTGAAAGCACCCTTCACCTTCTTCATAACCCACTGGAGGGTCTTCTTGCCCAGAGCTGGCCAAGAGCAGAGTTCAGTTCCCCTGGGAAGGAAAATGCTGCCCCAAGGTTGTGGGGTTTGGGCAGTTCTCCTTCAGTCTAGTAAAAATATCTTAATACCAATAACAGACTTTTCTCATAATAGGCCCAAACTGAATGGCCTTCAATAGTAGGTGGAAGGAATAAGTGGACTGCAATATTTCACACAATGAGATACTAACCAGGACACATTTTCTAAAGCACAAACTCCTGATAAATGCAAAACATAGAGGAATGTCAAAAGCATCATGTTGAGAACCTGTAGCCAGATGCAAAGGGGCACATACTGCAGGATTCCAGGTATGTGGGCTCAAGAAAAAGCAAAGCTAATCTATATGGAGAAGCCAGGATAGAAGTTATCGTGGGGGTAATGGTAGTGACTGGAGAGGAAGGAGAAGGTGGGAACTTTCGGGGTTCTGGGAATGGTTGAGTGGTGTCTACATGAGTGTGCACATAAGTAAAAATGCATCGAGTTGTTCGCTTGAGCATTTGTGCATTTAATTGTAAATTATACCTACAAAAAGGAATAAAATCATTACAATAGTGGTAGCATCAACCACATTTTGAGTGCTAGATTAGCACTATACAACTATTATCTCCAACCTTGGGAGATAGGCATTATGATTCCTGCTTAATAGATAAAAAGACCGAAGCTTCCTGTGTCCAAGAGCATAGTTAGGAAGTAGCAGAACAAGATTACTGGCTGCTTTCTTGGCCTGTCTCAATGCCTTTCCTATCAGGTGACCTGGGCCCAAGGCCTACCCAGTACCTGCATACAGTGGGCCAACCTTCTTTTCTTTTCTTTTCTTTTCTTTTCTTTTCTTTTCTTTTCTTTTCTTTTCTTTTCTTTTCTTTTCTTTTCTTTGTCTTTCTTTTCTCTTTTCTTTTCTTTTTTCTTTTTTTTTTGACGGAGTCTCACTCTGTCACCCAGGCTGGAGTACAATGGGGGGATCTCAGCTCACTGCAACCTCCGCCTGCCAAGTTCACATGATTCCCCTGCCTCAGCTTCCTGACTAGCTGGGAATACAGGAGCCCGCCACCATGCCTGGCTAATTTTTTTTTTTTTTTTTTTTTTTTTAGTAGGGGCAGAGTTTCGCTATGTTGGGCAGACTGGTCTTGAACTCCTAACCTTGTGATTTGTCCGCCTTGGCCTCCCAAAGTGCTGAGATTACAGGCATGAGCCACCGCACCCGGCCAGGCCCACCTTCCTTTCTAAATGGCACTGGACAGTTGGTGGAATGTGCCCTGTCCTGGTCCTGCCATTTCTTGTCCCTGGAGACAAACCTGCCCCAGACACTGTCCATGCATCCCTTGTCTTGAGGCCCCAGGCATTTCTGTCTTCATGTGGAATCTGGCAGCCTGCAGCCCTGAAGAATGGGAATAAATGATCTCCTGTTCACCTCACCCCGGCCCACTTGCACCTCACCCAACCCCTCCATTCAATAAGACGTCTACAGTCTGCACCTGGGCCTTCAGCAGGAAGAAGTTAGATGGTGTGCAGATCGGGTCCAAATAGCCTTCGGGTGACATCCAGGCACTCTATAACCATGCAACTGTAATAGGCTGATGTTTATCTAGCGGGATGTAGGATGTATACATTTAATAAAGTATTAATATGAAGTCCAGATTGCTTCTCCTGTCAAGCGGCAGAATGAGATTAGAGAGGAGAGAGAAGTTGGGTGCTCCCCTGGGAAGGGGGATCCCCCAGACATTCTCCTTTGCAAGCCAGGGCTCCTTTGCTTTGCAGAATAAATGCATCCTAACAGGGTGACTGTAAAGGGACTTTCTCATAGGATTTTTGCATTGCAAAACCAAAATATGTTCCAGAGAGCAGGAAAGATGCTCCTGCGGAGTGAGTGGATCTATTTTAGTGGCAAAGAAGTTTGGCTGAATGTCAGGTGTTGGGCATAGCTAGTGCGGGGTAATGTTTGGGGAGAATTTTTTCAGTGATCTATACTTCCAGCTTTTGACGGCCGGTCCTGATGTTGGAGACTATCTCTGCTGTGCTAGGGAACTCCTGAGCCCACGTGCATACCCCCCTGAAGTTTGTTTTCCTCCCTTTATTGCAGGATGTCTCAGCCTCAGCACTTTTGGTGCCTGGAGCCAGATGACTTTTGGTTGTGGTGCTGTCCCTGCACTGAAGGGTGTTTAGCAGCATCCCTGGTTCCTGCACACCAGATGCCAGTGGCACAGCCCCCCTCCAGTTGTGACAGCAAAAAATGTCTTCGGACATTGCCAACTGTCCCCTGGGGGTCAAAAATCACCCCTGGTTGAGAACCACTCTGCTTTCTTGAACCGTCTCTTTATTTTATATTATTTTTTCTTTTGTAGACAGAGTCTCGCTCTGTCACTCAGGCTGGAGTGCAGTGGCGTGATCTCGGCTGACTGCAGCCTCCGCCTCGTATGTTCAAGTGATCCTCCCACCTCAGCCTCCCAACTAGCTAGCTAGGTTTACAAGTGTGCACCACCACACCCAGCTAATTTTTGTGTTTTCAGTAGACATGGGGTTTCCCCGTATTGGCCAGGCTGGTCTCGAACTCCTGACCTCAAGTGATCCGCCCTCCTTGGCCTCCCAAAGTGCTGGGATTATAGGCATGAGCCACTGTGCCTGGCCTTCCTTGGACCATTTCTAACGGCTGCTAGAGTGGAGATGTGAAATCTCCCTGGGCCAGTCGGGCTGTTGCCCTGATAACTAAGCTGTCCAGCTTGAAGAGTCTAAACTCAAGAGCTTTGATCCTGCAAGAAGAGCCCATTCCCTTGTTCTTCAGTGGGAAAACCCTGTCACCTGAGTTCATTTAAAACTGATGCAAATCCAGAGAGCAAAGCCACACTGCATTCAGAACATGTCTTAAGACAATAGGTTCAAGGAAACAGCTTTGTTACTGAGCGAATTCCCTTTGCAAATTTCCAGGCCCTTCCGTGCCAAAGCGAGGTAATCCAGTTTAACACGAGTTGCCTTTTTGGGAGAGAAAAATAAGAGACAAAATATTTAAGGATTCCTTTATTCTGCTTTTAGCTTCTGAGCCCAGCAATTAATTCTTATGTGCTAAAGGACTTCTGTGTTTATGAGGCATTATTATTTAATGTAGGCCTATTTTAAATTGTAATTTTTTTCATTAAGTTGCCTCTTTTTACTTATTAAGACCAGTTTTATAACCTAGCATAGACTGTATTCCTTCAGTAATAACTATTTTTCTTTTAAAATATTCCTTAATAACCCATCATCCATATTTTAAATTTTATTCTGAGTCAGAGATGCCTCCCTGTTGCTCACGCGTCTCTCCTCATGTTTCTGAGTGATGTTGGAGGATGCAGGGCTGCCAGATCCTCTGCCAGCTTTGCTTTAAGTCTTAGTGCAGAAAGCAAAACAGCAGCCACTGGTGACTGCCCAGCCTCCACGCTCCTGAGGCCCACCTGGAGCAGCCAACAGGTTGGGCCATCTGCCCCACAGCTTCCCAGCAATGTTCCACAAGGCAGACTTGCTGGGAGCAGCCGATGTGGGGCACAGAGAAGTGGGAGAGTTGCAGGGAGCCGGAGCATGGCGGGGCAGTGAAACCCAGGTCATCTGTGGCAGCACAGCCCCCGGGTGCCGGGCACAGTACTACGCTCCTTGCCTGGGCATCTCTCTGCATCTCCCCTTGCCAGCCTTAAGAAGTAAAGAGAATTATCCCATTTTGCAGAAATGGAAACTGAAGCTCAGAACAGTGGCGTGACTTATGCAGGGTTGCAAGGCTGGCTTGTGATAGAGTCAGAAGCTGTCCCCAGGTCTGTCTGATTCCCAAGCCCAAGGTCATAATCTCTCAGCACTAGTGGTCCTGACAATTTTCCTACAAGCAAGGAGACCAACTTCTCCAATAGAACATTTCAGAACACCTTCCCTGCTGTTCTCATCTTGGCATCGCCATTGTCCTGAGAAGTAAGCGCCACGAGCCCATTTTTCAGATGAGATGACTGAGGCCCAGAGAGGAGTAGGGACTTGCCCTTTGTGTCCATAGCAGAATGAGGGCTAGCCTGGGGTCTTCTGCTTCAAGGTCCGGGTTGCTTTCTTTTCTTCCTTCCCCAGCCTATGGTTTCCCCATTGCTGACTGCACCACCAGCCCAACCCAGGGGGTCCTGGCCCCTCTGCTCAACATGCCCCTGGCCCTGGAGAGGGCACTGCAAAGACAGCCATGGGCTGTCAGAGCACCTCACAAGCATCCTGTGTCACATCGGTCTCAGCCCTCCTCTCTCTCAGCAGTTTTAGCTGTTCTTGGATACAGGATTGCCCCAGGGTTAAGAAAATGGTAATTCCCTTCACCTACCACAAAGGACATGGAGAAAGTTCCAGAGGGTGACCGCAGGCTGTCAGATGAAAGATGGTCAGAGAAAAGACACTGGTGTGGTAGAAAGGTCACAGGACTGTGCTTTAGGAGACAGGGGTCCTGGTCTTGAGTTGCCTGTTAATTGGCTCTGTGGCCTTTGCCTGGGCCTTTCTCTTCCCTGGGCCTTGATTTATCCATCTGTGTAACAAAAGGGTTTCAATTCCATATCCTTAAGTCCCCTCCCTCTGATGTTCTGCCATGGGAAACCTGCTATGGGACTCCAATTCAGCAATGGTATGGCCAGACCCACTGATTGATTTTGTTGCTTTTTCATTCATCTTATTCATTCATTCACTATTTTTCCACCAAGAACATTATCGAATTCCCACTGTGTGCAATGCATTAGTGGAATGTAATAGTAGACTAATTGCTGTAACAAACCAAATTTCAGTGGCTTAACACAGTGGTATTTTATTTGTTATTCATATCAGGTCCACTGGGGACCATAGGAGGACTTGGCTCCACACAGTCATTCAAGTACCCAGGTTTCTTTCATCCTTTCATCTTATGATTCACCCTCTGCCAAGTCCTCAGAGCCCTCCCCACCCTGGTGATGAGTGGAGAGAGAGGGTGTGCAGGCAGCATGGCAGGTTTCTAGGGGCCAAGCAGGAAGGTCATATTCCCCTGGCCAGGATATAGTCACATGGCCCTGCCAAACTGCAAGTACCGACTGAGTAGCCAGGAGGGAAAGGAAATGGAGTGTGGGGAGCACACGGCCATCTGCCTGGGTCTGGGGAGCACACACACAGCACAGAGCAAGGACCATGTACAAGACAGAAGCTTCAGACCCCAATGTGAACTCGGGTGAAGGAGTCTGGGACAAACACAAGAATGTGAGGTCCCAGGTGGACGCGGAATTGGCAAGCCCAGCATTGCATCCCACAGGAATCCCTGTCATCAACCCGGTATCTGCTGCCTAAGGAAGCATTTCCCTAGTCTCATCACCTTCCCTGCCCAACACTTCAGAGGCATGAGGACTGACTGAGCAAGTCCTGCCCTTCTCTGGCCTCATTGTCACCCATCCATAAAATGGGAAGAAAAATGACCAACATTAGCTTTGCAGGGAATTGGAGGAGCATCAGGTGTCTACAAAGGGTCGTAGAACAGCCTTCCCAAGTCTTATTAATAGTATAAGCATATCATTATCAATAATGAAACACAAATTAATAATAAATAAACAAACGAATGATAAATAATGCATACATCATGAATAATACATTAATCCTACAAGTTTTTGAACATCTATTGCCTCTGACAGAGGGGAATTTGATTAGTTTGCTGGAGATTAGAGAGGGGGAATATTTCAAAAGAGCCCGGGAGGTCGGGGCAGGGGATGGATGCCAGAAAGCACTGGGGATTGTTCCATGCAAAGGCTGCAAATCATTTGAAGTCCCTGGTGGCCCAGAGTTGAGCTGACCTGTTAGGGGAGGTGAGAACCAGGAATCTTGAGTGGGATGCTCCTCCTCTGATGTTCTTTCATGGCCCAAATTTAGGATGGGAAATCCCTAGCTCAATAAGGCAAAAAGTATCCAGCCACAACAAAATTAGAGTCCATGGTCCAGGCTAGGCCAGTTGAATATACCTATTGTATTAGTCCGTTTTCACACCGCTTTAAAGAACTACATGAAACTGGGTAATTTATAAAGAAAAGAGGCTTAATTGACTCACAGTTCTGCATGGTTGGGGAGGCCTTGGGAAATTTATAGTCATAGAGGAAGGTGAAGGGGAAGTAAGGTACGTCTTACATGGAGGCAGGAGAGAGAGAAAGTGAGGGAGAAAGTAGCACACTTTTTTTTTTTTTTTTTGAGATGGAGTCTCACTCTGTCAGCAGGCAGGCCAGGCTGGAGTGCAGTGGCGTGATCTTGGCTCACTGCAACCTCCGCCCCCCGGGTTCAAGCAATTCTCCTGCCTCAGCCTCCCAAGTAGCTGAGACTATAGGCGCCCACCACCACACCAAGCTAATTTTTGTATTTTTAGTAGAAATGGGGTTTCATTATGTTGGCCAGGATGGTCTTGATCTCTTGACCTCGTGATCCGCCCACCTCAGCCTCCCAAAGTGCTAATATTACAGGTGTGAGCCACTGTGCCCAGCCAGTACCACACTTTTAAACCATCAGATCTCGTGAGAACTCACTCACTCACAAGAACAGCATGCCCCATGATCCAAACACCTCCCACCAGATCCCTCCCCTGACATGTGGGGATTACAATTCAGGATGAGATTTGGGTGGTGACACAAAGCCAAACCATATCACGTGTAGAACTTGTTAGTTCATTCATGGATTCATGGATTCATTCCTGGATTCATTCCTGGATTCATTCATTCATTCATTCATTCAATGCGTCTTCAATGCCAGTAGTGTGGCCAGTGGCATGCAACGCACCAAAAATGTAGTAACAGAGACATGCATTTGGCCCGTCAGAGGCTCCCAGTCTACTGTGGGAAACAGACTGGCAAAAAGAAGTGTCCTCATGCAATGAGTTAGGGCTATGGTAGATGTTGTGAGAGGGCCACCTAACCCAGATTTGAGAATGCTGGGCATGGGGTAGGTGAAACTGGAGTGTACATCAGGAGTGGTCTTTGGGGTAAATGACATCTAAGCTAAGACCTGAAGGACATAGCGAAGTGATGGGGGCAAAGTGACGGTCTTCCAGGCTGAAGGAATGGCAGGTACAAAGACCCAGTGGCCCAAAGCAGCCTGACATACTTGGGAGCTCTAAGTAACTCAGGATGGCTGTGGCTCAGGGTGCAAAAGATAGAAGGGCAAGAGATGAGCAGAGAAGGAGGAAGGCTCATGAGTGGTCTTATGTAGGGGTCAGGGGTTTGGACTTCATCTCAGAGGCAACAGGGAGACAAAGAAGAATTTAGATGCAGACCAGGACATAAGCACCGTGGGCTGCAGCAAAATCCACATTGTTCCAGGGCTCCATAGCTCACAAAGCCCCAGAAGGTATAGTGTTCGTGTCTTGGTTCATTTGTTACTTCATTTGTGCAGCACACTCACTGAGCACTCATCATGTGCCAAGCATTATACGGAGGTGCATACCAGGTCCCTGGGCTTAAGGAGCACTAGTCTGATGTCTGAGACAGACACACGAAGAACCACATGTTATATTATGATGGAATGTGTTTGGGCTGTGACTGAGATGTTTACAAAGGTCTATGAGCTCAGGAGAGGGTGTATCAGATTCATATCAATCAAGGAGGGGGTGACTGTCACATTGAACCTGGAAGGATACAAATTTCCCTACGTGAATGAGCTCAGAGGAGAAGGGTGTTCCAGGAAGAGGAAACAGCACAGGGAAAAAGAATTGGAGGGATTTGGAAGGGCTGACGGGGGGTGCTGCAAGGTGGGCAAAGGCACAATGTGAGACTGATTGAGTTGGAGGGGCCGAGAGAGGCAAGCTCATAAGGGACTCGGTTGGCCATGACAGAGTCTGAACTTTATCCTGAATTGGAAGGCAATGGGGCAGGGAAATTGAATGGCATTAACCAGACAGGTGGCATAATCATATTTGCATTTTAGAGATATCATTGAGACTTTAGGGGGCTGGGTACCTTAGAGGAATAAGTTTGGGGGCTAGAGATCAGTGAGCTGGCTATTGCAGAGCTCCACCGGGAGATGTGGGGGGGCCAAACTAAGGCCAGATTGGTGCAGAATAGAGTGGAAAAGACAGTTGTGAGAGTTATTGGAGAAGCAGAATTGATCCGTCTTAGAGACTGATGACCTGTTAGCTTTTCCCCTCTTTATGGAGTGGCCCCACCTCTCACCCTTGTTTCTGCCAACAAGGAGGTAGATGATTGGGAGTGCTCATTAGTCCAGCATAGAAGAGTGTATTTCACAGAACTCTCTGTACCTGCCTAGAAGATATGGTTGCAGTAATTGGTTTGTTGTAATAATATTTATTACAATAGTAATTACGCAGCACTGGAACCCAGGGAGAATGTCCTTAGTGCCGAGATAGGGTATTTGTCTTCATAAGACAGGGGTGACCTCTTTTCTTCATGAGTGGTAGTGCATGGAGCTCCTGTTATCACATGGAGATAAATTCCAGACCCACAGCAGGGGGAGAGTGGTGCGAGGAATTTATATGGCCCTGACCATCATGGTCCATCCCAGCAAGACCTAAAATCCAGCTGGTGGAGCTGCTGCCAACCACCTGACCACCCGTCTGCCCCAGATCGAGTCGTGGTGTGGTCCACAATGGTTCTCTTAGGAGATAAGGGTCCTTGAATTCTTGTCACCACTGCTGCACTTCCAGATCAGATGCAGAGTGGGCTGAGAAACTGTCCCTGCTCTCAGGAGCTCCTAGTCCAGTGGCAGACACACCCGCTGCCCCCTGAGAAAAGGATGGATGACCCATGTTGCTTTTCAGTCTTCACTAGTTACTTGCTCTCAATAAGTAATGGTTTGGGTGACACACGGCAGACACTTCTGGGCCAAAAAACTATTCCAGAGGTGGGTTCAGAGGCCTGCGTGTCAGAGATGTGGTGGAACAAATTGGCCAGCCCAGCCACAAGTCTCTTAGAGTTCCAGAAATGTTCCCAGTCAAACACATCTTCCTGGCCCTCCTAGCAGCCTTTGCTGGCTTTGAACTTGAAAATAGCCTCAACCATCAGTCTTCCTGCTGCCCCCTTGTGGATGCATTGTGTCCTGTTACTATAGCAGGGTACTTGACCCTGCTACACCCCAGCAAGACTTCTTGTGTACTTCCTAGCCCCTAGTCCCACTACCCACTACCCACTCCTGTTTTCAGCTTCTTCATTTAGAAGCAAGGGGGAGTGGGTTGCCATGAGATGGTAGGAAGAGTACTGGACTCAGAGTCAAAGGGCCTGCCTGCCAAGTCTGGTTCTCTGTGATGGTGAGGAAGTCACTCTGCATCTCTGAGCCTCTGTCTCCTCCCCTGTAGAATGGGTACACTATCCTACAGGGCTGCAATGGTAATCAATGAGATAGTAATTACAGAAATCCTTTGAAAACTGCCAAGCACTGGTCACATGCTCATTTTTTCATTCCTTCAACAATTATTTATTGGGCTCCTACTAAGTGCCAGGCACTGTTCTAGACTCTAGGGATATAGTAGTATCAGTCCATTCTTGCATTGCTATAAATAACTACCTGAGACTGGGTAATTTATAAAGAAAAGAGGTTTAATTGACTCAAAGTTCTGCAGGCTGTACAGGAAGCATAGCTGGGGAGGCCTTGGGAAGCTTACAATCATAGCAGAAGGTGAAGGGGAAGCAGGCACATCTTACATGGCTGGAGCAGGAGAAAGGTGGGGAGCTGCTACACACTTTTAAACAACCAGAGCTCTTGAGAACTCACTGCCTCCATTGTCCAGTCACCTCCCACCAGGCCCCTCTTCCAACACTGGGTATTACGATTCGACATGAGATTTGGGTGGGGACCACAGAGCCAAATCATATCAAAGTGGTAATTAAACAACATGAAATCAAGAACTTCCAGCTCTGGTAAGATGAAGTAAAGACAAGCTTCACTTCATCTTTCACTAATTCAAATATAAAACCTAGGTAGAATATATGGACATCTATTTGAAAAATCTGAAAAATAAATACTAGCAGATGGATTGGGGAAAAACACCAGAATCAAAATGCCACATAAAGAATGAAGATAAATAAAACCTACAGTCTTACTAGGTAATACTTAAAGTGTGCAAAATACAAATGAAAATGCCTTGATACACACACACAAAAAACACCCGTGAAAATCTCAACTCACATGGAGAAAGACAATTAGTAGACTACAATGATGAGATGGCACAGATGGTTGAAGTATCTGACAGAGATTTTGAGGCAGCTATTAGGAAAATACTTGAACAAGTTATCAAAACAGTCTTGAAACAAATAATAAAATAGAAGGCCTCAGCAAAGACATAGAAGATATAAAGAAGCACCAATTGAAAAACTAGAGCTGAAAAATACAATAACCAAAATAAAAAACTCACTGACTAGACTCAGTAGCAGAATAGAGATGACAGAGGAAAGAATCAGCGAACTTGGAAGTAGATTAATAGAAATTATCCACTCTGAATAACAGAGAAAAAAATATTGAAACACACACACAGTCTCATGAGGTGTATAGTCTAGTTGGAGGTCAGGGATGTCAGCAGACAATAAACAAGTAAGTATATGTAGGTAGTGATAAACGTCTAAGAAGGAGTAAAGCAGGGTAATAAGTCAGAGAGTGACAGGGGTGCTATTTACATGGGATAGTTGCAAGAGTCTTCTCCAAAAAGGTTTTGACATTTGAGCAGAGAAAGATTGAGGGGTTGAGTCATGTGGGTATCTAGGGAAAGATTGTTCTGGAAGGTGGGAGCAGCAAGTGCAAAGGCCCTGAGGTGAGGATATTCTTAGGAAGTTCAGGGGCCAGCAGCATTCATTGTGAGTAGAGAAACTGAGTGAGTTCAGAGTGAGGGGAGCTGAAATCAGAGAGGTGGGGAGGACACAGGGCCAGGTGAAGGCAGAATAGGTGGGCCAGTGAGGAGTTGGAGCAGTAGGTGACACAACAAATGATGGCCAGGTGCAAGGAGGTAGCAGCAGAGGGGTGAGCTAGTTGGAGTTTGCATATATTTTATAGAGCTTACAGGCCTTGCTGGCTGCTTTGATGTGAGCATGAGAAAAAGAGGTTCCAAGAAGTAGACTGGTGTGCTCTGCACTCCCTGATTGGGAAATAGGGGAAAACATCACATCAGTGTGGAGCCTGTTTCCTTGAGGTGCCTGGAGACAACCAAGAAGTACATCAGGCAGTGATGGACTGCCTTACAGCAGGGTTGCCTACCCAGGACTTGGGCATGGGCGTGGGCATGGGCATGGAGGATGTTTGCATTTCTATATGTGAAGTTTCCTGGTTAATCTGAGTCCATGCATCTGGGTTTGTGAGATAGCACGAAGAACCACACCCTCATCTGCTGCAAGCTCCTTTGTTAGCTCCCTTGGTGGTAAGGAAATGGGAGAAGCCAGGAAGATAGGACACCAGCTCAGCTCACTGTCACCAGGAGAAGCAGAATGTTGTTCAGGATGCTGCAACAGCTCCTCTTGAAGCCCTGAGTTTGCTGGTTCTGACACTCACCCGCTGAGATGGGCACCAAGTTTCTTGCTCGAGGGCCCTGTTATTATGGTGGTTCAGTTAAGTGCCACTACCTGTGGATTTGTCTGCTGTACAGTCTCTCCCCTACCACAGTGCTGTCTGCTGACTCATGGTTAATGTCTCATATCCTACCATCCTGAGCGAGAGAACCCGAAGGGGTGGCCACTCACCACCCAGTGCTGATTTCCTCTGTTGGATGCAGTTCTGACGCTTGGCTTCATGGGAGGCCATTGGATACTCCAAGCTGGCAGCAACACCAATCCAAGCAGATGTGGTCAGAGAGGCAGGTTCAGAACACACCTGAGGTCAGGGGAATCTTCGGCCCAGGCTGCTTAGGGAAAAGCCCATTAGAAAGAGATGTTTCTGTGAGGGCCCTCCTGGGAATTATAAAACAGTCAAGGAAATGAGTAGAATCCATTTGTTTCTTTCTTCACACCATCTTTGATCCAGGCACTGTTTTAGGCACCTGGGGACCATAGCAAAGAGAAACAGTTCATAACCTGTGTTGAGGTGAGCATACCCTGAATATGTCATTACAGGTAATTTTCAGTGTCCCAAGCAGTAGGAGTGGGAGAGGCAGGAGTGCTTTGAGGACTATGGAAGTTTGAGGAGTTGTTTTCTTGAGGAGGTAACATTTTTTGTGAATCCTTGAAGGATGACCAGGAGATATCCAAGTTATCCAAGTGAGGGAGAGGGCTTAGGGCAGAGGGACAGACGGCGTTCAGGCCCAGAGGTTAGAGGAGGCTGTGTGTAAAGGAGAGCAGAGGCAGCAGAGCCAGGATGATGAGCGAGAGGGGCCGGAGGAACCTGACAGCTAGGCATGGCCAGATCTCCCTGCTGGGGAGATGTGCATCTTTTCCTATGGAGTAATGGGAAGCTCCTGGAGACCCTAAAGAAGGCCAGGGGCGTGCATTTTAGAGAAATGATCAGGGAGCATGAATGGGTGCAGGAAGCCCATGTGGCATACTTTGTCACCACCATCATCTTCTGAGAACCCAAGAGCAGCCATGCTCTGAGGAAGGGGTTACCATTCACTCTCACTCAGCCTTACACCAAGTCAAGGGAGGCACAGTTACCCCTATTATCCAAGTAGGCACAGAGGTTTAAGTGAATCAGCCAGGGCCATCCATGGGCCACGGTGAAGTTATAACAAGGGTGAAAATTCATCTCAATTTGACAGAGCATTGTCAGTTTTAGGTGCTGAAAGTCTCTCGTCCCAGGAGACCCCCTCGGTCCTGGGCAGATCGGGACATGTGGTGACTCTAACATAATTTACGTCTCTTTTCAGAGACAGACCCATATCCCTTTCATGGAAGCCCCTGCTGACCCTGTCCACCCCTGGGGCCAGACCTGAGCCATCCCTCTGGACACATCCCCTTGGAGCTGGGAAAGGGCGGGGAGTGACGCTGGGATGTTGCCAGGCGAGTTCCCGGGTGGAGGAGCTATTTGTCATCACCTCGTTAGAAGGGTGCCAGGTTCCTAAATATTGTCTGTGATTTTGCTAAATGTATCTTAACAGGAGTGGTGTAAACACTGTCAGAGATAGAGGAGAGAGTGATGGCGCCATTCAGGATAATGAACTGCTTAGTTAAGATGGATCTGTCTCCACTCCTGATCCACTTCTCGATACCGCGCTTAGGGGGGCTCACGCATCGAGGCTGATTGGTGGCAAATTTAATGCCCTGAAAGACACAGCTCCATCTGCAGCTGGTGGCTGAGTAATTGGTGGGTTTGCTTCTCCAAGGAATGGTGTTGAGTGGTACCCAAAAGGAAGGTGGCAGGGTGGCCTCTGCTTCTGGCCTCCCAGGTTCAGGCTCAGTTAGCATCTGATATGGGGTTAGTTGGAGCAGGAAGGCCCCCAAAATCAAGCTCCCTTCTCATTTTACAGATGAGGAAACTGAGGCCCAGAAAGATGGAAAACTTGTCTGAGGTCCCAGCGCTGGGTGGCAGTGTAGCTGAGACCAGAACTCACCACTCCCCTGCTCTTCACTGCTGTGCTCCTACCTTCCCCCACCTATGCCTGCTCAGCTGTGCCTCCTCATTCCCAGGGGCTCCATAGGAGGGATGAACCCCGAAGTGCTTCCATTCAGAGGCCCCTCCTGGAGAGTCCCCAGCAGGGGCCTTCTTGAGCCTGCTCTCTAGTTTTATGTCCTCTGCCTTGGGGGAAGCTCTCACTTTGTCAGTCTCCTGACTTTGACCCCAGCCTGGATGAAATGTCTGGCTAAGCAGGTCATCTCTGAATCTTCTCTTCTCTCCAGTCAGCTTCCAGATGCCAGTCTCTGCTCTTTCAGCCTCTACCTTGGAGCTGTCTTTCCTAGACTGGACAGTGGAATGCTGGAGTGAGGCAGGCCAGGGAAGGGGGTTGGCGGGAAGCGTGATGCCACCTCACTCGGATCCAGGGTGTCCTGTTTGGGCAGAGCTTGTGTCGAATGAAGTCCTCAACCATGCTTTACCGCTTTGGACCCTGTGATTATTCCTGTAACCACATTACATGTGGGGAAACTGAGTCCCATGGTGGTCCCATAACTTGCCCAGGTCGCTACTGAATGCTAGAGTGAGAAACTTGAACGTTATCAACCGACTTCACATTCTGGGGAGGTACGTGGGTGGGGAAGAGCCAGGAAGGATGGGGAGGAGATTTTCAGGAAAAGAACCAGTGCAGGGTATTTGGAAGATGATGGAATTTTGTGAAATCAGGGCTGGGGGAATATTCATTGGACCTAGAGGAGAACTTTTCCTGTGTTTTTCTCTTGGAAACAGCTCCCTTGCTCTATGAACCCTTGCCATCTCCTCTCCTGTGTGTGTCTGTGTCTCAGAGGTGTTTTCTCACCTGTGATCCAGGTGTTGATTAGTGCTGTCATAGCCTTGCCTGGCACATCTGTTGGAAAATCACCTTGCTTTCCGCCTTCTCCCTCCTCACCCCAGCCAGAGAGCCTACCTCCAGACCTGAGACTTAGACTCCACGCATCGCCTGATGTTTGTCGTGGCCTTGGATAATGAGCAGGCCACAGCTCATTGTCAGGTTGTGACCTCAATCCCTGAGGCAGTAGGGTCTCCCCTCTGCCCACCATCTGTCACGTGAGCCTGGACCCAACCCCAGGTCTCTCTGTTTATGGTTCCTATCATTCAGTGCGTAATTCTGGGTCAGTCCTTTCCCCACTCACCTGGCCCAGCTCCTGCACTGACTTCCCTGCCCTGTCTGAGAGCCAGGCAGCTGGTGGAGACTCAGTGGCAACCGATGGAGCTGCAAATTGGGGGATACCTCGCAGAATTCCCAAGAGACCCAATCAAGTAGTGTGATTCTGCTCCAGGCAGTAGCAAGAAGTGGTAGAAAGAAACTGGCTTTGGAGCCAGATGGCTCTGGGTTCAGATCTCAGCTTGGCTGCTCTGTCCATGTGGCATGGAACGAGGTACTCCACAGCTCTGAACAGTAGCTCATTCCTGTCTGTGACAGAGGCATATTTACAGGAGGGTATGAGGATCCAAACTGCCTGCACCCATGAACGCTCAAAACGCATCACTTACTGTATTCATATTTTAATACTCTACTGATATTAATGGAATTCACATTCCAGAAGGAGAGGCAGATGTGCAAACAGACAATTGCACTCCAGTGTGACATACTCGTGGTCGCAGCATCGTACAAGGCACTGGCTGCTGCCTGAGCTGCTGAAAAAAATGGGAGTGAAAGTGCTGGGAAAACTAGAAGTGACACGATTTTAATCCTTAGAGCGAAACCTGTCTCTGCAGCCTGGAAATCCCACTCCCTCAGCTTCCTGCGAGTCTGAGAAGGGGAGTGCCCAGCTACGAGCATTTTTCCCCACCAGCTGCTACCATGACTCCAAGTAGGGGCATCCCTGGAATGGAAGGCACAGTCACTCCTGCCTCGGTTTACAGCGGTGTTTCCCGATGTTTGTTTTCAAGGACACCAGCAGGGCTGAGACTAGGGTGAGGCTAGCCAGGTGCACAGGGGGTAACATTCAAAGGGCCACCCACTCACTCTCAGGATGGTGCAATGAGAGTGTGTCCTTTAATTTTGCACTGCAGGCCCCTTGCTTGCCTCACTCTCTTCCCTCCCATTCCTGGCTCAGGTTCTACAAGATGCTCTGTAGAAGAAGATGGGCTCCAGGGTGTAAAATATTAAGAAAAATTTCCCACTCTGGCCCAAACTTGGAGGGTTACAAGGCACTGTGAGCACACAATCCAGCTTCAGGGCCTTTGTGCTTGACATATCTTCTGTCTGGAATGCTCTCTCCTCAATACCCCCATGGCTCACACCTTCCTTTATTCCAGCCTCCTCAGAAGGGCCTCCCAGGGCCCCTCTGGCTAAAGAAGCCCCTCCCCCATTACCCTCCATCACTTCACTCTGCTTTGTTTTTCCTCATTATGTTTATCACCACTGAACATATTTTCCATCATTTATTTGCTGCTAAACTGGCAGCTCCATGAGGGAAGGGACGTGTCTATTGTTACTGATATGTCCCCAGTGCCTACAACAGTGCCTGGTATGGAACAGATTCTCAATTAATATATTTTTCATGCATAAAGGAAAGACAGGAAAAAGGAAGGAGAGAAAGTTCAGAGAAGTCCTGAAGGGAAGAAGGGGTTTAATTATAGTTAACCCAATACCTCTCAAAATTCATGGATGATGGAAATCATGTTTTCCTGCCAGACATGGTGGCTCATGCCTGTAATTCTAACACTTCGGGAGGCTGAGACAGGTGGATCACTTGATGTCAGGAGTTTGAGATCACCCTGGCCAACATGGTGAAACCCCATCTCTACTAAAAATACAAAAATTAGCTGGGTATGGTGGCAAGCACCTGTAATCCCAGCTACTCAGGAGGCTGAGGCAGGAGAATTGCCTAAACCCAGTAAGTGGAGGCTGCAGTGAGCCGAGATCACACCACTTAACTCCAGTCTGCATGACAGAGTGAGACTCTGTATCTCACACACACACACACACACACACACACACACACACACACACAGAGAGAGAGAGAGAGAGAGAGAGAGAGAGAAATCATGTTTCTTGAAACACTGGTGAGAAACTCCCTATTCTCTGCACATTCTGGGAAAAGCTGTCTTGTCTTAACCTGTCAGAGCCACCCCACTCCTGCACACACCTGATTCACCTCTAAGACTGAGTGCCTGTGCCTCTGATCTCACCCTGGCATGCCCCTGTGAATCCTACTGCCCCAGACATCTGCTGCACCTGCCAGGGCTCCTAACACTACCACACAATCACCAGAGCTGCAACCGCTCCCCTACTTGCCCTCCCCACCACTGCCACACTTACACTTGTAATTCCCTCATGGCTTGCCAACAAAGGGTGACCCTCCATCTCACCCTGCCTGCCTCACAGGCACACACCATCTGCACCCACCTCAGGCTGCTCAAAGATTTATGCATCTGAGAATATGTCCTTCCCTCCTCTTTCCAGTAGGAGGAGGACCTTCTTGAGCCTTGGTCTCATCAGCCATCTGGACTGATGATGCTCAACTCATAACTATATCAGAAAAGGTGAGAGAGAGCCCAGGGCAGGGAGGTCTCACTGGAAGATTGAGCCACGTGGCTCAGAATTGTGGCCATGGGGTGAGATCCTCAACTCTTATCACAGTTCCTGCCACAATGTCCATCCTCCATCTTTAGGGCTGGAAGAAAAAAAGTATGCAGGCTGCAGATGTACAGTGTTTGCCACTTTCTCTCACCTCTTCCGAGAGGCTGTAATAGCGTGGTGGTTGTCATGGAGCCCGAAGGTTTGGGTTTGAATTCCAGCTCTGTAACTTGCAGCTGTGTGATCTGGCAGGGGACTTCACCTCTTGGTTTGCTTGCAGAAAGTGGGAATCATAATAGTTCCTCTCTCCTAGGAGTGTCGTGGTGATTAAGAGAGTAGATGTATATCAAATCAAGTGCTTAGCCCAGTGCCTGGAATGAAGCAGGTGTGGACATCTGAGCCATTGTCACAATGCTACACATGGGCTTGGCTTGCCCTGAGGTCTCCCTTTCCGAGGGGAAAGTTGTCCTCCTGAAGGTGGCCTCCTTGTTTGTCATGCCCCATGGCTGGGATCATCCGGGCTGGATCAGATTCCCTCTGTGCCCACCCACAGCCCCCCGTCTGCCTACCTAGAGGCTGACTGGTCACCTGAGTGGTGACTGTGTTGGACATCTCTGGTTCACCCTTACCACTTGTTCCTGGAGGGCCGGGCAATGCCTGGGTCTCTGCTTCCTGGATCCTGGCCCCGGGCCTGCACAGGGTAGGTGGGAGTGAACAGGGGTTGAATAAAAGAGGAAAGAAGGATCCCAGTTGGTCCTTCTGGTCTTGGAAGTTGGACCGGTTGGCTCTGGTCGTGACTTTCTCGGACCAAGTGGGCTCCAGGGCTATCCAGGAGCTTGACCTCTGGCCTAAGTTAGAGGCCACCCTGGAGTGAGCCCTGTGCCTTGCCCCTCACCCTGGAGGCTGGGTCCTGAAGCCTCGGACCATGCAGATCCGCTCTGACTCCAACTTCCAAATTGATCCTCTGCAGGTCGATTCTTGTTTTGTTTTGTTTTGTCTTTTCCTGGAGTGTTGTAACCATTGAGTTCTAGGCAGGGGTCAGGCCCGTGGGCTCCATCTGCTCAGCTTGCCTGCACAATTGAAATCTTCAAACCCATCCTGGCTAGTTTTCTTATTAAGACTATTGGACTGGATTGATCCATTAGATCGATGACTGGACATCAGCCAGCAGGAAGCCGATCAAATGAGCCCGGATGATCAGCCCAGGAATGAGGTTCCCCTTGGAGCAGCAGTGAGGGTCCAGGCCTCTGGGATGGGGCTGGTGGAGGCAGAGGAGTGGGTTAGAGGCCTCACCAGACTGGACTTTGGTGTGGAGAGAGCAGTGTCCCCAAGGTGTGGCTACCAAGGCAAGTGTCCCAGCGTCTGCTCCAGGCATTCCCTGGTGATAGTCGGGGAAACATCACTTGGTGTCTGCAGTGAGTTGAGACTCTTCCCCAGATGGTGGGCCTATAATGGACTTCTCCAACATATCACCACTGCCATGGCCAACGCTTAGACCCTCCCCTCCCTTTGGGTGGCAAAGTATGTGTGATGGGAAAGCCAATGGTGGGTGTTAAGGAAGCCAGTGGTTGTTTCCCAGGGCTCTCTTTTTACCAGGAGTCATTTGTTTATGAGGTTGGAAATGGAGGAGTATGGGCACTTAGAACACCATGTCCCAGTGTGTGTTTCCCAGATCCTGGCTGCGTAGGATGGTGATGGGGCTTAAAGGGTGGCTGAGCGAACTGTATTCAAATAGGTTTGGAAATGCCAAGTAAATACATTTCAGCATTCATTTCCTGGAGGACCGAAGAGATGAATCATGAATGCCACGACTCTAAAAAGGGGCGGAGGGGCGATGTTGGAGCACAGAAGCCTTCTCTGGGGTGTCTTATAGAAATACATTGAGGCTTTTCTTGGAGGTACCAGCAGGTCCTACCTTCAGGGGAAAATGTGTCCCAAGCAGAAGTGTTTTTGGTTTGGAGGGATCCACTGGAGCCAGGGAGGCAGCCGAACGGGAGATGTTAAAGAGAGGGAAGAAGAGGGTGATCGGCTCCATTCAGGCCTGCAGTCACCATTCACAGAGACCACAGTGTGAACAGCATCCCTCAAAGTTGTGCAACTACAGACCCCAAGGTTCCCTCTTCTGTCTGCTCTCTCCCTGGCCCTGCCCTCATCAGCCCAGCCCCCCTGATCAGCTCGTGCCCTTACCATCCCTTTCTCCTCTCTTCTGTAGGCTACCTGACAGTCAACATTGAGCCTCTCCCGCCTGTGGTGGCTGGAGATGCCGTGACCTTGAAGTGTAACTTCAAGACAGATGGGCGCATGCGGGAGATCGTGTGGTACCGGGTAAGTCACCACCACTGCCCCCTCCATGCCCATAGCCAGGACTGATTGGGAGGGTCCTCAGAGCCCTCTGGACACCCTCGTTGGCGTGGCTATGTCCTCAGCCCTGACCCAGTCCTGAGCTGTCCTGGGCCTCTGCTGGGTCCCTGTCCTCTGCTGACACCCTCCACGGGGACTAGCCCTCCCTTCTACCCTCAGGATTGATCTGGTTTCCACCTCCTTTGTGCTCCTATTATGCCCCTACTCTCGGGAAACTCCATTAGGCAAAGTAGAAGTTACTGAGAACACCCTGGGCCCTGGGTGCAGTGTAATCACGGAGTGATGTCTGATGGTGGAATTTTGAGCATGAGGCTTTGGATAATGTTTTTGGCAAGGGAGAGAGAAAAACAGGAAGGCTTCCTGCCTTTTGCAAAATCAAATCACAGAGATAGTCTGCCACCTAATCTGACTACATATAGGACTAATCCTGGTGTCTGGCACCATCTGAGAAGGGAATTGATTACAGATGAGCAGGTACCCACCTGCCCAGGGTCCAGAGGTTGGCACCAGGAAGAATAGCTTGGAGTCTTGAGCACAGGTGACCTTTTCAACCACTGAGTGAACTCTTCTTGTGTCTGGATGGGGCATCCCAGTCTTCTATCCCTTTGCCACAAAGGAATTGGGGCTGGGCTCAGAAGATCCTGTGGGCACTGATGCTTTTCTTGCAATGCCATGCTCGAGTGTGCACAGATAGAAGCACCACCATCCCGGGGAAGAGCTCCTCTTCCATCACCTAAACAGGGTTGGCAACATATTTTGGTGAAGACTGAGATTGTAAATATTCTCCTGTCTGCCAGACATTCAGTCTTGGTCACAGTTACTCAACTCTGTTGGTTTGGCACCAAACAGCCACAGACAGTGTGTAAATGAAAGGGCACGGCTATGTGTCAATGAAACTTTACTCATGGGCACCAAAGTCTGAATTTTGTATTAGGTTCATGTGTCATAATTTCTTCTTCTTTTTATTTTTTTTTCAGTGATTTTAAAAAAAGGTAAAAATGGTTCTCAGCTCGCCGGCTGTACAAAACAGGCTAAATATAGGGTGACTTGGTTCATGGGCTACAGTTTGCAAACCCCTGATCAGAAGCCATGCTTTCCTAATCTTTGTTATCCTTTCTTCAAATGAAACTGATGGGTAGCACAGTCAGGTGGAGTTGTTCTAGAGGGAGTGATGGAGTGTGGAAGAGAGGGCAAGGAAGGTAGGGGGTGGGCACCAAACTGTGATTCGAGATCTAGAGCTGGCTCCTCTGCTCCTTGGAGCTGTCACCACATCTACACACAGAGCACAGAAACTCAGTGTTAGAGGAATCCCTGGGGCATGCGTGCTGTTCATGGTCTTGACTCAGAACAGCTCTCTTCAGTCTCCTCCTTGCTCTTGGTCTAGGTGAGCTTTGAACCAGCCTGTCTTGGCTGCTCTGCTTTGCATTTTTGGTCTCTGATTCATGGTTTGCTTGTTGTTGCTATTTTGTTGGCTGTGATCTGCACTCCTTCTAATAAAAAATCATGGTTCTCTATTTCAGCATTGCAGTCTCTCCTGCTTAGAGTTAATTCTAGTGCCCTCCACCCAAGCTCTCCAGGTAGCCTGGGCCTCACAGGTGTGAACCTGACATCCAGCACCCTAAAAGGTACCAGCCTTAGGGAAGGGCACCATCCTAGATAGATCAGTGGGCCTAGAGAAAGTCAAGGCATATGTTAAATAGTGCCATGAACTGAATCACTAAGAGGCGTATTTACAGGATATGGGAACTGCTTGGCTGACACAGGCTGCGAGCATCTCATTAGCACCTGGCAGAAGGACAGGGATAAATTAACTCCAGCTCACTGCTGACGATGGGACCACATCTCTCCCTCAGCCATCCAATAGATGGGATCAGAGGGAGGGGTGGTGAAAGACAGATAGAAATATGGAGACCCAGTGGGAACAGTTAATGGAGCGAAATGGAAGGAAGCTTGGAGATGGGAAAATAGCAGTGGGCACCTCATTGCCTTCCAAGCTCTTGAAGCAACTGCCCTCCCTCCGGTTTGAAATCGAATGTTACCATAGTCACAGTGGCGAAAATCTCCCTGAAGAGACTCCTGCTGGAGTTATGGGCAATGCTAGTGCCAGGCTGGGCCCAGGCGTAGAAGCCAGAAGCAGGTTTCCCCGTGGCTTGACTTGATGCTCTTGAAGATGGTGAGCAGGACTGGGGCAGGAGGATCCGTGTCCTGGGCTGGACAGACTCTCCATTTTCTTCTCCATCCCCTAGTAGGGAGACTCTCCTCTCTCCCCAACTCTTACTGCCTAACCTTGATGCCACTGATTGTTTTAAGAATCAGTGGCATCTCTTACCAGTGTCAGGCCCTGCATATCGGGCCATGGTAGGCTGCACTAATTAATTTATTTTATTTCATTTCACATCCTTTGACTGAGGGCCTCTGGAGCATGGGTATGCAGATGTATGCAAATCACATGCAAATCACCCACTGGAGCCAAATGCCTGGGCCCTTGTAATTCTGTAGCTGGATGGAGGTGGTGGCTCAGCTGACTGGTTACTGTCCTCAGGTCCCAGGGAGCCCACGTGCCCTGCCTATGATGGGAAGGATGGGGGCAGAGGACCGACGGAAATTCCAGGGGAGGACTCTGTGGCCAGTTTTTGCCTACTGCTACTCTAGCTTTCCCTAGTGATTGTGTCTCTTCCCAAAGAGGCAGCTGAAGGGAGAGACATAAGAGCCTACCAAGATGGGGGCTCCAGGAGTCAAGGTCAGGGCAGGGCTTCCAGAGGGAATGGGAGGAGGAGCAACAGGAGCTTCAGTCTCCTTCTCCAGCCAGACCCTCCTCTGACCTCTTCCTCGCCTGCCAGATGAACTCCCCACTGCGGCTTCCTTCCCCATCTCCCTCTCCCCACAGTCTGCTCCCCTCCTCCAAGCAGGGAGCTGCCCAGTGCTGTTTGTTTTCTGTACGTGTGTTTGCTTCCCGTCCCAGCTTCCTTTCTCCATCCTCCGTGAATGAGCTTACAGAGCCCGGCTTGGAAGGAAATGAATAGATTACACAGGCCCAGTCAGGACTGTGTCTCCTACCCCGTTAGAAGGAAGAAGCAGGGCATTGTGATGAGGCCGCCACTGCCTGCTCAGCACAGTAGGCACAAAATGGCCCAAAACAAGTGTCAAGCCCAGCAGCCTCCCCTCTGGTCCTAAATACATTATCTTAGCAAAGGGATCATCCTGAGCTGTTAGAAAACATCATGAATGCGTTGGATTCTTTGGGTAAATCAGGGCAGCTGATGAATTGTCTGAAGCCATAGGGATCACCTAACCTTGGAGCTAACAAGACCTCTGGCTGGGTATTTGGGATGGTCTTGCTTGTGGACCCCTCAAGGGAGGGGAAGGAAATTGGGAGGAAGTGGCAAGAGCCTGACCCTTGGGCACTTTACCCCCATGGTCTGGCCAAGTGGGGAGGAGCTCAGCCCATTTGTAGAACAAGATGCCAAAACTATGAGAATAAACTCAAGAAAGTATTTGTAATCATAGCCCCTGGGTCCGGATTGTCCAATATGGTAGCCACCAGTCACACGTGGATGTTAACCTTTAAATTAAATCAAATGAATTTTAAAATTCATTTCCTCAGTCAGACTAGCCACATTTCAAGTGCTCACTAGCCACCTATAACTGGTGGTCTCCATATTGGACAAATGAAGTATAGCACATTTCCATCACTGCAGGAAGTTCCACTGGACAGCCTACTCCAGAGCTCTGAGATTTTCTTCTGCAGCTTCTGGAATACACTGTGCTCACCTGACAAGAGAATAGCAGTGAATGCTCATTGAATCCGTTTTCCAGGCAAACTTGCCCTGAAATGAATTTTAGTAAGATGAATCTCATTTGGTAACCTGACATCATTAGATTGTGTGTGTGTGTGTGTGTGTGTGTGTGTGTGTGTGTCTGTGTGGTGAGGGAGGGTGAAAAGAGGGAGATGGTCATCATGCTCAAATCACTTCTTTGAAAACATACAGATGTCAAGAGAGTCATCAGTCCTCTGAGGTGCTGGGTATCATAGTTGTCTATTAAAGCCCTGTTCAACTTGAGGATGCTTTTCTCCATCTCCCTCTGCTTTCTCCACTGTCACATGGGTTCATCTCCCAGATTTGAGTGTCCAGGCTTCATCTTCACAGCTCATGTAGATAAGCTCCAGAGAGCTTGTTTTTTTTTTCTTTTTTTGTTAATAGAGTAGGGGTGCAATTCCATAGTTCACCAGTAGGAGGCTGTCACCTAATAACTAATCTACCCTAGCACTTAAGTCAGCTCTTGGTTCGAGAAAATGAATGACAAATAATGTTCTTTACTTAATAATTCCTATTTACATCTCTAACTGGGGACTCATTTATTAATGCTGCTTATACTAATTTGAGTGGTGGACATTGAGCCTTTACAATGTGTGAGCACTAGATCAAGTGCTTTACATACATGATGACATTTCATTTTCATGTTTTCACTGCAAGGTAGGTACTATGATTAATTCTATTTTCCAGATGAAGAAACTGAGGCCATTCGAAGAGACTGTGTCTCAGGTCATGTTGCCTTCCCTGACCTCTCCAGAAAGCTGTAGGCACACCCTCCTCCATGAATCCTCTTTGTGGATCTTTAGTGCTTACCTTATCATGTCAAAATACCTGCCCCTGGACCGTGATCGTCTGAAGAGCGAAGACTATGTCTTTTTTCCTGCTGTATTCTTGGCACCTAGAGCAGAGTCACCTCAGTGAACATTTGCTAAATTAACAAATCATAGAGCTATAATGTGCACCTGTTGACAGACCATGCTATGTAGCCCACTTCTGTCTCATGTGGGCATTTGTGTAATGTTGATAGTATCTGTTGGTCAGGGGGTGAGGAGTGTGGGTCTTTGGATACTCAGGGGGCTTTGTTAAGTATGAAGGAAAAAGGAACATTTCTTATTAGGAAACACTGTCTAAACTCATTTAGTTGGAGGCCACCTGCCCAGCAGGCAAAGCTGAAGGTCTGTTTATATCGTGGAACTCCATTAAACAGCCACAGAGAGCCATGGGAGTTTAACCTTTTACAGCAGTTTTTATCATCCCTCCTTTGTTTTCTCTCCTTCTTTTACAATTTGTTCCCGGGAGTTGCTCTGGGCCCAGGTTACAAGGCCACAGAAAAGAGAGCCAGATAGAGAGAGAAGGAGATCTACAAACAATGATAACATCCCTGCTTTCAGTACCCCCTTATCTCACCATTTTCACCATGTGGGAAGATGTGTACCTGGGTGTGTGTTTTGTGGTGCAGATGATGCAACCTGGCCAGGGTGATCGTCGCCTCTGGGTTCTGCTGGATGCCTCTACAATGAGGACTTGTGGTCGCTTGGGACCATTTGAAAAAGAATTGAGACTAGAGGCTGGGAAGGCTGAGGTAGGAAGAGAGGACTTGGGCATCAGAATACCTGTGTGTGAGTTCTAGTGTTTGACCTTGGGTGGTGACCTAACGTTTCAGCCTTTTAAAAACTTCACCTGAAATTGGGCATGAAAACATGTATTTTGTAAGCTTAAATGAGATAATGTCTGCAACCAAAAGAGCCTGGTGTTTAGCTCACTGTGGCACCTATTCAATGATAGCTATTGTCATTTCATGTCTCTTGATAGCTTACGAGATCTAGAAAGGGAAATTATAGAATGAGAGGGGAAGGTAATTTTGGGGAAGATCACCAGGGTTAGATTCCTTGAATTCCATCCTACCACCTGCATTCCCAAGGGATATGGGCAGAGACAACATTTTAAATGGTTATGCTATTGAACTCACTGGGTTTCAATTCTTGGAAACCCAGTGGCTTAACACAGTTCAGCCATTTCAAAGGATTTTAGCTCTCCCTGAAGCAGGGAGTTATTTCAGAATGGCTTTACTATCATTGGCTCTCTCTCAGTCCCAACCCTTGACAATGTTTCATTATTTGAAGCAAAACTGAAAATGATGATCCTAAGGAGACAATACAGTCCAACTATATCATAAGGGCGAGAAGGTAGGTACACTCTGGGGTGACCAAGAGAGACCAGCACCAAGGTCCCAGAGGATGGGACTAGACAACCCCTTTGGACCTTCTTGCTTGGCAGCCACTCAACCTGGCTGCTCCTTGTTACTTCTCTGACCCCACATTCTGATCTTGAATTCACATCTTACAGATATAAGATCTGGAAGAGGATGTGAGTGAGGAAGACAAAAGCCAGGGTTGAACCAACCCAACCTGTCTTGTCTAGGCCCTCCTTCCCCAACCCCCGGCCTTCCAAAGAGCCAGGTTCTCCCTGATGAGGTGTATCCAGTGCTCAATCTTATACCAGTCACATAGGAAGGAAGATAAGTCAGCCAGAGAGGGCCCACCAAAGGACAGCTGATTTTAGAACAAATGCAATAACACATAAAGAGGAAATAAGAAAAAGTTCCCAGATCTAATTCCATTGTAATCTGTATTCATCCATTCTCATGCTGCTATAAAGAACTGCCTAATACTGGGTAATTTACAAAGGAAAGAGGTTTAATTAACTCACAATTCTGCAGGGCCAGGGAGGCCTCAGGCAACTTACAATCATGGTGGAAGGGGAAGCAAAGCCGTCCTTCTTCACATGGTGGCAGGGAGGAGAAATGCCAGCAGGGGAAATGCCAGGTGTTTATAAAACCATCATATCTCGTGAGAACTCACTATCATGAGAACAGCATGGGGAAAACCATCCCCATGATCCAATTGCCTCCCACCGAGTCCCTTTCTCGACACATGGGGATTATGGGAACCACAATTCAAGATGAGATTTGGGTAGGGGCACAGCCAAACCTTATCACAATCCTTTAATGCATCCCCAAGGAAAACTCCACCCCTAACCACAGCTGTTAAGTTGTAACCATCCAGACTCATCATATTGCGCTCTTCCTCCTGGGGATGGAGTGATGGGAGAAACCTTCAGCTCCCTCTAGAGGCCAGAGTGTGAATCACAATCATTGCTGCCCTGATTCTTGGTATTTATTGGAAGTTCTATTGGAAACCGGCAGGGGTCCCTCACTCTGACAGCTCATTAGACTTTTCAGAGGCCACTAAAAATATACTGTTGCCTGAGACTCATTCTACAGTTATTGAATCCGAATTTCCAGGACTGGAGCCTCAGGGCATTTGTACTTTTAACGAGCTCCCCAGATGACAGTGATGCACTCAACCCAGCCAGGGAGCATGTCATGGTGTTTGTGAAACTCTGATAGAGGGAGCTGTTCCATGCACTCATTCAACATTAATTCAACACATATTTATGAAACCAGGATGGTTCTAGGCACTGGGATTTCACCAAGGAAGAAGACAAGATCCTGTGCTCACACAGTTTACCATGGGGGAGGAGTTAAAAAGATAAACAAATAAGAAAGATACCAGCTAATGAAAAGCGCAGTGCATATAATTAAAATCGAGTGGTGGGATAGAAAGGGATTGCGTAGTTAGGAAAAGACATTTAAGCTGAGATCGCAAAGGCAACAGGAAACCTACCATGCCAAGGGAAGAAGGCAGAACAATCCAGGCAGGGGGGAAGCAAATGCAAGACAGTTCTGTGGGAAAAAGCTTTGTATGTTCAAATAACAGAAAGTGCATGTGACTGGAACAAAGTGAATAGAGGGTGATGTTGGAAAAATGGCCTGGGACCGTTCATACCGGGCCCTGTGTTCTAAGGAGCAGAATCTGGAGTTATTCTAAGGGCACCAGGAAGCGTTGAGGATTTTAAGCAAAGAAGTTACAGGATCTGGTTTACTTCATTAAAAAGGTCACTTCTGGGTGGAGAATGGATTGCAGAGGAGGTGAGAGACTGGCAGCAGAGGGATCACTTGGAGGTTAGAACAGTTCAGGCAAGAGGCAACAGTGGTTTGATTGAGTACCAGGATGGTGGTAGTGGAGATGATGGGAGGGAAAAGTGTTCTGCTTATGATTTGCAGGTAGAAGCTAAAGGGCTTGCTAACATGTGGAAGGGATGAGAGAAGGGGGGATTCAGGATGACTCCCTGCTTTGGGGTTTCAGCTGGGTTTGCAGGAGCAGTGCTATTTAATGGGACAGGGAGGACAGGACAGGAGAAGCAGGTTGCAGGGTGATATGGTTTGGCTATGTCCCCACCCAAATCTCACCTTGAATTGTAATAATTCCCATGCATCAAGGGTGTGGCCAGGTGGAGATAATTGAATCATGGGGGCAGCTTCCCCCATACTGTTCTCCCGGTAGTGAATAAGCCTCATGAGATCTGATGGTTTTATAAATAGGAGTTCCCCTACACAAGCTCCTCTTGCCTGCCACCATGTAAGATGTGACTTTGATCCTCATTCGCCTTCCACCATGACTGTGAGGACTCCTCAGCCATGTGGAACTGTGAGTTCATTAAACTCTCCTTTATAAATTACTCAGTCCCAGGTTTGTCTTTATTAGCAGTGTAAGAACAGACTAATACACAGGGACAGGCGTCAGGCACTCTCTGTTGGCCATGTTAAGCTGGGAGTGCCTCCAAGACATCGAGATGGAGCTGCTGCAGCTGCTGTTGAGGCCACAAACCTGGAATTTTGGGGAGAGATGAAGCCTGGAGACTTATACTTGGCACTGTCAGAGAATAGATGGTGCCCAGTGCTAGATCCTTGGGCACTCCAATATTTAGAGACAGAAAAGGAGACCAACAGAGAGGCTGAGAAGGAGAAGGAACAGCCAGCAAGATGTGAAGACAGTGAGGAGAGTGGGGTGTCCTGGATTCCAAGAGAAGAAAGTGGCTTAAGAAGTAGAATAGTCAACTGTCAGCTAGCTGTGTCTCACACTCCAATGAGTGACTTGAGAGCAGAGAAATGACCATGAACTTGGTAGCATATGGAGCCCAATGGGGGCCTGGGCAAGGGCAGTTCTTTGGAGGTATTGGGGGCTAAAGCCTAGCTAGAGTGGGTTGAGGGGTGCGTTGAGATCAGCAGTAACATGGCCTTGAGATTTTGTCTAGTAAAGAGATTTGACCTTGAACTTCTGAACAAACCTTTGCAAGTAACATAAAGACACAGTTCCTCCTATTGAATCCACTCCTATTCGCAGGTCATTCATAAAATTACAAGCCCATTGTCTTTTCCTACCATCCTTAGCCTTTCAACCTGGAACTGGTGGCAGCCTTGCTCTCCTCCTCGAGAATGTGAAAGTGGCTGCCCAGAGAGTTTAGGGGATTCTAGTGTAATTAAACAAAGCATTTGGTATTTGAAAGAAAGATCCTGCTCTACCATTTAATTAACTCAGTGGCCTTGGACGACAACTATTCCCACAACTTCCTAGGCATGGTACACAGGGCTGAAGGTATAAAGGACAGGTGGCCCTACTTCCCTCGAGGGGAGCGCTTCCCGTCCAGTTGCCCATCATTAAGTTGTTAAGTTCTGTTTCATCATCTGGCCAGTGGGCTTGATGGCACTTTCCCTAAGGATCTCACAAAGATTTGTGCAAAACAGATGAAAAGCCCCACAGATGAGCTGCTTCCGTCCCCTGTGGCGCAGGGGAAATAGGCTTCACATATATTACTTCATCCTGTCTTTTCTGCCTGGACAAATCTTACTCATTCTCTTCTCTGTGAAGCCTTCTGACCCCTCTCACCAAAGCAGATTTAAGACATCACCTGCTGTGTTCTCTCAGCATTTTGTACATATTTCGATTAGAGAGACAACACCTGGTAGCTTAGTTATCCATCTTTGCATCTCTTGCAGAGTTTCATTTTTCTGCTTCTCTGATGTGTCATTCATAAAATTACAAGTCCCTTGTCTTTAGCCTTTCAATCTGGAACTGGTAGCAGCCTTGCGCTCCTCCTCGAAAATGTGAAAGTGGCTTCCCAGAGAGTTTAGGGGACTCCAGTGTAATTAAACAATGTATTTGGTATTTGAAAGAAAGACCCCGTTCTAGCCATTCATTTATGAATGATCCCTGGGCCAGGGATTCAATGTGGGGGCCTCAGGATCCCTAGGAAATATGTGGATGGGCTTCTGGGGGTGCTTAAAACCCCAGAAAGTATGCTTAATATGTTGTGTGTGTTTTTGTAGGAGAAAGGGGATGAATATTTTCAAAGGACTCTGTGACACCCCCATGCCTCAATTGAAAAACCCAGGTACTGCAACAGCAGGTGTGCAGGTGTTCGCTGAGTGTGAAATGTGTAGGGCATCTCATTATCTCCACTCTTGGGTCATCAAGGTCCATATTTAGGATGGCTCTACCAGACCCTGTAGCTACGAGGTTGTGTCAGATGGCCCATGAGTGATCCATGAGCTTCCAAGGACTACAGTGGGAGATGGGGGGTGAGAGGTGCTGTAGTCAGCCTCAGGCAAGAAGAGCTGCCGGGTGATTGAGATCTGTCCAGACACCACAGCTCAGTCATCCTGGATTTGTGCACAGATGCCCTTGGACGGGAAGAGGAGGTAAGAAGCAGGGTGGTGGGGGAAAGCTGGCTTTGGCCACGCATCACTGCTCTCCCTGGCTTGATGGGGGAGGGGATTTTGACCAAACAAATCCATCTTCTCTTGGGGATTAAGATCAGGTTTCTGATAATGGCACTGAGACCATTTCACTGCTCCACGTGGGGTTGATAAGAGCTCTTGGCTTCCGAACTGTTGAGAGGAGGTGCCAACAGTTGAAGTGGACAACCAAATAACATGTTTTATCGGACCACATGCAGAGTCCACCAGTGATGGGCTCCCACATTGGATGGCTGAGAAAGACATAGCATATCTAAGAATAACACACTGGTGGCTCAGCTTACTCTGGAGAGTGTGTCCTCACTTACCAAGAAGAGAAAAGAGCAAGGGCCTGGGGCACAGCATCCTGCTGTGTGACGTTGAAGAAACCACAACCCCTCTCTGAGCTCCAGGATCTTCACAGGTAAAATAAAAGCGTGCAGTGAGATAGTCTCTAAGGAATGTGCAGCCTCTCTCCCACCCTGCAGTCACCTCCTCACTCCGCTATCCTTTCCCCATAAGACTCTGGGCTAATGGAAGAGGTGGGTGCCTCCCAGGTCAGGGCAACCCCCAGGTGAGGCTTGGACAATGCTTTCTCAGGGGGTGAGAGTCCTGGCCTGAGCTACTTTGGGGCCTCCGAGCACATGGAATCCAGAAGCTATATTAAGCCCAAAGTGTAATTTCCAGCAGATTCTCCTGGCTTTCCTATGCCCTGTTGGGTTTAAATGACAAGGGGCTGACTTAACTTGTCAGAAAAGGATTAAAGGTGAACTTCCGCTCCAGCACACCAGTGAAAAAAAAGAACATGACTGAAATGAGGGATGTTTCCCAGAAAACCAGCTCAGGCTCACCCTCCCTCCTAAATCCTTTCTCTCCCTCCTCGCCCCACCTTTTCCTTGTTGGGTGTGAGCTCCCACAGGGCAGGCAGTCTTCCCATTGCAGACAGGCACAGTCGTGTGCTTTTCTAAAACACATATCTGATCTTACCATGACCGCCCCTCCCTGCCCCACATTTCACAAGAACTTCTCATCACCTGAAGGACCAAGTTCAAGGTCATTGGCCCAGGATACAAAGTCCTTCTTGATTCAATCTCTGTTGACTGATTTCTTCAGCCTTGCTTCCTACCACGTTCCCAAATGGGCCCACCACTCGAATCATATGGCTGATTTGCAGTTCTCAGAATGTGCCAACGCTCTTTCCCACCTCCGAGCTGGTGCATATGTGCTGCCTCTGCCTGCAATGCCCTTCTCCCCTCCATCTGGTCAACTCCCATTTGCCCTCCAAGACCCAGCTTCAATGTTGCCCCCCGCCCCGCTTCCTGCCACCAGAGGCCTTTCCCCATCCTTTTTTCCCCTTTCAGTCTTCCTCATTCAACTGCCATGACCCAGACTGAGTTAGCTTCTCATAACACTCTCAAAATACTAAGCACGTGACCATATGACTCAACACACTGGACTCGTGTTCATTTTTGCAGCAGATATTTCTTGAGTACCAACTAGTGCCAAGCCTTGGGAATAGAGCACAGAATAAGAACAATGGGCTGGGCACACACAGGCTGTGGCTCATGCCTGTAATCCCAGCACTTTGGGAGGCTGAGAAGGATAGATCGCTTGACCCCAGAAGTTCAAGAACGCCCTGGGCAACATGACAAAACCCCATCTCTATGAAAACACAAAAAAATTAGCCAGGTATGGTGGTGCTCACACCGGTAGTCCCAGCTACTCAAGAGGCTGAGGTGGGAGATAGATCGAGCTCAGGAGGTCAAAGCTGCCGTGAACTATGATTGCACCGCTGCACTCCAGCCTGGAGGACAGAATGAGATCCTGTCTCTGTCTCAAAAACAAAAACAAAGGAACCCAAAACAAATAAGTAAAACAATGTAGCCCTGTTTTTTATGGAGCTTGTAGTTAGGTGGGAGGAAAACAGGTATTACATGAAAGATAGTCAAATGAATGCCTCTTTCAAATTGTGGTCACTGCCCTGACAGAGAAAGACAGGTGTCTGCTAGCTGAGAGCTCATAATGGGAGATGAACTGTAATAGTTGCATGTCTCTCTCCCAGAATGCAAACCCTTTGCTGACAGGGACCAGGTGTCTGTTTGTCTTTCTCTCCTGAGTATCTAGCATGATGCTGAGCACATAGCTTAGAGGATGGATGGATGGATGGATGGATGGATGGATGGATGGATGAATTGCTGGGTGAGTGGGTGAATGAACGGATGGATGGATGGATGGATGGATGGATAGATGGATGGGTGGATGGATGCATGGATAGATGGATGGATGAATGGATGGATGGATGAATTGATGGGTGAGTGGGTGGATGAATGGATGGATGGATGGATGGATGGATGGATGGACGGGGTGGGTGGATGGATGGGTGGGTGGATGGATATCTTATGTGGCCCTGAGGGTCACAGAGGTAAACTTGTAGTTAATGAGGTAAATACTTTTCCCACAACTGGAGCTTTTCAACCATGGATGGGCTGTCTTAAGGACTGGTGGACTTCCTAACCCTGGAGATGCCTAAGCAAATGGCATGGCCACCTGTCAAAACTGCAATAGGAAGTAATCCTGGGCCCAGTGCACCCAGAACTATTGACCCTATTTGGTTCAGCTCTGAATTCTGTTCTGCCTCAAGCTCAGCTGCACAGCCACGACATCATGACAAGGGGTAGGAGCAGAGCATCCAGCCAACCTGCATAGTTAGGATTGAGTTTGGGAATTCTGCGGAAACCAGGCATCAGAAAGTTCCAGATTCCCCAGGAGTGGGGTTATGTGAGTGTTCTGGGAAGCAGACACATGTGGCTGTAAATGTCCAGAGAAAGTGCCCCACCCTTGAGTGAACATTCAAAGGTGAGGCCAGGGGACACCTGGGAGCTGAGAGGAGGGGGAGGATGCAAAGGAATTTTGTAAGGTCCAGAAGTCCACTCCACAACTTATGGCCTTATACAAAGCATCTCTGTCCATGCCACCCCGCTTTAAACAATCAGTGAAGCCTCTCCATGGTTCTTAGGATACGGACCAATATTCGTAGTGTTGCCGTACAGGACCCTGCATTGTCTGGACTCTGCCTGCCCCTGGAGGCTCCTCTACCAGTGTGCACCCATAAGTGAAGATTCTGGGGATATCAGAGACCTCAGAGAGCCTTGAGAGAAGGAAGTGGAAGGACTAGAGTCAGGGAGACTGAGGTTAGGTGAGGTTAAGCAACTTGCTCAAAGTCATGCTGCTAGACAGTGGTTGAGTCAAACTTCAAACCCCAACTCTCTGACTCCAAAGCTCAGCTCTTCCTGTTAGGTCCCATTGAAGGCCGTAAATACCCTGTTAGGGGTGGGAGGGATTTCCCCCCGAGTGATGGGCAGCATGAGGACTGGATCCTCAAATGCACTGTATCCCTGTGGCTTGGGGAGCCTGTGGCAGGTAAGACAAGCCTTCCTCCCATCTCTCCCTCATATCATCATGAATGCCACCACCGTAGCACAGGTCAGGTGCTGCGCTAGGTACGTTACAGAAATCACCTCACTGAGTCCACACAGGAATCACAAGATGCTGGTACAATTGTCCAGCTTAAGGTTGGGGACGTTGAGGCTCAGAGAAGTTAACTAACTGGCCCCAAGTCTTGCAGATGGTAAGGTGCAAGGGGTTTGTCTGACTCCCCTTAGAGCAGCCCAACCTTTTCACTCCAAGCTGATAGGGTGGCCTGGATCCCCCTTTGGGAAGCTCTGTGGCCTCCTCTGTTGGGGAGAGATGGAGATGGCCTGTGGGGCAGAGGAGCCTCTGGACCTGGTTGCTTCTGGCTGTCCTCATCATCACCCTGCCGGAGCCACCTGTCTGCAGAAGTGCAGCGGCACAGATCCACACAGAGGCTGTCAACACCAAATGAGGACTTGAGGGAAAACAGTTTCCACCCCGCAGAGATGACACAGGCAGCACGGTTCACCTACTCCGAGATGACACAGGCAGCACGGTTCACCTACTCCAAGATGACACAGGCAGCACGGTTCACCTATTCTCAGCACAGCGGAGCAGACAGGTGTAAGGAAGGGACCCTTCTCCCCCACGCTGCCTCCCTGTGTGCCCCTCCCAAGCTGGACTCTCTTTTGGTGAATGGTGGAAAATGTCCAGCAAAACTGTCCATGGCCAAGGCTGCTTCCAGGCATGGCACACAGACCTCAGGAATCCCATTAATAAGAGGGATGGCTTCTGAATTGGATACCATTCTTCAAGAAACGAAGTTGTATTATTATTATTTTATTATTTTTGGAAAGTGGTGGAGTAACTCAAATGAGTCTAAACAAGTATTGTCAAGTAGTGGTTCTTGAGGGACCTGCTGTAATGGCTATAATAGTCATTTCAATTGGCACATTAATTATATGGGAGCAGGTGCTTCTAAAATAATTGAGGGTGTAAGAAGGCTGTTTATTTCCTTACATGCTTTAAACATTCCCCTTCAATCCTGTTTATTCTATGAATATCAAGTCATGCAAGGCCCGTTCTTTGGAGACAGAAAAATGAAGCCTGTCTGAAATCGCAGGTTCTAATTCAGAGAAGTCTCCAGTTTATTTATTCATCCCTTCATCCTTCCAGGTGGAGAACTAGCACCTTTCAGAAAACCTTGGCAGGGCCTTGGCTGCAGCATAGACATGCCATCCCTGGCTCACACTCTGCTGGAGGGGACAGGTGTCATGTGACCTGCACCCTGGTCTGGAGCTATTCAGGAGTGAGGAGAGGACAGCGGGCATGGCAAGTAGAGGCGAGAGCAGGTGCAAAGGCCTGGGGGGTGCCCATCTGACTCCCATCAGGCACTCAGTGAAGGGGCAGGAAGAGGGGAGGCAGGAGGAGGAGGCTGAGAGCAATCAGGGATCTATGCCAAGTCTGGGGTGCCCTGCAATGGAGCTTGAGCTATATCCAAGGGAAACAGTCAAGAAATTTTAAACGTCAAAGCATCATCATACGATTTTAGGAAGCTCTGGACCCCTCCCTAGAGGTGTCTGATGAGCATCTCAGAGTTAACATGGCCAAAGCAAAGCTCTGCATTTCTCCCCTAAACCTACCCCTCCCTTAGTCTTCTCCACCTCAGCAAATGGCATCACCATCCACCAATTTCCGACGTGAAAAATCTAGGGAGTCTCTCCTGTCACCTCCCGTTCCTTGTCCCTGCCCACTTCCGGCACCTCTTCCATCGGATCCATTCTAAAAGACAAGCCCTGAACCCACTACCTTTTCCCCATTCCTGGGCCTCCACACCAGCTGAACCCTCTATCCAAGTCAGCACCCTCCTGATCACACTCCCTGCTTCCACTCTTGTCCCCTCAGCCGCCAAATCCAGTGTTCACCAAGCAGCCAGAGTAAACTTTTGAAATCAGAACAGTCTTATCGTTCCTCAGCTTTGCCTGATACTCAACAATGAAACCCAGGAGGCACCACCCGGTCTGGCGCTGCCCCTTTCTGGCCTCGCCCACTCCACTACCTCCCACCACACCATCTCATTTGGGTTCTGTAAACAGGAGTCAGCCCACACCTCCAGATCCCCGATGTGCAGCCCCTGTGTTGGGTGCTGCTGGGATTTCAAAGATGAGCAGCATGAACCCTGAGGAGTGAGCATATGGATCAGCAGTGAAGACGCTGCTTTGCCAAGGTGCCTCTAGAGACAGAAAGATCCAAGACCATCTCCTGCCTCCACCTCTTCCTCTGTCACCTCTCCCACTCTCCTTATCTGTGTCTGTAAAATGGGATGGCGATAACAGCACTGACCTCGTGGGAGGGCCGTGACAGCAACCATGCAGCGAAGTGTGCCTGGAACAGTCCAGATGGCGCTTGTTATCTGAGGGTGACTGTTAAGAGCAACCCTTGTTCAGCTTCAAAAGTGCCTGATTTGGACGATAAATGACACTTTTGCCAAAGCAGCATTCTGGAAGCGCTTTGCAAACGTCAGTTCTCAGGATGGTGCTCTAGTTCTCTGTGCACACAGACTACAGGACAGATTCAAGGGCAGCGCTCCATGCATTGCCCCCAGTCGGGAAGTTTCTTAAGCTACCACTCTGGGCTGTGGTAGGAAAGAGGGACGGAGCCCTAGTCTGCCAGATGAAAAGAGAGCTGACTTTGGAATTCACCTCCTTCTCCCTTTCCAGCATGGACCATGGGCCTTGATCCCACCCAGCTATTAGGCTGAGATGGGCAGGACAGGAATCACGGTTTAAGGAGTTGTTGCAGGTGATGCTGGATGGTCCTTTCTCTGTGTCCGAAAGCACGTGAAGGAAAGGCAACCCAGTCACCCAGGAGTGGACTCAATACCGGAACAATGGATCCCTTGAAGAAGTCCAGCTGCATTGCCGACCTATGTGGCCTTTCCAAACTGTGCCATATGGAGAGCCTGTTGCTTCATCTTTCAGCAAACAGTTATTGAGAGCCCACTGTGTCTCAGGCCTGGTGCTGGATGCTGCCACAGAGGCCACTGCCCTAGTGGAATAAAGGAAACTGGTAATTGTACATTGATCTTCCATGCAGACATCTTAATGACACTTATCAGTGCTAATAGATTTTTTTTTATTTTGATCTTTTGCATTTTTATGTGAAAATATTATCTGCAAATAATAATAATATTTCTCTTCTCTTTCAATGCCTGAGAGACAGCATTTTTAAGGTATAAAAATGTATATCCTGGAACCAGGTCACTTGGATTCAAATTCCAGCATTGCCACTTAGAAGCTGTGTGACTTTGATCAAGTTACTTAACCTCTCTGTGCTCTAGTTTCCTCATCTCATGTAATGAGCTTAGGACAGTGCCTGATGCTTTATAAATATTGGTGGGGTTATACTTATTGAACTTATTATAATTTCTTGCCTTATTCCATTGTCTAAAATTTCCAGAATGCTTGTAAAAAAAGGTTTCCCTGTTTTATTCCTAGTTTTCATAGGAATGCATTTATAATTTTAACATTGCATATGATACTTCCTGCTGGTTTCTGATAAATATTCTGTTGTGTTATGAATAGAAAGGTTACTTCTATTCCAATTTCACCTAGAATTTTTATAAAGAAAAATTAATTAAATGCTTCTTAAAAATCTATTGAAATAATCATATGGTTTTTCTCCTTTAATTTACTAATGTAATGAATTATGTTGATGTTTTTCCTAATATTGAGCCTCCATTGGGTTTTTATAATTTCTTTAAACAAATAGCTTGTGTACCAAATTAAAATAACTCTCAAGTATTTATTTTTTATTATTATAAATGGGATCTTTTTCATTGGATTTTCTGTGGGTCTCTGGGATGTAAGAATGCAATTGATTTTTTGTGGCTTTATCTCGCATCCTACAAATTAGATGAATTCATTTTTTTTCTCTTTAATAAGCATGTGGAGCTTTCTCTGAATTGTCTAGGCATCCAGTCTCCCCAGCTGATATTTTTGTTTCCTTCTTCCCTGTATTTTCAGATCTATTGCATTAAGCAACGAGCAAGCATGTGTGGAGTGCCTACTATGTGCCAGGCACTGAGCTAGGATCTGCTTCCTCTGCTGCTGTTGCTGCTGCTTGGCGGGGTGGGGTGGTCAGAGTACACTCCTCAGCTGGAATATTGACAGCAGGGGCCTTGTGAGGGAATGAATCCCAGGAGGTCCCAAACCACTTACACAGATCAGAATTCAAACACATTAACCCTCCGGTTGGGCTGCCTCCTGACTGATGACTCTCCCCTTCAAGGGGCAGGGGTAATTAACCTTGACCCGGAAGGGGAAACCAAAGCTTGGGAATGCAGCAGTCATTTCTGGCCTGGAGGTGAAGATAGATGCCCTTACCCTGCAACCTGACCTTGAACGGTCCAGCTCTCTGCCCTTCTTTTTGTTCCTGCATCTGGGACTTGCTGGTATTAAACAGGAGTGAAAGTCCCAGTTATAGTTTGTTTCTGTTGAGCAGCATCCCGGCTCTGGGCGGCATGAGATGACACAGCAGCATGCTGCCCTCCCAGGCTCTCCCCGAGTCTGTGAATGAGGCCCTCCTGTTTCCTGGGTGAACGTCACTAAAAGGCTGATGGCATCTCAGTGCCCAGCAGGCCCCCCTCACTGCCTGGCATGCCTCTTGCTGCCTTAGGTCCCACACTCTCCTGCCTATAGATTTGCTCTTGGTTTTTGAGCTAATTACTCCGTCTCATCACTGCACTGACTCTTCCCAGCATCTGACACCCCTATGAGCGTGTATCTTGTAATCTCCCTTCACCTAACACAAGTCAGCTTAATTATCCGTGTGGAACTTAGGACTCCAGCCTCCAGGCTCGTACTCTGCAATTATTTCTGTGGTCGTGTCCCCTCTGGCTTCCTGCAAAGATGGCAGCTGGTGTCTTGCTGTGGAGTCCCTGGAGTTACACCCTACACAGGGTGCCTGACTGAGAAGGCAGAGGGAACTAGCTCGGTATGTGCTGTAATCTCCAAACTCCATGCTTGAGACGTCTTTTATTAATTCACACAATTGCAGTGTGGTTTGTGGCAACCTGTCTAGCATACCCTGGTGGCACCAAAGAGCTGCCCTGTCCACACCAATGACAGGCTTGGGAGCCTCCCAGGATCCCAGGAAGTCTTCAGGCTCTGCATCCTGCCCCAAGCTCTTGGCAGATTCTGTGAAGCTCAACATGTCTGAGTTTGGAAGCTGCTTCGGACTCAGGGAGAAGAGAGAGCAAATCTTTCTTGATTATTCATGCCGAGCCAGGCACTAAGCTAAGAGCTCTCCAGGCATCACTGGAAGGCGGAACTACGAGTAGCTCCATTGTATAGACAAGGAAACTGAGGCACAGAGACGTGATGTGAATTCCCAAAAGTTGCAGAGCTGGAATTTTTTTTTTTTTTTTTTGAGACGGAGTCTTGTTCTGTCACCCAGGCTGGAGTGCAGTGGCACGATCTCAGCAGAGCTGGAATTTGAACCCAGTCCTTCTAACTCCAGAGTGTTGGTCTACCCATTTTCTTCTTCCCTTGAGATGGTCAGGGGATGCGATTCTTCCACTTCACAGAGGCTGCCAGCCTTGATGACCGCAGGATGGGGCCAGCTCTGTCAGGCTTCTGGAGGCAAACTGGGTGCCTGACCTGTGCTGGGGCTGAAGGAGCAGGTACATCCCCTTCCTCCCATGGGACATCAACTCCCTCATTGCCCTGGGACCTGCCGCCAGCCTCATCCACCACCTGTCTTTGTTGCCCTGGGTGATGGCAGGGAATGAGGGCGCCATCCTTTGAGTGTGAGCTTCTGGGGCTCTTACACTCAAAGCATCAGAGATGAACGTGGCAGGGGAATGCCCAGCAGGAACCACGGGCCAGGAAGCAGCCCATCCTCAGAGGTGGCAGGTCGCTGGCCTGTCAAAGCCTCTATTCCCTTATCTGCAAAACGAGGGAAGTAACACTCCTGGATGGGATATTGCGGGGAGAAAATGACATCATTCTGGCAAGGGCTGGCAGATCATATCAATGCCAATAACAAGCTACTGTTTATTGAGCACTGACTACAGACCAAACGCTGTCTAAGCACTTCACATGTATCGGCTTCTTTAATCCCCATGGCAACCCTATGGGTGGGTACTGTCATTGTCCCCATTTTATAGACGAGGAGACAGAGGCACAGAAAGGCAATCATTTGCTCAAGATCCTACAGGATTTGAAGTGGGATTCAAACTCTGGTGATTTGACTTCTTCGTCTACACTCTCATTTAGTACCTTCTTCAAAATGTTAATTCCTCCTCCAAACTCCAGCCACCCCGACACACAGTCTGCCCAGGCAAATAAAGCCATTAGCTATAGGTGTGAGCAATCCAGTAAAAAAGCCCAGGGATTAAAGAATCTACACCGGCAAGGATAGAAGCGTCTACACTGCAATGAGGATTTTTCCTCTAGTGCTGGAGAGAAATGTGCACTTAACACCACCAAAGGAGATGCAACCAGGTTTGGGGGATTATAAATGTTCCCCTAAGCTGAGCCTCTGCCTCTCCTTCCCTTTTGTTTCTTCAGCACTCCCCACAAGAGGCTGTGTACATAGCGGAAGCCTGGCCAATGCTAGCTAACTGGACTCTGAAGGGAGACACTGCAACTCATTTCGAGCTGCCAGAATTAACCCCTCTGTACATCTCAAAACTTTGCACAGCATAGCGGGGGCTTTGGGCAACCTGTTGGAGGTTGATTTCTGTGAGCTGGTGAAATTCTGTGGCGTGATTGATAGATTGCCTTTGTAGAAAAGCGATGCTGGGATTTTCCATTAGAACAGGGCGGCTCGCTGTTGTGGCTTTCTAGAAGGTCAGAGGGTAGGAGCTGGGAAAATGCTACCCAAGCAGACAGACAGTCTCCTTCTTGGGGCCTTGAGAGATTCATTCAATGTGTTCACTTCGTGCCTGCCGTGGTGCTTAGGAGGCAGATATTGATAAGATAATATCTGACAATTCCACACGGCGAGTTCTCCAGTGCAAGGTACTCTGGGTGAAAATCCTTCATTCCTCCAACATTCCCATGCCATTCCTTTACTTAGCAAATAGTTACCAGGCCCCTACAGGGGTGTCAGGCCCTGTGCTAACTGCTGAGACTAAATACAGTGTTTAACGAGTTAGGCAAGTTCTCTCTGCGCCCAAGGAGCTTACATCCTGTTGGGATGCAGAGGGAGTAGGCCTGAACTGCTTGATAAGTGATGGAGGGGTACATAGAATGGACCCCCCCCAAGCCAGACTCGAGTGGTCAAGGTTAGCTTCGCAGGGGAAGAAAAGTATACGCTAAGGTTTGAAGAATGAGCAGAACCTCGCTGGGAGCCTGTGCAGGCCTTCTAAAATGAGAGAAAGAGTGGCACACTCACCCACATTAAACTGGATCATGCAGTTGGAGGCCAGACAGGGAGGAGGAAAGGAATGGATAGCAGCCAGAGAGGCGGGCAGGACCCAGATCAGGTATTCACCTTGGTGAGATGCTTGAACCTTACCCGGAGAACAAGGGGGGCCACCCTTCTTAAGCAGAGGAGCAGCATGGTCTCATCTGCTCGCTAGCTGTGAGGTCCTTGAACTAGGATTAGGGGAGGGTGGGAGGTGTAAGGACAGGGCAGGGGCTCCAGGTTGAGGGCAGCTGCAGCCATCCAGGTGATAGCAATGGCAGCCCGAGTTAGGGGATCAGCAGTTGGGGGTGGATCATGGGCGATGGGTGGGTGGCCTGGTGCCTGCTAGACATACCGCACAGTGAACAGATGGTTGAGTGAGAACATGGAGGCTGCTTCACCAGATGCAGAAGGTGAGGGAGAGGGAAAGGTGGTGTGGGCAGGGCAGCTGTACGTGTAAAAGCAGTGTGGGCATTGGGGGCGTCCTCTCTGGGCTTGGAGAGCTCAGCCGGCACAGTTAGATGGCCGCCCTGAATGAAGCCCAAACCCAGTTTTGCCCCCGTGGTGTCTCTCACCCCGCTGTGCCTATAAATCTCTCTGGCTGGGGCCAGAGGAATGGCCCAGAGCCATGTAGCAAGAGAAGTTTCAGTTTTTCAAATAACACCTGCCAACAGTTGCTCTGATTCTAGATGCTAGGTTTTGCCTCCCTTTCCCCTACTGACCCACAGTTGTGGATGGGAAACCCACTGGCGCGGGTGCAGGCAACAGTCAGAAACTGCACCCTAGGCCCTGGCTCCGGACCACCTTCCCTTTGTGTGTCCTCAGCCTCATTTCCTGTTGCCAGGGGAGGCATTGGCAGGATCTGACTCTGCTGCTGGCTCTGCTATGAGGCAGGCTGCTCCCCTCCTTTCCCTGGGGAGAGAGGTGTGGACACGGAGGAGGCAGATGGGGCCCCAGTGCCCAACATGGTCTCTGTGTCTCTGTCTCTCTCTTTTTCCTCCCTTCCCTCCTGCCTCCCCACTACCCTCCCTCCCTCCCTCCCTCTCCTGCTCTCTCTTAGTTCAATTTGTACAGGCTTTGCAGAGACCCCAGGGAATTCGCATGTGTATTGCTTTGTAAATGTTCTTATGATGCTCTCAGATGTCAGGGCTGTGTCTTCAGCATCAGTTTGGGAGTTCCTTCAGGAGCAAATGACTGCATCTCCCTCATCAGACTGGGAACCCCTGAAGCCAAGGGCTGAATAAAGAGAAATTACTAAAAACAGAGTATGTGCTTTTGCACATACCGCTGCCCCTGCCCACACCACCTTTCCCTCTCCCTCACCTTCTGCATCTGGTGAAGCAGCCTCCATGTTTTCACTCAGCCATCTGTTCACTGTGCGGTGTATCTAACACGCACCTGGCCACCCACCCATCGCCCATTGCTGTCTCTTCCTCTCTTCTTTGTGCTGTCTCATAAAGAGACATGTAATTAAAATACCTTCAGATATTATATGGCGAAAATTATAAACTAGAAAGAGGATTGCCATGTAGTTAAAGCCAGTTTGAAATCTCAGCTCTGCCATTTACTGGTTTGAACCTCTCTGGACCTCAGTTTCCTCTTGTGCTCAATGGGGATAGTAACTCCAACCTCAAAGAGCCATAAAGTTAATGTTCCCAGTCTACAAGCATTTATAAAGTGTCTACGTGCCAGGAACTATTCTAGGCACCAGGATATAATGGTGAATAAGACAAACAAGATCTCTGCTTTAGTGACATAAGGATACAGACCATTAATTAATTAATTAGCAAGAAAACATCAGATAGTGATAAGTGTGGTGTAGATAATTTCAGGTGATGTGATAGAGAGTAACTGGGGGTTCTTAGATCAGCAGGCCAGAAAAGAAGCCTCTGGGAAAGTGACATTGAAGCTGAGCTCTATATGACAAGGAGTAAGCCAAGCAAAGATCTGAGGGAAGAGCATACCAGGCAGAGAGGGTATCTGTGGATGGGATGAGCGTGATCACACTGTCAAGGGATTAGGCTGTGTGCTTGGAACATACAGAGCCAAGGGAAAGGGAAACGTAAGTCAGGGAGGTTATAGGGCTATCTCACACTGGGCTTTGTAGATTTTATTCTTAGCATAATAGGACTTAGTGGAGAGTCTTAGGTGGAGAATGACATGATCTAATTTAGGTTTCAAAAAAAATTCTCTGGCTGTTGTGCAGACACTGGACTGTAGGGGAGTGTGCTAGTCAGGAGAGCCTACATTGTGCCCCACTAACAAAATAACCTTAATTCTCAATGGTTTGATGCAACAAAGGTTTATTTCTTGTTCACAGAAAGTTGGATGTGAGTCTGGCAAGTCTCCAGAGCTACTCTCTTCCATGAAGTGACTCAGGGATCCAGGCTCATTTTGTCTTGTAGATCCACCCTCTCAATATGCACAGTTACCATCCAAAGGGGGCACAAAACCAAGAGAGTCATGTGGATTGCTCTTATGGGCCAGTCTGGAGGTGGCTTAGGTCATTTCCACTCATTGCATCCAACCATATGGATGCAACTGTGAGGGAGGCTGAGAAAGTGTAGTTTTACTGGATGCTCAGGAAGAGGATAATGAAACAAGATTTGGGGATCATACAGCACTGTTTCTGCTAAGGACAGAAGTGTGTATATGGAGGCTCTCCCAATCTTCCTGATGAAGGGCTAAGAGGCTCTCCTAGTCTTCCTGATGAGAGATGATGGTGGCCTGCGTGTGAGAAGTGGCAATGAGGATGCAGAGAAATGGACACATGTAACATTCATACAACACTTGGTACTATGCCTAAGCAGTAGGCCCCTGCTACACAATAGTTCTTATTTTAATATTCCTTATAATTAAAACACCTTAATCTTTCTTTATAGGATGAAGTCATATTTGCCAAATGGTTTTTCTCTGATTTCATAAGGTCAATAGGCTGGAACACTCGCTGACCAAGGCTTTTTTTTTTTTTTTCTGAGATGGAGTCTCGCTCTGTCCCCCAGGCTGGAGTGCAGTGGCACAATCTCGGCTTACTGCAAGCTCCACCTTCTGGGTTCATGCCATTCTCCTGCCTCAGCCTCCCTAGTAGCTGGGACTACAGGCGCCTGCCACCTTGCCTGGCTAATTTTTTGTATTTTTAGTAGAGACAGAGTTTCACCGTGTTATCCAGGATGGTCTCGATCTCCTGATCTCGTGATCTGCCCACCTCGGCCTCCCAAAGTGCTGGGATTACAGGCTTGAGCCACTGCGACTGGCCTGACCAAGGCTTTTTTAAAGACATGGTCATAAAACCTTGGAATGTAGTAATGGCTTTTAGAGATGCTCAAGTTTGCCTTCTGCATTTTACCAGGCAGAAAGAGTGAGTGCCTCAGAGGTGGCCGTGGCCTTGCTCCAGTCACAGAGGCGGTTGACATCTAAGCAGGGGCCAGGGCCAGGGCCCAGGTCTATATGCCTCTCTATGAAGTCAAGTGATTTCTGGATTTTTTCTGCCCCAGCAAGTCCAAGAGTACAAACAGCTGGGGAAGCCTGGGGTAGAGTTTCTCTCCCGGTCACATAGGTTAAGATTTGAGTGGAAGAGGAGGAAGGGAATCAGAGAGGACTCGGTCTTGCCCACCCAAATCTGTCTGCTGCTCTTTTTCCTTCTCCTTGTTCCTGAGAAACAATATACAGGGGCTAGGGGTACAAAGATCATGGGTTCAATTCCACCTCTGCTATTTCCTCACTGTTACATCTTGAGTTAGCTACTTAACCTCTCTGAACTTTAGATTTCCCTTTTAGAAAAGAAAGCTAATGATGCCAGCCTCGCCAGGTTGTTATGAGGGCTGAATGAGACAGTGTAGGCAACAAACCTTTAACTTAGAGCTTGAGACCTGGAAGATCCTCAACCCTGAAAGTAATTAATTGGAAGAAATGCTGAGCCTCCTCTCCTCGCCTTCCTCCTCACAAGCAGCACCCTGGGTGCTGTCCCTGTGTCACCTTGTGAAAGCTCTTCTGGAATTGGGACAAGCTTAAGAACTCACTCTACCATAATGAATGAATGTGTCCCTCTTTCCCCAAGCAGGCTGCCTTTCCCAGCATCTCCATCCAATGTGCAGGGTCTACCCAGCCTCGTGTTTCTCTGCTGTAAGATACACTATGCATCCTTGGCACCTTGCCCAGAGGGCCAGGAGGTCCTCAGTAAACCCAAACTTTCCTGAGTCATCTGATGGGCTGCACTGTTTCCTGGCACCCTAATGTCCTTAAATGAGCTTCTGTTGTTTCACTGGGAGCAGGGGAACCAATGCACACCAATGAGGACTGGGCCAGGTCCCAGGATTCTGGCCACAGCCTGTCAGCCTCGCAGAAGCTGCATGGACCCCTTCGTTGCTCTTTGGTCCTGCCCAGGGAACCCCCAGGTTGGATCCTGCCAGTCCCTGGAATACAGCATGGCTTTCAGAAGTAGCTCAATAAAGAGAATTTTAAAACCTTTTAATGCTTGGCAGGGAATCTGTCCTTTGCCAAAGCACCAATTAAAGGGCCAGGCCAGTTCAACATGACTTTATTACTAGCATTTTATCTGGAAGAGGAGGCAATGAAGCCTCTGGGACACCCCTTCTCTGCTTCCTCTGCCAGGAACAACCCTGCACAGTCACTGGGTGCCTGCTTCCTAGAAGGCTCCAAAGAGAAGCCAAAGGAGAGAAATGAGATAATGGAGTGAGGTTACTCAAAGAAGCCTTTCTGAAACAGCAGATTTTAAGCTGGGCTTTGAAAGGTGGATCAAGTCAGGGGAACGTGGAAAGAAAGCAGGGGCTTCTCAGGCGGGAGATTCTGCAGCAGCAAAAGCGAGGCTGAAGGACTAATCCTCAGTGCTGATTGGACACCTTCGTTGTCTCGGGAACTGCACTAAGCATTTTAGACATGATCTCTAATCTTTCAAACCGCCCTGGGACACGGGCTCTATTATTATCACCATTTTGTAGATGTAGAAGCTGAGACTTAGGTGCTTCTACCCAGTTCCTGCTTGTAGTAAGTGCTGGAGCCTGAACTAGGCCCAGGCAGATGATTCCAGTGCTTCCGCTCTTAACTCCAGGCTGAGAAGTGAGAGATGAGGTGGGGAGGGCTCAGGCAGATGTGAAGTGGAGAGTTTGTCTTTCCTTGAAGTCCAGAGGCCCCCATTTCCCGCTTTTTGAGCCATTCACTGGATCTAGACCTCTGTCTGAATACAGTGAATGGCTCAAAAACCTAACCCTAACCCTAACCCTAACCTTACCTAGCTCCATCCACACATTCATTGGATCTAGACATCTTTAACCCTAACCCTAGAGTTAGATTCAAAAACATAGTCCTAACCCTAACCCTAACCTTATTTAGTTCTACCCACTCATTCACTGGATCTTGACCTCCTGCCTGAACTGGTCCCTGGGCCCCAGTCCCTTTTATCAACTGTCTTCATCCTTTCTAGTCTAGTAGGTGCCATTGAAAGTCATTGCTCCCAAAGGGGTATCTATCTGTCAGGTGGCCTTCTCAGGTTGTGGCTGATGGACTTGAAATTTCTCATCAACCACTAAATGGGCTGTTACCTGTGCCACTCCTGGACATAGGCTGCCCAAGTCAAGTGTCTGGTGGCTCTGTCCCACTTCTAGAATCTTCCAGAAACTTTGTCAATGCCTAGAGCCTATAAGAGTGTGGTGATCATTCAGTTGTTTGCCCATTCTTCCATTCATCCACCCGTCCATCCATCCATCCATCCATTCATCCATCCATCCATCCAGCCAGCCAGCCAGTCAGCCAGCCAGCACTTATTTTGAGTCAGTGACCTTGTCCTTCTTACACTGGGCCCTCAGCACTGTGGGCTGGGACTATCTGGAGAATGAAGGACTTAGTTCACACAGCCCATCTGCCTTCAGGCTTTGTCAAGGGATAGGTGCTCTGAAACCACAAGGTGAAATACACTGACCCCAACGAAAGTGACAGGTTTGGCCCTGCCCAGATCTGACCTTCCAGTCTCCAGCCACTTCCTCTGTAGGGACATTCATGAAGAAGTGTCCCAGCACCTGAATTATAGAGTGAGAAACTGAGGCTTGGAGGAGGGTCTAAGCCTGCCTCAAGAGCATGGCAATCTAAAGCCCAACTCCACTCTGCACTCCCCTGGGTACCTGCTCAGTACTCACCCACCTTGATGCCCCTGCTGGGCTTGTGGGGGCTTTCTCTCATCCAAGCAGGATGGTTTTTGTGAAACCCAATATTGCTCATGGTCTTGTGCAAAAGTCATATGTCCTCTGCCTGTTGCAATGCTGTGATTGGGACAGACATGGACACATCCTCATAGGACACGCAGATGACAAAATAAAGACTCAAATCCCTTCTCCTGATTCTGCCATCATGCCCCTAACTTCCTCGTTCCCTCACTTCTCATGACCCTCCCTTTCTCCCACATTCCTCACTCTCATTTCTTTGGCTCTGTTTGTCTCTGTTCTAAATCATTCCCTCTTTCTTTCCCTACAACTCCCTCTCAATTATACCCTGTGTTCCTCTCTTCCTCTCTGCATCTTACACCTGCTCACACACATGGAGAGTCATCCTCAACCCCCCTCCCTACTGTTTCCCCATACCCAGGTCATCTTGCTCCAAGTCTTGTCAATTCCACTTCCTAAATCTCTCTCCAATGTGCCTGCTCCTCCCCTCCCTCCTGAGGTCCTGCATGCTGTTCCAGTCTACCATCATCTTAGTCTGAATGACTGTCACCTCCCCACTTGCCCAGGGGTGCAGGCTTGTGCAGCCCCAGTCCATTCTCCACACTGTAGCTAGAGGGAACTTTCAAGATGCACATCTGATGGTGTCATTTCATGGCATAAAGCCCTACAGCAGCTTGCCATTGGCCTCAGGATGGAGTACAGCTCTGTTCCACATCCTAAAAGGCATTACAGGATCTGGCCCCTGCCCACCCTGCACCCTGTCCTTCATCAGCCCCAACCCTCCCACCTGATGGTCTAGCCATGCAATGGGGCTTCTTTCTATTCATCAAATAAGGCATGCCCTCCCTGACCTCTGGGCCTTTGCCTGCTGTTTCCTTTCCTGGAACATACCCTGCCCTCTGACTAGGGTAATTCCTAATTCCGCTTTAGCCTGGAAATCTTTTCTCAACTGCCAAGTCTGGGTGAGATGCTTCTGCACTGAGACACCACTGCACTGCAATGGTTCCCTGTGATTCCTAAATTACAGCATTTATTAAAGTGAATTCTAACTGCCTGTTTAATTGTCTACTTTCACTGCTGGAGCCACAAGGGCTTAGGGTACAATAGGCTTCCAGTTTCCCAAAGAAAGCGTCCAGCTGGTTCCCCAACGTTTGGTTTCAGGTTACCCAGGGAGCCGGCTCCCAGGGCTAGCTCGGAGAGCTGTCCGTGGTGCTGATAGCTCCCGTGTTTCAGCAAGGGGCAGCCTCACTCAGAAAACACCCTGGCAGTGCCCTGTGGGCTTCTCCTGGCTGTTTCCCACGAGGGAGGGAAAGGCCTTGGTCTGACCTTCTGAATCCACGATCTGCCCTGCCCTGTGGATCGGAGCCTGCTGGTTTGTGGAGGTTCACTGGGAAGGCTTTGAGCTGCTGCTGTTACCCCCTGGTACCACATTTGCCTCTCAGCATCTGGCCATATTTCTGAGACAGGGGAGGAGACATTCCAGCTGCAAATAATTTAATAAAGACTTTTCCATCCACTAGCCTAATCCCCTCTTCCTCCATCTTTTAGTACCAGGGACATGGAGACCAGGACTCCTTTACTAAAACCCTGGCCCAGTTGCTGGCAGGCGGACCCTCTCTAGCCAACTTCTTTGCTCCACATCATTCCGGGAACTGTCTGACTCTCTACGTAGCTCACCCATCTCAGTTTCCTCCTCTTTTCCTCTCAAACCCAGCCCTCTTGGTAATATTGGATTAGCCCACTTTCTTGAAAGCTGATTTTCTATTTGCATAATCCTTCCCTCTCAGAGTTGCTAGGGCCTCCGTGATAAGCTGGTGGGCCAGGGCAGTCAAGCAAATTATACTCTTTTTTTCTGAACAGCCGTTGAAAGTGAGGGAAATTATTTTTTAAAGAAAACACATGCTTTATTTTCATCTCCACATTCCTTTTGACCAGGAGTTTCATTCCAGTGTTGACTGCACTAGCCTATGTCTCCTGGAATACACAGATCTTTATTTTACTAAACTACAGCAGGCAGAATGGAAGTCAGACCTATGGAAGGACTTCTTGATATTAATAGTGAAGAGAATGCATATGAAAGTCCCTTGTAATGGCAATACATTATGCTTTATATATATAAAACATATTTCCACCTGTCATCTAATTTTTTCCCCATCCAAAACTATAGACTACTGGATAGGCATTTTCCCCACGTTACAGTGGAGGCTACAGAGGCTCAGAGAGACCATAGGTCAAGTCATGGCTGGAGTGGAAACTGGAGCTGCTGATTAGAGTTTCTAGGATGCCTAATGCACTGAGCTCAATTCTGGCCTACAAACACTTAGCAGCTACCCACTGTGTGGCAGAGGCACCGAGCTACAGCCACAGAAAGGCTTGGGTACAGTGAATTTTTACCGCATGCCTACTGTGCATCAGGTTCAGACACTACAACCTGGAGGGATTGAGCCCAGAGCACAGACATCTACAAAAAAGGGGCTGGAAGAATAGTCAAGACGAAGGCATCCTTTTCCTTAAGGCCTCTTCTCTCTGTCCAGTACTGGACAAAGGGTAGAGGACATAGGAAACTTCTCCCTCCTCCTCATGAACCCTTCAGCTGAAGTCTTCTGAGGGCCCTGTGGGTGAGGGTGAGGGGCCCCTGCTGCAGTCCCCACTCGCTTAAAAGTGAGTGATGCTCTTCGTTAAGCTGAGGCAGGGCTGCTGGCTGCTGAGTTATATTTATACCATTTGTAAATCATCCTGTCAGACCCTCCTGAGAAACCCAGGCACCACTGTGCAGGAGGTAGCAGCCTCTGTAAACCCAGGCACCACTGGGCAGGAAGTAGCAGCCTCTGTTGGCTTCTTCAGTTCCTTTAGGACAATCGCGCTCCCTGACGCTCCCCAAGTTTTTTGCCTGCTTAAGGTGAACCACCAAGGACACACGAGCAAAGACAGAAGAGATGGGAGAGGGAAAGGGGTCCCCTTCTTTGCATTGGGTTTTGTTGCTCTCTCCAAGATCTCTTCTAGGGGGTGTTTGGAGATTAAAGGGACTTCTCTCTACCACCCTGCCTACTTCTCTTCTCTTCTCTTCTCTGTCTAGACTGATTAAGGAGCAGAAAGTCCCAGAGGCAAGAGAAGGGACTCAGTAACCACCAATGGTAAGGTGGACCCTGTAGCCTTTGGGGCTCCAGCAACCTTGACCTTGGCAGTTGGTGCTTTTAGCAAAGCCAGGCAGGATGGTAGAAGGAGGACTGGATTGGGAGTCAGGAAACCTGGGTTTTAGTCTTGATTTTTGTCATAAGTACACTGTTTGAGCTTGGGCATGTCTAAGCTTCAGCTTCCTCGTGTGTGAAATTTCCTCTTCCCCTATGTTAGAATGTTTAAGGAGAGAATCCTTCCATAGGGTGGAGGCATGATACAGTGAAGAGCTTAGACTTGCATTCAAAGTCTGGTCCTTGCATTTTCCAGCTGTGTAACCGTGAGCTTTTGCTTCACTTTATTGAGACTCAGTTTCCCCATCCATAAAATGGGAAGATACTTCCTTCCATGTGATCTTGTGAGAACAGAATGCACAGCAAAGCTGAGTTTCTGATACAAGGCTTAGCAACTAGTAAGTGTGCAAAAGTGCTCATCTCTCCTCTTCCCCCAAATCCAGTTTCCAGACATGCTTTCTGCAACTGGATCTGAAAGAGTAACCAGGTTTTGGTGCTCATCTGAGTTTCATGGTGGACAGAACCAGGCAAGAGGCCAGGTGCAGCCCCTTTTTCCCTCCCTCTCCCCTTGGCCTCTGCTGGGGCCCTTTTGAAAGCAGGCAAAACATGAACATGCATTGAAAGAAAGTAAGTGGATTTGGCCACTGGGCCTTTAGGTAAATAAATAAAAGAGTAAAAGGAGAAAGATTACTCTTAGGTTGGGTGCCTGCCACATCCCCTTGAGGTTGGGCCACATGGCTGATGCCAGTTTATGAGAGGAATCTTAGCTGGAACTTTGGGGCCAGGCCAGCTTGGGTTTGCATCTTGATTCTCCCTTTGGACATTTTTCTAGTGCTGAATGGGGCCACTCTAAGTCTCAATTTTTCCATCTGTAAAATGAGGAGATCCATACCCATCTCACAATGGTCAGGACTAGAAAGAAAGTCACCATGAACTCATAGTGGACAGTAGGTGCTCAGTACAGGCTAGTACTCCACCCTGTCCCAGAATCATGGAACAAATCAAGGTCATTCATTTTAACTGCAGAGGATAAAGAAGAGGTCTGAAAAAGGCCACTGGGTTTGGCCCCCATGAAGCTCCTGTTGGAAGGAAGTCCACCTATAAACGCCTTTCCTCCATTCTTTACCTCCCCAGAACCTCTTGCATTCTAGTCTTCACTCTTGCCTCTTCACGGAGACTTTTCTCCTTACATTTTATACAAAGAAGAGAGAGACAAAAGTGTGATGGATGAGGCACAAGGAGAAAGCATGTGTGAGTGTGTGTGTGTGTGTGCACACATAGGATGAGGAGTTGTACACACGTGTGTAGGCTGCAGAGAAGGAGCCAGTGGGTGGAGAGAGCTTGTAGGTGCAGTGATGGAAAGTCAATGAAGAAATGAGGCCCCAGCATGTGTAGGCAAAGGTGGGCTTGGGAACTCAAGTGAAGGGCTCACCATAGTAAGGAGCATGAGTTCTTGGACAGTAGGGGCACAGTGGTGTTCTGGAGATGTGTGTGTGGTGACAGACAAACCTGGGTTAAAACTCCAGCTCTATAACTTGCTGGATGTGTGGCATTAGTCATGTCCCCTCATCTCTCTGAGTCTCAGCTTTCTCCCTTCTTGAATGGGTACAAGAAAGACCACCTCATCAGTTTGGAGAGGCGGTAGATTTCAGTCAAGACTAGCATGGTGCTTGGCACTTGGAAGATTCTTAACAAATGTTGGCTTCCTTTCCTCCTCACTGCGGGAGAAGCACACAGAGGATGAGTGAAGATGTGGAGAGGGGCAGACAGGAGGGACATTGAGCATGGTCTGAGAAGAGTGAAAGCCCAATGTCTGTTGAGGGAAGGGGCGGGCCGGTCCAGAGGCCAAGGCCAGCCAAGAAGCAAGAGGCCCGGAGATGGTGGCAGGAGAGCTTTGCCTTATCCTTGTGCTGCAGGGTGGGGGACCCCCAAAATTGGACCTTAGCCCTGGAAGGTTCTTGGCTTCACCAGGAATAATTCAGAGGTAAGCCGATCGTGTTAGACAGCGACTTGTATTGAAGCAGCAGTGCCCAGCAGCAGCTGAGGGATTGCTCCTTGCAGAGCAGGGCTACCCCACAGGCAGTGCACCCAGAATCATAACTCAGAGGCAGTTGCACACTCCTATTTAGACCCACTTCTCATTACATGCAAATTAAGGTGTGAATTCTGTGGCCATTTCTAGAAAAAGGGTAGTGACTTCTGGGTCATCAGGTCGTTGCTGTGGAAGGAGGCAGTAACTTCTGAGTGTTGGCATGGCAATGGTAAACTGACATGGTACATTGATGGGCATGTCTTATGGAAAGTTCCTTCCATCCAGTCCCTGTTTTAGCTAGTCCTCAGTTTGGTCCAGCATCCAAGCCCTGCCTCTGGAGTCAAGTCCCACCTCCTACTTCATTTGGAACTTTTGTACAGTTGCCATAGGAATCCATCCTGTTCTTGGCTAGTGGGGGCCTTGTCCACGTGGAGGTGATGGGGGCCACCTACCTAAGGGGAGGTATGCAGAGTGAGGGAGAAGCAGATGGAGCCTACGTGAAAAGATGCGGGGGCATTGCTTTGCCTTGAGGTCCTATCTCTTGTATTCTGATTCAAATGGAGCCTGGGACTGCTGGAGCACCCAGCTGGGGATCCCAGGCCAACACAGCTCACTGTTTCTCCTCCCACTTCAGCCAGGCCAAGCAGCTCTGGCTGCACCTGCTTCAGGAGGATGCTCACAGCAACTAAATGAGAGGATGCATGGGAAGCCCTTAACACACTGGCTGGCCTACAAAATGTTTTCCAGAAATGTCATGCAAGAAGATGGAAGAGGAGAAAGAGAAGAAAAGCCAGTCAGGGGTCTTAGGTCTTGGCCTTCTGGGCCAGAACAGAAGGACCTGGTACCTCTCAGAACTCACCCTCACCGTCAGCATCCAGAATGTTTCCCCGCCTTAGCCTTGAAGATGGCAGAGGAAGTGGAGGGACTTGGGTCTGTCCTAGGCAGGGTTTCCCCTGAAGCCCCCCCGACCCCCTGCACCCCTCAGGCAAGGATTTGAGTACAAATCATTTATTTTGGAGGTGATGTCAGGAAGTATTGTCAGGGGCATGTGGACGTGAACCAGCAAAGGGAAGAAAGCCAGTGAAGTTGTACTATTGGGCAGGTGGGGCATGAGGCTCAGCTTCACCAGGGAGCTCTGGGAGGTGGAGTAGAATGGAGTTGCTAAATCTCCAATGTGTGTAAGAATCACCTGAAGAGGTTTCTAAAAGCTTCCAGAGCCCCACCTCCAGAGATTCTGATTCAGCAGGTCTGGGGCGGGGCTAATAATTTGCATATAACAAACTCCCAGGTGCTACTGATGCTGCCAAATCGGGGACTGTACTTTGAATAGCAGTGTAGACTACACCTCTGGGTTAAGCCCCAGCCCACAAAGGGATGGGGAAGCTGGAGCATTTATCCACCCACTCCCCGTCTCTCCTTGTTGAGGGGCTGCTTCTGGGGGTATGAACTCTGGAGATTCTGGCAGCCAGATAAAGCACCTGAGGCAGAGGGTGCAGTGGATGGCAGCAAGTAGACATGTGAGGAGGGATGGGATGAACACCGTGGCATCTGCTGCAAGCTCAGAGGGTCCGGCTCGGAATCCTGGCCCTGTCTTCTATAATTTGTGGGATTTAGGTAAAGTCTATAATCTCTCTAAGCCTCAGTTTCCTCACTGAAAAAATGGGGATAATAATTCTAACATTGGTGTCATTACGGAGATGTAATGAGATTAATCTGGTGTGAGTGCCCGGCACATAGTAGATGCACCATAATTGTTTATTGCATCTGTAGCAGCGCTGTTCCAGAATTGGGATGAGAGAGATCTGATTCCTGGAGAGAGCTGGAGGTTGCAGGCTGGCACAAGCCCTGCATGAGTCCATGTCTGCTTGGATCCTCGTTGCCTTGATAAGTAAATAATAAATTGAGAGAGATTCTTCCTGGGTGCTAAGAACTAATTCCTTTCCATCTGCAGCCATCCAGAGGCAAGCTTTACTAAAGACCCGGCCTCACAGGGCTGCCTGCAACCTGGCATGTTTCCCAAGGGGCTGGTGAGGAAAGTCTGCATTTCCAGGGGTGGTTGGCAACTGCAACTGCACACTGAATGCTGTGGGAATGGAATGCATCGACCACCTCCCCCTCCCCATCCCAGGGTAGCTCCCAGCCCTTTCTTTTCCCTCCCTCCCTTGTGTATCTGTAGGATGGCATAAAAGGAAGCATTCTAGGACATCTGCAGGATGGGGCGATTGGCACCTTCAAGACAAAATCAAGAATTTCGGGTGGTGGAAGTGGAAGGTCATGCAGAGAAGAGGAGGTCGACGGTGAAAAATACGGAGGGCCGCTTGGGGAAATAAAAGAACAACAGCTCAGAGAGTTAACCACATCACACTGAGTTCTTCTAGTTTGTAATAGCACTGGGGATTTGGATGTAGCATGTCACTCACAGCCAGTTTCGGGAAGGACTCTTTCTGCCTGGGAGCCGTTTGGCTTTCTCAACCTACTTGCATCACTGTTTGTGAAATGACAGTGAGGTGAGTCTGAGCAAAGAGAAGAAAGAGTGTGGGGGTCTTCCAGTCCCACCCCCACCTCTACTAGGCACCCGCCCAGCACCATTGCAGTGTGATGGGTCCGGTTTTGGACCGGGCAAATGCACGTCTGAGTTTCAGGTTCATGTCTGCCTCTCACTCGCTGTCGGATCTTGGGACTCCAGATTTTATTTGCTATGTGAATCTATTCGATTATCTCTGGGGTCCTTTTTGCTGGCAGCTTCCGGATCTTAATTTTGGAGAGGTCTCTCAGAACCAAACACTTCTCCAGCCAAGCAGGTTTAGGGAGAACCTAGAGCAACCTTCTCAGAAGATATGGCAGCATCACCCAGAGCGCTTGCGAAGAGTGCAGATTCCCCGCCCCGCTGGGGCCCTGCAGAGTCAGACACTCTTCCTGCAAAACCCAGAAATTTTCATCTTTCACTGCATGCTCATCCCCTGTGACTCTCACACATATTGCATTTTGAAAACTCCTGTCTAAAAACAAGAAAATTTTCTCATCTTCCTTCTCTTCTGTAACCGGTTAAACAAAGCCACCCAGCCGGGCCAGGTCACCTGATGCTGGTGCATTTAATATCTAAGTGGAAGCAACAACTCATCAAAAGGAACAGTTTACAATTGCCTGGGATAAAACTATTTTCTTTTCAATCTTCCCTGGAAAGTGACAGATAATAACCAGCCTGGAGATTGTAATATTATTAGGGCCAAAAATAAAATAAAACCCCTTAACTGCTTCCTCTTACAGAGAGAAGCCAAATAGTTCTTCAACTCATTTAAATAAAGTGATTGTTTTCCTTGCTCATTATCTTAAATTCCCAGGAGCCTGCAGTCCCCTCCTTCCGTCGGAGGGGATGGTCCTATTTTCCCCTCTCTCATCATTTGTCATTTCACAAGAATCCCGTTAAGACCAGCAGCAAGAAACCACACAGTTATGAACCACTTTTAGCATGCTTGCTTCCTGCCTAGCCCCCACCCCTTAAATTAAATGAGATAATACATCGGAGGCATATAGAACAACTCCTGGCATAGAGTAAGTCCCCAACTCATGTTTGTTGTCATTATTAATGACATTTGAACACCATGATTCTGGTCTCACCAAGATAGCCTGTGCCTTGAGACAAGTCATAGCACACTGAGCCTTAGTTTTTCCAGTGGTGAAATGGGGAAAGAACACATGGACAGAGGGAGCCCAGAGCAGGGATTATTATGCTAGGATCTCATTGCAGGAGGACATGAGGGCAGACAGCTCCTAAGCAAAGGGGTTAGAGTTGTTAAGGCCTTGTTATTTCCTTAACATACCTACAGAACATACAGGAGCTATGTCCGCCCCCAGACCTCTTGGTGCAAACGTAGCTGAAGGAATCATTGAGTTTGACCTAAGCCTCTGTCCTTCTAGGCACTTTGTTCCAGATGATTCTCTGAGGACAATTTACCTCCTCTATGCTCTGTCTCCTCTTATCAGTGTGGTGACTTAGATGGCTCCCGTAACCTTGACAACCCTACCTTTCCCTTCTCTACCAAGTGAAGAAGACAGGGCCTGCTTGGCAGGGCCATGGTGAATATTCCAACCAGCTTAGGCTCAGGGCCACCACATGGCACCACCCCACAAATGGCAGCTATTACAGTGGTTATGAGCATGATGTCACAATTCTGGCTCTTTTCACAAGCCTGCAACCCCTTCCCTGCAACCCAGAAATCCAAAAAACTCTGATAAATGAAAGATTTATTTTATTTTATTTTTTCCAATTCATTGGATGAGAAAACTGAACCTGATCTGAACTGACTTGAACTGACTTGGTGGCAAAACCCAGCCCAGTTCGATGGGAGGATATTTATGGTATTTGTTCTTCTCCCTTAGTATCACCATCCAAATGCATCACTGCAGAAATATTAATGTGGGTGATTACATAGTGATTCTTTGGACCGCAGTTGTGTTGTGTGATATATTGTACATGCCCCATATCACCTTTCAGAAGTAGGGTTCAGCCTGAGCTCTGGGACACATCTGGCTTCAAGGATACGGGATGGTGGTTGTTGGACTAGTATTAATGTCAGGCAAAGATTCTTACCTCTGAGTGTCCTCTGGGCGTTCCTCCTGCAAGCTTTCATTCTTGGAAAATTGTGTTCATGCAGCTGCCTCTTCATTCACCCCTGTGCATAAATCCATCTCAAACCCATCCACCTGGGTACACCTGCGCGTGCACACACACACACACACACACCAGCATCCCTGCACCCTTGGGGAGCCCCTTTCTTGGAGTGCTCAGTCTCCATCCTATCGCACTGCCCACCTGCCCCTACACCAGTTCGGTTTCCAGGCCAACGCCTGCGCCCATCAGGCCACTAGAAGGGACAACGTCCTCCCTGCCTGATGTCCACATGCTTGCCTTCCCCCATGTGGTGCTGCTGGCTGAATTCTCTGCTCTTCATGCCAATTTTTGGCACCAGAGCCACACAGCCGGGATCTCAAAACAGAAAGCATGCGTTTCCTAGGCAAGCCTGCTCTTTCCTTAAGCTCGCAGCCTGAGGAGCGGGCGAAGTGCAGCCAATGGGCTCTGTCCCAGCACCTGGGCCTTCCATTGGCATTTTCTCCAGCAGGTTTGCCTCCTGAGTCATAGAGATTAAGAGCTTGGAGGTGCCCACTGAGGGAGAGGCTTTTAGGGATTTAATGCAGGCATGATGAAGCCAGGAGACAGGGGCAAGGGGTTCTTTTCTATCAGACTGTGCAGATGAAGTGGGAATGCCCCAGAAGTTTACCCTGCAGGCTCTGGAATAGCAATATTATTGTGAATAATACTGATGGATCACTTTCTATACTTCAGGCTCTGCGTTGAGTACCTTACATGAACTATCTCGTTTAATCTTCACAACACCCTAGGAGGTGGCTTCCGTTATTATTCTCACTTTATGGGAGAGGAGACTGAGGGTCAGAGAGGCTAGGTAACTTATTCCAGGCCACACAGCCAGTATATGGCAGAGCCAGGAGCTGATCACAGGCAGTTGGATTCAAGAGCCCACATTCTTGACCATATGTGTATCTGTGATCTATTACCATGCAAATGCTGTGTAATACATGGACATAGAGCCTCAGTGGTGTACAACGATAGGCACTGTTTTGCTCACATTTGGGTGGATGAGCCAGGTAGCTGTGTACACTCCTATGTCTGAGGGTACCTGACCATTGGCTGACCCAGGCTGTCCCTGCTGGGACAACAGGAGTGACCAACTCTGTCCCATGTGTCTCCCATCCTCCAGTGGGCTGGCCCAGCATGTACTCATGGGAGTGGCCCAAGGACATAAGTGGAAATTTGCTGGGCCTCCAGAGGCCATGCACTGTCACTCATGCACTGTGGCCTCCCTGTTGGCCAGCGCATATCACATGGCCAGCCCAGGTCCAAGAAGCAGAGAAACAGGTGCTGCCTTTTTAGTGAGAAACCCTGAGTGTGGACCCAAGAAGGGGTGAAAATTGGAACCATTTTGCAATTCACTATGTGACACAGGGGCCTTCACAGCCACAGTGTGCACCTGTGTCCTCCTGGGAGACAAGAGGGACCACCTGTCAGTCTCATGACCCTGGATTCCACCGCTGTGAGCTCCCAATCAAACTGAAAGGGAGACCCAGCTAATGGGGTCAACACTCTCTGCTTTCACAAACTTCCAGGACTAATAAGGGAGACGACACTTGACCTCCAGGAGAGGCCAGCATGATGGAGGAGACTAGGTCTCTGCCCTTGGAGAGCCCATGGCCCCTGGCTGTGGAAAGCTGTATGTATGTAACTCAGGCTCAGAGTGCTCCCAGTAGGACAGGGTAAGCACTGACCTCACTCTAATGGGAATGGATTGTCTAATGGGTGAGGCAGGACACGGATATAAGCAGAAAATAAATGTCATTGTGCACTGAGGACCAGCTGATTTGGGGAGATACAGGAAGAACTTATTCAGGAGAGTCAATCTGGGTGGGCATTTTGGAGGTGGTGAGTTTTGGCCACAGATAAGGAAGCAGAAGCAGCTCTCAGCTGGACGAGGATTAGAAGGTGAGGATCAGGGTGCTCGGGAAAACAGGATGTGGGGAGCTCATTTTCCAGTTCCTTGGCCGTTGGTGGAGACTCTTCTCTACCCTGCCCTGGCCTCCCACTTAGGTCTACTCTCTAGGAATATTCTAGATTCTCCACAGTAGCCACTATGGAAAAGGACATTTCTAGGCTCAGAGGGAGAGTGGAAAGAGGTTTAGAGAAAGGTCTCAGGCCCCTTTGAGAAGCTTGGAAAAAGGGGAGGATGGAGGAAAGGGGAGGAGAGGGTAGCCCTGCGGCTGGACCTGGGACTTTCCCAGACACTGAGCTCTCAGATCATGGGCCCCAGGTGGAGGCTGCATTCCTTGGACCACGCCTGGGTCCACCATGAGAGTTGGAGGAGCTCATTCTGCAGCCTCTGTCTTCCAGAACAGGCCTCTAGGAGAGATGGAACTGCAGCCTGCAGGCCAACTCTGGCCCACCACCTGTTTCGTAAATAAGATTCTGTTTGAACACAGCCATGCTCATTCGCTCAGGTATTGTCTACAATAACAGGCTGAGGAGTGGCAACCTAGAACATTTGGCCAGTAAAGCTTAAAATAGTTACTGTCCGGCTCTTTACAGAAAATGTTTGCCAATCCCTACTCTGTCTAGAATGAGAGCACCACTAAGGCAGGGATCTTTGTCTGTTTTATTTGCTGCTGCTGTGTCCCCAGTGCCCAGAACTGTGCCTGGCACATAACAGATGCTTAATCAATGCATGCAGAATGCAGGAATGGATGACTTGGCCTCTCTACAAATCCTGTTTTCAACCACACGGAGCAATATTACCCAACCTCTTTGTTTTAATCTACTTCGACTGATCTTTTTTTTTTTTTTTTTTTTTTTTTTTTTTTTGAGATGGAGTCTTGCTCTGTCGCCCAGCCTGGAGTGCAGTGGCCAGATCTTAGCTCACTGCAAGCTCCGCCTCCCAGGTTTACGCCATTCGCCTGCCTCAGCCTCCCGAGTAGCTGGGACTACAGGTGCCCGCCACCTCGCCCGGCTAGTTTTTTGTATTTTTTAGTAGAGACGGGGTTTCACCGGGTTAGCCAGGCTGGTCTTGATCTCCTGACCTCGTGATCCATCCGTCTCGGCCTCCCAAAGTGCTGGGATTACAGGCGTGAGCCACCGCGCCCGGCCCCTCAACAGTTTCTTACCCAAGGTAGCCTGCGCTGTCAGTTCAGAGGTTTTCTCCTTTGGTGTTTGGTAAAAGATTCCCAGTTGCTGTAAGTGCCTTTGGGCTGTGGCTGGGGGTGTCAGGGACTCCTGGGTCCCAGGAAATGAAGCTGAAGCCAAGATGGGTCCCAAAGACAGGTCACCAAGCTTACCTGTGATATGTCTGGAAAGACACCCAACCCCAACTCAGGTGCGCGGTGGAACCTGCAGCCGTGGTTTGTCTCGTCTGTCCTCCAGCCCTAAGGTGATCACCAATGTGCCTTGGGAGTGGGGGAAATTATTTGTCAGAACTTGCAAAACAAAAAGCCAATTCATTCCTCTGCAGATCCAGAAAGAGATGGAAGGGTGGAAGGAATCACACATGTAGTTGGTCTCCCTCCTGAAGGGCTCCAGGTTTGGGGCAAGGGCTGAGAGCTGTCCCACAGGCTTATCCGGATGGAAGGCAGTCTTACGTCCCACATGTGACACCAAAAGCAGGAATCCCCTCATCCTGTCCTCAGCAGATTCTACAAGTTGAAACACGTATCGGACAGGCCCACCTCACTCTCATGACAGCTCCCAGGTATGTTGTATAGTAAATCCTGTGCCTATAACAATCCAGAGCAATGTTGTTCCTGAGCTGGTTCTTGATGTCCTTAGCTCCTCATCCAAACCTTTTAGTCCAGGAGCAAGTGAGCTGTAAACAACCATGTCACATGGGGCGTGAGAGGAGCTGCTGTTGAAGGAGGAAGTGAGGCTGCAGCAGCTTTGCAGACAGAGGCTCACTGGGGATTGGGGTGGCTGCAGCCTCTGATAGGACCCCACAGCATCTGCAAGTGAGGGAGGCTGCTGATGCTTATGAGACTTGGGGTGATCCAACTGGGGCAGGCCTGGGACAAGTGTGATGCCCCGAGGGGCCATTTGGGCACTTGCCTGAGGCTTTAGGGTGACTGTTCTTTCTTAGTGGATGCAGAAGGATTCAGAGAGCCTTGATCCTGTGTCATTGTGATGGATGCAACTGCTTGGGGAGGACTTCTTGGAGGAGGAGGAGGAGTAGGACAAACATCTTTGAATGAATGATACGTTTACAAGGAAAAGCATACTGTGGGCTCCCCTCAGCCAACAAGTGGGACTGAACAGAAGGTCTCTTCTTGGCCCAGAAATTCCCTAAAGTCCAGAGTCTGCACCTCCTGCTGCAGAGCTCTGTCTGGGAGCTAAATAAGAGTCAGAGCTGTGTCTCCACCATCAGTCTGATGATTCCTCAAGAGCAATAAGTATACATGTGCACCAGACCAGTGGCTCCTGGCGGGTGGGTGCTAGATACCCCCAGTCTGAAGCGCATCTCCCTCCTCCCTCCAGCAGCAAGGTGAGCCCCTCCTTGCTCTCTAATGGTGATCTCGGACCTTTCTTTCCCTGCAGAGTCCATTGAGAAAGAGCAGAGTCTTCCAGGAAGGCAAGGGCAGCCACTGAGTTAGGAAATGGAATTTACTGTGTGACTTTAGGCAAGTCTCTTTCCCTCTCTGGGCCTCAGTGTCCCTCAGACATAAACCCAGAGGCTTTTCCAGCATGTTAGAAGCATCCTTATACTTCTCTCAGTTCCTGCCATGTGTCTTCTGGAGATAACCTGCTAAGGACTCTGCACCAACCACAGCCCTTCACCCTCATGCTATCTCCCTTCCTCAAGGACCCCAGGCCCCGAGGCAAAGCCAGGTGACATCTTTGCACTTACACTGGCTGACTTTACACTAGCTGTTTTGCTCCCCACTCTGCATTCACAGCATTTCTTGTGGTTGAACTACCAGTCTTGCAGGGAAGCAAAATGAAGAGACCCCAACCCTGCCTCCCGTCCACTCACTCTCCAAAGTGCAGGGAAACAGCTCCTTTGAAGACCTCAGTTTACACAAGGAAGAGAACAATTCTGAGATTTTCTTCCCACTCTCTTGGCTCCGTCCCTTATAATGGTTTCCTTCCCAAGCCCCAGATATTCTGGGGAGGGAGAATGGGCAGCGGATGGGGGCGGCCCTGGGTGACTTATGCCCTGCAAGGTTCTGCCAACACTCGGCATCTGGTCCTGCTTCATGCCTCTCCAGGGCAGCCTCATGCAAGAGGGAGCCCTTGGTGTCAGAACTCAGGGAGAGGGCACATGAGCACCAAGCTGGCACCTGGGTGAGAGGTGTCCAATACATGCGGCTTCCTTCCCTGTGCAGAGCACCTGCAGCAGGACTCTTCTTGTGTACTCAGAGCCTACCGTTAACTAGAGACCAGATTTCTGACCAAGGCCATGGAGGTGACCATGTCAGCTGCCTTGAAAACGACCGGGCTCCGTGACAATGGGCTTCCTGCCCTTCGTGCAGATCCCACCAGTGGAGGGGGGGTTCTTCAGCCTCCTTCACATCAGTGTCCATCAGAGATTCAAAAAAAAAAAAAAAAAAAGAAAACTACCCAAACTGGTGCCATTGAGGCTGTCACTCACTCTCCTCCCTACGAGCCAGCTGAATGTGTGATTTGATGCACTGGTAGCATTTCTGCAAATTACACATCATTCTCCCCACTGATGCCGCACCTTTGACTGCTGTAATATTTACCTGACCGTGCAAGTAATTTTCAGGCTTCACTTAGTGGGCCACTGAGGCATGGAAGAAAGCAGGGATGGCATTGACTTTGGACAGCAGGCCCAAGAGAAGCTAAAATGTTATGAGAAGGTGTCCTAATAGCTCAGGCAAGCACAGAGAGACAGCTGCTCACAGGGCTATGGGCAGAGGATGGGTGTTCATGGTTCTCTATGAAGCATTGTCTCACTGCTGCTTACATGCCTCTGGTGATGGGGAGCTCACCACCCACCGTAGACACACCATTCCATCTCTGAGTGCCTCTGACAGTTACAAAGTACTCTATTGACACTGATGGTATCTGTCATCCCATAACTTCAACCCGTTAATGCTGTCTCTGCTTCGTGGGTGATGTAGAATTAAGGTGATCAGCTCATTTCGACTTGCCTGGATGTTTCCCAGTTTTAACACAGGAAGCCCCACATCCCAGGCCTCCACTCAGTGTGGTTTGTCTAAACCTATCCAGATTTTAAGTCTGAAAGTCCTGCATCCTGGTAACCCTCTCAATCGCAAGCAAACTTGGCCTAGTGATCACCCTGCACAGAAAAATCTATGTCTGAAAATCTGAAAATCTTTCCTCCTCCATCTGATAGCCTACCCAAGGTACAAGGGCTGTTTCCATGATTCCTCTTGCTCTCCCTCCCCTAGGCACCCCAGGTGGGCAGGAAAGATCAACCAGGAGCATCAGCGGCTGGTCCTGTCTCTAGAAGGGGCAACAGGGTGGATGGGCCAGACTCAGTCTTGGACTCAAACCCACCTGTGCCACTTCTCAGCTGTGCGGCCTCAGCCAAAGCCAAACCCCTCAGGGCTGTGGAAGGGTGTCAAGGAGATTCTGTATAGGAAGTCCTAAGACCATGGATGAGTAGCTGGCATAGAGGACAGCACCTTGAGAGGCTAGGGATGGGGTGTGGTTAGTGATGGACAAACAGGGTGTCATTGAGAGTCAGGGCAGTGTGGCAATGGTCATAGCCTGAGTTCCAAGCCCACTGTATTAGATCATTTTCATGCTGCCAATAAAGACATACCTGAGACTGGGTAATTTATAAAGAAAAAGAGGTTTAATGGACTCACAGTTCCACGTGGTTGGGGAAGCCTCATAATCATGGCCTCACAATCATGGCAGAAGGTGAAAGGCACGTCTTCCACGGCAGCAGACAAGAGAGAATGAGAACCAAGTGAAAGGGGTTTCCCCTTATAAAACCATCATCTCTCGTGAGACTTACTCACTAACACTAGAACAGTATGGGGGAAACCGCCCCCATGATTCAATTACCTCTCACCAGGTCCCTCCCACAACACGTGAGAATTATGAGAGCTACAATTCAAGATGAGATTGGGGCTGGGGCGGGGGTGGGGGGGACACAGCCAGGCCATATAACCCACTCTGCCACCTCCTGGCTACATGACCTTGGGCCAGGCACTTCACCCCTCCAGGCTTTGGTTTCCTCATCTGTGTGGTGGGAATAAGAGCTCTACTTCCTAAGGCAGTTGCGAGGATCCAGTGAGCAGGTGCACACATGGCACTTACCACATGGCCTTAGGTGAGTTCTGAGGAAACGGTCGCACCTCCACTGTTGCCATCGCTGCTCTCCACATCATTATGTTGATGCTGCAGATCCATCACCCATGTGACTGTGACAGCCCCTTCTTCCATTTTCCAGCTTTGGAATGAGTGGCTTGGAAGAAACTGGATCTCTTAGTAGGTTGAGTGTGTCCCCTCAGCTCTTGCCAGGGGCCTGGCTGCCCTGGGGCAGTGGACACAGTCTCGCCCACTGGACAAAAGAGGCATTTTAATTCAAAGATGCACTTAACTTTAAAGGCCCCTCCCCCAGAATTTTCCCCATTTGGCCTTTAACATGCATTCAGACCCCTCAGATGACAGAGACATGTGGGAGGAGACAATAAAACCACAAAAGGAATGGACAAGGGGTCCAGCCTCTGTTCACTTTATACTCAGGTGGGAGCTGGTGTCTTTCTCCGTTATTGACCAGGTCTCCTTGCCCCCACTGGGCCCTCCAATCCCTTCTTCACTAGAAGTCAGATGGATCTTTTAAACACATGAATCAGGTCAGTTTACTCCCCTGCTCAAGACCTTGCAATATCTTCCCATTGCAGTGAGATGAATATTTACCCTCCTTGCACCAGCCTTTAAGACCTTATATGATCTGATCCCAGATAGCTCTCTTAACTGAGAGCCCAGGGCTCTCTACCTTGCTTACTCCACTTCTGCCATACCAACCACCTTTCTCTTCCCTCAACAAAACAAGCTTTATTCCATCCCAGGGCCTTTGCAGTTGCTCTGACCTCTGCTTGGCCAAGGCTGGCCCATTCTTATCATTCAGGCTTTAGAGAAGCCTTCTCTGGCTCTTAACATAATCCCTAGATCATTTTCTTGCCCCTCATCCCCTGTGCATTTTTGGCTTCGTAGCAATAATCACCACCCAAAACCATCTTTCTCTTTAGATTTTTTAATTTGGTCTCTTAGTACAATGTATACTCTCTGAGAGCAGGGTCCCTGTCTCTTATAAAGGGGCATGGCACAGAGTGATAACTACTGACTACATTATCACTTCATTCTTGCCACAACCTTGGGAAGGAGGCATCATATTCCCATTTTACTGACAAGCAGGCTGAGGCCTCCAGAAGTTAAATGAATGGGTTAAGTCGCTCAGTGAATCAGTGGTAGAGCTGAAATTTAGACGCAAGATTGTCTGACTCCAAATCCTGCCTTTTTCTTTCTTCTTCTTCTTCTTCTTTTTTTTTTTTTTTTTTTTTTTTGAGATGGAGTCTTGCTCTGTTGCCCAGGCTGTAGTGCAGTGGCATGATCTCACCTCACTGCAACCTCCACCTCCCAGGTTCAAGCAGTTCTCATGCCTCAGCCTCCCCAGTAGCTGGGATTACAGGCACATGCCACCATGCCTGGCTAATTTTTGCATTTTTAGCAGAGACAGGATTTCACCATGTTGGCCAGGCTGGTCTTGAACTCTTGACCTCAAGTGATCCACCCACCTCAGCCTCCCAAAGTGCTGGGATTACAGGCATTAGCCACCACACCCAGCCTTTTTCTTTTCTTTCCTTTTGTTCTTTCCTTTTCTTTCTTTCTTTTTGTTTTTCTTTACTTTTTTTTTAACCACTCTGCCCATAAAGTCCTCGCTGTTTGGGGATAACGAAACACAACACAACCAGATCTATAATGAAAAGCAAATGGGATTTTTTGTTGTTGTTGTAATAACATCAAGTATTTGTTTAAAGCCAGGCAAAGTTTTTTTTTTTTAAATATACTGGGTGATTTTTTTATTGGACAGTTTCCTTATAATGGAAACCAACACTAGACTCTTAAACTTCCTCTCTCCCAAAGGAAATAAACCAGGCCTCCTGCAGATGAGGTGGGAGGGAAAACATGCTCACAGCTCTCACTGGGACCTGAGATAGGAGCTGCCCATGCTACCTCTCAGACTCTATTAGGACCCCACTGCCTAAGTCTAACTCCTGGGTGTGGCTGAAATGCACCTGGCCTGGGAGTTTGAATTCCAGCTTCGCCACTAGTCTGCTGCTCTATGTTTCATGGAAAATCACCCAGCCTCTCTGGTAAAGACACCTACCAAGTCAAAGATGAGTCAGGGGCTCACACGGTCCAATTAGAAGGAAAGAATTGTAATGTATGGCAGTGTGTTTGGGTACTGGCTAACTTGTTTTTTTACCCCATTATACTAGGACTGGAGATACAGTGTGGGGCAAAATGGTTCCAGCCCCTATCCTTCCGCAGTTTATAGCCAGCTACTATCAGGCATCTACGACAAAGGCCTATGAAGGTTATAACCACACCTTCTTGCTCAACACTCCAGCCCTTGTGCCTATCACAAAGCTAGCCTCTTAGCTTGGGCTCAATAAGTAAATGTGTGCAGGTTTCGGTCAGGTTGGGCAGAAGAGGAGAAACTGAATTCCTCCTGGAGAGATTAGGAAAAGTTGTTGACCTGAGTCACAAAGAATGAGCCAGAATCAGACAGGTAGATGAGGAAAAGAGGGGCTTATAATCTAGTCCAGGGGTTGCCTGACTCTGGCCCATTGGCCAAATCTGGTCCACCATCTGTTTTTGTAAATAAAGTTTTACTGGAATACAGTCATGTCCATTCATTTCTGGATTGTCTGGGGCTGTTTTCATACTATAAGAGCAGAGTTGATTAATTGTGACAGACGCTATGTAACCTGCAAATCCTAAAATATTCACTATCTGGCCTCTTAAAGAAAAAGTTTGCTGTCCACTGATCTAGACAAAGGAGTCAGGCCAAGGAAAGGCTTAGAGATCTCTTCCATGCTTAGAATTAGAATTGGCCACCTAATGACTGGGCATGGTGACTCACACTTGTAATCCCAGCACTTTGGTAGGCCGAGGTGGGTGGATCACTTGAGGTCAGGAGTTCAAGACCAGTCTGGCCAACACAGTGAAACCCCGTCTCTACTAAAAATATAAAAATTAGCTGGATGTGGTGGCATGCACCTGTAATCCCAGCTACTGGGGAGGCTAAGGCAAGAGAATCACTTAAGCCTGGGAGTCAGAGGTTGCAGTAAGCCAAAATCGCACCACTGCACTCCAGCCTGGGTTATAGAGTGAAATTCTGTCTTTAAAAAAAAAAAATAGTGGCTACCTACCCAAATTGTATGGCCCAATGCAGAATGAAAACAGGGACCTCTTTTTAAAAACTGATTACAAATTTCAAATTTCAGCAATAGAGTCTTAAACCAACTGCAGAGCCCTTGTAGGCACAGGTCTTCGTGCAGCTCTTGCAGGCTCTGGGCAGAGTTAGAAGCTGCGCTCATGCTCTTCCCTGGGAAACCACACTGGGAGTAGATCTGAGACGCAGTCCTGACCCAGGGATCTAAGCTGGGGCTTGGCGTCTCCATTCCCCTAACCAAACCTCCAGAAAGACCAGCTTGGATCTACTCCCCAAGCCAAGGGGATGGAGAACTGGCCTTCCCGTCTCAACCTCCCGTCCCATTCATGGAGCCTGGCTGTGATGAGAAGCAGAGGTGGGCCCAGCTCCCTCTCCCACCAGGAGTGTCTTGGTGATCAGACATGTGGCAGCCATAAGAAGACACATGGCAGTTTAATGGGATCTTCTCTCTGACAATGCTGTTCTTCCCATGCTCACCTGGAACTGTCTGATGGGGGAGCAGTGGGGAAAGGGATCTCACTTCACCCAACTATGGGACAGCAAAATGAGAACAAGGGCTCACGGAAACCTCCCATGCTTGGTGTCTGCTCAACCCCAACCCCTTAGATTCTTGGACTAAAGTCTGTGTCATCTGTCCTTCCATTGCACATCTTCCCTAGACCCTCCATCTAGACCTGCTCCTACCTTCCCCATCCTTCTCTGTGCCCGAGGATGACCTGTGCGGGTGGTTTCCATGTCTGCTAACTTCCAGTTGGGTTTGGCCAATGGGAGACACCTGCAGGAGACAGGAAGCCAGATGGAAATGTGGTCAAATATTCCCCAGCTCCTCCCGGTGGGAACCCTGGGTCCCTCCACTCAAGCTCTTGGGTGGAATTCTTCTTCAGCTGCTGCTCTCTTGGATTCAGGGAGACCCCCCACTCCTTTGCCCCCTTCCCTTTTCTCCTAAGAGTACTTCAGTCCCCACTGGTCCCTGCCCCAGTGCTGCCTCATGCCTCATTGGAATTCCTCAACTCTGCCCATATCTTTGTAAATCATCTTGGAATTAAGGTCTCCTTATTTATGATCTTTTCATGGAACATCTGTTTCCTGCTGGACCCTACCTGACACAACATTCTTCCCCCAACCCAAATGGCTTCAGTCAAATAGAGCCTTGTAACAGTCAGATGGAAGTTCCATTCACACTTCCTGTTGCACAGGTGGGTGCTAAACAGGGCTCCTCCTTGGCAAGAAGTTGACCACTGCTCTGGCTGAGCAATTCTAATGCTTCCCCTGTTGTCCACTGGGATTACTTGGTAGTATTCAGTGGGTAGCTGATCTGGTCTGCAGGGGTCAAGGCAGCTTTACCCACCTGTAGGCATGGCTGGAAGGCTGGCTTAGCAAGGTCCCCCTCCTTCTCCAGGTGATCTCTCTAACGCCACAATCAGATGTCTTAAGCAGCAGCTCAAGATGTGCTTGTTCCCAGAGCCCTGAATGGAAGCTTCCAGCCCCTAAGGCTTGGGCTTGGAAATTGGCACACGTCTGTGATGTCCACCAATTTCACTGGTCAAAGCAGTCTCCAAACATATCTAGTTTCAAAGGGAGAGATCATAGACCACCCCAGCCCCCCGCCAACCCACCATCTCTCAATGCAGGAATCTCAAAGAATATGTGCCATCTTTCATCCAACACATTCCTTCCTCTCATTATCATCACCTTCTTCATTTGCTGAGAGCTGGGGGCACAAGCCATTGTCTGGGGCCAAATCTATCCTGCAGATTGTGTTAATTTCATCTACACTGGGGTTTCTGTTTTTAATTAGATGACTTGGACCTGCATAGACTTCCTGTCTCAACACTGGTCCCAGCCTTCCCACAGCCTGCCAGGGGCTCACAACTTGGCTCCTGGGGCCATCACTTGGAGGTCCTGGATTAGCAGGTGCAAGGGACAAGTTGGATGGGTCACACAAAACGACACTCATACATACAAATTATCAGGACTTTTATATAACTCAGCTCTCCCAGTCCGATTTCTGTAAATAAATGCTGGTTCAACAAATGTGTAGACCTTTTTTGAAGTCTCCAAGATGGTGTTGGGGAAAGAGCCGGGACTGAGAGACCCAGGGACCCATGTTCTTGTCACCCTACTGCCCGGTGGCCTTGAATAGATCGCCTGGCCTCCCTGGGCTGTTGCTTCTGCATTGTGCAGAACCAAGAAAAGATGTCACCCCTGCATCGTGCAGGACAAAGGCTGGAGTCACCCCAAATTTGAGGCCCAGCTCCTGCCTCTTGTCTTGGGCAGATCACTCCATCACACTGGCCTCGGTTGCCTCCTTTGAAGATTGGGGCCACAACATGAATCCCGTGGGGCTGTTGCAAGGATGAAATACAGTGCCAGGCACAGAGCACTTGGTCCTGGCAGGCCCTCCTGTCCACTCTGATGCTCTGTGCCTGCGTGGGGCCTTTGGAGGCCAAACTCCCCTGCCCTAGCTGAGACTCACTCACCTCTATGTCTAGCACAGGGGCTGACACATAGTAGGTGCTCAGGGAAGCCTTGTTGGATTAACTGACGCTTTGTCAAACAAAGTAGTAGCAAGAGAAATGAAAACATGTGATCTTTTTTTTTAAAAAAAGGAAACTTGTGTAAGAATGTTCTTAGCAGCTTGAAGCATAGCAGAGCCCAACTGGAAACTGTCCAGGTGCCTTTTAACAAGAGAACAGCTAAACAAACGTGGTGTCTCCTTGATATGGCATACTACTCAGTGATTAAAAGGAATAAACCATGGTACACACACAGCAGGGTCGGAGCTCAAAAACATGATGCTGGGAGAAAAGAGCCTTCATTGGAAACTACGTACCGTATAATTCGTTGATACGAAATTCTAGAACAGGATAAAATGTGAGAAACAGATCAGAATAATGATCATCTCTTGGGTGAGGTTTGGCTGGGAAGGAGCGGAGAGAATTTTCTGGAGTGACAGTAGTATTCTGCATCCTGAGACGGGCTCAGCTTACACTGGTGCATGCATTTGCCAACACTCAAAAAGAACACTGAGAGGTACTCTTGAGATGTGTGCAATTCATTATATGTAAATTTGACCTCAAAAGGAAAGGAATTGTAAATAAATATTGAACTCTAAATAGAGGGTTTAGGTGTAAACTGTACGGGTGTCTGCAGCTCACTTTGGAAATCATCAAATAAATGAGGCTGTGTGTCTGCATCGAGAGGGATGAATGGAGGGTAGGGGAAGATACGATAAAGCAAACATGGTTGCATTTATTTATTTATTTATTTATTTTATTTTATTTTGAGACAGAGTCTCGCTCTGTCGCCCAGGCTGGAGTGCAGTGGCATGATCTCAGCTCACTGTAACCTCTGTCTCCCAGGTGCAAGCAGTTCTCGTGCCTCAGCCTCCTGCATAGCTGGGATTACGGGCGCCCCCACCACACCTGACTAATGTTTGTATTTTCAGTAGAGACAGGGTTTCACCATGTTGGTCAGGCTGATCTCAAACTCCTTCACTCAAGCAATCTGCCTGCCTCAGCCTCCGAAAGTGCTGAGATTACAGGCACGAGCCACCGCGCCCAACCCGTGTTCACATTTTAATTGTGGAAGCCAGGTAATAGGTATATGGGTGTTTGCCTTAAAGTTTTTCACACTTTCCTGCATGTTGGGAAATGTTCATAATCAAATGTTGGGGGAAGAAAACATGAGGCTGTAGAACTAAGCTAGGGCTTATCTCTGAGCCTCATCTATAAAATGCAGACAGCACTATCCAGACGGGGGTCCCTGGGATCAAACAAGAAGCAGTGAATAAAGAGGAGCCCATGGAGAACTGGCAGGAAGTAACTTGATTCTTCTAAGCAAGCGGGGCCCCGCCTACTCATTTGGACGTCAGCTTACATGTGACCTTCTGAGGCTGCCCTTCCCTGGTCATCCATCTCTTCTAGCCATCACCCTATGTTAATGTCTGCATGGCAGTTCTCTCTAACTGATACATCTCTTCCATCTTCCTTAATTTAAGGTATCTGTCTCCTGACAGTAGAATGTGGATTCGAGGAGAAGAGGGACATTGTCTTATTCATGGCAATATCCCTGGCACATAGTAGGGACACAGTAACTCTTTGTGGAATGAAGGAAGCAATGAGTAGGGCCCACCTAAGCTCTAGCGTAACCCCTCAAGTGCAGAATTCTGCCACCCAGAATTTGCCTATTGCCAATGCCACCCCCATAGAACAGCAGGAAGAGAACATAGAGATCAACCATCCCCATCCCATTTAACGGATGGGGGAGCCAAGGCCCAGAGAGGAAATGCAAGCTTCCCAGCATCCACTACAAGTGAGTGGCTGAGCAGAGATGGACCCAGGTCTCCTGGCTCCTAGCTCAGTGCTCTTTCTCTCCAACTGGCTGCTGGGGCTCGTGGTAAAGTGCTGATTCCCAGGAACAGCCGGCAGATGGACAGACAGGCTTCACTGGGCTGGGCTGCCCTGATGCCATGTGTTAATTACAGCAGACAGGATATGCCAACCTAGCAATGTTTGCCGGTGCACCCGCCCCTTGTTTAGCAGGTGGGCAGGCTGGCGCAGGCCGCTGATCTGCCACGGGTCTGCCGGCGGCCAATCATGCTGACACAGGCCCAATTGTGCACAGCGCCTGCTGAGTGGGGTGGGCCGGGCAGATTGGCACAGTCAGGTCCCTCCCCGAGGACTGGCAGCCCCTTCTGACTGCATTGGTCAGCCAGACTGGTATAAGCTGGGCATCTGTCCCGTGATGAGCCCTTGCTGAACACAACCTGTCTACACAGGTGTGCCCACTGACCAGCAGCGCAGGGAGGTAACACGGGGACTGAGTGCTGAGCATGACGGGGGGAGAGATTGTAGGAGGTGTCACAGGCGGGGGACCGGGGAGAGATTGTAAGGGGTGTCACAGGCAGGGGATGTGGGCCAGAGCCTCGCACACAGGTATACAGATACTGGGATCAGATAGGACTCTGCCAAGCTCCTGCCCTTAGCACCTGCGCTGTTGACTGGTGGGATCCAAAAATCAAGTTTGCAGCCCTGAAAGAAGGGCTGGAAAAGTGGTCTCTTCTCTCTAACCCAATGCCTCTTCCCAATTGCCACCAGTTCTACTATTCACACTGCAGCCAGGGGGATTTCTCTGATACCAGTGGAGCTGGTCACTCTCCTGTTTGAAGCCTTCAATTGTTCCCCATTTCCCTCCAATAAAATAATAGCAATAATAATATGCATTATTATTAGCATTTTACAGCTAACAGCACTCAGTTACAGCATGTGTAATATGCAAATGACACCTCCTTTTTTTTTTTTTTTTTTTGACAGAGTCTCCCTCTGTCACCCAGGTTGGAGTGCAGTGGCACAATCTCGGGTCACTGCAACCTCCACCTCCCAGGGTCGTTCAAGCAATTCTCCTGCCTCAGCCTCCTGAGTAGCTGGTATTACAAGTGCCCACCACCATGCCCAGCTAATTTTGTGTATTTTTTTTTTTAGTAGAGATGGGGTTTCGCCATGTTGGCCAGGCTAGTCTCGAACTCCTGACCTCAGGTGATCCACCTGCCTTGGCCTCCCAAGTGAAAGACACCTCCTAAGCACTTTATAGGGAAGAACCTGATTCATCCTCCACCCTAGAAGGTGGTGCTACTGCTATCCTCGTTTTACAGGTAAGGAGACTGAGACAGGGAGATAGGAGACCTCAAATTGACTTGAACTCAGAGGTCTGACTCCGGAACCTAACCACTACCAAACCCAGACTCCACACGTGTGAGCCATGACCCTCCCACACTGGGCCCTTCCACACAGCACCCCCAGAACTTGTCCTGAATTCCCCTCACTCTCTGGCCAAGCCTTGCCTTCTTGTTGATGCCTGGGGGCCCCCATGCTCTCCTCCTGTCTGCCCCAAAGACTCTGCTTCATCCTCCAAAGCAGGGCTCAGGGTCCCCTTCTGGGCAGGGCCTGCCCTGGACCCTCCCTGGCAGAGCTCCCCGGCCCCCACGCCAGCGCCGTTTCCACTCCATGTCCCAAGCACCTGCTGCTAATGTTTCTCTCCCGACCCCAACCTCCACCTCACCCATTCTGTGGACTCCCTGATGACCCCTCTGTCCACAGGCCTGGCCCGCAGGAGGTGTTTATGAATGAACAAATGAATGAACGAACGAATGAATGAATGAATGAATGAATGAACAGGTGACCGAGTGAATGAATGAATGAACAAACAGGTGAGTGAATGAATGAATGAATGAACTGGTAAGTGAATGAATGAATGAACAGGTGAGTGAATGAATGAGAAGCTGAGGTCACTCGGGTTACAGGAATGCACACTGAGGGTGCATAGTGAAGAGTGGCTTTTGGCTGGGTGCAGTGGCTCACGCCTGTAATCCCAACATTTTGGGAGGCCAAGGTGGGTGGATCTCCTAAGGTCAGGAGTTCAAAGCCAGCCTGGCCAACATAGTGAAACCCCCGTCTCTACTAAAAAAAAAAATTAAAACTAGCCAGGCGTGGTGGTGGGCACCTGTAATCCCAGCTACTCGGGAGGCTGAGGCAGGAGAATTGCTTGAACTCAGGAGATGGAGGTTGCAGTGAACTGACACGGTGCCACTGCACTCCAGCCTCGGCAATGGAGTGAGACTCCATCTAAAAAAAAAAAAAAGAGTGGCTGTCATGGAGACACAGGTGGCTGAATAAGTCCCTCCTCCTTCCTCCTCAGCCCACTCCTTCCAGAATACAAGAGGGGAGGGTATTTGTTAAGCTGGGAAAGAGCCCCCGAGCCCCTCTCTTTAGGGGTGAGCCATGTGACCCTGAACTCTATCTCTAACGCTGGGATTTTCCAAGAGCATACTTGTCGGGAGGCAGGGAGGAGGCAGCAAGGAGCTGGACGTGATCACCTGGTCTGAAGGAGGAACCTGAATGTCTCAGGTGCTGCAGCTGTTCAGCACTCAGTGGTGAACCTGGGCTTTTAGGGTCTGGATTCCAAGCATCTGGATTTGGGGGTGTGGTGGGAAGAGGATGTGCTTCAGAGCCCAGCACCTGGCTCCCAGCCCTGCTGCCGCCTCCCTCTGTGAGCCCGGGCATGCCCCTCCCCTCTTTGGGCTTTGGCTTTGCCTTCTGTAAGGTGAGAGCCCTAAATGGGACAGTCAAGGGCGCTTCTACTCTGAATGACCTCCTAGGGCACCAAGGGTCCAGCAGTTGATGGCCCCCTGGGAATGCTGTAAAGAGGCCCTGGTGAGGAGTGGTCCTGGGGGCTCAGGACAGTGTCTCTGGCTGTGGTTTCTGACCCCTGTCTCCAAATGACCCGATGAAGCTTGCTGAAAATGCAGAATAAGACTGCACTCAGGACTCACTGAATTTGAACCTCCAGGATGGGCCTCCGAGGAAACTGACATATTCAAATCCCACTCCCACTTTGGCCCAGGTGATCCCACTGTGCACTGAAGTTTGAGTGTCTGGCATCTATCTGAGGCCCTTTCTATTTCCCCTGCTTCCTGTCTGCTAGTTCCTAAAGCATGAAGGGGGAGCAGGGTGCTGCACAAGAGGTGGAGAAGGAGGTCTCAGAGCTCCCATGCATGTGTCTGATAGAGTTTGGGGGGCTCAGGTGGTTGGGTCATGACTATGGGCTTTGTGTTTGACTGGTGGGAGCCTGTCTGGGCATGGGACATGGCAAGGGAGCAGAGTTGGCATGACATCCCCCGCCCTGGTAGATACGACCTGACATTTGCCAGAAACTCATCCCCTTACACATACACACAAACACACACCCTTTCCCGGAGTAAGGAGCAGGGTATATAACTGCACTTACAGCGTGGGTGCAGGCATTGTGCACGCACGACACCTGAGTCCACAAACAGACACACAGCCCTGAAAATGCCTGCACACACTCTCTTACACTCCCTGTAAGACCTCCTGGTCTTCCCTGTGCAGACATCTAGAACTACACATGAACATTCTCATTATTACTTTGCCTTGCACACATACGTGCAGCCTCGTGTGCAGCCTGGAAACACACCTATTTGTACAGTCATCTCTACTGACGCACTTCTGCACGCCCATACCCCATTGAACGCACGCTTCCTCGTTCACAGCAGGCTCACCCACGGGGGCTGGAGCCCCAGCTCACAGCAGTGGCACACACCTCCTCACACTTGCAGGAGCATCTGCCCACATGTGGGGTGTGGGGCCCACAAAGAAGCTGCAGCCGCTCTCCTCCCTGCCACTCTCCCCCCAGCCCCCAGGCCCATCTCTGAGCTGCTATCTGCCATCGCACGGTAACCAGATGAGACAGGCAATTTATGACACCAGCTGTCTCTGTCAAAACCGGATCTCCCACACACACCAGGGGAAGCCAATTACCTTGAGCCCAGCCCTGCCAGAAACCGGGGCCCACAAGGGAGAGCAGGGGCTGCCCAGAGAGGTGGGTGGCACCTGACTTGAGGATTTTCTGCCTCTTCTTGTCCTTGGGAATCTGGCATCCTCTTCCCCCAGACCCCCTTGGGGAGGACACAGCCTGCCCTACCCTCTACGAGGCTGCTTCTCTGGCCCAGCTCCCAGGCCTAGGAACTGCAAGAGCCATTTCAGAGTGGAGAACAGGTGGGCAGGGAGGTTTAGGGGAAGAGTGGTCCAGGGTCGTTATGGCAACAAGAAAGGCAAGAACCCTGTGCCCCTCCCCCTACACAGCAGGCGGCCAGGCGGCTGCATCATTCTCCCCGGCTTCCTCTCCGCCTTCATTCTCCTCACCTCTTCCCTCAACACCCCTGCCCTGGTCGTCCTCTCCCTAGAATACCTACTCCCTTTCTTGTCCCCCTGCCCAAAACTAAATCCAACTCTACTACCTGAGCCAATTCCTGTCTGGACTTCGGAATCAGACCCAGGTTCAAAGCTCTCCACTTCACCACCTCCTAACTGGGAATCAGCGCAAAGGGCATCCCTTCTCTGGCCATGAGTTTTGCATAAAAAAAAAAAAAAGAATTTCATTTCTATTAAAAAAATGTTGAACAAGGGTCTTCTAAGTACCAGACCCTGTTCTATAATCGGGGATGCAACATTGAACAAAATGAAGTCCCATCCTAGGCTTCAGGCTTCCCTGGAGGAGTTGGAAAGCACATGTTTCAGAAATTTAGGAGGGATGAGTAAGTTTTCTCACTGTCCTCATCTGCTTTGTTTACAGCCATACTCCCAGCACCAAGCACAGCTCCTGAAAGGACCTCAAGCAATAGAAAAACTCACAAAGGCACCAGTGGACTCAAGCTCTAACCTGAGGTTGACTTGGTCTAGTGCCATCTTCGTGCCCAGTCTTGCAGGGAGTTTTCTAGGCATACTTTCTGAGTGGCTGGGATGGCGGCAGATCTGCTTAAGTGAACAGGGAGTCCGTTCCTTCCTTCACTGACTCTGGTTCATTCCACAAATGCACATTGAGCATGTGCTACGTGCCAGCTCCCGTGCTAGGCTCCTGGGATCAAGTGAGATGAGCAAGGGACTCCCACGTGATAGTTGCATGGCAGAAGTTTCTAGATTTGCTCATCACCTCCCACAGTCCAGAAGCTGAGCAATAAATTCACACTAACAGCAATGTCCACTTGCCTTTGCATTTTACAAGATGCTTTTACATATGTTTGTTTCTTTTAGTATTTCTTACAACTCTGGGGCGTGAGTTTGATTAACATCCCTCACTTTACAGATGAGGAAACTGAGGCTTTGAGACAATCAGTGTCTCAAAATCAGTGACTTTTCTGAGAACCCAGAGCCAGGGAGGGAAGCACCCACAGTAGAACTGAGTCTCTTTCTAGCCCTCATTCATCTCTTGCATTATCTAACTTAAGGCCCTTTTCCCCATACTACCATGAAAGGCAGGTATCGCCTCAGGCTGTTTACAGCCAGGGAGCACCTCTTGCCCAGGCTGGGATTGGAAGCTGTGCTGGGCTGACACAAGATCCCAGGCGCCATCCGCTCCTCTCTATCTAAACAGTTCATTAAAACCCTCCTTGCAAACACTCTCACGCTGCCTGGACACGGAGACCTCAGCTGCTCCATTTCCAGGAGAGCAAATTCCTTCCCGGCTGGAGAGGAGTTGGGATAATGTAGGCAGGCAATTTAAACAGCTCCAGCAAAATACACCAGCAGTTTTCACTCTCTGCCACTATTACACTTTCCAGCCATGGCGGGATTGGCCCATAAGTGGGATATCAAGTTTATTACAGCTATTTCCAACCTGTAATTGGTTTTGTGGAACACATAGAGAAGGAGGTTGGGAAGGTGGGGGGAGGCGATATTTTCCCCCTCTCTTTTTTTTTCTTTTTCGGATGACGGCACCCAGGGACATGAGTGAGGCTGCCGAAGTTGGAGACTTATTTGTTTTTCAAATTAAAGAGCCAGGCCGGTCGGCAGACTTTCACACTGTTGGTTGGACTAAGTCCACCGGCAACGTTTTGATGACTCTACTTGTAAAGCAACCTAGCCTGGCTGCAGCCAGATTTGCTGGTTGGGGTCAGGGAGCAGCCGGGGCCCAGAGGTGGGGTCTGGCAGCTCTGGAGCATGAGAAACTGTGGTCTGTAGGCTGACTCTTCTAGAATCAGAACACTGTGGGCATTCAGGGTAGCGAAGAGTCCTCAGTTTCCTCATGGAACATTTAGGGAAACTGAGTCCCAGAGAGAGGAACAGTGCAGAGACAACCTTTGGGGCTTAGAACCTAGCTCTCTGCCTCTCAGAAACTTCTACACAGTATAGCTGGTCATTTGGGGAATTCCTGGCTGAGATGCTCTCAGGATGGGTGAGAACAGAGACACCTGTTCTTAAGAACCTATGTTACAGTCTGCTGCCATCATTGCAGTCCACCTACCCTGACCAACCTCCCTACTTTGGACTTAAGAAAAAATACATAATAGCTAATATGATGGAATACTTTCTGTTATGATGACATGAGTTGATGTTTGCAAGCAATATCTGGCACAGCGTAGGCGCAAATGCATGCCAGCTATTATTATTTCCATCACGTTACTACTACCACATGCCAAGCAATCCCCCGGGCTCTCTGTGTGTTCACTCTTATGCGCTGAAATCTCACACACGTGCCTTACAGGGAGGCATAATCCTTCCCATTTTGCAGATGAGGAAACAGAGGCACACAGAACCCTCCGACATCACCCAGCAATCAACTGAGTGGCATAGCTGAGATCTGAATCCAGAGCCATGTGACCCCAAAAGCCTCTGCACATTTTTCATATCCCCAGCCTCACAGTAGGTCTTCTGCTCTCTTCTTTTGGACTGACCCATGCTGACCGGTCAGCTCTGCTGTTTACTATTACAAGTATAACACCTGTGTGACCTTGGGCAGTTCACTTGCCTTTTTCTTGGCTGTGGTTCCTCTGTCTGCAAATGCGGATGATGACACACGTCTCTTGGTATAGTTCACTTATTCAGCAACCCTTCATATGCCGGGCACTGTGCTAGGTTCTGGGACACATGGCTCCTGGAGCTTACAGTCCTAAGATTCCAAGGAACAATGGAAAGGAGGGCTGGGGGACACTCAGCCTGTGTAGGCACTGATTAGGATGCAGATTCTTTTGCATAACTACATGCACAGCTTCTTCTGTCTGGTCCAGGTGTACCCTTTGCAGGGTTAGGATGCTTTCCTGCACAGAATACAATTAATGCTGGGAGCTTTAAGAAAGAGAAACCCTGCTGGTTCCTTTTGGAGCCTCACATCGGGGGTGGTCTGAGGCCACTGTCCCACCTGGGCCAGACTACTCTTACCAGGGAGTCCCAGACAGATCAGGGTCCAGGCACAGCAGGCTGTCCTGGGGCCAGTCTATCGCAGAGCAGCAAGGGCCTTTTCCCTTTTCTTCATGGTATTCCCAGTGCCTGGCACATGGCAAGGTCTCAACTCATTCATTCACTCATTGATTCCTTCAGCAGATATTTATTGAGCAAGTGCCATTTGCTAAACTCTGGAAACAAAGCAATGAACAGGACAGATAAAGACCCCATATTCGGCCAGGCACAGTGGCTCACGCCTATAATACCAGCACTTTGGGAGGCCGAGGTGGGTGGATCACGAGGTCAGGAGATCATGACTATCCTGGCTAACACGGTGAAACCCCGTCTCTACTAAAAATACAAAAAAAATTAGCCGGGTGTGATGGCAGGTGCCTGTAGTCCCAATTACTTGGGAGTCTAAGGCAGGAGAATGGCATGAACCTGGGAGACGGAGCTTGCAGTGAGCCAAGATCGTGCCACTATACTCCAGCCTGGGTGACAGAGCAAGACTCCATCTCAAACCAAAACAAAAACAGAAACAAAAACACCCATCCTCATAGAGTTTATGTTCTAGGAGTAGCTCATATTCAAGGACCTGTTTGTTTGTTCAACAAAAGTCTGTTGAATATGGAGTGAATGAAATGATTCATTTCAGAAGTGCCTCTCGCTCTGGGGCCAGGCAAACCCACACATCCTCAGGGCTTGGCCTACCTTGCCTGCCCTGTCAGCTCTGCGGTTGTTGGTCTGCCCTGACCTGGTGGTCCCTGCCCACTGGCACCATGGGAGCCTCTCAGAGCCCATGAGACCTGCCTGCCTCCAGGTACTCACTCAGGGCATCCCTGCACTCTGTTTTGAAGCTGCTATGATGACTACTAGCAAATTCTCGGTCCCTGCTCTCTGCACCCCACTCCTTATAGACACAAGCCAGCCTTCTGGCACCTCCCACCTGCCTCCCTATCTGGGTGTGGGCTCCCTTCTTTCATTTACTGAATTTCACATCCTCTGGCATTTTAGCAAGAGACAGTTTGCTCTCCAGCCCCATGGACAGAAAGAGGTCTGGAGGGTGGGGAGGGACACAGAAAAAGAGATGGTCCAGAAAAGCGTGAGTGCTCGTGAAAATACCCCATGAGTGAGCACTTCCCACCCACCAGGAACTCTACTAGGTTCATGTAATCCTCACAGGGAGGAGTGTTGCCTTATCCCCATTTCACAGATGAGGACACTAAGAGTAGGGGAGGTGAAATGACTTCTTCAAGAGCACAAAATTAGGAACCAAAATCAAACAGTCAACTGGGGATGGAGGAAATCAGCCTTGCTTCATGCTCCAAAGCCTCCCATAGGCAGAAAGAGTCAGCCTAGGACCGAGCACTCCCCGAAAAAAGCCTACTTCCTCCAGGAAGCTTTCCATGATCACCCCTCCCTCCAAGGGGATTCTTGGCTCCTTCAGAAGCATCAAAACATCACTGGATAACACTTGGTAATTAACCTGTTGCTGCTGCAGCCATTATCTTACTGACTCTGGAACCTCAGCTAATTGTGGACTGTGTACCTCTTGTGAATAAGGTCATAATGGACTGCGACCGTGTCTGAAATGTATTTCCTTCTCTGCCGTGAGGCTGCAACTGCCCTTGTATGTCTCAGGTGTGGAGAAATGTTTCTAGAATTAAAGGCGAGGTATCTTCCAGCACACCCACCACACCTTCTGTCCACAGCATGTACTAATCCCCCACTCCCACCTGGCCTCTTTCTTGGGCCCTCTAACCACCAAGAACCACAGAATAACATCCTTGCAAATAGCTGCTCGCCCGCTGGCCTGGGACCTGAGCGTATCTGAGTCTCCCATTTCCTTTACCTTCCGGGAGGCTGAGGGAGGAGGGAGTGTGTACCACAGAGAGCTGGGACAGTGGGGCCTGCCCTCCAGATCCCTCATGCTGCAGCGGAGATAAGCACTTGTCTCCAGCTGCCTGAAGCAGGTTTCACAGAAGCAGTTATTTACTCCTCCGGCTGACAGTGAGGCGCCAGACACAGCCCCAGAGAAACAGATGTAAATAAAACCAAAGGAAAACTAGGCTCGTCCTTGAAACTCCCCTGTCCCTTGGCCTGAAACAGCGATTTACGACTCGGATAATTCTTCAGCGCTTTATCTGGGGGGGGGGGGGGGGTGTGTGTGTGGACATGTGGGGTGAGGGTGTATTTTCCTAGTAATAAAACCCTCAGTCTCGGCGAATAAATTTGAGGAGACAGTTTTACTGACAGATTTTTTTCTCTTTTGTGTAATAAAAAAAAATGGAGTGAAATTTGAGATTGGGACGATAAGGGCTGCCGCATTTTAGGAGGAGATAAAAAAGCAGTACCTGAAGAGAGGCAAGGCCAGAAGACGGGCTGCCAGTTAAACGGGCAGGATGCCTTCCGCTGTATGACTTTGGGAGGAAAAATCCTCACACCTCCACTGAGATTCTGACATCCTTTCTCCTAATGAGCCCGGCCACCAGAGGTGGAAAGGAACGTTGAGAGGCATTCAGTTCACTCTCAGCCTCTTCCAGCCTGGTGCGATGGGATGTGAACTCTGGTCTGGAAGCCAGACACTTGTCAGGAACCTAGTGTGGGGCCTCAGCTGACTCATTTTGCCTCTCCAAGCCTCAGTTTCTTTACCTGCAACATGGGAACATTCTTGTCTATTCAGCTCAGTTCCCAGGGACCTGGTACGGCCACACAATGCAATGGGCTTAAAGCTGGGTTTCTCCACCTGGGCACTGTTGACATTTGGGGGCCAGATAATTCTCGGGAGGTGGGCAGGGGGCGGTCCTGGATATTGTGAGATCATCAGCAGCTTCCTAGCCTCTACCGGCTACACAAGAGTACCAAACCGCACCTCTCCTCCCCAGTCGTGACAACCAAAAATGTCTCCTGAGCTTGCCATATGTCCCCTGGTGAGCAAAATCACCCCCCCCAAGTGAAAAGACCCTGCTTTAAAGGTACTTTGGTGGCTCTATAGAAGTCAAACGGGAGAGGCGGGGATGGGAAGGGGGTGCATGGAGAACGAGGAGCACCTGGAGGGTCTTGGCCCCCACCCCAGGCTGGGACATCGGGAGGTGGGGAGATGGAAGCTCTAATCCCAAGTGCAGCCAACTCTCTTCTCCACCCCATGCGGAGCCAGACACAGTCAGCTCAGGGACATTTTTCTAGGTGATGACAGTGGACGCAGAGTCAAGCTGTGGTTGGTTAGGGGTGGGCATCTTTCTTGGGGTGAGTGCAAACATGGATCCCAAGAGGAGAGGAGAATCCTCCTGTCCCCTTCCTCCTCATCTTCCTCCACTCTCATGGTTCCAGTTCAGAAGCTGGGCCTGTGGTGCAGAAGCGGCCGGTGAGAGGAAGTGGTCCTCTGTCTCCCCTCTGCACATGGTCAGAAAGCGCCACGCCCTCAGAAGGGAAGAAAGTGACACTTGTGCATGTCACTAAGTCCCGACAGAGACAGGAGGGGTGTGGGATTATGGAGGGGTAAGGAGAAGCCGTGGCCCTGGGAAATCTCACTGCCACTTCCTCTCAGGGTTCCAGAGCCTGAGAAAGCCTTCTCATGGTTCTAACCATCCCCAGTCCTCACAGAGGCCACCTTACTCTTTGCAAAGCTTGCAGTCTACGGAAAGTGACCGGTACAGATGTAGCCTGTGTCTGCACACAGCTGGTGCTCAACCAATGCTGGCCAGATGCATGGAGTCTCTCCTAAACCAGTAGCAACACCACCTAGGCCAGAGAGATGTGGTCCAAGTCAGCTTGGGTACCTATGTGCTGAGAGGAGCCCAGCTGTGTCCAGGGCCAGTACTCCCAGGCAGGGGACAGGGGGACAGATTCACACTCCAATCCTCATCTTTTTGCCTGGGAAGCTGCTTTCAGCATGCCCCCAGCCCAGCCCCTTGGAGACACCCGTCCCTAGCCACCCCTCTCCCAGCCCCCCTCCCCGCTGCCTCCACCACGCAGAGCCGCAGGGAGCTAATTCCACTTCTCGAGGCCCAGGCATGAGGCCTCCTCATTGCAGGCTGTTAGCGTGGAGCCCAGCTGAGCTGCGAGAGGCTGCAAGCTCCCAGTCTATAATAGAGTTGCTGAGACAAGCGGAAAACTGCAGCCGAGTAAACAGATAAATAATTGAAACAGTGACAACACATACCTTGCTGCTTTGTGGAGTAACACTTTCATTAGCTGGAGGCAGCGCAGATGTGGGGAGGCGGGTGGGCGGCAGCTGAGGGCACGGGATGCTTGGGTTCGCTTTCCATCAGCCGTGAACAGCGGGAGAGCCCGGCAGCCTTGGGCTTCCAGCGCTGGCTTCATCACCACCTCTCTGCCTTCTCCCACTTCCGCATTTTTAGGTGAAATGGGGACTTCATGTCCTCCCTCCTGGCCCAGCCCAAGAGGAGGGCAACTGCCCCACGCTGTCCCCTTCTGCATCACCCATGCCAAGATGTTGGATTCCTGGCCTCCTCCCGGGCTCCCTGCCTCTAGTCTTGCCCCTTTCGATTCGTCCTCAATCTGTAGCCAGTGGAGCTTGTAAATCAAATCTAAGCCTGGCCCCGGGGACCACTGCCTTCAGGAGAAGCTGAGCTCCTTTGCGGTGGAGACTCTTCATGATCTGGCCCACATTTTTCTTCACAGCCTCTTCTCATCCCACTTCCTTTCTGCTCCAGGTGCTGCGAAGGCAGCAAGCTTCCCCTGAGCACACACTGCTCTTTTCTGCCGCAGGGCCTTTGCTGTTTCCTTTGCCTGGAAAACTCCCACCTGTTGCCAGGCTGGCTCCTACTCTTCCTTCAGGAGACAACTTAAACATCACTGCTTCCAGGAAGCCCTCGGTGATTACCTTATTCTCAGGATGGGGGCTGTCCTTCTTCTGAGCTTCCTGCCTGCATCTTCTCAGTGTCCTGGAGAAAGGGGTGACCAGGGCTGGCTGAGCACTCACAGGTGGCTATCTCTGTGCTCTGTGGCAGGTGACGGATGGCGGCACCATCAAGCAGAAGATCTTCACCTTTGACGCCATGTTCTCCACCAACTACTCACACATGGAGAACTACCGCAAGCGAGAGGACCTGGTGTACCAGTCCACTGTGAGGTGAGGGCCTGTGGTGGCGGGGGGACAGCGGGGGAAGGGAGGAGGGATGCAGAGTGGAGCAGAGGGCAGTTCTCCAGCCCTTTCACATCAATCGCTTGGTGCTCTTGGGCTTGGAAGGCAGAACCGGGGGCTCCCCTTGTGGAAGTGGGACTCATTCCCTGGAGGGACATCCCCTGGAGGGAAGAGGCAGGAGAGGGCCAGGCCAGCTCCTCTGCCAGCTCCTCCAACAGTCCTGGAAGGTGGTTTTCCAAACTCCATTTATTTCCAGTTGAGATACTGAGGCCCAAAGAGGGTGAGCAATGGGCCTAAAGTCACACAGGCAGCAATGAGACCGCTGGGCGGTGAGGCAGTTCTGCCTGGCTTGGAAGCTCATACAACATGTTCTACTGTTTCTTGTGGGTTCCAAGGCCATAAGGGCCAAAGCTTAAGAGAGAATGACCCCAAGCAAGTGGACTCCCAGGTCAAAAGTAGCAGAGTGGGGAGAAGCAGTGCTCAAGTCAGAGATGCTTGATTTTCCTACTCCATCCCTCTTTTCCAGAAGGTGGGGCGGCAGAATCAAGCCGACTCCATCTCCTACAGCCTGCTATTTTCTATGTGTGTGGCTCCACCTCCTTCCCACAAACTCCCCACAAGAGCCTAGTCCTGTTTTATTCCTTTGACACTTAACACATGCTGGTCCCTCTTCTCAAAGGGCCTTTCTCCCTTTGGTCATCTGGTAAACTCCTCATCAGCCTTCAGAACCCCACTCAAGCAATTCCACCCATGGGACCCCTCACCTCAGCTGAACCGATCCCCCAAAGCTGGTTGGCTGCAACTGCCCCAGTCCCCACCCCTCTTCAGAGGGAATCTCACTGCATTCAGGAAGAGTGCACAGCTTTGCACATACACACTCTTCCACGCCACACCACCAAATGCTTTGCCAGGTGCCCAGCCTGAAAGTAGTGGTCTGCTCCAAAGCTGGAGGGGGATAGTGCTGCATTGGGCACCCTGAGGGGGACTGCAGCCAGCAAGCCAACATGACGTGCACTGTGGCACCGTGCTATGTGGATTTCCCAGCTAGTGTCTGGTACTGTGCTGTCTTTAGACTCTGAGCCTGGAGGAAAGGGAGGCCCTACTCTCCAGCATGGGCTGTGGGTCTCTCTGTGACCATGAGCTCCAGGAGGACAAGGGACATGCTCCTCCTTCACTTTGCATCCCCAACTCTCAGCCCAGGGCCCGGCACACATTGGGTGCATAATGAAATTTGCAAAATGAGTGGACAGCTCAGGTTACGCTCCTCGGCCCTTCAGGCCTATTTTCTATTGGGTAAAATTAGAAAATGGGACGAGAAGATTGTAAAGGGTGAGTCCAGCCCTGCACCGAGAACCTGGCCCAGGCATCCTCCTCTGCCTGCTTTTGTGAAAATGGGAAGGTGAGTGTGCTCCCCAGGCAGCCTGGCTGGTCCTCCTCCTCTCCGAGCTCTGTGCCAGGACCATGCTGACAATGTGGACGTGAAGGTGTGTGAAGAGGTGTGTGAACAGTCACACAAACTCCTTCATCCATCTAGTTGTGATTTCTCCTGAACCTGCTTCCAAAAAGAAATTATGGTTCCTTAAAATACTAAAGCACACCTAAAACAAACCAGTTATGATCAAGATGAAAAAGGAGATAAAAACTCATTTTGGAGAAAATAGGTATTCTGGAAACCACAGATGGTTTTGTAGTAAGTGAACTCCCAAATAATCTCCACGATTCCCAGAAACCTAATGCCACCCAGCCCACCCCTGCCGGTCACTGTGTCTCTGAGAATTCCTTCCTCACCAAGCCACCTACTGCCACCAGCATGGCCTCTAGGACTCCTTGGTTCTGATTTCTAGCTAAGAAAGAAATCCAGGGACCATCTAGAATATTCTTGAGCCCCACCCTCTCCTTCTCCCTGGAGCCTCAAGGGCAAGCCCTGCTACCAGAAGACCCAGATGCAAATCCCAGCTCAGTCTCTGCCTACTGAATGACTGGGGACGAGAGCCTTAACCTCTCTCTCTCTGCTTCCGGTTCTTTGCCTGTGAAGCAGGCTTGACATGACTGGCTTTGTACAATTGCTGTGGAATTTCAGTGAAATTTACGTCCTACAGCCTGAGTTCAAATCCTGCCTCTTCCACCTCCTGGCATTAGTTAAATCTGGGGCTGGTAACCCCACAATTGAGTTTCCTGACCTCCAAAGGAACATGACAGCACTAAGAGGCTAGCTGCAGCTTGTGAGGAGCTAACGGGTGCATTCAGGTGAAGTGCTGGTGTCCGGTCTCTAAGTGGTACATGTTTGCTGCCATTGCCTAGAACAATCTCTCCTTCTCCCATCATAAAACAAACAGACAAATAAAAAAACTCACCTTTTTACAAATCTCATAAAGCCTCCTTTTATGCACCCTTTCTGTTCTGATCTGCACAAACAACCCCATGAATGCAGACAGGTGTTACTATTATTAATCATTTTCTCTAGCCCTGTTCTTACTGCGGAAGAGGTCAAAGTTCAGCAAGGCCCAACAGTCTCCCTCTGGAATGACATGCACTTGACCAGATCCCTTGTTTTTCAGTTGTGGAAGCCGAGGCCCAGAGAGGGAATGAGACTTGCCTGAGGTCACACAGTGGCACTGACTTAAGCCTGATCTTAGGAGCCAGTGCTCTTTCCTTTCCTACATGGGAACCAGTCTCCCCCACCTTCTCCCTGAACCTTGGTGACAGGGGTGGTCTCCCAAGCAGAGAGCACCCCAGGGAGCTGAGCCGTCCTGTTTGTTGATTACCAAGGGCGAGGGAAGGAAGGAGCAGACCCTCTGGAGCCTAAGAGGATCACGGAGGATTGTCGGACCCTCCCAGCCAGCCTTGCTGGGGGCCACTGCCTTTCTAGGCTGCAGAGCCCCGTCAGGGCTGGGGGCGGGTGCGGGACTCCGCATTTACATATAAATGAAGATATTTACAAATTAATGCATCTCAACAAGAGAGAGTCCCAGCTCCGCAGCTGTCTGAGTCGGTTCCTCTTCTGCTGGGGAAAGTGGGGAGAGAATGAGCTGAGAAGATTACCAAGAATTGGCTGAGAGCAGTTTCCCGGGTAGCCTAGAGGAGCCCCAGGGGCTCCTGGTGCTTTTTGTCCCACTGAGGGGGCCCTGGAGGGATGGAAGTCGGGTGGATCATCAGGACTTCTGCCCCCAGGGGTGCAGGTGTGTATCCCCAGTTGTATGACCTTGGACAGATCATTGCCTCTCTGAGCATCCCAGAGGCCCATCTATCAAATGCCTTTCTAGGTCTTAGCCCCAGAGCCCAGAACTCCCAGGTTGGAATTGACAAGAATGTATTCCCTCCAAGGCTATTTAGTTGAGCACCTACTAGGACCCTGGCTTGGTGGAAGGTGCCCAGGGATACAGGGGGAATGAGAAGAGCACGGCTTTGCAATCTAGTGGGGGAGACACGGCAAAATGTAGATGAATACATCATTCCACATTCTGCAAAGAAGTGATTCTAAACTGTGGGCATGCAATGAAGGGGCAGGTGGGGTGCAGTGCCAAGAAGGAATGAGATGCTGGGTGCCATTTAGATGGGGGTCAGGCAGGGCCTCCGAGGAAGGTGGCACTTGGGTGGAGACCTGAGGGCAGGAAGGAGCCCTCTGTGAAAGGGAGGAGGCAGATGCGGCCAACGGTTATTCCGCCATACCCACATCCTCTTACCCCTCGCTCTTCCTGGCAGTGCCAGCATCCTTGATGCTTACCCAGGGCTTTCTCAGGTCACTGGAGCCTACTCAGCCTGCACGTGAGGCAGGTGAGAAGTGCTGGGGAGTTGACACCACCCGGGAGCAGCCTTGACCAATGACTGTTTATTGGATGCATACCCAGCCTCCTCGTCCCTCTAGGGGGACGGTTCAGATGCATGCTCAGGAGGACAAAGTACCTGCTCCTCCTTCATCTCGCATGCCCAGCTCTCAGCCCAGGGCCTGGCACACAGCAGGTGCATAATGAAATGTGCAAAATGAGTGGGCAGTTCTGGGTATGCTCCTTGGCCCCTTGGGGGTGTTTCCTAATGGGTAAAATCAGAAAATGGGATAAGAAGGAGGGACATTGAGACACTCTGAGAAGAATGCTGTCTAATCTCTCCCGGAGTTTCTCAGTGCCCCCTAGAATAACCTTGAGAATGCACCCGTGTTGGCTTCCTTCCCTTCTAGCTCATTCTACCAGCTTCCTGGGATCCCTTCTCACATAAACCCCTTGCTCCCAAATCCTTGTTTCAAGGTCTACTCTTCATTCCACCCTTCTAGGTTCTTGGCTGGGGCCCCTGTAGCAAAAGACGAATTCACAAGACAAAAGGATACAGGTCTAGTTCGTATACGTTTTAGGTGACACGGGAGATTTTATAAGGAAATGAAGACCCACAGAAGTGGTTTGAGCTGAGTGTTTTTTGCTGCGTTGGATGAAGGATGGGGAGTCCTACCTCAGATAGAAGGGTCTGAGCTAAGGGCAGTAAGCTGGGGACACTCAGCAGGGTGGTTTGTTCAGATCCCTCGGGAGTGAAGATGCTTCCTTCCTCCAGCTACAGAGAGGGAACCTCTCACGTGAAGGTCTTGTGACCTGCTTCAGGGAAAGGTCAGAGTCCTTCCTGCGCCTGCCATTTCTCAAATTCCATCTGCTTAAAATATTCAATATACCAAGGTGCCATATTTGAGGTGGCGTGTCCTGAACCCCCTCCCCATGGAATGCGGCCATCAAAGAGGCCAGCTGTGACCTCCTTGGAGGTCCGGGTGAATCATAGCGAGGCTTCAACCACTCTGTCCACACAAATACTGTGTCTTCCATTTCCGGAAGCACCCTGAGGCCCTTGTCCCACTCGATCTGCTCAGGAAGCGATGAGGAGCACCGGACAGATTTCACTGGCCTTAATTCACTGGTGCAGGAAATCTAGACTCGAGGGGCTCAGTGTACTCCTGCCCCTGATCTGCCATTGCAGGTCCCTCCAACACCTTGGCCAACTCTCTTTGCCAACAAGGTCCTACTTGTCCTTTCAAGTTCAGCTTAAATGTTGCTTCCTCTAGGAAGTCAACCCTGACTGCTCAAGCTCACAGCCTGGTGCTGTGTCTTCAGAGTCTGTACCACTCCCGCCCCCCACTAGACTGGAAGCCCCGTGAGGACAGGGACTAGGTCTGATGTTTTCACCACCATCCTCTCCCCAACCCCCAGTACAGCACCCTAACCCTGGGCACGTGGTAGATGATTTGTAAATATCTACCACGGGGTAGTGAATGAGTTCGTGGTGAACATGGTGGTGGAGTGCTTTCATTGCAACACTTGCTGCTGCTGGCAGATGAACGAGCCACCTTGGGAAAGGAACATCCAGTCCCCTATTCCTTCCCCTAACACTCACATCATTCATTCATCACAAAGGAATTGAGTAGTTGCTGTATATTAGGGATGATGATGGAGATAGAGTGGTGAACAAGACATAATCAGACCTGCTCTCGGAAGGTTTCTGATCTAGTGGGTGAGGAGAGGCACACTACAAAAATGCCTTTAAAATAACAAGGAAAAATAGTTACAATGTGTGATGAGTGTGGTGAAGGGAATAAAGTACAACTGTCCCCCGGGATCCGTGGGGGGATTGGTTCCAGGACATGCCCAAGCAGATAGCACAATCCTAGGATTCTCAAGTCCCACATATAAAATGGCACAGTATTTGCACATCACCTACGCACATCTGCCTAGATCCTTTAAAGCATCTCTAGATTACTTATAATACTTACTATCATGTAAATGCTAGGTAAATCACTGTTATACTATATTTTTATTTGTATTATTTATATCGTTGCATTATTATTTTTCTCTCTGAATGTTTTTGGTCCACGGTTGGTTGGATCCGCAGATTCTGAACCCATGGATACGGAAGGCCGACTGCAATGTGATAGAGAGCAGTGACAATAATGGGGTGAGGGCATTGCACAGCTTCTCATAGGAGATACCTGGAATGTATCTCCAGGAATCTAGAGACATCCGAGCAGAGATATGTAGTATAAGAAGCCAGCCAGGCAAGGTTGGGGCTTGGGAGGGCACTCCAGGTAGATGACATGGCAAGTGCAAAGGTCCTGGGGTGAGAAAGAGCTTGGTGTGATCTGGAAGCTGCCAGAGGGCCATTGCTGCCAGAGCACAGGGAACGGGGAGGTCAGCTCACGTTCATTCTCCACGCACTGGAAGCCACTGAAGGTTGTGGCATGCTGTGATATGTGGTTTGTCAAGCTCACCTTAGTTCCTGGGTAGAGAGGCTTGGTTGGAGGTGCCAGGGAAGGAAGACAAAGCTGTCCACAGTGGAGCCTGGAATCTGACCTCCAGGTATAAAATATTCAATATACCAAGGTGCCATATTTGAGGTAGTGTGTCCTGAACCTCCTCCCCATGGAATATGGCCATCCCAGAGTGAAGCTGTGACCTCCGTGGAGGTCCGGGTGAATCATGAGGCTTCAACCACTCCGCCCACACACATGCCGTGTCTTCCATTTCCGGAAGCATCCTGAGGCTTCAGGAACAAGCGTCATCCCCCAAAGCCACAGGCGGTGGGGAACGGCCGGGCAGGGTGGGGGGCAGGGGGCTGGAGGCCGTGTAGAGAAAGCCAGTGCTGGGCTGCACCTTTTGATGCATGTTTATCAGGAGGGAGACGCGGGAGAGCTGGAGTAAATGGAACAAAGAGGCTGAGAATGCAGGGCGCTGGAAGAAATGCCACTTGCTTTATTACTCTGAGGTGCATCGGTTCACACACACACTCAACAGTGCACAGTGAGCGTTCGCTGGTTTGAGGCACAGAGCTACGGTGCACAAAAGTGGCTAAAATCAGCCCCTGCCTCTTTGGAACTTAAAGCCTGTTCCCCTCCGTTGATGCCTGTTGGCCTATAAGCTCCTCCAAGGCTCGGCTACATCTTCTTCATCTCAGTAACCCCAGGACCTACTTGGCATTTAGAAAGGAACAATAAATATTTGTGGAATGAAAAAAGAGAAAGGGGAGATAAAACACAGAGATAAATAGCGAACAATTCAAGTAATAAAGTGATAGCTGTCATAGAGAAGATTCAGATATAACCCAATGATGAATCAGAGATGCAGAGACTGGGGAAATCAGGGTGATGCTGGCATTTGAAGTGGTTCTAGAGGCGTCAGTGGGTTTTAGACAAAGAGGAGCTGGGAGCTGATGATCTGGTTGGAGGGTCCCGTGTGTGCAAAGATACGGCAAGAGGAAACGGCACAAGGAGTGGCAAGACCACTGCACGGGCAGACAACAGTTTCTGAGCAGAAGCCGCCTGGAATCCGTTCAAACGAAAACAAATAAGGGATTGATTTTTAAATAGGCACATTAACTGTCTGGTTCAAAGAGCAGAGGGGTTTGTTTCCCTTTGAAAAGTTAAATGATCCGTCTACAATCTATTCGTGTGGAGACCAAACTCTTTTTTTACAGTTGATACAAAGAAACGTGCCATCTGACCGTCGTCGGTTTCAAAGTCTGAGTTCTCCAGCTCCCTTCTCCCTCTGTATATTTTCACGAACCAAACGTCTTTTCTCTCTAAAACATACCTAACAGGTGCTGCTTGCCACATGAAGTGGTCATCCATTTATTGACTCATTTGACCACTCAGCAAACACATGTTGCCTACGTACTGCATGCTGGGCTTGTGCCAGGCACTGAGCAACAACAAACACAGGCCCTGCCCTTATGAAACTAACTCTCCAAGAATATCCTCAATTCCTGACCTGCTGGAAACCCATTCCTCTCACTCCCACCCAGAATTCATCCAGGAGTGTGAATGAGAAAGAGTGGCCTGCTGGAAACCCATTCCTCTCTCTCCCACCCAGAGTTCATCCAGGAGTGTGAATGAGAGAGACTGGCATTGTTTATTTTATTGTTCTTAACAGATTATGCCTCTTGGTATTAGACTTGAAACCCCGTGGTTTTCAACCCCAAGTGGGAACCTGGTCCCCATCTCCAAACCAGGGATGATTTTAGAAGACAGGGTTGCGGGTCTCCTCCCAGCCACTAGGGGTGTGCTCAGCAGCCTTCAGCAGCCTGAAATTACACATCAGCTGGCCAGTGGCTCATGCCTGTAATCTCAGCACTTTGGGAGGCTGAGATGGGAGGATCACTTGAGCTCAGGAGTTCAAAACCAGACTGGGCAACATAGTGAGACTTCTTCTCCAAAATAATAAATACATATAAAATTACATGTCAACGGAGCAACAAGTCACCCACTGGTGGTGTCTACACCACAGGCCAGCTCACTGACCACCTGCATCAGGATCACCTTGGAAGCTGCTTTAAAATACCAATTCCTGGGCTCCACCAAGACAGAATTTGATTCAAGCCCAGAGCAAGACCCGGGGAATCTGGAATTCATTTGCTAAAAAGTCTTCCAGGTTAAGATATGGGCAGTGCAATTTGGAAAGCCCACTTCACACAATCTCATCCTCCTGCTCCGATGTGCACACTGGGGTCAAAGAATTCAATGGCGGGCATCAAGGCATAGATAATTCTAATTGCTGGTGGTCCCCATCCGCCAACAGGCGGTTATTCTAACGCCCCTACAGCCAGACCACTTTTAATTGAAGATGATGAAATAGCCAGGCCAGTCAGTGACCTCAGAGTCTATTCCCTGAGGCCTGAGTGACCTCACAGGCACCAGCCAACCCCGGAACTTGGGCTGCCCCCATGCCTGGGCTGCCAGTCATTAGCAGAGCAATAACAGCTGGCATGTGCGGTGCACTCATTGGCCAAGCCCTGGGCTAAACTCCTCAGGAAGTGAGGCCTCGCTTGCAGGCCAAAGGGAAGGCCAGGAGCAAGATGCTTTCTATAGCTCCTTGGCCATGGCACTCTCCTCAGAGTTACAGCGTGCCCATGCTTTCCAGCTAGAAGTTCCACTGGACCCAATCCCAGGCCTTCCACCTCCAGAGCTCTAATTAGGAAAGGCACCCCCCTTTGTCAGGTCCCAGAGCAATGCTCTGCCCAGACTGCAGGAATCTGCTCCCAGCCTTCCTCCTTGGTTCTGATCTCTCTGACTGGGACCCTCCCTGCTTCATCTCTGGGTCCTCCATGCTCAGTCCAGCTCCTGGGATAGATGCCCAGGGCCACCGTAAAGATCTGTCGAATCAATGGGCTGATGGGTTGTATTCCAATGTGGAATTATCATTTCAAACAAACAGTCAGCAAAACTCTTTCCCAACCTGTCATCTGGTTCAATCTGTGGAGCGCAGATCTCAGACTCGTTGAATTCTGTTATTCAGATGCTGACATGGAAGAACAGAGAGGTATGGTCACTTGTCCAGGGTCACACAGCTTGTGCAGGGGGAAGCCTGGGTAACGCCCAAGCTGTGGCACTCCATGGACCACTGGAGCCAAGTCCACTCATTGGGCCCCTGGGCCATGGAGCATGGAGAGCAGGTCATCCAACAAACAGTAATTTTTTTTTTTTTTTTTAATCAGAGTCTTGCTCTGTCGCCCAGGCTGGAGTGCACTGGCGTGATCTTGGCTCACTGCAATCTCTGCCTCCCAGGTTTAAGAGATTCTCCTGCCTCAGCCTCCCAAATAGCTGGGATTATAGGCACCCACCACCACCCCTGGCTAATTTTTTGTATTTTTAGCAGAGACGGGGTTTCACCATGTTGGTCAAGCTGATCTTGAACTCCTGACCTCAAGTGATGCACCTGCCCTGGCCTCCAAAGCGCTGGGATTACAGGCATGAGCCACTGTGCCCAGCCCCAACAAACAGTAATTGATGCCCACCCCGCGCCAGGTCACTTAGTAAGGGAGACTGGCACATGACCTTATCTCTCCACCCCTACACACATGTATGTGTACAGAGGATCTACCCGGGATGCTTGGACCCTCCAAGTGGGAAGTTGCCAGCATCAGTCATCACCTTAAAAAGAGCCACAGCCTGGCAGTCCCAGGACCCTGGATGCCACAGCCAGGGAGAGCAAGTGATGCCCACTCTTGGCTCTGGGAGAGGGACCTGGGAAATCAGTGCCCTGCATCTTCTCTGCTGTCTTGGCTGGTAGCATCAATTCCATTGACTAGTGAAGAAATCTGTTTAACCTAATGTGCTTCAGATGCTCTGCCTCAGTCCCCATTGAGCTGGGCACACTCCCCTGCTCCCCATCTTCCCCTGCCCCTGCCACCTTCTCCCTGCCTCCCCCATCCCGGCATTGACCCCTCAGGTTCCCACTTCTTCTCTCCTTCTCCAGGGGCTGCCTGGCCGCCTCTGCCTTTTCAAAGCCCAGTGGTGCTCCAGGCCCAGCTCCAATGCTCCGCTTGACACAGCAGCCCTCCCTGACCCTCTCCCCAGCGGCAGAATCGATCCTGCCTGCTGCACCCAGGGAGTGCCCCATACTTTCCACTTTAGCCTTCTCCTGCTGGCTCCCACCTGTCCACTCGCACATCTGCTGTCCCCACAAAGGCCATGAGCAGCCCAGGCAGGGCAGGGCTGGGCTGATTCCTCTCCATGGCTCCTCCCTCCTGCACAGGTGCAAGCTCCACAGAGGACTGGCACCACCTCCCTAACTTGCTCCACCTCCTGTCACTGAAGGTGGACACTCTTCTCCTCTCGTTCCTTGACTTTCAGTCTTTGATTTTCATTTTTAGAGTTATATTCTTCTTTCCTTTCTCTCTCCCCTTTCCAATAGCCCACTTTCTATTGGGGTGCCCTATTCCTGCCATCCTGTGCACAGAGGCATGCACGGTGCTTTCATTCCCTCTCTTCCCATGCATTCTTGCATCTCTTGGCTAGGAGTCCCTCTGTGGTCCCCAAATCTCCCCTGCACACAGACTCCAGATCTTCATGCCCCAGAGGCCCCTGGAGCTTCAAGGAGGCTCCCATTTCTAATTTAGAAGGAGGGTCAGGGGTATTTCTCCTTGGTTGGGTCTTGGGTTAGTAATGAGATTTGAGGCAGGGAACTGAGATGACTCCTGTTGCATTCACAGCTGCCACTGAGTCCTCTACCCACCTTCCCCCACTCTCTGTTTGAGCTCAGACCCACAAGGAGGCCACTGGAACTCCCAGAACACACCCTTCTATCCCCAGCCTAGCTCCCCAGGGAGGGAAGCACTTGCAAAGCTGTCTGCTGCCCTCTGGTGATGCACTAGGGTATTGCAACTTCAGGGGCGCGGGGGTTGGAGTGGGGGGGCTCTTGCCTGGGGCCCCCAGTCACCAAGGATGGGTCTTGTCTCTCAGGGCTAGGGACCCTCCCTTCTTCATCTCTAGGTTCTCAGTGCTGAGCACAGGGTCTCCGGAAAGACTTGTTAAATTAATGTGCTGACGTGTTATCCAAATATGGAATTATGGCTTCAGCAAAACTCTTCCCCATCCATTGTTTGATTAAACCCTAGCAACCATCCTGTGCAGTGCAGATCTCAGATCCTATTTAGGGGGCTCAGATGCAGCCCAGAGAAGAGAAGCAACTTGCCCAAGAGCTGAGAGAGCTCCCCCTCAAGGCAGAATTATCCTCCCCCGGCAGCCTCCCCAGCTGAGGAGGCTGAGTCCTATGCTGATGGAATGGGGTGGGGGCAATGGGGTCACCTGCTCCTACCTCTGGGTAATGGCTTGCCTGGATCAGGGGCCTTCCAGAGACAGCATCTTCACCCAGAGTCAACCGTCAGGAATTGCAGCCCAGTGCCAGGAAGCACCCCGGGTGGAGTGGTGGGGAGTTAGTTCCGATGTCGAATGCACCTTGACATGTTTCAAGCACCTCAAGTAAGGGCTTGCCTTAGTTATTCATTTGTCATTTTAGAAGTGTTTGTTTGTTAACTGTAGACATCGAGTGACAGAGATGAGCAGGACAGGTAAGTTCCCTGTCCCCACGGAGGTGACATTCCCAGTGCTATGCTAGCAACACAGAGAGAGGTGAGGAGGCGGTGGGGCTCTGCAAGGAAGAGGTCAGATATCGGGGGGGCTCTTTCTCTACTTCCTGGATGGCGAGCGAGATGACGCAGCCACTCAAAGGCCAAGGAATGTGCATTCTGGCAGAAGGAAAGCAAGGACCTGAGACAGGAGCAAGCTCAATATGTCAACAAAGAACATAAAAATGTCCAGAGGGACTGACAGAGTTGGTGAGCCGTGCAAAGAATGCAGAAGATGAGGCCAGGCCTCATGGAGCAGTCTTGTGGAACTTGACTATTAAAATGCAGATTCTCAGTGGGGCTGGGACAGGGCCCCAGAGTCTGCATTTCCAATGTCCTCCTAGATAAGGCTGATGCTCCTGCTCTATGGCCCACTCAGGGGAGCCAGAAATCTCCCAGTGCCCAGGCCAAACCCCTAGCCCTTGAAATCAGAACCTCAGCAAGGGTGAGGGACACAGGCATCCACGTATCAGATCATCCAATCTGCAGGTGAGTTTGAGGACCACTGTTATAGAACATCCTTGGCCATTAGAGAGAATTTGAATTGTATTCTGAGTGACGAAGAGTCACTGAAATTGACCTCGGTTTGAGTTTTAAGCTGCTAAATAATGAAGCAGGGAGATCGGGGTGGGGTGTGACGGAGCTGGACAGGCAGAGGCGGAGAGAAGGGATGGGGATGAATTAGGAAGCAGACCTGGCAGCACTCGCTGATGGGCTGGAAAGGGGACACCAGAAAGTGAGAGAGAAGTTAAAGGTGGCCCCTAGGGCCATAGCCATTGCATTTGGGAGGAGAGGGGCTCCTTCCTGAGAAGAGGAGACTGATGAAGACTAGCTCAGGCTGAGGGTGTAGGACAGAACTCACGAGTTCTGTTTGGATCAGGTTAGACATATCTGTTAGACGCCTGAGCACAGACTGCAAGTAGGTTGGTGGAAACACAGGGCGGGGGAGAAGTTGTGACCACAGATACAAATATGGGAGCCACCAACACACAGATGCCACTTAAAGCCACCATCCCCTCCAGACTCAGGACAGATCTGCTGGCAGTCTTCAGACATCACCCAGGCCAACCCTCTCATTCTCCACCTGAGAAACCAAGGCCCAGAGACTGTGGATGACTTCCGTAAGGTCACACAGCAAGCCAGCCGCAGAATCAAAAGTCAACTTCTGACTCCTAAAGGAGAACTGTTTCCATTCCATAGTGCTCAATGCAGCTTTCTCCTGACCTGCAGCCTGCTGGGCAGAATTGCTGATATGGCAAATCATTTCTATGTCTGCAGTCAGGAAACCAGAGCTGTTGGAAATTATCTACACACACACACACACACACACACACACACACACACATTATCCTTTTCCTTCTAAGTAAAAAATCAGTAACCAGGCTGTCAGCTTTATTACTAATTATGCAAGTGCTTTATTGCTGGTATTTAAAAAAATTGAAGGCTAAAAATGTCCGGGAAAGACCTAATTTAGTAAACAGTTCACAATAAAGTATTTGTTGCTGTGGTATTTCTTCACATTAGAATTTGCTCCGGGTGCTTCAAACCCTCTTTAATATTATTGCAGTCTAATAAAATTCCCGGTTCTGGGAGAATCTTTGCCTTGGAAGATCATCGTGTTTCAGGGAGTGATGGTTAGGTGGGATTGACTAAGGAAAAGAAGTCTTCTAAAACTTGCCATTGATAGAAATGACAGAGATAAAAGTTGGTGGGCCATTGGGCCATTTGTACAAAATAGGTACCATCACCTGTGTTTGCAAATAACAGACTTCAACTGAGATAATGAAGCAGCATTGCACAAAACTGCAGGGCAGGGAAGCCTTCCTCATTTTACAAAAAGGAAGGAGAGGATCAGAGACATTGAGTGACTTGCTTGAGGTCACATATCCCAATAGCGATGGAGCTAAGCCAGGGGCCAGCCTTCCTCGTGTCCACCTAACAGCTATCGTTTTCTTTCCAGCTCACAACTTAGGTCCTTTCTCTGTGCATCATGGCTTCTTGCCACCTGGGTTTTTCTACACCCACCCAGCAGCCAGAGTGAGCTTTCTAAAGTGAAATCAGATCATGACACCTGCTGCTTGAAGCCCTCCATGGGCTTCCCACTCACTTGGGATAGAACCCAGTCTCCCATCAGACCTAGGAGACCCTGTATGCTTGGCTCCATCCACCTGGCCAGCCTCATCTCCTACCCTCTCCCTCTCCAGCTTCCTAAACATCAGCTTCCGGACACCTTGGCCTTCTCGCCAAGCTTGTTCTTACCTCAGGACATTTACTCATGCTTTTTTTTGCCGTGTCAGATAAAATGTCACCTCTGCAGAGATGCTTTCCCTGACTGCCTCACCTCCACCCAGAAGTTTCCACCCCCATGCCCCATCATTCTTAACCCATTGATCCGATTTGTTTGCTTGTTTTGCATTGATTGCTACCCAGTAAGATTCATTTATTTATCTGAATATACAATTTCCTTTTTCCCTCTCATATCAAGCACCCTGAGGATGAAAACTTGGTCCCCCTGCCCCTCCTCAGAATGGCACCAGGCAGCCCCTCCCTAGCCAGGGGCCAGTGCAGATTTCTTATACGATAAGCGAATTCCTGGTCAGAGGGCCTGGCTGTTGGGCCATCAGCCGGCATTGGGCAGAGAGGCCTGAGTTATAGTCCTGATCCTGTGACAGAGCAATAGGGTGAGTTGGCCAGTCACACAATGTATCTGAGCCTCAGTTTCCTTTTTGTCCAATGCACAAATGTGAGGGGGTGCTGGATGACAGGAAGCCCCCTCAGCTTCACTTATCAGCCCCTTCCTTGGTGCACGATTGAGGGAAACAGGCAATAGGCCAGGCCCCAGGGTGACCGGGCTCCAGGCACAGCCAGGACTGGGGCTGGGAACCTGCAACCTGCCAGGAACCCAATCAGCCGATTGGTTCTGCGTATTGGCATTTGGATTCTCAGGGGAGTGGCCTGCCCTCTCAATGGCATTTCTTTGTGAGCTATGCTGACACTCCCAGTTATTATTTGGAGAGGTTTGGGGAGGCTCAGTTAATTGATGACATATTTCCTTCCTTGACAGGGCATTTGTTTGGCCATGTCTTGTTTTTTTCCCCCTGCTTGGTTAATGTTCCTGGGCATGTTGAGTATTTTGTGGGGACCGTGGGACTAAGTCCAGTCATAACTCTCCCTCCTCCTCCCCAACCCTGCCAGGGGCTTTTGAACACTTTCATTTAACTTCCCTGGACCTCTCCTTCCCCCATGAGAGTGATGATATAACAAGAGCCCTGAGATCTGAGGACTAATAATAACAGTGCTCACAGTAATGTTTATCAAGTTCTTAACATGTGCCCTGCCCTGTTCTAAGCACTTCACTTGCATCGACTCATCTATCCTCACAATATTACAACAAAGCGGGTCCTGTTATGATCTCTATTTGTAGATGAAAAGATGGAGCTCAGAGAGGTTAAGTGACTTGCCCAAGCTCACACAGCAGGCAAGCAGCTGAGCCGGGACTCAAACCTGCCTTCTGGGTGAAAACTCAGCAACAGGGCACAGGCTGTCCACCACTGCCCTATGAGTGCTTCAGCAGGCTTGGGAAAAGGAGATGCACAATCCCCATCACCCTTGGCCACGTGCAGGCAGACAGGCAGCTGTGGTCAGCCTCTGCCAGGAGCTATCAGTGGTGACACTGGGCAGGACTCAGAGCTTCAGCTTCTTCATTGGTAAAAGGAATCACAACTCTGACCCCCAAGCTGCGGTGAGGGCTGTAGCGGTTCTCATCTTCAGGGTGCCTAAGCCAGCATCTCAAGCACAGTGCATGAAGTAAAGGAGGGCTCGACCCCAGGCCCTTGCTCGTGCTGTGCTTCAGAACTTACACATTCATTCTCCTGAATGGAACAAATGTCACATTATAGAATGCAATCGTGATCTTAAGGAGAGAAGGTTGTCGCATCATAGATGACCCTCTCAACGGCCCCTAAAGGAACACCCTGCTCCCTTGGGTGACCTCATGAGCCTCTCTCTTCCACGATTTGGCGAAGGTTCCCTTCCTCCTACTAGTCTGTGGCTCCTGGAGGGAGAGGTCATGTCCACATCTCCCTCCTCACTGCCAGACGCTCACCCAAGGTCCCGCAGAGCTCAGCACAAACAGGTGAGGAGGGAACAGAAGAATTAACGAGGGATCTGGCCTCTCCCTCTGCTTCTTGGGACATGGCTCCTCTCCCTGGCCAGCCTTCCTAAGTGCAGCCCCTGCCCTATCCACCTTCTGGCCTGGAGACATCACTGGACATCCTATTCATTTCTTCATTCAGCAAACACATGGTGAGCACCTCTGATGCACCAGAGGCCAAGTGCAGTGGGATTATTGGGTCATAAAAAAAAAACCAGACCCCTCCACACACACAAGAAGAATTTCTGCTTGCAGAGCACATGTACAGTTTAAATATTTTACATGGATTCTCTCTTTCAGCTCCACAACACCCCTTGAGGCAGCTCATGCCCCATGTCCCATTTTTAAAAATTAAAAAACTGACGCCCAGACAGACATGTAAGGAGGCAGTTATAGTACAGTGTGCAGAGCCCCGGGATGGGCTGTGGGAGCCAAGGGCATGTGTGTTCCATGCCCGGGCTTCCTCCACTTCCTACCTCCCCCAGGAGACTCAGATATGGAGAAGGAGCCCCCTTTTCTGGCTTGACCTGAGTGCGGTGGGAAGGCAGGGAGATGGCCTTGCTGACCTGTGAGACCTGTGGACCTGGCAGAGCCTGAGTCCATGCCCAGGACCCATGCAGCCTGCAGAAGAGACCCTGGATTTTAAGGTGGGCATCAGGCTAGATCAGGGCAGCAGGGCTTGGCAAGCCCAGGCCAGGGCACTCACAGGTGCAGCCTGGAGCTGCTGGGAAGTGGGGGCCACTTGGCACCTGGTGGCACCAGGTCCCCATATTCATATTGCTACCTCCAAGGAGGGACTGCAGCTCTGCCTCAGAGCTCTACCAGCTGGGTGAGAGCCCCTCACTGCATACCCCCATACTCTCCACCCCCAGCTTCCCCCGAGCAGAGCCACTGAGAAAGAGGAGGAGGTAGCTACAGGGAGTTTGTCTGTGGGCCTGATGCCCTCAAAGGGCTTCCAATTGGAAATGTCACTGCCATTGCCCTTAGGGAAATGAAATGAAATATAAAGGCGTAGTTCATCTCTGTAGCCACCCTAGGGGCAATGATGCCACCGTTTGCTAATAATAATACACTCTCGGGTCTAGGGCTAACTGTGTGCCAATCCAAGTGCACTTACCTGTGAGAACTCAGCCATGGAGGGGATGGCACTGTCAGCCCCATTTCACAGATGGGAAACCTGAGGCACCAAAAGGTTCAATGCCCTCCCCCAGGTTAGACACCTGGCAAGGGGCCGAGCCAGGATTTGAACCCAGGCAGTCAGGTTAGGGTACCAAGCCTTCCCCAGTAGACCACACCCCCTCCTTTCCCTGTTGGCCTGTAAGTTCATTTCAGGGCATCCCCACATCTGCCCCTTTCACAGTGTGGGACCTCAGGCAGATCAGTTGGCCTCTCTGAGCCCCTGCATCGCACTTTCCATGACAGGGAGCTCAGTCCTCCGCACCCTGGGTGACCCTTCTCTCCACCGCCTCTAGCCGCTGCTGAGGGCTGGCCTCCTTTTGCTTCTGCCCTCTGCCAGTGCGGGAGGCAGCAGTCAGCAGGGAGGAACTGCGGTCTGATGGAGGAAATACCAGGGTGCCCTGGGAGGGCTGGAGCTGCTGGAAACGGAGCAGGGCCGGCAGAGTGAACTGATTAAGAGAGGCTGGCAGGGGAGGGAGAGAGTCTGAACTGAGTCTCCACACCATTAGCTCTCCCGCTCTGTTTCTCCACCACCTACCCAGGCTGTGATGCCAGCCGACGAGGCCCTGGGGTGTGCATGGAGGCCCTGCCAGCTGCTCTAGCTGCTGATGGGCCAAGGGGGCTCTGGACTTGTCATAAGCTCCCTTTACACACCACTAAAGGTCCCCAGTCCTGCCTGTGGCTGCATGTGCCTCCTCCTCTGCTCAACAGCCCACCATCCCCAGCCTCATGAAGGCTGACAGAACCAACAGATGCCTTGGTGAGGCCTTCAAGGCTCTCCACTGTGGAATGCCTACCAATTTCTTTTCATTTTACGTTAAAGTATAACACACACACAGTTAAGGGCTTTATAAAGGAGTTGGTATCCATGCACACACAGCTGCCCAGGTCAAGATAAACATTCTCAGCACCTCACGAAGTTTCCTGATCCACCAAGAGGGAGGTGCTATTCTGACTTTTGTATGAACTTAGACTAGTTTTTCCTTAAGTCTAACTTAGACTATTAGAATGTCGGGGAGATTTCTCTATGTGGTTGCTCGTAGCAGTGGTTTGTTCTTTTTCATTGCTGTGTAGTACTCCACTCCGCATGGACTTTATTAGTTTATTTAACTATTCTCCTGTGGAGGGGCATTGGAGCTGTTGCTTCCAGTTTTTGAGCCACGACAAGTAAAACTGCTTTGAACATAAGCATTCCTTTTTCTTGGATGTATCCCTGGGAGAAGACATGTGGGGTGCAGGGAAGGCAAATGTTCGTCTTTCAGAGATGCTGCCTGTGCTTGTTTGCCAAGGCTGCTGTAACAAAATGCCACAGACTGGGAGACTTAAAACAACAGAACTGTATTCTCTCACAGGTCTCAAGGCTAGAAGTCTGAAATCAAGGTGTTGGCACGGCCACACTGCCTCTGAACGCTCCAGGGAAAAGTCATGCCTGCCTCTCCTCACTTCTGGTGGTTGCCAGCAGTCCTTGGCATTCGTTGGCTTGTAGACACATCACCCCAGACTCCACCTCCATGATCACACGGCATTCTCCCGCTGTGTGTCTGTCTCTCTGTCCAGATTTCCTTCTTAGAAAGACACAGTCACTGGATTAGGGCCCACCCAACCCCAGCCTGACTTTATCTTAACTTGATTACATCTGCAAAGACCCTATTTCCAAATCAGGTTACATCCACAGGTCTCAGGGGTTAGGATTCAACAGATCTTTCGGGAAGGGGGAGCGCAATGCATCCCACAACACCACCTACCAGTTTCAAAGCACGTGTACACATTCCCATCCCCGCCAGCAGGATATGAGCACTCCAGGTGCCCCACATCCTGTGTATCCCCCCTCTTGACCCAGCTGCAAGGATGACTCCCTATTTCTGAAAGTGTTCACCATGCCTCTCCCCATCCAGACTTTGCAGGAGCAGCACCCACCACCTCTGCCTGGCAAACCCCTCCCCATCCATAAGACTAATCCCTGTCCCCAGGAACCTCCCCCAACACATCTGCCCTGGCCAAGTTCAGCGGGCCCTCCCTCTGCTTCATCTCTGCACTTTGGTCATTCTGGACAGCTCCACTGTCATTCTGTGTCAGGGAAGACTGCAGCCTCTGGAGTGGCGGAGCTGGTCTTTGAATCCACGTGAACAAGTGTCTTCACCTCTCTGTCATCCATTTCTTCACCTGGATTGTTCCAGGAGGAAGCCCAGGGACCACCTGGCTCCTGTATTAGTCTGTTCTCACGCTGCTAATAAAGATGTCCCCGAGACTGGGTAATTTATAAAGAAAAAAAAATTTAATGGACTCACAGTTCCACATGATCAGGGAGGCCTCACAATCATGGTGGAAGATGAAAGGCATGCCTTACATGGCGGCAGACAAGAGAGAATGAGAACCAAGTGAAAGAGGTTTCCCCTTGTAAAACCATCAGATCTTGTGAGACTTATTCTCTGCCATGAGAACAGTATGGGAAAAATTGCCTCCATGATTCAATTGTCTCCCACCAGTCCCCTTCCACAACACATGGGAATTACGGGAACCACAATTCAAGATGAAATCTGTGTGAGGACACAGCCAAACAATATCAGCTCCCTCCTCTGGTCTCTCTGGGTCTCTGCTCAGGTGTCACCTCCCCAGAGAGGCCTTCCCTGACCATCTTCTCCAAAATGTCATCCCATCACCAGGTTCACCTTCTGCTTCTCTGTAGCTTGTTTCTCTGCCTAGGGGTGGGCAGGGCATCCCCATTTGTTTGCCCATCTCTTGTCTCCGTCTCGCACTAGAAATCAAGTTTCCTCTTGTCTCCTGACATCTTGAGCACCTGGAAGGTTGCCTGAGGCAGTCAATACATATCTGTTGAATGAATGAATTAAATGAATCTGCAAAATGAAAACAAAAATAGCATCTACTTGCTGGAGCAGCGGTAATTGTCAGGAGATTCACTGAGACAGGTTGTGCTCAGTTAGGTTTTATCCCAGTAGGAACTCGGTCAGTGTTAACTGTTGTGTTAGCTTTTTATTGCTTCTGTCGCAAATCGCCACCAACTTGGTGGTTTAAAATAACACAAATTTAGTATCTTACAGTTCTGGATGTCACAAATTCGAAATGAGTCTCACTGGGCTAAAATCCAAGTGTTGATCGGGCTAAGCTCCTTCTAGAGGCTCCAGGGACAGTCTACTTCCTTACCTTTGCAGCTTCTGGAGCCCACCCGCATACCTTGGCTTGTGGCCTCTTTGTGGCAGCAACGGCATCGCTCCGGCCTCCACTGCCATCATCACATCCCCTCCAACTCCGACCCTCCTGTCTCCCTCCAATAAGGACATGTGTAATTATATTAGATCCATGTGGATAATCCAAGATAATCTTCCCCATCTCAAAATCCTTAATCACACCTACAAAGCCCCTTCTGCCACTAAGGAAACATCGACGGGTTCCAGGGATTTGAACGTGGGCATCTTTGAGGCAGGAGGGTGCATTACTTACTACAGCTGTGGTTATCACTGTGACAATCATTCACCATGTCCAAGTTTGCCTCCTCTGTTGGACAGCGACCTTGTTGCAGCATGGACCCTCTTCTTTCTTTCTGTGTCTCCAGTTCCCTCTTCAGGGTCTGGCACTCAGGAACGTGGCCTGAGCTCCTGAAGGGCAAGAGCCCCGTGTTACTCATCCCTGTGCCCCCACCGTCCAGGGCTGATCCTGGCCCCGAACATTTGTTGGACTGAGCAGACCCGCAGGTACCATGCAGGACCAGTGAGGACAGAGCCCCAGCAGAGGGACAGGGAGGACCTCTGGGTGGAAGGTGAGGGAGGGGAAGAAGCTCAGGGAAGTCTCGGGCTTCAAATGAGAGAACTTGCCCTTGCCCCGCCTCAGGTGGGTCCCTCCCAGGGAACCACTCATGGAACTGGGTCTCTGCTATGGATAATAAAGCTAAAACATAAGGAACACTTCAGAGTTGGGTCAGCCAACTGGAGCCAGGCTCCTAGCCTCTGAATCCCGGTTCTGCCACTTCCTGGCTGTGGAACCCTAGGCAAGTCACTCATCTCTCCGTGCCTGTAGAGATGGTTTCCCCATCTCTAAAATGGAGATGATGATAATTGTAGCTACCTTGCAGAGTGCTCGTGAGGCTTATATGAGTTAATAAAGCTCTTAGAACTGGCACCAGGTATGCAGGATGGGGGCTGGTGATGACTATGTGCTAAGCACCCAATGTGGACTTTAGCCTCTGCCACATTCATTCAGTGAACGTTTTCTGAATACCTGCTCTGAGCCAGACATGGTGCTGGGCTCCAGGGAGACAGCAGTGAGCAATTCTGCCTCTGGCTACACAGGGCTCTCCATCACCACCTAGATAAGGATTAATATTGCTCCCATTTTTCAGATGAGAAAACCGAGGCCTAGACATGCCAAGTGCTTGCCTGAGGCCACCTACTTAGAAAGGAGAGGAGCCAGTATTTAGAACTGGCCTGCACTCTGGGCCAGTGTGCTCTCTCACCTTTCAGATTTGCGGTGCTGGGACCCGGAGCCCTGGAACTCTGCCCTGAATCTTTCTGGAAAACTTGGAAACAGTTTTGAAGCAGGGGTCTTTTCCTTTATTACGGCCGTCTTGGGAAGACATGAAAATTTGGCTCTGATCAAATTAGGCCCGTGTTGTGATATAACTTTGTGTATCCACCATAAAGCTAATAAACTAATAAATTAGACAGAATGAAAATATCATTGGGCAAGACTGCACACTGAAGCATTGCTGTAATTACTCTCACGACCGGGGCCAATTTCTCAAATTTCACCTTGGCCAAGTTTCTCAGCTCACCGTGTCCCTAATAAGGCATAACTCACTCTATAAACATTAAATTGACTTATTTATTTTAAATTACAGTGGAACTGAAACCACCTTGATAAACCTATTCTCATGCATCTGCCTTCCTCATAAGCACAGCCCACTGATTTTTTTTTTAACAAAGAAAATATCTAGTCTGTCTCAGAACTCATTCTCCAACCCAGCCTAGCTACCCCTTTCTTACCATGATTCCAGCTTAAGAGATTTGACTCACTCCCCTGAGGTTAGTGGGTCTCTTATAGATAAAGATGATTCATGCCTAATTAATAATAATAATGGTGCTACATTAATTGAGTGGGTTTGACTGGTATTGTGGGCCAGGCCCCTTGCTACGGCCTCTACAGGAACTCATTTAAACCTCATAATAAGCCTGCAAGGAGTGCCCTCTCATGATCCTTGCTTTGCAGGTGAGGGAGCCAGGGATCAGAGAAGGCAAGTGACTTGCCTGAGACCACACAGAGTGACTTGCAGTGGAGCTGGGACACAGCCAGGGAGGTCTCGTGCCAAAGCCTTCGTCTTCACCACTGTGCTACCCGAGCTCTCAGAGAACTTGCACCAATGGCCAGCTGGGAGTTCAAGCTGCCATGAGACACATTTATTTCTTGAGCGGTGGGAGGGGCTCAAGCCAGGTTGGGGGGAGGGGGAGGGGAAGAGCTGGATGGGCAGATGATGCCCATACTCAGTGGCAGGTACCATGATGGGGACACTTGCTGGGGGCCCCAGGAGGCCACAGGTATCTTCCTGGCCCAGCTGATGGAGGCGTAGGAGGGAAAGGGGTTTGGGAAGTTCATCAGAGATCATGATTGGTGCGTGAGTAGGGGATGACAAGAGGACAGTATCCCAGGCAGAGGGGAGAGCAGGGGCAAGGGCCAGGCAGTGTGTCCAGAGATCTGTGGCTAAAGTGAGGGGAGGAAAGTGTGGCCATGGGGTGGGGATAGGAGAGGATCTCAGCAGCGGAGAGCATTTCCATGGCCCATCCATGCTCTCCAGGGCAGGACTCATTTGGCCACATGCAGATGATGCAATAGCAAGCTGATGGTTTTGCTCCTCCTCCTGACCTCTGCTTTCATGTCCCTTCCTAGGTCAACTTTTCCTGACTTTCTGGTACAGCTTAGTCAGATCTTTCTGTTCTCAGGTCTATCAACACCCCAGATGCCTCTGGGAACTCCTCACACTATTAATTAAACACATATTTAAGTGGTTAGTTCCATCCCTGCTTGTAACACTAGAAAGTCAGCTCCATGAGGGCAGGAATCATGCTCATCTTGTTCACTGCTATCTTCCTAGTCATTACCCCATGTGCCATTGAGTGGTACATGCTAGACACTCAATGTAGAATTGTTGGATAGGTGGGTGGATGAATGGATGGATGGATGAATGGGTGTATGGGTAGATGGTGGATGGACGGATGGTAGGTGGATGATGGATTGGTAGATGGTAGGATGGATGGGTGGATGGGTAGAGGGATGGAGGATGGATAGATGATGGATGGGTAGACAGTGGATGGGTGGATGGTGGATAGGTGTGGATGGATAGACAGCTAGATGGGTGGATGGTAAGTGGGTGAACGAATAGCTGGAAAGATGAGAAGTGAGTGAATGGATGGATGGGTGGTGGATAGGTGTTGACGGATAGATGGCTAGATAGGCAGATGGTAGGTGAGTGGATGGATAGCTGGAGAGATGAGAAGTGAGTGGATGGATGGATGGATGGTTGGACAGATGTGCTGAAGGTTTAATGAGACGCTGTGTAGAAGCCTCCAGCATATACCTGACATAGAAAAGTCATTTGGTGTTCATTAGGTTGGAAACGCAATGCCCCAGCCATGCTCCAGTGCAGGTATTCCCGCTTGCCTCTCAAGCTCACTTTCTGGAAGGCAAAGACCCTGATGGGAAACCGAGACCCAGAGCCAACCCCAAGCGGAGGCATCATAGAGGCCAACTGAGGTCCTTGGCCCATGCCATTCACAGGGCCTGGGCTCTGCCAGACGATGATGCAGAGCGGTGGCGGTCAGGTGCCCCAGAGACCTTGGGCCTTGTCAGAGCAGAGCTGTCATCCTGTCCCCTCCTTCCCAGCATGAATCTGACTACTGCCCAGGCCAGAGGGAATGAGTTTCTGAACTGATTATTGGAGAATGGAAGTCTCCCTGCTGTTAAGGGAGCGGTCCTCAGGGCCTTCCAGAAACCACAGCTACCCTGCCCCTTCCTGACCCTTGCTTGTGGACTCAGAGGGTCCTATGCCTTCTCAGGGCTCTGCATGGACTCTCCTTCGTATCATCCTCTCTCCAACCTTGAACTCCGGTGTGAACAATTCTCCTACTGTCTTATGTGCAAGCCCCTGCCCCTCCATTTCATAGCAAGTCCCTAATGCAACCCGTGTCCCTAGGTCCCAGCTGTAGTCTGTCTCTGGGATGCCAATTCCTCCCGGATAAGACCCTGATTTGATTTTGCCTCTTGGATTGATAGTGAGATCTCCATTCTTTTTGTGTAACTTCGGGCATCTTACTAGACCTCTCTGTGCCTCAGTTTCCTCAACTGTAAAATGAAGATGAGAATATAGTACATAATATAGTCACATTACCTCATAGGCAGCATAGGGTTTCAAGGGGCTTAATGAGCTAATATGTGTAAAGTGCTTGGTACACACTAAGTGTTGTGTGTTATCTATTATTACTCAACAAATAAACATTGAACACCAATCCATGTCTGGCAACGTTCTCAATGCTGGGGCTGCAAGCAGGCAGAGGGGCTCATGGAGCTAACCTCAAGGACAGAGTCCACCCTTTGTTTTATTTTGCAGAATTGATCGACATCTCTCTCTAACACTCCCTGTTTGTGTGACCTTGGGGGACCCACATAATTTGACTGTGCCCCAGGTTTCTCACTGACCTGTGCCTGCCCCTCTAGGCTTTGGGCAGGGCTAGAGATAGCATGGATCAAGTGCTTAGAACCAGAGCTTTCTCAGTAAATGGTAATTAGTGTTGTTCATGTTAATTTTTCCAGGACCAGTGGTGGTTCCTCTACTCCAGATCTATGGCTAAAAAAGAACATTCCATGTTTTCCCATACTATCACCTCACTCCTTACCACAGTCCTGTGAGACAGGCATCACAGTACTGAATTTTACAGATTAGGAGACATTGCACAGAAAGGTTAAGCAACCCACCCAAGGTCATGGTGTTTTCAAGTGGCAGAGCTGAGATTTGACCCCAGGTCCGTCAGATGCCACCACCTGTGCTCCTGGCTACTAAGCCACACTCCTCTCCATGGGAGCCACACCTGAGAGCCAAGACAAAACTTTGCTCTTCCAGGAATCATTTGAAAATGTGGATTCTTGAGGCTTGGTCCTAAGTGTTTGTCAAGAGGAGCATCTATGCACCTTCTCTCTGGTGCACCTGATGTCTCCACGTTCCTGGGACCTCCTGGTGCTGTTCTTTTCTCCCACTCACTCTATGAGCATGAACCCACATTCGTACCCAGGAAACCCCTGGGTACAGCAGAAGAGAACTGAGTGATTGGAAGAAAGCATGAATACCAACGCCAATGCATGGCATGATGACAATGCAAACACACACATGCTAAATTCGGGGCAGGCACCGTCCTAATTGCCTTCTGTGTATTATCTCATTTAATCCTCTCAACAACCCATGAGAAAAGTACTTTCATTACCCCAAATTGTAAGGTGAGAAGATGGAGACACAGAGTGGTAGAGAAACTTACTCCCGGTCAGGCAGCGAGTCAGGATTCAAAGCTGGGCAACTAGGCTCTAGAGTCCCTGCCCCACCATCTTTGTCATCTACGCTATTCATGCAGGCCCTAGCAGTGGGGGCTGAAGAATGCATGGGAAAGGTTACCTGCAAAATGAAAGACCTTCCTAGAAGCCAGCAGGTAGTCATGTTGACTATAGATGGCTCTTCCCAAACCAGGATTGTGGGCCAACCATTGGCATTTCCTGAACCAGTGTAACTGCTAAATGATGCAGCTGTGGGAATGAGGAAGAACCCCTGGCCCTCCCTCCCAAACTCGCAGGTGGGTGGACAGTTACTTCTTTTCTTATTCTCACCTTGCCCTCACTACCACCAAAACCCACCTCTCCTTACGTTGTTGGCAATTGGCAGAAGAGACAGATAGTGAGGGTTTTTGTTGATTGTGATGTGTCCATTAAAATGTACCAGCTTGCCAAGCCACTGCTCACTTCTGCAGGCCTTGTCTCCACTGATAGAGTGCATGCATGTGCGTGTGTGTGTGTGTGTGTTTGGCAAAATGGGACTGTTTCTGCTTAGACCTTGGTGAGAATCCAAGGGGCTCACTCCATGAATTTGAATCCACTGGGCACTCGCCCATTCAGGTGGATGCCACCCCACGTCTTCCACGGCAGGATCAACCCTGAGGTCCCGACAGCCCCAGCTCTAACACTCGCTGACTTGCGCACTCTCTCCTGTGGGGCCCTTTCCTCACCAGACCTTGCTTACAAACCAGGGACTCACACCCCAGAACTAGCCTGTAAACATGTTCTATTTGACCAACATTGAAAATTTTTAATTAAAACTATGCTTTTAATTAAATCAATGACAAATTATTGAAAACCAGGAGATTTTACATACAAATCTATATGTTTGGCTTTGCTTTAAAATGCTGAAAATGTGGTTTTTATACCAGTTATTCCCAAATTGTAGTAAACAGCCACCCTAAATAATGGCTGGATTTAAACCAGGGAATGACCCCTTCCTTCCCCGACCGTCCACACCACTTTTTATTGTCTGAAATGATATCAGTGAGAACTAGTTTTGGCTCCATGCAACAAAAACCCAAAGTGAGTGTGTCTTAAACTAGATAAGACTTTATTTTTCTTTCTCCTAAGAGTCCCAGGTAGCCTGTCTAAAGGACAGAGGGTGCTCCATGGTGTCAGGGACTCAAGCTCCTTCCCTCTTGATGCTCCACTGTGCATGGTTTCCACTCTGAAGGTCAACTCAAAGTTTAAGAAGGCTGCACCAGCTCCAGCCATTACATCCACATTCCAGCCAGGAGGGAGCAGGAAGAGAAGAAGGACACTCCCCACCCACCCATAAGAACCCTTTAGGAATTTGCATGTAACACATCTACTTACATCCCACTGGCCAGAACTTAGTCACGTGGCCACTTGCTGCAATGGTAGCTGGGAAGTGTAGTTTCTATTTTGGGCAACCATGTGTCCAGCAAACTATCATAGTAACTATTACTATGAAAAGAAGCATAGCTGCTGAATTGTTCAACGTCTTTACACAGGTTGTAACCCTGTGAAGACGAAACTTTGTCTTTGACTTTGGCACTGAGCTTCTGCTACTTCATTAAAAATTTATGTACTGTTGTTCGTCTCATTAAGTTGTTCCAAGGAATTCACTAGGAGATGACGAGCGTAAATATGCCTAGGAGAGTTTGTGGTACTTAATATAAGCTCAGCGATTGTGCGTTTGTTTCATCTATTCTACCCCAGATGTCACGTGGCTCCCCTGTGTCAGGACTTTGCTCATCAGTGAAGCCTCCCTGAGCTCCCAGCAATTTCAAATTTTAAATATAAGCGCCCCCTCCACTCCCAGCACTCCCTATCCCTGTCCTATCTCTATTTTTCTAAATACACCTGTAATCGCCGACCTGCTATATTTTTCAAATGTTACTTTGTTCACCGTCTGTGTCCCTCAACTAAAATACAAGTTCTATGAGGACAGTGGTTTTCATTTCTATTGTTCACAGCTGTACCCCTAGCACCTAGGATAGACCCCGGTACATAGTAGGTACTCAGTAACAATATGTTGGATGCATGAATGACTGGACAGCTATTGCCTTCTCAGTGCTGGGTACTGTGCTAAGTGTGAGAGACAGAACAGGAATCAAGGTATCTTCTAGTTTCCATCTCCCCATGGCACCGAGCCCAGAGCCAAACACGCTAAGATAAATACCTATTACCTTGGATGGGATCTTGGTGCCAGCAGGAGTCCAGGCATTTTAATTTTGTTTTAACAAAGAGGCTGATGGGAGAAGCTGGCTGGCTCCTCTGTCTCCCATCTGCTGGCAGCCCTGGGCACCCTGGCCTGACCTTCCCCGCCTTCAGCACCACGTAGCGCAGGACAGTCAAACATAATTGGCCTGCCCTACTTTTTAAGAGAACCCAGATTGAAGGATTGGGCTTTTGGTGGGCTGACCTGTTTAAGAGCCTTAAGAGGAAGCTCGGAGTTTCAATTTTCCACTGCCAAAGCAAAGCTGTTTTTAGCTCCACTTTGATGAAGCGGCGGGAGTCAGGTTCGGCCTCGGGTCATCCATCAGCTGACCTGGTTGGGAAAGGCCTCCTGTGGGGGCCCCAGGCCTAACTGCAGCTTCGCAGGGAATGTTCAGGTTTGCTTTGCCCAACTGGAGTCATCAGTCCTGCTCTGAAGCTGCCCCTGGGCCATCCCAAAAGACACAGAGAGAGAGAGAGATCTCCAGCCACTCTCAAATATTTTATCTTGTTGATGGACCCTTGGACTTGAGTTCCTGCCCAGTTCCTCCAGGAATTAGCTGCGTGACCTCAGACAAATTGCTTGGCCTCCCTGGGCCTCAGTTTCCTAATCTGTTCAACGAGGTTCATCATTCTGATCTCAATGGATGGTTGTAGGTACTAAATGATACAATACCGGTTGACTGCTGTGTCTATCTCAGGCTTTGAGGATATTTCACCTGGACCCTCTCTCCCTGCAGGAAACTGGGCTGATTGACATCCACGCGGGTACGCCAAGTCAGCTCAGAGCTTTCTGTCTGAATTGCAGTGTTCTGGCAAGCTACCTGCTTTTCTAGGGGTCAAGGACCATCTCTTTGAACCTGTTTTCTGATCATTTTGTCAAACTGTGGTGGAAGAGTTTGGCGTTGGGGGCTGTGGCCCCATATTGGAGAGACCCATGTGATACGTCCTTGCTGGAGTTTGCTTCCAGGGAAAACATGGTCCCTGCAGACAAAAGGGTCTGCCCTTGGTCACCAGAAGCAGAGCCAGGCCCCCATGTTTCTCTAGAGCCACAGTCTAATGCCTCGATGACCCCAGAGTCCCCACTCACTCTGCCTGCCCTTTATGACTCTCTCTACAGCCTGAAAGAGTGTGTTTCTGTTCTGCCACTGACTGATGGTGTGACCTTGCAGAAGCCTGGGGCTCTCTGTGTGCTACACGCACCTCAAACAGCAACCAGCATGTGAGTTAAGGGTACTGTCTTCATCCGTTTGGAAAGCTATAACAAAATACCATAAACCAGGTGGTTTATGAACAACAAACATTCATTTCTCACAGCTCTGGAGACCAGGAAGCCCAAGGTCAAGGCAGATTCCCGGTTGGCGGGGGGCCTGCTACTTGGCACATGGAGCCTTCTCACCCCATGAGCCAGAAAGTGGCTGTGTCCTCCCATGGTGGAAGAGACCAGGCCGCTCTCTGGGAACTCTTTTGTGGGGGAGCTCATCCCACCCTAATCACCTCTCAAAGGCCCCTCCTTCTAATACAATTCCATTGGTAATTAGGTTTCGATATCTGAATTTGAGGAGGACACAAACATTTAGATCCTGGCAGGTGTCAGCTCTGGAGCCTGGCTGCAGGGTTCAGGGCCCAGCTTTGACATTCTCTGCTTGAGTAACCTCAGCCAACAAGTTATAAACAACATCCCTGTGACTCAGTTTCCTCATCTGTGAGGTCGGGGTGACAATAATAACACCTACTTCATGGGATTGTTGTAAAATTGAGTTTTACAGATGGGGAAACTGAGGCATTAAATAACTTGTCCCAGATCACTCAACTACAGCATGTTAAAGCTGGGCGGTTCTGGCCCATGGGAAAGTCTAGAGAGGCATCAGCTATTATTGTTCTTATTGCAAAGGGCTTTCCCTGAGAGTTGAATGAGATCAGTTTTCAGTGCCTCGCACAGGGTCTCGCACACAGGAGGTGCTCAGTGAACCTCTCACCGGTTCACAGATGAACGAGACCTGCATCAGGTCAGGGACCTGACCCTGACCTTGCACACAGTAGGGGCACAGCTGTGTTTACGGAAAAAGATCATAGCAACAACAGGTTGAGGAAAACCGGGAAACCCAGAGGCAGCCACCATCCACGCCCGTCTTCCCTCTTCTGCTGGAGGCAGGCTTGGTTCCAACAGGCTTGGGGCCTTCCTGATGCCAGCTCTCACCCACCGCCAAGTAGAGAGGCAGAGGCAGAGATAGAGATTCCTGTTAAATAAAGCAATCACGAGGGAGAGGAAGGAGGCGGTGAGCTCAGCCACGAGCCCAGCCTTCCGAGTTAGCTCACTGCCCAGCTTCTTTGGTCTCATTTCCCTTTGACCGACCACCTGGCTCCTGGTTCCCCACCACACGGAGTCTTCTTCTGAAGAGCACGTGCTCCATGCCCCCTGCCTGTCGGTCCTGAGATGGCATCACGTGAAGCTGGGAAAAGCAGTCAGAACCCTGGGCCCTCCCGCCCCTGCCCACCCCTGAACCCGGAGCCTGAGTCCAACAGGCTGACTGGTGAGGGGCTAAGTGGATCAATCAGGACCTGGAGGAGGAAGTGGTTTCCATGGCAGCAGCCAGCGTCTGGAAAAGAGACCTGGAGAGGAAGCCGGTGGAGAAGAGCGGGAGGTGTCGGAATGGGTGAAGGGGAGCAGGAAGCAATGGGCCAGGAAGTCAGGGGAAGGGGTCAGCCAGCGAAAGATGGAGGTTGGGAACAGGGAAGCAGGTTCAGGGCCCAAGGTGAACAGCAGTGGCTAGCCAGGGCGGGAAAGAGCGGTCAGGGCCAGCGACCCCAAATCTGTCACCACCCAAGGGCCCGTCACTGACTTCCTGGGCTTGGGTGATCTGGGATGCCAAGCTAAGCTCTCTCTGGTTTTTCTTGGGGAATTCATCATTGGAAAATAAAACCTGATTTCTCAGAGGCGCTTTCTCACATTGGAAATAGGTCCCTGCCAGTTTGCCCACTGGTAAATCATGACTGGCAAGTCTGGGGCACTCCTCTGGTCAGGAGTAAAGGAGCTTTCCATGGTGACCTCGTCCTGTCCCAGCTTCACCACCCAGGGCCTCAGGACAAAGGACTTGAGGTGCAGGAGCTGAAGCTGAGGGCTGATGACCTGCTTGAGGTCACACAGTCCTGGGAGGCAGAGTGGAGTGTGGTGAGCCCCACCCGTCCAGCCCCAAAGGTCCCCTTGCAGTGTGCAGATAGAACCGAGAAAGATGTGGCTCAAACGTGGCCCAGTGTGAGTCGAGAGTTGTCCCCTCGTCCTCACCCTTCATGGTCAGCAGGAGGAAATGGCCAAGGAGCCTGAGGCGGGCCCCAGGCTCCCTGGAGAGGGTGAGGGGAGGGCTTAGGGAGGGAGCTGGGGGCAGGGTGGAAAGGGCATTGGCTGGAGTGTTCTGGAAATTCTCCCCTCTGTGCCTCCTTTCTCTGGTACCCCTCCTAGCCAGCCCTGCATTCCAACAGATGCCACAGATATTTTGTACCCACTGAGCAATTGTATGACAGAAACAGTTTTCAGGTTGGGGGGGCGGGGAAAATCATACCAATGGCTTTTTAAAGGCCCTGAAGAAAAATAGTTCAGGCAGCCTTGGAAAGGGCGAAAACACACAAGGAGGAAGGTCATAAAATTCTCAGTGTCGAGGGACTCAGCTCTTAGATAGTGGGGCTTTTCCGGAGGCTCCAGTCCCCCTGCCCAGTGCTGCCCCATCCCTTCCTCTCCCTCCGGGTCCCACTCCCCCACTCCCCACTCCCAGGTTATACAACCTGGGAGGCCTCCCATCTGTGCTGAGTGTTCTCAGGGAAGCCCACCACATTGAGAATGGCCGGGCTCCTGACTGGCTCCCCAGCCAGAGGAATGGCTGGAAGGAGGCCGGAGACCCCAGGCAGTGGGCTCCCAGCCCCATGGAATGATTCTGCCACGTCTTTTCCCTATTTGGCTGAGGGAGAAGTTGGACCCAAGTTCTCCCGCGTTGTGTGGTGAAAAGAGCACCAGGTATTTCTGTTTCATTGAGATGCCTTGACTCATTCAGACTTTTGGCTCACAGCAGCCACGGCTGCGGATCACTGAGCCTCTGGATGCATCAGCTTTGTAACAAGATCGCCGGATCGCCAAGCCTCCAACCGCCTGCAGGGGGCGGTCATGAGCCCCCATTTCCCAGAACCTTTGGCCCCGGTGGACTGGCCTCTCCTTCCCAGATCTGTTGCTGATTGCTGCCTGGCCTTGCGTAAATCACTGTCTTTAGTTTTCTTGACTGGACAACCCAGGACCAGCTGGTCACCCTGGTTAAGACCAGGCTTTTCTGGGAGAGCTATTAAAGGAACAGAGCTTCACGTACATTCTGTGCTCACAAGACAGGTCCCTTAGCTCAAGTGAAGGTCTCCTGTGTCCCCCTGCTTCTCTGCTTGGTGCTGTCCAGTGGCCCCACACCTCCCGGAGGAAGTGTGTCCCTACTGTGTCCCTGGAAAGGGTCTGATGGAGGAGAAAACCCAGGGCTTGGCCAAAAGGAGGGGAGGGGGTCATTTCTGGATTTCGAGTTGTTCTGTCATCGGTATCCTTGGAGTTGAAACTTCGCCTTCACAGGCAGGTCCCCAGGAATATATTGATGCCATTGTTAAGGTGTCCTTAGTCAAGTTCACACCAGGGAGGATGAGACAATGTGCTCTTGAGCTAGGTCTGGAGTCTAGGTCCCACTTTCTGGGCTGAGCTCGAGTGTAGACCCACCTCCACCAGGCAGGGAAAGACAGAGAAGTGCGTCGTCATCTCTTTCAGAAGCTGGAGGATGGGAAGCAGGTACAGAGCAGGGGTTGGGAGAGCAGAGCGAGGCTCAGCATTTGGTTAGTGCAGGGGCCATGTCTGTGTATGGCCAGCTTTCTGGCAGTCCCTGGTGTTTGAAAGAACCCCTGTCCTCAAGTAATTTCCATTCAACGATATTCATTAGGCAGCTGCACTCTGTCAAAAACATCCAACCACTGGGCTCTGGTATTTGGGGTTTGGTGAAGCCAATGGAAGGAGAACACCCAGTGTGTCTGTGGCGGGGCAGGGCAAGGGTAAACAGATGGATGGACTGATGGGGAGGGAGAAGGACTGAGGCCCTGAGTCTTCGAGCGGGCTTCTCTGACCAGCAGCAGCAGCACCTGGGGGCTGGTTAGAAATTCTCAGGGCCCCGGAACAATTCTACCATGCCTCTTTCCTATGTGGCTGGGGGAAAAATTAGACCGCAACTCCCCAGCATTGCTTGGTGAAAAGTGCACCAGCTATTTTTGATTCACTGAGACTCCAACTGTAGGCTCACCGGAATCTGCATTGGAGCTAGATCCTCAGGGGATTTTTGTACATCCCAGCATCCCCCTGGGGTCTCCTGTAGGGGATCCCACCCCACCACAAGGTCTAGGGAGGCCCTTTCCTGCCTGTCTCCATCTGTCTTCCCAGGTCTGCCAGCTACCACAAATGCTACCCCCAGTAGCCAATCTATTCCCCAGTCCTGGGAGGTATGTTTCCTCACCCAGGGACTGTGATGGAAAAGCAAGACGCTGTGAGGGCAGCCGGGGATAGGCAGCAGCCAGGGCTGGCTGAGCAGGTGCACACCTGGGCCACCGGGCCAAGCTAACTGACCTGAGCCACCCACAGCTCCCAGCCAGTTGTGCAGATTACACAGGTGTGAGGAGGTGGGGGGAAGGGCAGAGACCTCTTCCCCGCCCGCACCCCCCTTTTATTTCCAGGGAGCAGCAAACCCTTTCCATGTGTCTTATTAGCAAACATCCCTCTAGTACCCAAAGTGGCCACTTTATGGCCAGTTTTATTAGCTCTGCCTCACGGCTCTATCCAGGTGGAGCAAGCATTCTGCAAATGTTGCCCCCGTATCACAGGGCATGACCCTGAACTTGGAGAGTGAGCAGGTGTTGGAAGGAGTGAGAAACAAGGCCCAGGTCTCAGGAAAGAAGCAGCCCATCAGGGATGCGTGGCAGGCACAGAAACAGTAAAACTTCATTACTTCACACTTGGGATCTTTCCAGCAGGAATGAGGGAGGGCAGAGCCCAGGCAGCCACTTGGCTCATAAGATTGCAGGGGGTGTGTTTAACCTACTTGCAGGAATGACTCTGTCCCCAGTCCTTTAGAAGCTTGGTTTCCATGCAAACAATGGTTATACAAATGAAAAGCTTCTCTCATCTCTTCATTAAAGCACAGCCTCAAAGGACCCATCACTACCTGAATCTTTTCTGTTAGCCCAGAATGAGATACTGGGTATATAAATGAAGACGTCTGAATTACAAAATGCTTTTTAAATTGGGTAGATTAAGAAAGTTTGGTCCTGAAGAGTCTTCTTCTTCGGTTGCTGAATTTTGGCAAGAGATGCAAAGCCACACACCACGTTCCTCCCTCCATCTGTCCCTCCCTTCCTCCTTTCTGGGTCTGGGCCATATCTGAGTTTGCAGTCAGACTGAATTTGGGCTTGCTCCTCCAGTCGATGGAAGCTGCAGGAAGGTTTTATGTTTGGAAAGGACAGGCCAGATCTTCACCGTCATAAGGTCACTCTGACAGCAGGGTGGGGGCCTCAGGCAGGGAGATGGTGGCAAGAATGAAGACAAAAATGGAGAGGTTCTGGGCCAAGCAGAGACAGTGGGGTGGAGGCAAGGAAACATCGATGAGCCACCTGTGCCACGACATCCTCTAATTTGGAGGAAGACTAAAAGAAAAGAGGATCGGGGCACCCAGGCAAATGTCATGCACCCTTTTCTCATAGAGAAATCCTGTAGCTCCCCATTCTTCTTCTCCAATCCTTTTTATCCATGTTCCACACACAGTTCCAACAGGACTTGTTATTTGAAGCTCACTGCAAATTGACAGCAACACTTAGAAAGTAGGAATAGGTTGGCAGAGGGGCACGAGGGACAACATGGAGTGAGCTGCTTCTAGAAGAAGGCACTGAGCAGTGTGGGCAAAAACCAAGAAAAACCAAGAAGCCGCCATGCAGTCACTTTAGAATACAGTTGGGCAGTGTCTTATAAAGTTGTAGGACCAACCGTGCTACGTCCTCACTTGCACACACAGAACCTCTCCCTGGGCTAACAAAGATGATCCAGGTAGCTGCCAGGCCTTCGAGGCTCCGTTTTAATGAAGAGAGAGCCATCTAGGTGTCCATCAACAGAAGGATGGGTAAGCAAATTGTGTGTAGTCATGAAATGCGATGCTGACCAGTAGGGAAAAGGAAGCAACAATTGGTAAAGGCAACAACATGAATGAATCTCAAAATAATGACGAGGAGTGGAAGAAAACAAGCAAAACATCATACACACTTTGTGATTCATTTATATAAAATCCTAGGAATCATGATTTATAGTGACAGAAAGAGGATCAATGGCTGCCTGAGGATGAGGGGCATAGATTATAAAAGGGCACAAGGAGCCTTTTAGGAGAGATGAGTATGTTCATTATCTTGATTGTAGCAATGGTTTCAATATGTCAAAACTTATCAACTGTGGAAATGTTGAGTAGGTACAATTTATGGTTTGTCAATTACACCTCAATAAAGCAATTAATAAAATTGAAACAAACAAAGGCAAGGATCCCAGGAGACCTTTAGCATCAGGGTAAACTCACCTAACACATGGCAAAACCCCTGAGACTCGACAGGATGAGATTGATGTTTGTTTTAATGACCTTGATCCTGGGACAGGTTAATTAACATCCAGCCTCCTCCCTTTAAGAAGGAGACAGATGTAGACAGGAGGCAGATTCCAGAGAAAAGGCATCTTTACAGTGTTGTCATTTAAAAGTACAGACGTTCCTGGACTTACGATGGGATTACGTCCCAATAAGTCCATCATAAGTTCAAAATATCTTAGGTCAAAAATGCACTTAAAACACCTGATCTACAGAACATCATGGCTTAGTGCCTCACCTAGCTTAAATGTGCTGAAAACACTTTCATTGGCCTACACTTGGGCAAAGTAATCCAACACAAAGCCCATTTTATAATGAAGACTTGAGTATCTCATGGAACGTTTTAAATACCATACTGAAATTGAACAGTGGAACGGTCGTACGGCTGGTTTCTACTGAGTGCGTATGGCTTTCACGCTGTCGTAAAGTCGAAAAATCATAAGTTGAACCATTGTGAGTCGGGGACCGCCTGTATCGTTTTGTCTGTCTTGTTCCCCGGTATATACTCAACACCACAAGCAGTGCGTAGTACATGGTGGGTGCTTGACAATTTGTTTTAAAATTTTCATCAATTCACAGTGTAAGGAGAAGAATATGACAAGCACCCCCAGCATGCCAGGCCCTGTTGTAAGTGCACTGGTATGTGTTCATTCATTCAGGCTTCAGTTCTCAGCAAAAGTCAAATATTGGATCACTTGGTTCTTCAATAGCACAGGAAAAGCAAATCAAACTCATTTCCTGTGTCCTCACAGCTCCACCCTCCCCTCCAGTGTCTTCGTTCTATGAAAATCTAGGACTCTTCCCAGTGGAAAGACGAAGCCAGGAAAAGAAGGCTAAGCAGAGGCTGTAAACTCGTGTAGGGCGTGGAGAATGTGCACAGGACTTGCTCAGCAAACCTCAGTCATCAGCATTAAGGGCCCCGCCAGAAGCTTGGAGCAGGAAATTTAGGAAAATAAAAGGCCATCCTGTTTCTCCCAGCAGGGAGGAAACATATGGCTCTCATTACCTAGAGAGGTGGCAAGCCTCAGAATAGAAAAACACTCAAGAGCGATGGAGGCAAATTCGGAGACCAGTAAGCTCAAATCAATTTGCTGATAAAGGAAGATCTGGAGGCAGTGGGGGAGAGCACTCATGGGCTCCAGCCTCCATCTGGCTTGAATTCAAATCATGCCACCTACTCACTCTATGTAGCAAAAATTCAGTTAGAGAGGGTAAAAATGCTCAGTGCAGTGCCTCCTACCGTAACTCTTTACACATATTGGCACCTCCCCAGTGGCTGTAATCCCACAAGGCAGGTGTCATAGCACCCATGTATCAGATGGAGAAACCGAAGCTCAAAGAAACCAAAGGACCTCATCCAACATCACATGCTAGTCAGGTGCAGAACCAAGACTAGAGCCCAGGGCTCTTGACTCCTGGTGCAGCCTGTTTCCACTGACGTCATTCATATAGGCGATACTCCTTGAGCACCTACCAAGTGACCTTCCCTCCTTGCTTGGGAGGGAAAACAAACAAGTTATACTACAGCATGACATGGACAGGTGTGTGCTCCCAGAGACAGATGCAGCCCTGGAGTGGTGGAGATGAATTATGTCTTCGGAGGGCTGGGCAGTCAAGGTAGCCTGCCTGGTGGAGGTGGCATCTGAATGTAGATCCTATAGAGCTTAACATTATAGGCAAAAGCATGGAGGCAGGGACCAAAATCTCCAGCATCCCCGTACCCATTCCCAATCCAAGCCTTAGCTTAGGGCATGGCATACTTCTGTTGAATGTGGATGGCCTACAGCCCTGGCCCCAGATTCAGCAGAAGCTGCAGTGCCCAGCCCTTGCACGGCCTTACCTAGTGAAGGCATGCAGGCCAGGGGGCATGCAGCATCGGCTCTCTCTCTGTGCCTGACTTTTCAAAAACACAATTACTCACCCTTCAGAGACGCCATCAGTGTTGGTAAACTCCAGCTACTAAACTGCATTACACTGATCTCTCCAGAAACCTTTGCAGTTATTAATAGTTTATTGATTGCAGCCCATTGCTGATGAGGGCAGGCCTCCTCACCCTCACCCCCCTCGGGTCCCTGCTATCTGTGGAAAGCCTGCTATTCATCATGCAGATCAATGCCACTCAATTCTGGGGAAAGGGAGTCTCTGGGCCACTTAATCCACTTTAGAAAGACAACAGAAAAGGCAAAATTTTAGATGAGGTGCTGAGAAGAGGTGGATTGGTCCAAATCAAAGCTGTGACCTGGCAGCTGTTGGATCTGCCAATGAGAACTAGAATCTGCCTTGGTTGGAGGTTGGGGGTTGGGGGAGGGATCCTGGCCATGTCAGGTGGTAACAGGGGAAACCAGATGAGGGGTATACAGCGATCTCTGTTATCTTTGCAAATCTTCTGTAATTCTAAACTTATCCAAAATACAAATTTTATCTTTTTAGAAAATAATTTGGCTCATGGGAGGAATGGAAAGAATACCACTGTAGCTGGAGAAAGGAGCAGGGGTGTGGGAGAAGGGAAAGTGTGAGACATGGCTGGAGGAAGGGGCAGGGGTGTGGATAAGGGAAGGTGGGAGGCATGGTTGGAGATGTAGAAGGAACAAAGTGTGCTGGGCCCTATTGGCAAAGATGACGATTCTTATCTCTCTTTTTGCCATTTTTATTGATAGCTTTATTTTTTAGAGCAGCTTTATGTTCACAGCAAAACTGAGCAGAAAGTACAGAAAGTTCCCACCTGCCCCTGTCCCACACATGGACAACCTCTGCCACCACTGACTTCCTCCATTTCAGTGGCACATTTGTTACCATCAACAAACCTACATGGATATGCCATTATCACCCCAAATCCATAGCTCACGTTAGGGTTCACTTTTGGTGTTGTGCATTTGATAGGTTTTGGCAAATGTTACTACCTTTTAAAATGTTTTTATTGAATTGATATTGCTGTCTCGTATTTTTAAATATACAGTTTTATTTCTATTTAGAAGATTTTTTATATTCTCCATTTTATTTTATTTTATTTCCATAGGTTTTGGGGGAACAAGTGGTGTTTGTTTACATGAGTAAGTTCTTTACTGGTGGTTTGTGAGATCTGGGTGCACTCATCACCCGAGCAGTACGCCCTTTACCCAATTTGTAGTCTCGTATCCCTCACCCACCTTCCACCTTTTCCCCCAAATCCCCAAAGTTTATTGTATCATTCTTAGGCCTTTGCATCCTCCTAGCTTAGCTCCCATTTATGAGTGAGAACATACAATGTTTGGTTTTCCATTCTTGTGGTACTTCCCTTAGAATAGGGGTCTCTAATTCCATCCAGGTTGCTGTGAATGCCATGATTTTGTTCCTTTTTATGGCTGAATAGTATTCCATAGTATAGATATATACCACAGTTTTTTATCCACTCATTGATTAATGGGGATTTGAGCTGGTTCCATATTTTTGCAATTGCAAATTGTGCTGCTATAAGCATGCGTGTGCAAGTATCTTTTTCGTATAATGTCTTTGTCATAAAAGCAGAGAGAGCCTTTGATGGGACTTAGGTAGAGGAGTACCATTCATCTCATTTGCATTGGAAAAGATCTGGATTCTATCTGGAGAATGGATCAGGAGGGAGATTACCAGGGACAGAAAGCCCAGTAAACCCTCTGCCTCCATATTCCAGGTGAGAAGAGATGCTGACTGTGGAGATGGAGGGAAGTGAATGGTTCAGGACCTATTAACAGTAGAACACCCAGGACTTGGTCACTGTCTGTATTTGGAGGGTGTGGAAATGGGAGATGTCAAGGAGGGTGCCCAAGAATGTGCCTTGGGCTAATGGTGGAGGACAGGTCTGGACATTGGAGGAACTAGGGAACCTGGGCTTGCTCCTTCAGTCGATGGGAGAAGGAGCATCTGGTGCTGTACACATAGTCCTCAGTGAGAAGCTGCCTTTTTCATAAAGCAGCAATCCAGGTGTACCCTGAGCTGTCTTCTATACCACCTGTGAGGTGTCACCTACATGTGTCACCCAAGCATATTGCTTACGTTACTATCACCTGAGCATGTCATCAGGGTGGCAGTTGCCTAAACATGACACTATAAACACATCTTCTGCAGCCATCACCTAGGTGGCGGTTACTTGCACGTATCTGCCTGGGTGTCAACCATGTTATTATTATCTTATTACCTCATCTGGGGAGCTGCCAGCTACACATGTCTCCCGAGCCTGTTTCTTTGCAGAGCTGTCACCTGAACCTGCCACCTGCACTTCTGTCACCTACAAAAGTCATTTAAGCAGGTTGTCTCTATAACCAACAGCTATGAGTGTCACCAAGTGCAAATTCTGCTCCTACTGTTTGTAAGCCATGGGGCCTTGGGTAAGTCATGCCATCTTTCTCTGAGTCCCCCCCCCTTTTTTTTTTTATCTAAAGTATGTCACTCCAGGTGACTGTCACTCAGTAATGGTGCCCGGTAAAGAGGCTATTTTTTCAGTCTAGCTGAGTTACAAACAAAGAAAATCATTCCCGGAGGGGAGACTGGTCCCCTGCTGTTCCCATGTCACTGTGCTCTTTCTTCTGAGATCAGGGAGTGGAGGGAGACAGCGTCTTCTCAACAAAGTCCCCATTCTTTAAGTCCTTCCTTGACAGTCGGTAGACCAGATGTCAACCTCTGTGTGTTCTATGTAAATGAAGGTGTTTGTTTATGCTAATGTGTGCTGGGTAGTGGGAGGGATGGGCTGGCTCAGCTCAGTAAGACGACAGTGATGGAAAAAGAGGCTGGCAGCCCAGGTGTTGGGGGACAGTGAGTCACAGGGGAAAAGGAGCCAGAAGACAAAGATGAAGCAGGTAGCTAAAAGGACAGAAGAAAAGAGTGAGGCTGAGGTTACGTTGCTCTGCAGAAACAGGTGGAAGAGCAAAATGGGAAGTGTGTCCAGGAGGCAGAAGGGAGGATGAAGAACTGGATTGAAAGAACCTCCCTTCTCAGGGGTGGCAGAGCAGGGTCACACGCCCAAGAGCCTGAGCGCTAACCAACTACTGCTCTTTCCTGTCCACAGTGGGGTCCTTGTCAGGCAGGTTAGTGGGGTAGGGCCGTGGGTATGGATCCCTTCCCGTGGTTTCCTGCTATGACTTGGGAACTTTTAAGACTTAAACAGATACCCCAGTCCCGCTAAGTTGTAGCCAGAATAGGCTGGAACTCGCATGAAGACAGACATATTTCCCCAATGCAGCAATGACATAGCCTCTGCAACTTCAGGCCAAGGCTCCTTCCCATCCAAGTGTCCAGATTCCACTTGCCAGGAATTCCCCCTCCTCACAGAGCTTCGAAGGACTGAGGAACAATACGGAATGGTCCCTCTGTCCATTTGGGTGCAACGTTCCTGCTTACAGAAGTCCTGCAGTGACATCATTGCATTTAATCTTCACTGCAGTCACAGGAAGTAGCACCTCCACTGTTTAGGAAAGAAAATGGAGAGGGGAGATGGACTGACTTATCCAAGGTCCCATGATTTACAAACAGTAGGAGCAGAATTGGAACCTGGTTCTCTTTGACTCCATGTCAAGGCTCTTTTCAATATAGAAGGGAGGAAAGAGCCTCCATGCTGGCGTTTTCCATGGGGAGAGAGAACATACCAACTCATTTTCACATGGTCTGACCCTGTAGATGCTATAGAAAGATCTAGAACAGGAGCCGTCCAACTACAGCCTGCGGGCCAAATCTAGCCCATTGCCTATTTTTTCACAACTTGTGAACTGAGAATGCTTTTCATACTTTGAAATGGTTGCAGAAAAAAAAAGAAGAAGGATATTGTATGGCAAATGAAAATTATATGAAATCCAAATTAAAATGATCATAAGTAAAGTTTTATTGGAGCACAGTTGCACCAATTTGTTTACGCACCGTCTGTAGCTGCTTTTGTGCTGCAAGGACAGAGTTGAGTAATTGCAACAGATAATGGAAAGGGCAGCAAAGCCTAGAATGTCTACCCTCTGGACTTCTAGGAGAAAAGTCTGAAAGCAGGTTTAGGTGGTCTCTCCCATCCTCAGGGATCACCTCCTCTGAGACACCCTCCCATCACCTCAGGGGTGGGATTGGCTGCTCCCCAATCTGAGCTCAGATAAGCTCATGCTTTTCCATGTGAGTGTGGAACCCAGATCAGCTTCCCTACCTCCTTATCCGCTGGGATGGGGGCTCCTTGTGGACCTGAATTTTATTGTCTTTCTCTTCCATGATCTCAGGACTGGGCATGAAGTGGCAGCATGGCAGTGTGGAGAGAGAAATTCAGATTTCCATACTGGTTCTTATCTGTATACAGGGTTGGGGGCAATTGACTTCCGTCCCGAGCCTCAGTTTCCTTGCTTATGAAATGGAAATATGGACCCTGTGTGGAGGCCTTCATGAGGAAAGAGGGAGCTGATGCCTCCAGTGACAGTTTTGAGCCCATACTCATGCAGTGATACACTAAATGCCCACATCTATTCACCTATGCCATCCTCACGGCTCCCTGGAAGTGGGCAGCATCCCAGGCCCATGGAAGCCGACAGGCTAAACAACTGCTCCAGGACCCACTGAGCACAGATTGGACTTTGGCTGAACACAGTCCACACCTTCACTGTCTGAAAGGCTGAGTACAGGGCCTGCATACAGTCGGTGTTCCATAAATGCTCCCCTCCTCCCAGCCCAGCACACAGGCATGTGTTTGTTAGTGGAGGCTGCACCAGTGGGCATCAGGATGAGTTTCCTTGAGCGCTGCCTTACCCTGCCCTGCAATGATGGGCCCTCACCCTGTCTTCTGCCTCCCCTAGGCTGCCCGAGGTCCGGATCTCAGACAACGGTCCCTATGAGTGCCATGTGGGCATCTATGACCGCGCCACCAGGGAGAAGGTGGTCCTGGCATCGGGCAACATCTTCCTCAACGTCATGGGTGAGTGCAAGGCCACTGGACCCAGCGTCTCAGTGAGGAGGATGAGTGTCTTTGAGTGTGTGTGTGCGTGCACACAGCAGCCATCCTGGGGGCCATCTACCAGAAGTTCCGTTGTGCTGGTGTCTTCCCTCTCCTGCCCTTGTCGTGGAGGGTCAACCAGAGCAGGCTGAGCCAAGGTGTGACCCGTGAGGTCTTGCCCCCCATGGGCCTCCCCTCAGGAGGTCCCCTTCTTGCAGCACAGGTACCCCAACAGGACCCTCCCCAGGGAGTGAAGGACAGCACCTCAGCCAAGATGCACAGCTGCTGCAGAGGGAACCATTCTGCCCCTCAGTCAAAAGATCCCCCTGCACTTCCTGAGGCCTTAATGGAGATGGCATAGGATCTGGAGACGAATTAGGAAGCGCTCAGGGCTGGGATTCAGAGCTCCAGGGTTCTCACCGTCTCCTCTTGTCTCCATTTATGCACCTGTAAAATGGAGGTAACAATACTGGTGTCTATCTCCAGCTGGCTGGGTCCTTGGGTAAGTCTATCCCAGTCCCAGACTCAGTTTCCCCATGTGTAAAGCAAGAATGCTGCTCTGCGCATTCTCAGAAGCCCCCACCGGCTCTAATGTTCTTGTCAGATACACACCTTTGGATTCTGGCTCTATTGCAAGGATGCTGGGGACTTGGCCTTGACTCTAGACTCTGTGTTCTCCAGTTTTCTTATCAAATAATATTTATCAGGGAAACAAAGCTGTGGTACACAGGCAATCAATGAAAGCATAAAGGCCCCGCTGAAAGCCGCTGCTTCTGGGGAAATTGAAAACCCCCAAAGGCCAGACCTCCAGAGGGACATTGATTCCTGCAGTGTGCCAGTGGTGGTTCTGGCTTCCCAATGGAGCCACAATGCAGGAGGTGGCGTTGCCAGGAAAAGCCCCTCTCTCGCAGTTACTCATGCACCAGTCAGCTTCTCTGATAGAGGAACTAGCAGCGTTTGGGTGCCTGGCTCTGGGTTGGCCACACCAGGGAACCTAGGAGGGACATAACTCAGTTTGCACCACCAAGGAACTCCCAGTCTGATGGGAGACATGTACTTAATCAACCATTTATGCATCACAATGTATCCAGCACCTACCTATGAGATAGCAGGGAATGGACCCAAACTTTTTATAGGACAAATACTTATCTATAGAGATTTTGCAGGAGACAAGCATAAAACACACTCATAGATGAATTGAAAAGAGCGTGCAACATGCTGGAAGAAAATAAAGCAGAGTAAAGGGATAAAGAGTGACTGCAGGTGGGTGGCTGCTAGCATAGGGAGGGGACTCAGGGAAGGCCCCTCTGCAGCTATTGGGCTGAGGGCTTTACATGTATTACATCATTTAGTCCTCACAACCAACCCGAGGGTACATGCTCACATTAACTCCATTTTGCAGATGCAGAAATGGATCACAGAGTAAGCAAGCAACTTGCCTAAAGTCACACAGCCAAGTTCACAAAATCCTCCTATGATATCAGGCAGCTCAGTGTTGCACTGGGACTCAGGCGTCTTGACTCCAGGGCCAGCTCTGTCACACTGCTGGAGGCAGTGAAGATGCTGTGCTAAGGCCTCACTCTAAGGTGCCTTCAAGCAAGGCCAGAGTCCTCAAAATCCATCCCTCCATGAGGCCCACACTTCCCATTACTTCACCAAAGAACTCTGAGCAGGTTATTCTCCCTCTGTGGCCTTGCTTTCTCCCATCTGTACTGTATTAGTCCATTTTCACGTTGCTGATAAAGACATATCCAAGACTGGGCAATTTGCAAAAGAAAGAGGTTTAATGAACTCACAGTTCCACATGGCTGGGGAGGTCTCACAATCATGGTGGAAGGTGAAAGGCACGTCTCACACGGCAGCAGACAAGAGAAGAGAGCTTGTGCAGGGAAATTTATGTAACCATGAGATCTTGTGAGACTTATTCACTATCATGAGAAATAGCACAGGAAAGACCGACCCCTATGATTCAGTTATCTCCCACTGGGTCCCTCCTACAACACAGGGGAGTGGTGGGAGCTACAATACAAGATGAGATTTGAGTTGGGACACAGCCAAAGCATATCATGTATCATCAGAGGGTTGACAGATAATCCTACACTCCCTCCCAGCTCTGACACTTGTGAGTCTCTTATTCCATCCACTAGGTGAGGAAACTGAGGCACAGAGCGATCTTGTGGTACTGACTCAGGTTGCACAACTGGCCTGATGGTCTCTGCTAAGCAAGGGAGTGTGCTCCTGGCAGGCTCAGTGCCTGAGACTTTTCCTCTCCTTCTGTGTCACTGCCTGGGAATCAGGAACACTCCCTGTGGGAGGCAGCAGTCACCAGAGACCAGAGCGTTGGGAAGGAGGGAGCAGCCGCTGTAGTTCCACTTACCGAGCGGTCTGATGGGGCTCCATGGACTCTGCAGGCAGCTGAGTCTTCCAGGAGGGGCCGGGCAGGGGCAAAGCTAGTGATGCAACCCCTACCTTCCACCCTGGCACTTTCAGATGCAGGGTAAGGGTGACCCCTGGAAATTCAGGGCTTTCCTGGCAGGATTTTCCCTGGCATTGCACCCGCCCATCACAGCCCATCCTCTGCTGGCCACTGCTCAGAGTTCACTGTGCTTGCCGTTGGTCTTCCCAGCCCAGCTGTGCCCCAGTGGAGCAGATCCACCTTGGCTCGCTATGCTCATGGGAACTGATATGGTAGCTGACACGTCTCCCGTCCCTCCCTGGACACGTGCATGTGCCTGACAACGTGTGAGCCTCTGGCTTCACGTGTGTTACCTTTTAGTATCCTCATGACAGCCCTGTGAACTGAAGGACTTTATGATCCCCATTCTATGAGGAGACCGAGGCTTAGCGGAGAGAAGTGACTTGTTGGGTTCTAACAGCTTTCTAAGTCCAAGTCTCATGACCTAAACCAGCACTTCTCAAACTTGAGCATGCAGCAGAACTGGCTGGAGAGCTTGTTAAATACAGATGGCTGGTTCCCACCGCCACAGCTTCTGACTCAGCTGGGCTGGGGTGGGGCCTAAGAATATGCATTTCTCACAAGTTCCCAGGGGATGCTGCTGCTGTTAGTCCAGGGGCTATACTTTGAGGACCACTGATCTAAATCTCTAAGTATTTCCCAAAATACTAGTTCTGTGTGTATCTATATATTGATGGTTATTCGATATTATACATATCTACAACTATGCCTATACTCTTACCCATATGCAAATGTATTTTTCCTCCCTCCTCCCACTTCTCACCTCACCCCAAACACAGGAGGATCCCCCCCAGCCCCGATTTCTTAGCATACAAGTTAAGGACATATTGGTTTAGGTCCCAATCTCAGTTGTGCTCTGTGAACTCAGGCCCATTTTCCTCTGTGGGCCTCAATTTCCCCATCTGTAAAATAGGAATGGGGATGCTTCCCTCCTAGGGTGGCTGCGAGGCTTAAAGTAGATGAAGTTTGCAGAACACCTAGCCCATCAAGAATATCATTGAAGAGCTCAGTTACTTGGACTCTGTTGTTTTTATTATCACTGTCTCTGGTTTGCCCATTCCTGGGCACAGCTGTAGCTGCCTGCCTCTTGCCCCTGGTTTTGGCCCCAGCAGAGAGAAGCCCCCCATTCACAGCTCCGAAAAGCCCTGCACTAGTCTGAGGAATGACTGTTCTGGGAACACAGCTTCATGCACCGCGGTGGCCTGGAAGCCAGGGAGTGTCTCTGGGAGCGGCAGGGACAGGGGTCTCTGCTTACTCACCTTCTCTGGGCTTCTTCCCCAAAGGTCTGCGTGTCCTGGCACCACTCACCTATGGAAGGAGTCAGGATATTTCCCAACTGTCATGATGACAGCAATGCCTCACACTTGCCCGATTTGAGCACTTTCAGAGGGGCTTTCACATTGAGGACATCACCCAATCCTCACTGCAGATCGGAGCATGGGGTTTACTATCATCCCTAACTCACAGATGAGGAGACTGAGGCCCAGGGAAGAGAAGGTATTTGCTCCAGGCCTTGTAGGGTGGGGGTGATCTTTGTGCCAGAGCAGCGTGGCTTCTGTAGCTCACCAAGGTCCTGAATGGTGAGAGGAGGACTGGGGGAGGGGGCATGGCTGAGTGTTTCTCATACAACATCTCCTGTAACCCATCGACCACGTGGGCCTTGGAGGCAGGCACCACAGCGAGCCCATTGCACAGACCTGGCTCAGAGGGGCATGGGACTTGGCCGAGGTTGGAGGGTTAAATGAGATAATCTATAGAACAGAATGTTCTGGGCCTGAGGCTTGGCACATTCTGGATGATCAAGAAATAGTATCTCTTACGACAAATAGTAGTTGGGTCAGATACAAACCAGGCACAATTAGACCAATCTCTGTGAACGTCTCCTTCAAATATGTTTCAGGGCAGGTTTCAAAACTTAAAACCAACTCATTGCTTTGGTTCATCTGTGGGATTGTGTTCACACACAAAGAACCTTCCTTTAAGCGAACGGAGGTCATCGAACGCTGGGGTCTCTTTTGTGCCACATGGGACCCCAAGGGCCGCTACAGCCAAATTGAGGCAAGACAGCCTCTCCCTGATTTGGAGGTCGATGGGAAGCTCTCAGGACAGTGGGGAGAAGGAGAGCTGAGGAGCTGGGGACGGCCCAGGGCCCACCTGCCTCAAAGCACAGAGCAGTTCCGCCAGACAGCCCAGCACCCCAGTCTGCCATCCACACGTCCACATTCAGCACATTCTAACGCGGCCATTTCCAGAGGCCTCCGGGTGCAGATGAAAACGTGAGTGCAGCTGTAATTTCACGCCTATAACATCCCACTATGTGGTGGGGAAAGACATTTGGGAGCCCCGTGGGTGACACCAAGGGTATATGCTGCACACAGTCATTAAAATGTTTTTATCCGAGCTGCAGATAAATTGTAAGCCAATTTGAAAGTTGCGTGCTGGGCCCCAGGAACGCATTATACACAGTCATGGAAGGATTTTGAAGGTTCTTCTGGGGGTGCAGGTTAGGAGGAGGGAGCGTGTTGAGGGTGCGCTGTTACAATCAATTAAATGTTGTGAGAGCCAGGCACCCCACCCCCATCCTCACCAAAGTTAAAAGACTCTGCACTTCTGGCTCCTCTGGAATGCCAAGGGGCAGGGTTTCTCTGCCACCAAGTGGGGCCCTTTCAACCCAAAGCTAAAAAGCAAAACCACCCTCTGCATGCCAGCATTGAGCTCAGGCTTCAACCTAGAGTTAATCCCTCGCAAAAGCCCTTGGATGTGACCCTGGTCATCTCTATTTTAGGGATGATGGAGCAGAGGCTCCGAGAGTTTAAGGGGCACGTCTACGTGAGTGACAGAGCAGGATGGGCAGGAGTGGGGCATCCCACCAGGTCTGCCTGAGCCCAAAGGAGGTACTTACACAGCAGCCTTAACTCCCAAAGGAAATTTCCCTCCCTTTGACCATGAGTCACACAAACCTCAAACAAGCACTGGAGTGGGGACAGAGTGCAGAGGGTGGGGACTTCTTTAAGACTGAGCCCTAACTAGGTTGCTCAAAAACTCCGATGGTCCTAGCATGGCGGCTCACATCTGTAATCCCAGCACCTTGGGGAGGCTGAGGTGGGTGGATCTCTTGAGCCCAGGAGTTCTAGCCCAGCCTGGGCAACATGGGGAAATCCCATTTCTACAAAAAATTAGCTGGGCTGTGGTGGCACGTACCTGTAGTCCTGGCTACTCAGGAGGCTGAGGTGGGAGGATTTCTTGAGCCTGGGAGGTAAAGGCTGTAGTGAGCTGAGATCATGCCACTGCGCTCTAGCCTGGGCAACAGTGAGACCTTGTCTCAAAAAATGAAACCAAACCAAACCAATAAAACCAAACAACAACAACGAATTCCGATGGATGGGTGGGGCTGTTTGCCTTTCGGGATAGTAGGAGTCTAGGAGGAAGACAGAATGTCTGTGTCCTTGCCTGCATTCCTGTCCCCATCCCCATTTTTGGTTCTCTCATCCACTACTCTCCAGCACCTCCCCTACTTCTCAGACCCTTTGAAAGGAGCACTGAAGTTGGATTCCAGCAGACCTGGGTCCAAATCCCAATTAGTGTCTACTTTTGACATGGACAGTCTAGTATTGAATTTCCTTTCTGGTAACAGAGGATATCAGAACGTCTTTTTTGTTCAAATATGTTATAAGGTGACTTGGATGCTCACATGCATGGACATTCTAATTTTCATTTGTTCATTTGTGTGTTCATTCATTTAACATATATTTATTGAGCACCTAGTACATTGCAGGCATTGTTGTGTGCACTGGAGTTTGCAATGAACAAGAAGGGCAAAAAAACAAACAAACAAACAAACAAAAAAAACTGGCCCTCACAGACAGTGCAGTAGGGGAGGCAGAAGATGAGCAAGTGAAGAGATGGGGAGACAAATAGGATGTCAGTGGGTGGTAAAACAATGTCAGGAACAACCCATCAGGGATGGGGCTGTTCTAGGTCAGTGTGGCACCTCTGAGAAGGTAACATTCAAAAGAGGTGAACTATAGGGGCTTCATTCATTCATGCCAGTGATTCAATGACTTACTGAGCATCCCCCAGGTGCCAAGCACAATTCTAGGTGATGTGGATACACTGACAACAAGACAAGGTCCTTGCTTCACATTCTCTAAGGGACTCATGGACTCATATTCTCTAAGGGAAATACCTTTGTGGTACAGAGGAGAAAACTAGTTTTTGGGGCTGCCCATAGCAAATGACTGAAAACTGCTTAGCTTAAAACCACAGCAATGTGTTGTCTCACAGTGCTAGTCCCAGAAGCCTAAAATCAAGGTGTCAGTAGGGCCATGCTCCCCATGCAAGGGAAAAATCCGTCCTTGTCCCTCCCCTTGCCTCTGGTGTTGCTGGTGATCCTTGGAGTTCCCTGGCTTATAGATGCTGATCTCTGCCTCTCTCATCATATGGCCTTCTTTCTCTGGCTCTGTGTTCCTGTTCCTGTGTTAAGATTTGTTTCTGCTGTTGCTTCTGCTTCTGCTTCTGCTCCTGCTTCTGCTCCTGCTCCTGCTTCTGCTTCTTCTCCTTCTCCTAATCCTTCTTTCTTCTTTCCTCCTCCTCCCTCTCCCCCTCCCCTCCCTTCTCCTCCTCCTCCTCCTCTTCTTCTTCTTCTTGTTCTTCTTCTTCTTTTTCTCCTCTCCTCTTCCTCCTCCTCCTTCTTCTTCTTCTCCTCCTCCTCCTCCTCTTCCTCCTCCTCCTTCTTCTCCTCCCCCTCATTCTCCTTCTTCTCTCTCTCTTTTTTTGTGTGAGACAGAGTCTTGCTCTGTTGCCCAGGGTGGCCTCAAATGCCTGAGTTCGAGCAATCCACCCAGCTTGGCTTCCTAAAGTGCTACAGGCAATGAGCCACTGTGCCCACCTCAACAGATTTTCTCCTTATAAGGACATCAGTCATTGAATTAGGACTCACCCTAATCCAGTGTGACTTCATCTTACCTTTAGCACAGTTGCAAGGACCCTATTTCCAAATAAGGTTACATTATTTCCAAATAAGTTCTGCGGGTCAGAACTTCAACACATCATCTTCAGGGACATAATTCAACCCACAGCAGTAACTGAGTCGGGATGTAGCACACCAGGATTCCCTGTCTGAATCTGAAGCTGATACTCTCTGCTCCCAACCCCGTGGGTCACCCTTCGTTGGACACTGACTAATATGCAGGTGCTGTGCTAAACTCTTGTTGTGTTAACTCACTGAACACTCACAGAAGCTCTGCAAGGTGAGTACTATCACTTTCTCTTTAGCAGGTGAAGAAACTGAGAGGTGATGTCACTTCCCTACATCACCCAGCCAGCGCGTGGCAGGGCAGGGGTATATAGCCATCCTGCATGTTAACTTCTCTGCTCCTCTAGAAGTTTACCAATGAATGGGAAGCCCAGACTCATAAAGTGTGGATACACATTAATAAAATGCTCTACTTCGGGATCCCTGTCTCTCTTATGGAAGCTTCCAAGTGAGGTTGGCAGATGAAGTAGACTTTTGGAACCTGAGGCCAGAGTGGCACCAAACCACACTATATGCTTTGCAAGTCTGGAGCCAGGAAACACAGCTTCCACCCCAAAGAACAGATGTTAATGAACTTTACATGATGTTTCTGGTTGGTTTGTCTTTTTTCAGTATGTTCTACTGATTTTTATTAAGTGTGCCTGGTGCGTTTTTCCTTGTGTTTTGTCTGTTCTGTTTTGTTTTGTTTTGTATTGTTTTGTTTTGAAACAGAGTCTTGCTCTGTCCCCCAGGCTGGAGTGCAGTGGCACGATCTCAGCTCATTGCAGCCTCTGACTTCCGGGCTCAAGAGATTCTCCTGCCTTAGCCTCCCAAGTAGCTGGGATTACAGATATACACCACCATGCCTGGCTAATTTTTCTAGTTTTAGTCGAGACAAGGTTTCTCCATGTTGGCCAGGCTGGTTTTGAACTCCTGACCTCAAGTGATCCTCCCGCCTCAGCCTCCCAAAGTCTGGGATTACAGGCATAAGCCACCACGCCCGGCCCTTTGTTTTTTCTAAAAAAGTGGTTTTATTCATACCACTTTATATGAGATACAATTCATATAACATACAATTCACTCATTTAAAGTGTACAAGACAGTGGTTTTAGCATATTCACAGAGTTGTGCCTCTACCACCACAATTAATTTTAAAACATTTTAATTGTTCTCTAAAGAAACCCTGTACACATCAGCAGTTACACACCACCCAACATTGTCCATCCTCTCCTCAGCCACAAACACCCTTTCTGTCTCTATAGATTTGCTGGTTCTGGGTATTTAATATGCTGAGATTATACAATATGTGGTCTTTTGTGGCTAGTTTCTTTTGCTTTACATAATGTCTTCGAGGTTCATCCATATTGTAGCAGGTACCAGTACTTCATTCCTTTTCAATGCTGAATAATGTTCCATTGTACGGATAGATCATGTTTTGTTTACACATTCATCAGTGGATGGAAATCTGGGTTGTTTCCCCGTTTTGGCTATTATGAACAACGCTGCTATAAACATTCATGTACAAGTGTTTGTGTGAACATATAGTTTCAGTTCTCTTGGGTGTGTATCCTCGGAGTTGAACTGCTGAGTCAAACGATGACTCTGCATTTAAACTTCTGAGGAACTTTCCAGACAGCTTTCCACAGTGGCTGCACTGTGTTATATTCCCACCAGCTGCATATGAGTCCCATCTTCTCCACATCTCTGTCAACACTTGTTACTATCTGTCTTTTTAAATATAGCCATCCTAGTGGATGTGGAGTGATATCTCTTTGTGGCTTCGATTGGCATTTCCCTCAGGGCCAATGACACTGTACATCCTTTCCTGTGCTTCTTGGCCATTTGGACATCTTCTTTGGAGAAATATCTATTCAGAGCCTTTGGCAATTTTCAATGGCCTTATTTGTCTTTTTATGATTGAATTGTAAGAGTTCTCTATCTGACCTACATGTAAGTCCCTTATCAGGTATATCATTTGCACATTCTTCTCCCATTGTGTAGATTGTCTTTTCACTTTCTTCATGGTGTCCTGTGAAGGACAAAATGTTTTAATGTCAATGAAATCCAGTTTATCTATTTTTCCTTTTGTCACTTGTGCTTTCTGTGTCATATTTAAGGAGACTTTGCCCTACTCAATGTCACAACTTACTCCTGTATTTTTCTTCTAGGAGTTTGTATAGTTTTAGCTCTTACATTTAGGTTTATAATGCATTTCAAGTTTATTTTTATGTATGGTGTGAGGGAGGGGTCCAACTTCATCATTTGCATGTGGATGTCTGGTTGTCCCAGCCCCATTTGTTGAACACACTATTCTATCCCCATTGAACTATCTTGGCATCCTTGTCGAAAATCAATTGACTGTAAAAGTGCAAGTTTATTTCTAGACACTCCATTCTGTTTCACTGCTCTATATGTCTATCTCTGTGTATGTCTGGTGCTTTTCTAACCATCTGCCACCTCCAGCCTGGCTCTTACTCTCCAGCTATGTGACTTTAGGCAATGAGTTTCACAGGAAATTCTCCTGTTTAGTTTCTTGAAGTTTCCCCTTAAAAGAAACTTACCCTGGGACTGCTGAGGGTTCCCAGAGGAAAAGAGAGTACAGAAGGTCCTGGGGGTGATGAAGTCTGAGTCTACTTCCAGGAGGCCTGGCCAGAACCTTGGATTTCTGGAGAGCTGGATTCTTGCTTTCTAAGACCAGATTCTTGAACGTGATTCTCTGGAATCCCAGCCTGGCACTCCCCTCTGGAAAAAGCAGCAAATTTCCAGGACCAATAATCAGAGTGTCAAGAACTTCTCTCTTTTTTTTTTTTTTTCACTCTGTCACCCAGGCTGGAGTGCAGTGGTGCAACCATGACTCACTGCAGCCTCAACTTCCTAGGCTCAAGCAATCCTCCTGCCTTAGCCTCCCTAGTAGCTGGGACTATAGGCGTGTGCCACCATACCTGGCTAATTTTTAAAAATTTTTGTAGACACAGGGTCTTACTCTGTTGGCCAGGTTGGAAGAACCTCTTTTGACTTGGGAAGAAGAATCCTCTATACCTCCAAGTGAGCTAGGGAGATCTGAGGGCTGAGCGCAGACCTCACACCTCTCAGAGGCCTGCTGATCTCCTGTAGGCCTGAGCAAAACAGAAGTAACACCACTGTGCTTCTCTGGGGGACAGCAATGGGAAAGCAGAGTTCGGTTTGCAGAATTCCCTTTCAAGAAGGCTGTCTGTGCACAGGACAGCTGTAGAGGAAGTGAGGCTTCTTCCAAGCAGAGCCACCACACAATGGTGTGTATGGTGGTCCAAGGGGCAGGGTAGGTCAATGGAGGGAGGCTGCCAGTCTGAGATCCCTGGGAAATCCCCAGAAAGGCAAGATTCAGAGCCTCAGCTACCTCCTTTCCCAGGATGTGTGCTGGGTGGAAAATGATCAGCTCCTTCCTCTGTCTTAGAGCCTGAGTGGATGAACCACCTGCCAGACTTGGGCTAATTACATTAACTGGCCCCAGGCGATTACTGTGGCCACAGACTCCAGGGAGGCAGGCTGCTGCTCCACAGGGGAAGCAAGGAGGCTGTGGAGGGAGGCATGGGCTGGCTGGGATCCAGGCCAGAGCTGCAGAGAATTCCCAGAGCACTGAGAGGGAGAAGGTATGAACACGAGCTTCCACCTCTTACCCCAGAAACCCGCGGGGTCTGAGGACCAGGCCTGGGCTACTCTTACCCCCAGGCAAAAGGCTAGACAAGCCCATCCCCAAGACCTCTCCCCCTGCCTGCACCCCTTCTTATCACTCTGGGTGAGTGACATGCAGACGCCCAGCCCCTCCAAACTAGACAAGGTGGAGGCCAGATAATCCCCCATTTGAGAATGATCTCTCTAGTAAATCAGCTTGACCATAAATGTAGTTTACTTCCTTAGAGAGTTGAGGAATGGCTAAGGGTGTGTGCTTTGGATTCAGACATGACTTTTCTACCAGGTTCTGCAACTGATAGTAATAAAAGTGGTTAATGTTTGCTTGTTTGTTTATTTATTTATTTGAGACAGTCTCACTCCGTCACCCAGGCTGGAGTGCAGTGGTGTTGTCTTAGCTTACTGCAACCTCCACCTCCTGAGTTCAAGTCATCCTTGTGCCTCATCGGAGCAGCCAGGATTATAGGCGCGCACTACCACGCCCAGCTAATTTTTGTATTTTTAGTAGAGACAGTGTTTCTCCATGTTGGCCAGGCTGATCTTGAACTCCTGACCTCAGATGGTCCACCTACTTCGGCCTCCCAAGATGCTGGGATTACAGGCGTGAGCCACCATGCCAGGCTATGGTTAATGTTTATTGAACATTTACTATATACCAAGCACTGTTCTGCTTAACACCTGCTATATCATTTATAACAGTTTTCTAAGGTCAATTCTGTTATTACTTTATCCATTTTACAAGCGTGAAAACTAAGGGGTTATAAAATGTGCCCAAGGACACAGAACTAGAATTCAAACCCAGGCAGGCTGCCTTCCGCACCCAGGGACCCAGCCACTATGCTCCCCTACCTCTCACTGGAATGTGGCCTTTGGAAGTTTATTTTATCTCCCTAGACCTCGGTGTCCCTTTTTGCTGAATAGGGGTTACAGTAGCACCTGTTGGGACTTGAAATGTAACAGACAAGTAAAGGGCTGTGTCACTAGCTCACAGTGAGTGTTCTGGGGGAGGAAAGCTGTTCTTATTTCCTATCCGTGTGGCTCCAGCCCTCACCCTATAAGTGTCAGTGGGGCTGAGGGTAGGGTCAGAACTGTGAGAAGTGACAATGGCCCTGTGGGAGCTCTCAAAGCCAGGCAGTGACATCTCTGGCCTCCCACCCTGGATGCTGGCAAAGGTGGTCAGGAAAGAGGATGCAGCCAGCAGCCCGGAGTCCAATCACACCTCCTCCACCATCTTGCTGTGACTTTTTCTTTCCAAGCCTCAGTTTCCTCCTTTGGAAACTGGGGGTAATCATGCTTTTTACCCCACAGGCTGTGTCAAGGAATAAATAAAATGGCACCTTCAGGCGTACAGAAAGTGCTTGGCCCAGATGCTGGCATCATTGTTAGGGCAGGGCAGGAAGTTAGAACAGAGACAATAGGAGCCAACTCAGGACAATAAATGTAGTGGCCGGACATAAGAGTAGCCTTTCCAAGCAGAAGCCACAGGACATGGGGACCAATTGGAAAGATGGGAACAGATGTGGAGACACGGTGGACCTGGCACTGGATGGAGATGGTCCTCTGAGAAGGTTCCAATGCAACCATGTGATCTCACTTAGCAGCCAGCAACTGCAGAAAATGGGCCGCTGGGGTGGAGAGGCTAGGGCGTGCGGACCTCTACAGGCTTCCTCCCTGCCAGCCGGAGCTTCTGAGGGGGGCAGCAGAGTGAGAAGTAGGGGGCCTGAGACAGCTGGCTGGGCTGAGCTACCACAAGCTGGCTGGAGTGGGGGATGCGGCCCACAGGACTGAGGTGGGAGTGGTCAGGGGCCCTTGAGCTGGACGTGAGCATGTTCAGAGACCGGCCACTGTCGTCTTGAGTGCCTGGACCTGGTCAGGGAGCTGGAGGAAGGACACCCATGCTGCTCGCCTGCCTGCCACGGGCCTCCCAGCCAGCTGAGGTCACCGGCTGAGTGCCAGTTTAGAGAGGGGACAGACAGATGGGTTTGGGGCTCGGAGGAGCATTTTGAAGCTAACTGGGTCATCTAGCAAGGACGGTCACTTCCCAGCCTCAGCCCCAAAGGTCCAAGCCTGCTGACTGCTTCCTGGACAGGCTTCTAGAACCCTCCCTTCCTCCCTCTCTGAACACAGTTCTGCAAAGAAATGCCCTTGACCATAGCCCACCCTCACCGAGGAACAGGCCCAACTCGTTCCATCAGCTGTCCCTCTAATCCCCCTACAGCCTGCAGGGCAGAGCCTGTGGTGCCTCAGTATGAGTGCCTACAGAGGTCAGGAGACATGCCCACTGTCCCACAGCAGTGAGTGGCACTGAGATGGGAGCTCAGGTCTTCTGGGACCAGAGCCCTTGACTTTCCCACTCCATGAAGCTGCCAGGAAAACAGAGGGACAGCCACATCTCTGAGTGTGGGACAATGTGGTAGCCATATGGATCTCTGGATCAAGGGCCTCCCGAAAGTCCTGGAAGTCAGTGGGGTGGGGATCTGTATCCCCATTTTACAGAGAAGAAAACTGAGTCTGCTAATAAAAGGAAGGCTAGAGTTTGAATCTGAATATTCTCTGATTGCCGCTCTCCTTCCATGGGGACCTGAGGCCCTGAGCTGGGGAGGGAAGCGAGGCCTTTGAAACCTCTGACCCATTATTGTGACTGGATGAAGCAGACAACCTAGTCAAGCAGTTTTTGGTGCATCTTGTCCCTGGGGAATAGAGCTAGCCACTTGTCATCAGCCCCTCTCCAAGGGAACTTGGAGCCTAGGGCAGAAACAGACCACTTGCTCATTCATTTTTCACACTTAAAAATCCTTTGATTCAAGCAATATTTGTGAGCACCTACTATGCACCTGCTGTGGGGGGAGCACTGAGAGAGTCCCACCTCCCTTCAGGTAGCTATACAAATTATAAATTCATTTTGATATGGGGCAGCAAGGATACAATCTAATAGCAATGAAGTTCTCAGTTACAAGGTACCAAAAGTTGCTCCAGGCACTTAAATATATAAATTCATTTAATCCTCACAATCCTTAGGAGATGTATACTTCTATTATTTTTATTTTAATAAATGAAGAAATTGAGACCCAGAGAGGTTAAGTAACTTGCCCAAGGTCACACAGTGAGTGACAGAATTTGTTTTCAAACCCGGATTGCCTGGCTTGGGAGCTTCTCTATAGCCTCTCATGAGATGGCTCATTGAGCCCTCCTGAGCCAACTGAAGAGATTCTTCTGCTTCTGGAATTATCTAGGCAGGTGTCTGAAGCCCCCTGGTGCCCTCACCAACTCCTTGGATCTTCTGTGTCTCACATACCAGGGCTCCCCTCTTGTTCCAGAGTCAGATCGGCATCAGCCTCCCAGGCCCCGCCAGAGCAGGCCTGCAGGTGCATCATTAAACCTTGACAAGTGTGAGGTCAGTACAATGCTTTCTCCTCTCCACCCCTGGGAGCTGGATTTAGTGGCTCCAGCAGAAGGTAAACTTCCCCTCCCTGGGAAAGGCCCCTTAATTACTAGTGATATGTGGCTGTTGAAACTGCAGTGCCTCGGGCCCAGTGATTTAAGGGGCAGGCAGGAAGTGGAAGTTACAGGTGTTAACAGAGCTGTATCAGGAGCTGGGAGAGCAGGGATCATAGCGTGAGGAGGCCATAGCTGCCCCTGTAGGAATGCTGCCCACAGGCACTCTTAGGGAGAGAGAGGTGATCCCACTGCCTCAGGTACAGAAGGGGAGACTGAGGCCAAGATCACACTGCAATTTGGCTTGGCCTGAAACTCAGCAGCCCTGACTCTGCTGCCAACTTGCAGTGAATCCCTGGACTCAGTTTCTCCATCTGCATATGAGAAGCTCATGTGCTGTAGAGAAGCTCCCAAGTCAGGCAATCTGGGCTTGAAAACCACCAACTCTGAGGCGGAAGACTTCACTCACTCCCTAGGAGCCATAATCACAATAATTTTCATAACAAAAACTAGCGCTGATTGAGTGCTCCCTGAGTGCCAGGCATCCTACTAAGTTCTTTAAGAGCTTTCTTTGGTTTAATTCTCACAACAGCTACTGAGGTGGTCATTCTTGTTATTCCCATTTTACAGAAGAGGAAACTGAGGCTCAGAGAGAAGAAGCAACTTGCCCAAGACCGCATGGCTTAGGGAGTGACCAAATGGAGCGTCTAAGCCTCTCTCTCTGAAGCCAGAGCTTGACCTCTCTGCTCTGGGACATAAGGTCCAGTTGGCCCTCAAGGAGTCCATGAATGATAGGTGAGAGAGAAAAGGGCACAGGTTTCCAGAATTCCAGCAGAAGAAAAACAGGGATGATGGGGGAGGACTAAGGTGCAAGCTAAGAGATGAGGAAGTTCCCAGGAGGGAGTCTCCTCCAGAGGAGGGCATCAGGAAGGCTTCATGGAGGAGGTGGCATGGAGCTGGGTCTAGCAGGCGGATGGAGAGATAGGACAGGAGGTGCTGCAGGCAGAAGGAGCTCTGTAGGCAACAATCAGGGGCAGAAAAGCATGGCAAGAGGGGGGATCCCTGCATGGCAGTAACCCAAGGCATGAGAAGGAGCAGGGAGTAACATATCATCACAACAGCACGCATCACAACAGCAATCACCACAACAGCAATCACCACAACAGCACTCACCACAACAATCACCACAACAGCACTCACCACAACAATCACCACAACAGCACTCACTACAACAACAATCACCACAACAACACTCACCACAAAAACAATCACAATAGTCACCACAATAGCACTCACCACAACAACAATCACCACAGCAGCAATCACCACAAAAATCACCACAACAACACTCACAACAATCACCACAACAGCAATCACCACCACAACACTCACCACAACAACAATCACCACAACAACACTCACCACAAAAACAATCACCACAACAATCACCACAATAACACTCACCACAACAGCACTCACCACAACAATCACCACAACAGCACTCACCACAACAATCATAACAATCACCACAACAGCAATCACAACAGCACTCACCACAACAACAATCACCACAACAACACTCACCACAAAAACAATCACCACAACAATCACCACAATAGCACTCACCACAACACTCACCACAACAACAATCACCACAATAGCACTCACCACAACAATCACCACAACAGCACTCACAACAACAATCACAACAGCAATCACCACAACAGCACTCACCACAACAACAATCACCACAGCAGCAATCACCACAACAATCACCACAACAGCACTCACCACAACAGCAGTTGCCACAACAACAATCACCACAACAATCACCACAACAGCAATCACCACCACAGCAATCACCACAGCAATCACCACAACAGCAATCACAACAGCACTCACCACAACAACAATCACCACAACACTCACCACAACAGCGATCACCACAACAGCAATCACCACAACAACACTCACCACAACACTCACCACAACAGCACTCACCACAACAACAATCACAACAGCACTCAATACAACAGCACTCACCACAACAATCACCACAACAGCAATCACCATAACAATCATCACAACAGCAATCACCACAACAATCACCACAAAAACAATCACCACAACAATCATCACAACAGCACTCACCACAACAACAATCACCACAGCAGCACTCACCACAACAGCAATCACAACAATCATCACAACAGCATTCACCACAGCAGCACTCACAACAGCAATCACAACAACAATCACAACCGCACTCAATACAACAGCACTCACCACAACAATCACCACAACAGCAATCACCACAACTGCCCTCACCACAACAGCACTAACCACAGCTGACATTTTATTCATCACTTGGTAGGTATCAGGTGTGGGTCTACATAATTTATATAGTGCTCACAAGAACCCTAGAAAGTAGATCTTATGATGACCCCATTTCACTGATGAGGAAACTGTAGCCAAGCGCACTGTGGCTCATTCCTATAATCCTAGCACTTTGGAAGGCTGATATGGGATGATCTCTTGAGCCCAGAAGTTCAAGACCAGCTTGGACAATATAGGGAGACCCCATCTCTACCAAAAAAAATTAAAAATCCTAAACTAAATTTAAAAAATAACAAATCACATGAGGAAACTGAGGTGCAGCAGGAATAAGTGGCTTGCCAAGGTCACCCAGCTGGTAGGTGTCAGAACCATGATACAATCGTCAGCCCTGTCCCTGAGCCCATGGAAGGTCTACTGCTGTGCCCAGTCCTGAGGAAGCAGGAATTGGTGAGGAAAGGGCCATCTCTCCTCCAGGCTGCCAGGGGCCCTGCTCACCCACTGTCCACTTGACTTGGCTACAGGCAGAGAGGGAAGGAGAGACCCTGAATCCAGTGCCATCCATCCATCAGATATGGGGAGCCCATAGCCAGGATGCCTGAAGAGCCAGATGGGCCAGGGGACGCTCCCTGCAGCAGCCTGTGTGTGGGGAGCAGGAGTGAGTGTGGAGAGAGTATTTCCTAGGGAACAAAAGTGCATTCCAGGTCCCAACACCTGGGTCATGGCAAGGCCAGAGGAAGAGGCCTCAGGCGCTGGGTCTCTGAGACACCCTCACTCTCAAGTCCTGCCACTCTGGTCAGAAGTTGAGTTCCATTGTGAATGAGGGCTCGATCTGCCTCACCCTGCTCTTTACAAAGATGTAATCCAAGAGATATTCAATCAAGCAAATGGAGTTCAATGTTTATTGCAGAACCTGAGTGATGGGTGCATGAATGTTCATTGTACAATTACTTGAACTTTTTGGTAGGTTTGGAAATTTGCAGAGTACAATGTCACGGAGAAAAAAATGCATCCCCCTCCCAAAAAACGCCCTTCTCTACAACTCCTCATCTCCCCTGGAAATTGCTTTATGAGGAGCAAGCGGCAAGAATGATTTACTTGCTCTCTGACTCACAAAATCAATCCTAAAATGCTGAAAGGACAGGAAAGACGGCGGCCACACTGCCCCCCGGGAAATCTCCTGCTTGAAGGAAGGCTCGGAGCCAGGCCGTGAGTGCGGTGGGAGGTAGGGGCAGGGAGATCAGCAGGAGTGGCCCAGTGGTACTGCGGGTGGTCCAGAGGCTGGGAGTGGCTCAGAGCACTTACTGCTACGAAATTTAGAGGACAGGTGGGCCCTTTGACACCATGTTCTACACCTCTAACTGTCTGGATGAGGAAACCGAGACCCAGGAAGGGGAAAATGATGGCCAAGTCATGGAGAAAGTCCACAGCAAAGCTGAGACAGAATCTTCAGCCCCCTGACTCTTGGTTGACACCTTTTCCCCAGACACAATAATAAACTAAAAAAGCCGTAACAACTAGAATTGCTTTTCTGCTCGCTAAGTGACAGTACTTCATTCCCCACAAGCACCCTCGCATGAGACAGCCACCCATGCCATCTTCATTCTATGGGGGCGGGGGGTGGTGGGTAGGGTGGGCAGGAAGCCATCAATGGACTCGAGGACACACCGCTTCTAAGCAGAAGGGCTGTGACCTCGGAGCCAGGTTTCCCAGGCCCTAGGCCTTCAAGGCCAGGGTTAAGCTCTGTTCTAAGCCTCAGAAAGCCAAGGCTGGTGTTTGAAGGGACACAGTTTTCCTGGAAGGGACAGAGGTTTTGGACACTGGGGGAAGATGAAGAGGGGTCTACCCACAGCCTCCAAGCCCAGCCTACTGCTCTCTGCTGGGAGGACGAACAACAGCTCATAAGGAGCTGGTGCTCTGCCACTGGCCAGTTCTTGAATGTGCCTCCCTACCTGCCTCCCCCAGCTTCCGTGGGCTTCCAGAGGCTTCTCTCATAAAGTTGCAAGTATGGTACCTGGTGAAATTGCCCATGTGTGTAATACTCACCTCTCGGATATATTGAAAACATTCCCCAAATTGGCTAGCTTTGCTGCTATTTAAAACAGATTCATGTTACACCCCATAGATTTCATCTCTGCAGACACGGCACCTGTCATGGGGCTTAAACACATTCTCTCTATTGCCACAAAAACTACAGAGCGGGGGCAGTCGCAGGCAGTGGCCACCCACAGGCTGCGGGGCAGGTTGCTTCCAGCCAGCAAAACTCCAGGTTCAGAGAGGGTCTGCATGGGCCTAGAGGCCTAGAGAGCCAATCAGAAAACTGGAGACATTGACAAGTAGCCAATCAAGGCATGAGTAGACAGTTGCACCGGTTGTGGGGAGTGGAGCTTTGGAGATTTGAAGTCCTTTGACCCAATCAGTGTATAGGGCCAGGGAGGCTCCAGAGGGCTCTCCCCTGTGCCCCTCTGCTGAGGCCTGGGGTAGCCTGGCTAAGGTTCTCCAGTTCCCCCAAGCCTTTCTTTTTCTATCAGTAACCATCTTCACTCCTATTTACTGAGCACCTACTATGAACCAAGCCCTTAGTTCACATAATTGCATCATCAAGTGCAGTGACCCTCATTTAGACCCTCATTTGTGACCCTCACTTAGAGATGCACTAACTGAAGCTTACATAGATTAAAGCAGTGGTCCACATACTTGAACTTGCATTAGAATCTCAGAACTTGTTAAAGCTCAGGGTGGGGACTGCTGGACCCCACCCCGTCGCAGGTTGAGCAGGTCTGGAATGGGGATCAAGGATTTGCATTTCTAATAAGTTCCCAGATGATTCGGATGCTGGTGGTCCAGGGAACACACTTGGAGAACCACCAGGTTAAAGGACTAGTCTTGAAAATAGTGCTAGAATACAAATCTAGATCCAACACAAAACCTGTGGCCTGGGCTGCCCAACACCCCTTTCTTTACAGGTGTGTGGCATTTTATTTCTCCACCAGCAGTAGCCTCAGTTGGGTCTGCTCTGTCCAGCTTCACTGATTCACTGCCTAGAAGGCTGCCTTCCTCGTCTGCAGCACCCCCCTTGTTCACCCAGAGCAGCCAGCCAGAGCCTCCAGCTGAGGCTGTTAATTTTATCTTCTACCACTGCGAAAGCACAACAGCTGGCAGGGGAGGGGCAAGACAGGTGAGCGGGTGCTTCCAGGCACCTCCCTGCAGAGGGGAGGCGGTGTGGGTGGATGATGCCCGCAGCTACTGGGATCCTTCATGAACCCGCTCCACCCAGAATGGTTCCCATCTCAGATTCTGGCAGTGACCTAGACCCTGGGCCCCCCACCCCTCACCACTGCGCCAAGCACAGGAGCTCCCATGGCTGCTTTCAAGTTAGGGGGTGAGGTTAGATTCAGCTCTGCAGCTGCCACATAAAAGGGTCTATTGCAGCCCATATGAGCACAGACGCCACGTTTATCTCTCCTGTCACTGATGGCGGTTCCATTCAGGGGCTTTTTGTTGTTGTTGTTGTTCCTTGGCTGCTGTTACTCCTCAGTTCAATATTTAATTTTCCCATAAACCACAGAGTTGCACTTTTTTTCCCTCTCTTTTTCTTGCTGGGGACTCCCTCCCACTAGTGGGATCTGTCTCTTTGGGTCTCTGCTGGGAGAGAAGGGCTTAGGGTGGGGCTGGAGATTTCAGCCTTTCCAACTTGGGCAGGGATTGGAGGGGAGGATGCCTGGGCCCTTCCCCCCAATCTATTCACTCAGTCACTTGGAAAATATTTATTGAGCAAATCCTGGTGTGCCAGGCTCTTGGGTGCAGCAATAGGTAAGAAGACTTCCCTGCCCTCATGGTGCTTACATTCTAGTGAGGGTGTTGGAGGAAAAGAGAAGTGTGTGAACCAAGATGTGAAATAATTATACACTGTGAGGTGCTCTATGAAGAAAATATACAAACTGCTGGGGCCCAAAACAAAAGAGAACTTAGCTTAGATTGAGGGGTGACATTTGAGCTGAGGCTTCTTGAAAGTCCTGAAAGGGCTCAGCCAGGCTAAAAAGCTGAGTGAAGGACTTCAGGCAGGGGAAGCTGCAGATGCAAAGTCCCTGTGGCTGGAAAGAGCTAAGCGTGTTCATAGATCCAAAGAGAAAAATATCTCGGTGTGTTTGGAGCATGGTGATGGGAGGGTATTGGTCAAGGTGTAAGGTTGAAGAAGGGAGCAAGGTCCACAGCACTGCAGGGTCTTCTGGAATTTTCTTCCACAGACGGTCTATGTGCTTTCCTGTGCCGGGAGAAATGAAGAAAACAGACAGACATTGAAATTGAACCCCTATTGCGTGGCTGGGCGACACTAGTTCTGAGGCTAGGTGGAAGAAAGACAAAGCTCCAACTTCCAGGGAACACGCACTCTAGTGGGGAGACAGACATTGACCCAGAACAGAATAACAAGCAGCAAGGAGTATGACAAGCACAGGGTGCTCCAGGCACCCAGAGGACAGGCTCTAACCCTGTCTGGAAAAACCCAGGAAGGCTGCCTGGAGGAGGCACCATCTGAGGCCAGCCTTAAAGGATGAGGTGGAGTTAAGCAGCAGAAGGACCAGTGTGTGCAGGGCACAGAGGAGATGAGTAAAGTGAAGAGGGAACCACAGGCAACTCAGCATTGCTGAAGCAGGGAGGGCTTCCCAGAGGAGGTGCTCTTTTGAGCGGGTTCTTGAAGGAGCAGAGAAAGAGACTAGTGGAGATGATGGGGAAGAAACTAAGATGTGTGGAACCAAAAGAAAAAAAAAGAAAGAAATTAAAATAGGGAACATGGAGGGACATTTATATTCACGGACACTTTTATATTAAGAAGGTGATTTTCTTCTTTTGTGAAATATGGTGTAATGACTAAGAGCTGATTGAAAAGGAAGGCAGTCAATAGAGCAGGCATGCTGAGAGGAAAGAATGGATTTTTTTGCAAACAATATAATTTTGAACTTGTCTCTCCCCTCCCCAATCCCTCCCCCAAACCTAATTGATTACCACCCCGTGATGAATGACACTGGGAGCCAGAGTGTGCTAAGCACCTTCGCAGAGTGGTACCCGAGGAGCTGGAGAGATTTTCCCTTCCTCAAGACAATGGTTACTCCTGGGAGGGAAAGAAATTCCCCTATACATTGTTCTCAGCAAAGAGAGGGGCTTGGGCCATTGGAGAGGTAATATAATTAAAGCTTTCCTGTTTGCTCAGCACTTTGCTATCCTTACAGAAGGTTTATGTTTATTTTTCCATTTGCTTCTCCTCTCAAAAACCCTGGAAGCTAAGAGGCTGGCAGGGTATGTCTTATTGAACTCATTTGATGGATGGGAAGATTGACGACCAGAGGCATCAACTGATTTGCCCAAAGTTCTACGGGATGTTGGGAGCAGAGCCTGGGCTAGAACCTTGGTCTGACTGCATTAGAGTCAGCACCCTGAGAGAAGTGGGAGTGAACCTCATGGAAGAGAATTTAACTCTAGTACTCACAGTTTGACACAGGCGTGGGGCGGATTTCCCTCTCCAATAATTCTGGGATTTATATCAGATCAGGTTTGTGTTCCCAAATTTCAAAGGCCACAGGATGATTTACAGAGCCAAGAGGAGCTGCCGCATTGTCTCCAAAGTGAGTTATGATGACCGAAATAAAGTTCTGCTTTCAAGATAAAGACAGGCAATATTTCAGAGTTAATTTCATAAAACCCATCATCCGACCATTACCTCCCTGTGTCGATGTTAACTGTTGAGTCTAAAATAACTTCAACTCCTGCCTCCCTTGGTGGCCATGGAACAGGAGTGATGGAGGTTGGCTGTGACATGCAGCTGTGTCAGATGGGAAGCCACTTTCTCTTTCCCGAGGATAGAAAAAATTATTCATGGAACCTTCTAGCAGCAATTCTCTCCTCTTAAGGCAAAGTGAAAAAATAAACTAGAAAGTCAACTGGTTTGGTTGGGGGTGGGGGCAGGGATCAGTGGATTCCAGGGAGTTTTATGGTGGTGCCCTTGGTTGATCATCATAGTGGACTTATAGAATAGGGTCGGCCTTTCCTACCACCCAGGTCTGGTGTTACGCAAATGGAATAATGTGTCTGGAAGTGGTTTGTAAATTATGAAGCTCTGCTCATGTCAAGATTTTTTTTTTTTTGTGGATGGAGTTTCGCTCTTGTTGCCTAGGCTGCAGTGCAATGGTGCAATCTCAGCTCACCGCAACCTCCGCCTTCCAGGTTCAAGTGATTCTCCTGCCTCAGCCCCCTGAGTAGCTGGGATTACAAGCATGCACCACCACACCCGGCTAATTGCGTATTTTTAGTAGAGACACGGTTTATCCATATTGGCCAGGCTGGTCTTGAACTCCCGACCACAGGTGATCCGCTTGCCTTGGCCTCCCAAAGTCCTGGGATTATGGGCATGAGCCCCTACACCTGGCCTAGATTCTTACTATTACTACTACAACTACGACTACTGATTATTCTTCCCCAAGCAAAATATGCCTGCGTGGTGTCTCTTCGCCTTAGAAGGGTCATTTCAGATGAATGATGCTGATGAGTGTGATGGGTGTGTTTACTCTCCCACCCCCCCCCCACACGCCCCAGAGAGCATTGCACTGTCACAGGCATTTCAGAAAACACAGCCTCAAAGGCCACAAAAATGAGGCACTGATGGTGGGAGCACTGGACATCGCTGTCTAAAGGTGATAACAGAAGAGTGAGAGGGAGATTGGTGAGCCAGGGGTCTTCATTGATGAGTCTTTGCCGCCTGGATCTCGTGTGAATACAGTAAAACACAGGCAGGTGGCCTCACCTTACACTGCTCATTCTGTTACCTGACTTTCTACTTGGGATTATTCTTGTCCAGGAAGTCATGTAGAGTTGATATCTGTGTTCACAGCTGATCTTCCACCTTTGATTGAACACGTCCTGGGGCATGGGATCTATCCCAGGCATAGGGCACATTAAAAGCTGCTGGCTTTTGATCTTGGTTGGCCAGAGACTGTAACAGGGATGGGAATGGCGATGAGGATGGAGACGGCATTGGGGTTGGGGATGGGATGGAAACAGAAAGGAGAATTGAGTTGGAGATGGGGATAGAGATGTGGTAGAGATAAGTGTGGGGACAGGAATAGAAGTGGTGATAGGAATGGAGGTGGGGATAGAGATGGGGGAGAAGATGGAGTTGAAGTTGGTCATGAGATGGAGACAGAAATGAGGAGAGAATAGGGGATGGCGATTGAGGATGGGGAGGGATGGAAATGGAGCTGAATGTGAGGATAGAGACAGAGATGAGAATGGAGATGGAGCGGAGGTGGGGATAGAAATGGGAATGGAGATGAGGATGGGGAAGGGGATGTGGATGGGGATAGGATGGAGATAGAGACACAGATGGAGATGGGCATAGGGTAAAGATACGAATAGAGAAGGAGATTGAGACTGAGATGGGGCAGGAGATTAAGATGGGGATAGGGACAAAGATGGGGGAGGAGATGGAGATGGGAATGAGGTTGGGGATGGGGGCAGATATGGGAATGGAGATGAAGATGGATTTGGAATGGTGATAAAGATGAGGAAGGAGATGGAGTTGGAGATGAAGATGGAGTGAGGATGAGGGTGGAAAGGGGATAAAGATAAGGAAGGAGATGAAGATGGAGATGGGGATGGGGATGTAGATGAAATGGGGAAAGGGATGGGGATGAGGATGAGGGTAGGAATGGTGATGGGGATGGGAAGGGAGATGGGGAATGAGGTGGGGATGGGGATGGGAATGCAGATGGGGGATGAGGTGGGGATGGGGATGGGAATGAGATGGAGGAGGAGGCGGAGAGGGGGAGTAGGGTGGGAATAGGAATGTAATAGGGGAAGCCTAAGTGAAGGAAAGCTGTAAACGCTGAGGCTCTGAAACTGGCTTTTATTGGGCTATGTGGGTAGGAATGCCGTACTTGGTCAAGAGAAGGGAAAGAGAAAAGAAGAGGGAGATGCTAATAGTGACGTGCAGGGTGAAGCATCTGTCAGGAGCCAGGGACTCCTGGATGGAGATGGCTCCCTGACTGCCGGCACTTAGAACCATCCACCAGGAGACAGGAGGCGAGATGCAGAGTGACATTTTCCTAGGACTCACTGGCTGGGGAGTATATTGATGGGGAGGGTGTGGGAAGCCTGAGGTGTCCACGCTGATATTAACAGCTCTGCTATGTCATCGTCCATACAACTGAAATCTGTTATTGTCTTATGAGCTTGATTAACTATACATATTGCTAACACCTGCTCAGAAATATAACGAGGGATGGGAACACAGCTCCAATCAGGGTCTGTGTGGGTGGTGCGCGTGACTCAGGTACAGATCTCCTGTGTGTGTGTGTGAATGCTTGGGGGGGTGGGGAATGTAAGCACCATGCTGTGCAAAGAACCCTAGCCAGGATTTGGAAGGCTAGGGGTCATTCCAGGCTCTGCCACTGACAGGGTATGATTGTAGCCAAACCTGTGTCTCTCTCTGATTTCAGTTTGCTTACTTATAAAATGGAAAGTCTAGACCAGAGTTGTTCAAGAGAAGCAAAATGTAAACTACATATGTCACTGTAAGTTTTCTAATAACCACATTAAGATAAGTTTAAAAAGGAAAAGGTGAAATTAATTCTAGTAATATATTTATTAAACCCAATATATCCAAAATATTATCATGTCAACATGTTACACTTACAATATATCTTACACTCTTCTTAAAAAACGAAGACTTCAGTTTTACACTTACAGCACATGTGAACTTGAACAAACCACATTTCAGTTGCTCCCCTGCTGCATGTGTGAGTGGCTGCTCCATGGGACAGCCCGAATCTAGGGCATTTTCTGATCTCCTCACTAAACCGTGAATGCCCCAAAGGTACGACCATGTTTTATTCTCCCAGTCCTTAGCAAGGAGGCTCAAATAATAATGCTAGTAAATCACATTGACAATAAGCACAACTAAGATGTAATTGGGTGCACTTTCAAAACACTTTGCAGGCACTACATTACTGAATCTTCACAAATACATTATAATTCTGTTTTTCAGATCAGGAAACCAGGCTCAGAGAGGTTAAGTAACTTGCCCAAGGTCACACAGCCAGTAAGTGGTACAGCTGATCTTTGAAATTTGGCTAGTCTGATCTAGAGCCCACCTCCTTAGCCATTGTCCTATACTACCTCCCTTATTTATAGTCTTACAAATAATTAAAATTGCTACCCTGCATTGCAGGTAACTTACACGTGCCATCACATTTACTCTTCAAAGCAAACCTCTCAGAAGCCAGGCACAGTGGCTCACACCTGTAATCCTAACACTTTGGGAGGCTAAATTGGGAGGATCACTTGAGGCCAGGAATTCAAGACCAGCTTGGACAACATAACAAGACCCTAGCTCTACAAAACATTAAAAAAAAAAAAGCTAAAAACAAACAAACAAAACAAAAAAACAAGAGTGGTGGCACACACCTGGGGTCCCAGCTACTTGAGAGGCTGAGGCAGAACAATTGATCACTTGAGCCCAGGAGGTCAAGGCTGCTGTGAGCCATGATTGTGCCACTTCACTCCAGCCTGGATAACAGAGTGAGACCCTGCCAAGAAGAAAGAAGGAAGGAAGGAAGGAAGGAGAGAGAAAAAGAAGAGAGAGAGAGAGGGAGGGAGGGAAGAAGAAAGAGAAAGAAAGAAAGAAGGAAAGAGAGAGAAAGAAAGAAAGAAAGAAAAGAAAGAAAGAAAGAAAGAAAGAAAGAAAGAAAGAAAGAAAGAGAAAGAAAGGAAGGAAAGAAGGAAGGGGAAAGAAAAGAAAGAGAAAGAAAGAAAAGACAGAAAGGAAGAGAGAGAAAGAAAGAAAGAGAAAGAAAGAAACAAAAGAGAGGGAGGGAAGGAGGGAAGAAAGAAGGAAAGAAAGAGAGAAGAAAGAAAGAGAAAGAAAGAAAGGAAGGAAGGAAGGAAGGAAGGAAGGAAGGAAGGAAGGAAGGAAGGAAAGCAATACTCTCCTCTCAGGAAGGTTCTAGGTGTCTGATCTCTGTTTGCTCAGTGAAGGTAAGAAAGAATGAATGAGTGATTTTAAAGGAGCCACCTGCCTGGTTCTGAGCCTCTAGGATTCTTGGAGGGTATCCTGATACCTACTCACCTGCCATCACCAGCCACGCCAGAGTTTTATGCTAAGCTCTAACTGTAGAGGTCACTGATCTTTAGGGTAACTGAGTAACTGGAGCCACCCACAGCATCCGTTCCTGATGGAATTGGATTACAAGGCGTCCATGGAAGGTAGGTGAATGTTCCTGGTGGTTCAAATGTGTACTTACATCTAAAGGCACCAATAGATACAAGCTCGCTTTTTCTTCCCAAAGGTTGAGGTGGCTCAGCTTCATGTCAGAGGCTGGGCTCTGGAGTCAGACGGTCTGAGTTCAAATCCTGGCTCTTCCTCATACTGGCACTATGAGCCTGAGCAAGTTGCTTCACCTCTTAAGTTTCCCCATCTGTAAAATGGGAATAAATAAACCCAGCTCGTAGACTGATGGTGAAGACGGAAATAATGCACACACGTTAAGAACTCAGAACAGGTCCCGATTCCTAAGTGTTAGCCATTGTGGGTTCTTGTGTGGGATCCAGGTTTTCGGTCAAGTGTTGGAAAAGTTAGACTGCAGAATCTGCAATTTCTAGGTAATTGACGTGTTCTGGTGTATTTTTCCCTTCTCGGAATTCCTATCCCGCTTACCATCTGTTTTATGCGATCTTACGCTTAATTACAATTCTCCATCTATTGTTCTCCCATTGTCTTCTGTGTGCTCTGCTTCTTTTGCCGACAGCATGAGTTGGCTCCCTGAATGAATGAATGACTCACACCTGATTTCATTTCACTAGGCCTTGAAATAGAGTTGCCCGTGTGTCTGTCGCCCCCACCTGACTGTGAACTTTCAATGCTTTACCTGTTTCATCATTGGGCACCTCCTGGCAGCACCTGGCATCATTCCCGGCACCTAGTAGGTGTCAGGAAATGTTTGTCGAATTTAATTAAACTTAACTGGAGTGAAAACCCCCTGCAGGAAGGAAAGGCCCACACCTCTTTATTTTCTCTGCTTCCCTCCCTGTGCATGGCCCAAGGCTGGGTAAGTCAGAATTGACAGATTTTCCCAAGCGAGGCTCTAAGATTCTGGCTCCTGTCCTGCTGATTATGAAGTGGTTAGGGAAATAATATCAGAAATCACAATAATAGCAAATTCCTACCATATGCTAAACCTTTCATATGCATTAGCTGGTTTTGTCCTGCAAAAATGTCTGCTAAGTATTAATGTTATTCCCATTTAGCAAACTGGAGGACTGAGGCTCACAGTTTTGGTGACCTGCCTAAGCACGTGGAAGTGGTAGTGACTGAGCTGGGATTCGGACCCAAGTGTGCCTGATGGCCCAGCCCCTACCCCTTGCGATGCCCCGTAGTGTCTGGGAGCAAGGGTTTTGACAAACCAGCCAGGGGCAGTGGGTGAGGAGAGAGGAGAGGTTCAGTGGGTGGGAGGGGTGGCCAACAAAAACAAGCCAACTTCCAGAAAGGAAGGAAGGAAAGACTCCTGGCCACAAATACCTGTCCAGATGCCCCCATCCGAGTGTATGGTACCATCTTCCCCAGCTGAAATTCCCGCTCTGTTTTCAGTCTCTTCCAAATGCAAGCCAGACGATGTCACTGCTCTCACTGAAAACTTTCAGTGGCTCCCCATTGCTCTCAGAATAAAGAAGAAAAACCTGTAACCCATGCTTTAAAGATAAATCAGCCCTCTGGGGGCTAGGGCAGAAGAAGGAGGGAAAAAGCCCCAAAGTGTAGCAGTTGCTGTTTTTTGTGATGTGAAAATACTCACTGTGACAAGTTACAAACGGTTAACTGCTGGTTCACAGAAATCCCGAAAATGTCACAACCTGTTCCAGCATGCCAGTTCAAGTCATAATCCCCCTGACAGCATGCCACATGCTCTGTGCCCTGCCCATATGCCCAGCCCCGCTGGGCACCACATTCCCCCTGGCCTGCCCCGCTCTCTCCTGGCCAACCTACTGCCAGGCCCTGGCACAAAAATAAGCCAGGCATGGTGGCACACACCTGTGGTCCCAGCTACTTTAGAGGCTGGGAATCTCAGGGTTTGTTAAAACTCAAGGTGTTAAAACTCAAAGCTCCTTCTACCTGCCATGCTATCTCCCACCCACTCTTGTGACCTCAGATCACAGCAGCAATGTGGCTGCTTCAGCAGCGTCTGCCTGGAACTCCCAGGCTCAGGCAGAGTCCCCTCAACACACCATGATTCCTCTGGGGATCGGATGCACTTCACACTTTGATCTGTGCCATCTCTTGATTCCTGTCTTCTGCACTAAGCTGCAAGCTCCAGGAGGACAGGGCTCTTGTCTATATTCCCAGCAAGGACATCTTCCTCACTGTAATGGATGCCAATGGCACCCCCTGGAGTTCGATAACACCTGCCCTCCCCCACCCCTGGCATCCAACGTGGACCTGGGCCATCTTAGGTGGTCAGTGAACTCTTCCTGAATCTCCCAGTTGAGTCTTTGTCTTCCTGTGCTTCCTTTTGGGGCAGCTCCTCCCACCTCCATTGAAGTGGTGGCCGCTGACACACCAGCCCCCTTCAGCCGCTACCAAGCCCAGAACTTCACGCTAGTCTGCATCGTGTCTGGAGGAAAACCAGCACCCATGGTGAGTACCCCTGGAGCGCCCAGCTCCTTCCCATCTGCCGAACCACCCTACTTCGGGGCTGGTCCAGCTGTAGGTGTCTCCACTGTGCCTGGAGAGGGAGTGGTTGGCCAGGGCTGACTCTGTCCCCACCTGCCTTTGTCCGATCCTGTTTACCCATCGGATCGGCCCAGGCATCCATGTGCCCCTGTTGCTCCCCATCTCCCCATGCTGAGAACCCCCACTCCTCCTGGAGGCAGTGTCCTAGAACTTCACAGCAGGAGTGGCCTTCTGGGGAGCCCAGGATCCAGCATGTCAACCTCAGTTATTGAGTCCAAAGGAGACAAATGAAAGGGGGCCCCCCGAGAGGGAAAGGGGCTTGTCCCAAGTCACCATGGCACTCCCGACAGAGCTGGGTCTCAGGTCCGTGTCTCTAGCTCCAGGTTCACTGGCCTTCCCAGAAGCCCATGTGATCATCAGGAATCCCATCTGAAAGAAGGAGGGAGAGGATGGAAGGGAGAGAAGGAAAGGAGAGAAGGAAGGGAGGGAAGAGAGAGGAAATTCCTTTTTGACCAACTTATTAGACCCAGCGTAGTTTCTTAGATATTTGTCAGTGCAGTTCATGAGATTTTTCATGACCTCTTGAAGGGGTTAGGGTAGGAGGTGCAGCGTCTGGAGAGCTGGGGTCCCGGCCATGCTGTACTCACCGAACAACGGTGAGCAGGAAATCCCCCCCTCCCCACCTCTGCCTCTGTTTCTGCAACGAAGTTGAGGGGGCTGGACAATATTCGTTTTTCAGCATTTTTAGAAGCACAAGGACCCTTTTGGTCTAAATGGTATACAGGGAAACCTCATATGTATGACATTTAAAAGTGAAGAGAGGCCAAGTCACTCTCATTGACACCTGAAGCACCACTTTAGAACCCGTAGGGTTCCATGAAGCCTGTTTGGAGAACCTTCAAGCTACGTACCCTTTCGGTTTTGACATTTTGTAATACTTTGTGTCTTGATCCTATGAGTTTCATACAGTACTAGGATTTAGCAAGGTGTGGAGCTAGAGCAATGGGTATGTAGGGTTACAGTTCAAGACGGGAGCCAAATGGTTCCCCTCATTCCAGACCCAACTGTCTCCCAGGCGTGGTCCAATGGTGTGGCCTTGGGAATCTAGGCCAGCCCTGCCTTGGGAACTGGGGCAGGGTGGTAAATGGGTATGTAGAGGCCCAGGACAGGGCAGTAAGCAGGTGCACAGAGACACAGGTGAGGCAGCAGGCAGGGGCACAGGGATGCAGAGACACAGGTGGGGCGGTGGGCAGGGGCACAGAGGCACAGGTGGGGCAGTGGGCAGGGGCACAGGGACACAGGTGGGGCAGTGGGCAGGGGCACAGGGACACAGGTAGGATTGTGGGCAGAGGAGTAGAGATACAGGTGGGGCAGTGGGCAGGGGTATAGAGACACAGGTGGGGTGGTGGGCAGGGGAACAGAGACAAGCCTCAGTCCCTAGGAAGTGGAACAAAAAAGGTAGCTTCAAAGCCAGTTGCTGAAAGCAGGACGTGACCCCAGATTTTCTCCTTTGGAGGCCCTAAAGAGGTCCAGTCTCCCTAAAATCAGGAAAGCTGTTTTTTTCTCACAAACAGAAAGTCCTTTCCTGAAAGGCACAAAGAAAGGCTTTTCACAGTCCAGGGGCTGTAGGAAGACCCCCCTCCTACCCATCCTGTCTGCCTGCCCTGACATTTGCGACATGGCAATAAAATATTCAGATATAAACATGCAAAAGAACCTCATCTCCCCAAATCCCAGGCATCTTATGTTTGCCTGAGACATCAGAACTTTAAAGAAATTCTTTTGATATAAATTACAAACCTGCATTTAAAGCACTTTTCAAAAAGAAAAAGGAAAAGAAGAAAATAAATGGGGGAAAAAAAAAACCCAACGCAGGCTATCATGTGCATAAGAGACTCTTCATTGACGTTACAAACTCTGACAAAAATCCCACATTTCATACCCCCCATCCCCTCCCACCTCCTTCACCCCCCTGCAGCCCCTCCCCCTGCACACTTTCCTTTCGCTCCCCTACCTGTGTCCCAGAGAGCTGCATCCTACTTTTCCCTCTCCTGGCCCCCTATCAATATATTTATCTGATTTATTAAAAATACACCTAATCCCCACAGGCCTCTGGGTACATGTACCAAAATAAAAAGACAGCAAATTAAATTAAATGCCGCCTCGCAAAACTTGAGCTCCCATTAGCAGAGAAAGCGAGGAGATGTTTGCTCTCACCTCCTCCCCACACCTAGCTTCCTCCCACACATGCACCTGTTTTCTGCCTTCCATCTCCAAAATACACACGCACACAGACTCTTTCTTTCCTCGTCCTCTCCCAACTTCTCAATCTCTGGTGCCTTCCATTTTTCCCTCATCCCCATGCCCTCCCCGAGTGGTGCCCTTGGACCCCAGGTGGCCGCCATGGTGTAGGCCAAGGTCCCCATTTCCCACGTGGTTCCACTGACACATCCAACAGCCCCATGAAGCAGGTGTCTTGTTCTTCTCTTGACAAGTGAGGAAACTGAGGCTCAAAAAACCTCACCAGGTGGTAAATGATGCGATTGGGCTAAGCCTCTGCCCCAAGGGCCTGCATGTGTTCCCATTATACCACACTGGCTCATAGTTCTTGGTAGTATTGGAGGGAAAGGAGTGGGGTGTGGGTGACTGTCTAGACTGCTATGCTCTGGAAGAACTGGCATCCTGTGCCCAGTTCATCGGAGAGCCCACTGGGAGGTTGAAGTTAGTAGCACAAATCTTTTTCCACACCCTCCTTGCAATGGCAGGTTTATTTCAAACGAGATGGGGAACCAATCGACGCAGTACCCCTATCAGAGCCACCAGCTGCGAGCTCCGGCCCCCTCCAGGACAGCAGGCCCTTCCGCAGCCTTCTGCACCGTGACCTGGATGACACCAAGATGCAGAAGTCACTGTCCCTCCTGGATGCCGAGAACCGGGGTGGGCGACCCTACACGGAGCGCCCCTCCCATGGCCTGACCCCAGATCCCAACATCCTCCTCCAGCCAACCACAGAGAACATACCAGAGACGGTCGTGAGCCGTGAGTTCCCCCGCTGGGTCCACAGCGCCGAGCCCACCTACTTCTTGCGCCACAGCCGCACCCCGAGCAGCGACGGCACTGTGGAAGTACGCGCCCTGCTCACCTGGACCCTCAACCCACAGATTGACAACGAGGCCCTCTTCAGCTGCGAGGTCAAGCACCCAGCACTGTCGATGCCCATGCAGGCAGAGGTCACGCTGGGTAAGGCTTGGTGGGGGCCCTTCTGTAGAGCCCTTGCAGACCTGGGTGTGGTGAGAGCCTGAGAATAGGGTTCCCGGGCTGTGGACACCTATGGAGAGGGGGAGGAGATGGAGCAAACTGGAAATGGAGCAAACTGGAGCGCAAAGGGTAGAGTTAGGGTTCTTAGCGGGGTTTGCTGAGCTGGATTGGAGAAGATCCTTGGTCATGTGTGGGGAGGTACCCACAGGCCAAGGTAGTTTGCTGGGTTGAGCCAAGAACATGAGAGGTCAGAGGAGTTTGCTAGACAGGGTCGGGGACACAGGAGATCAGGGGAGGTCAGAGGAATTGCTTCAAAGCCAGTTTAATTTGATATAAATTACAAACCATTTAAAGCACTTTTCAATTAGGATTAGGTCAGGAACTTGAGCGGTCTGGGAGGTCTTCTGGAAGGATCAGAAACAAGAGACTGAGGAGATTTGCTGGGTTGCGTCAGGAACACGAGAAGTTGGGGAAGAGCAAGGGAGTTGCTGGGCTGGGTCAGCAACATAAGAGGTCAGGGAGTTTGCACAGCCCGGATAAAAAAGATGGAAAGTCAGAAAAATCTGCTGGATTGGTGTTAAAAACAGGGGAGGTTTTCTAGGTCAAAAATGGAACCAGGAAGTTTGCTGGGTAGATAAAGTATACACAAGAGTCGGGTTTCTTCAGGAAGGGTTGCTGAGTCAAGTCAGAAGCATAGAAGGTCAGTGTGAAGACCAGGGGAGGCCAAGATTTTTCCAGTCAGCCTCAGGAGCACAAGAGATCAGGGGACATTTGTCGGGTCAAGGAGAGGAACCTCGAGGTCACGGCCTGCTCAGGGAAGTTTTCTATATCACAGGTGGGAACAAGGGAGGTGACAGGGAGATTTTCTGGGTTGCACATGAGCCCAGTGAGCTCAGAGGACAGTTGCTGCATAAGGGTTGTGAACCTGGGAGGTTGCAGGCTTGCTGGATCAGGTTTTGGAATTCTGAAAATCATAGGAAGCTTTGGCAGGTTGGGGTCAGGAACACATAGGACATGGAAGGTATCGCTCTGGCTTACACTTTTAAGTACAATGAAAACCCTGTCATCTGTGGGTATGTGGGAGGCAGGCAAAGAGGACACTGGGTGCCCAGAGCTAGCTCAGCCCAAGAGCCCAATCCCTGTCCATGATCTGCTCCTCTCCCCACAGAGCACCAACCCAGGGATCCCCAAAGCACAAAGAACTCACTCCCTTCCCCTTATACTTCTCCTCCCCGCTGACTCAGGGCAGGGAAGGGGGAGATGTGGAATCTTCACTGCTGGAAATAGACAAGACTCTGGTTGTTTGTATGGACTGGGTGGGTGAGGGCAGGGGATGGGCATGATGACCTGTACTTGTCCTTTCACCTATGTCCTTTGAACCTTGATCCGCAGCCCCCAGCAGCTCCTCCCTAAGCCCGAGATGCCTGGGCTTGTACTCCAAAACTCCTGTAGTGTTCAGAGGCTGCCTGGCGCAGTCCACAGCCACTAACCCAGGCCACTCATGACCAAGGACTGAGAGTGGTGACTGACGAGCACTGGGACTGCAGCTTGTGTCAGGTGTTCCAGAGGGCTTCTGTTTTAGCTGGACCACCAGAAAACCCAACATCTCCTCAGTATCGAATACCAAAGAAAAGGATTTCTTGTACAGACAGTATGTACTATGTGCTAGGAACATCTGCAAGGATTCTCATCCAATCCTCATAAGCACAAGTTGGCCATGTAGTCCCATTTTGCAGATGAGCAAAACTGAGGCTCAAGTTGGTAGAGTCCCTTGCCAAGTCGTTAACTTTGTATATAGCAGCGTTGAAATTTCAAGCCAGGTTTATTGGTGCCTTCTTCACTCACTACCATGCCAACCACTGAACTCAACAATTCCAGGACTGGTTGTCTTGGCTGGTTATGGGACTGGTTCCCTGAAGACCCATTACAATGGCCCTTTGATTTTTTTTCTCTCTCTCTCTTTTTTATTTTTATTTATTTATTTATTTTTATTTTTTCGACAGAGTCTAGCTCTGTCGCACCCAGGCTGGAGTGCAGTGGGTGATCTTGGCTCACTGCAACCTCAGCCTCCCAGGTTCAAGTGATTCTCCCGCCTCGGTCTCTCAAGTAGCTGGGATTACAGGTGCCCACCACCACATCCAGATAATTTTTTTTTTTGTATTTTTAATAGAGATGGGGTTTCGCCATATTTGCCAGGCTGGTCTCAAACTCCCAACCTCAGGTAATCCACCTGCCTCGGCCTCCCGAAGTGCTGGGATTACAGGCGCGAGCCACCGCACCCAGCAGCCCTTTGATTTTCACAGGCCACCTGCCCATACAGAAACTAACAATAAAGGCTAACATCTACTGAGCAGCTACTATATGCCATAGACTGTGGCTTCTCTTATATTAACCCAGTGAGGTAGGCACCATTATTATCCCATATCACAGAGGAGGAAGCTGAGGCTCAGGGAGTTTAAGATACCCAAGGTGAGTGGGGGAGAATTCAAAGGCTCCAGAGGCTGCTCTAAGCCTCTCACCCTGCCTCCTCACGGCATCCCTCTGTCACAGGTGCCCACCTCCTGGGTACTCTTTGTTCATCATTCCATAAAGATATCACTGGGGCCAGTTCCATTTTTGACCTAGGCACTGGGCCAGGCACAGTGGCTCACGCCTGTAATCCTAACACTTTGGGAGACTGAGGCGGATGGATCACGAGGTCAGGAGTTCAAGACTAGACTGACTAACATGGTGAAACCCCATCTCTACTAAAAAAAAAAAAAATACAAAAATTAGCCAGGCATGGTGGTGCTTACCTATAATCCCAGCTACTCAGGAGGCTGAGACAGGAGAATCACTTCGTCTCAAAAAAAAAAAAAAAAAAAAAGAAAAGAAAAAACGAAGATATTACAAGCATCACTTAAGGCCAGGTCCTGTGCTAGGTGCTGAGGTCTTCTCAATCCAGGGTCTGCTCCAACCCCTCTCTTGGTCCTCCCACCTTGCCAGCCCTTCACCCCCCTCTCTGGATGCTCCATCCTTCCATGGCCTCTTCCTCCCCCAACAGAGCAGCCTCCACTCTTCACCTGGTTGCTTCTTTTATGAAAGACCCCTCCTGCCCCTCTTGTGGAAGCTCTGGCTTCCAGCGGGGTGGCATCCTTGCCCCACCCCACCAAGAATAAGGACGAGAAAGACGAAAGGCCAGATACAGACTTCAAGTCAGCCGGTGAAAAATGAGCTTGTAGCTGACATCTCCTAGTGATGGGAGGGGGTGTGCCCCTGCTGGCCTGTGTGACCCTTACCAACAGCACCCCAAACCACATTAAAGCACTTGCCTGCTCTGTCCTGGATCCCAGGCCCTCCCTTAAGTGGAGTGGCCTCTGTGGGCACCCCCGCTCGCCATCATCAGAACACGGGAAAGAAGGGCTCACTCATAAACAGTGGGCCTGGACAGGCAGGTCTGTGCACACTGGGGGATTTGGGGCATGGGGGACTCAGCAGGGCCACCAAGATGAAGGGCCCTAATTGGGTGGGTGAGTAAAGAGACACCTGGGCTGACTTCCTAGTCTCCCTTGACTGCTGAGTGAGAACTCAGACTTCTTAATGTCTCTGAGTCTCAGTTTTCTGACCTGATGAAGGGGGAGAATAGTAACTGCACAAATATTTTGAGCACCTGCTCAGAGCCAGGCTCTCTGCAAGATGCTTTCCTCATCAGGTCTCCTTTAAGCCTGCAGTGAACCTGTGAGGCCGCTGAGAAATGCTATAATATTATTCCCATCTGACAGGTGAGGGACTCAGGCTTAGAGTAACCTTTCTTAGGTCAGCCAGTCAAGGTTGTCTGGCCCCAGAACCCACGTTCTTAACCACTGTGCTCTATAGCCCACCTGTCAGGGTTGTGGTGAGGTGTCACTGAGCCAGGGGGTGTGACCAGTAGAGAGTGCCATGAGCCAAAGGGTCATGAGTGTATGCACCTTGCACCATCAGGGCACCCTGCACTCTGGGTGAGACAGTGGGATGGATGAGATGACCTCAGAGCACAAAATCCAATCATTCAACAAGGATTTTGAAGATCAGGCCAACAAGGGTGGGGCGTGTCTCCCTGCAATGAACCTTCACTCCTGCTCTTCCCTCGCAGGGATGCCCTCCCCAGCTCAAATGCCACCCCTCCAGGAAGACTTCTCTGACCCTCCCCCAACCCTTCGAGCTGTTTGTGCCTCTTCTGAGTTCTTGTCTCACCAGATTTGTACCTTTATTGTGATCTAGACCAGAGATGCCTGAGCGTCCTGGCACCCATCTCACTAAATGGCAACCATGTTCTTCCCATTGATCAAACCAGAAACCTTGCAGCCACCCACCTTTTCCAGTCTTTCCTCTATCCCACATGCAAACCGTCATTAAGTCCTGGCAGCTCGACTTCAGAATATATCCCAAATCTGCCACTCCTCACGGTGTCCTCTCCGAATACCCAACCCAAGCAGCATCAGTTCAAGCCTGAGTTATTAGAGTAGCCTTCAAACTACAAGTCGCTCTGCTTCTACTTTTGCACTATCCTATTTCCCACCCTGATTGATCTACTTAAAATATAAATCAGATCATGACACCCACCCAAAACCTTCCTGTGGTAGACAAACAGTTTGATAAAACAGGATAGAGTCCAGAAATAGACCCACATACATAGAGTTCATTGATTTTTGCCAAAGACCCCCAAGGCCATTCAATCAGGAAAGAGAAGTTCTCTTAACAAATGACCCTGAAACAAATGAATAGGCATAAGGAAAAATTGAACCTGGACCCCTACCTCGCACACACACAAAAATTAATTTGAAATGAATCATAGATTTAACCATAAAAGTCAGCATCATGAAGCCTCTAAAACAAAACATAGACTTTGTGATATTGGTGTAGCAAGGATTTCTTAAAGTGGTCACAAAAAAACTAAATAAAAACTAAATGATAAATTGAAAATTGGTAAATTAGATTTAATCAAAAATTAAATCTTCTGCTCTTACAAAGACATGCTTGAGAAAAATGAAAGGCAAACTATAGAATAAGAGAAAATACTCTCAATACGTATATCTGACAGAGCATTTGTAACCAGAATATATAAAGAACTATGACAAATCTATAATGTAAGACAACCCAATTTTTTAAAAAAGAAAATATACAAATGGCTAATAAACATGTAAAAACGTATACTACATTATTAGTTACTAAAGAAATGAAGTTTCTAACCTCAATGAGATACCATTTCACATCCATTAGACTGGCTAAAATTTAAAAAACTGACAATACCAGATGTTGACAAGAATGCAGAACAATCAGAATTCTCATGCTTTGCTGGTTGGAGTATAAAATGGTACTACTACTTTGAAAACCTGGCAGTTTCTTACAAAGATAAAAATATTTCTGCTCTTATGACCCAACAATTTCACTCCTAGGTATTTACCTGAGAGAAATGAAAACATATGTCCACAGAAGCTTTATTCATGACAACAGCAACAATGACAGAACTATAAATAATCTAAATGTCCATAATTAGAAAAATGAATACACAAACTTGTAGTATCTTCATATAACAAAATACTTTTTATAAATACAAATGAATGAACTCATGATACCTGCATTAGCATGGATGGAGCTCAAAAACATGTTGATCAGCCTGGGCATGGTGGTTCACACCTGCAATCTCAGAACTTTGGGAGGCTGAGGCAGGTGGATCACTTCAAGCCAGGAGTTTGAGATGAGCCTGGCCAACATGGTGAAACCTTGGCTCTACTGAAAATACAAAAATTAGCTGGATATGGTAGCTCATGCCTGTAGGCCCAACTACTTGGAGGCTAAGGCAGGAGAATGCCTTGAACCTGGGAGGCAGAGGTTGCAGTGAGCCAAGATCATGCCACTGCACTCCAGCCTAGGCAATAGAGTGAGACTCTATCTAAAAAAAAAAAAAAAAAAACTGTTGATCAAAAGTCAGATGACAGAGTACTCACTGTGTGAGTCCATTTATATGAAATTCAAGAACAAAAAAGAAATCTCCATTGATAGAAACGGGAACAGTGTTGACCTACGAAGAATGGAAATTGACTGGAAGGAGGCCTCTGCTCGAGGCCTCTACTTAAAGGATCCTTCCTTGAACACTCTATCTAAAGCAGCCTCTTCCTCCTGGTTCCTTCAACCCCTTCTCTTGCTTTGTTTTCTTACATAACTCATTTCCACCTGCAAGTATATTCTATATTTGCTTATTGTCTGAATCGCCCACAAGCTAGGAATTGAGATTTGGTTTTAGATGTAATGGCAGTCAGGTGAACTGGCTTAAATAATTCATTCTTCATATATTTCTTAACTCTGATAAAATTTACCTATTGGGAAATTCAGGTCCTTCAGTGCACAATTTAACAAATTTTAATAAATGTGAATGCCGGTGTAACCACCATCCCAGTCAAACTCTGGGCATTCCCGTCACCCACTAGAATTTAAATGGCACATGGGCAGAGTCTTTATCTGCCTAGTTCACAGAGTACAGGGCTCAGAACAACCCCTAACATAGTTCTTAATAAACAACTGTTTAACAATTAATTAATTAATGCTTTTCTAGGTTGTTGAGAAGATTAAGTAAGGCAGTGCATACAAAGTGCTTATAGTGACAGGCAGAGCAAATATTCAGGAAATATAAGCTACTGTTATTATTCATCATGGTGTCCCCAACAGTGATCCTGGATAGTGACCACCACAAATTAGGTGTACGGTAAAGAATTAGATGGATAGAGCAAATGAATAAATGGATGGGTAAGCAAATTGGTAGGTTTATAGGTAGGTGTGTGGATGGATTGGTGGATGTTTGAGTAGATGAATGAATAAAATGAATGCCTGGATGGATGGAAGGATGGATGGATGGATGGATGTTTTGATGGATGGATGGATATTTGGATGGATGTTTGGAGGGATGGATGAATGGATGGATGTTTGGATGGATGGATGGATGGATGTTTGATGGGTGGATGGATGGATGGATGAGTGTTTAGATGGATGAATGTTTGGATGGATGGATGAATGGATGTTTGGATAGATGTTTGGAGGGATGGATGAATAGATGGATGTTTGGATGGATGGATATTTGGATGGATGGATGGATGGATGGATGGATGGATGGATGGATGGATGGATGATTGGGTGAATGGGTGAGTGATTGTCTTAGAAAACACCCAGAATTCCTGAGGGAAAGCTAGAGGAGCTTTTCCTTGAGATTCCATAGTACTATCCTTGCATCAGGATGCTCAGGAGAGGTAAGGAAGGCAACTTATATGTCCAGGATCTTTTTCATTCCCTGAGCAGATAAATATCACTTTACATTTCACACTGCAGTCTTATCTCCCTCCTCCATTGTCATTTTCAGAGTGTTTCCTCAAGCAGGGTGGTAGCCTATTCTCCCCATTTGCGGGTTAGAAAACTGAGGCCCAACAAGTTGAAATGACTCATCCAAGTCATGCAGCCAGAAAGTAGAGGGCTAGGCATCAATCCTGGGTCTCTGGAATCCTACTCTTTCTCTATGTCCAGGGGTTGACAGGCAGAAAAGTCCAGAGACTAAGAGCATTACTTTCGGGCACTCTCAGCCACTGTGGTCAGAAGCAGGCAAGTGGGGCCAGGTTTCGACTGTCTGGAGCTGCTAATGGGCCAGGCTCTGAGTGTCAGGAGCCTGAGGTTGGAAGGAGTGGGGAGGCTGACAGCAGCTGGCTTGGCTTCCGGAAGCAACATCTTAACGCAGCAGTGAAGGAGGGAGTCAGGGACCATCTGCTACAAAGGCACTTGTCTGGTGGCAGCTGCCAGGATAGAGCTTGAAAGCAGCGAGGGAGGACCAGATCCCTCCTCTTCCCACCCTCTGTGCCCCTCAGGATCAGATGCACACAGGAGCCCAGGAGCCGGGGTGCCCTGGGTGCAAGAAGGCACCCATCTCTGCCTCACCTCTGCCCCTGGGCTCTGAGCCTCCCTCTGAAGCTGTATGTGCCATCACGTCTTGTAACTGATACTTCCTATAGTGTGACCTTGGATAAGTCACTGCCCCCCTGGAGGGCCAGTTCTATGACCTGCACAATGGGTTTTGTGGTAACTTGCCTCATAAGTACCAGAATGGTGTGACCATCCTAAAATGGAGTCTAGCGCATGCTTGATACCTGAGAAAGGTTGGTTCCCTCTTCCCTTAGAACCAGCAGGCCCAGGCCCAGGCCTGAAGGAGTAAGGCAGGCCCTTTAGAAAGCAGGGCAGTGAGGAATCTAACCTAGAAGGGAAAGCTGTCTGCCGGGTCCTCCACGGCTCCAGCCTTCTCCAGGACCGGGATGCCCTTCTGCGCCCTCTCCTGGCTGCAGCCAACAATGCCACCCTAGCAGCACTTAGAGCCGCCAAGATTACCCAGGGTCAGACTGCCCTAGACCTGGTTTCTCATCTGCAAATTGACGTCTACAGCACTTGAGAGTTCATTTTAAAACCCAGAAACTTACTTGGGCTCCCTGAGCCTTCATTTCCTTACGGCGACAATCTCAAAGGCTGGAAGGCTAAATGAGATTATGCATATGGCACTTCATAGGTCCTGGCTCTTAGGACACGCTAAACAAATGTTAGCCATCAAACCTGCCACCGCCTGATGTTCCTAATGGCCCCACGTGTTAGGCAAGGGGTATCATTGTTCCCATGGGGCACTTGGGAAAGCGAGGGGGAGCCACTCATCCAAGGGCACACAGAACAGATTAGAACTCAGCTCGCAGGTCTCCCAGGCCAGTGGCCCTTCCACCTGACTGATTGACAGATGCAGCTGCAGAACCAGCCCTTCCCTTCCCAGCGATTCCCCCACCCCGTGGTGCAAGCCCTGCTCTTCCCATGGATCCTTCTCTAGACCCATGTGGCATTTCAGATGTCTTGCTCATGGTTTAATTAATAATCCTTTGATTTCATTCTCAGAGAATGAAGTTGGCAGTGCCTGGGAGACCACCCACATCTGCCAACTGCTCTGATTTCTGTTCTGAGAGCTTTGAGTCAGAAAGAGAGGTTTGGGGACCAGCAAGGAAAGGTGGGGGTGATCCCAGGGCAGCCCCAGGGCCTCAGGACAAACCTTTTCCACCCTTAGAAGATGTTTACACAGAGTAGCACAAAGCATAGAGTACCAAACAAAACCCTCACCCCTTCCTCCGGCCCTGGAAGCTCTATGGGATCTGTCTCCCAACCCCCTTCCCTCCCTGACCTGCCTCTGTCCCATGCCCTGGCTGTTCCCTGTGCCTGGAATATGCCTCACGGGGTTCACAGCTCAGCTTAAATGTCACCTCCTTGGAAGAGGCACCCTGACCACTATCTGAGGATGTCACCCACCAACTCTGAGCCCCCTCCCCTGGGTCTAGTGATCTGCATGGAGCACGGTCACTCTCATCCTGTTTTGCATATGTGCTTGTTTGCTTACGAACTCTCACCCCTACTGAAGTGGGAGCTCCGAGTCAGCAGGCACTGGGTCTTGTTCACCACCATATCCTCTGCTCTGCTCCAAATGGCTGGCTCCCTAATTATTGTTGAGTGAGTGAGTGAATGAATGAATCTGGGGAAAAGAGTGCTGGCGAGAAGGTCAGGAAACATGGGTAACTGGTTCTGTGAGTGACCTTGGATAAGCCTCTACATTATCCATTGAGCTCTGTTTCTCAGCTGAAATGAAGGGAACAGATCCAATGATCCCAAGTGTCTCCTCCATCCCTGATATTCTCAGGCATTGTTCAGAGGATAGCCCTGCCCTTGGGCATCTTGGCTTTCAAGTTCAGTGATATAAAGGGACTGAATAAGAGCTGATACAAGGAAGTGAGGAAGAGAGGCAGTGAGGCTAGGCACAAGGAAGGAGGTCGTCTTCCCACACTGTGTCCATCCCTACCCAGAGGTTCTAGAAAAATCCCACTGGGAAGATTAACCTGTTAGAAACAGCACTGAATCAGGAGGAGACCCGCACCTTGATCTTGGCTCTCATCAAGGTGTGACCTTTTTCAAATCACTTCATGACTCTCTGAGGCCCAGTTAACTCAACTGGACAATGGGGCTGATGACACCAGAAATGCACCTCCCAAGGGGGTAGCATGGGTGGGAGTTGGGAGTACCTCAAGTCTGGCTGCTGGCACAGGCTGCTCCCCATCAGCAGCCTAGTAGCACCTGCCCCAGGTAAGTTTCCCTCCCTGATCCCACCGTCCACTGGGCCTTTCTGATCTTGTCCCTCATGGTACTGGCTTGTACTTCTCGGTTGTTTGTCTTTCTCCCCTACTGGTGTGTGAACCACCCAAGGGCAGGAATTGTGTCCTTTATAGACCCTTGACTCCCCAGGTCCTAGAGAGCATCTGATTCATTGCATGGGCTTAGGGAATATGTCTGAATGAATGCAGGTGTGAATGAATGAATGAATGAGCACACTGAGCTTCTAACAGAAGCAGCTGATCCCAAGGATGTTGATCACTAGACTAGAACTTTCTCTTCCATGTACCCTGTCCCTCCTTTCCTTACTCTCTCTGACCTGGCCTTTCTCTCTTTACAGTTGCCCCGAAAGGACCCAAAATTGTGATGACGCCCAGCAGAGCCCGGGTCGGGGACACAGTGAGGATTCTGGTCCATGGGTTTCAGGTCAGCCTCTCTCTGAGCATCTGGGAGGGTGGTGAGGGGGAGGTAGATGTATCGATCCAGCACCAGCATTCCTGGCGGTCCTCTCTAACACCCTTCCCTTGATCCCCAGCCACATCCAGTGGGTTTCAGTTTCCCAATGTGTAATTGGGAGAATCGGTTCCCATGGGGAATGGCAAAGAGGTACATACATGTTTCACTCCTCCATCTAGAACTCAGAGTGAACCTAGCTCTTCAACGAGACATTCTCTTCAGTCCCAGACTCCCTCTCCTCCTGGAGTTCAGGGCAGCCATTCCCAACCCATCAGATGAGAATGCTGTGCCAGCCCTGGCCGGGCATGCCCATGACCCCTTGCTGCTCTGGCAGAATGGGCCCTCCTGTGACCCAACTCTCCCCTGCTCTGGCCAACAGAACGAAGTCTTCCCGGAGCCCATGTTCACCTGGACGCGGGTTGGGAGCCGCCTCCTGGATGGCAGCGCTGAGTTCGACGGGAAGGAGCTGGTGCTGGAGCGGGTTCCTGCTGAGCTCAACGGCTCTATGTATCGCTGCACTGCCCAGAACCCACTGGGCTCCACCGACACGCACACCCGGCTCATCGTGTTTGGTATGGAGCACTCAGCTGGGGACTGGGAGAACAACCACAGGGACGAGTCCTAGCTGGGAGGTATCCCCAGGAGGAGGAAGCAACAGGGGCCCAAATCCCCTAAATTTGCCCTGGGAGGGGGCCCCACTGGGAGGCAGGGTCGTTCGGTGGTTACAACTATAAATAAGCTTCGGACTCAGAAAGAACCTTAGGCAAACTGCTTAACCTCTCTCACTTCCTCCATCTGCAAAAGGGGGCTGATACTATCCAGCTCCCCTGGAGGTTGTGTGGCTGCACTGAGACACTGCATGTGATACCTCACAGCAGGTGCTGGGTAAAGGGCCACTCCTTCCCTGAGCTCTGAATGCCATCCACTCTTTGGTTCTCTTTCTGTTTCTTTCCAACAGAAAATCCAAATATCCCAAGAGGAACGGAGGACTCCAATGGTAAGTCTCCACCCTCAGGATTTTTTGCTTGAAAGAGAGTGGCTTTTGAGGCACCAGAAAGCTCTGGTTCCCCACACTTCCCATGTGCATACCCTTGCCACTCCCTGACCCCTCAGGCACATCATTGCCCTCTAGTAGGGCAGAGTCAGAGTCCAAAGTGGGCAGAGGTAGGGATTGAGGCAATCAAGGGGGACTCAGCCTGCCAAAGCAGCCAGCTGAGATTTCTGGGGCCAACTGTGCCCCATCTCACCATCCATGGCATGTCTGGCCCTCTTAGCTCAGAGCTCGGTCTCACTGTCCATGGCATCTCTAGCTCTCTTAGCTCAGAGCCCGGCTGCTCTGACCTCAGAAGGGTGTGTCCAACGTCGACCGTGGGGCTGCGTTCTGAGACTCTGAACCACTCCATAGGGTGGTTGGGAGCATCGACGGATGTCTCAGTGCAGGCCCTTTATACTGTCCTCCCTGGGCTGCCCCCACCCCCCAACCTGCTCTAGCCTGAGCACCACCCCAAGGGGCCCAGACACTGCTCCCAGGCCTGCCACACCCCCTCCCTACATGGAGCCAATCTCACAGTTCACAATGGAGGCTCCCACTGTTGGTCCTCACTGCACCATCTTCATGGCTTCTAGGAAGTCTGACCACAGCCCAGCAAGCCTAGGGGTAGGGAAGGGGATCATGGACAGTTAGGTAGCCAGGTGGCAGAGCTGGTCTTCAAACCCAGTTTGTCCTGATGCTGAAATCCAGCATCTTTGCTGGGGACCTGGAGGTTCTACTGTTCTGGAACAGGGTTGGGTCTGCAGGCTCTGACCCTTTTCCTGCCTCCCGGCACAGGTTCCATTGGCCCCACTGGCGCCCGGCTCACCTTGGTGCTCGCCCTGACAGTGATTCTGGAGCTGACGTGAAGGCACCCACCCAGGCCACTCCATTGGGCACTGACATCTCCGCGACCGGTTTTCATTTCTTTTCTAAACTATTTCCAGTCTTGTTCTTAGTCTCTCTTTCCGTCTGTGTCTTGGCTTCTTCAGTCGGTTTAATTAAAACAAACAGAACAATTTTCCCCACCTCGGTTTGTGGCTCTGCATTCTTTATCTGCTCAGTAGCAGCAACCGGGCCCCTCCTCCTGGCATTCAGTACTGGGACAGGCACTGAGAAGGGAAGGGCAAGGGAGATGGAAGGCATGCTCTTCCCAGATGAACAGGGGACATGGGGCTCACTATCTCACTCAAGTCCTAGCATCCAGGTATGGAATGTGGCCAGAGACTTGAGAAATCCAAATTCCTCCGGGCTAAGTGTAATAGTCAGCTGTTGCCACAATAATGCTGCATAACAAACCAACCCAAACCTCAATGGCATGCAACAAGAAGCATTTGTAATTATGTTCATGTTCAGGTTGAAGTGGTTCAGCTGATCTAATCTGGGCTCAGCTGGGCAGTTCTGCTTCAGACAGCAGGTCAACTGGGCTGGATTCCAAGCTGTGGGTTGGGTTCGGGCCTCCTCCATGGGTTGGTTGGTGTCATGGGTGTTTGTCTGGGGCCCACACTAAAGGGGAAGTGACTACCTGACATTTGATCCTCTTATGGTACATCACCAAAGCTCAAGAAGAAACTCAAACCATTCAAGCACGTTTAAGGTCTCTGCCTGTGTCATGCCCATGAACACTCCTTTAGCCAAAGCAAGTCACATGGCCAAGGCTGACATCAGTCAAGGTCACATGTATGTCAGTGGTAGAGGTTTCTCAGAACTTTCTACTCAACCACTACAAACTCATCAGGACATTCAGCTATTAACTCAGAGAGAAGGGCCAAGAATCTTTGGAGAGGGGTGGGGCTGGCCCCTCTGAGCCATGGTCAAGACTTGGCATTCACCAAGAAGAGCCCATGGAAGATTGTGAGCAGTCTGTTTAGGATAGGCCCTGCTGCAGTAACATATTGAGCCCAGAGTCTTACTGCCTTAACACAATTGATGTGGTTTGGACCTGTGTCCCCATCAAATCTCATGGTGAAATGCAATCCCCAGTGTTGGAAGTGTGGTCTGGTGGGCAGTGTTAGGATCATGTGGGAAGATCCCTCATGAATGGCTTAGTGCCATCCCCTTGGTGATGAGTGAGTGAGTTCTCGTGAGATCCGGTTGTTTAAAAGTGTGTAGCACCTCCCCACTCCCAACTGACTCCCCCTCTTGTTCCTGCTTTTGTCATGTGACATGACTGCTCCTGTTTTCCTTCTTGCCACAAGCAAAACCTCCCTGAGGCCTCCCCAGAAGCTGAGCAGATGCTGGCACCATGCTTCCTATACAGACTGCAGAACCATGAGACAATTAAGCCTCTTTTCTTTATAAATTATCCAGTATCAGGAATTTCTTTATAGCAACGCAAGAACAGCCTAACACAATAATAAAGATTTATTTTGGGCTCATGAGAAGCCCAAGCAGGTTGAGCAGCCCTGTTGCATCTTGTAGCTACATCACCTGGAACATACAGCCTCCAAAATCCCCAGGGGAGGATAAGAGAAGGCTGGAGTGTCACTGTGGTGGGCAGAATAATGCCCTCTCACCAAAGATGTCCATATCCTAATCCCTAGAACCTGTGAATATGTTACCTTCCATGGCAAAAGGGATTTTGCCGATGTGATCAAGTTAAGCATCTTGAGATGCAAATATCAGCCTGGATTATCCAGGTGGGCTCAATGTAATCACAACGTCCTTATAAGAGAGAGGCAAGAAGGTAAAAGGCAGTAGAAGGAGATGTGATGGCAGAAGCAAGATATAGGAGTCACGCAAGGAAGAGGCCACAAGCCAAGGAATTCAGGCAGGCTCTAGAAGCCAAACAGGGCAAGCAAACAGATTCTACCCTTTGAGTTTCCAGAACGAACTGGCCCTGCCAACACATTTAGCCCCATGAGACTCATGTCAGATTTCTGACTCCAAAACTGTAAGAGAATAAATTTGCCGTATTCTTTTAAACTTAGGTTTGTGGCAATTTGTTACAGCAGGAGTTGGGCAACTAGTATGATCACACAGGATGTGATTAAGGCCCAGGCCTAATAGAACATAAATCACCCCTGTCCATACTCCATTGGCCAGGAGTAGTCACATGGCCCAATCTGATTGCAAAGGAAGCTGGGAAATGCAGTTTTCCTGTGTACCCTGGAGAAGGAAATAGAATGGTGATCCCAGAGCATTGCATCTGCCACAGAGAAGCTGGGACCCATTTAATGATTCATTTCCATGAAATGAAATGAATGGAAATTATTCATCATTTATTTCATCCCATGGAAATGAATGAATTCTGCCTAGGGCAGAGTGGCCAGAGGAGGGAGGACTGGGAGGAGGCTCCATCACCAGGAATAGCTCTCATCACTTCTGCCACATGAAGCACAGGAGAAGCCCTGTGCTTCTCCTCCCTTTCCAACCAGCAGAGACATCACTGAGTCATCTGTGCCTCTCTCAGACAGTGCAGATGTCATAAGGAATCAGGGCCATCCTTACAAAAACTCCAGGTGCCAGACACACCAAGCTGAGAACTAAGCATTGGCTCTATCTCCCTGTGGTCTTCACAGCCCATCTGGCCCTGGTCAAGTCAGGTCCTGGATGACCATTTCAATCAATTTTCACGTTGACTTTCAAATTTCTGACTCCCTAACTTTTCCTAGGAATTCCAGACTCAGATGTCCAACTTCATAATGTGGTTCCCCTACCTCATTGGACATTAAATATGCATTTCCAACTTCATGTGGCCAAAATCCAATTTTTGCTTTTCCCTACCAAAACATGCTCCTTCCCTAGCATTCCTCTTCTCTAGAAATAGTACCATCAACCCAGTTGCTTGGGTCAAACATTTTACTGTTATCTTTCATTCATCTCTTTCTCTCATTCTTCCACATCCAACCCAATAGATTGTTGGCTTTCCTCTCAAAACTCATCCGGAATTTACCCCCTTTTCTCTTTCCCCACTGCCAACCTAGACAAAGCTTCCTTTTGTCGGGAAAACTGCATCAGCCTCCAATCTGAAGAAATCCATCTTCAGATTTCCTCCCCCACCCCCAGTCCAGTCCCCCCCATAGCAGCCAGCGGAATCCTTTTAAATCTGTCATGCCACAGCGCCCTCCTTCTCAGAACCCTGGCTTCCCATTGCACAGAAAACAAATCTGAGCCCTTTACAGGTTGACCAGGATGTGCCCTGCTCTGCCTGACCCTCTAACATGTCTCATCCCCACTCCCTTTCTCCTGTTGCTTCATTCACACTCAGCTTTTCATTCATTGAATCCTTCAAGTCCACTCCTGCTTGAGGACCTTTCCTCTACTTGTTAATTCCACCTGGAATTATCTTCTCCTTTGTAGGGCTAGCTTCTCCATGCCATTTGGATGGCAGCTTGACTCCCACTGCCTCAGAGAGACCTACCTGACCACCACACCCCTCTCCATGGTGCCACCCTCGATTTAATTCTCTGCAAGGCATGCATTATTACTCTATGCTTTTTCTACTTACTTGTTTATTTATTGGCGTCTTCCCCTACCTTGAGCCAGAACGTCAGTCCCATGAGCACAGGGATCATGTCTATATTGTGCACTGCTGTATCCTCACACTTAGACCAGAACCTGGCACGTGGCTCAATAACTAATTATTGAGTGAGTGAATGAATGATGAATGAATGAATCAGTACCTCCCAAGGACCTACTATGAGCCAAGCACTGTGCTAGACACAAGGAAGGAGCTCACAGTCCCGGGATGGGAAAGCATTTACCCAGCTAAACAATGGAAGTCAAACTGTGATGTACGCTTGGCACCAGGACCTGCCCAGGACGCTGAAGCATCAGTGTGAGATGGATGAGTCAGAGGAGGCCAGAGAGAACAGAACTTTGAAGGAAACATAGAAATTCACCAGGCAGAAAACAGAGGAGAATATTCTAGACAGGAGAACAGCATGAGCAAAGGCTTAGCATTAGGACGATTTAGTGTACATGTTGGGAAAAGATAAGTAGTTAGGTCAGTGATTCCGAAAGCACATTCATTCACTCAACATATATTTACTCATCACTGGGAGTCAGGTAATGTGATGAAAGCTGCAGATGAAATAGGAACACTGTCTTATGACTCTTGGGTCAGTTATCTATTGCCACAATAATGCTGTGTAACAAACATCCCCAACATGTAGTGGCTTAAAATAACAGCTGTTTATTATGTCTCTTTAGGTGATGGCTGCTGATGTGGGCCAGGTTTGGCGGATCCAGCTAGGCTCATTCTTGCATCCTCAGTCAACTAGAGGTCAGCTGGTGGCCAGCCGGCCTAGAGTGGCCTTGGCTGGGACAACTCAGTTTTGCTCCATGGAGTCTCTCATCCCCCAGCAAGATAACCCAGTGAAGCAGAGGAGCGAGAGAGAGAGAGCCAAAGCACACAGGCCTCTGGTGGTCTAAGGGAACCTGCACACCGGCACTTCTGCTACATTTTTGTTGGCTTATGCAATCATAAAGCAGGCTCAGATTCCACGGGTAGAGAAATAGATTTCACATTTTAATGGGAGGAGCTGAAAAGTTCATACATTCGTAGTGTGCAAATACAAGGAAGGAGGCAAAATTAGAGCCATTTTTTGCAATCTGCAATGATCCTATATTCTAAAATAGATGTTCAGGAATTTTGGTTCCCCATGCACCATATTGTATACTCTTATTTAAGCTAGGAAGCCCAAGTGCCTCCTAGCAGCAATTTCTCTTTTAAAAATAACATGACAGGGCACGGTGGGTCATGCTTGTAATCCTAGCACTTTGGGAGGCCAAGGCAGGCAGATTGCTTGAGCTCAGGAATTCAAGACCAGCCTGGGCAACATGGTGGGACCCTGTTTCTACAAAAAGAATACAAAAATTAGCCAGGCATGGCGGCATGCGCTTGTAGTCCCACCTACTTGGGAGACTGAGGTAGGAGGATTCCTTGAGCCCAGGAAGTTGAGGCTACAGTGAATCATGACCACACTACTGCACTCCAGCCTGGGTAACAGAGTGAGACCCTGCCTCAAAAAAAAAAAAAAAGAAAAAAAGAAAAAAAAATACACATACAGACACATATACCCACACATATATAAACACATTATAACAAAAATATAACAAATGATTTTATTCAATAAATATTTGTATGCCTACATTTTGCAAGCTGATAGCAAGACAGAAGTAGATGATTTCAGTTGCTGAAAGCTCTCAGCTCTCATCAGTGTATAAACACCCAGGCCTGATCAGCAGGCAACAACCACAGAGTACCCCCTGCCTCCTCCTTCTACTTCCTTCTTCCCCAAAGCCCTGCTTTGTCTCATGGGAACCACCTTCCCCCTCACTGACTGCTAGCAATTCTACATAAGCCTCTGCTGCACAATACCTTTGCCTGTTTTCTGGAGGAAATTTTAAAAAAAAGAAAGATGTGTTCCTGCTCTTTGTCTTAACAGAAGGAAGCCCATGTAGGCATGAAATTGGAATTGCCTTGCTCCATTCACAGCATGGGCGTTGGGCTCCACTGACCCCTGAGGTGCATTAATATCTCAGCAGCAAGTGGATGAACCGCGCAAAGTGGCAGGGGACACGCCCGAAGAGAGCCAGCTGGGAGGCTTAGGGCTACAGGGGTGGGGCGGCTGCCTGCTTTGGGCTTTGAATTTGAGGACTTTGAGCCCTGAGCAGGCTGCGATGGTGGCTTATTCAACCTGAAATTGAGAAGTAGGGGGAGGGCGATGGGCAAAACAGAGCCCAGCCCGAAAGGGGAGATGGATGCTCATTTATTCATCCACATGCTCATTCAGTCATTGGACAAACCCTTAGCATCACCCGAGTTAGGCTCTATGCCAGGCAGGAGAAGCACGAAGACAAGCAGGCCAGGCCTTGCCCTTAAAGAGCTCCCATCCACCAGGAATGACCGACCTGGGGGAGAAAGCACTGCAATTCCATGTGATAAATATCAGAATAAAAGTATGAAGAGGATGCAATATGGGCACAGAAAGGGTGAAAGACTCTTCTGCCCGAGGACATCAGGGGAGGCTTCCAGGAAGTGCTGACATTGCAGCTAGGCCTTGAAGGACAAGAAGGAGCATCAAAGTCAACTCTGCCACCAACAGAGTAGGGCCCCAAGTTCTGGTTAGGTTTGCACTGTCACCTGAGCAGACCTCATCTTTGAAAAGGTAGACTGGCCAAACACATGGTTGCTGGGCCTGGCCAGAGCACCAAGTTCCCGATCCCTTGGAAACTCCACCTCAGCTCATGGCTTTTCCCAATCATGAGTCCTGGTCACCACCCACCATCTGCAGATTCCCCCAGGGATACTCTGACTGTGCAGAGGCCCCCTGGGCTGGTCACCCTTGGGATGGCCCAAGGTGCCCACTGATCCCTGCTGGCTGCAGGTGTGCCCAGCTGGCCAGGTAGATGCAGAGACACCTGCTGGGTCTCAAGGGGGCCACTGTCACCAACACCTACTACATTATCCCAGGAATCAGCCCCCACCTCCTGGGCAATCAGCCCTCAGAGTTGGGCTCATCAGCAAGAAGTGCCCGCAGCTGCTACTTAGCATTCTTGTGTGTGGTGGTTCTAAGACAGGCCTATCCTTTCTCTGGCCTGGGCTCTTCAAATGTGAACATCTGGGGTCCTCCCCATCACTCTGGACACAGGAAGGCGGGGAAGCCATGCCCCTCAGCCTATTGCTGCCCCTTCCAGGAGGAAGGCTGCCACTTCCAGGGAGGAGGGCTGGCGCTGACTCTATGGTGGTCCGTTTGGCCAGGAGCCTGTGAGAGAACCAGAGTCTGAGGTCGCCGTCTTCTCCGTAGCACTGGGGAACTGTGCCTCTGGGGCCCAACAGCCCCCAACCCAAGGGAAGTCACATGCTCCACTGGCCTTGTCACCTCCGCAGACTGGAGACCTTTATCCCTCTTGCTTATACCCTGGCCAGGGCTCTTGGCCAAGCAGGAGAGGATCTGGAGGCCCCATCCCTGACAGGTGACTATGACCCAGCAGCCAGCTTCATCTTGGGCCATGGTTACCTTGCCTGCAGGGAGACGCAGGGCAGTGAACTGTGGATCCCATCCAAGAGGCACTGGCTGCCCTCACAAGACAGTGACGCAGGGTTTTTAGATGTACTGTCCTGACCTCAGAAAAGCTGTAGGTTTTATTAAATGCACAAGTGTACACAGAGCTGAGAAAACAAAAACAAGGCTCCCTGGGCTCTACTCCTGCTGACGGGAGCCAGCAGCCCCAGAAAGACCCCTAAACGTGGACTTGCACATTTCTGGGGCAGAGGCAGGGATCAGAGTGGGCCAGGGTCAGGGGCTGACTCCCCCCAGAAGCACTGCAGTGCCTGTGAAAATGAAAGCAAGAGGCAGGGAGAAGGAAAATCAGAGGAGAGGAGGGGAAGGAGGAGCCTGGAAAGACAGGGAAAGGGAGTGGGAGGGGAGCTGAGAAAGGGGAGGCGGGGAGAGGCCAGGGAGCAGAGGGAGAGAGGAGAAGAGTGGGCAGCTAGCAGCGGGAGGCTCAGAGATCCACCGAGATGGGAGGCTCCTCCAAGGATGTGGAGACAGGATGGAAGGGGCAGAGAAAGGGAGTCACTTGGGGGAGGGGTGCTGAAAGAGAGCAGAAAGAGGCAATGAGAGAGAAAAGATCAGCAATGAATGAGGCAAAGAGAGAATTGGAGAAGTAGGAAGTGAACAGAAATGAGGCAGAGATAGACAGAGACAGAGGGGGACAGAGGACATAAAGAGAGAGGGACAGAGACAGAGACACACACACACACAGAGACACATAGAGACACACAGGGACACACAGAGACACAGAGGCAGAGGCACAAAGAGACAGAGGGGGACAGAGTACAGAGGACATAAAGAGATAGGCACAGAGACAGAGACACACACAGAGAGGCACACAGAGACAGGCACCTAGAGACAGAGTGACAGAGAGAGACAGAGGACATACAAAGACAGAGAGAGACAGAGTACAGAGACACAGAGACAGAGGGGGACAGCGTACAGAGGACATGCAGAGAGAGAGGGACAGAGAAAGAGAAACACACAGAGAGAGACCTACAGAGACAGAGGCAGAGAAAGACAGAGTCAGAGAGAAACAGAGAGAAGAGGAGAGAAAAGGAGAGAGAGAGAGGACTGGCAGAGCAAGCCTGGAAGCTGAGACACAGAGAGACAGTAAAGAGAGACTGGCCCTGGACCCCAGCCGGGGAGGTGGAGCTGCGGACCAGGCCAGAGCGAGGAAGTTTTCCAAAAAGCATTTAAGCTGTTGCGTCAGTGATTACGCCCTTGGCCTCCTCCAGGGAATGACAGTCCTGAGTGATGGGTGGAAGGAAATAGATGTGCAAAATGCATGCATTTTTTCAAATGGGGCGGCAGGCCTAAATGTCAGCAGGCACAGTAGAACCCTGGCCGCCAGCTGCACCTGACCTTGGGGGCGAGCTTCCACAGCCGCTTCCTCTGCGTCGCCCCTGCTCTTCCCCCTCTTTCCTCCCATCCTGTCCCAGCAGCTGCCAGCTCATGAGGGGCCCTTGTAGTCCCTAACCCAGGCCCCCATACCTTCCTGCCTCTTACTCCATTGGGCCTGGAGTTCCCAGAGCTACAGACAAAAGGTCTTCGAGGAATCTTTCTCTAAACTGCTTCTCCCCTCCAACTCCCCAAATTTGACCTCCTCCAGGGACCATCCTTTCCTAACCACAGGAAAAGCCCTTCCTTAAATCCTTTAAAGCCTAGGCTTAGGGGATTGGGCTTCTGCTTTAAGAGGCGCATGGCAGAGCCATCAAGCATGGGGACCCAGCCTGTGTCTGAAATCACTGTCAGCTCAGTCACTCACTATTTCCATGGCTTCGGCACTTTACTAACTTCTCCATGCCTCTACTTCCTCTTCTGTAAAACGGGGATGCCGAGGTCCATGGCATTCACTTCGGAGAATTAAATACATGAAGATGTGGAACATCCTTAGAACAGTGCCTGGCACATGGTAAGTGTTTAGTAGGTGTCAGCTATTGTCATCGATATCATGCAATAGGGAGCAGCGGGTGAAAGCCTCAGAGTCACAGAAGATGCTTGGAAGCAAAGTGGAACAAGAGAGTTCCAGATCCTCCCTACTCAGTGCACAGTCACAGGACCAGCAGCGGTCGCATCCCCTGGGAGCTTGATAGAAATGCAGGATCTTAGGCCCCACCCTGGACCTGCTGAAACACAATCTGCTTTTTCAAAAGGGCCCAGGCCATCTGTGTGCCCAGTCAAGTTGGAGAAGTCTGCTCCTGGCCCAGGGAGCCCAGTTAGAAGCTTACTTGGGTAGTTAGGGTGAGAGATGCTATCAAGGTCAGTCATGGCCAGACAAGGAGGGCCCTAGGGTGCACCTGCCCTGACCTGTCTGCCACACGCTGTGCTGGGTGCTTTATCCTGCAGAACCACCCTGCTCCCCACTCTTCAAACGAGGGGGTAAAGCTCAGAGAGGCTAAGTGACTCTCCCAGGCATAGATGGCCCATATGTGTCAGGACGGATTCCAGAGAGCAGGGCTGCCAGATAATGGGGCTGGAGGAAGGCAGCTTCAGAGGGAAGCTCCCAGCCCTCTGCGAATGGAAGTTGTGTGGTAGTGGGGGTGATAAGAAGCCCGAGGCCCTGGGCCTGCATAGTTGGAGTGATGGGATAAAGAACCAGGAACAGAACCAGGCCAGTGGCCCACGCCTGTAATCCCAACACTTTGGGAGGCCAAGGTGGGTGGATCACTTGAGGTCAGGATTTCAAGACCAGCCTGGCCAACATGGTAAAACCCTGTCTCTACTAAAAATATAAAAATTAGCAGGCATGCAGGCATGGTGGTGGGCTCCTGTAGTCCCATCTACTCAGGAGGCTGAGACAGGAGAATCGCTTGAACCAGAGAGGCGGAGGTTGCAGTGAGCCGAGATCGTGCCACTGCACTCCAGCCTGGGTGACAGAGCCAGACTCTGTCTCAAAAAAAAAAAAAAAAAAAAGAACCAGGAATGAGAACACAGGGGATGGTGGTGATTAGTTGGATTGTGGACAAACTAAGCTCGAGGGGAAGAAGGTACATTCTATGTCACTGTCCAGCAGGCCAGGAGCTCAAGAGGTATGACAATTTAGGATCATCTGCCTTGAGAACAACAAGAATTCATATTCATTAAGGACCAACCATTGGCCAGGCACTTCGCCTAACTGCCTATAAGAACAGATGCTCCCCACCCTATAGGTGAGCAAGTGAGGGCTCCCAAAGGGGAGTCATTTGCTTAAGACCACACAGCTTACAGGCACAGTGCTGTGATCAGAGCCTCCCATCTGCCTGGACAAAGAACTCATACTCTTTTCCGCCACACCAAACACACATGACCTGGTGCTCGAAGTGGCTGAGGGTCTTAATTAGGGTTCCTCCTAAGGTAGACCCTGAGATAGGGACTTGAGTGCAAATGGTTCATTTGGGAGGGGATCCAGGAAGCACAGTGACACAGGCAAATGGGGTAAGGAAAGGAAGAAAGCTCATACAGGGTGTGCCTGACCTGGGCAATTGGGGCTTTATCCCAAGGGACCCTGAGATTCTGCATTTGCATGCATCTCAGATTGGCCCCACTAAGGAGCAAAGAAGCTGGAATCACTGTCACCAATTGCTGGAGCATTAAATCCACTACCTGCAACCAAACAACCAGAGAAAGTCCCTAGTAGAAAGCCATGGCATGGTAAATTGCAGGAGACCCTTGGTGGGCTTTGAGGATGGAGGTGGGGCAGGGATAGAATCTGCTAGACTGAGCCTTTTAGTCTTCCAGGGCACCCATTGCCCCCTTTGAAATCCCGAGGTAAGACAGAGAAAGATCTGGGGGTAGAGGGATGCGGCTGACACTGCCCAAAGACTGGCACCATGGTCTGAAATTCCTGTTGAAATTCTAATCCTTGAGGTGATGGGATTAGGAGGCGGGACCCTTGGGAGATGGTTAGATCATGGAGGCAGAGCTTTCACGAATGGGATTAGTGCTCTTATGAAAGAGGTCCCAGAGAGGTTCTTTGCTGCTTCTACCATGTGAGGTTACATTGAAAAGACCTCTAGGAAGTGGACCCTCACCAGACATTCAATCTGCCATTGCCTTGACTTTGGACTTTCCAGCCTCCAAAACCATGAGAAATAGATTTCTGCTGTCACTCAATGTATGGTATTTTGTTACAGCAGCCTGAACAGAACTGCTGTGCAGGAAGAGAAATGAAGACAGAGACCATCCAGCGAGCCCAGTGCTCAAAGCCCCAACGGATCCACTCCTGACCCTGGAGGTGACCCCAAGCCAAGCCCTGGGGATGCTCTTTGAGCTTCCTCTCCCAGCGCGGGCAGCTGACTTCACCCATCCGGGAATGGTCTTCATTTAATGAAGAGGCAGTCAGGGCTGAAAGGTGGTGAGCGGGCAGGAGGCGTCTGCTGGAGCTCCGTGGCAGTGCAGCTGCAGAGCCGCAGAGGACAGCTCTCAAATCTACCCAGAAACAGTGAGACCCAGGACTTTGAAAGATTTTGGGGGTCAAACTGCAACTTTGCCACATTCCCATTGTGGGATCTTGGGCATGTTGCTTAACCTTTTGGAACTCAGTTTTCCCACTATGAAATGGGGATATTTACACACATGTAAGAATTTATATAAGTAACAATGTTTATAAATTTAGGAATTCATCATTTACCAGATATTCTTTATGTGTCAGGCACTGTGCTAAGCACTTTGCATGAATTGTCTTGTTTGATGTTTATAATAACCTTTCAATAGAGGAGGCATTATCTCTATTTTACAAATAAAGAAACAGAGGCTCAGAAAGGTTTTGTAACCTGCCCCTGATCACACAGAAAGTAAGTCCTGGAGCTGGGATCTGCACCTAGGCTTAATGCACCAAGTAATTTTGCCTCCAGAGGTGAGAAGTCCAGCACAGGGTCAGGTGTAGGCCAGGGACTCAGTAAATGTTGGTTCCCTTTCCTCCTTTCTCCCTAGAAACTCCCAGAAGGCAGATGGTTCTAAATATTCTGATGATCTTGAGCTGGTCAGTTCAAGAGGCAGCACCATGCAGTGTTTAAAGAGCTGAACTCTAGAGCCAAACCCCCCTGGGTTCAAATCCTTGGTTAGCAGTCGACTGGCTGTGTGACTTCAGGCCACTTACATAAACTCTCTGTGCTCACGTGACCCATCTATGTAAATAATGAGGCTCACAATCATGCCCACCATGCCCATTAAGGCTGTTACGAGAGCTGATGAGAGAGTGCATATAAAATACTTAGAAATGTGTCTGCATATACTATGTGCTCAACAATTGTTCCCCGTCATTATTACGCACTTGGCACCAGGTGTTAACAGTAATCTCCATCTTTAATACTAGATAAAAAGGACCTCGTGGGGCTGGCTGCTCTTCCCCCAGAGTCATTCTGTGCCCCCAAATCATCCCATTATAAAGGGAAGGGAATGGAGGAAAAGGAAAAGAACAAAGGAGAGAGAAACTCACATGTACTAACTCAGATTCTTCGCAAGGTTGTTTCCCTGGGTCCACCCAACAACCATGTAGGAAGCTGTTACTGTACGCAATAAATGAAACAATAAGTGACCCCAAGGGGAATAAAGGACATGCCTAGAATTACACAACTGGTAAGTGGGGAGAACAGGTGAGAATCCCATCCTTTTTAAGCACATCTCCCACTTTCCTGCCTTCAACTAATAATGCTCTCTGCACACAGCCACCTCACCACCTTGACCCCCTTAAGGGAGTCAAGCCTTAAGCTCCTGCCAGCAGGGAAGGAGGGCAGGCAGAGAGCCATACTCTCCTATGGCCAATGGCAGCTTTAGGAGGACAGAGAGCGACTCGACAGAAAAAGGAGAGAACCTTCTCCATGGATGCCCAGGGCAGGCCCGCTTGTATATTCCCCAACCATCTGTCTACTATGTAGGGTCCACACCTTCACCCCAACACCAGAGAGGAGGCCTCTTCTTTCCACCTAAAGCAGAAAGGCCTGGTGAGTCTCAACCCACATTACAGCTGGGAAAACAGAGGCCCTGAGAATCTTGCCTGGGATTGTACCTGGGTTATACCCCGGGTTGCCCAGACTTAGTGGCAAAACAAGGGCAGGATGCCAGGCTGGCTGACCCCCACCCCTTTTTCTGGAATTACGCTCTGCTGTCTGCCCAGTAAAGAAAATAGTAATGTAGCCAGTGGGTCCCTCTTTATGAAAGGGAAGAATTCCAGGGCAACCCAGGCAGGGAGGGAGGGGCTACAGTAACCACAGCAGGCCTCCCCCAGGGAGAGGGACGTGTCCCAAGTAGGGGTTGAGTTCCGAGCCTGGTGGCCCCTCCTGCTGCCACCTCCTGGAGAGGGGAACCTTCTACCAGAGAATGCAGCCCACCCTCCAAGACACAGCCCTGACCATGCCACACGCACGGCCATGACCAGGCTCCAGCGTTCTGCACCCTGCTCTGGGTTCTAACAGCTTTAAGGGCTTTAGTCTGGGGCTCTGGTTTAGCTTCCGAAGTGCCCAGGTTTTAAATAATAACTTTGCCTTGCTATGAACCTGCTTCCACCTTGTTCTTTTCCCCTAAAATATATATGTGTGTGATTTTGTGTGTGTGTGTGTGTGTGTGTGTGTGTGTATGCGTGTGGGCGCCCGCGTGTTGAGGTTGTTCCTGGGGGACTATTAACTAAGAATAATTTATCCAAGAAATTTGTTATGTTAGAATTACCAATTAGATATGATTATAACTTACCCTGGCTAACACTGCACTACTGTTGGAAATCTGAATCCCATTAAAATCTAATTAGCATATATTAAGTTGAAGGCGGTTTTACTGCAGTGCGCCAGCAGGTTTGAGCTGCGACGGGCCGGGCATGTGGACTCACTGCCCACTTCAGCATGCTGGCCACGTTGCCCACAGTGCCCAGGTGGGTGCCAGGCAGCCTATGGGCAGCTTTTCTCCTCCTAAGCTGAGACCAGATGGCCCATGCTCACAGAAAGGGGCAGCTCCAGGCGTGGACAGGACGTTCGAGGTTCTGCCTTCGGATGAGTGGCCATCATCCATGGAAAGGTTTCTTTGACATGTGGCTAAGCCAGCCAAGGTGCTCTGGGGTCCGTGCTCTGGCCTAAGAGGATGAGGGTGGTTTTGGCAGCCCCTGGGAGCCAGTCAGCTTGTTGGTTGAATGCTAGCATCACCGCATATATCCTTCCCCGGGCTTACGGGTATGGGGGTGCTTCTGCAAGGGTATAACTGCTATATCCTCATCTCTGGAAAAGCGCCTGGCATAATAACAGCAAACAGTTACTTAGCTCTTACAATGGGCTAAGGGTTTTATTTTCATATTCTCAACCTCACAAAAATTCCAAGGAAAAAGTACTAGGATTGGGCCCATTTTATGCACGTTGAACCTGAGGCTTAAAGAGGTTAAGGAACTTGCTCCCAGTCATGAAGCGGCAGAATCAGCATTGGAACTTAGGTGGCTTTTTCTTTTTTTTTTTTTTAAGCTCTGTCTTCTGATAATTTGCCGGTGTGGACGAGGTCTGTGGTCCAGGTCCAGAGGCCAGGTCTTGCCAATGTTCTTCTCTGCCAGCAGGGGGCACAGTGAGAGAGTTAGGGAGACCATGGCGAGGCTGTTGGTGGATGGCAGCTACAGGGTCATTAGCGGACATTCAAGGTATAGGCTGGGGTCCTGAGGTGATGCTCCAAGGAGACTGTGGAATGCAATCATGCCAACTGGTGGTTTTTGTTTTTTCAGGGAAAATAAATCCTTTTGTGAAAAAGCTCACTGGGTGAATAGATGAGTTTACTGGCCAGGAAACATTCACTTTCTCCTCGCCATCCTGTAAGCCAAGGGTAATTATCTCCACCATTGTGTGTACCTCCTTTCCTCACTCCAGTGATGCCGGACATGGACATGTGACTTGCTGTAGCCAATGCAATGTGCGTGGGCCCAGTGGGAGCCTGGGCTTCCTCACCTGTGTATCTGCTGTCAATGGGAACATGCTTTCAGGAGCCAAGCCCAAAGAGGAAGAGGGACACTGGCAGCAGTCCAGGGCCCAACCTTCAGCATGGAGCCAAGCCCAACCAGGGTCAGCTGAAGCCGAGGGCACCATGCATGAGATATAAGCTCTTGTTGTTGAATGACACTGAGTTTTCAGATGATTTGTTACACAGCAGCAGCTGATTCGTATATCAGGAGATGCCATATGTGAAAGAGATGAAAAGCAAGCTATTGTGATCATGTGCAGAGGAGGGGACAAAGTCCCACTCCCTGATCACACATGCCACCTTCCCGTCTATCAACACCAGCCTTATTTCTAATTAACATCCCAGCAAATGACCTATTTCAGTCACATTTCCTCTCTCCCCACCCCTATGCTGTCTGTCTCTTCTAGGCTTCCTCCCACCTCCATTCAGGTTCCCCTTACCACCCCCTCCATACCTCACAAAGCATGCACACAAGCTCAGCAGACCTGGGACCCACTGTGCTACCACGTTACCTCCTCCTTGAAGCCTCTGGGCTTCAACCCCACCGTTGAGGCCCCCTTCACCTTCTGCTTGCTGCTGCCCGGGGGTGAGAGACACAAGGGAGTCCTTCTGCAGAGCTTTTCTGTCCCATTCTGCACATGCCACACTCACAGAGCTACCTCACGGATGGTCATTCCCGTGGCCCCAGAGACCCTCCATATTCTCTTCCATGGCTCAGCAGATTTCCACTCCCAGCTCCAATCTTGCAGGAGGAAGGGGAAACCCAGAGAGGTGCGGCTACCCAGCAGGGCCACATGGAAAGTCAGCAATGAATCTTTCTTCTGGGTGCTGGAGAACTTTGGCTCAGAGGAGAATGATGGGGCCTGATAGTGACGGCCCAGTCCGGGAGGGAGTAGGTGTAAAGAAAGGACAAAGGATGGAGCATGACAGGGAGGGGAGGAAACCAGAGACCCACTCCAGGGGACCCTCCCTCCTCTGCCCCGCCCGGTGGGGACCAGGGAACGTCGAGCAGCTCCCTCTCCTTCAGCCTCTGTGCTGAGCTGAAACTTCCACTAAAACAACCACTTAAAACCTCACTGCGCTCAGTTTGTACAAAGCCTGAGGGCAGAAGGAAGGCGATGTTCTCGGGAGAGGCAGTCCCTGTGTCCCCATCATCTGTGGGTACCACCCTGGTGACTTAGGGGTTACCAAATACAGAGATGGCAACCAAGGAGTAGACACATACTAGTTTGCTAGGGCTTCTATAACAAAGTACCATACACTGTGGGGTGTAGAAAACAGTGTGTAATTTCTCAGAGTTCTGGAGGCTGGAAGTCCAAGACCAGGGATTTGGCAGGGTGTGTTCCTTCAGAGGCCCCTGTCCTTGGCTTATGGCTGCTGTCTTCATCCAGTGTCCTCCCGTGGCCTTCCCTCTGCAAGTGCCTGAGTCTTAATCCGCTCTCTCATGAGAACACCAGGCACGTTGGTGTAAGGCTCACCCTGGTGACCTCATTTTACTGAATTACCTCTGAAAGACCCTTTCTCCAAATAGTCACATTCTGAGGTCCTGGGTGTTAGGATTCCAACATACAAATTTGGGGTTAGGAGGTGCAGCCTGAGCAATCTCACCTACCCACAGGACTCCAGTTACCTCCAAATGCAAATGACTCCCAGTTTTAAATCCCACACCCAGAACTCTTGCTGGGATTTCTCTCCATGCCCTGACGCATTCAGGCCAAAGGAAGCCACTGTCTCCTGCATTCTTCTCTCCTGTGTCCCCTGTGGCCAGTGGCCCCCAGTCAACATGACCCTTGATCCTCCTGACCCTGCCCCCTCCACACCTTCCTGAAACAAATATGGTCACATTCTGAGGTCCTGAAAGTTAGGATGTCAGGCAAGGTGCAGTGGCTCCCACCCGCAATCCCTCCACTTTGGGAGGCTGAAGCGGGTGGATTGCTTGAGGCCATAAGTTTGAGACCAACCTGGGCAACATAGTGAGACCCCATCTTTATTTTAAAGAAATATTTTTAAAAAATAGAGTTAGGACATCAACATATGTATTTTGAGAGACACAACTCCATCCATAGTAGTGCCCCTGAGACTTAGAGACTCTAAGGCCAGTTCCTCTGACTCCCCAAAAGTAGGGCAGCTGGGGACCAGGGCAGCTGTGCCCTGTGCCCCTATAAAACTCTCTGCCCATCAGCAGCATCAATGAACAAGCTGAACAAGCTGCAACTACACACAACAATGTGGATGCAGTGCTCCGGCTGGAGGGAAGGCAGAAGAAGCCAATCAGAAAGAAACTCATGCTGCCATGGTTCCAGGCACACAGAGCCCACCATGGTCACCCTGGGAGCAGAGGAGCCTGGAGGGATTACGAGAGCATTCTGGGGTGCTGGCGATGTTCCTTCTCATTCTGGTGACTGATTATGGGGTTGTGTTCAGGTTGTGAAAATCCGCTGAGCTCACTTAAGACTCGCAGACGTTTTTGCTTAGTGAATACTAAAGTACCAGCATCAATTTCCTGGTTTTGACAATGTTCTGAGGCTAAGATGCCATTGGGAAAAGCTGGGTAAAGTGTTCACGGGAACTCTCTATGATTTTTGCAACTTGTGAGTCTTACATTATTTCAAAATAACTTTTTAAAAAATGCGACACACACAAAAAAGAATAAAAACAGGACATTTTATTGGTTTAAGGTTTTGTAACATTCCCAGCCCCAGAAGAGTTGAAATAAATTGTAAATTAAAAAACAAACAAAACAGCTTTATTCACTTTTCTACGTGTATGTTACACTTCAATTAAAAGTTTAAAACAAAACAAAACAAAACAAAAAACCACCTCTCTGCCAGTCTCTGAACTTATCCAAAGAAATGAGGGAGAATTGGTATCCACAGAGCACATATTATGTGCCAGATATTTCTAGGCACTTAGCCCAAGTTATCCCATTCATTATTTACAAAGAGAGAGAGAGAGATTATTACCTCCATTTGCAGTTGAGGAAACTGAGGCTCAGAGAGGCCAAAGGAACTCCCCAACATCACACAGCCTGTTCAGAGCACAGCCGAGGTTCCCCCCAATGACCTATATGGTCTGCCTAAAAGCCCCATTCTTGTCCTCGCCCTTGCTGGGATCACTCTGAAAAACACTTTCCCCTCTGTCCCACCCTCCACCGCCCTGGACTGCCTTGCCCAGCCTCAGGATAAGGCACCAAGGTCCCCAGTCACCCCCGACTCCCACCAGCAAAGCTGCTGACGTGGGGTTTTCTAAAGAATACCAAGCCCACCTGCCAAGCTCCCTTACTGGGATCCACCATCGGACCATTTTAGCACCATTAATTGCAGTGCTGAGTACGCAGCTGTCCTTCCTCGGGTCTCCACAAACCCCCTGGTGCAGTTCTATGCAGGACCTATTTCCCCCATCCCCCAACAGATATGCTCACCCTCAGCACCAAAGTCCCCCAGATGTTTGCAGCTTGGACAAAATTAACTCATTTTTCCAACCAACCCACTGAGAGGATGCCTGCTTATTGTCATGGGCCCTAAAATTAACCTGGTTTATCATGTCTTCTGAATTTTGGCTCAAGCAGCACTTTCAGGGATTTTCAGGCATCCAGGAATGAAAGAACAGCTGGAGGAACTGCAGCTAATGTCAGTCGTTCCAGCCGCAAAGATCACTTTCTAATGGACTGAGGCTGGGGCAAAGACGCAGCCATCAACCTGGGGACGTCCGTGGATCTGTATTTGGTGAATATAACTGGGACTCATCTTATCTGGGTCCTCCTAGCTCGACAGCCACCAAAAGAAAGCCACAGACCGTCCTGTAGGCAGACCGTTCATCATGGATGGCCGAGCAGAGACTGTAGGATGCTGACGGGTGTTCTGCCCAAAGGACATCCATGAGCAAACAAATGTGAGAAAATTTCCTTGTGGCAGGACTTCTCAGAGCCTTTACTATACTAGCATGTCTCCTGAGTCTCCAAGAGGGGCCCACCTAAAGCAATGCTTTCCACTCTTTTCTGGAATGTTCTTCAGAGAAATGCCAATCCAAGGCCTTCAGCACAGATGTATCTTAGTGGTGGTTCTGGAACAAGATGGAAAAATAAAGAATCTGAAGTGGTGGTAAAATGATAGGCAGGAGTAATTGCTGTTTCCATTTTATAAACAGAGAAAACTGAGACCCAGAGGGAGAGAGGAACTTGCCAGGTCAGCAGGGGAATTAGTGACAGAGCCGGCCCTAAATCTCCATCATGTCTTCTTTCTTCTGCTGCTATGGTTTTGATATTTATCCCTTCCAAACCTCGTAGTGAAACGTGATTTCCAGTGTTGGAGGTGGGGCCTAATGGCCAGTGTTTGGGTCATGGGGGCAGATCCCTCATGAATCTCCTTCCGGGTCAGGGGTGTGTAAGTTCTCACTCTGTTACTTCCCATGAGAGCTGTTTGTTACAAAGAGCCTGGCTCCTCCCTCCCTTCTGTCTTGCTTCCTGTCCTGCCAGGTGATCTCTGCACACACCACTCCCCTTCACCTTCTGCCAGGAGTGGAAGCAGCCTGAGACACTCACCAGAAGCAGATGCTTCTGTATACCCTGCAGAACCATGAGCCAAATAAGCCTCTTTTCTTTAAAATACCCAGCCTCAAGTATTCCTGTATAGCAACACAAAAAGACTAAGATATCTGCCCAGATCTCAGGTCAGGTGGGAGGGAATTTGCTCATAGAAGACTTCCAGGGGTTCCATAGTGGGAAAGAGGCAATATCCACAATCTGCACCATTCTTGGAAGGAGGAACCAACAGAGATACATCATTTTATAACATGTCTGTAATATTTGCAAAGCTCTTTCAAAATTGTTCATTAGCGTTTTTCATCTTTACAATCTTTCTCTAAACCTTAGGCAATAGAGCCCCATTTTTAAAATGAGGCCACTGAGCCTCAATCAGGAGACATGATTTGCCCAAGGTCACAGGTTTCATGTTTCATGGATGGCAGAGCAGAGATTTCCTACCTGGTGGGATTCCTCATCTCTGGCCAGCGTTCCCTTGAGGGCAGAGTCTGGGCTTGGCTCAGCTCAGTGTCCCAACACTCCACCCCTGGTGAACAAGCTGTGCTGAGGGAAGTCTGGGCCCTGATGCAGAGACCCCTAGAAGCAAGCACTAACGGGGCAATTTGGGGTCCACAGCACCAGTTTTCATAAATCTGAGGAGCTGTTTCTCCTGGCTACTTCCCTTCTTTTCCTTCATTACATCCCTGCCAAGGACAACTTCTGCCCTGTGCATGGCAGGACTCCTTCAAAGAGGGGCTTCCTCCTCCTTTTCCATTAGTAAAGGAAGAGGTTACCTGAGACTTGACTTAACCTCCTTGGAGGGGAGCATGCTTTCACTGGTGCAAATTGTTAAGTCAGGTCCAGAGTGATCTAGTCACTTATCATGAGTCATACAGTAACCAGAGGTTGAGTTGACTGAGCCAGCTTCATCCACCAGACCAGTGAGTAAGTCTCGAACTATAAAGTACGTAAGAATCACCTTGAAAGGAAGCAGGTGGTGCAGAGGAGAGTGAGCAGAGCGGTGCAGAGGAGAGTGAGCAGAGCTGGCCTGAGACTGCTGTCCTTCAAAGGCCTGCTTGCAAAGTGGGCCCGTGTCTGGCACCTGGGAACTCGGGTTTCAGGAGGGCTCTCAGCACCCTGATAAGAGTGTCTCACAATGTGTAAATGGTGTGTACAGACAATGTGGCTTAGGCTGAGCTCCTCTTTCCTTCTGAAAGTCTGGAATCTGGGTACGTGCCAGGCAGAAAGTGTCTGTATAACCAGCCCCCAGGAGACATCCTGGGCACTGAGTCTAATGCATTACCCTGGTAGACAGCACCTCACCCATGTTGTCATAGCTCATTGCTGGAGGAATTAAGTGAGTCCTGTGTGACTCCACGGGGAGAGGACCCTGAAAGCTCGCACCTGGTTTCCTCTGGACTTCACCCTGTTGCCTTTTCCTTTTGCTGATTTTGCTCTCTATCGTTTCTCTGTAATAAGTATTACCTGTGAGTACAACTATGCTGAGACCTGTGAGTCCTCTTAATTAATTGTCAAACCTGGGGTTGGTTTGGGGGACTCCTGACCCAGGGAGACATTACAGTGCCGATTCTGGGTCCTCTGCTTCCACTGCCAAAGTGTTTGTGTCTCCCAGAAATTAATACATTAAAACCTAATCCCCAATGTGATAGTATTAGAAGGTAGAGCCTTTGGGAGGTGACCAGGATGAATGGGATTAATATTCTTATAAGAGAGACCCCAGAGAGCTAGTTAGCCCATTCTTCCCACCATGTGAAGAAGCTCCAAAAAGACATGATCTATGAACCAAAGAGCAAGCTCTCACCAGACACCAGCATCTTGATCTTGGACTTCCCAGCCTCCAGAACTGTGAGCAATAAAGCTCTGCTGTTTTTAAGCCACCCAGTTTATGGTATTTTTGTTATCACAGCCAGAATGGACTAAGATACCCACCCTCTGAATTCTGATCCAGTAGGTCAAGTGAGGAAGTCCAGGAATCTGCATATTTGCACACACTCTGGGTGGTCCTGAGACCAGGCATCTGTGGGCCTCTCTTTGAGAAACACGGCTAGCTGGTTCTGTGATGGACATTTCAATGAGGAATGGGTTTCCAGGGAAGCTTCCTTCTCTGAAAACTTCCCTGTGTCATCTGTGCGAGACCGTGGAGCAGGGGAATGGGCACTTTGGAGGGTCTCAGCGGCACTGTGTCACCACCTTTCCACTTGGTTCCTCTTTGGATAAGAGCCCAGAGCCCAGCCCTGAAGCTATTAATGCAGCAGCCTCAGTGTCCTTGTCCCACTCCATCAGGCAGTCCCTAATCACCCTGGAAGCTGCCAGATGAAGAGGCTCAGACAGAGCTGGGGAAAAGAGGGCTAATTGGCTGCCAAGGAAACAGGGACTGATGAGAAGGAAATCAGGGTGTGAGCTGGTTCTTCCTCTCCAAGCCTCTCAATGCAGCAGGCAGCAGCAGACCCCCGCGCAGTGCACAGGCTGGAGGTGGGGACAAGGTGAGATTTCATATGGGCTTTAAGAACAAAGGTTGTCCTCGGCAAAGTGGACATTATTCTCAAGGTGCTGATGGCACCTGTTAGAAATGACAGCTGTATCACCGCCAGCTTTGCATCCACACTGGAGAGTAGTTTGACCTCACACACAGTCAACTTCCTCCCAGTTCTCCAGCTTTGCGAGCCCATGTCATTGGCTCAGCGTGTTTTAGGCTGCCGGGCACTAGCACCCACACTTTTTTTTTTCAGGACTACATTGATTCATCGATTAATTCAGTGAACATTTCGTGAGCACCTGCTGCATGCCAGGCACTGCTCTGGACTTGAGATGCGGCCAGGAGCAAAACAGACGGAAGTCCCCAAGTCTATGAAACTGACACTCTAGTAACAGAGGTAGGCAATAAACAAAACAACTAAGTTATGTTACATATTAGCAAACACATCATTCTAAGGGGAAAGATAAAACCAAAAGGGAGGCTATGGAGTCTGGGGAGGCTGTCATTGTAATAAGCCCCCACTACCTCTTATGACGGGAGGGAGAACCGGGCATCTTGCATTCCAGCCTCGGCCTGGGAATCAAGCCGGGGAAGGCAGGGAACCTGCAGCCTGGCTCCCCAGGAGCAGCCCAGAAGCAAAGGTGATTACTCTGAGAGATAAGCTGGGTCAATGCTTGCAAAGGAGCTCAGCAAAAAGAGAAGTTGACAATGTCAACTAATCGATGATACAACCTGCCCTGGCCTCGGGTTTTAAAACGAAAGCCCAGGATGACTCCTATCTGGTCTGTGTGACCCAGAGGTTACAGACATCACAAAGGTGAGTGCCCATCCCCCATAAGCCTTAGCTCCCAGTCTTTTTCAAATGGTTTTCACTGTGGTACCTCCATGCAATCAAACATTCCATAAGGGTCTGTACTGTGGCCGCCAGTGCTGAGCCAGTCACTCCGCCAAGTAGGTGCACCAGATGGACGCCCTGGCTGGGTACTCGTGGCATAGGGGATACAGCAGGAGCTGTCCCACCTGACTTTCTTCCCAAGCACAGAGCTGGTTAAACCAGGGACATGGGAGGATCAGGGGAGTACCACCCCAGTCCATCAGAGGGACTGAAAATATAGACTCCCCTCTTTTCTGGCTGTTGGTGTTCCAGGGAGAGTGAGTGACCCCAAGCATGGAGCTGATCAAACCAGGAACATGGGAGGACCGGGAGAGTACTATCTCAGCCCAGCAGAGGGAATGAGAATGTAGATCCCCTCTTTTCTGGCTGCTGGTGCTCCCGGGGACAGCGAGCATCACTCCTGCACTTGGCAAGGGCATGACCTTGCAGTTTCCATTAACATGGAAGACAAGATCATCAATTTCCTTACCCCAAGTTCAAGAACCAAAGCAGGGATTAGGGAAGGGCTTCTCAAGATCCCGTGGTTGCTTCATGGCAGGGGTAGAATCTCAACCCAGGCCTCTGGCCCTAAGGGTCCCCTCTGCCATCCACTGACCCTGCCAGGGCTATTTCGGGGTTGCTTGCACCTGGCCTCGAAGGCTTCTCGGAACATCTCACCTCCTAGGTCTTGGGTTTCCTGGCTCTGTCTGAGACTTGACAGGTGACTCACCTTCGTGGAGCCTCATTCATCATCCCCATTTTATAGACAGGGAAATTCACCTCGTAGTGTTGCTGGCAGGATGAGATGATGTCATGGATGCAATGTGCTTAACGAAGTGACAGAGAGTGATGTGCTCCATTACAATATTATCTTATGATGATGATGGTGCTTATGCAGACTCTTGAGCCTCTCAGCAGGATCTTCCAGGACTTTTCTAACTCCATGAGTACTGCAATCAATTGACAAATCTGGCTGGCCACTCACCCTGGGTACAAGTACCATGGGACTGCAAAAAAAAAAAAAAAAAAGAAAGAAAGAAAGAAAAAGCACGACTCTCCCAAGCTGCTCTCAAGGACCCACAGTCTGACTACAGAAAAGATACTCAAAGGACACAATCAGTGAGCAACTGGGCCGCACTGGGAACACTGACCAGGAGCCATGAGAGGGCAGATGTGAGGGAGAGGGAGGGGCTGCAGGGCTTACACAGAAGGGTGGGAAGGCTTCCAGCCTCATGAGAGGATTTGCTTTTAAGGAGCATGAGATTTACCCAGAAGTCTTAGTAAGCACTAGAGGCCAGGCATGGTAGCTCACGCCTGTAATCCTAGCACATCAGGAGGCTGAGGTGGGAGGATCGCTTGAGCTCAGGAGTTTGAGACCAGCTGGGAAACACAGCAAGACCCTGTCTCTACCAAAAAAAAGAAAAAACAACATAGCCAGGTGTGGTGTTGTACTTGTAGTTCTAGCTACTTGGGAGGCTGAAGTGGGAGGATCACTTGAGCCCGGGAGGTGGAGTCTGCAGTGAGTCATGATCGTACCACTGCACTCCACCCTGGACGACAGAGCAAGAACTTGTCTCAAAAATAAAATAAATAAACAAAGGTACCTAGTGTCTGCCCCAAGTGATCCTGACTCTATGGCCCTAGCGGAGGGCCCAGAAACCCACCTGTATAAGAAGCTCCTCAGGTAACTTTGACGCAGGTGGCTCTTCCCATTGGTGCCTGGGACTACCCCCTGCTCCAGTCCCCAGCCCCTGCCGGGCACTTCATCTCACACTTCCAGGACTTCACATTTGCAGAGTTCCCACCTCAGGGCCCTCCCTTCCCTGCCAGGCTCTGAACCAAGCACCTTTCAGGACCAGTGAGACAGAGCCCATCACACCCACACTGACACCCACAACCCCACCCCTGGGCATACCACACTACCACATCCTTCTTGGAAGCAAAAGCACAGGTTCAGGCACCTGGCAGACTTGAGGGTGGATCCCTGCTCCTCCACTGTCTTACTGTCTGGCCTTGGCCACATAAATTAACTTCTCTGAGTTTCAGGGTCTTCAGCTGTAACATGAGTATAAAATATTCCCCGAGAATGACTGTGAAGTTTGCAGGAAGCGATGTATACAAAGTGCTTGTTGCAGTAAATATCCTGTAAATGGTGGCTAATAGATTAGAAACATTAACAAGCACAATGGCAGCCACGGCATTGGTTGGCATGCACGTCCCTCGCTCAGCTGGAGATCCTCAGGGGACTGCAGTAAGCCTAATGATGTCATGGAAGCAATGTGCTTAACAAAGTGACAGAGAGGGATGTGCTCTGTAAGTACAGTATTTTCTGTAACTTCTAACATTGGGCTCAATATTGAGCAGGCATTTAGTGAATGGATGAATGAACTAATGCATTAATGCATGTAAGCAGGTTAAAGAAGTCAGGGAAAGCTTCCAAGTAGAGGTAAAGACTGAACCAGGCTAGGGAAGCCTTGGAGGATTGGGTGATGTACAGTGAACTATGGCCTCTATTACCCCAAACCTCAGTGATATACAACAAAAAGCGTTTTTGTTTTGTTTTGTTTTGTTTTGTTTTTGTTTTTGTTTTTTTTTTTTGAGACGGAGTCTCGCTCTGTCGCCCAGGCTGGAGTGCAGTGGCGCGATCTCGGCTCACTGCAAGCTCTACCTCCCGGGTTCACGCCATTCTCCCGCCTCAGCTGCCGAGTAGCTGGGACTACAGGCGCCCGCCACCACGCCCGGCTAGTTTTTTTTGTATTTTTAGTAGAGACGGGGTTTCACCATGTTAGCCAGGATGGTCTCGATCTCCTGACCTTGTGATCCACCCGCCTCGGCCTCCCAAAGTGCTGGGATTACAGGCTTGAGCCACCGCGCCCGGCCTTGTTTTGTTTTTTGAGACAGGGTCTTGCTTTGTTACTTGGGCTGCAGTGCAACGGCACTAACGTGGCTTACTACAGCCTTGACGTCCTGGGCTCAAGCAATCCTCTCACCTCAGCATCCCAAGTAGTGGGACTACAGGCGTGCACCACCGTGCCCTACTAATTTTTGTATTTTTTGTAAAGACAGGGTTTCATCATGTTGCCAAAATTGATCTCAAATTCCTGGGCTCAAGCAATCTGCCCGCTTTGACCTCCCAAACTGCTGGTATTACAGGTGTGAGCTACCGCGCCCAGCCTTCGGAAAGCATTTATTGAGCTCCCTCATCTGCAGGTTGGCTGGGGAGCTCTGCTCCGAGGCTGGACTCCTCTTGGGCAGCTGGACCAGGGCAGCTGTGCTCCATTGTTTCTCATTCTGCTTCCAGCTGGCTAGCTCGGGCACATTCTCCAGCAACTACGGCAGAGGGCCAGCAGAACCATGCAAGGCGTCTCCAGTCCTATGCTCAGAATTAGGCTCACTGCCTCACTTTGTTTTATTGGCCAAAGCCAGTCACATGGCCAGGTTCACAGTCAGAGGGTGAGAAATGTTCTCTGCCTACTAGTGGGAGGCAATGCAAAATCACACGGCCAAGGGCACAGATACCCGGAGAGCTGAAAAAGCAAGACAAAGGCCAGTCCAGGCCCGTTATGGGATGAGAAGACCCTGTACAGATGAGTTATGAGGGTCCTTCAGCCTCCCAGGACTTTTAGAGCATCATTCACTCATTCATTCATTTGTTCGAAGAACCGTATTCATGGTGTACTTGCTATTTGCTGGGTCCTGTTATCGGTGCTATGGAGACAACTTGAGTAAAACGAGACAAGGTCTCGACCCTTGGGATAAAGAAGAGGTTCCACTTATTTTTCTGGCTCCTCTACTCACTTTCTCTGTGACCTTGGGAAAATCACCTCCCCTCTCAGGGCATGGCGGCCACTGCTAATAATACCTTACATTTGTAGAACACTTTTAACTTTATCAAAACGTCCTCACACGCGTTCTCTGTGAACTATCGGAGACCGGTTTTATTACATCTCTGATTTGACAAGTGAAACTCTAATGGCTATAAAATGCACTGAGCTCCTTGGAAGTGCTCTCCTGAGAGGGCTCAGTGGGGCAAAACCCCTTATAACAAACCCTAGGATTCTCTCTCTACAACAAAGCGTGTCCCTGGATATCTGCTGACGGTTGTCATTTCAAACAATGTTTGGGGCCACACAATCCCTGTGTGACCCAAGGACTGGGATGGCTTCCTTTATCTTTCCTTTTATTTTAAAAAGCCACCACTCTGAACATTTCAAAGATTCCTGCAGAACTTTGCCAATTTAATTTAAAAGAAAAAAATAAAAAGATTGCCTCCTCCTAACTGGCTTCACAAATGAAAATGGGACGTAAGCCAGGCCTCGGAGAACAGTCTAATCACTCCAGCTCCTCATTTAATAACCTCAGAAAGCCAGGCTGTGCATTTTACGAGGAGAAAAGAGAGACAGAAGCAGCCCTTCCTCCCTGTCCCATCAAGTGGGTCTCAGCCCTCGGATCTGGGGTTAAGCACAAAGACAGCCTCCTTTGCTGAGGACACATGTGCTGCATACTTACAATCCTGCCTTTCCTTATGCCAATCCTGTAAGGCATGAGCACCATTTCACAGGTAAGTAAAGTGGAGTTCAGCAAGACAGCAAGTCACACTAATAATTGCTAAGTGGCTGAGCTGGGTTTGAACTGAGATCCCTTTGAACCCAAATGCCACGTTCTTTGCTCCTTCCCCACACCACCTCTTTGCTATGTAGGGTGGTTTCATATTGCAGGGGACCTGATACCAGGTTTAGGGAATGCAAAAGGAAAGAAGGAAATGGAGAGGGAAGACAGGAAGTGGGGGGAAGGGAGGAAGGAAGGAAGGGAGGACGATACTTATGGTGTGGCTGCCATGAGCCCAGCACTATTAAAAGCTGACCTCCTTGTGTGATGTGCCATAATTGAAGAAAAAGGCATCCTGGAGACGCAGAGGAGGAGCCCCCAGTGTGGCCTGGGGGGAAGGCTTCCCAGTGAAGATGCTACCGGTGGATGAATCAGGAAGGAGACAGGAGCAAAGATGGGGTTGGAAGGTCAGAGTGAGCCCTTATTGGGCTCCTTGATCAAGGCCTGCTGGCTTCACCTCCTCAGTATCTCTTGGATCCACCTATGCTTGTCCATCTCCATACCAATCCAAGTTGTTGGTCTGTGAGATGCCTTTCTCCCCTGCCTTCTGCCTTCTGCCTCTGCTCCTCCAGACCTTTCTCTACAAAGCAGCCAGAGCGGTCTTTCCTAAAGCAAACCAGACAAAGCCTCCTCCTCTAACTCAACCCTTCCTTGGCTCTCCATTTGCTCTGGGGAGCCGTATTGGGGGTCTCTAAGGTCCTACCTGTCCCAAGTCTCGCCTTCCACTGCACTCTCCTTCCCCTCTGGACTCCAGTCACATGGGCATGGGCACAGGGGTCTGGTGCTGATCTTTCTGCCCAGGGATCTCTGGCTGCCCCTGTCCACCTGGTTAATTCCTACAAATCCTTTAGCTTCAAGTCAATTTATACTTCATCCATTCTTATATCCAATGACTATTTACGGCACACCTAGGCACTGTTTAAATGGTGGCAATCCAGGTGTCTGTCTTCCTGAAGCTTAGTTGTTAGAAGGAGTATCTTCCATGGTGAAGCCTTCTCTGATTATTCTCAGAGCCAGGTAACTGTAGCAGGTGCTATTGGTGCTCTGTCCCAAAAACTCAGCCCACCCGGAAGTCGCCTAAGGCTCTGATAAACAGTTCTCATACCCTGAGATGACGTCCTGCCTCAAAATAGGATATCTCTCTGATTGAAGGGTTTCTCTGGACATACAAATCCAAGTGCAGCAGGACCAGCCAGAAGCACCTGGAAGTTAACACCCCCAGAACAACCCACAACAGTAAAGGATAGGAATTGGTGAGTGTATCAGTTATCTATTGCTGCATAATAAACACCAAACTTCACGGCTCAGCATAGCAATCATATATTTGCTGATGACTCTGCAACTGGACTGTGCTCAGCTGGGAGGTTTTCCTGCTTATCTTACCTGGAGCCACTAATGCAGGTGTAATCTGGTGCCTTTCCTGGACTGGATGGTCCCATATGACTTCATTCCCATTTCTATTGTGCAGGGGCAGCTGTGAGCTGGGGTGCCTCAGTCCCCTCTGTATGGTGTCTCTGGCAGAACAGCCCAGGCTTCTTATGTGGTAGCAGCAGCAGTCCCAGAGGGCCAGCCCTAATTCTAAGTGTTCATCAATCTTCTGCTGGTGTCATGTTTGCTGACGTTCCAATGGCTAAAGCAAGTTACATGGCCCCACCCAGAGTAAATGTGGGAGAAGCCTCCACAAGGGTATGGACCACAGGGAGGCCATTAATGAGCCATCTATCCAGCGCATAAGTCCACCAGCTTCCTCAGCCCTCAGGGGGACAACTCTAAGTTGTGTTCCACTCAGGGTCTCAGAGAGACAACAAAGGGCTTGAGCCCAGTTGCCCACAGCTGTGATCCACTCACTAGCACATTTTAAAAACTTTTCTCTCTTCCCTGGTTCACTCTCCCTACTCCCTCACTGTGCTTCCTGGAATCCCCTCCCAGATTAACTACCTGTACCCAAGTCCTTTCTCAAGATCCACTTTGGGGAAACCTAAACAGGGGCCATAGCATAGCTAGGAGTTGAAATCCCAAGCATGTGTTCAATTCTGCCATACTGGCCCCGTATAGGAACAGAGGAGAGAGGACAGGATAAGACGGGAAACGTGGCAGCTGGGGCTCTGGGGAGCCACTGAAGGCTGCATGCAGAGAGGAGCATGATCAGCAGGTACCTCCAGCCTCTCTGAGACTGGCCAGGCCTCCAGGGATGGATTCGGCTGGGTCAGAGTTGGAGACCTGCCACGTCCAATAGTAACAGGAAGCTAAGACTCTGTAGGAGCACCTCTAAGTTAAGGAAGTCGCCCCCCACCCCCTACAAACAGCCCATCAGCCCTCCTAGGTCAGTCTGGGTCCCCAGAGCCGTTTTCACAATTTGCTGGCATAAAACCAACTCCCCCCAACCCCACCACTTTTCTGAGTTCTATTATTACTGATTATGCAAATCTCCCACCCCAGCCTAAGCAAAGCAGGCAGGACGTGGGGCAGCTCGACAGGATAAGATGGGCAAACAGCAGATTACAGCCACCCACTCTGGTAAACACAAGTTTAATTGCTTTTTTGTAGGGGAGAGAGGGGAGGCAGGCTCAGAAATAAAACAAATTCCCAATCAGCTGTGTCAGGGCTGCTGAACTGAGCTGACGGAGAGGAGCACCACGCTGGGAGCAGCAGACTCTGACCTGGGAAAAGGAGAAGGCAGGTAAAGGGAGGAGGTGCTGGGGGCATGGAGGTAATGTCCGGGGGAAAGCACGGGCCCATCAGGTCAAGGGCAGGACACTCTATACCGCCAGGGTTGTTGTCGGAGTGAGGGGGCAGTTGGGTGCCAAAGCTCTCACCTGGATCTTCAGTAACAACAATGATAATAATACTATCCAGCATTTACTGAGAGCTCACTGCCCTGGGCTAAGCACTCTACACAAATTAATTGTTTAATTGTCACAACAACTGGCCAGGCGCAGTGGCTCATACCTGTAATCCCAGCACTTTGGGAGGCCGAGGCAGGTGGATCACCTGAGGTCGGGAGTTCAAGGCCAGCCTGACCAACATGGAGAAACTCTGTCTCTACTAAAAATACAAAAATTAACCGGGTGTGGTGGCACATGCCTGTAATCCCAGCTACTCGGGAGGCTGAGGCAGGAGAATCGCTTGAACCTGGGACGGGGAGGTTATGGTGAGCCGAAATTGTGCCATTGCACTCCAGCCTGGGCAACAAGAACCAAACTCCATCTCAAAAGAAAAAAAAAAAATAGGTCACAACAACCTTATGACACTATTATCACTCCATTTTACAGATGGGAACTGGCTGAAGACACAGGCGAAAGTGTTCTTTTGTCTACCCAGAGCCTGAGGGACTATTTATTCAACAAACCCCCATTTGCTGAGCCCTTGCTCTGTGTCATTTCCTTCATGCAATCAATAAGGAATAAGGCTGGGATTCAAACCCAGGTTTTTCTGATGCCAATGACTATGCCTTTAACTACTAAGCTAGACAATGTCCCTGAATACTACTACACATGTCCAAGTAACAACTCCTGTTTATCAGGCACTTATTCTGGGCAACCCCCAGGCCTACAGGCCAGACTAGAGATGAGATAAGGCCCCTGCCATTGAGAAATTCATTATTTAATGATGAAGGAGGTGCATACATGAGATATTGTAGTGGTAAGGGTTTGAATAGGTGAACAAGGTGGGATGGGAACATAGGCAGTATGTAACTCTGCCCACAGAGGTTGAAACAGGCTTTGCAGAGGAGGCCAGGTTTGAGATGAGATGTAAAGGATGAATAGGGCTTCACTAGGCAAGAGGGGAAGGAGACGGTAGAGCAGCACAGAGAAAGTCCACAGCTGAGGCAGCAGCTAGCACGTTCCAGGGCAGCCATACAGCCTGCGGTGGCTGGAGTTTGGGGGCACTTCGTGAAGGACGTGGCCACTGTGGTGAGAAGGTGGGCAGGAACCACATCACAAGGGGCCTTCACCGCCAACCTGAGACCTGCCCCTAACCCACAGCACCAGCCTTCCTCAAAGCAGCATCTGGTTTGACAAGATGCTTCTGGAACAAGCAGGTTCTGTGGCTAGGGGTGTCTGGGAAGAACTGCATAGTTGTGTCTCTTCTGGAAGTCGCATCAGGTTTCTGAGAAACCGTGTAGTAAAGAAACCTGCTTAGCTCTGCCGAGCCCAGCCTTTCCCAGACCCATCCGACCTCGGAAACCTCCTCTGCCCACAGAAATCCCCGAGGCCCACATTCCAGGGACAAACCCTTCAGGAAGTGTGTATGTGAGAACTAAAGCAGTGGCAGTGATTGGGGAGGGCTCACTGCTCCTTCCTGCAACTTCAGTCACTGGGACTCCAACCACACGGTGGCAAGAACAAGCCCAACAACAGCTGACGTGTACTGAGTCCTTACCAGGAGCCACGCCCCGTGCTAAGTTCTCTATATGTCTCATCTCCCTGACTGCTCACGCCGTTACAATTTGCTTTTTACAGATCAGGAAGCCGAGGCACGGGGCAACAAGAACTTGCCTACATTCTCTGCATTTGTAGGTGGAAGAGCCAGGATTCAAACCCTAGTTTGCCAGACGCCGAGGTCCACAAGCCTCTTGCTGCCCTGTCCTCCCGTGTGTGGCTTCCTGCTGCTCTGTCTGCGGGCACAGCCCCAGCCCCACCCCGGAGGAGGCGGGAGAGGACCGGCGCTTTCATATTTTGGAAAGCTTCAGCTGTCAGCCCCTCCAGGTTGGTTCTGCCATTCCTGGGGACTGCATAATTTCTGACACAACAGAACCTAGTCAGTTCAACTCAGCAAGCATTTCCAAATCCCCTCTGTATACCAGGGGATAACCGGGGAGGCTGGTCAGTCCTTGGTTACCCCGAATCCCACTGCCTCTGGGAGCTCTGATCCCAGAATCCTCCAGTGGAAGGAACTTGGGAGACCACAGAGTTCCCAAAACTCAGATTTAAAGAAAAACTGAGGCCACGCCCCCAAATTTAGAGCAGAAAGAAGTGGAGCTGTTCTGCTTGAAGTGAGGGTAGGCATTCTGGATCCTACCAGCCTAGCCTTCCCTCCCCTCCCGCGGGCTCCGTAAAACAATCACCTAATCGGACCTGACCATGTCACAGGTGAGAGTGGCAGAGACAGGTACAAATAAAACTATGAAGTCACAGGAAAAGGAAATAATTTTTTTTTTTTTTAGACAGTTCTCGCTCTGTCACCCAGGCTGGAGTGTAGTGGCGTGATCAAGGCTCACTGTAGCCTCAACATCCCGGGCTCAAGTATCCTCCCACCTCGACCTCCTGAGTAGGTGGGACTACAGGTGCACACTATCATGCAAGGCTAATTTTTTAATTTTTTTGTAGAGGCAGAGTCTCCCTATGTTGTCCAGGCTGGTCTTAAACTCCTTGACTCAAGCAATCCTCCCACCCCAGTCTCCCAAAGTGTTGGGATCACAAGTGTGAACCACCACACCTGGCCAAGAAATAAGTTTTGACAGGAAAGGCTTCTTCAAACAAGGTGGGCTTGTTCTGGACCAGAAAATCAGAGTGGGAGCACATTCCAGGCCCAGGCAAAGGTCTGAGGACAAAGCATTCTAGGAGTGTTTACAGAGAACGAGTTCTGAGGGGTGTGGGGATGGGGGCGGAGGGAGGGGTTGATGAAAGCTCAGCTTCACTCAGACCTCAGCCCATCTCCAGCATCATGCCCCAGCCCCTCCTGGGCAGGCGAGGGCAGGACGGGGCAGGAGGGCTGGCGGCCAGATGTTCACAAGCCCCAGCACCAAGACCTTGCTGCTTCCTCTGGGAAGCATTTGAAAAGCTGTTAAGAAATTGGAGACTTTCTCCTGCTCCACACTGACCTGGTTGTCCCTGGTAGGCCCAGCCTAAAATTTCAGGGAACAAAGGAAGGCTTAAAATGCCACCTTGGGAAGGTCAGGTGCCCCGTCCTAAGGCCTGGGATTCAGCCAGGTGAGAGAGGAATGTACCTAACTCCTGATGCACACAGTAAACAGACCAGGAATGTCCAGGGCTAACACAGCCCCGGGAAGGCTCTAGAGGAGGCTCAGGGACTGGACTGAGGCTGAGCACCCTTAGGCCATGCCTCCCACCTCCCCTCCCACCTGCAGTCCCAGCTTTCAGAGGAGCCCCAGGAGCAATGACCTGCAAAGGTAGAAATGATCAGAAGATGAAAATCTCTGCTTGATTCTCATAATTGGAAGAAAGGGACACAAAGCATTGGAGCAGAGGGCATGTTTCTCATCCAGACATCCCGAGAGCACCTTCTCACTTTGCTCTTGCATGAGGCGGCAGAGGGCACAGGAAACAGCCCTGGACCTGGGGTAAACCTGCTGGGGTTCGAGCACTGCTCCCCAGCAGGTGACCTCAAGAAAGCCCCTTTCCCTTCAGATCCTGTTTCTTCCTCCACAAGAGGGGACAATGGCATAGATTTCATGAGGTTCTTGTAAGGATCGCACTAGATAATGGATGTGACAGGGTCATATTAATGGTGCAGGGCTTTATACAGAGTCAAGGTCCCTGGAAACATCAGGTATTATTTGGAGGAGCACATAGAATGCAGCCCCCGACACGGGGCCACCTGAATTCATGTACGAACAGCAGGACAAGTCAACGCACCTGCAGTCACAATGCACCCGTGGCAAGGCAGGTACTTAGAGGATGCTGACCTGGCCAAATGCATGTTATTACCTCTTATCGAGCCCTAAAGCTCTATTTCTTAAAATGCCTAAGGTTTGAATCAGAACAAATGCAGACAACATTTCAAACAAGCTCCCCAGTAACTGATGTGAAAGTCTGAGAATCACAGCTATAGAGCAGCCCCCCAAAGACCATCCCTCTCCATTTAAGGGTAATTGGGAATTACATTGACTACTGCTTAAAAAGCCCCTACTGTGTGCCGGGTACTCTACATACATGATTTGGAAATACTCTTCTCAGTTTATAGATAAAAACCGGGACGCCAAAACAGTTGAGTGACCTGCCCAAGGCCACATAGCTAAGCAGGGGCAGGTCAGAATTCGAATCCAGGTCTCTCTCAAGCCACATCTCAGCCACTGGCTACAACAGGTCACCATTTCTCTTCTTTGCAGTATAATGGGAAGGCTTGGGGAATTTCAGGTGAAAAATACTTCTGAGCAATCCCAGAAGCCTTCCTGGAAGGGGACAGGGAGCTACCCAGGTCCTTGGGAACACCAAACTGTCCTCCTGCATCCCCAGACAATGCTGGCCTGGCAAGGAGGGGTGACTCCTCTGCCTGAATGCCCCTCATTTGATCTTTGTCTCTGCTGCACGGATTTAAGATGCACCAACCCCAAGTGCTCCAGGGGGTTCATCTAAACACGATTAAACAGCCATTAGGCCTCCGCGGTTGGGAAATGGAGATTTACAGACTTCCAAACCTCCATTTAAATGCAAATGCAGCATTTTCGCCAGGAACCAGGGATCTGAACAGCATTAAAGGCACTGTCTCCCCTTGCCTCCGCCTTCACTCGTGCCGGTTGGGTCACTTCTGGCTTGCAGTTAATCCGAGGGGTGCTGCGGGCACCTGACGGAGCCAAGCCAGGAGAGGACGGGGCCAGGCCTGCTGCAATGGATGCTGAGTCAAAGTCCTGCCTTCCTTCATCTGCAGTTGCCCTTTCTGTCCTGGGCTGGGGTGCAGATGTTGACCTCTGGCCCAAGTCAGCATATCCTCATCAAGGTCACACATGCCGCAGGGAAATCCTGGAGTCAGGACACTCAGACTCCACTCTGCCTGGCTCTGCAGCCCTAGGAAGGCCAGGCTCTGTTTTGAGTGGTGCACCCTTTCCCCTGGGACCTCCAAAGGGCCTGGACATATTCACTGACTGAAATTGGTAGGGGCTCAGGAAATAGTCAAAGCAGAAAGCAGAAAAGAACCTACTACTCAAATTAAGAGAATAACAACCAGGTCCTTTATCAAGCACCTACTATGTCCCAGGCAGAGAAAGTACCCTTTCATCCTCCCAAAACCCTAGGAAGCGAGTTTTGGGATCCCTGTTTTTAAAAGGAAAAATTGAGACTTGAGAAGATGAATAGGATGTAGAGGTCACTTACGGAGAAGGTACCAGAGTCAAGATTTGACTCCCAAATCCATCCTCCTAACTATCTCTCCAAGCTCTGCCCCTAAGTTCCTGTGTGACCTTTGGTGAATGACTTGACCTCCCTGAGCTTCTGTTTCTTGACCTAAAATGGGTATAAGAGAGTCAGGAGAGGAACAGCTGAAGAGTGGGAAGCAGAGTCAGGGAACTGTCCTTCCAGACTGAGCCTGGGGGCCTTACCGAAGGGGTAGGGAGGCTGCAAGGCTTGGCTAGGGCTAGGCCTGGGCCGCCACAGCTCAAATTCCAACCTGGGAAATAGAGACTATATTTTACAGGTGATGGAAGCCCCAATAGGTTTGGCAGATTTTGGCCACGCACTGTATGTGGTGAGGAGGAAGAGGGTGCCAGGGACAACTGTCGTGAGAATGGCCTTTTACTGAACATTTACCGTATGCCAGGGTGCCGTACTGAGTCAGTTTCACACCTGATCTTACTCGCTCCTCAGAACCCTCTTGCAAAGTTGGTTTTTATTATGTTAGGACAACTAAGTTCCTCTTCAAAGACTCAATTTTCTGATCATAAGTGATAAACAATCCTACCCCTTCTTCAGTTAAGCCTAACCGATTCTTCTTTGCCCTTCTGCCTTCACAAATGGCACATTTACCCTATTTGGAAAGTTTAAGTCTTAGCCAATCAGGATCAACTTAGATTGTGCAGTCCAACCCCAGCCAATCAGGGAAGGACACAGAAACAGGAACTGCGTTAGGGTTAAAAACTGCTTCTCTACTTTGTTTGGTGTGCTCTTGTGATTATAACCAATGCAAGCAGCACCCTTCTGCAGAAGTAAAGGTGCCTTGCTGAGAAATTTTCTAAGTGTGGGTTTCTTTTGGCTACACCGAGCACTTGTTTCCAACATTATTATTACATATGTTTCAGGTGAGTCAACAGTGGAAGTGTTAGGGACCATACCCAAGGTCACCTAGCCCTGGGGAGGTACAGCCAGGCTGCAGATACAGGAGGAAGCTCCTCTCCTCCCTCCTCCAGCACTGTCTCTCTCTGATGGTGAAATTTTCAGTCCAGGTGCTCAGAAGAAAGGGGACACTAGGGTGGCCAACTATCCTGGCTTGCTTGGAACAGTCCTGATTTTAAAACAGAGTGCCTGTCCCTGGAAACCCCCTTGTCCTGGGTACACTATAATGTGATGATAGCTCACCTTAGCAGTGACTCAGAAATAAGACAAAGGAACAAGGGTGTGGGAAGCTGGGAGGGAAATGGGTGGCGTTTTTGATGGGTTGAGTTAGGTCCCCAGGGAGCAGACCCAGCCATTGCATTGGCACAAGGTCAGGCCAGAGAACCAGATTTGGGACTCACCTATAGAGGCCTAGGGAGCCCCTGGGACCTGCCCAGTTGCCTGAGCCATGCATGCAGAGAGGGATCCCTCCCAAGGATGGGGTCTTCCTTCCCTAGACAGTGATGGCAGAAAAGAGCGCTGGACTCAGAGTACTCCTTCCAGCTGGTCTCGCTTCTTTGGATTTCATCTTAGCTCCTGACCCTCCCAGGACATTTGCTTGAGGGTTAGATGAGGGAAACCATGCTCACAGGGCAGGGATTTCAGGCACCAGGACTTTCCCTTGTTGCTGGAATCTGCCCAGTCAACAAGTGGGAGCCGGCCTGTGCAATGGTGTTGAAGAGGAGAGAGGGAAGCCGCCTTCTGTTTCTGTCTCCCTTCACTTCCTCCCAGCTCATGACCTCTGGCCACTGTTTGTTTCCAATGTTTGGCCTCAGAAACATATTCACAAGGGGTGACAGAAGTCCGGGCCAGCTCTGTACATGGGGCAGCAGGGCTCCCAGGAAGATGCCTGGGCTGGGGTTGATAAGGAAGAGAACAGCAGCTTCCTCGTCAGTGTCGGAGGGTAGGCACACTATTGGGGCAGGAATGGGGTGGCCTGTCTCTCACTTGGTCTGAGATGTGGGGGGAAGGAGCACAGGTCTGGGAGACACGAAACTGTAGGTCTAGTTCTGACTGTCACTGACTGGCTCTGTGACCTTGAGCAAGTCACTTCCCCTCTTTGAGCCTCAGTTTACTCATCTGTCAAATGAAGGCCATAGCTCCTCCTCTGCCTTGTGACATGATGGTGCATGGCCAGAGGGCAGAATCTGGCCAAAAGAGCCTATGAAGTAGTGTCCCGGAAAGGAAGAGATGAGGGGACGGTGAAGGGCAGGGAGCAGAGGGAGAGGGGTACAAATGAGTTAGCCAGAGGAAGGGGGCAGGCTGGGTGGAGATGACTGACAGATGGCAGAGGCAGGTGAGAGCATGTTAAAAAGGGGAGCCAGATGTGAGCTCATCAATCAGTTTTTATATCCCCTGCCTTTCCTTCCCACCCCTCCCCACCCCTCCCAGCCCCTGTGGTTAATTATGAAGGACACCAATTAAGAGGACCTGGCCCCCTCAGCTTCTTTGTTTGAAGCCCTCCTGGTGAATTATGCAGGAGGCTGCGGGGAGAAGCAGGCGCTGGGATCGCTTCATTATTGATGAGAGATGACGGGCCCTCTGCTGACAGCCTGCCTAAGAGATATGATTAGCTTGTAAAAAATTAATCACCGTTCTCAGGGAGGACACAGATTAAAACCCCAAGGAGTGGTGTTATCAATGTTCCCTAATTTCAGGGGACTTTGAAAAGGTTTTAGCGCAACTTGGAGAAGACAATTATGTTCAATTAGAATCACTAGTGCCACAATGTCACTCCCTGCCGTGAGGTGGGCACTTGCTGGGGAGGTTTGAGGAAGGAGGGGACTGCAGGTGGCCGTCGGGGAGGCCTGCCCGACGCGCTGCCCTCTTTGGAGGCTCCTCCCACCCTGCTCCCTCTCCAGGTGATCTCATGTTCACCTATGGCTTCATTTCCACCCAGACTCCGATGACTCACACTTTTATGGCTCCAGCCTGGACCTCTCCCTGCAGCTCCCCATCCATATAGTGTATGCAGCTCCTGCTCAGCTCCTTCTCTGGGATGTTTCAAAGGCACCTCCAGACCATCAAGTGTGACCCTGAACTCCCAAATACCTCCCACATTCCCTACCCTTGTGCCTGGTCCTCCTTCAAGATTCTCTTTCTTAATGAAGAGCACCACCCTTAACAAAATCCATCACCAAGACCTGTCAATTTAACTCTTAAACATTTCAGGGATCCATCCACTTCCCCTGTCTCCCATGCCACTGCCCTAGACCACACCACCTTCCTCTCACCTGGATGACTACAGTGGCCTCACAGGTGTCAGACATTTCCTCCTTCTCCTCTCACCCTCTTGGTTTCTCCTCTGATTGCATCCCACAGGACAGCTCCCTGTGGGATTTGATTCACTGCATTCTGATGTGGTCTGGTCTCACATGTGTGCCATATTTGTCTTCTCTTTCTTCCTAAGATTCCTCTGATGTTTGAGGGGGGGGCCTGTGCTCATGCACAGCCCACAAATGAACACTCCGGGGGGATATCCTCCACCAGTGAAGGCAGGACTGATGGATAACATTTGGCCCCCCATTTAGGGTGGAAGGGCAATTCTGGGAGACCTTTGTTGCTTCTCAGAAGGTCCTAGCAGAATGGAGTCCCTGTTGCCTGGTACAGCATCCCAGAAATCCATGGTTCCTCAATCCTACTCCCAGAGATTATTCCCAAATGAGCCACCTGCACCCAAGTCCCTGTCTCATTTCAGCTTTTTAATGATCCCAAGCTAAAACATCCTGCTTTCACTCTTGCCCCTCCACTCTGCCCTCCCGACAGCATTACTGACCTCCACAAACATACCGCTGATGGTGACACCCTCCCACTTCAGTCCTTCCAGAACTTCCTGTTGCTCTCAGATAAAAGCAAAACCCCAAACATGGTGATGGGGTTCAGGACATGCTACCCCAAACTACGGCATCTAGACACTGGGGAAAATGGCAGAAGTAGAAAGGTCATTCTTCCCTGAAGTGGGCCCTACCACCTGGGAAGGACCCTCTGACCTTCCCCTAAAGCTGTTCATAAGACCTTCATTCAAGGCCAGGTGCAGTGGCTCAAGCCTGTAGTTTTAGCACTTTAGGAGACTGAGGTAGGAGGATTGCTTGAGGCCAGGAGCTCAAAACCAGGCTAGGCAACATAGTGAGATCCATGTCTACAAAAAAAAATTTTTTTTTTAAATTAGCCAGGCACAGTAGGATGCACCTATAGTCCCAGCTACTCAGGAGGTTGAGGTAGGAGGACTGCTTGAGACCAGGAGGTCCAGGTTGCACTGTCAGAGACATTCGAACCAGAGCGACCCCATCTTGAATAGGTAAAATAAGGCTGAGACCTGCCACACTGCATTCCCAGGAAGTTAGGCATTCTAAGTCACAGAACAAGCCAGGAGGTCCGCAGGGCTGTTATCAGAAGATACAGGTCATTAAACACCCTGCGGATAAGACAGGATGCAGTAAAGAAGCCAGCCAAAGTCCATCAAAACCAAGATGGGGACAAAAGTGACCTCAGGTCCTCCTTACTGCTCATTGTACACGAATTAAAATGTATTAGCATGCTATAGGACACTCCCACCAGTGCCATGACAGTTTACAAATGCCATGGCAGTGTCCGGAAGTCACCCCAGATAGTCTAAAAAGGAGAGGAACCCTCAGTTCCGGGAAATTGCCCACCCCTTTCCTGGAAAACTCAAGAATTATCCACCTCTTGTTTAGCGTATGATCAAGAAATAACCATACAAATAGCCAGTTAGCAGCCCTCAGAGCTGCTCTGTCTATGGAGTAGCCATTCTTTTGTTTCTTTACTTTCCTAATAAACTTCTGTTCACTTTACTCTGTGGACTCACCCCGAATTCTTTCTTAGGCAAGACCCAAAATCCCTCTCTTGGGGTCTGGATCAGGAACCTTTTCCAATAACAGCACCGCTGCACTCCAACCGGGGTGACAGAGCAAGACCCTGTCTCAAAAAAACAAATAGAAAGACCTTCATTCAAGAGGGGGCTTCCCTATATCCAGAGGAAAGGAACATGTTTATCTCCATAGACACTGGGAAGGGAGAAGAATCTGAATAAACAGGCCTTGTTTGCCCGGCCGTGGTGGCTCACGCCTATAATCCTAACACCTTGGGAGGCCAAGGTGGGAAGATCACAAGGTCAGGAAATCGAGACCATCCTGGCCAACAAGGTGAAAACCCCTTCTCTACTAAAAATACAAAAATTAGCTGGATGTGATGGTGCGTGCCTGTAATCCCAGCTACTTGGGAGTCTGAGGCAGGAGAATGGCTTGAACCTGAGAGGCAGAGATTGCAGTGAGTGGAGATCACGCCACTGCACTCCAGCCTGGTGACAGAGCGAGATTCTGTCTCAAAAGAAAAAAAAAAAAAACAGGCCTTGCTAAGTTCCTCCCAGTTTATTACCATTAGATCATACTTTTTTTTTTTTAATCAAATTATACTTCTCTACAACTATTCACTTTTTAAATACATATGCTTACCATTTCTTTGGGTCTTTATTTCAGGTAAAACATATTAAATACATTTGTATGCTTTTCTCTTGTTAATCTCTCTTTAGTTATAGAGGCCTCAACCATGAACCTAGCGATGGGTATGTAAACCCAAAAGTATATGAGACAGGTCTCAATCAAGTTACAAATTTAATTTTGCCAAGATTAAGGATGTACCCATGACAGAGCTGCGGGAAGTCCTGATGACATGTGCCCAAGGTGGTCAGGGTACGGTTGGCTTTTATACATTTTAGGGAGACACAAGACATCAATCAACACACCTAGTATTTACACTGGTTTGATCTGGATGGGTGGAGAGCCATCAAAACCAGGGTGGGTGTGGGCCTCCAGGTCACATGCAGATTTAAAAATTTTCTGGGCCAGGCATGGTGGTTCACGCCTGTAATCCCAGCACTTTGGGAGGCCCAGGTGGGCAGATCACCTGAGGTCAGGAGTTCGAGACCTGCTTGGCCAACATGGTGAAACCCCATCTCTACTAAAAATACAAAAAAATTAGCCAGGCATGGGGACAGGCACCTGTAATCCCAGCTACTCAGGAGGCTGAGGCAGGAGAATCTCTTGAACCTGAGAGGTGGAGGTTGCAGTGAGCTGAGAACATGCCACTGCACTCCAGCCTGGGCAACAAGAGTGAAACTCCATCTCAAAACAAACAAACAAACAAACACAAACAAAACAAACAAACAAACAAAAATTCTGACTGGCAAGCAGTTAAAAGAATTATCATCAATAGGAAGGAATGTCTGGGTTACAATAAGGGATTGTAGAGACCAAGGTTGTATCATGCAGAGCCTCCAGGTAGCAGGCTTCAAAGAGAACAAATTGCAAATGTTTCTTTTCAGACTTAAGGTCTGTGTTGATGTTAATGCTGGTTGGCTTTTCCTGAATTTCAAAAGGGAGAGTGGTATAATGAAGCATGTCTCACTCCCCCTTTCCATCACGGCATGAAGCAGTTTTTCAGGTTAACTTTGGGATGCCCTTGGCCGAGAAGTGGGTCCCTGTAGATGACTGGGGGGTCTTAGAATTTAATTTTTGGTTTGCAGGTAGGAAAAGGTGTCTCTTCTGCCCTAGAGAGGCCTCCGAGAGCATGGATTGCCTGACTCCTTACCTCCCACCATGCACTCCATTATGAGGAGGAAAAAGGATTCCCTCTACCTTTCATAGTTGTTAACTGGGACTCCCTGTAACAAAAGACAGATTAACAAGAGAAAAACAAATAGAAGTTTATTAGCATGGATTACCTCCCTGTACATGGGACAAAACTCAGAGAAATGAGTCATGCCCTAGAGAAGATGTTGAAGAAAGAGCTTAAACTTCAGGCTTAAATACTATCATTTTTCTGAAATGAAGGAAAAAAAGACTGTTGGGAAAAGGCCCTGTTGAGATGACCAGGAAGAACACATTAAACAAAGGCGAGATTTGTTATGCAGATGGAATTCGTTGCTTTCTTCATCATTTAAGAGTTTCTAGTGATTAAGTCAGCTTTTTCTCCCTGGTGCAGTCAGGAAGAGACTATCACAACTGGAGATTTTCTTTACAGATGTAAATTTCTCTCATAAAAGGGCAACTTTTGAGTTACTTCTGTGTCTGCAGTTTTTCAAAATAGCCAGTTCAAAATCATTATTATGCCAAAGAGGTATATTTGGGGGTGGCATATTCTAGTCTCCTACAGTCACATTTTGGGGTGGTGTGTCCAGAGCCCCAGCACCACCTTCTAGAGCCTCATGTTCACCATGCACCTCCCAGCCGCAGGACCTTTGCCCGTGCCGTGCCGTGCCCTCCACCTGCAATCCTTTCCCAGCCTTCTTTGCTCCTCAGCTCATCCTTCAGATCTTAACCAGTTGTTGTGTTTGCTGGAAGTTTTCCCTGAGCCAGTGAGGGAGGTGAGATCCCTTCTCTTATTAATTCCCCTTGCACCAGGCCCCTCTCCTTTTATTGCTAATTGGAACTGCAATTTCACATATTTCACGTTTCTTTGTGGGATTATTTGATTAGCATCTGCCTCCATCATGTTGAGCGAGTGTCATGAAGACAGCCTGTGTTTGGTAACCCCAGAGCCAGCACAGGAATAGTTGATGGAAGAAGAAAGGAAGGAAGGGAGTGAGGGAGGAAGGTGTAACCATTCGATAGGTTCATTTTGCTTGCTGCCTAGATAGACCTGATTTATCAAAACAGGGGAATTGCAATAAATAAATACTTTAATTCATGCAGAGCTGGCTGAACAGGAGAATGGAGTTTTATTATTACTCAAATCAGCCTACCTGAAAATTCAGATGCTAGGGTTTTTCAAGAGTCGGTTGGCAGGACAGGGACTGAGTGCTGCTGATTGGTTCAGGAGGCGATCACAGGGGTGTAGGAATGGTCTGCTTCTAGGTGGGGCCACAGGACCAGCTGGTGGTCCAGGTGGAGCCATCACTGCCAGAAATGCAAAACCCTGGGGGCAGGCATGGTGGCTCACGCCTGTAATCCCAGCACTTTGAGAGGCCAAGGCAGGTGGATCACTTGAGGTCAGGAGTTCGAGACCAGCTTGGCCAATACGGTGAAACCCCATCTCTATTAAAAGTACAAAAATTAGCCAGGTGTGGAGGTGCACACCTGTAGTCCCAGCTACTTGGGAGGCTGAGGTAGGAGAATGACTTAAACCTGGGAGGCAGAGGTTGCAGTGAGCCGAAATTACGCCACTGTACTCCAGCCTGGGTGACAGAGTGGAAGTCTTTCTAAAAAAACGAAACAAAACTGAAAAGGCATCTCCAAAGGTCAATCCTAGGTTCTACAACAGTGATGTTATTTGCAGGAGTAATTGGAAGAGCTGCAAATCGTGTGACCTCCAGAATCATGGCTGGTAATCATTTATGTCTACACCTTAGCAGAATTCAGGCTCCTCTCATTCTCCTAATCTGGCGGCCTTTCATTAACCTTACAAAGGCAGTTGATTTGGGGGGAAGAGCTATTATCATTTGAACTATAAACTAAATGTCTCCCAGAGTTAGCTAAGTGTAAGCCCAGGAGTGATTAAGGGCAGCTGGAGGTTAAAAGCAAGATGGAGGCTGGGTAGATCAGATCTCTTTCAATGTCATAATGCCCTCACTGTTGTAATTTTTGCAACTTCCCTCAAAGCGATAAGGGAAAGGAGTCCACCTTGAGCTAATGACAAATCTCCCACTAGCTTACACTCTTCACTGCTTCCCCAGTGTATGTGGAGAGAAATCAAAACAACCTATTGAGGCTTTTAAGCCCCTCTGCTACAAACCCCAATTTATGTCCCATATTATTCCCCTTTACTCCATCCATGCGTCCCCGAGTTCCAGCCAATCCAAGCTGCCTGGACATCTCCATTTGGACCCCATAGGTGAGTGCCCATTACAGTGTAAACTCCATGAGCTGAGGCGCCTGGACACACACCAAGGGCTCCATGAAAGTTTGTTGACTGAATAAAAGACCTTCCACATAGGTCCCCTGGTACTGCTTACCCTGCATCTGAAAAGCTACCAGCTTTGCTTTGCATCAGGTGTTCCGTAGGGCTATTCTGAACGCATTCCTTGGCTCTTTTTATTTTACAGGTGAGAAGAATTGGGGCTTAGAGATGCAAGCCACTTGCCACAGTCACCCTGCTTGAGAGCAGCAGAGACGGATATCATCCTGGATTTTCCCACAGGGCCCATTGTCCAAGCCCAGCTCCCATCATATTGTGACCACCCAGCAGGTTCTTCCTGCCGGCTACTCAAACAAAGTCCATTCACCACGACCCTGGCATTGCAGTAAAGAGAGGGTGTAACTGACACAAGGCTGGCCATGCCACATGGGAGATGGAGTTATTACTCAACTCAGTCACCCTGAAGGCTCAGAAGTTAGGAGTTTTTCATAGATTGTTTGGTGAGCAGGGACCTAGGGTAGGGGGCATGCTGAGTGATTGGGTTGGAGATTAAATCAGAGAATTGAATCTGTTCTCTTTTGCTGAGTCGGTTCCTGGGTGGGGGCTCCAGGTGGAGCCATCATCATCAGGAATGCAAAAACCTGGAAAGATGTCTCAATTTTAGGTCCTACAATAATGATGTTATCTGCAAGATTATTTGGGAAAGTTGCAAATCTCATGACCTCTGGAATAATGACTAGTAATTATTTAGAATCCAAGCCTCTCTCATCCTCTTAATTTGGTGGTCTTTCATTTGTCTTATAAGAACAGTTTAGTTTGGGGGAAAGGCTATTATCATTTAAACTATAAACTAAATTTCTCCCAAAGTTAGGTTGGCCCGTGCCCAATAATGAGCAAAGACCGTGAGGATAGAAGCACAATGGAGTCAGCCATGTCAGATTTCTCTCACTGCCGTAACTTTGCAAAGGCAGTTTCAATATCTGGCGTCCAAATTCTCACCATTCTTTTCAGCCCAGTTCAAATGCCACTGTTGGGGTTCAGAAACTGATACCCCAAAATATGATGCCTTTTTTTTTTTTTTTGAGAGGGAGTTTTGCTCTGTTGCCCAGGCAGGAGTGCAGAGGCATGATCTCTGCTCGCTATAGGCTCTGCCTCCTGAGTTCAAGGGATTCTCATGCCTCAGTCTCCTGAGTAGCAGGAATTACAGGTGTGCACCACCACACCTGGCTAATTTTGTTTGTTTGTTTGTTTGTTTTGAGACACAGTCTCACTCTATTGCCTAGGCTGGAGTGCAGTGGTGCAATCTCAGTTCACTGCAACCTCTGCTGCCCATGTTCAAGCAATTCTCCTGCCTCAGCCTCCCAAGTAACTGGGACTACAGGCATGCACCACAACTAATTTTTGTTTTTTTAGTAGAGACAGGGTTTCACCATGTTGGCCAGTCTGGTCTCGAACCCCCGACCTCAGGTGATCCGCCACCCCCTCCCACTCAGCCTCCCAAAGTGCTAGGATTATAGGTGCGAGCCACTGTGACCAGCTGACCCCAAAATATGATGCTTTGATGCACTGAACTGAAGAAGCCTCAAGGTCTCTCTGACCTTTCCCTCCTGGCTCTCAATCTTCCATCTCTCCCAAAGCACAGGAGGAAGTTTTTCTCTGAAGTTCCCTTTTCTGCTGAAAGTCTGGACCCGCCAAAGAAGAAAACAGTAACCTCTGGTCCCTTCCCTGAGTTTTCATTAACAGAACTCATATTGCGGGGAAGAAAGACTGAATTCTACCAACCCACCTGGAGAGACGTGTCACAAACCATTGTCTGCTCTGCGGGTCCCACAGACTTTGTCCCAGGCCATTGTATGTTCTCCATGCCTACCAAATTCCCTCACAATCATTTACTATCCCCCTAACAATCATCCACAATTTCCCATCGCCCTTTCACCTAAGAAAAAGAGCATATAACCCTCTGTACCCCATTGCGTGGTGGGGTAACCACTCTGCAATTCTTCCCCATGTGTACCAAAAAAATGCATATGCCTTTCCTTCTATGTATCTGCCTTTTGCCAGTTTATTTTCAGTGAACCTCCAGAGGGTGAGGGAAAACTACAGTTTTGGTGCTGTGAGCAGGGTCACCAAAGCCTCTCTGTTCAAAGCCGCCGTGAAGGAACCCAGGACCTGAAAAAGTCAGCAGAAAGGAAAGAAATTCTTAGCAGCCAGGCTTCCAGACTCTTTCTGTGTGGAACCTGTTTAAGCAGATGGTAAAAATCACAATTTATTCCTGTTTCTTCTCCAAAATCTTGATTAATGGGAAAAAAAGGATTCGTGTGACGAGTCCTGAGTATAGTGACTCTGGTGTACTCTTTGATATTAACATTCACATTGTTTGAGAACTTTCCTCCCAGAAATAGTCTTTTTTTCTGTCTCTGTCTTTCTGGGTTGTTCTGTTATAAAGAGGGTACCATAGGGTAGAACACAGGCCTGAAACATCTATAGGCCTGTTGTTCCAGCTGGCCCAGTCAGGGGCGTTTGAACCAGAGTGACTCCATCTTGAATAGGGGGTGGTTAAAATAAGTCTGAGACCTACTGGGCTGCATTCCCAGAAGCTTAGACATTCTTAGACACAGGATGAGATAGAAGGTCGGCACAAGATACAGGTCACAAAGACTTTGCTGATAAAACAGGATGCGGTAAAGAAGCCGGCTAAAACCAAGATGGCTGTGAAAGTGACCTCTGATTGTCCTCACCGCTCAAGATATTCCAATTATAATACATTAATATGTATTGTCATGGCGCTGGTGGGTGATATGTTAATTATAATACATTAATATGTACTGTCATGGTACTGACACTCCCACCAGCGCCATGACAGTTTACAAATGCCATGACAATGCCAGGAAGTTACCTTACACATTCTGAAAAAAGGAGAGGGACCCTCAGTTCCAGGAAATCTCTGCCGCATTCCTGGAAACTCATGAATAATCCTCCCCTCATTTAGCATAAAATCATACTCAGTTGAGCAGTCCACACTGCTGCTCTGCCTATGGAATAGCCATTCTTTTATTCTTTTAGTTTCTTAGTAAACTTGCTTTTATTTTACTCTATGGACTTGCCCCAAATTCTTTCTTGAACCCTCTCTTGAAGTCTAGATCCGAACCCCTTTCCAGTAATAGCCATATAGACTGGTCAGTTTCATGGTTTTGATCAGACCAGCAGTTAAGACAAATTTTGCTGTGGGTTCCCAAAATAAAACAGGATAAGATTCCTTCTTGTCTTGTTTGATGTCCTTGAGAGCTTGACTTGTGACCAAGCTGGAGCACTCTCTCTCGGTCTCTGCTCTCCAGCAGACATGATTTTCGGGTCACATCTGGTGGCCAGTCTGAAAATGGCTGGGAACCTGAGACACATATGATGTTGAGCAGCACGTTTTTTGTTCCAAAGGTGTCAAGCTCTCAGGGGAGTTTGTCTTACTAAAAAGTCCCATCCATAAAGGGCTTTTGTTGTCTTTTGCTTCTGTTGTCTGGTTAGCCCTGGGGAAGCCCAATCCCAGGAGGGCCTGCTTGGTGTCATAGATTAACAGGTCTGTGACTGGTAGACCCCACCTATTTGTGGGGTTCTGGGGACACCATACACACAAACACCATCCTCGACCATCTGTGGCAAGAGTCTTTTGCTATCTTAGCCTAACCTTGGAGTGAATTTTTGGAGATCATGGGGACTTCCTCTTCTATGCCCTCTCCACTGTAAACCAAAAATAAGATTCTAAGCTCCCCTACCAACTGAATGGACCTCCTCTTGGCCAAGGGCATTCTAAAGTAAACCTGAGGCCAGGCACAGTGGCTCATGCCTGTAATCCCAGCACTTTGGGAGGCCGAAGCAGGTGGATTACTTGAGGTCAGGAGTTGAAGACCAGCCTGGCCAACGTGGTTAAACTCTGTCTCTACTAAAAATACAAAAATTAACTGAGTGTTGTGGTGCATGCCCGTAGTCCCAGTTACTTGGGAGGCTGAGGCAGGAGAATGTCTTGAACCGGGAGGCGGAGGTTGCAGTGAGCTGAGATCATGCCGTTGCACTCCAGCCTGGGTGACAGAGTGAGATCCCATCTCTAAATAAAAAAATAAATAAATAAAGTAAACCAGAAACACTAGTTCAGGCCATGATGGGAATGGGTGGTCAGAAATGCCTCATCATACATTCCCCACTTTGGAAGTCAGGCACAGTTGACTAGCGTTCATGTTAAAACAGAGACCTCAATACTGACAAAATAGACTCTTTAAGCCTGATAAGAAATATTTACTATTCTCTCTGATGCCTGCTACCTAGAGGCTTCATCTGCGTCATAAGAGCCTTGGTCTCCACAACCCCTTATTGTAACCCAAACCTTTCCTTCTACTGAGTCCAGGTCTTTAGATAAACTCTTTCAACAAATTGCCAATCAGAAAATCTTTGATTCCACCTATGACCCGGAAGCCCCCTGCTTGGAGTTATCTCACATTTCTGGACCAAACCAATCTTACGTGTATTGATTGATGTCTTATGTCTCCCTAAAATGTATGAAACCATGATGTAGCCTGATCACCTTGGGCATGTGTTGTCAGGACCTCCTGAGGCTGCATCACAGGCATGAGCTTAACCTTGACAAAATAAATTTCTAAATTGATTGAGACCTGTCTCAGATACCTTTTGACTTACACCAGGAACACCACTTACTTATATGGTGGAAACTTATTCTAAACCTGGAAAATTACTTCCTGGGCTTTCCATGAAGAGGTTTATTGAATTGAGTCACTATTGGAATAAGTACACGATTGGAAATTACTTATATAACTTTTGACTTTTGGGGGTACTCATTTGTTATTGATCCTTTTTCCTTCCATGGACAACTTTTGATTTCCTGCCTCCCATCTGTAGGGCATATGGGCCCATTTGGACCTTTGTGTGTAGATGATCAGCTGAGAAACTGAGGCCCTAGAGAATATGGAGGACAGAAACATGGATTGGAGCCCGTTTGTGTCTAGTGAAACTTGCCTTTCTTTGAGCTATCTTTGGGGGTGGTTCTGGATCTTATGAAGACTGATTTGTACCTCTTTGTAGATGCCTAGTGCATCCTTGGTCAAGTCATAACCTTGGTTAAGGCTTATTGGTTTGGTGAGTCACTTGGTAAGCCATTTTTTTTAAAAGAGAAAAGAAAAATAATTCAAAAGCCAAGAGTATTGGGTGTCCTGGCTGAAATCTGATAATAAATTTTTAAAAACTCTTTTAAAGAACCCTATAGTCAGAAGTCAGCTTAATTAAAAGCTAATATTCAGGCTACTATTTTTTTTTTATGGCCTTGCTTTTTTTTTCTCTGGATCCTATTGCTGGGAAGCTTTTTAGTTGATTGAAACCACTTTTTAATATATTTGGTCCCTCCTGTTTGCTCCTTTTCTTGCTGGCATAACTTTTGCTGAGAAAAATGTCAAACTTCATTGGCATTTTAGGAAGCTTAAAATCTCTTCAAATTGGCTCCTCTAAGAATTGTCGTCTCATTTGCTTCTACTTCGCCTTCCTCTTTGCCATATTTAATAGCTCATAAAGAAAGCTAGAGGTGATTTCTAGTGTCCCTGAGACCCCTTGAGGAACACAGAAAAAGGAAGACAGAAGACCCCACACCCCCTTCTTGGGGTCTTCTGCCGTCCTTGCGTAGTCTCAAGATTTAAGGGCAGTTTCCTCTCCAGTCTAAAGCTCTACTCTCATTTGCTAGTTATCTGATCTCTTTGGCTTTGGGGAAATAAAGGGATTACTTTGTACTGTACAAGAAAACAGTCTTTGGGTGTACAGTGGCCAGAAAGTCACCTGTCAGGGATGCAGTTTTGGAAGTGACTGACTGCAGTTGCAATGGATGGTTATTACTACAGAGGGCTACTTGTTTCTTTGCACATTTAGATAAGACGGGCACAGTTTGAACACACAGAGACTACAGGAACACACAGATTGGGTCACCCACCAGCCTCAGGAAAATGTCTTTGCAGCAAGTGCACTGTGGAAGCATTGAGCAGCCTGATTCCTCTTTCTGGGGGACCTGAGACTCATTGTAAAAGTGAGATCCCTGATTTTTAATGATTTAAATGATCTGCTTTCCAGCTGCACCTACTTTTCATATATTTAAATATTAGCAATTGCAAATCTCAAATGCTTTGTTGGTTCTATTTGTTGATGAGCTCCACTCTGAGCTGCATGGTCCAGTTGGAAAACAGAGACTAAATGAGAAGCTACCTATGTAAATGAAATTGGTCTTCTTATAAAATCCTATGATGCTCTGGCATGGTGGCTCACATCTGTAATCCCAGCACTTCAGAAGGCCAAGGTGGGAGGATCACTTGAGCCCAGAAATTCAAGATCAGCCTGGGCAACACAGTAAGACCCTGTCTGTACAAAAAATAAGAGAAACTTGAGCCAGGCATGTAGTGCATGCCTGTAGTCCCAGCTACTTGAGAGGCTGAGGCAGGAGGATCACTTGAGCCTGAAAGGTCAAGGCTGCTGTGGGCCATAATTGCACCTCTGCATGCCAGCCTGGGTGACAGAGCAAGATCCTCTCTCTCAAAAAAAAAAAAAAAAAATTATATGAGGCATTCTTATGATTTTGTGTTCCCTTGGCATCCATTTTTAATCTTCCTCTAAAGAACAAACCCAGTTTCTATCTTGAAATAGCTTTAATTCTCTCTCTGCTTTGAGATATAAATTTTCTACCAGTTGTCTCTAAAACTTAGTAAGGGCTTCCACCATGTAAAATGGATTAACTTATTCCATTTACAGAGTCACCATTTCACCCAACTGTCTAGCCAGTGAATTTTACCTGACTCACGACTGAAAATTTAAAATCAATGCTACGATAACTTTGTGCCTCTCTGTATTTTATTTGTACATGTCTGTATTTGTATATTGTTTACCTGGTACCAAATTGACTTATAAATAAATGAATACTCATAAATTAGTAAGCCCAAATGCTTTTCAAATTCATATGATGTTAGCTATCTTGCATGAATAACACTAGTTTTAAAATTGTTGGTAAAATAAAATATAATGTTTTTAGAATTTAAGACATTTTTGCCTGGGTGTACTGGTCAGACCAATTTATACTGTCTTTACGGGATGTTTTAGGGTCATATAACTGTGACTTCTATGATATTTTTGTATTTGTTTGATTTGTTTATGAGCTTATGCTTTGATTTTGACCCGTTGGATCCTGGGGTCTACACAAGTGGCCATGGTGAGGACTGGGGACATATGTGTGTCCTCACAGCCTGGACCTCATCCTGTCTGCCCTAGCTGTGCCTCTTGGTCATGCCTGGAAGTATCTGATCCCTTAGACATTGTCCTCACAGCTCTGTCCTCTGTCCTAGACTCTGTGTCTGGTATATAACAACTCAAAATGCTTACTCCCTTGGTGTTTCACTAAAAATTAGAGTTACTAAGAGTTAACATTGTAATTGATACATATAATTAAAACTAATTGCTGTAAGAGCAGCAATTCTATATGTAAAGTATATAATAAAAGTAGAATGTGTTTTTCATTTTAAAAAAGGATTATAAAAACATGAGAATGTGGTTTTTATTAAAGGGAGAGTAATTATGCCTAGTTTAGAGGTTATTTACATGTTGTTTTAAATTGAAGGAATTTTTTAAATGATAGATAAAACTGAATGGATATGAAATGTTTGGAAAAGAAAAAGAGAGAAAAATTGTAGGAGTTTATTAAGAGTTTATTAAAAGTTTATAGAAATCTTGGGTGGTCAATGCTGATTGAGATTGGATAGATGTATTAATAAGGTTTTTTTCAAGTTAGCTTTAGTATTAATAATACATTGATATGAGGGCAGAATTTGATTCTCTCTCTGCCTCTCTCTTTTTGGAAATAGGAGCTCACTCTGTCATCCAGACTGGAGTATAGCAGCACAATTAGAGCTCACTGCAGTTTTGAGCCCCTGGGCTCAATTAATCCTCCTGCCTCAGCCTCTCAAGTACCTAGAACTACAGACATGAGCCACCATGCTTGGCTAATTTTTAAAATTTTTTGTAGAGACAAGGTCTCACTATGTTGCCCAGGCTGGTCTCAAACTTCTGGCTTCAAGCAACCCTCCTGCCTCAGCCTCCCAAAGTATTGGGATTACAGGCATGAGCCACTGTGCCCAGCCTGATTTTCTCTTTTGAACAAGATTTTCATATAGTATTACTAAGTGGTAAAAGATTTTTGTTCACCCTTTGAATAAACTGCAAAAAAATACAGAGGGGGAGAGAGGGAGAGACAGATTCTGTTGGTGGCATAATGTCTTTATTAGGTGTTTTGATTGTTTGGAAAACGGAGTCTCCTCTCTATCAAAGAGCAACATATTTTGCTTTTTGAAATATTCAAATTATCACTTGGCTAAACAAATGAATTTTTTTCTGCAGTGACCTATGATCCTGTTTTGATCAAGTGTTTTAAGCTTTTCTTATTTTGGGATCAAGTGTGTTAAATCCTTGATATTTAACATGCTTCCCCAAATCAAATCTTAAATCCTAAAATTTAGACTTTTTGACCCCAAACTAATTTGGGTATTCTATATAGGGTCGCTGGAAGTCCAAAAGAAAAATACTAGGCTTATTTGGTATGTTAAAATCGCACCAGGAGCACTGTCAAATAAGAAATGGTGTTTAACTTTTTTTGAGTTCTACTTTCATGGATATGTTATTAACCCATTTACGCCTGAGTTGCAATTTTTTGAATTTTTGCAATCAGACCTTGGTGATGACCTTGAGCAGTATGATATAAATAACCCACGTGCTTAGTGTTCCAATAATGGAACACTAGGCATAAATGGGTTTAATATGTGTTCTAAAATTGCATGACATTTGTGATATATCTTAGCATATGCAATAAATTGCTTTATTTTGATGCTTTATTTTCTAAAAGCGCTTGGCAGATCCTAAAGTGTTGTGTCTTCAAGGAAATTCATGGAAAGGCCTCTGACAAGTACTCTTGAATACAGGTTTCCAATAACTTTGGAGATTGTACTATTGGACTAGATAAAAACTTCCAGAACTGTAGTAAAAAGAAAAACAAAACCTGATGAGTTCATGAAGATTCCTAATTCAAGATCAAACAGTACTAGAATTAATTACATTGGACTGAACCGATAGAGAATTAAAATCATTCTTATGGCTTTGGTTTGAAATATTATTGATCTTTTGCGTTTTGTTTCCTAGAGTCAAGAAATTCTTTTTTTTCTTTTGAGCTATTTATAGCATATAGCAATTGCATAAAATATACTTTTGTGAGCAAAATTGAAACATTTACCTTCCTCTCTCCCTGATTTCTCCAGAATTCAGGAATTATAAATATCCTTATTTTACAGCAATACAGTTATCTACATAAATTCAATAAGAATCTATCATCTTATGTAACAGGACATGTTGGAAACACTGGTTGTCTTACTAAAGTTTTGACTGAATGTCTTATTTTCAAATATGATCAGACCGCTTTGAGGGATTGAGGTTGACTTTGTAAAGCTAGTAGGCTTGGAAAAATATCAGCTTGTATCTTGCCTACACAGTTCCCTTACAGGATTCCAGTCCTTGTGATAAATAGAAAATGTCACTTTTTGACAGACCCATGAACCTCAAGATATTTGGGGAACTCAAGAAGAGAGGAATTTGCTCAGTTCATACAGGTATTACAGCCACTGTCTGGTGGCAAATTTTTGGCTTGGCTTTCTCTCAAGAGACTTCTAAAAGTCTAATCTGAGATTCGTTATGCAAAAGTTCCAACAAACCCAACTTAAACAGAGCGTATTTAAGGTTCTATATGGCCAACCACTATTCTTACCACACTTTATGGAAATAATCAGTCCAAACATAATAAGACTAAAACTTATTGTGCAAATAAATTGGTCCTTCTATAATTTATCTTTGGTAGAAATAGAAACTGAAGAGAGAAAAATTATGTTTCAGAAGAAAACTATAGTACACCTCTTATTAGATTCCAACCCTATTTTTTTTTTTTGAGTTTGTATTATTTGCCTACAATTTGGACTGAATCCTGAAGTTTTTCCTGTCTACAAGTCTCCAAACTGATGTTTCCAAATTTGTCTTCCATTTTGTGACTCGGACTCAATGAAATTGCTATTACCTTTTTTCCTGAGACCCTGCAAGCTGAAGCTCATATATAAACAACTTGTGACATACAAACTACAGATAAGAAAAATATATCAGATTGCCACTGCCTACTTCCACTTTAACTGAAGATGCTCCTAATCTAACATCGAGAAACCTCAACTGACTGCCCTCCAGGCTCTAAGGAAACTGGCTTTTAGATTGTTCCAAACATTAACCTCTGTTTTCTTTCTGAGATTCTGTCTGCAGCACCAGCTCCTGAAATGAAACAGGACTGGCCAGTTCCCAGAAATGGGAGCCTTTGCATACTCAACTCTTAACGTGATTTTTCTCTCCACAGCCACAGACTCAGCTTTTAGTGTGTAAAACTTCTAGGGAAGTTTCAGACAGGGGAATGTTGGGGCTTAGAAACCAAAACCCCAAAATATGGCACGTTGACGTGCTGAACTGGAGAAGCAGCCTCAAGGTCTCTCTGATGTTTCCTTCTCTCCTGTCTCTTGATTCTCTGTCTCCTTCAAAGCACAGGATAAATTTTTTCTCTGAAGTTCCCTTTTCTGCCTAAGTTTGATCCACCAAAGGAGAAAACAATTACCTCTGGTACCGTCACTGAGTTTCACGAACAGAACTCATATCACAGAAAGAAAGACTGAAGCCTGTGAACACCACTGGACAGACATTTGTTGTAAACCATTGTCTGTTCTGTGGGCCCAACAAACTTTGTCCCAGGCCATCGTATGTTCTTCAAGCCATTGAATTCCCCTAAAAATCATTTACTGTCTCCCTAAAACCACCCACACTTTTCCATCTTCCTTTCCCTTGAAGAAGAGTGTGTAACCCTTTGTACCACATCGAGTGGTGGGGATCACCCTGTGATTCTCCTCTGTGCACATTAATAACTGTGTGTGCCACTTCTACGAATTTGTCTGTCGTCAGTTGATTTTCAGTGAACTTTCAGAGGATGAAGGGGAAGTTTTCCTGTCACCCCTACACCACCTCTTCCCAACAGCCTGCTGTGATCAACCGCTTCCTTGGCCATAACAAGTGCTCACTATGCTGAAAGGCCACCAGAGTCTTTGTTTTTGGGGTTTGACTTTACTTTAAGAGATCTATTGAGCTATAATCTACATATCATAAAAATTCATCTGTTCTAAGCATACAATTCAGTGATCTAGACTTTGTTTTTTTGTTTGTTTGTTTGTTTGTTTTGAGATGGAGTCTCGTTCTTTCGCCCAGGCTGGAGTGCAGTGGTGCGATCTCAGCTCACTACAACCTCCGCCTCCCAGGTTCAGGGGATTCTCATGCCTCAGCCTCCCGAGTAGCTGGGATTACAGGATTACAGGTGTCTGCCTGGCTACTTTTTGTATTTTTAGTAGAGACAGGGTTTCACCATGTTGGTCAGGCTGGTCTCAAACTCCTGACCTCATGATCCACCCACCTCGGACTCCCAAAGTGCTGGAATTACAGGTGTGAGCAACCGCACCCAGCCTGTTTTGTTTTGTTTTGTTTTTTGAGATAGAGTCTTGCTCTGTCACCCAGGCTGGAATGCAGTGGTGTGACCATGGCTCACTGCAACCTCCTCCTCCCAGGCCCAAGTGATCCTCCCACCTCAGCCTCCTGAGTAGCTGAGATTACTGGCACACACCACCACACCAGGCTAGTTTTTGTATTATTATTTTTTGTTGCTCTTTGAGAGATGATGTCTCGTGATGTTGCCCAGGCTGGTCTCCAACTCCTGGGCTCAAACCATTCATCCGCCTCAGCCTCCCAAAGTGCTGAGATGACAGAGGGGAGCCACTGCATCCAGCCAAGGCTTTGTTTTTCTACTTCAACTTGGACATATATTGGTTTCTAGCTATGGCCATTATTCACGCACCTCTCTCAGCTTCCTCTTGAGCGTGGGACCAGGGTATTCTCACCTCTGGGTCCCCCACTAGCAGGGCCTGCATCCACCGGGTGCTGAGCAAGGTAAGTTCACCCACACATGCATTATCTCCCTTGGGGGAAAGAGGACTTGAGAAATAATAAGAGCTGGCATTTCATAGCAGCTGCTAGATCCCAGAGCCTGTACAAAGTGCTCTACACGCACGACCTAGCCAAACATTCAGGAACCCCATGAGATGAGATGTATGACCCCTTTCTTTAACAGATAAAAATACTGACGCACAGAAAAAGTCAGTAACTTGCCCCAAGTCACACAGTTAGCAAGTAGCAGAGCTAGGTCTCTAACCCAGGGAGTCTGGCTCTAGACCCCTGCTTTTAAGCAAAGTGCTCTGCTGTTAGGGCGACCCAACCCCATTATCAGGGCTTCCATGGGGCTGGTGCTTATCAGGACAAAGCCAACAGGAAAAGAAACTGCAGGAGGAAGAGGCAGCGGCCGTTCTGTTCACTGTCAGCTTTCTGAGTCACCGCAGCTACGAGCCTTCTCACCTTGCTGATCTGCTCAGTGAGTCCCTGCCACTTACCACCTCATCCTAAGGGTCTGGACAGTTTGCTAAACAAGTTTACATTCATTGTTTGATGGGGGCTTACAGCAGCCTGAGGAGCTGGGCAGGCTAGGAATGATTCTCTTCATTTTATCACCAGGAAACTCAGAGAAGTGTGGTAACTTGCCCAGAGTCACACAGCTTAAGAAGTGGTACAGATGTGGTTCACAGTGAGGCCATCAACGGCATGCTCTTCACCACTCCTCCCCACTGCAGTGGGGGAAGGCAGCACAAGCCTTGGCCAGGCCTTGGGGCCAGCTAGGAGGCTTGGGGATTCTGTAGAGGAATTCGTCCAACCTGAGATATAAGAGGATCAAACACACACTGAGGTCAGCCATGGCACTGCACAAATGGGAGGAGGGAACCTACTTTGAAAGCCAACCAACTGTGAATATTCAAGTTCTCAAATTAACTGAACCGAGATTTACAAAAGATGTGCCGTCTTCCCATGGACTCCTGCCCTCTGGGTTTCCAGTCCTTCCCCAGACTCCTCATTTTGGGGGTGAGATTCTAGATTCCTACTCCTCCTCCCTCTGTGCTCTCACCCACCAGAAAGTTCCTTTCCTTCCTTGAACTCGCCTCTGGTTATAGCACCCAGGTTACCGCATACGAGAACAATGGATGTGGCCAATATGTGTAGAGCAGCTCACGGGTGACTCTGTGCCAGACACTGGGCTATGAACTTCTGGATGTTTTTCTCAGGAGTTCCACAACAACCCCTTCACATGTGTTGTTACACAGACACCCCAGGCACACAGATGAGGCCCGAGGCTTAGGGTGCTGAGAATTTGCCTCCCTCCCTCACTGACAGCTTCTGAATCCTCTTGGACCCATCCTCAGGACAACAGAAGGCCAATTCTTTTCCATCCAGATTATACAAGGTGGGAACCAGGAAACTGCATTTTTAGCAAGACCCCCGGCCAGTCATTGTTCGCCCCCTGGGGAAACTGAGTCTTGGGGGGTGGGTGATATGGTTTGGCTCTGTGTCCCCACCCAAATCTCATCTTGAATTGTACTCCCATAATTCCCACGTGTTGTGGGAGGGGCCCAGTGGGAGATAATTGAATCATAGTGGCGGTTTCCCCCATACTGTTCTCATGGTGGTGATTAAGTCTTACAAGATCTGATGGTTTTATCAGGGGTTTCCATTTTTGCTTCTTCCTCATTTTCTCTTGTCACTGCCCTGTAAGAAGTGCCTTTCGCCTCCCACCATGATTCTGAGGCCTTCCCCGCCATATGGAACTATAAGTCCAATTAAACTTCTTTTTCTTCCCAGTCTCAGGTATGTCTTTATCAGCAGAGTGAAAACGGACTAATACAGGGGGGTTAAGAATACAGGCACAGTGGCTCATGCCTGTAATCCCAGCACTTTGGAAGGCTGAGATGGGCATATCACTTGAGGTCAGGAGTTTGAGACCAACCTGGCCAACATAATGAAACCCCATCTCTACTAAAAATACAAAAATTAGCCAGGTGTGGTGGTGGACACCTGTAATCCCAGCTACTCCGGAGGCTGAGGTATGAGAGAATTGCTTGAATCCGGGAGGCAGACGTTGCAGTGAGCCGAGATTGCACCACTGCACTCTAGCCTGGGCAACAGAGTGAAACTCTGTCAAAAAATAAAATAAAAAAATAAAAAAAGAACCTACTCAGGGTCACCCAGCTTATAAGCTGCAGAGCTGAGACTCAGAGGCTAAAGTGCAGGCCACCATCACCTGACGGCCACCTCGTCTCCCATGCAACTGAGTAACAAGCACACGTATGGTACCCAATTTTGGCTTGTCAGGAACTCTGATGCTCAGGCTGGGAGGGTCAAGGTGGGAACCAATGCTGCCCAGACCTTAACAGCAGGCTCAGGCCCAGATCTGAGTGCTCCATCTGCTCCATCCTTCCTGAGGCAAAAAAGGCTGGAGGAGAACGACTGAGATCCACCTCCCAGAGCAGCCAGTGAGGAGTAAGTTTCATTTGCTGGAATTGGAGTAGCGCCATCCACCTGCGTGAGGAGTTCCTAATAATGGCTGAGTTTCAATGAATTAGCAGTGACAATATTACAGATCCAAGGGTGCTCCTGGAACTGAGTGCATTAGCCAGAGATGGTATCCTGAGCATCTTTGCCTCAGGGCTGGGGAGAGGAGGCAAAAGGAGGGAGGGAGACACCAAGGGTGGAGGTTTGTTACAAACTGGGGAGAGATCTGAAAAGGAATCATTGGGCACTGAGACCTTTATGCTAAGGGAAGCAGGACAGCAGAGAATCACACGCTCAGATTCCCAGCCTGCCACTTGACCTCAAACTGATATCCTTCATGTAGAATAAGATTAGCTAACAATAACAACAGCGATGAAATAGTAATAATGACTGGCTTTTAGTGAGCAATTATTAGATGCCAGGTGCTGCTCTCAGTGCTTTCCATACATTAACTAATTTAACTTTCACAACAGCTCTACAGGTGAGTACCTGCAGCTGTTATAAAACATGACTGCAGTCCAGGCACAGTGGCTCAAACCTGCAGTCCTAGCACTTTGGGAGGCTGAGGCAGGGGGATCACTTGAGCCCAGGAGGAGATTGAGGCTGCAGTGAGTCATGATCGCACTCCAGCCTGGGCAACAGAGCAAGAAGCTGTCTCCAAATAAATAAATAAAACATGACTGCAAGTTCTTTGTCCTTCAGTCCACTGGGAGATATGGTCTCTTTAATTTTCCCTTGAGTTTGGGCAGGCCTATAACTAGTTGAATACAGTGAAAAGTGATGTCATGTGACTTTCAAAGCTGGACAAGCAAAGACAAAGCAGTTTCTGCCTTGTTTATGGGAGCACTGGCTTTTGGGGCCCTGAGTTTCCACATGAGAAGTCTCACTACTGTGAGGCCACCATGCTGCGAGGAAGCTCAAGCTACATGGGGAGGCCCTACGTGAAGGTGCTTCTGTCCACAGTCCCCCAGGTGAAACTGCAGACTACACAGAGCAGAGACAAGCCATCCCCACCATGCCCTATCCAAATTTCCATCCTGAAGAATCATTAGCATGATAAAATGGGGGCTGTTCTATACCACAAAGTTTTGGGGTGGTTTTCTACACAGCAGTAGATAATCAGAACAGTGTTATTGTCATCTCCATTTCCTGGTTGAGGAAGCTGCTGCACCACAAGTGATAAAGATGACATCAAGCCCAGGTCTGGTCCCAGAATCCATGGGCTTAAAAGCCCTCTATAAATGATAGTGGTTATAATTACTACAGCCCTGTCATTATTCATAATACTTTTGTGGCCTAATCGCAGAACCTATGTTGACTCCAAAAACCCTCTTCGGCAGCCAGAGATAATTAAAAGTAATTACATTCTTTACCAAAGTCTCTCAAGGTGACTCAAAAATGTAGTCCCCAACCTTATTAGCATCCCTTTCCCTCTCCCATCCACCTCCCTCATAACCCACTCTCTCAGCACGCTTTTCAGATTTACTGCCCGTAAACCCTCCTCCTCCGCAGGCTGTGCCAGTCTCCACTTCTCCTCCACCCAGCCCTCAACACCTTATTTCCCAGGTAGAAAGGATTCTTCTGCCTTAAAAAAGGGGTCCAGGACACATCTCCTGACAGTTCTGGAGTTCTCCACTACAAACAGGGGAAGTGTAGACAGTCTGGCAATGCTCCCACTTCTCACTTGGGCCGTTTTTGTCCCCCTCCCCCATTCCTGGAAGCTCCCTGCCCTTTCTGGTAATTTCAGAAGCTTTGATTAATATCAAGAGTTCGGCCGGGCGTGGTGGCTCATACCTGTAATCCCAGCACTTTGGGAGGCCGAGGCAGGCGGATCACCTGAGGTCAGGAGTTCAAGACCAGCCTGGCCAATATAATGAAACCCTGTCTCTACTAAAAATGCAAAAATTAGCCAGGTGTGGTGGTACACCCCTGTAATCCCAGCTACTCAGGAGGCTGAGGTGGGGGAATTGCTTGAACCCAGGAGGCGGAGGCACAGTGAGCCGAGATGGTGCCACTGCACTCCAGCCTGGGAGACAGAGTGAGATCCCATCTCAAAAAATAAAAAAATAAAAAAAATTAAGAGTTCCCCAGAAGCTCCCAGTTTTGGGTTAAAGAAGCCCCAGTATTCCAGGAAGGCAGTGGCTTTCGAAAGATGACATCTTTACCTGGATGTTCCCAGAGGCATGAATGTTCAAATGTCCAAAATTGGAACTCCTCCCACCTCGTACCTGACCAACCTCTCCCATGTCCCATCTCAGGGATAACAGCACCCCTCCACCCAGTCAATAACAGCAGCATCCCAGAGTTATGCCAGGGGCCTCTTCCTAAGCCAAGGTCCTGTGGGTTCTCCACCCACACATCTCTCGGATTCTTCCCCAATGCTCTGTCCCCTCTGTCCCCAGCATCCACTCTCCCTTTCCACAGGTGCCCAAGCCAGGAACTCAGGTGTCCTCTTTCTCTCCTTCTCCATCACAATTCTGGTTGATTCTACACCCTTAAAATCCTCTCATTCCAACCTCTTCTCTTCATCCTCGCTGTACAATTATCCGGGCCCTCACCTTCTCTGGCAGGTCTCCCAGCCTCTGGTGTCTCCCCTCCCCTGAGTCTTGCTTCAGGTCACTGGAAGGTGAGCACCCTGCTTGTCAGTTTATTGTTGTCTTCCTGGTGACTAGGACAGCCTGCCGTGATGAAACTGTGACTACACTCAGCTCTGGTCCCATCCCAAGCCCACCATAGAGAGGTTGTGGTTCCCATGCCTAGAGCAGCAGAATCTCCATTTCCATGTCTTCTGCATTTGTGGATGCAGAAGTGCCTCGGCCTTGATGCCACCCTGATTCCTGGGTCCTGGACATTGGGACCTTTCCCCAGAGTCCACTTCAGCTGCCTTTGCTCTTTCGGAGCTTGACCCACACCTCGACTGGCCACCCCAGTTCCAGCTCTCCTGAGCCCCCTCCTCCACAACAACCTAGTCAAGTTACAGCTCACTGAGTTCACCACACCCCGCCAGGAAAAACTCCCAGTCCTTTCTCTCCACTTGCTTAATGATAATCCCTTCTGTTGGCAAAGACTGTTGTTTACAGGTCTGTTTGGTGCACTGTTTTTGTTTTGTTTTGTTTTGTTTTGTTTTGAGACAGGGTCTCACTCTGTTGCCCAGACTGGAGTGCAGTGGCACAATCATGACTCATGCAGCTTCCATCTCCTGGACTCAAGCAATTCTCCTGCCTCAGCCGTCTGAGTAGCTGGGACTACAGGTATGCATCACCATGACCAGCTAATGTTTTTTATTATTATTATTTTTAGTAGAGATGAGATCTTGCTAGTTGCCCAGGGTGGTCCCAAACTCCCAAACTCAAGTGAGCCTCCCACCTCGGCCTCTCATAGTGCTGGGATTACAGGCATAAGCCATCATGCCTGGACTCCCTTACTGTTTTTTAAAGAACATTTGTTAAGGCTCCTATATGCCAGGTACAAGGCAGGGTGTTTTCCCCATCATCTCCCTGAAATCCCCACCATTCCCCAATGAGGTGGACATTCTGATCCCCATTTACTGAGGAGAGCACGGAGTTCCCTGGGGGATTCTGTGTTAATAGGAAAATAAGGGGCATGCATAGGCAATTGGCCAAAGAAGGACGAGAAATGCCCAATCAACATATGAAATGGCATAAATCCTGTGTAGTCAGTGCAGGGCGGTGAAAGGTGCTTTATGAAGTGGTTTAGTCTTTTCTTTTTTTTTTTTTTTTTGAGATAGAGTCTCACTCTGTCACCCAGACTGGAATGCAGTGGTGTGATCTTGGCTCACTGCAACCTCCGCCTCCTGGGTTCAAGCGATTCTCCTGCTTCAGCCTCCCAAGTGGCTGGGACTACAGATGCCCACCACCATGCCTGGCTAATTTTTGTATTTTTAGTAGAGATGGGGTTTCACCATATGGGCCAGGCTGGTCTCGAACTCCTGACCTTGTGATCTGCCTGCCTTGACCTCCCAAAGTGTTGGAATTACAGACGTGAGCCATTGTGCCCAGTCGAAGTGGTTTAGTCTTTAAACTTCAAGACAGAGAACCCTGGGCTCAAATCCCTGTTCACAGCACCATTTGGCTGTGCAATCTTGATCCATGTGTTTAACCCTTTGTACCCGGGTTTCCCCACCTACTAAACAGAGATAATAATAGTACCTCCATGGGTAGAGCACTGCCTTCTACATAAAACTCAATAAAGGATGACTTGAAAAATTGCATGTAATTGACACGTCAGTAAATCTTCCATTAGCTGTTAGTCAGTAAACAAAGTCAGCAATAATATCTTACCTTTTAGCTATCAGATCGATGGGGAAAATTAACATTGTACAGCTTTGGAAAGAGCTCAAAGGGGAGTGGCATCCTCTTTTGCTGTTGGTAGACATGTAAATTGGCACCATGTCTCTAGAGAAAAAATTTGCCAATTTATATCAAAATTCTGTTATATACATTTTGCATTGTTTGTTGTCTGTTACCTCCTGGCACTTGAGACTGCTTTCCTCATGGCTGTGACCCTTGTGCCTAGGATCATGCTTGGCATGTAAACTATTCAATACATCTTGTTGAATGAATGAATGAATGAATGAATGTGCCAAATTGACCTAAGACTTCTGCTCCTAAGGATCAATCCCAAACCAGTAGGCAAAGCAGTAGGTGTGAAATACTAAAGAGTATGATTTATAGTAGCAAAAAAAAAAAAAAAAAAATGGGAACAGCCTCCTGTCCACCCACCCATGCTGGATGAACTACATGAGGGTACAGCCAAAAAGTCCTGTACAGTGGTCAAAAAGTGACACGTGTCTACATTCATTGATACCTAAGGTTCTCTGCGACTGTCAATGAATAAAAGAAGCAAATGGCCAAGCAGAGTTTAATTTGATGCAATTTGTGTAAAAGTGTGTGTGTGTGTGTGCACGCGCATGTGCAAAGGTGTGTTTGTATGTGTGTGTGAAGGTCTGGAATGGTGGTTACTTGTTTCTGGGTGATGGGACTCCAGGGAATAGTTTCTCTTTCTCATGCTCTTCTGCATCTTTTGATTTTTTTTAAATTGAAAATATATAAACTTTGCAAACAAATAAACTAAAAATGAATTAAAGGACAGAAAATTAAAAGGAAAAGAGAAGGAAAGGGAACAGAGAAGAGAAAGGTGAGGTGCAGAGGCCGGGGTCTCGCAGCCTGAGGGGCGTGCATGCAGGTCTGGCCCTAGGCAAGCTTTCTTGTCCCCACCCTTCGCAACTCTTGCCTGCCTTTCTCTCTCCCTCCTTGGGGTGGGGTAGGGGGTAGGGCAGCAGGGCCAGGGGTGGTGGGCACTGCTGCTGCTGTTATTCCTGCCATGGGAAAGGCAAGGGCATCATCTGTGGTGGAAATACAGCATCCACCTAATGCTCTACTTCCATCTTGTTTTTAGAGGGAAGCGGCGAGCACCCCATAATCACCAGCATTATGGACAACTGAGGAAGGGACAGGGCCTCTTGTCATAATGGCAACAGCAACAATAACGGTAGAGTGTAAGCATGACAGGCACTCTAACAGGCATTGCGTGCCCGTTCTGTACCCGGCTGCAGGCTCTGCAGCATGCATTACCAAACCTAATGCTAACCAGAACCCTTGTTGAGTGGTACAACTGTGGATATCTATTCAGTTCACTGCCATTGGCACAGCTAATAATGAAAACCACCAGAATGCCTGTGTCTATGATGGGCTTTATATCCTACATACCCATAAAGTGCCCTAGATGAATTAACTTAGGCGATTATTACAACTACCTATGAGATCCATACTATCATCCCCATTTTATAGATGAGGAAACTGAGGCACAGAGAGGTTTATTAACTTGCTCAACGTTATCAAACTAATAAGAGGCAGACATAAAAATCAAACCCAGGTTATCTGACTCCAGACTACAGAATCATGCCCTCTAGGCTGTACTGAATCTGAGGTTCAGGAACCATAAACTGGCAGCCAGGGTCTCACTGTCAGCAAAGCTGCAACGGATCAGAAACACCAGGCTCAGAGCCTCTTTGTGCCTCTGTTTCCCCAGTTTTCTCTGCAAGGCTGATTGCTCCCCTTACCCCACCTCCTGGTAGCACTCAATCTAATTAATACTTGTGAAGCTGCAGGGCGGCTTATTTAACAGGTGTTCCCAGAGCACAAATGTTTTCATCTTTCCTCCTCAAACGCTCTAGACAAGTAAGCACTTCCCAGTGCAGAAACGTGTATTAACTACCGTATGTTCTTATTTTCTGTATTCTTGATGGTTTGACATCTTAAGGGTCTTGCCCAGCTGGGGAAAGACCACCCTTCCCAGGGCCAGCTAATTCCTAGAGATGAGTGTACCTTTCATATGCAAAGCAACAAGTCCACCTCTTAAACAGAGATAGTAATGATACCTCCATGGATAGAACACTGCCTTCTACATAGTACTCAGTAAATGATGGCTTTAAAAAAATGCGTGTAATTGACACATAAGTAAATACTCAATAGCTGTTAGTCAGTAAACATAAATGTACTGAGCCCAACTATCTCCTTTATAGAGCCCACATTGGTCACCCCTGCCCTAATCACCCCAGGTAACAGGCAACTAAGGGCAGTTCATACACCTCAGAGCCTGCTGCAATTATTCAAATTAGCCAGTCCTAAACCAGCTTAGCCTGTTTACTCTGCCTTGCCCATTCCTTCCTGGGAAAACCACAATAGAGGCTTTCACCCTTACTTTTCCCTCACCCCTTCTGCCTCCTGGCTGACCCTGTGCCTCCCTGTGTGGCCCTGCACAGTGTGGCATGCCCCCTTCTCCTGGGACTTGTGAGTAACAAACTGTCTTCTCAATGACAGGCATCTCCTGGTCTGTTGGCTTCATCATATCTGAGTGATAGTGAGACACATCCCAGCCTGCCTTGGGGAAGGGTGGCCTAGTCAGGGGGACACCTATGACATCATAAATCTCTATCTAGGAGTCCCCTCTCTCTGTGGCCTGCAAAGTCCCCTTCTACCTAGCACAGCCCCTCAGACTCTGCTCTTCTTATATTTGCTTCAGTGAGAGATTTTGCACCATGGTTGCTGAGAGTGTGGGTTCAAGGCCCCACTATGCCATTTCCAGGCTGCGCTCCCCTGGGCCAGTTGTTTAACCTCTCTGTACCTCAGTTTCCCTATGTGTAAAATAGGAAAATAATTCCAACCTCCATTGCTGCCTGGGACCCCTGAGAAGGGAAGAAGGAACCAACATTGGTTAGTACCTATGACCAGCACCCTGTGAGGCAAGCATCAGCACCCTCATTTTGCAGGCAAAAGGACCAAAGTTCTGAGAGATGTATATTTTCTCCCAGGTCTGGCAGAAAGAAACAAATGGAGCCATAGTATAAGCCTATTTTATTGCATCTCTCTTCTCCTGTTAGCAGGGTTGGTACTAGGATGCAGCAAGCAGAATACTGGGGGTGCAGTGTCAAAAGCCACTCATTCGCAGGTTTGAGCACTTGGGAGCAGATATGTGTGTGCTTAAATTTTAGACCCTAGGTGCCTCGTCTGCCTCACCCTAACCCCTGTCCTGCCCACCAAACACTCACGCCAATGCTACCTTTCTCTCCCAATCCTACCCCCGGTATAAGTCTGGGGACCTCATTTAACTAACCTACAGAGGAAGAGAGGGCCTCCTGGGAACAATCTTCTACTAAACAAAGAAAGCTAAGGTTGGCTTGGTGTGTGTGTGTGTGTGCGTGTGTGTGTGTGTGTGTGTGTGTGTCTGTGTGTGTGTGTGTGTTGCAGGGAGGCAGTCTAATATTTCCAGGTCCCAGGGAGCAGTTGGGGGTCAGGGAGCTACAACAAAAGAGGGACCCTCCCTCCAAGCCGTCAGCCCAGAACTCTACCTACCACTAAGAATGGAAGTGTGAATCCCACGGGCATTTGCTCCTTGCTTTTTCCCACTTCATTGTTGGGAAGAGTTCCTAATAATAATAGTTACCCTTTGTTGCTGGCTTATGTGTGTAACCCTAGTACAATGGCAGCCCCCATGTTCCGGTCTCAAGGCAACATTATGGCTAAGGAACACAGCCCAGCAATCAAAAAGGAATTTCAACATAACTCAAGTTCCCATGTGTATTTCCATCAACAGGATTCCTAGATCACAACGGCAATTCTTTTTCTTTACCATCATCACCTCCTGCAGACTTCTGGGATCTCTCTTCTCCCCATGCCTCCTAATGCCCCTTCTCCTAAATGGCTGAACCTTTTCCCTCCCATTCCACAGCAAAGAAGTACAAGAAATCAGTCTGGCCACTGCAGAGCCTGCCTCAGAGGCAGAGTTTAGGCCGGGTGTGGTCGTGCATGCCTGAATCCAGTGCTTAATCCCAGCACTTTGGGAGGCTGAGGCAGGAAGATCACTTGAGGCCAGGAGGAGCTCAAGACCAGTCTGGGGAACCTGGCAAGACTTCACCTCCACTAAAAATAAAAATTAAAAAATCAGCCGGGTGTAGGGGTGCATGCCTAAAGTCCCAGCTACTCCAGGGGCTGAGGTGGGAGGATCTCTTGAGCCCAGGAGGTCAAGGTTGCAGTGAGCCATGATCACACCACTGCGTTTCACCCTGGGGAACAGAGCAAGACCCTGTCTCAAAAAGTAACATTGAGCTTTAAAAGACTTTAACAGGTATAGGCAGAATTCTCCGACAGATTGAAAACAAGCAGAGGTTAATCATTTCTGCTTGTCACTCAAAGGTACCCTCTTCATGTCTTTACAACAGCCCATCTCCTACTGCTGGTGACCCACTTCCATACAGGGCAACGTCATCACCCAGCTGCTCAAGCCAAAACCCCAAGGAGCTTGATTCATCCCTTTCCTCACATCCTACATGTGATATATCAGGACACCCAGCGCTTGTGCCTCCAAATATACTCTAATTGTGTGTCCACCTATTGCCTTCTCTGCTGCTACTATGAGAGTTATACTCCAGCAGCCTCTGTCACTGCAACAGCCTCCTCACTGGTTTCTCTGTTATCGGAAAAAGGGTCTTGATTCAGATTCCAAGAGAGGGTTCTTGGACCTCGTGCTGAAAAATAATTCTAGGTGGGTAGCAGAGTGCAGTGAGAAGAGATAGTTTATTGAAAGCTGCTTTGTTATAGAGTAGAGCATCCTCCAAAAGCCAGCAGAGGAACACAATGTCTTTGATGTAAGCTTTTCTTATATAGGAGTCTTGTCTATGTAAAGACTACGCTAAGATGTGCCTACGTGACGGTAAGCAGACAGCATGACAAAATGTATTACCTATTGATTTAAAGAAAACTATCCTTGACATTACACTGTGTGAGTACATCAAAGCATAACTACAATTATCTTGAAGGAATATGTTGTTATGGCTGTTAGGATGTGTGGACTTTCTGCCATTGAGGGAGTGTGTCTTTGTAGGTATCTTTAGGCTGTTTCCTCAACTAGAAACATTTTATGACTCTGAGTTGTGACTGGTCAAGAATGTGCCTCGCTAGTTTTAAGATGGAGTTGATTTTAAAAAGTTATCACTCTGGCTCTCCTAGGCTCCAGCTTCCTTAACGTTTCTGCCTTTGCTATTCCCCACAGGTGAAGTCCATTGTACACAGGGCAGCCATGGTGATTGCATACAAATGCAAATCAGAGCACGCCATTCCTCTGTTTAAAACTGCAACAGGCCAGGCGCTGTGGGCTCATACCTGGAATCCCAGCACAGAACTTTGGGAGGCTGAGGTGTGCAGATCCCTTGAGCCCAGGAGTTCGAGATGAGCCTGACCAACACGGCGAAACCCCGTCTTTACTAAAAATACAAAAATTAGCCAGGTGCAACGGTGCATGTCTGTAATCTCAACAACTCAGGAGGCTGAGGCAAGAGAATCACTTAACCCGGGAGGCGGAGGTTTCAGTGAGCTAAGATCACACTACTGCACTCCAGCCTGGGTGACAGAGCAAGATCCTATCTCGAAATAAAAAAATAAAATAATAATAACAATAATAATAAAAAACTTTGCAGTAGCCTCCCGTGTCCCCAGCATAAAATCCAACCCCCACCCCACAGTGAGCTACAAGGCTCTCCATGATCCATATCCTTCCAGTTCCTTCCCATTCAAGCCTCCCTTCCAATGCTGCCTCCTCCAAGACCCCGGTCTGATGATTTCCTCTGATGCCAAGGATGCCCCTGTCTTGGTGCCCTGTCGTTCCCGTGTATATCATCCCAGTTTCCGTAGTCCCTGTCATTGATGGCTTTTGTTTGGTTTTGTCGCTCATTTACCACTTGTCTCCCCAACTAGAGAATCAAGTCCATGTGACTGTCCCTTCCTCACCTGATCCTGCCTCTCCAGTGCCCTGGTATGTTGTCTGGCCAGTAATGGCTTAAATACTTGTTGACGAAATATATGAACACACAAATCAACAATCCACTAAAAATACATTTGCATCAGTTTGCCTGCAGTAACAGAAACTGGGACTCAGCCTGGCTTAAGCAATGAGGACTTTTTTTTATTCCCCATAACAGGAGTCCAGAGGTCAGATGGGTTCTGAGTGTAGTATGACCAGGGCTCTGGCTCAATTTCTTTGTGATTATCTCAGCTCTGCCTTTCTCCAAGTGTTGGATTTATCCTCAGACTGGGAGCTCTCTTAAGCACATGTCGGCCACCAGGAGCAACTGAAGCAAGAGGCTTCACTGTTCCCATCCAGTGGAAGAGAAAAAGACCCTACCACCACCACCTGCCCCAGACAAGACGATTGGCCACCCACTTGGAATGCCATATACTGATTGGCTTAAGTCTGGACTCCTAGCCAATCACTGGCAATCATGACCATGCTTGAGGACTCTAACTAGGATCACCCACCGTAGCCCTGGGGAGAGATACTGCTTCCCATGTATATAAATGGCTTCATCAGGGAGGGGTGAATGCTTAAACAAGACAGGAGTCCCCTTAGGAAGAAGGAATGGGGAGTAAGTGTCGGGAAGGTGCCCTACAGCATTATTATCCCCATTTTACAGATGAGGGAACCCCTGCCCAGAAAGGTTGGATTATACGCCTGATATGGTTTGGATCTGTGTCCCCACCTAAACCTTATGTCGAACTGTAATCCCCAACGTTGGAGGTGGGGCCTGGTGGCAGGTGCTTGGATCATGGGGGTGGATTTCCACCTTTGGTGCTGTCCTCGTGATAGACTTCTCACAAGTTCTGGTTGTTTAAAAGTGTGGAGCACCCCCTGCCCCCATGACAGACTTCTCACAAGATCTGGTTGTTTAAAAGTGTGGAGCACCCCCCTCCCCTCCTCTGCAACTTTCTTCCTTCTGCTCCAGCCGTGTAAGACGTGTCGGCTTTCCCCTCACCTTCCACCATGATTGAAATTTTTCCCGAGGCCTCCCGAGAAGCCATCAAGCTTTCTGTAAAGCCCACAGAACCATGAGCCAATTAAGCCTCTTTTTTTTTTTTTTTTTTGAGACAGAGTCTTGCTCTGTCGCCCAGGCTGGAGTGCAGTGGCGCGATCTTGGCTCACTCCAAGCTCCACCTCCTGGGTTCACACCGTTCTCCTGACTCAGCCTCCCGAGTAGCTGGGCCCACAGGTGCCTGCCACCGTGCCCGGCTAATTTTTTTGTATTTTGTATTTTCAGTAGAGACGGGGTTTCACCATGTTAGCCAGGATGGTCTCTATCTTCTGACCTTGTGATCCACCTGCCTCTGCCTTCCAAAGTGCTGGGATTACAGGCGTGAGCCACCACGCCCAGCCAAGCCTCTTTTTTTATAGATTACCCAGTCTCAGGTATTTCTTTGTAGAAGTGCGAGAATGAACTAACAGAGTGCTCAAGCTCAGAGTTCTTCTGCAAGGAAATCTAGATTTGAACCCAGACTTCCCCAACTCCAGGGCTTTCAGTGGCCAGGTTCTAAGCTCTCCAAGCCTTTTTGGATCAGCCTGCCCCTAGTGGGGAACGGCCAAGGGGCACGCTGGAGAATGGCCATGTCTGGGTTCCCAGTGATGCTGAATCACTAAAGGGGTCTGGTGGGGGTGGGATTAAGATTCCACCTCATCCTCCCAGGTGTTTTTTTAAGTCCTCCCCAGCCCTGAAGTTCTGGTCTTGGTCCCCAGGTCCAGGGAACATCCACAGTCAACCCAGTCTTGATGGCGCTCCCGCCTCTACATTCCTGAGCCACAACCCCCCCAGGGTGGGATTCATCTCTGGGAGTAAACTCCACATTCCCTACCTCCCTGAGACTGCCACCCATGCAAGGTAGAACCCACTGGGATCCACCACAGCCTCCCTACTCACCACACTCCTCCTCACACCTTGTGTTCTAGCCCAGCTCCCTCTCTCTCACCTCCATGATTTTGCAAGGGCTGGCCATTCCCTCTGCTTGATACACTAAATCCCTGCTTCTTTTCTTTCTCTCCCCAGTGCTCACCTCTTCATCATTGTCCCTCACTTCTTAGCTTGTGACCCTGCAAGTCACCTCCCCCTGCTTCAGTTTTCTTATCTGAGAAGCAGAATTAATAATAGAATTGTTGTGAAAATTAAATGAGAAAATGCACGTAACATGCTTAGAACCCTGTTCGGCATATAGTCAAGTGTTTATGAAAAGTTTGCTATTATGATGATTATTATCCATCTCATCCTTTAGGTCTGAGTTTACACATCACTTCCTCCAGGAAGCCCTCTCTGAATATCTTTCCCAAGTCAAAGTTATTTGCCCTGCTCTGTGCTCACACACATCTTGTGTAGGGCAAGAGGTTATCACTTGTCACACCAAAGTAACCCTTTACTCATCCCTGGAAGTAGAGATGACAGTGTCTGTCCGGTTTACTCTTATGTTCTAGGTGCCTAACACATTGTCACAAATAAATAGACACTTATGGGTAAGAAAATCAATGAACAACCAAAGCAGCAATAAGTCTCTGAACACCTGAGTCATTGGGCCACCAGTAGTTTCTCAACAGTGATGACAAGGTTTTTCATCTTCCCTGAGAACTTCCTTTCCCTCCCTGCCCCCTGGTGAACACCAGCCCAGAGTTTAGCATTCAAGGCGTGATTAGTGCTTTCTCTTCTCCCCAGCCTGCCTTTCAGAAGAGACGCCTCTCCCTCCCAATCAGTCCCCTCTGATGCTGCACCTGGTGTTTCATCAAAGGACCCTGATTTCCCTCCCGCCGCCCAAATCCATCAGACACATTTTGGCTGCCAATAGGGGCTGACCCTCCCCTCCAGGGCCAGGCCCTACCCTGGCATGGAAGCAAAACCTGGGCTCCATGGCCCCACCATTCCAGTCCCTCTTGAAACCACGTGCACTATTCACAGATACAGATAATCCACACAGGCAGATGGGAAACCAGGCAAAGATAATCCAAAACCAACCGAGGATCCAGCAGTCATTTCTATTTGGCTTTGAAGTGCATTCAGTTAAACTTATTTTTCCCCTACTATAGATTTAACTTCCTAATCCTCTTTTACTTCAGCTAATATTGAAATGAGTTTGCCTGCTCTATGCACACACTGTGTGTGTGTGTGTGCGTGTGTTTATGGTGGGGGTTGGGGGACCCCAGGATGCACCTAATGATTGCAAGGAATGCAATCAGAGATTTGAAACTGGTCAATGCAAGGAGCCAGGCCTGCTGGAATCCAAGGACCTGGGGTGCAGCGACCCCAGATACAGACTCTGAAGAAGCCAATGGTGGTCAGCAGGTCAGCCAGGCCTCTGCCTCACTGTCTGCCATGGGAGGCCCTCTGGTTACACAGCAGCCCAGCCTCCAAAGAAACAAAGGGCAGCCCCTCTTCACCACCCCCAACACTTACACACACACACACACACACACACGCACATACACACACACACACACATGTGCATGCACACACATACACATATGCGTGCACACACACGCACACACACACATACACACATGTGTGCATAGATGCACACACTCATGCACATACACACATGCACACACGTGTGTGCAAGGTACGCACATGCACATACACTACACCAGCGTTTCCCAGGGTGGAAAAATTAATGTTTTTCTCAGAAAAAAAAGAAGTCAAAAATCACTTCTCATTTACTTGGGGAAAGTTCTCAGAATCCTGATCTATGACAGAATTCCCTGCACTCCTGAGAGGAGAGGAAGCTCCCAGACACACCTCCACCCTGTCATCCTCCCCGCCACCGGGAACATCCCCTCTTTCTGGGTAGAGGGAGTGGGTTTGGAGGCACAAGCTCATCCCCTGTCAAGCAGCTCACCTGGAACACAACATGTAACCTCTCAGAGTCTCAGTGCTGTCTGAAACATGAATGCTAATGCCTCGCGTGTTACCTGATCAGGTGCCTGTGGGGAAGTGTAGACAATGGCGTTGAATATGGAGTCACCTGGGGATGCCATCTTAGTCGCCTACCACCATGATAGCAGATGATGTTAGCTGAGTGCCTTCTTAACACCAGGCCCCATTCACAGAGTTTTGCGTAGATTAGCTCATTGAACGTTTCAACAACTTTACAACACAAGGGTTATTATTCTATCCTCTTTCTATGAATGCAGACACGAAGACTTAGAACACTTACTGAGCAGCCTCAAGTCCTCCAGAGCCAGGATTCAAACCTGTGCCGAGTCCTGGACCACAGTGAGATACAGCCATATCCACAGGCCCGCAGTGTAGTGGGGATGCAGGGATGGAGAGATGGACAGGACCCATCTGCTCCTAAGGAATCCAGCCCTGTCTTTTGGAAATGAAAACAGCCAGGCTGCTTAGGCTAGCCTGGGAAGGACAGAACGCACACAGAAACCCCAATGATGACCCCCATAATCCTGATGACCCAGACCTTAACAAGAAGGAGAAACCATCCAACTATAGACAGGCATGGGTATCTCAGCCCTTGCTTTATCCCTATCTCCATCTGCCTTGGACGTTCCTTCAGTACTTTGACAAGCCTTCATTGGAGCCCTGCTGCATGCCAGGCCCTGGGCACTATCAGTCTCCTCTGACAATCGCCTATCCCCTCCCTATCAGTGAAACCTAGAAAGCCCCAACTGAGGCAACCAACACTCCCTGAATGGTTGGTTAGACTTGCCTGACCCCTGCCTCCAGTCCTGAGCTAAGCTGGGGGTGTTCAAGGGATGTGGGCATCGGGTCCTTGCATGGGGGCAGCGCTGGCTGCCCCTCTGCAATGCCCTTCTTATGAGGAGCTGGCAGCAGATTGAGGCACAAGGCTGTGCTACAGAGAGCAGCTGGGGAGGGCCTCCTGGTGATATGGATTTAGTGCACAGAGGCGTGAGGAATAAATTCTGTCTCCATAGGAGCCCTAGAAGTCTCTCTTCAAAGTCATTCTTGACAAATAAGGGTCAAAGCCTCTTTTTCCAGAAGATGATTCTCGTTTCCTGATAACTTTGTTCCTCTTCAAATCCCTTGTCAAACAAGAAAACGGAGAGTTCAGGACAAGAAAGTCAAAAGATGTGTTGTAACATCCAATATGCCGCCCGTTAATTAACTGCATAACCTTGAGTGAAAAGTCTTCTCGGGGCCTCAGTTTTCTCATCTGTGCAATCAGTTAGCAATGCCATGCTTCTTCCATGACTGTGTCCAGGGCAGGCACACTAAAGGGTCATTTATTGATCCAGCAACTTTTATCATCCCAGAGTATGGCCTATGTAGCAGCTGGTGTCCTAGGTACTGGAAATATAGTAATTTACAAGATAAAGAAGTTCTCTGCTTTAAAAGAACTTCTATTCATGTTACTCGGATTCATTGAGTCTAAATGTGGCCTCAGAGTCCTTCTGAACACAGCCTTCAAGGCAGCCTCTACTAATTAGATTAGCATGAGAGAGGATCTCTGTATCAGTCAAGGTTCTGTTGTTTCCTGATGTTTCCCTCTGAGGGTTCTCCAGAGAAACAGAATATTTCATATATAGAGAAAATGAGAGAGATGGATTTTAAGGAATTGGTTCAGGCAGTTGTAGGGGCTGGCAAGTCTGAAATTTTGGGGGCAGGCTGAAAACTCAGGCAGGATTTCCACGTTACAGTTTGAGTCTTGAGGCGGAATTACTTCTTCTTCTTCTTCTTTTTTTTTTTTTTTTTCAGATGGAGTCTTGTTCTGTTGCTCAGGCTGGAGTGCATTGATGTGATCTTGGCTCACTGCAACCTCTGCCTCCCAGGTTCAAACAATTCTTCTGCCTCAGCCAGCCTCCCAAGTAGCTGGGATTACAGATGTGTGCCACCATGCCTGGCTAATTTTTGTATTTTTAGAAGGGACGGGGTTTCACCATGTTGGCCAGGCTGATCTTAAACTCCTAACCTCAAGCGATCTGCCCATGTTGGCCTTCCAAAGTGCTGGGATTTCAGGCATGAGCCACCATGCCCAGCCAGAATTACTTCTTTCCCAGGAAACTTTGGTTTTGGTTCTTAAGACCCAGAAATTCAGAGACTCAAGACAATGAAGTTTCATTCCTCTCTGATGTTATATGTCTGCTGCAGATTGGCAGGTGGCTCTGTCCCTGAGTCACTCAGGAACCCAGATGGGTAGAGGGACTCTGAAGGATGCTGTTATCTCAACTTCTAGAGTCTTTGTGAACAGGTCAGAGAGAGTGTGAAGAATTCACACATGGTTTTAACTGACTGAATGAGAGCCACCTACAATTACACCATTACTGAGGGTAATCTGTACTTAAAGTCAACTGGCTGCAGATGTTTATCACATCTACAAAACACCTTCACAGCAACATCTAGACTAGTGTTTGACCAGACAACTGAGCAGTGTAACCTGGCCAAGCTGACACATAAAATTGAACCATCACAGGCTTGTTTTCTCATCTGTAGGAATAATCTCTAAGCCAGCATTCAGCATTGACAATCTAGGACTCGAAGTTTTCAATTCTGTATAGATCTTGGGGAGAGTACCGTCTGCTGGCAGTGGGCTGAATCATCAAAGAGTCAACTTGAGTCTCAACAAGAGAAGTTAGGAAAGCGTATTTCTGAGAGGACGATTTAGACAATCACCTCCACAGAACTCTCTCAGGATGCTTTGTTAAAATGATCTGTTATTATCAACCAAGAGCACTTTCTTCTTGTTCAACTCAGAACTTGGGAATGCAAACCTGACAAAAACAAGCAATGGGGAAAGGATTCCCTATTTAATAGATGGTGCTGGGAAAACTGGCTAGCCATATGCAGAAAACAGAAACGGGACCCCTTCCTTACACCTTATACAAAAATTAACTCAAGATAGATTAAAGACTTAAATGTAAAATCCAAAACCATAAAAACCCTAGAAGAAAACCTAGGCAATACCATTCAGGACGTAGACATGGGCAAAGATTTCATGACTAAAACATCAAAAGCAATTGCAACAAAAGCCAAAATGGACAAATGGGATCTAATTAAACTATAGAGTTTCTGCACAGCAAAAGAAACGATCATCAGAGTGAACAGGCAACCTACAGAATGGGAGAAAATTTTTGCAAGCTACCCATCTGACAAAGGTCTAATATCCAGAATCTACAAGGAACTTAAACAAATTTACAAAAAGAAACAAGCCCATCAAAAAGTGGGCGAAGGATATGAACAGACACTTTTCAAAATAAGACATTTATGCGGCCAACAAACGTGAAAAAAAATCATCAATGGTCATTAGAGAAATGCAAATCGAAACCACAATGAGATACCATCTCACACCAGTCAGAATGGCGATTATTAAAAAGTCAGGAAACAACAGATGCTGGCAAGGTTGTGGAGAAATAGGAACACTTTTACACTGTTGGTGAGAGTGTAAATTAGTTCAACCATTGTGGAAGACAGTGTAGCAATTCCTCAAGGATCTAGAACCAGAAATACCATTTGACCCAGCAATCCCATTACTGAGTACATACTCAAAGGATTATAAATCATTTTACCATAAAAACAAATGCACACATATTTTAATTCCAGCACTATTTACAATAGCAAAGACTTGGAACCAACCCAAATACCCATCAATGATAAACTGGATAAAGAAAATGTGGCACATATACACCATGGAATACTATGCAGCTGTAAAAAAGAATGAGTTCATGTCCTTTGCAGGGACATGGATGAAGCTGGAAGCCATCATTCTCAGCAAACAAACACAGGAACAGAAAACTGAACACCACATGTTCTCACTCATAAGTGGGAGTTGAACAATGAGAATACATGGACACAAGGAGGGGAACATCACACACCGGAGCCTGTCGGGGAGTGGGAGGCAAGGGGAGGGAGAGCATTAGGACAAATACCTAACGCATTTGAGGCTTAAAACTTAGATGATGGGTTGATAGGTGCAGCAAACCACCATGGGACATGTATACCTATGTAACAAACCTGCACATTCTGCACATGTATCCCAGAATTTAAAATAAATTAAAAAAAAAAAAAAGGTAAAACAAAAAGAACTTGAGAATATACAGTCCTTGGCCTTTTCAGAAAGCTCCATCTTAGAGAAAAAGGAACTTTCCTGGTCAGTGAAGTTCTCTCCACATTACCTACCCTTTCTACGTTGGCGTGTGACTTACACTTCTCTGAGCCACTGAGGGAGGGGACAAGGAAAAAGCATAAGCCTCTGCCATGGACCAGGCCCTGTGCTAGGAATGTGTATTGATCAGGAATAGCCTAGGGACAGATCAACCCAGAAATCTCAGGGACTCAAGACAATAAAGTTTAATTTTTCTCTGATGTTATATGTCTGCTGCAGGTTGGCAGGTGGCTCTGTCCCAGAGCCACTCAGGATCCCAGATGGGTAGAGGGACCCTGAGTGATGCTGTTATCCCAACTTCTAGAGTCTTCATAGACAGGTGAGGAAGAGTGTGAAGAACTCACATATGCTTTTAAATGCCTTGGTCTGGAAGTGGCACATATTATAGCTGCTTGCATACCATTGGCTAGGACTAGTCATATGACCCCACATGACTGCAAAGGGGTCTGGGAGATGTAGTCATCTGTATGCACAGGAAGGAGAGAAGAATCAGATCTGCTGAACATAATTCTTCTTTATTACAGTGCTTTTTAATCTGCAAATATTGCTTATTCTCATGCTTAACTCACAGCAATATTCAGCAGCAGATATTGTGCTTATTTAACAGATATGGAGTCTAGGGGCATCTCCTATTATCCAAATGCAGGAGCTTTAGTGTAGGGATTTTCAAGGGCTACTTTTGGCAGCCCCAAGATCTTTTATAAATTCATTTCTGGTTCTCACCTCTATTCTTGGCCAGTGGTTCTCGGTCTGGGTGCTATGACCCACCAGGAGGGTTCCCCAAGCTATTGGATATCAACTAAAGATAGGATACCAAAAAATGCAAATTATTTGCTTTGTTAAAACAAAACAAAACAAAACAAAAAAAACAAGCACAGGCTTTAGAGTGAGTTCAAGGTTAGCCCTAGAATAGCAACAGTCTCTGTGAGGGTACAAATGGAAAGAGTGTAAAAACAGGTGCAAAGACACATGGAAATATTTTTCCCTCAGGAATTTGCATCTCATCAGTCAAAAGGCTTGGGAACCACTGCTCTTGGCTGCTGAGTTTTCTAGTCAAATGCCCCCTACAAACCAGCAGAATTTGTATGTGACCATTTGAGGGGAGACAGAAACAGTCATTGCATTGGATAGACCTGTGGTCTTCCGGTCACACCCATGAGGGAGCAGTGTGGGGCAGAGAGGGGAGCATGACCCGAGATTCAGGCTCATCTCAATCAGAACCGTGGCTCTGCTCAGCACTAAGCCTGTGACCTGGCTCACTGACCTCCTGAGCTTCGGTTTTCCCCACTGTGAAATGAGAACAGTGCCCATCTCCCAGATTGTTGAGGGAACTGAACAGGAAAGTGCACAAGAATCTCCAGGCAGGTGCTTGGCTCTCTTTTGGACCCTCCCTTCCCCTGACAAATAGACATTTGGTGTGAGGGCCAGATGTGTTGGTATATGCCACTACAAACCCAGAGGGAGCTGCCACATCCACCTTCACCTGCCAGGAGGTGTTTCAAATGCTATACTGTTGGTGGGGCGGGGGGGAAGGAAATGAGTGAAATCCTCAAGTACAGGAGCTCAGTTAAATCAACTCATTCAGATTAATGAAGATTGTGTTGCCAAATGTTTACAAGAAACTTGAAGTAGCAAAGGAAATGTTTATGATACAATTTGAGAAGGAAAAAATAGGACACAATATGGTGTATACAAAATGGTATCAACTACGAAAAACAGAGTTCCTGGCCTAGGAAAAAGTCTAGAAAGATACACTCCATAATACAGTATGGGTCTACCAATGAGCATTATCCTTTTCTTTACATATTGCATTTAATTTTATGTTTATTTTTGTTGCAATTTCAATTTTTTGGTATTTTAATATCATTTAAAATATGATAGATTATAATGAGAAAGATCTCTTTTTATAATAATGTGAATATGGAATTCCCATAGGTACCAGTTGCACCAGTATGTCAGAGATCTGGCTGTTAGGTGTTGGGTATGATTGGGGCAAGCAGGGTGTTGCATAGAATGAGAAGCAGCAAGCACTTTGGGGAGAGCAGAGCTGAACTTGAGTCCTCTCCTACTCCTTTCTAGCTCTGTGACCTTGTGCAAGTCACTTCAATTCTGAGCGCCAGGATGCTCCCGGGTCAAATGGGGATGAAAATTCTCACCTCATGGATAATTCATATAAAGTCCCTAGCAAAAATCTTTGACACAAAGTAGAAGCCCATAGCAGGGGCCCAGTAGATGCTAATTGTTTTTCTTCTCTACATCCAGTGGGCATTCTGGGGTGGGTGGCTGACCATTACCCAGGTCAGGACACTGGGAACTGCTGCCAAAGCCTCTTGCCCAAGATCAACGGGAAAGAACTGACTTACAAACTCACAATCCCTCATCCGTCTCTACTTCCCCCCAACTGAGATTGGTCCATGCATCCCGAGTAATTCCCCCACGACTCCGGATCTCCTGAAACTTGTCTGCAACTCTCTGTGCAAGTCACGAAGTATTGCTGTCGACAGATTCCTCTTCAAAGGGACCTCGAGTTGAAGAGCAGCTTCTTCCTTTGCTGAAAGTCTTTGAAATCCAGACCTTGGTAAGCAGAGTGATTAGGCAAGATGGCCTTGACAGGTTCCTTCCAACCCAAGGGTCTGAGATTCTCTTCCCACTCCTTCATCACATGCTCTGAGAGGTAAAGTGGGCTGAGCTGGGCTGGTGCAAGCTGTTGCCACAACCTGGGATGCCCACCTCCCTCCTGTGTGCCCTCCAAGCACACAAGCAACTCCTCTTCTAGAAGCCCTCCTAGCCTCAGCACTCTCCTTCCAGACTGGCCGGAACCCTCTCCCCCAACCCTATTCTGTATCCTTCTTAGTAGTGTAACTGCCTTGCAAATGACTGTCACCCCTCTGGATGCTGGGCTCCTTGAGGGCACAGATTGAGTCTTGTTCATCTTCATATTCCACCCAAGGCAGGGTCTGATGCAGGGCACTTGCTCAAGAGATGTTTGCTGAATTAATTAATCCCACTTGCCCCCAGAGATAAAGTCTCATCAATGAGGTTAGGCTTAGTTGTGACTCCCTTAGAAGGAACTAGCATGCACAGGTGTATAATCTCTGTACTAGGCATCCTGCTAAACCTTTTTATTACCCCTTTTTAGTTCCCAAAAGTACTCTAGGAGGTAGACGTTATTATCCCCATTTTACAAATGAAGAAACTGAGGCCAAGAGAACTTAATTGACTTACCAAACAAGTGACCGAGTGGCAACTCAGTCCCTGGCTGTGGCCCAAAGATTGGGCTTCTGTTTTACATTTATTTCTTTATTTTGAGACACAGCCTGGCTCTGTCACCCAGGCTGGACTGCAGTGTGCCATCATAGCTCACTGCGCCTCAACCTCTTGGTCTCAAGTGATCCTCTCCCCTCGGTCTCCTGAGTAGCTGGGACTACAGGTGCACAACACCAAGCCCAGCTGAATTTTGTTTTGGGTAGCGATGGGGTCTCACTATGTTGCCCAGGCTGGCCTCAAACTCCTTGGTTTCAGTGATCCTCCCACCTCGACCTCCCAAAGTGCCGGAAGCCACATTACAGGTGTGAGCCACCATGCCCAGTCAGATTGGCCTTTTCCACACTTTCTCTGTCACCACCCTGTCAGAGGGTTAGAAGCTGTCTCCAAAAATTTCTTAATTATTTCCCTTTGAAGACATGCTATGGTCTAAAAATATATCTATTTTTTAACAACTTTATTGAGGCATAACTGGCATACCATAAAATTTGTGTAAGTGTACAATTCAATGACTTTTTAGTAAATTTTACAGAGGTTTAGCAATCACTACAATCTAATTTTAGACGATTTCCATCAACCTAAAGAGAAACCTTGTGCCTATTAGCAGTCACTGTCTGTTCCCACTCCCAGCCCCAGGCAAGCACTAATCTACTTTCTGCTCAATAAATTTGCCTGTTTTTTTTTTTTTTGACTTTTCATATAAAAACAGAAATAGCATAGAGCCTTTTGTATCTGGGTTTTTTTTTCTCACTTAAATATTGGACACTTGGGTTGTTGCCACTTTGGGGCTATTAAAATATTGATGCTGCTGTGAATGGTCACATACAAATCTTTGAGTAAGCTTAAGTTTTCATTTCTTTCTTTTTTTTCTTTTTCTTTGAGATGGAGTTTTGTTCTTGTTGCCCAGGCTGGAGTGCAATGGAGGGATCTCAGCTCACCGCACCCTCCACCTCCCAGGTTAAAGTGGTTCTCCTGCCTCAGCCTCCCGAGTAGCTGCGATTACAGGCGCCCAGCATGCCCAGCTAATTTTGTATTTTTAGTAGAGATGGGGTTTCTCCATGTTGGTCAGGCTGGTCTCGAACTCCCGACCTCAGGTGATCCGCCCGCCTCAGCCTCCCAAAGTGCTGGGATTACAGGTGTGATCCACTGCACCCAGTCAAGTTTTCATTTCTTATGGCTGGAACCCGAAGATTACAATTGCTGTGTAATATGAAATTATGCTTAACTTTTAAGAAACAAACTATTTCCAAAGTGGCTGCACCATGGTCCATTCCCATCAGCAGTGTGTGAGGGTTCCAACCCCTCCTCGTCCTCACCAATACTTGGGATGGTCTTTTTGTTTTATTATAGTCATTCTAATGGATGTGAAGAGTATTTCATTGTAGTCTTAATTTGACCTTCTGTCATGACTAATGATGTTGAGCATTTTTTCATGTGTTTATTGACCATTTGAATATCTTCTGTGGTGAAATATCTATTATAATTTTTTGCCAATTTTTGTTTTTTGAGGCAGGGTCTCACTCTGTTGCTAAGGCTGGAGGGCAGTGGCATGATTAGAGGTCACTGCAGCCTCGACCTTCCAGACTCAAGTGATCCTCCCACCTTGGCCTCCCGAGTTGCTGGGACTACGGGTGTAAATCCCTATGCCCAGCTAATTGTTGTATTTTTTGTAGATCAGGGTCTGTCCATGTTGCCCAGGCTGGTCTCAAACTCCTGGGCTCAAACGATCCTCTTTCCTCGGCCTCCCAAAGTGCTGGGATTACAGGTATAAGCCACCACACCCGATCCCTTTTTGCCCATTTTTAATTGAGTTATTTGTCTTTGTGTTGTTGAGTCATAAGAGCATATTTCTCCTCAAGCCACATTATCATAATTGCTTTTGGGAGAAGACAAGAGGAGCTTATTTGGTGGGAAAAGAGATCCAAGCATAAATCTTGGTTTTGCCACTTTCAGGGTCTGGGGTTTCCAACAAGTACCTTAAGGACTTGCCAAGAAAGGGACAGCGTTGCTACTCACTCCCTGGCTGTGACTTCTGCCATCTCTGCTGTTTCTGTCTTCTCTGCTTACAGAGTAATGATAATAACACTCTCTTGAAGGGCTGTGGTATACATCGATTGCAATCATGCAAATAAAGCATCAGGCACACAGCAGGTCCTCATCTTTTATTTACTCAGCAAGTAGGTATTGAGCCCCGTGTTGTGCTGGGCATGACTGCTGGAGTTGGGTAGACTGAGGGAACAAGGCAAACAGTCAAGCCCCTGCCCTCATAGAGCTTACATCCTAGAAAGGGAAACAAGACAATACACAAACAACAAAGTAAATGTATGATATTACATCAGGAAGTGATAAGTACAAAATAAAGCAAGATGAGGGGATGGAGTGTGGCCAGGAGTGGCATGGAGCCCCCTTGGATAAGGTGGTTAGAATATATTAGTTAGAATACAGGTTTGTCTGAATGTAACAATGGTCCAGAACAAGGGCTTACACGAAATAGAAGTTTCTTCTTTCTCACTTATCACCAGGACTGGCTTGACGGCTCCACTTCTCAAGGTTACTCAGGCACCCTGGTTCCTTCTAGAGTGTGGTTCTGACTCCCCTAGAGCTCAGTCCACCTCCATGCCACTTCGTCCACACCGCACAACGCAAGAGGGAGGAAGCCAGGAGGAGAGGCACACACTCTCTCTTCTGGAAGTGCCTGGAAGTTGCGCACATGCCTTGCCCTCATATGCTATTGGCCAGCACTTAGTCACATGACTACATCTCACTGCAAGGGAGACTGGGAAATATACTCTTTATTCTGGTGCCCAGCCAGTCATCCAGCTAAAACTCAGGGGGTCTATCACCTAGAACTAAGAGGGAGAAGATATTTAAGGATATCAACTGTCTCTGCTATGGGTGGTCAGGGAAGATTCCTCAGAGTAGACAGATGAGCAAAAACCCAAGTGAAGTGAAGAGGGGAGCCATGCACGATTCTGGGGGAAGAGCATTCCACAGCAGAGGAAACAGTGGCTCCAATGTTCCTGAGTCAGGAAGAAGTGTGGAGTGTTGCAGGGAAAGCCAAGCTCAGTGCAACCCATGTCCCCCATGAGGTTGAGCAGGTGTTGAGGCATTGATTGAATTACTGTGTTGCTGATGACTCTGGGTCAAGTCTTGCAGTGTTTCTCCAGCCCCTGCCTGGACATGTGCACACAGGCATATGCACTCGCACACATACCCTGGCCTCTTTCCTCTGCTGGTTCTTCCTCTCACACTGGGAGCCCAGCAGGGGGTTCAGCCTGTCAGGCTAAAATAGCCACAACTCTATCATCTTCAAAGGAACGGTATACTTTTCCATTAGTGGCGCACAGACATCCAGAACTGCTTTTTGCACAGCGGGAGATTCTCTCCGAGCCGTCGGTTTAGCCTGCAGCTCTTGGTCCTATCAGCATTCCTATGCAGAAGGAGGCTGTGGCATTCCCCGACCTTTCTGATGGGGCCTTGGGGATCGGGGGGCCCTCCTAGGGCACATTACATGGCATGGTGCCTTGTACACTGGATATGTACAATAAAAGCAGCTCGGAGTTCAGTGAATCTTCCCCAGATACCTGCTTTGCCTGAAAGTCTCCTTTCTGCCTAGAAGTCCTCCTTCCCTTCAGGGATTGCATATCCTGGTAGTTTAGAGCAAGGGCCCTAGATCAAGACTGCCTGGGTTCAAATCCCAGCCTGACTCCTTACCAGCTTTGTGTCACTGGGCAAAAACCTTAATTCCATGTTTCTTCATCTTAATTCCACACGTTTCCATTTCTTCATCTGTTAGACTGACGATCTTAAGAATACGCAGCACAAGAGATTCTAGTGATGATTAAGTGCTTGGGTTGCTGCCTGGCACATATATTAAGTGTTGAATGATAGTACTATTACGCTGATGAACTCTTTTTCTGAGACTGATCCTGACAGAACCCCCTCTCTGCCTCTGTACAAACCACACAGCGTGTGTGTTCATGTCTCCCTTTATTCATCATTCTACTTCAGGGCTTTTCGTGACCTACTTAAACTTTGGTTTGCCTTCTGTCCTCAGCTTTTTCCACACTCCCTCTTTCTTTCTCTTCTCCAGCCACTCTGGCTCTCCTTTCTGCAGAAGTTATACTCCTACAGCAGGGCCTTTGCACATCCCTCTAAGTGGGAAGCTCTCTGTCTGAGAATAAGATATCTCATTTATAAAAATGACAGATATTTGTTAAGCTCTGACTTGCACTTGGTGTTTGATGCTAAATATATACATCTTCCATGTGTTCACTTGTGGATTCCTCACGACAATCCTAATGAGATAGACGCGATTATTGCTGACTGTAGTGGAGGCTGTGGTGTTTCACGCTCCCACCCTCCCCCGTCAAAGTTAGATAACCCCCTTCAGGGCCAAGACGCCCATCCCTTCAGCTGTCAGGAATGTTGCTAGCTCACAGCTGAGTCTCTCCCCAGGCTTCCCTTCAGCTTGGAAAGATCCTACCCTAAAGGCTACATCCTTTCCTCCAGGAAGCCCATCTCTAATGACCAGTCCGATCAGGAGCACTGCTTCAGTTTGGGATAAGGCTGCAGGGCCACCCTACCGTCATGGCCCTCTGGGAGGCAGGCTGAGGCTTCTGTTAAGGCAGAGTCATAGTTCAATTCCTCCTTCTGTCCAGTTCTAGGTCCTTCACTCCCCTGACAGCTTGATCCAAAAGGCATTTCCCTGTAAACTCTTTGCTTTCTAAAGGAATCCAATCTAGGAAATTGATGCCTCATGAAATTTAAGTAATCAGGCCAATGTGCCCAGTGGCACAAACTTAGAAAGTGGCAGAGCCAGAATTTGATCTCGGGTCATCTGGCCTCAGAGGCAAAACACTAATCCACTGCACCAACAGCCTCCTTCCCTCCTTCCTCTCTGTCATGACATCAAAAAACCCCCCCTCAGGACACTTCCCTCAAGTGTGTTAATATCCCACGAAGGTCTGTCTACCCCAGACTGTGAGCTCCATGCAGGCTGGACTGAAACCCATTTTGCCACAGCATCCCTGGTGCCCAGCATGTGATGTGCAATGCATATTTATTGAATGAATGAATGAATGAATCTCTCTGCTACATTTGTGATTTCCAAGAGCAAAGACTGTCTTTATCTCTGTGTCCCCAGTGCTCCACGAAGTGTCTTGCAAGGGAAGTCATCAATGTGCCCACTGAGTGGAAACTAACCTGTCTTTCTGGCACGTTTACCAGCCTGTGCCCACTCACACATACGTGTGACCGGCCATTTCCCTAGTACCCAGGTATGTTTATGTCTCTACCTTGTTCATTCTGTTCACTCTTCCTAGAATTCCCTTCTGCTTTCTCCATCTGCTGGAAACCTCTTCACATCCTTCAAGGCCGTGGATAAGCAAGTCCTCTTCAATCCTCTCCTCCTGGGCAGATTTTGGCCTCTGTCCTTTGCACCCCACGGCATGTTTGTATTACTGGTTGCGCCCTACAAAACAGTAGTGTAGCTTATTTCCTGCTAAACCATGGGCCCCCTGAGAGCAGGAGTCATGTCATATTCATTTCTACACCCCCAACCTGGAGGCCTGGCACCATGGGTTCTCAGAGCATGTGTAAGATGCAAGAGATGAATGAATGAACAATGTTACTGGCTAACCCTTCTGAGCGCTACGCGGGATCAGGCACACTTTTAAGGTATTAACACAGAGAATTCTCAGGAGGCAGGTACTGTTCTTGGTCCCATTCTACAAAGGAGAAAACAGAGGCACAGGAATGTCTAGCAATTTATCAATGTATGAGAGAAGAATTCTCCCAACTTGAGGGGCTGCTGTGGGTATGAGTGTTGCCATCCTGAATGGCCTAGAGATTTGAGAGGAGCTGGAAGACACTAGTGTTGTTCTTCCTCTTCTCTCTCTGCAGGTCATGCTCTGTTCAGAGCAGCGAGGAGAGTCCCTGCCAACCAGGAGCATCCCACCCCAGGAGCGGCCCTGCAGAACAACACCTCTCTCGGATGTTTCTCAGGTTGAGACTCCAGTGGCCTCCCGGCTGCTGGCACCAGAGCCTGCCTTTGTTTGTGGCGATAAGCAAATTCCTGAAGTGTGCAGCGGGAGCAGCTTGCTCTTGGGTGGTGATTTGGAGCTGGCCGAAAGGCAGGGAAGGATTCCCAGGGAACGTGGCCCTTCTGGGACACCCAAGCAGCAGCTCACGTTCTGTCCTTGTGGAGGTGCCGAGGCCGGGAAAGTTCACCAGAGCATCCATGCCCGGATGATTCACAGGCCCAGGTGTTCAGGGACAAGGCCCTGCAGGCCAGGTTTTCAGAGTCTAAGCGGCTTCGGGGGAATCTATGTTTTCTGCTGAATGATATGGGGTGAGAGGGGACCAGAACTTGGAGAGCGATTATGGAAACGGGATTCAGGAATTGGGATCGCCAAGATGAGTCTCTGCTTCCTAGAAATATGAGCTTGACATCCTACAGAATGGGAGAAAGTGTTTGCAATATACCCATCTGACAAAGGGCTAATATCCAGAATCTACAAAGAACTCAAACAAATTTACAAGAAAAAACAAACAACCCTATCAAAGGATATGAACAGACACTTCTCAAAAGATGACATTTATGCAGCCAACAGACATATGAAAAAATGCTCATCATCACTGGTCATCAGAGAAATGCAAATCCAAACCACAATGAGATATCATCTCAATCCAGTTAGAATGGCAATAATTAAAAAGTCAGGAAATAACAGATGCTGGAGAGGATGTGGATAAATAGGAACACTTTTACACTGTTGGTGGGGTGTAAATTAGTTCAGCCATTGTGGAAGACAGTGTGGCGATTCCTCAAGGATCTACAACTAGAAACAGCATTTGACCCAGCAATCCCATTACTGAGTATACACCCAAAGGATTATAAATCATGCTGCTATAAAGACACATGCACACGTATGTTTATTGCAGCACTATTCACAATAGCAAAGACTTGGAACCAACCCAGATGTCCATCAATGATAGATTGGATTAAGAAAATGTGGCACATATACACCATGGAATACTATGCAGCCATAAAAAAGATGAGTTCATGTCCTTTGCAGGTACATGGATGAAGCTGGAAGCCATCATTCTAAGCAAACTATCACAAGAACAGAAAACCAAACACCTCATGCTCTCACTCAGAAATGGGAGTCGAACAATGAGAACACATGGACACAGGGTGGAGAACATCACACCCCGGGGTCTGTTGGGGGGTAGGGGGCTGGGGGAGGGATAGCATTAGGAAAAATACCTAATGTAAATGATAAGTTGATGGGTGCAGCAAACTAACAGGGCACATGTATACCTGTGTAACAAACCTGCACATTGTGCACATGTATCCCAGAATTTAAAGTAAAATAAAAAAAGAAAGAAAAGAAACGTGAGCCTGGGACAAAGCGGTAGAGTAAGCTAGGAGAAACAAAGTGTGAGCAGCTTCTCCTGCACCGCCATTGACCCTCAGGCTCCACGGGAACACTTCCACTTTCCTGTGCCAGGCCCAGAGGCAAGCTCCTCCTCAGATAGGGTGCCACGCAAGGGAGCAGTGACAGAGTCTGGGGCCTCAGCTGGGCCCAAGTTCCTGCCCAGTCACTTTTGCTCAACACCCCCGTGTGAGCTTCTGATTGCTACTGCTCCACATTACCGTGGGCTTGGTGACTCAAAACAACACTCTCTTACAGTTAGTTCTGGAAATCGGACGTCTGACGTGGCTCTCACTGGGCTAAAATCAAAGTGCCAGTAGGGCTGGGTTCCATTCTAGAGGCTTGTAGGGAGAACCCATTTTCTGCCATTTTTTCCAGTTTGTTGTGGCTGCCGGCATCCCTGGGATCCTGGCCCCATCCTCTGTCTTCAGAGCCAGCAATGGCCGGCTGAGTCCGTCTCACATCTCATTACTCGGATAGACTCTCCTGCCCCTCCTTCCACTTTTAAGGACTCCTGTGGTCACACTGAGCCCCGCCAAACAACCCAGGACAGCCTGCCTGTTTTAAGGTCAATCAGAAACCTGTTTCCCACCTGAAGCCTTCATTCCCCTTTTCTGTGTAGGTGGACACAGTGTAGTTTCCGGGCATTAAGACGTGAACATCATCCTGGCTAACCCGGTGAAACCCCGTCTCTACTAAAAAAAATACAAAAAACTAGCCGGGCGAGATGGTGGGCGCCTGTAGTCCCAGCTACTCGGGAGGCTGAGGCAGGAGAATGGCGTAAACCCGGAAGGCGGAGCTTGCAGTGAGCTGAGATCCGGCCACTGCACTCCAGCCCGGGCGACAGAGCCAGACTCCGTCTCAAAAAAAAAAAAAAAAAAAAAAAAAAAAAAAAAAAGACGTGAACATCTTTGCAGGGTCGTTACTCTGCTACCTCACCCCTCACCCCAAATCCAGTGACTATTCTAGGGACACCTCCTGTGTCCCAGGGACCTTCACACAACCTTCTCACTTCCTCCTCCCAACCACCCTGGCAGGTCGGGGATATTACACCAGACCATGTGTGATTTTCAGGGGCTCTGAGCACTTTTGCCTTGATCCATTAAAAATAAATAAATACATACATAAATACAAAAATAAATAAATAAAAATAAAAAGTGCTCAGGGTCTCTGAGCACTTTTGCCTTGATTCATAAAAAGAATTCTATTTTCTTACAGTGGTATAAACAAATATAATCTAGGTTGGATTATATTATTTTTTAGTTTCTGATTTGGAAAAGAAATTAAGACATTTCATTGGCCCCTAAAAGTGCCTCAGCCCCCAATCATGTGCCCGCTGTGGTCAATGTTGGCCCTGGGAAGAGGCAATGTGACTGGCCCAGGCCAGCAAGAGGCAGAACTAGGGCCATTCCCAGGGCCTCCGCCACTAGGACAGAGCTCACCTCACCAGCCACCTGCTAATCTTCAGCAGCAAAACAACTCTTGGCAGAATCAGACTCAGTCGTGGGGACACTGGAGGTCATTTGGCCCAAGTCCCTTATTTTACAGATGAGGATCTAAGTGCTCAGAGATGGCAAACTGCACTCTTAGGGACACACAGCGAGTCAATACTGTAGCCAGGACCAGTACCTGGTCTCCTGATTGTCCATCTAGCACTCTTCCCTGCCCTCAGCTCCTCCCCGCTGCTCTGCACACACACACACACACACACACACACACACACGCACACACACCCTTCTCCCTGTCATATGCGTGTAGCGTCAATATTAACTTTGGTAACAGCTGTGTTGACTGTTCTCTACACCTGAGCTATTTAGGATCTACCCAGTGCACTCATTTTACAGGGGAAACTGCGGCTGGAATAGCAATGGCCTAAGCCAAAGCCACTCAGTAGGTACAAGGAAAGTCAGGGCCTAGCCCAGTTCTCCCAACTCCCAATCCTCTGCTGCTTCTGGCTCTGCCGCACCCTTGCCCACGCAGGTGTTCTGTGCAGCCGATCACAGATGTCAGCACCAGCCTCCCTTTTACTTCACCAGCCGATGGAGGCAGAAGATTTTGCAACTGGAAGGTTCTGGAAGAGCAGTTTCCACGTCCTCCCTGTCCAGACTTAGCACGATGGCTGCCTCAGATTCAGATCTGGAGCAAGAAAAGCCAGTTCCAGAAGACTGCTCTGGGGCTACTTGGGGTCACCTTCCAGCCTTGACTTTAACCCTGCCATGGGGAGAGGCAGTGGCTGGGTGCCCAGGCTGGGTGAAGGGTTACTGGGCAGAGCCTGAGGTTCAGGCCTTGCACTGCAGAGGAGTGGTGGCCCTCCCCTAGGTACTTCTGGTTTTTACTGTATGTCATTTAGCCCCTCTGAGCCTCATTTTTCCCACCTAGGAGTAATAATATCTACTTGTCCAGGCACAGTGGCTCATGCCTGTAAGCCCAGCATTTTGGGAGGCTAAGGTGGGAGGATCGCTTGAGGCCAGGAGTTCGAGATCAGCCTGAGCAACACAGTGAGACCTCATTTTTACCAAAAAAAAAAAAAAAAAAAAAAAGTAGAAAGAAAGAAGGAAGGAAGGAAGGGAAAGAAAGAAAAAGAAGAAAGAAAGAAAGAAAGAAAGAAAGAAAGAAAGAAAGAAAGAAAGAAAGAGAGAGAGAGAGAGAAAGAAAGAAAGAAAGAAAGAAAGAAAGAAAGAAAGAAAGAAAGAAAGAAAGAAAGAAAGAAAGAAAGAAAGAAAGAAAGAAAGAAAGAAAGAAAGAAAAAAGAAGGGAAGAAAGAAGGGAAGAAAGAAAAAAAGCCAGGCATCGTAGTGCACACCTGTGGTCCCAGTTACTCAGAGGATAAGGCAGGAGGATTGTTTGAGCCCAGGAGTTCTAGTCTGCAGTGAGCCATGATCATACCACCACTGCAGTATGGGTAATAGAGTGAGACCCTGTTTCTAAATAATAGTAATAATAATAACAATACCTCTCAGGGTTGTTGAGCATTAAATGAGGTGCTTAGCACAGTGCATGGCACATAGTGAAGGTGAAATAAATGTTAATGACAATTTTCATTGTTAGAATTAATAGTGATTAGTTACAGGACATGAAGTAGCCGATGCTTGAACTGTCTCCAGAAGACCAAGAGGAACCGATGGCCTAGGAAAGGAATAGCACAGCCTCTTAGAGGAATGGTGTAGGAGCAGAAGCCAAGGCCAGAGGGGAAGCAGAGGATGGGACACTGACTAGAGAACCCCCACATGGCCTCCAGCACCACAGAGCAGGCCTCGATGGGGCCTCAAGGCGACAGAATCTTAGGTCTCCACCCACTGTCCTCTGCAGCTTCCCATTGGTGGAACACACGTTCAGGATCTTGCATCATGGGAGAGAAATTTCCAATTCCCTACCCATTTTACAGATGGGGAAACTGAGACCCAGACAACAGGACTCACTCATCCAAAAACACAATGATTTCATGACAGTGCTGGGACCCAAACCCTGGGTCCCCTGAGTTTTGAAGGAAATGATTGTTCACTTTGTTTTTGGAGATTTCAAGTCTTCAAATCATTCAGCTTTCCTAAGAACAGTTTTTCTTTTCTTTTTATTTCTAAGCCTTATCTGACATCTAACTCAACACAACCCACTTGACCCTGTAGCCCTGAGAACAGCTTTAAGAAAGAATGTTGTTCCCCTCCCTGTGTCCCAGGGAAAAGAGCTAATGCCTGCTGGGCTTGATACCTAGGTGATGGGTTGATAGGTGCAGCAAACCACTATGACACACGTTTACCTGTGCAGCAAACCTGCACATCCTGCACATGTCCCCCAGAACTTAAAAAAATAATATTTTTTTAAATAAAGAGTGGATTGCTCAGCTCAGAGACTGCAGCCAGCTCCACTCCAATGGACAGCCCCTACTCCAGCCACATCACTTACCTTCCAGCAAATGCAGCTGCTCATTCCTACCTTAGAGCCTTTGCTGGAGCTGTCCTCCCTTCCAGAAATCCAGAGATTCCGTCCTCAGGAATCTCTCTGCAAAGCCATGTCCCCTCCCTCCAGATGTAGCCCCAGCACCTCCTCTGTCCCCTCCACCTTCCAGCCCTCCCTGATGGATCTTGGCCCTGATGACACCAGCTTGTAGCCTCTCGGAAATTAAACGAAGGAATCTCTTTCTGTACTGCATTTATTTGCTCTTGTTGACAAGGCAATTTTTAAAGCGTCTCTCAGTCTATTCTCATTTATCCATTTATTTACTCAACAAATGTTTATTGGACACCAAGTGGAAGCCAGACCCTGTCACACACACTGCCTGCCCTCACGCCTGTCACCTCCCTCCCCTGCAGAGGGCAGCCACTGAGAAGGGAATGATGCAGGAATCTCACTGCAGCTGGGTCCAGGAGCTCTGCCTTTGTCTCAGGGTGTCTTCCCAGCCAACAACCTTGCAAGGTTAAGAAAGGTTCTCTCCCATCATCACAGATGCTACCCAGAGATGAGGACTGTGGTTTCAGAACCATCTTGAGTTCCCTACTGGGTGGCAGCAGGGCTCAGTGGACAGCATGTGGGCTCTGGAGTCAGACAGACCTGCTTCAAATCCCAGCTCTGCCACCTCCAAGCTGAGGAACTTGGACAAGGTCACTTCCCAATTGGGCCTCAGTTTCTCCTTTGTGAAACAGCACTGGGGCCTCCCAAATCATCAGTTTACTTTCGGCTTGGGGTCGCAGCCGAGGGGAGGCTCCAGCCTACAAGCACATGGGGGAGTGAGGACAGTTTGCAGAGAGCAGGAGCCTGAAGCTGACTTTTCAGTCCTATTTATTTAGAGATGGAGTCTCGCTCTGTTGCCCAAGCTGGAGTGCAGTGGCATGATCTCAGCTCACTGCAACCTCCGCTTCCCAGGTTCAAGCAATCCTCCTGCCTCAACCTCCCGAGTAGCTGGGATTACAGGTGCATGCCACCATGCCTGGCTAATTTTCATATTTTTAGTAGAGCCGGGGTGTCACCATACTTGTCAGGCTGGTCTTGAACTCCTGACCTCAGGTGATCCACCCGCCTCCACCTCCCAAAGTGCTGGGATTACAGACACGAGCCACCATGCCCAGCCTTCAGTCCCCTTTATGCTGACTGTAGGGTAAGTCACCTCTGTTGTCCCACCTTTGATGTGAGAAAGTTGGACCAGGACTCTCCAAGGCCTATCTCAGCTCTGAGAAGCTCTGATTACTGGAAAAGCAAGCCAGCTGCCCAGAAAGAGTGGAAGCCCAGGCTCTGCCCTGAAACACTTGTGCTTCACCTCTCCTCTAGGCTCTCAGGCAGTAGTGTGTTAGTCCGTTTTGTGTTGCTGCAAAGGAATACCTGAGGCTGAGTAATTCATAACGAAAAGAGGTTTATTAGGTTCACAGTTCTGCAGGGTGTACAAGCATGGCACCAGCATCTGCTCAGCTTCTGGTGAGGCCTCAGGAAGCTTCCAATCATGGCAGTAGGTGAAATGGGTGCAGGCGTGTCATGTGGCAAGAGACAGAGCAAAGAGAGAGGTAGGAGGTGCCAGGCTCTTTTTTACACAATCAGATCTCTAGTGAACGAATAGAAAAAGAACTCACCCATTAACACCAAGCCATTCACGAGGGATCAACCCCTGTGATTCAAACACCTCCCACTAGGCCCCCTTGCAACACTGGAGGTCACATTTCAACATGAGATTTGGAGGGGACACAACATCCAAGCATTATCAGTGATGGAAATGGAAACATGGCACCTCCAAAGGTGGAGAATAAAATAAGCAGCCTTCACCCATTGCCAGCTAGACAGATGTGACTAAAACCATGTGAAAAACAGCCCTGCCTCCTTCCAGCACAGTGCCCAGAGCCAGAGTGCAGAGCTCGGGCATGATCTTGCATGATGGAACCGGGGAAATCAGAACTCGGAATACACACCACAGAAAAGAATCACGCTCCTGCAGGATGGAGGGACAAAATAATGGGGTTACACCTGGGGGACACAGACAATGAAACACACAGCTTAAGCTCCTCTCTTTCCAAACCAGAACTGTTCACTCTGTCACTTCCTCCTGGTTCTTGGTGACTGCTGATGAGGGGAGTGACTGAACTGGCATTATCTGGAATGTTCCAATCAAAGGAAGTCCTTCCCGGATTCTTATCTCCATCTTTCTTGTCTTAAACCCTACAATTCACTGAATCTCCATGTTGTTCCATCCCACTGGAAATTTCTGGCCACTTTACCACCTCATTCCCTTTCTAGTGCTTAGAGCTCTGCCTGCATGTAGACCTATGCATTGTGGTCACCAGCCCCAGAGCCCTTGCACCCGGTGGACTCTGCTTCCACTGCCTTTTCCCCACCTTGTCTCCTGGCCAAGTTCCTCAACTCAGCTCTAAGATCCTTCCCCCAAAGCCCTAGTTCTTTCCTCCTTGTTTCCACAGCGCCATCCGTCATGGCTCATTATGATTTGCTCTGATGTTGTCCCCCCAGCTAGACTGTGAGTTTCTGGAGGGCTGGGAGTGGGCCTGATAAGGCAGAGGGGAGGGTTCCACTGCAGATCTGAGGCTCGGCCTGACAGTTGGGTGAGTTTGAGCCTCTTGGAACCTCAGTGTTCCCATCTGCAAAGTGGGAACTATCACTTCTACCCAGTGGAATGTATATTAGTCCAGGAAATCAACACTAGCTTCTGCAACCAACAAACCCTGAAATCTCAGTGGCTTAACCCAATACCAGTTTATTGTCACAATTGCTGGTGAACTGCGTGGCCCTGGTCCATCTGGAACATGTGGCCTCCAAGATCACCACGGCAGGGAGAGAGAGGAGGAGGCAACACACTGGTTCTTTACTTCCTGGATTCAGAAGCAGCTGGGCCCTTCTGCTTGCCCTTCCTAGGCAGTAATTTAACCACATGCCACCCTTGCAACTTCAGGGGAGACTGGAGAATATAGTTTTATTGGGTGCCCAAGAAAAGGAAACTCAACCAGGGCTTAGTGAACACATAGCCTGTCTCCACCACAGATTTGTTATAAAGATGAAATGACAAGGAACATGGCGTTCCTAACTGAGTGCCCCTCACATAGTAAATGCTCAACAAAGCTGCTAGTTCTCCATGTGTTTCTTCATCCCCAGGCCCAGGCTCTAAGGAATCTGACCCCTAACAGAGGTCGTGTGAATGCTGGGTGCTGCCCTCCAGTCCTGGGCCCACGCTTACCTGGCTGTCTCACCCTGCAGCCTCCCCTCCCTCCTCCAGCTCTCTCCAGCCCTGGCTGGGGCAGCTCTCACCACCTTTTGCACCTGGGTGGCTGTCTCTTTTCGGAGCATTGATTTGCAATCGGCCAGCGCAGCTCTAATGGGTCTGCAAGGCCCCTGGCTGTGCTGTGTTAGCTCCATTTAGAGGCTCAGGGCTGTGGAACACAAACCTGCCCTGCCTCTCTGGAGCCAGCACTGGCCCTGGAGTCTCTGGGAGAGGCAAGAGTCAGATCAGTGCCAGGGCTCCTTACCCAGCAATGCCCACTCTTACGCCCTCCCACAGCCTCTCTCTGCTGGCTTGGGCAGAGAGCTGGGAGCCGCAGCCACACTCAGCCAGGCTCTCAGCCCATCTGGGGCCCCCTCCCCACTGAGGGTAGAGAGTAGAGGGTCTCTGCTTCTCTCCCTGTTGGGGGTCTCTTGAAAAGAGCACAGGACACAGGGGCCTAAAGGACAGTGTGGTCCTCACTGCACCTTAAGTCATTCCATCATCACTACAGCTTAGATCAAAGTAAGTCTTATTGGGCCCATTTTACAGATAAAGAAATCGAGGCTTGCAGATTGCAAAGCAATGTTTTCTAAACACATTTGGCCAGACAACCCACCCACTTTTTTTTCTGCATGGAGTAAACCCAAAGCACCCACTTCAAAGCATGCCAGTCATGGTGACCCATTTCTCACCCACAGCAGATCCAACACATGCTTCCCAGCATGTTCCCTCCTTTGGCTCAGGAGTTTTGAACCAGGACCCCAAAGGCCTGGGGCCTTCCATCATTCGCATGAGAAATATTACCTGAATGTGCATCTTTTCAGCAGGGTCCATCATTTCCAGTAGATCCTCAGAGGAGCCTGGGACCCGGCATAAGTGAAGAGCCCTTGCCCCAGCTTGAGCCCCTGTAGACAAGGCCCAGTTTTGATCTGGGGTTTTGCAAAAGTGACCTGAATGGCAGAGATTCAGGGAAGAGCTCCATGAGAGTGGGTGAAATGGCCCATGTTACAGCAGGGACGAGGGGACAGTAAATGGATGAGCTTGGCTGGAGCAGAACGGGTGTTTGGAAACAGTGACAAATGAGGCTGGGGCATCGAGGGGACCTCGGAGAATGGGCCAAGGCATTCAGATTTGATTGGAGAGACCACGGGGAGCCAGTGGCCATCCTGGAGCCAGTAAGTGGCAGCTTGGGAATCAGGTTTGCAGGAAAGGCCAGCAGGAGTGTAGAGGAGTAATGTGCTATGAGGAAGGGGCTCCATGGGCAACTGGATCCAGGGAGATTCCTGCTGCTTTAGGGGCACAAGCAGGGCTGGCGACTGTCAGGAGTATTGCAAAGGATGCCCTGGGAAGACAGCCCGGCTGGGAGCAAGGTCCTTGGATCTGAAGGCTCCTGGTTTGAATCCCAGGTCAGCTGTTTCCTAACTGCAACTTTAGGCAAGTAACTTATCCTGTCCTCTGTGCCTGGGTTTCTTCCTTATAAAACAAGGATAACTGTGCCTGCTTGGTGGTTGTGAACATTCACTTAAATGAGAGAAAATGCACCTGAAGAAGCCCTTAGCTAACAGCAAGGCACATTCATCAGCACTCAACAACAGTAGGGTCTATTATGACCTCTCAATCCATCCTGTAAACACTTACCAAATCCCTGCTAGGCACCAGGTGCCCTCCTGGGCATCCTAGCATGTTTGCTGACCATAACTCAATGAGACGGATGGCATCTTGCCTACTTGACAGATAAGGAAACTGAGGCACAGATAAGTTTTTTTTTCATAATCAGTAGTGACATCTGTTAGGTTTGATCCAGAAGCTCAAATGTTAAGAGGTCAGTGACAAAGGTCTGACCTCTCTCTGACCCAGGGTGAGAGAAAGCATGCTCTTAATGATGTTCAAGGTCATACAATTGATTGATCTTTGGGACTGTGGGTGAATGGGGTGCTGATCCAGGCACTGGCAGCATCTCACAAACTGTAACATGCCCAAGAATCACCAGGGATGGGATGCATGTAAAGATTCTGACCTTTTGAGGCTGGGGCAGGTATAAAGACCCTGCAAGCTAACCGGCTCCTAAGTGATGCTTCTTTTTTCTTTTCCTTTTTTCTTTTTCTTTTTTTTCTTTTCTTTCTTTTTTTTTTTTTTTTTTTTTTTTGAGACAAAGTCTCGCTGTGTCACCCAGGCTGGAATGCAATGGCACAATCTCAGCTCACTGCAACCTCCGCCTCCCGGGTTCAAGCGATTCTCCTGCCACAGCCTCCTGAGCAGCTGGGATTACAGGCATAGGCCACTATGTCCAGCTAATTTTTGTATTAGTAGAGATGAGGTTTCAGTATGTTGGCCAGGCTGGTCTCAAACTCCTGACCTCAAGTGATCTGCCCGCCTCGGCCTCCCAAAGTGCTGGGATTGCAGGCGTGAGCCACCATGCCTGGCCAGTGACACTTTTTTGAGTAGCAAGGATTTCCAAAGAATGGATTTGGGGTCCACACACTTGACTCTGAACAAGAGACTGAGCCTCAATTTCCTCATCTGTAGAATGGGTACATCTTATCAATCTTGCAGGGCTGCTGTGAAGATTAAAGGAGATGATGTCTGCAGCCTTAGCTCTTAGTATATACTGGCCAGCATTTACGATTAGTAAATATCAGTAAATGGTAATTAGTAAATTAGTAAATACTAACTAGTAAATAGTAATTAGTAAGTAGTAAATTAGTAATTAGTAAAGTAGTAATTAGTAGTTAGTAAATAGTATTAGTAATTAGTAAATACTGGCCCGTATTTACAAATAGTAAGTTAGTATTACTAATTGCTAGTACTAATTTACTATCACTAATTACTAAATAACAAGTTAATTATTAGTAAATACTGGCCGGTATTTATTAGTTACTATTAGTATTAGTGAATACTAATATTGGGGTATTGCAAAGGAGGAGAGAGAAGAAGAATACTAAAACAATTTAGAAATAGGAATTTGCTATTAGTAAATACTGGCCCGCATTTACTAATATTAGTAATTAGTACTTATTATTATTCATATTTGTGTTACTATTACTATTGGCTCTGAGCGCTCTGTGAAAGTCTGTCTCAGTATGCAGGGAGACAGAAGGTCATTCCCACATGTTCAAACTTCAGGATGTTCCCTTTGCTCTGCAACTCCTTCCACCCCAGGAGAAAAAAAAATCAGGATGCATTCTGCCATCTCCAACAGCACCCACGAATCGTTTCACATTCAATTTCCCCATCAAATTCACAGGCACGAAGCTCATGCTATTATTCCATTTCCTAATGATCTGTGTGGTGGCAATCGTAAGTAGGACATTTCTTCATGCCCTTGGCACTCCGAAATCTTTGAAACTCCATTTCTAAGCCAGACTCCCTTCCTGGCAGCTGCAGTATGCCTCTCCCCCTCCAAAATCCTGACACCACCTGCCCCTGGTTTCTGCTTATCCAGAACATAAAGGAGCAAGAGAAACGTGTCTCTCTGGGGAACAACACTGGTTCTCCCTTGGGTTCCAAGGAGGTGCACTTCGGCAGCAGGCAGCAGGGCAAGCTGGATGGAAGTAGGTTCCAAGGTCAAAGAGAAAACTGTGTGAGCACCCCCTGCATGCCATTCACAGGCTGTGAGCTTGGGCGAGGAGGTCACCTGGCCTCCAGGAAGCCTCAGTGTCCTCTTCTGTAAGATGGGGAGATAGCCACACAGGATGGCAGAATCAAAGTGTCTGGTCAAGTGCCGTGCCCTTAATTACCGTGACAGCTATTTGTTGAGGTTGTATGAATGGATGGTGTGATGAGATCCCCTGGAATGAGCTGCTATCCAGTCTCAGCAGGCGGTATTCCTCATGGACGGTCCACTGCTGTACCGGTTTGGCCTCACCTTTGCAGCCTCAGAATCCCGACTGAGTTAACATCATCAGAGTAGCTACTCCTGCACCAGTGTCTCCCTAAACAGAACAAAACAGGGGCCTGGGGGAGGCAGAGGCGGAGAGCTATTCAATACATTCACCACCATGTAATGCGTGAGACTGACTTAACTGAATAAGGCAGTGTTTGGAGGACCCTTGCAATGCCAAGCATTGGCTTCTAGTTCATAAGTAGTGGGGAGGTCTGAAGGGGTCCTGGGGGAGTGCCAGCCAGGCTGCTGGGGTTGGGGCAGTGCCTATTTACCAACCGGAATGGAAACTTTTCAGCATTTTAACAACCAGTATGGATGGTGCACCACACCCTAGCTGGGGCTGCAGCACTGGGATGTGAACAAACCCCAAGACATGTCCAGGAGAGTTTATCAAGAGAGACCCCCTGTGTGAGTGATAAAGACTACACCTAATCCCAGCACTTTGGGAGGCCAAGATGGGTGGATCACCTGAGGCCAGGAGTTCAAGACCAGCCTGGCCAATATGATGAAGCCCCATCTCTACTAAAAATACAAAAAATTACTGAGTGTGGTGGCACCTGCCTGTAATCCCAGCTACTCGGGAGGCTGAGGCAGGAGAATCACTTGAACCCGGGAGGCGGAGGTTGCAATGAGCCCAGATCATGCAACTGCACTCCATCCTGGGCAACAGAGCAAGACTCTGTCTCAAAAAAAAAAAAAAAAAAAAAACAAGGTCTATACCACATACTTACTGAGCACCTTTTGGATGAGTAGGAATTAATCTTTTACCTCCTCCTCCAACACCCAGACCCAGCCAGGTGCCCTGTATTCTAGTCACAGCTAGACTGGATTCTCTGTCTCTCTCTCTCTCTCTCTGTCTCTCTCTCTCTCTCTCTCTCTGTCTCTCTCTCTCTGTCTCTCTCTCTCTCTCTCTCTCAGCCTCAGCCTCCCCATTGGTCAAACCAGAATTCAGTTATCACTGAACCCTCCTGGACTCAAAAGGTGAGATGTGTGGGTATGCGTGTGGGTGTGGATAGGTACTTGTACTTGTGTACATGTGTACATGGGTGCATGTGTGTATATGTGTGTAAAAGGCCACACACCTCTCTCTCTGACATCTTCACCCCTCAGGACCTACCTCTCCTCTCCGCAGGTGCTCACACCCATGTCCTCTCAGCCTCTTGCCCTCCACTCAAGGCCTTACCTGACACACCTACCTGGAGTCTGACTTCACCTTGGAAAACACAGCCCCTTAGAACAAGCTGACTGGCGAGGGGACTGGCACGATGGAACACAAAGCTAATCACACAGAGATGGGCCTCTTTATTTGCATGGCACGCATTTGTCTCTGACTGTTTTATCCACCCCCTGAGCCAACTGAGGAGTTCTCAATTTATCCTGCCCGCGCAGAGAGACCAGATTGGCGGCAGGCACGCACGTTCACAGAAGCCCAATATAGACTTCCAATTATCTTTTAATTTCGTTCCTGTCTTTATTTGTTCATTTCACTTTTTCCAAACAGGGACTTAAAAAAAAAAAAAAAAAAAAAAAAGCTGTAATTTATGGAGTTTGAAGTCAACTAGCAGGAGCGTCATGTTCACCTGCCGGATGGAACGAGGCCTCAGGGTAGAGACGAAAGCTCACGTCCCAGCTGCCCTGCAAGGAAGACGTCTGCCTGTCAGGGACCACAAAGTTCCTGTTCTTGTCTGTTCTTCTGTCTCTCTGTATTATCTATATTTTCATCTCTCTCTCTTTTTTTTTTTTTTGAGACAAGGTCTTGCTCTGTTGCCCAGGTGAAAGTGTGATGGTGCAATCAAGGCTTACTGCAGCCTTGACCTCCTAGGCTCAAGCGATCCTCCCGCCTCAGCCTCCCGAGTAGCTGGGACTACAGGCATATGCCACTGTGCTCGGCTAATTTTTTAAATGTTTTTATAGAGATGGGGTCTTACTCTGTTGCACAGGCTGGTCTTGAACTCCTGGGCTCAAGGGATCCTCCCACTTCAGCATCCCAAAGTACTCGGATTACAGGCATGAGCCACCACACCCAGCCTATTTTCCTATTTTCCATATCCTTCATGTTTCACATCTAGGGCCTCTCTGACCAGGAGAGACTGCCCCTCCCAGGGTGAGCTAGTTCCTAGAAATAGCGAGTGGCTTACCTGAGTGTGTATCACTCACATGCAAACCAACCAATCCAGAGCCCATATCCCCCAACCACCTCCTTCATCAGATTCCCAAGGTCTCTCATACTCTGGTCCAGTATTCCCCACCTCTAATCAACCCAGGCCCAGGTACCAGACAACTAAAGACAGCCAGCCCTGAGCCTGCTGAAAGTATTCCAACTAGCCAATCTGAATCCTGCTTACCCTGCCTCTGTCTCTCCTTCCTGCAAAAACCATCATAAAGCCTCACTCACCCACGCTTCTGCCTCACTCCCTCTTGCTTTGATTGACCCAGTGCTTCCCAACATGGTCCTGCCTGGTGCCGTGTGCCCCCTTCTCTTGGGACCAGCGAGTAAAAAACCACCTTTCAGTGGCAGTCACCTCCTGATCTGTGGGCCTCGCCAGACCTGAATAATAATGCAACCTACATTTTTACACACTGTCAGATGGCTGTGTTCACCGAGAACTAGAATGCAGGGCAGACAGCAGGAAGCCTCATTTAATGAAGGCATCTTCTATGCTCAGCTGTTTCACAGGCATTACTTCTGCCCTCAAACAAGGGAAGGTCACAGGAAGTGCCAAGCCAGGGATCAAATCGGGGACATCTGGCCCTGCCCCTCACCCTGCACCCAGCCCCAAGCTCCAACCTGGAGGTCTCCAGGCTTTGTTGTTCTCACATTTCCCCGTGCTATTTCCTCCATTCCCAACACATCAAATGCCATCTCCACACTGTCTCATCCTAGCCTGGTGCGGGGACTCCTGTTCCAAACTCCCATGGAAGCTTCCCCAAACCAGCATCCGCACCCCCACCATCTCCCCGCCTGGTGTCTCCTAGACCACAGTCTTCATGGGCACAGGAGCCAAGGCGGTCTCCTTAACCTATGACATCCCAACACATGGCCTGGTACATGGTAGGTATCTTGTAAATGTTTTTTGAATCAGTAAATCAATCAGTCTGTGCCTCTTCCTTTCTTTATCAATATCCAATTCCACACACTTCTTTCTGGAATCCTTTTTCCTGACCTCTCTTCTGATAAACCACCTCATTCATCTCTCCTCTGTGATGTATGGCAGCTCGATCATATCTCAGGCTTATGCCCTGTCTTCTGGACCAGCTCGATCATATCTCAGGCTTATGCCCTGTCTTCTGGACCAGGGACATACTAAGTTCCCCTGGGGCTTGGACTGTCTTCTGCTCCCAGTGGTCCTCCTACCTCCCCACACCCCAAGGCTGGTTCGGGCACATCCAGTGCCTAGGAGCTTTTCAAATGGAAATGCTGATTGTTTGACTTGAGGAGGTTAAGCTGAAGCCACAGAGAGAGGGCTCTGGGAAACAACCGAGCATTTATCAGGTGGAAAGCAGCAGTCAGAGGGGCTGAGACGCTTCTAACTTGGTAGCATCTGAGAGGACAATGCGAGGTCACATCTCACCAAGGGGGCATTTCATATGTCTCCCCTTCTTCAAGGATGAAGACATATGACATATGACAGCCACCAGTGGGACAGGCTGAGGACACCTGACTTCCTAAGAGGTCACATCTGCTAGATGAAGTCAGGTTTGTAAAACTCTGGACTCTGCAAACAAGGTTTTGAGGCCCCATTTACAAGACAGTTGACATAATCTTGGAGGTCCAGTTACCCTTGCTGTCAGATGGGGATAACAATCATGTCTCTCCCCAAATGGGCTGTGAGCGTGAGATGGGATGAGCTTCATACCCCTACCAATGGAATGGTAGCCTGGCCCCTCATCAGCCTCAACAAAGCATTTTTTACCCCTGGAAAAATCATTTGTATTGCCCCACATACCTCATTCTCTAGGTTCTAGATGAAGACAATGGGCTGTGCAGCAAGAAACGTTATAAATCAGGATTTGTCACTCTCAGTCCATTGGCATTGTCTTGGGGGCAATGATAATAACTACCTCTCCAGATTACTGGGAAAATTAAATAATTTTACTTATACAAAGCACCCAGGACTTCATTCCCATTCTGTTACCCACCTTGAGTATGTAACCAAGAGGAACTGATTATGTAACTTGAAAGGAATTGCTCACCCACCACCCAAGAATGAACAGGAATTTTCAGCAGACAAGTAGAAAAGCTAACTTATTTTTAATTCCTAGACTCACTGAAAGCTCCCGAGATGATTGTTAAAAATGGAGGTTTCCTGGGACCCACCCAGCCCACTGAATCAGGACATCTAGAAGGTAGAGCTTAGAAATTCGCATCCCTGGCTTGGCGTGGTGGCTGATATCTGTAATCCCAGCACTTTGGGACGCCAAGGAGGGTGGATAACCTGAGGTCAGGAGTTCGAAACCAGCCTAACTAACATGGTAAAACCCCATCTCTGCTGAAAATACAAAAATTAGCCAGGTGTGGTGGTATGCACCTGTAGTCCCAGCTACTCGGGAGGCTGAGACAGGAGAATTGCTTGAACTGGGAGGCAGAAGCTATAACAAGCCAAGATCGTGCCACTGCACTCTAGCCTAGGCAACAGAGTGAGACTTTGTCTCAAAAACAACAACAACAACAACAACAACAAAAAACCAGCCTGGTCAACATGGTGAAATCCCGTCTCCACTAAAAATACAAAAATTAGCTGGGAGTGGTAGTGCATGCCTGTAATCCCACCTACACAGGAGGCTGAGGCAGGAGAATCATTTGAACCCTGGAGGCAGAGGTTGCAGTAAGCCAAGATGGTGCCATTGCACTCCAGCCTGGGCGACACTCTGTCTCTGAAAAGAAAGAGAAAAAGAAAGAAAGGGAGAAAGGGAGAGAGAGAGAGTAAGTTAAAAAGGAGGGAAGGAAGGTAAGAAGGAAGGAAGGAAGGAAGGAAGGAAGGAAGGAAGGAAGGAAGGAAGGAAGGAAGGAAGGAAGGAAGGAAGGAAGGAAAGGAGGGAGGGAGGGAGGGAGGGAGGGAGGAAGGGAGGAAGGAAGGAAGGAAGGAAGGAAATGAGGGAGGGAAGGAGGGAGGGAGGGAGGGAGAGAGGAAGGAAGGAAGGAAGGAAGGAAGGAAGGAAGGCAGGAAGGCAGGAAGGCAGGAAGGCAGGAAGGCAGGAAGGCAGGCAGGCAGGCAGACAGGCAGGCAAGAAGGGAGGGAGGGAGGGAGGGAGGGAGGGAGGGAGGGAGGGAGGGAGGGAGGGAGGGAGGGAGGGAGGAAGGAAAGCTGCATCTCTAACAAGCACCCCTCCTGATCCTTGTGCACATTGCATTGATAGGCACTCTTTTGACCAGGATGGAAAGAAAGGGAATTCAGGGGACCCCTCTTGACAGTCACCAGCGGGACAGGCTGAGGACACCTGACTTCCTAAGAGGTCACATCTGCTGGATGAAGTCAGGTCTGTAAAACTCTGGACTCTGCAAACAAGGCTTTGAGTCCCCATTTACAAGCCCGTTGACATAATCTTGGAGGTCCAGTTACCTCTCCTGTCAAATGGGGATAACAATCATGTCTCTCCCCAAAGCAGCTGTGAGCATGAGATGAGATGAAACGAGCTTCATCCTGAGTGTCCACCCCAATCCACTCAGTGTAAAGACAATCCCTGCTGGCTACTGTCCCAAATCATGCAGAGCCCCACATAGGTTTAGGGTCCACAGCTGAGCCAGCTACAGCCTGTCCTCAAGGACTTGGAATGCAGCAGGAGACCAAATCCTGCACACAATGCACTTTATGATAAGGCAGCTGTGGCCAAGCCTGAAAGAGGAGCATCAGAGAACACGAAACCCAAAGGAAGAAAAGGTGATCTTGGATGGATGGAGGCACCAGGAAAGAAGACCCAGACACAGCCTTTCACCCAACTCTGATGGGACAGAGGGATGTCCACCAGCCTTCCCTGCCATGAAGTCACCCTGAGCCCGGTTTGCTAGGCAGTGATCGGGAGATGAATTTGGAAGAGTAAACCGAAGCTGGTACATCGAGGGTTGTGAACGTCGGCATAGGGAGTCAGGATTGTCTCCTAGAGTCACAGCCTTCAAAGCCAAATTCCTTCCATGTGTGTGCTTCCTGTGGCCCACAGAGTGGTTTTCAGTTTCATTTTTGAATCAGATGCCAACATTTTAAAATTGAGAGTGATGATGTCACTACCAGGATTCTAAGCTTCCCTGAAACAGTGGGAGGATGAGGCAATGCTGTGCCACCTGGCCTGATACCACTGGCTGGGGTGGGGCGGACAGGGGTCCTCACTTGTTCATTTTACCTGCCCAGCCCCCATAGGCAGCAAGAGTTTGAGACCCCTGCACAGGACCTTGGGGACTCTTTGAGGACCTTGATGAGGAAAAAGGTAGAATTAGTTCTGTGCTTTGGAAGGTCCTCTGATGACACTTGATACTAGCGATGTTGGTGCCAATGATAAGAAAGAGGAAGAGGAGGGAGAAGGGGAGAATAGTTCATATTTAGTAAGCTTTCATGATGGGGGGGCTCTGCCCCAGTGTTTATTTCTAGTAGCCCATTTAGTTCTCACCACAACCTGATGAGGTACATATGCTGTCATCCTCCTTTTTCAGATGAAGCAAAGAGTGGTGAGATCTCTTGCCTAAGGTCATATAGTTGGTAAGTAGCAGAGCCAGGTAGTCTGGGTCCAGGACCCACAGCACCGGTGATGGGGGAAGGAAGATGGTGAGGGGGCTCTGGGAGATGCGAGTCTTCCCTCAGTCTTTCACCATAGGAGATTGTCTGGTTTTAAAAGAGAAGATGCGTCCACATCTAACCCTGATCTGAGCACTAATGCAACGTCTTTCCCCACTGTTCTCAGAAAGGCTGTTTTCTCTTAATAAACTTGTCAGGCAGGGAAGGAGGGCAAAGGCACTCAAGGGCTGGGTCAGGTGGCTTGGCTGCATGCCCTGGCTCCAGACTCCACTGCCACGTTCCTGTCCCCTGCTTGGCCAGCATAAAGCTGACCCCACTGCGAGGACCAGCAGACCTCACAAGAATGACCCCATCCACGCCTACTGGGGCTCCACCTGCCCATGAGTCAACACACCCAAGCCTGCGAGCCCAGTGGATTTGCAAAAGAGAAAATAAAGCACACTCGTAAAGAATAACCCACCCCGTGCATTTCCTGGCATCGGGTGACTGTTTGGTTAAGAGCTTCCTCCTTCTTTGTATGCCCATTGGATACTCTTAACATCCCCTAGCTGCTGGCCACAGAGCTGGCTCAGCTGGCCGATCACAAGCTCAGCCCCTGGGCAGGCCCCCCACCCCCGCCACCAGGGAAGCATCAAAGGAGGCCAGCCACTGGCATCTGCCAGCTCTGGGCCCCAGCAGCCACCCTCTGCAGCTCAAAGTCACCTTTGCTCTGACTCCTCTCCTCGGCTGGCCAGCCAAAGCCAGCTCAGAACTCCCTCCCCTCCGCTCGGCAGGACCCATGAACTGGTCCCTACCGGGCAATTATTAATGAGATTCTTGGCATTCCTCAGCCCCAGGTTGGCTGGAGAAGCATGTTCCCCAGAGGAGCAGAGGCCCAGGACTGGCATTTGGACATGCAGCTGACGGGCAAGGTGGTGCTGTCGGCTGCTGCCCTACTCCTGGTGACTGTGGCCTACAGGCTGTACAAGTCAAGGCCTGCCCCAGCCCAGAGGTGGGGTGGGAATGCCCAGGCGGAAGCCAAGGAGGAAGCAGAGGGCTCAGGGCAGCCTGCTGCACAGGAGGCTTCTCCCGGGGCTCTGCAGAGGGGGCCAAGACGCCGGAGGAGCAGCAAGGGGTCTGAAGCACCACAGGGCTGCAGCTGGGAGAATCCAAGAGGCCCCTGTGTCCTGGTCACGGGGGCCACTTCCACAGACAGGAAGCCCCAGAGAAAAGGCTCAGGTGAGGAGCTGGGCGGGCAGGGCTCGGACTCTGAGCAGGTGCCTCCTAGCTGCCGCGGCCAGGAAGCCAGAACAGCTGTTGGCGGTAACCCTGACCCTCCCCATCTCCCCCGCTTGGGCAGTGAACCGCACAGCTCCCCAGCTGGACTCATTGCAGCAGCCGACGGCACCTGTGCCGGTGGTGAGCCTGCTCCATGGCAGGACGGCAAACGCCCTGAGCATCCAGGGCTAGGGCAACTGGAACCTCCCCACTGTCACCACGTGGCTCCCTTGCAAGGCAGCAGAGACATGAACCAGAGCTGGGTCTTCACCCGTGTGATAGGGGTCAGCAGAGAAGAGCCTGGGGCTCTCCAGGCTGCCTCCGATGTTGGCCTGACCCTGCATCAGCAGGAGGGAGCCCCCAACGCCTCCTATACCTTCTCGTCCATAGCCCGGGTCCGAATGGAGGAGAATTTCATACAGAAGGTGGAGGGGGTTGAGCCCAGGCTCAAAGGCAAGGTGTACGATTACTACGTGGAATCTACGTCTCAGGCCATCTTCCAGGGCAGGCTGGCTCCCAGGACAGCAGCCCTGACTGAGGTTCCATCTCCTAGGACACCGCCAGGGTCCCTGGGAACAGGGGCAGCCTCGGGAGGCCAAGCCGGTGACACAAAGGGTGCAGCCGAAAGAGCCGCCTCCCCACATTCAGGGCCGTCGCCCTCCAACCGAGGTTTTAGCCGGAAGGAGAGCCTCCTGCAGATAGCGGAGAACCCAGAGTTGCAGCTGCAGCCAGATGGCTACCGGCTCCCCGCTCCACCCTGCCCAGACCCGGGCGCCCTGCCGGACTCAGACAGAAGCAGCCGGGAGCCCCATGTGCACCTGGTGGCCGGGACTAATTTCTTCCATGTACCGCTCACCCCTGCTTCAGCCCCACAGGTCCGCCTGGATCTGGGCAATTGCTATGAGGTGCTGACCTTGGCCAAGAGGCACAACCTGGAGTCCCTGAAAGAGGCGGCCTACAAGGTGATGAGCGAAAACTACCTCCAGGTGCTGCGCAGCCCGGACATCTACGGGTGCCTGAGCGGGGCAGAGCGCGAGCTGATCTTGCAGCGCCGGCTCCAGGGCCGCCAGTACCTGGTGGTGGCTGACGTGTGCCCCAAGGAAGACTCGGGCGGCCTCTGTTGCTATGACGATGAGCAGGATGTCTGGCGCCCGCTGGCTCGCCTGCCCCCCGAGGCCGTGTCCCGGGGCTGTGCCATCTGCAGTCTTTTCAATTATCTCTTCGTGGTGTCCGGCTGCCAGGGCCCCGGGCACCAGCCCTCCAGCCGCGTCTTCTGCTACAACCCTCTTACGGGGATCTGGAGCGAGGTGTGCCCGCTGAACCAGGCCCGGCCGCACTGCCGGCTGGTGGCCCTGGACGGGCACCTGTACGCCATCGGCGGAGAGTGTCTGAACTCGGTGGAGCGTTATGACCCCCGCCTGGACCGCTGGGACTTTGTCCCGCCGCTCCCCAGTGACACGTTCGCCCTGGCGCACACGGCCACGGCGTGTGCCAAGGAGATCTTCGTCACCGGCGGCTCGCTGCGGTTCCTGCTGCTCCGCTTCTCGGCGCAGGAGCAGCGATGGTGGGCCTGCCCCACCGGGGGCAGCAAGGACCGCACGGCCGAGATGGTGGCGGTCAATGGCTTTCTCTACCGCTTTGACCTCAACCGCAGCTTGGGTATCGCCGTGTACCGCTGCAGCGCCAGCACCCGGCTCTGGTACGAGTGTGCCACGTACCGGACGCCTTACCCGGATGCCTTCCAGTGCACGGTGGTGGACAACCTCATCTACTGCGTGGGACGCCGGAGCACCCTCTGCTTCCTAGCAGACTCTGTCTCACCCAGGTTTGTGCCCAAGGAGCTACAGAGCTTCCCGGCCCCGCAGGGCACCCTCCTGCCCACTGTCCTGACCTTGCCCACCCCCGATTTGCCTCAGACCAGGGTCTAGCAGTCCCTCAACTGAGCTCCTCATGCAAAGCTGGGGGCCACAGGGCTCCACCGCCAGCCATCTCTGTAGGCCATTTCTAGGCAATCACCAGGCAACCCAGGAATGTGGCCATCAAGAGGTGAATTCCAGTCCTTTCTCCTCCCCTGGCTGGGGAGAGAGGGATGGATCTCAGATGAGTCTTACCCTTCCTGGGCTGCAGAGGCCCCACTGCAGAAAAGAGGACCAGGAGCTTGTGTTTCAAGGCAGAAGGCATTCATGTCTTCAGGGATGACCACCCTCGCTTCAACTCTGAATTCTTGGGGGGATACACCAGGACCCCACCAAAGCGTAGGGGGCATAGCCTTATTGCAATCACAATTCTAGGAGCCAGTTGACCCCAGCAGCCCCTCCCTGGTTGCCCTGGAGAGGGGTTGGCTCTCTGAGTCATCAGTGCCTGTTGGTAAACATCAGCCACTGGGCCCCACCTCCACAGTTCCCAGAAGCACAGGGACACACAGGTGGGAAAGATGGAGGCAGGTGACTTGGACAGGACTAGGAAGGAGCCCAGGGAGCCCCAGGGAGCCTGGCCAGAGGGAGTGGTGGTTTGAAAAGTAGAACAGCTGAAGCTGGGGCCAGCCTAGGAGATTCTTGCTTGCCAGAAAATGTACCAAAGCCCATCTTCCTTTTCTCCTTATTGGAAGAAAGAGAAGCACCCATTGTACCAAGCTATCTTCTGGTGAAGGTCTGCTAAGGATACACGGAGGTCTCAGCAAAGGGAAGAAACTATGTGATCCCAGCGCCACCCTGCTCCTCGGCCCTGCCCATGTTAACTGACCGTTACACTCATTCCCAGATCTGTAGCCATCTTCCAGTCTGGAAGCTGGGGCAGCCACCACCAGTCAGCACTTCAGAGTGACAGCATAATTGCCCTCCTTGTGCCAGGTGCGGTCACCTGGTTTGCCTCATTCACATTTTCAGGTCCATGACCAAGTCGAGGAACTAGAAGATTCTAGTGAAGCATCCAGAGACTGGATCTCCTTTCACATCGGGTTTGATAAACTCTGAATGAAGGAGACCCCCAGCCTCAGGAAGGCACCTGTCCTTCCAGGAGGGAAGGGAGAGAGCCTGACCCAGTGTATTGCCACAGCCCTTTTTCCACCTCTGAGGGAGACAGTGAAAGATGGGAAGGCAGTGATGCTTTTGGTCCCAGCCAGAAGCCAGGGGAGATGGGAGGTACACCAGAGCAGAGCCTGACAAGGAAGAAAATAAGGATGCTTTGGACCTCAGTGTCCTTGTCTTGAAAATGAGAAGGACAATTCATGTCCCTATCTGCCCTGGGGATAAATGAGAGCCCCCAAGAGAAAGCTCCTCCCAGTTTCCCAGGTGTTGCCAACTAGAGCCTGTGTCCACTGATGCTGTTGGGGTCCAGGCCGTGGGTCTTGTTGGAAGAAGCAGGACTGGAACAAAAGATGAAAAAGAGGTTGGCATGGACATAAGAGGAGAGCTTGCACTGGACCACCAAAGGCCACCATCCCTAGTCTGGGCTCGGGCGCCAGGCTCTGCCAATGGCAGCTCAGAGGCCACAGGGTGCCATTGCCCATGCCCCTGCCCCACTTCCCTGGCCTGGGCCTTGAAAGATGAAGCAGCTGAGTTTATTCCTAAATCAGAGACCAGGAAGGGAAAGTCAGCTGGGGCCATGGCTGCCTTCTGGGGAGAGTGACCCCCGTCCACAGGCAAAGTCACATTCAAGCTCAGTGTCAACACTAGCCATGAACCTCCAAGGGACCTGTGGGCTGGGGGAGAATGGCTTCAGTGACAAGACTCAAAGGAGGCACTAGCATTGTGCTGCTGGACTGGGGGAAGGACTTGCTTGAGAGGAGAACCCTACATAGGAGCTGGGGGAAGGTGGACCCAGATCTAACCTTCAACCCCTAGTGAAGGGCCAGGCAGAGGACGAGGCAACACCCAAGCTAGGTAAAGTTCTGGAAAGGTTCCAAGCCCAGGAGGAACAAGGACCACTCTGGAAAAACATTCCGAAGCCCATTGCATACCTGTGTTAGAGACTAGGGGAGTGATTGCAGGGATAAGACGGACAAATGTGTTCCAGGCCCCAACCCATGGTGGGTGTGGTCTTCGTAATGAGAGGGGGAGCTGAGATTTGGGCCTGGGCTGGGAAGAGAAGTACACAGTCCATCTGATCCACCTCTCTTTTGGTTCCATTGGCAAAATCATTCATCAGTCATCATATCTTCTCCTGGCAAGCCCTCACAATGGCTTCATAAGTGTTGCAACACAGTGTCCCAGGCTGTCACTACCTGTGGATTACAGCGGATGTGCTGGCCTGGGGCTGTAGAGCTGGGCTTCAGGAAGAATGTGGTCGGGGCCATCAGGGTGGAACAAGGTAGCTCAAGACCTTGGAAAGACGCCCTGAGGGCACAATGGTCCTTGCAGTTTAAGACGACACTTTAAAAATAAATTCTCTCCTAATGATGGCTTGAGTCCTGCCACTCAATGGGAGCATCAGCAGAACCTGTAGCATCTTATTTGGACTTGACATTCTCTATTGTAATTTTGTTCCTGTTTATTTTTAAGTTTTCTTTTTGTTTCACTGGAAAGGAAAGATGATGCTCAGTTTTAAACATTAAAAGTATACAAGTTGCTTTGTTACAATAAAACTAAATATGTACACACACCAAAAAAAAAAAATGGTCAGGATATGTTCTTTCACTCCTGAAATAAACATTTACAGAATATTTGGGCTGGGCAGTGTTCTAGGTGCTGGAGATGCAGCAGATCCCTGCCTTAATGGAGCTCACATTCTAGCAAAGGAAAATGGACACTTTTAAAAAGAAATACATTGAACCTAGTACCTAGGCTGCATATACACTAAGGAGAAAACCAAGGCAGGGACATGGGATGATGAGTGCCGGAGGAAAGGGGTTGCTCTTTTAAATCATGTAATCAGGCCTCCCTGATAGGATGACATTTGAACAGGGACCTGAATGGAAATCTGGGAGATGCATAGACCAGGACTGGCTCTGGGAACCAGAACGGTGGCCTTGCTGCCAGAAGGACTTTGTTGTGCCCACCAGGGAGAGCACGGCTGCTTCCAAGGAGCACCATCTTGGGATAGGAAGAAGGACAGGGGCCCAGCTATTCTGGTTTAGCCTTTGGTGTAAGGGAAAAAATCTCAATTACACCTACATTTACAACATATAGGAGCGAGAGCCAGCGTCCTTACCAAAATGTTGCAGACCCTATACTCAGGTGTGCAGCTGAGATGACTTCATGGGGCCAGAGTCTCAGATTTCTACTTGACTTTACTTAATAACCTGGGGTCTGTTGGCCTCCTGCCCTTAGCCTCAGAGTGACATCTGTGTCACTCGGCTTCTTGCTTTTCCAATAGGAATTCTTTCTTCTTCAGAAAAACAAACAAAAAAAAATTAAATTTGGGTCGCTTTCCACTTTAAACCAACCATGCCCATTACAGAAAAAAAAAATAGAGAAAGGTATTAAAAATCTCCCTAATTTTGCCACTCAAAGATACCCCCTACTGTGCCATGTGTCCCTCTGGTCTTTTTCTTCTGTGCCAAGTTTTTGTTTGGCTTGATTTTTGCCTAGGTGTGATTATGCTAAATATACAATTCAGTTTCTTCCTTTTTTCACTTAGCATTTTATAATAAGCATTTTCCCATGTTATTACAAATCCTGGGTAAACATCATTTCAATAGTTGCACAATATTCCATGGAGTGAACGTACCAAGGTTTATTTAAACATCTCCCCTCCTGTTGAGCCTGTCTGTAGATTTTTGTTTTCTGTTGGGTTCTCTTTCTATCATAAATAAAATGTCCTTTGTTTTCTTATTCCTCCCTATCTGGGGCCTTCATCAATATGTACAAGAGAATGCCAGTCTAGGTCCCATTTGCAATAGTAGAGTTGTTGAAACAACCATAGAAGCCACAGCATTTGCCTAGGGCTGGGGTCTGTCCCCTCTGTGACTATAGGACAGAGCTGTCCTTGCAAGCGCACGGGGAAAGAGGCAAGGCTGGCTGGAGGGGCCATCCAGCGGCACCACGTTCACTGGGCCTCTGCTCTCCACTGCATGCTTTTATATGCATCTCGTCAGTGATCCTCACAACAACCCTATTTTACGGGTGAGAAAGCTGAGGCTCAAAGAGTTTAACGAAATTTGCCTTCATGGCAAAATCCAAAGACCTTCTCTTTTCGTTAAAAGTGCTTGAATCCAAGGCCAGGCAGAGTGGCTTATGTCTGTAAACCCAACACTTTGGGAATCGAGGTAGGAGCATCACTTGAGGTCAGGAGTTCAAGACCAGCCTGACCAATATGGTGAAACCCCGTCTCTACTAAAAATACAAAAATTAGTTGGGCATGGTGGTACACACCTATAATCCCAGCTACTCAAGAGACTGAGGCAAGAGAATCACTTGAACCCGGGAGGTGGAGGTTGTAGTGAACCAAGGTCGAGCTACTGCACTCCAGCTTGGGTGACAAAGTGAGACTCTGTCTAAAAAAAAAAAAAAAAAAAAAAAAGTGCTTGAATCCAGCCTTACTGCCTTGCATGCTATACTCTCTCCACTCCCCTGAGGCAGTGGAGGCCAGGACCCAGCATCAGGCTTGCCTCCAACCCTGTCTCCACCCACACCAATCAACTGTGCTCCATCTTTGAACTTTGAACTTGAAGGACATTTTCTTAAATTCTCTGATCCTCAATACCTGCATCTGTAAAATGGGTTTGCCATGCCAGCCTCAAGACGATACTGTGAGAACTAACAAAATAATACAGGGAAAGCTCCCGGCCCAGGAACTGCTCTAAAGTACATCTTGTACTACTTGCAGTCCATGCCTGTAATCCCAGCACTTTAGGAGGCCCAGGTAGGAGGATTGCTTGAGCCCAGGAGTTGAAGACCAGCCCGGGCAATGTGGCAAAATCCCATCTCTACAAAAGATACAAAAATTAGCCAGGCGTGATGGTGTGTGTCTGTGGTCCCAACTTCTTGGGAGGCTGAAGTGGGAGGATCACTTGAGCCTGGGAAGCAGAGGTTGCCTTGAGCTGAGATCATGCCACTGCACTCGAGCCTGGGTGGCAGAGTGAGACCCTGTCTCAAAAAATATATAAAAATAAAAGTAAAATAAAACTAAACATTTGTTAAAGTAGGTCTTGGAAGAACAGTCGTCTCCTGCAGCGGGGCTGCCCTAAGCCGGCTCAGAGGAGGTTTTCTTTTACCTCCACCACCAGCTCCTGCTCTCTTTTGTCCTGGCCCTGGAGGAGGAAGGTGGAGAATTAAGCTGCAGCAGCCTCTTCGTGTCTCAGAAGGTCTGGGGCAGGGGATGCTTAACAGAAAAGTTACTCATATTTTAGACCATCCAGGTTTTGAGACTGTGAGCCACTCCTCTGCTCTTCCAGGGTAGTTCAGGATTGACTGACTGGCTGATTTGAGTTTCCTCAGGCTGAAAGCATTAAGCAATTTCCAGGGGGTGTCAGTCGGGGCTACAGAGCTTCAGAAGCTGCTCAGAGGCCCCTGGGAACCCTGAGAAGGTGCGAAATGGAGGGGGCTCCCTTCTTTCACAGATTGGGAGGAATCACCACTTGGGGGAACTGGGAGTATGCTGGGCTGTGTCTGAGCTGCAAATACTTAAAGGCCACAGAGATAGGCAGCCAGCACTTCCCATCTTTGTAATCCTTACTGGAAAGGGTCTTGTGGCCCTAAGGTGCCTTTTAGATCCCCCTGAAGCTGTGGCTTCAGCCAGGAGCAGCCCCTTGGCTGAGGCAGAAGGTGGAGGATGAAACATAAAGGGAGGCGGTACCTTTAGGGAGCGAGAAGAAAGGATAGCCTGGAGGAAAGTCTCCACAAACAGCTCTGAGCCTAGAGTTTTTTGAAAAGTGAGATGTGAGTCAAAAAAACTGAAAATGAAAAAGCGATCAAATTTGCGTTGCCTTTTTGTGTGCAGGGAGGAGACGTAAATTTTATACCATAATAAACAGAGTCCCTCTCACCAGGCTCTGTGCAAATACTTTACTGTCATTCCCTCACTCTTCCCTCACTACATCACTGTCTGATAGAGCGATTATCTTCCTGACTAGAGGAGGAAATAGAGACGGGACCCTGCACAAAAATTAATACCAATTGATTTAATGATTATTAGTAATTAAAACACCTACCTTTTTATTGCTTAAAAAAGCTGGAAGAGAGGCATGTAATCACTGTCAATACATTTATAAAACACTCACAAGGCTAATAGGAGCTTTACTTATATCGTCTCAAGCCAATTTCTCCCTTTCCCATCAATTTCTCTACGTCTTGAATCTGGTCATGACTTGCTTTGGCCGCCATGGGGCAGTAACAAATTTGACATAAGCAGAGGCTTGAAAATTGCTAGGGCATTGGATGTGCTATCTCATGGCTCTTAGAAATCACAAGACTGCAGCCAGGTGAACAAGCCCAGCCTAGGCTGTAGGATGATGAGAGACCCATGGACCAGTTACCCCAGTTACTCCAGTCAACAGCTAGCCAAATCCCCAACCAGTGAGTGAGGCCACTGACCACCAACTGACCAACCACAGATACCTGAAAGAACCCAACCAAGCCTGGCAGAAGAACCACTTGGCTGAACCCAGCCCCAGTTGCCAATCCACAGGCTCATGAGAGAAATAGATAGCTGTGGTTTTAAGCCAGTCAATTTTGGAATGGTTTGCAACACCACAATAGGTAAGTGACACAACAATCCTGTGATATATTACCACTTTGCAGTTGAGGAAACTAGAGTTCAAGAAAGCGAAATCTCATTTGCAGGATCCTACGCCTATAAGACGGAAGAGCTGGGAGACCCACCCTACCCCCCCACCACCCAGATCTGCCTGACTCCAAATCCTCGGTTCTTCCTTATTCAGCCATAGGGCCCTGGCTCTGGTCTAGCCAGACTAGGGCACTGGGGACCCTCTGGGTGCCTGCCTGGCCATGGGGCTTTGTGCTAGCCCTCAGCTAGGTCTTTTCCATGACCCAGGAACCAGTGTCTGCAGGGGGAAAGCTCTGAGCCACCTCAGAGGAGGATCTTTACAAAAAGATCAAGAGATCAGCTCCTTAAAAAACAATCACTGACACCTATTGAGCACAGCCACTCTATCAGCCAACTATCTTGGGACAGAGCACCTGCACTCTGCCCCCAAGAGCCTCCCCGCTGCTGAAAGGTGCTCTGCTGCCATTACCTGGGGATTGTTGCTACCTAGAGGATCCCTGAACCAATTACTGATAGGAGTTGGTGTGTAAATACCCCAGCTCCCTCAACCCTGGGGTAAGATAACTCCTAGGTTCATGTTCTGCACTGTCTCCCAGATTTCCTAGTGGGACTGAGCCTCATTTTCCACTGGCAGTACCTACCTTGATAATATCCCTTTAATAACGTCACTCCAGTCTTCCTGGCTGGTGCTCCTACCTACTCCTCCTCCCTTTATGAGACCATAGAGGAGCTGCACCCATCTTTCCCCTCCAACCTGCCCCCCTCTATTTCTTGAGGGCTTCACACCACAGACAGCCCTACACTGGCACCAACAATCGTCCACTAGCTCCTGGACGATTCCAAGCAGCATTCAGATGGGCTCTGGCATCTTTTATCTTAAAAGAAAAGCCACTTCCACATGACTTGCTTGGTAGTACAATAAATAAAAACCATGAATATACTTTAGAAGGTTAAAACCACCATACAGATATAATGTATCTTATTTGCAATGAGTGCCAAAGTGATGTGGTTTCTTTGTGTTCTTGAAAACAGTTTATCCTCTAAAGACTTTTGGTTCTTTCTCCTGCAATCATGTTTATACGATCACATTCAGCAATCTTCACTTTGTAGATAAAATGAGGGTCAGCTTTAACCTGGCCTCAATTTGAATCAGAATACATTCTGAGCAAATTCTTTTAAAAACAAAACAAAAACTCCTGTTATAGAATCAGATTTGAGGGAGCCAGTATCGGGCACCACCCACACCCTGAGGTCAAGTGTTTAGCTTCTTCAATTGTACCCAGAAACATTTAAACCCATATCCGGTACCTTTTGACCACTTGCTTTCAGTTCCTAAATTTGGTCTCTCTCCCCTGGTTGATGCAGTGGGGTGGATGGTGGAAGATGGTGACAAATTAGGACAATATCAACCTCAAAAATCCCAGGCAAGTAATGTCTTTAGTACAAATTGTCTTTTTAAAAAAGCATATTTTTTATTGTGGTATAATATATATAACACAAAACATGCCATTGTAACCACTTTCAAAGCATGCCATTCAGTGGCATTAAGTGCATTCACAACAGTGCATCTATTTGTGTTATATGTGATTATAAAAGATACACAAACATTTATTGTAGAATATGCAGTTGGAAAAATCTAGAGAAGCCCAAGAAGACAGTAGAAATCACTTCCTCTCAGAAATAATTTGTTATTGTTTGGACTTCTTTATTTCCAGTTTATTACTCATATTTTTAAAAATAAAAAATGGGATCTTATACATCACATAAAATTTACTATTTTGCCATTTTTAAGTGTACACTTCAGTGGCAAGAAGGACTTCCACGTGATCATGCAACCACTGTCATTATCCATCTCCTTTTTCATCATCCCAGGCTGAAACTCTGCACACATTAAAGGATACCCCTCTGTCCCCCGCTCCCTCCTTAAGTAAAAGTTGTCTTTAACTTTGCAAAGCATCCTTCACGAGGATGAGGAAGTTCTTTGCTCAGTCAGCACAGAAAATTGGAAATGTGCCTTAAGCACAAAGACAGACTTGCTTTCATTCATTCTGGAAAGTTCCGCAAACAACACAGCACCCAGCTCAGTGGGATGCTCCGGGGCAAGAGAGTCCTCCCTCTCCAGAGGACATGATGGATAGCTTTCTTCTCTAAGTCACCAGCGCTCCCTCCTCATTGCCATGGGGAAAGACAAAAGGAAAATCACCCTTTCTGTTCTGTTCTCCAGGTACTCCCTCCATCCTCTCGCTACATGAATTACTTTTGGTGCTGTGACAAAAATATAGATTGAAAATGATAGAGGTATAAAATATGGGGATGACTGGCCGGGCGCGGTGGCTCATGCCTGTAATCCCAGCACTTTGGGAGGCTGAGGTGGGTGGATCACGAGGTCAGGAAATCGAGACCATCCTGGCTAACATGGTAAAACCCTGTCTCTACTAAAAATATTAAAAAAAAATTAGCCGGGCTTGGTGGCAGGTATCTGTAGTCCCAGCTGCTCGGGAGGCTGAGGCGGGAGCATGGCATAAACCCGGGAGGTGGAGCTTGCAGTGAGCCGAGATCGCGCCACTACACTCCAGCCTGGGTGACAGAGCAAGACTCTGTCTCAAAAAAAAAAAAAAAATATGGGGATGACTTTGTTTCATTGTGGGTCCTAATTATACAATGACAGGCACTTTGGGGTACCTAGAACTGAGTAGCTGTGATCACGGAGTAAGAATCGCTTGAAGGTTGTTTGACACCCAGGACAGGGACTGTACTTAAGAAGCAGCAAGTTGCTGTTAACCACAGGGATGAATGGGAGTATGGAGGATTGGAAGACCAAGGCTTGGATGCAAGGTGGGCATCAGGGAAGGTTTCCAAAGGCAGCAAGGTCCACAAAGGGAGTGACAAGGCTAGCACATCTGCCTGTCAAATTAACTGGCATGGGTTCCACCCTTCATCCATCAGATGTTCATTAAACCGGTACTACTTGCAAGGTGCCAGGGGAACTGTTGTGGATGGCTGAGCCCATTGTGCTAGGGAATGCTGAAAAATAAACAGGTGAACAATTACAGAAAATGATGGGAGATTGGCACAGATTCAGTTCAGGAATCAAATGTAATGCTAGGGTGGAGAGTGACAGCAGGGGCACACTTAAGATAGTTCTCAAGGTGTCTTCCCCAAACAGGTGGCATATCAGCTGGGATGTGAACAGTGAGGAGGGCTTGGCCAAGAGGGATGAAGTGTGGGGTGGGGTAAAGGGAGGGAGGGAAGATGAGAGACAGAGAGATGCATAAGAGGAAGAGCACTCTAAGGGAGGGAACACCAAGAGCAAAGGCCCTGTGTCCTAGCCCAAGTGAAGGCCAATGTGGCCAGAGAGAGGATAGGAGACCAGGTTATACAGGTGTTGTCAGCCAAGATAAGAAGGACGAATTTTATTCCTAGTCCACTGAGAAGCCTTCAACACATTTTGTTTACTTAATTTTTACAATAAATATCATATTTTGCAATAGTTTTAAATGTACAGGAAAGTTTCAAGGATAATACATCCCACATACCTGACACCCAGTTTCCCCTGTTGCAGGGGTCCTCAACCCCTATTAGAGTTCTGGTACTGCTTCATGGCCTGTTAGGAACCGGACCACACAGCAAGAGGTAAGCAGTGGGTGAGTGAGCATTACTTCCTGAGCTCTGCCTCTTGTCAGATCAGCAGCAGCACTGGATTCTCACAGGAACGTGAACCCTATCGTGAACTGTGCATTGGAGGGATCTGAGTTGCATGCTCCTTATGGGAATCTAATGCCTGGTAATCTGAGGTGAAACAGTTTTATCCTGAAACCATCCCCTGCCACCCCAGTTCACGGAAAAATTGTCTTCCACGAAACCGGTCCCTGGTGCCAAAAAGGTTGGGGACCGCTGCCCTATTGTTAGCATGTTACATTAACATGGTTCATTTGTCACAGCTAAGAAGCCAGCATTGACACATTACGATTAACTAAGGTCCATACTTGATTCAGATTTGCCTTTTATCTGATGTCCTCTGTGCTCCAGTGTTCCATCCAAGACACTGCATTACTTTTAGTTGTCACGTCTTCTTAGGCTTTTCTTGGTAGTGATGGTTTTGATACAGGGCAGACAAACCCCAAAATTGGGGCTTATCCTGGTAGGGTTCTTGGCTCCACCCAGGAAAGAATTCAAGGGCAAACCGACAGTGATAAACAGCAACTTTAATTGAAGCAGCAGTGCACAGAAGCAGCAGAGGGAATGCTCTTTGCAGAGCAGGGCTACCTCATAGGCAGTGCACCCACAGTAGCAGCTCAGAAGCAGTTCTGTGCTCATATTTATACCCACTTTTAATTATTTGCAAATTATGGGGTGGTTTGGCAGGGCACAGTGGCTCATGCCTATAATCCCAGCTGAGGTGAGTGGATTACTTGAGGTCAGGAGTTCCAGACCAGCCTGGACAACATGGCAAAACCCCATCTCTACTAAAAATACAAAAATTAGCTGGGCATGCCTGTAATCCCAGCTACTGGGAGGCTGAGATGGGAGGATAGCTTGAACCCAGGAGGCAGAGGTTGCAGTGAGCCAAGATCACGCCATTGCACTCCAGCCTGGGCGATAGAACAAGACTCCACCTCAAAAAAGAAAATGGGGGCTGGGCACAGTGGCTCACACCTGTAATCCCAGCACTTTGGGGAGCCAAGGTGGGCAGATCACGAGGTCAGGAGATCGAGACCATCCTGGCTAATGCAGTGAAACCCCATCTCTACTAAAAAAATACAAAAACTTAGCTGGGCCTGGTGGCGGGCACCTGTAGTCCCAGCTGCTTGGGAGGCTGAGGCAGGAGAATGGTGTGAACCCAGGAGGCGGAGCTTGCAGTGAGCTGAGATCGTGCCACTGCACTCCAGCCTGGGCGACAGAGCAAGACTCCGTCTCAAAAAGAAGAAAAGAAAAGAAAAGAAAATGGGGTGGTTTATGCAGACGTTTCAAGGAAAAGGGTGGCAACTTCCAGGTTGTGAGGTTGTTGTCATGGAAATGGGGGCAGGGATTGCCATAACCATGGTAGACTGACAAGGCACACTGATGGGCATGTCTTACAGAAAGCTGCTTCCACCCTGACCTGTTTTAGCTAGTCCTCAATTTAGTCCAGTGTCCAGGCCCCACCTCTAGAGTTAAATCTCATTTCCTACCTCAGTTTTTCAGAGCTTCCTAGGTTTTGGTGTTCTTGACAGTTTCAGGACTACTGGTCAAGTGTTTTGTAGACTGTCTTTTCAATGTGGTTTTGGCTGATTTTTTCTCATGGAGTTGTGGGCTTCTTAACTGGGTTTATGGGTTTTAGGAGGAAAACCACAGAGGTAAAGTGCCCTTCTCCTCATATGATATTAAGAGTGCCTGCTACTAACACAACTTATTACTGTTGATGTGGACCTTGATCTCCTGGCTGAAGTGGTGTTTGTCACATTTCTCTGCTGTAAAGCTATTCTTTTTTTTCCCTTTCCATACTCTACCCTAGAGAAGGAAGTCACTGTTTACAGCCCACAACTTACGGGGTGGAGTGTCATCTGCCTCCTTGATGCAGGGAGTATCTACATAAATCATTTGTAACTCTTCTGTGTGGCAGATTCATCTATCCTTCATTATTTATTTACTTATTCAATCATCTATTTATATCAGTACAGACTCATAGATATTTCCTTTATACTTTGAGTTGTAGTGCAATACTACCTTGTGTATTTCCTTAATCAGATTATCCCAGTTTGGGCCATGAGGAGCTCTTTCAGTTGACACCTCTGTCCTTTTGGTACACCCTCACTGATGTCTTTTTAGTATTGTCTTACTGTCTGACGGTACAAGATGTTCCAAACTAATCTTGTGTATTTCCTACCCAGTCTTAGAACCAGACATTTCTCCAGGGAGCAGTGGTTTGTTCTAGAGAAGGATATTGAAAACCAAACTCTGGACACTGGATCTTCAGAGGTTTTGGCACACACTAGTGGTCTAGGGAAGAAAACACATTTTTTTTTTTCTTTCTCTTGTTAGGCCCCTAGTTGAGATACTCTACTGAAAACAAAAGTCAGATTAACAAAAGAAAAACAAACTGAAGTTTATTAATGCATCCTGTGCACATCATGTGGCTTCAGTTCAAAAGTATTTCTCTCTTAAGGCAGTGGCTTAGGAGTTGTGCCTAAATAGTATTTTAACAAAGACCCATAAATCCTATATTGGAGAGAAATATTTTGGTTTCCTTCAGTGGCATTGTCTAGTTTCAGTTTTAAATGTGTCCTCTGGCTGCCATGGAGAGAATGTATTGGGGGCTGGCCAGAGGGGAAGTCGGGATACCAGCAAAAAGAATACAGAGGTCATCCAGGCAAGAGGCAATGGCCTTGATGCCACAAGGACACAGGGGCAGGCAAAGGTGAGTCCGAGTAGTGGCAGCATACCTACCAGATGGCTCCTGCTGCCTGGCCTGCCTCTGCCCCTAACACCTCCAATACATCTGTTTTGTATCAATTATCCTGAATTTATTTCTGTTGCTTACAATCAGGAGCTCTACCCTACAGAGTTTAGCAACTCTCACCTTTGACCTCTACATTGGGCTCCTAGAAGATAGAGTCTGGGTGTGGTTTATTCCACCATCCCGAACTCTTACACAGAGCCCAACGCAGGGGCTGTGCTCAGGAGATGCTTGACAAGCTGGAGTTGTGCTGTTCGATGAACAAAACAGTTGGCTGTGCAATGGAGCCCCCTACACAGGGCTACAGGGGGCACCATGGTAACCCACTTAAGGAAATAAACTGTTTGTAAGATATTTCCCCACATTCATTTGCGTGGAAACAATTAGTGTGCTAATTAAAATGGAGTCTTATCTGTTCGTTAAAGTAGGCCCAGCAGGACCTCCAGTTGGCAAGACTTCATTGGCAAAAAGTTTTTGAGTTTCTCCCGGGTGGTAGAAAAGAAGCCATTTTCATCTCTCAACAAATGCTTAATAATTCAGGTGATGCTGAATCTGGCTGGCCTTCGGTTCCATAGGTTCTCATTAGTGAGGCTGGCAAGCACTTGTCAACACCTCCATGTCCTATCTCAAATGAGTAACAATTTGTAATCCTTCTCCCAGCCTGGCCTGGCTGGAGTTTGTCTTGCTCCATAAAAATAGAGTTTGGGCTGGGCGTGGTGGCTCACGCCTGTAATCCCAGCACTTTGGGTGGCCAAGGTGGGTGGATCACCTGAGGTCAGGAGTTCGAGAGCAGCCTGGCCAACATAGTGAAACTCTGTCTCTACTAAAAATAAAAAATTAGCTGGGTGTGGTGGCGCGTGCTTGTAGTCGCTACTGGGAAGCCTGAGGCAGGAGAATTGCTTGAACCTGGGAGGCGGAGGTTGCAGTGAGCCGAATTCCCGCCACTGCACTCCAGCCTGGGCGACAGAGTGAGACTCTGTCTCAAAAAAATAAAAGAAAGAAAGTAGAGTTTGTTGCTCAAATTAATAGTATAAACAAGATTTCAGAAGGGAATGTTTAACCTACTTAAGAGAACACACTGTTTTCAAGCAATTAGTACCATTTGCACACAATGAATGAGCTAATTGCAGATAAGCCTTATTTCTCCAGTTAAGGGGGATCCAGCAGGACCAGTGCTTGGAAACACTTTGCCAACAGTTAGTTTGTATCACCACATGTTCTTGAAAGGAATAATGTAGCAATTCACCGAAAGTAGTCCCCTATCTTCAGATATTTGGGTAATTTTCATTAATTCTCACTAGGCCTTAATTTTGGCATCTACAAAGTAGGGGTAATGCCTATCTCATAGGGTTACTCTGAGGAGTTAATGAGTAAGTTTATGTCCATAAATGGGAGCTACATTCACTATGGCCTTCCCCCAAATTTGATCAAATGAGGAGATAGACTCTAGGCTTAGCTGTGGCTAGGGAGGACCAGGCATCCTGCTGACTGATTTAGCCGACACTGTATTCGTGGAATGAGAAGAGCGTCGCCTTGAACCTGGTGTATTAGTCGGTTTTCATGCTGCTGATAAAGACGTACCCGAGACTGGAAAGAAAAAGAGGTTTAATTGGACTTACAGTTCCACATGGCCGGGGAGGCCTCAGATTCATAGCGGGAGGTGAAAGGCACTTCTTACATGGCAGCAGCAAGAGAAAACGAGGAGGAAAGAAAAGCGGAAACCCCTGATAAACCCATCAGATCTCAAGAGAGTTATTCACTATCATGAGAATAGCACAGGAAAGACACGTCCCCATGATTCAGTTACCTCCCCCTGGGTCCCTCCCACAACATGTGAGAATTCTGGGAGATACAATTCAAGTTGAGATTTGGGTGGGGACACAGCTAAACCATATTACCTGGGCTCTGTTACCAACTAGCTGGGCAACAGGGAGCCAAACTTCTCTAAATTTCAAGTGTCTTCTGACAAATAAGCTGGGTGAATTTGCTTTGTGGTTTTAAGTTTAAAAAAAATTTTTTTCTTTGCTTGTTTATATTCTGCTGGAGAGGCAAAACTTTCCCTCTACACTCTTTGGTTCAGTGACTGGAAGCCTACAAATTAAAGTAACAAAACAGATAGATTCACAAGAGGAATGATACCATTTTTATTAATATTCATGTACCCAGGAGTTCACAGAGAATTGAAACTCAAAGAAGTGGTTAGACTCGGGGACTTATATACTCTTTTAAGAGAGGAAAAAAGGTTGGGGTTTAAGGGATAAGAAGTTATGGGAAGTAACTAGAAAATATGTAGGGGAACTAACGGAAGATAAAGGCTAGTTGAGTGAAGTCTGTTTACGGCAAACTCATCTGGGTGTCAACTCCTAGTCTTTGATGGTAAGAGTCCTCCTCTCTCCTGGAACAGGGTGTGAGGGAACCCGTTACTCAAAGAGAAATTTATGCCCTGCTTTTAACTCTTCCTTCATCTGTTAATTCTCAGTTATCTTCAACTCAAATAATCCTTAAGCCAAAGTGACAGGTTTTGGAGTGGCATATCCTTTTTTTTTTTTTTTTTTTTTTTGGTAGACATGGGGTCTCACTCTGTTGCCCAGGGTTCAGTGCAATCATGGCTCACTGCAGCTTCCAACTCCTGGGCTCAAGTGATCCTCCTGCCTCAGCCTCCCAAGTATCTGGGACTACAGACATGTACTGCCATGCCTGGCTAATTTTAATGTTTTGTAGAGACAGGGTCTTGCTATGTTGCCCAGGCTGGTCTCAAACTCTTGGCCTCAAGTAATCCTCCTGCCTCAGCCTCCCAAAATGCTGGGATTATAGGCATGAACCACCATGCCCAGCCTTGGAGTGGCATATTCTGATCTCCTTCAATTTCAAGTGGGACTACAACATACATAGCCCAGAGTTTTACTGCGTTGAGGGGGTCTGGCCCAGAGACAGAGTCCCCCAACTGAGTTTCTCCCTTGACTAGGGGGTGGGACCTTGAAGCAATGCCTCCGGGAATCCAAATGAGAAAACACTCTTCTCTCCTTCATTCATTTCACTAATACTCACTGAGCACCCAGCCAGCTTCAGATCCTGTTTCAAGCACAGAACAAATAAATAAATGAAGAAGACCATTTTGGATAGTGAGAAATGCTATGAAGACAATAAAACTGGACACAATAGATAGAGTCTTCAATTGGGGTTCCCGAGAACAGACTCTGAGAAAAGGATTTGAGTGCAAAATAGTTCATGAAGGAGGTGATTCTGATAGAGGCAGGAGGCAGGAGGCAAGGAAATACTGGGTAAAAGAGGGAAGTTCCCTGGCAAAGGCCCCATCCTCAAGCTTGAAAACCCACAGCCCTGAATGGGAACAGAAATTTATTGCCCAAATGTTGCCTTTTGGCCTGCCATGTCCCCCTACCCTGTACCCATATAATCTCCAAACCCCAGGTTCCACAAGCAGACAAGCAGATGAACAGAAGAGCAAAGGAACAGAAGAGTGACACAGAAGAGAAGGAGAAAGGAGAAGGGACATCTGAACATTGAGAGAAGTTTGACTGGGGACAGTCAGAGAGGCAATTGATCATAAGATGGCCAAACTCCATGGGAAGATCTTCCCACTTCATCCCCTTTCCAGGTCCCCATCCATCCGGCTGAGAGCCACCTCCATCACCCAATAAAATCCCCACATTCACCATCATTCAAGTCCACACATGACCTGATTCTTCCTGGACGCTGGACAAGGACCCAGGTAGCAAGAGGGCACTGAGCTGGTTAACACTTAAGCCACCTGTGGATGGCAGAGCCAAAAGACCCCTGTAGACTACCCACTAGGGCTTCGAAATTAACAGGCAACCATCCCTAGATGCTAACCTGGGGCCAGAGCCCAAAAGCACTCGCTCTGGTTCCTGCACCTGCCTGTCTGCGTGCTCTCCTTCCCATAAGGGGTTTGTGCATGTGCTTGAACAGACAAGCCTCACCCCTGCCGCACATCCTGCGAGGTGGCTCAGGGAACTCTCCCATTTCAATTCCAAGAAACATGGAGAGTGGACTGTGAAGTAAAACAAGAAATGGAAAAAAAATCAGTAAAGGGTGTACATGAGACTCAATCCTGTTGGGGAAGTTAGGGAGCCAGTGTAAAGCATACCTAAGTTATCCCACTGGAGAAGAGAGGGGATTGGGGTATTTAATCACCGGCTCCCATCAGTCACTGTTTGAGAGACGTTCTTGGGCAAGAGGGGAGGAGGCAGGTGCACGTGAGCACCCAGAGAAAGCCCTCAGGCAGAGTCAAAGATGTTAAGACCTAGGGACTGTACACAGCATGGGGTCCCTGCAGAAAGTGTAGGGAAGAGAGGTGCCAGTTTCAGTGGTGTGCAACTGCTAATGTTTCTCTCCACTGGAATTCTTTTTCTCAGGGGTGAAGCAGAAGGGATGAGCCATGAGATAATGGCTGTTTTCTTTTCTCTTTTTCTTTTGAAGTAATTTCAAGTTTACAGGACAGTGGCAAGAATAGTCCCAAAACCTTTTCTTCTGAACTTTTTTCTCTATGAGCAGATTGGTGACAGGATGCTTCAACGCTCTCAAATTCTTTAGTATTTATTTATTCCCTGCAAATAAGGACATTCTCCCACATAACCACAATACAACCATCAAAATCTGGAAATTAATATTGATATGTTACAACCACGCAACCTGCCAACCCCAACTATCTCAATAATGTCCTTTGTAGCAAACTAATCCAATCAGGGTCCTACATTGCACGCATCGCCGGAGGTCATTTCAGTCTCCTTCAATCTGGAGAAACTCCACTGACTTTCATGACCTTGACACTTTCAATGATTTCCAGCCAGATATTTTGTAGAACATCCCTCCATTTGGGTTTGCCTAATGTTCCTCCAAAATTAGATTCAAGTTTTGCATTTTGGCAGGACTTATCACGAAAGTGCTGCTGTGTTCTTCTCATTGCATCCTGTCAGGTGACATGCAATTTTCATGTGTCCCATTACTGGTGGCATTGATCACTTGATTGAGGCAGCATCTGCCAGCTTTCTGCATGTAAAGTTACTCTTTTTCCCTATATAATTAACACGTATTTTATGGTGAGGTATTTTGAGACTATGTAAGTAACCTGTGCCTCATCAAACTTTCACCCAATGGTTTTAGTAGCCATTGATATTTCTTGGCAGAAATTAGTTATTAATGTGATGGTTGCCAAATGGTGATTTTCTAATTTTATCATTCCTTCTACACTTATTAGTTGGCCTTCTACAGTAATACCTTTCTCCTCCCCCCATTATCTATTTATCTATGTATATCCATGCAGACTCATGCACTTCTCTTCTCTTTTATTCAAGGATTATAATCTCCTTTAACATGATTTATGTTGAGGTTCAAATTGTTTCAGATCTGGCCAGCGTGCACCTCTTTAAGCTAAATTCGGTATAGCTTTGTTCTGTAGGGGAAAAAAGAACCACATAGGAACATGGTTAAAGATAATGTCTAGGCCGGTCGCGGTGGCTCACACCTGTAATCCCAGCACTTTTGGAGACTGAGGCGGCCGGATCACTAGGTCAGGAGATCGAGACCATCCTGGCTAACACGGTGAAACCCCGTCTCTACTAAAAATACAAAAATATTAGCCAGGCATGGTGGCGGGTGCCTGTATTCCCAGGTACTCAGGAGGCTGAGGTAGGAGAATGGCATGAACTCAGGAGGTGGAGCTTCCAGTGAGCTGAGATCCCATCACTGCATTCCAGCCTGGGAGACAGAGCGAGACTCCATCTCAAAAAAAAAACATGAAGTCTAGCTTCTGCCTGATCCCACAGAGAGTTCTGCCGCACACTGCCTGACTCCAGCCAGTTACGGAAGTGATGGCTTCAATCATTCCAGGACATTCCTCCTAAGAAGGTAGCAATTTGCACAGGACCTGGAGGATGGGCAATCTACCATAAAAAGGAAGCCAGGGATCTGGATATGGCACCAACAGCGCCTGCTACATGTCCATTTTCTCTAAGTTTGAATAGAACAAATATTTATATTTGGTTCAACTAAGTTTTTCTCTAAAGGGCCAGATAGTCAACATTCTAGGCTTTGAAGGCTATATGCTGTCTCTCACAATTGCTTAACTCTGTCCTTCTAGCACTTAGGCAAGCATGGACAATATGTAAGTGAACGGGTGTTGTGTTTCTATAAACCTTTATTTACAAAGCAGGCAGAGGGCCAGATTTGGCCCATGGGCTATATTTCGCAGGTCCTTGCAGCCTCTTCTGTTAGGTTATAAGTCCAAACAAATTTAGGCACTTTACCATGATCAATCTATGGACACTCCCTCTAAAACACCAAGTTTCACCTGTGCCAGTCCTCCCATTGTTTTTCAAGCCCTAAGTAGAGCCACCAAATAGAGTGGATGAAATCAATTTTCTCCCAGTTTGGGACCTAGGACTGGATTAAGGAGCAAATTGGTCAGTCAAGGGCTCTTACCCTCTGAGGACCCTGAACACATTACTGGAATCTTAAGGAGATGGTGAAAATTGAACAGAGAAGTTTCAAAAGATGACAATATCACACGCGAAAGAATGAATTTGGATTCCTGCCTCATGTTATACACAAACGTTCACACAAAATGAATCAAAACCTTAAATGTAACACTAAAACTATAAAATTCTCATATGAAAACAAAGACGTGAATCTTTCCCACCTTGGATTAAGAAATGGTTTCTTGGCCGGGCACGGTGGCTCACACCTGTATTCCCAGCACTTTGGGAGGCCGAGACGGGCGGATCACGAGGTCAGGAGAGTAAAATCATCCTGGCTAACACGGTGAAACCCTGTCTCTACTGAAAGTACAAAAAATTAGCCAGGCGTAGTGGTGGGTACCTGTAGTCCCAGCTACTCAGGAGGCTGAGACAGGAGAATGGCATGAACCTGGGAGGCAGAGCTTGCAGTGAGCGGAGATTACACCAATGCACTCCAGGCTGGGCAACAGAGCGAGAATCTGTCTCAAAACAAAAAAAGAAAGAAAGAAAGAAATGGTTTCTTAAATATGACACCTAAATCACAAGCAACCAAAGAAAAAATAAATAAACTCAACTTCATCAAAATGTAAAACTTCTATGCATCGAGCAACACTGTGATGGTTAATTCTATGTGTCAACATGGCAAGGCTACCATATTCTGTTACTTATGCAAAACACTAGTCTAGATGCTATTGTGAAGGTATTTTGTAGATGTAGTTAACATCTACAATCAGTTGACTTTACGTAAAGGAGATTAAACGTCCATAACATGGGTGAGCCTTGACCAATCATTTGAATGCCTGAAGAACAAAGCCTGAGAAATATGAACGAAAAAATAAATTCTACCTTAAGATGACATCATTAATTCTGTCTGTGTTTCCAGCCTGCTGGCTTGCCTTATGAATCCCATACTTGCCAGTCCCCACAATTCCTTAAAATAAATCTTTTTCTGTTACTTCTATTGCTTCTGTTTCTCTGGAAAACCCTGACTGGTTCAAACACTATCAAGAAAGTAGGTTGGGCGCAGTGACTCACGCCTGTAAACCCAGCACTCTGAGAGGCCAAGATGGGCAGATCTCCTGAGATCAGGAGTTCATAACCAGTCTGCACAACATGGTGAAACCCCATCTCTACTAAAAAGACAAAAATTAGCTGGATGTGGCGGCACACACCTGTAATCCCAGCTACCTGGGAGGCTGAGGCAGAAGAATCACTTGAACCTGGGAGGTGGAGGTTGCAGTGAGCTGAGATTGTGCCAGTGCACTCCAGCCTGGGTGACAGAGTGAGAACTTGTCTCAGAAAAAAGCAAAAAGAGGCTGGGTGTAGTGACTCACACCTGTAATCCCAGCACTTTGGGAAGCCAAGGCAGGTGGATCACCTGAGGTCAGGAGATTGAGACCACACTGGCCAACATGGTACAACCCCGTCTCTACTAAAAATACAAAAATTAGCTGGGCGTGGTGGCGTGCACCTGTAGTCCCAGCTACTCGGGAGGCTGAGGCAGGAGAATCACTCGAACCTGGGAGCTGGAGGTTGCAGTGAGCCGAGATCGTGCCACTGCACTCCAGCCTGGTGACAGAGTGAGACTCTGTCAAAAAAGAAAAAGAAAGAAAGGAAGAAAGGAAAGGAAAGGAAAGGAAAGGAAAGGAAAGGAAAGGAAAGGAAAGGAAAGGAAAGGAAAGGAAAGGAAAGGAAAGGAAAGAAGGAAGGAAGGAAGGAAGGAAGAAAGAAAGAAAGAAAGAAAGAAAGAAAGAAAGAAAGAAAGAAAGAAAGAAAGAAAGAAAGAAAGGAACGAAGGAAGGAGGGAGAGAGGGAGCGAGGAAAGAAAGAAAGAGAGAGAGAGAGAAAGAAAGAGAGAGAGAAGGAAGGAAAGAAAGAAAGAAAGAAAGAAAGAAAGAAAGAAAGAAAGAAAGAAAGAAAGAAAGAAAGAAAGAAGAAGAAAGGAGGGAGGGAAGGAGGGAAGGAGGGAGGGAGGGAAGGAGGGAGGGAGGAAGGAGAAAGAACCAAGAAACTAAAAAGATAATCAATACAATAATAAGAGAAAATATTTACAAATCATATATCTGATAAGGGTCTACTATCCAGAATATAAAACAAATTCCTGTAACTCAATAGTAAAAAATAATTGAAAAGTGGGCAAACACTTTGAATAGACATATCTGCAAAGAAAATATTCAAATGGCCAATAAGTACACAAAAAGATGCTCAGCATCATTAGTCATTAGGGAAATGCAAACCAAAACCACAAGACACTACTTCACATCCCCTGGGATGGCTACAATTTCAAAATAAAAAATAACAAGTGTAGGCAAGGATATCGAAAAATCGGAACTCATAAATTTCTGGTGGGGGCGTAAAATGCAGTAGCCACTGTGGAAAATAGTTTGAAAGTTCATCAGAAAGTTAAATAGAGTTGCCATATGATCCAGCAATTCCACTCCCAGGTATATACCCAAGAGAATGGAAAACATATGTTCACACAAAAACTTGTGCACGAGTGTTCATAGCAACATTATTCATAACAGCCAAAAAGTGGAAACAGCCCAGATGTCTATCAAGTGATAAATGGATAAACAAAATGTGGCATAGCCATAAAAAGTAACGAAGTACTGATATACACTACAACATGGATAAACCTTGAAAATATTATGCAAAATGTAAGGAGCTACACAAAAGACCACATATTGCATGATTCCATTTATACAAAATGTCCAGAATAGGAAAAATGCATAGATACAGGGAGCAGATGAGTGGTTGCCAAGGGCTAGAGAGAAGGGGAAATGAAAGGTGACTGCTAATGTGTACAGAATTTCTTTCCGGGATGATAAAAAATACTCTAGAATTAAATAGTGATGATAGTTGCACAACTCTGTGAATATACACAAAAATTTGCTGAATTGTACACTTTAAAATAGTAAATTTGATGGTGTGTTTGTCCGTTTTCACACTGCTATAAAGATACTACTGAGGCTGGATAATTTATAAACAAATGAGGTTTAATTGATTCAGTTCTGCATGGCTTGGGAGACCTCAGGAAACTTACAATCATGATGGAAGGCGAAGGGGAAGCAGGCACGTCTTACATGGTGGTAGGTGAGAGAGAGAGAGAGAGAGAGAGAAGGAGGAAGTGCCACTTCTAAAACCATCAGATCTCACGAGAACTCACTCACTATCATGAGAATGGCATGGGGGAAACCACCCCCATGATCCAACCACTTCCTACCAGGTCCCTCCCTCAACAAGCGGGGATTATAATTCAGATTACAACTCAAGATGAGATTTGGGTGGGGACACAGAGTCAAACCATATCAGATGGTATGTGAATATCTTAATTTCTAAAAAAGACATGATAGAGGCTTAGTTTAGCCGACAAGCATTATTAATTGCTCGTCCCAGTAGCTCATGCTGGCCCCAGCAGTAGTAGAATCCACAATTTTTATCTGAATTTACGGCCATCTGGAATAAAGAGCTCCTTTCCCATAGCCTGTAGCTAGATGTGGCCAAATTCTGGCCTAGAAAAATTGCTGGCCTTCCCTCCCTAAGCAGGGAGGAAACCTGCCTTTTTCCACCCTTTCCCTTTCATATTGGCCAGAACATGCCATGATACTTGGTACTCAGTAACTGTCCTGGACCATGAATTGACATCCAAACACGGTGTTAGCAAGACAGAAGGAATGTCGATCCCAGATATTGATGAACTGCCATGTTCTGTTCACTACCTACCTTAGACTTATTTTACAGTAGAGAGAAATACACATCTTTTCTATTGAAAGAAGAAAGAAAAGATGACACTGTTTATTTCACCCATGCATCTGCAATTTGCTCATTCAGCAGCTCATCTGCACTAGTCAGCATCAGCTGGATTGGCTTGACGGCTGGGGGCTAGAATCACCTGTGAGTGAACAAGACTGGAAGATGATGGTGACTGTTGGCTGGGATCTTAGCTGGGGCTGCCAGAGAGAACACTTAAATACACCCTGTCTGTCTGACCTGGACTTCCTCACAACATGGTGACTGAGGTTCTTTTGTTGTTGTTGTTTGTTTGTTTTTGAGACAAGATCTATTGCCCAGGCTGGAGTGCAGTGGTGCAATCACAGCAATCACGGCTCACTGCAGCCTCAACCTCCCTGGGCTCAAGTAATCCGTCCACCTCCGCTTCCCAAGTAGTTGAGACTATAGGTACACAATACCATACCTGACTATTTGGGGTTTTTTGGGGTTTTTTGTTTGTTTGTTTGTTTTTTGTTTTCTGTTTTCTTTTCTTGGTAGGGGCGGGGTCTCACTATGTGACCCTAACTGTCTCAAACTCCTGAGCTCAAGTGATTCTCCCACTTTGGCCTCCAAACTTCCTAGGATTACAGGCTTTGAGCCACTGTACCTGGCTAAGTGACTGAGTTTTTAAAGGCAGAGGCAGAAAAATCCCCAGGCAGAAGTTGTATCACCTTTTATGACCTGACTCCAGAAATCACGCATTTTCACTGCATTCTATTCTTTAGATACAAATCCCTAGGTCTTGGTTGTTAGTGTTGTTCAAATAATCTATGTCTTTACTGATTTTTTGTCTACTTATTTTATCAATTCCTGATATAGGAATAGTATGAGCTTTCATATTGCTGCTATAACAGACTGCCACAAAACTTGCAGCTTAAAACAACGTAAATGTATCATCATATAATTCTGTAGGTCAGAATAGTTTGACATGGGTCTCAGTGGGCTAGCATCCAGGTGTTGGCAGGACTGCTTTCTTTTCTGGTGGCTCTGGGAAATTACCTGTTGTCTTGCCTCTTCTAGCTTCCAGAAGCTGCCTGCACTCCTTGGTTTGTGGTCCCTTCCACCATCTTCAAAGCCAACAATGGCAGATTGAGTCTATCTCACATTGCATCACTTGACCTCCTCTTCTTCCTCCCTCTTCCTCTCCCACTTTTGAGGATCCCTGGGATTACATGAGGCCAATTCAACCTACGGTAATTTCCCTATTTTGATGTCAGCTATTAGGTTGGTGAAAAATAATGGCAAAAACAGCAATTACTTTTGCACCAACCTAATAATTATCAATCTTAATTCTAGCTGCAACCTTAATTCTCCCTCACTGTATAAGGTAACAAATTCACAGGTTCCAGGGAGTAAGACATGATCATCCTTGGGGGACCATTATTCTGCTTACCACAGGAATCTTGAAATCTTTGACCATAATTACATAGTTGTATTTCTTCTTGCAATTCTATTAGTTTTTGCTGCATGAATTTTAAGTCCTATTATCAGTTGCATAAAGATTTAGGACTATCGTATCTTCTTGATGAATTGATCCCTTTTTCATGATGACATATTTCTCTCATATTTCTTGTCCTGAAATCTCCTTTGACTGATATTAATATAGCCACTTTGACTTTCTTTTGATTAATGTTAGCATGGTATATCTCTTTCATCCTTCCACTTTTTACTTGTGTCTTTATATTTAAAATAGGTTTTGGCTGGGCATGGTGGCTCATGCCAAAACCTATCACTAACACTAACCTATCCTAGCACTTTGGGGGGGCCGAGGCAGGAGGCTCACTTGAGCTCAGGAGTTTGAAACCAACCTGGGCAACATAGTGAGACCTCGTCTCTACTAAAAATAAAAAAAATAGGCTTCTTCACAAGAGATGCCAGCTCACACCAGTCAGAATGTCTATTATTAAAAAATCAAAAAATAACAGCTATTGGTAAGCCTGTGTAGAAAAGGGAACACGTATACACTGTTGGCGGGAAAGTAAATTAGTTCAGCCCCCGTGGAAAGCAGTTTAGAGATTTCTCAAAGAACTGAAAATAAAGCTACCATATTCAACCCAGCACTCCCACTACTGGGAACCTACCCAGAGGAAGAGAAATGGTTCTACCAAAAGGCATCAGCACTCATATGTTTATTGCAGCACTATTCACAATAGCAAAGTCATGGAATCAACCTAGGTACCCATCGATGGTGGACTAGATAAAGAAAACATGGCACATATACAGAATACTGTGCAGCCATGAAAAAGAATAAAATTGTGTCCTTTGCAGCAACCTGGATGTAGCTAGAGGCCATTATCCTAAGTGGATTAATGCAAGAACAGAAAATCCAATACCACATGTTCTCACTTGTAAGGGGTGGTACACCCAGGCACAAAGATGGAAATAATAGACACTGGCAGCTTCAAAAGAAAGAAGGACAGTGGCAAGGATTGAAAAACTACAACTGGGTACTATGTTCACTATTTGGGTGGTGGGTTCAATAGAAGCCCAAGCCCCAGAGTTACACAGGCACCCACTGAATCTAAAATAAAATAAATTTCTTAAAGACAGCATTTGATTAGGCCTTGCAACCTTTTTTATTCAAACTGAAAGTCTCTGACTTTTAATCAGTATCATTAGACCATTTATATTTAAAGTAATTAACAATATGGTTGGGTTTGAATATTCCATCTTGCTGTTTGTTTTCCACTGATTTCATCTGTTATTTCTTCCTTATTTCCTCTTTTCCCACCTTCTTTTGCATTCATGTTTTATTATTTCCTTTTATCTCCATTCTTGGCTTATTAACTATATTTCCTTTTTGGTACTGTTTTGTTTTTCAGAGGTTGCTCTTGAGTTTACAATATACATCTTTAACTTGCTGCTGTTAAAAAATATTACTTCACACATGGGGTAAAAATCATAAACAGTGTTCTTTTATCCCACTCTCCCATCTTTTGTGCTGGTGTAATCATACATTTTATTTCTGTAGATGTTACAAACTCTAAAATAACGTTGTTATTTTTACTTTAGCCAGTAATCTTTTAAAGAGATTTAAAAATTATAAAAATATATATTTTATACTCATCCACATATTTACCATTTATGGCATTTTTTATTCCTTTGCATAGACCCAGTTTCTATCTGGTGTCATTTTTCTTCTGCCTGAAGAAACTACTTTTAGATATCTTATAGTTCAAGTCTACTGGTGATTAATTCTCTAAGATTTTGTTTGTCTGAAAAAAAACTATTTTGCCTTCATTTAAAAAATTGTAGGTATGATTATAAATTGACAGATTTTTTTTAATTTCATTTTTTTAAAATGTCACCTTAATAGTCTTCCAGATTACATAGTTTCTTATGAGAAGTCAGCTTTCATTCTAATCTTTCTTATATGTAATGTGTCCTCTTTCCCTGGTTGTTGTTCATATTTTCTCTTCATCACTGGTTTTTAGTGATTGTATTATCATGTGACATAGCTTGGGTCTTCTTCATGTTTATACTTTTGGAGGCAGTTCATTGAGCTTTGGATCTGTGGATTTAGTTTTCATCAAATTTGAAAGGTGGTTCACACCTGTAATCTCAGCACTTTTTGAGGCCCAAGTGGGCGGACCACTGGAGCCCGAGAGTTCAAGATTAGCCTGGGCAACAGAGTGAAACCCCATCTCCACAAAAACTAAAAAAATTATCTGGGTGTGGTGGCACACCCCTGTAGTCCCAGCTACTCAGGAGGCTGAGGTGGGAGGATCGCTTGAGGTGGGAGGCAGAGGTTGCAGTGAGCCAAGATTGTGCCACTGCACTCCAGCCTGGGTGACAGAATGAGACTCTGTCTCAAAGAAACAAAAGCAAACCCAAATCGTGGCTTCCCCAATCTTGGGGAACCTTCCCCGAATCTCGACTTCTGGACTTACCAGCTTCATGACTTCAGATGCATGATCTCTGTTTCCGAGCCTTAGAGATTAGCCTCAGACATAATAATAGCCCACTTCATAAGGCTGCTGTGAGACAAAATGAGGTAGAACATATGAAGAACTTTGCACAATGCCTGGCACATCAACAACCTTGATGAATATTAGCTGATGTAGAAAGGAATGACTGGTCCATACGGGCCACCAGCCTGCAAGTCCTATTGCTGATGTGCAGAAGAGAGTCGATTGCAGGTTGGATCTCCGCTGGGCCTTCTCCCTTCAGCCTATCTCAGCACAGTTTATATAACCAGACCAGCAAATTCAGGTTTCTCATCAGCACCTAGCACGAGTTTGTTTCTACATGGATTCCCGACATAGAACACTGTCTGACTGAATAAAGGAAGGAAAACTCATCTGGCTGATTCGTTTGTTGACTGTTTTTATACAAGTAACTCTTGCAAACAAGGGAAAGCAGGAATCTCTATTTGAACTGACTTCTGTATACTACGGCCAGCAGGGATGCTGGCCAAATTTTCTAGGCTGGAAATAAAAAGGAAATATTTTTTTTTATTGTCTGTAGGAACCAATCTACCTTCAGGCCTGTGTATTTCATAAGGGTCACTGCTAGAGTCCATATTTTGTTGATTTGGGGGAGTCTGGGGCACCATTCCAAACCTTTTTCTAAATGTTGTTAGCATTATTGTCCATGTAAATGAAGGTTTATTTTATGGTTTCTGCTAAGACGACCATTTCAGATGGCAACCGTCCCTCGTCATGGGCTGGTCCCCCTTTCATCACTAAAAGACTGATAAGCCACAGGAAGGCAGATGGTCCTGGGTACTAGTGGGCTTACAATTCCCAGCCAAAAAAAAAAAAAACGCGGAATGTTTGCAGTCAGTCTCCCCTGGTGGTCTTGGTCACACTAAGACTAAGAAAGAGTTTTGTGGCTGGGCACGGTGGCTCACGCCTATAATCCCAGCACTTTGGGAGTCCGAGGCGAGCAGATCACAAGGTCAGGAGATCGAGACCATCCTGGCTAACACAGTGAAACCCCGTCTCTACTAAAAATACAAAATATTAGCCGGGTGTGGTGGCAGGCCCCTGTCGTCCCAGTTACTTGGGAGGCTGAGGCAGGAGAATGGCGTGAACCCAGGAGGCGGAGCTTGCAGTGAGCTGAGATCACACCACTGCACTCCAGCCCGGGCAACAGAGTGAGACTCTGTCTCAAAAAAAAAAAAAAAAAGAGAAAGAGTTTTGAAAATTGAAGACAGAGGAGTGAAAAGCAACTATTGTTAACCCTCCCATTAACGGGGCCATGTTACAATGGAGGAGGAAGGGATCGCTTTGCATATAAGACACCTCTGCCCTTTCTTTGGTCAGCTGCTCACCTGGCCACTTTGGGGCTGGGACTAGAAACATCTTGTGGCCAAGGCATGGCAGCAGGAAAAGCCCACCTGCTCAGAGGAAGTAGTATCAGGTCATCCAGGAAACAATGGCACACTCATTTCTATATATGCTGTGCCATGTTTTTGTCTCTTAAAAGGCCACATACCTCCCCACTTTGTAGAGAATTTAGCAGGCAAGATCCTCCTCAAATTCATAGTCGCCGATGACATTTAGCCTGACTCCTGGGCTCGGAGTTCAGCTTGAGTGTTGGGTTTAAGAACATAGAAACAGTTTGTTCTCTTAAGCAGATCAACTATCATTCCCCCACCTTTGGTGCATGTCGTTGGTGCATAAATGATGCTAATTTAATCCCACATACATTGCTTAAGACTTAGCCTCCAACTGCTACGCTGGGTGGGCAGTGTGTGTGTGTGTGTGTGTGTGTGTGTGTGTGTGTGTGTGTGTTGGGAGGTACAGGGATAATAAACAAAACACAGTGACTGTCTGCCTGCCCTTAAAAACTCATCCCTGGAGACCATCCAGCAGATGCTTTTAAGATGCTCAAGCCTGAGACAGCCAACAAATTGACCCCATATTCTCCCTGTCACCCCCAGAGATTCACACTGCTGGGTTCCCTAGAGTGCTTACTGCCATCTTGTGGGAGCACAGGAAGCATGGAGGAAAAAGGACACACAGTTTGGGGGTCAGTTGGAGATGTCGTCCACAGCCTCTGCCTCCCCCTACCACTTTCCTGTGACACCAGGGTAACCGACACATCACCCACAATCCCCACAGGTACAGGAAGCCAGGCAGCCGGAAGGTCAATGCTAATGAAAGATGCTATCTGTAAAACAAGTGCCAAACCAAGCTGGCATAATTAGCTGTATTTATGGTCCTTGAGGTTTGGCAAGTAAGGATGGGGTGGGAGGAGAATTGGGGATGGGGGTGTCTTCTTCCAAAGCCTCTGAATAAAGAGAGCAATTTGGATGGCTTCCAGTTAGCGATAGCAACTTTCCGAGTGGCTATCTAATTAGTGCCTGCCCCAGCTTCTGAAGACGGCTGCACACAGCAAATAAAACAGGGATGCTTGGCTTCCTCTTAGCTCCAGCCCATGGACTTTCAGGATGTTGACAGCTTCAGATTCAGCATTCATTACCACTATTCCAATGCGTGGGGGCGTTTTTCCAAAAAAAAAAGTGTCATTCGCGTCATTGGTGTTTGGAGTGCAGCTTGATAATGTTTGTTGACTTCCCAAATACCCCAGAGTCATGTCAGAGGAGACGTTAGTTCTCTGAGGTTGATAGGGAAAAGAGAAACATGGATGCAACAACAAACATCCTTTTTATCTGGTTTTAAATTTTCCAGCGAGCCAAAGTTTCTTCTGTATGATCTTGAGCAAGTGGATGATCCAAGACTATTCTCAGTTTCCTCACCTGTAAAAGAGGGTTGATAATCAGCACAACCTGAAAGATTGCTGTGCAAGTCTATGACAAGGGTATAGTTTGGTAGATGTTCAGGAAATGGTCTGTGACGATGATGACAATAACAACAATAACAGTGATGATGACAATTATCATGATGGGATGGTGACGATGATGGGGTAGGTGAAAACAACAGTGACAATACTTGCTTCCCCTCAGTGATCTTGTTTCCCAGAACAAGAGGTTATAAAAGAGGGATCATTGGTGGATGAGCTCATGCACTGCTCCTCATTGTATGATGAGGCAAAATAAGGGCAATTGCCATATGGAGAGAGTACTTGACCGTTTTCGAAGTGCCTTCACACATGCTCTCATTTGCAGCATTCCACTCTTCCGTGAGGAAGTTAATATGACCACCCTTAGTTTACAGATGAAAAAAAAAAAGTGAGACTCAGAAAATTAAGGCCCTTGCCCAAGGTTCCATCAGTGGTAAGTAAAATAGCTAGGTCTTAAACTTGAGCCTTGAGACTTCAAATCTGATGTTCTTCCTGTGGCACAAATAGTGCCTCCCGTTAGATGCGTCACAGCTTCAGTAGCCATGGCAGCTCCAGCCCCGCCTGAGCGATGCTAGCATCTCCCCCAGCAGACTGTTGCAGTTGGCCAGCCCACTTCTCCCCGGTAACCATGTGCCGCCAAAAGGCCATGGTCAAAAATACGGACATGTTGGAAGAGATGCAACAGGACTCGGTGGAGTGAGCTACTCAGGAGCTGGAGGAATATAACATAGAGAAGGACATTGCGGCTCACATTAAGAAGGAATTTGACAAAAAGTACAATCCCACCTGGCATTGCATCGTGGGGAGGAACTTCGGTAGTTACCTGACATACGAAATCAAAAACTTCATCTACTTCTACCTGGGCCAAGTGGCCATTCTTCTGTTCAAATCTGGTTAAAAGCATGGCCGGCCGTAGTGGTTCACGCCTATAACTCCAGCAGGCGGGTGGATCACCTGAGGTCAGGAGTTCGAGACCAGCCTGACCAACGTGGTGAAACCCTGTCTGTACTAAAAAATACAAAAATTAGCTGGGCGTGGTGGCACCTGCCTGTAATCCCAGCTACTCGGGAGGCTGAGGCAGGAGAATTGCTTGAACCCAGGAGATGGAGGGTGCAGTGAGCCGAGATGGCACCATTGTACTCCAGCCTGGGCGACAAAGCAAGACTCCGTCCCAAAAATATAAAAATAAATAAATAAATAAGTAAATCTGTTGCAGATGTGGGGGAAAAAAAAAGCAAATAGTGCCTCCCAAGTATTTCAGGGAGAGAAGTTTAGGACATTGGTTAAGGTGGCTCCAGCATATGGACTCTGCAATAAAGAAATTCAAGAGACAGATATTTGAGACAGAAAGAAAGTGGACCTCAATGGCCAATGACCCATAACACTCACTGCTTCTGCTGATGGGAGAGATGGGAAGTTGATAGGAACCCAGTAAAAAGCCAAAATTCCAAAACACACTAAAAGAAGTTATTTTTGTTATCTATGCATAACAAATCCTCCCAAAATTTAGTGGCTCAAAACAACCACCATTTAATCTTCTCTCACATTTCTGGAAATTGGAAAATCACAGGTGGGCTGCTGTCCTCTGGGGCCTATTCTGAGCGGAATCATATGAGCTGGCTCACTTATAGGCGATGCTGCTGATCAGCTGAGATCTCTGCTGGTGCACCTTGGCTCCCCTCCACGTGGCCCTCCATGTGGCTCGGGCTTCTCACAGCTGGACAGCTGCATTCTAAAAGGGAGTGTCTCAAGAGTAAACTTTACAAAAGGAAGTATCTTCATCCATTTTGTGTTACTATAAAGGAATATCTGAGGCTGGGTAGTTTACAAAGAAAAGAGGTTTATTTGGCTTATGGTTCTGCTGGCTGGAAGGTTCAAGACTGGACATCTGGTGAGGGCCTCAGGCTGCTTCCACTCATGGCAAGAGGGGAAGGGAACCAGCATGTGCAGAGTTCACCTGGTGAAAGAGGAAGCAAGAGGAGGGTAAGTGCCAGGCTCTTTATAAGAACCAGTTCTTGTGGGAACTAATAGAGTGAAAATCACCCCAGCTCCACCATGGACTATCAAATTTCAACATGAAACAAACTGTATCCAAACTATAGCAGGGAGGAAAGAGAAGCTGGCAGTTCTCTTAAGACCGAGCCTCAGAAGTCCCAGAACATCACATCTACTAGGTTCTGGTGACTCAAAGCAGTCGCAGACCAACCCACATTCAAAGAAAAGGCATAAACTCCACTTCTCGATGTGAGAAGAGGCATGTTCACACAGGGAGGGGAGAAATTGATGGTGGCTGTCTTTGAAGATGAGGTACTCAGAAGCTGAGTTCTATCACTTTCAAGCAGGAATTATACTGAACTTGGGTTTATGTAGTATTATCTAGAGTAATGAAATAATAATCACTACAACTTTTTTTTTATTTTCTTGAGATGGAGTCTTGCTCTGTCACCCAGCCTGGAGTGCAGTGGCGCAATCTTGGCTCACTGCAAGCTCCTTCTCCCGGGTTCACGCCATTCTCCTGCCTCAGGCTCCCGAGTAGCTGGGACTACAGGTGCCCACCACCACGCCTGGCTAATTTTTTGTATTTTTAGTAGAGGCAAGGTTTCACCATGTTAGCCAGGATGGTCTCGATCTCCTGACCTGGTGATCTGCCCACCTCAGCCTCCCAAAGTGCTGGTAGAGGCAAGGTTTCACCATGTTAGCCAGGATGGTCTCGATCTCCTGACCTGGTGATCTGCCCACCTCAGCCTCCCAAAGTGCTGGGATTACAGGCATGAGCCACCACACCCGGCCTAATCACTACAACTTTTTGAGTCAATGCTACACACCAAGTGCCATCTCAACTCTCACCACAGGTAGGAATTATGGATATTAAGTGACTCATGCAAGCATCACACCCAGACACACATTCAAAAGAAGAAAAGGAGTCATCTCTTGCCTGGATGTCCTTTCTAGAAGATAGACAATGTTTCCTGGCTATGCCCTGCTCTCTCCCCACCACAGATTTCCCCTTAATCCTTCCTCACTAAAGATTGAATTGCATGTCCATTCCTAAGCTAGTTGCCAGCAAGGTTATCATGCATGGTATAAGCAGGTGCTTCCCCACACAATAAATAATATTTTTGCACTTCTCTGAAAGTGACCATCCTAGGGGTTCTGACCATCCCTCTGCACATTCAGCTATTTTGAGGGCCTAAGGGGATGATCCCTCAGCTTAGATAATCACTTGAGTGGCAGTGAAGAAATGGGTGCTGGGGAATCAACCACAAAGATCATTCTGGCTGGAAAGCAGCAAAACCAGAACCAAATGCCCACCTCTTTCCATTCCAAAGACCAAGTTCTTTCCATTACTCTCTAAAAATCCAAGAACAGAAATGTGATGAAAAAGGAAGTTCTAGTTTCCTCCTTTTGCTCTCTATGCTGATGACTTGGATATCCACACCAGGCTGGAATAGGGGGTGTTCCCTGTGCTTTTGCCTCCAAAGCTCTCCTTCACCATGATGAGTAATTGAGAGCAGCAGTCACAGAACATCAGCCCAGGAGGTAGAAGAAATTGCTCTCCTGGCCAGGCGCAATAGCTCACGCCTGTAATCCTAACACTTTTTGAGCTCGAGGCGGATGGATCATGAGGTCAGGAGATCAAGACCATCCTGGCAAACATGGTGAAACCCCATCTCTACTAAAAATACAAAAAGCTGGGTGTGGTGGCACGTACCTATAATCCCAGCTACTAGAGAGGCTGAGGCACGAGAATCATTTGAATCCGGGAGGCGGAGATTGCAGTAAGCCGAGATCGTGCCACTGCACTCCAGCCTGGCAACAGAGTGAGACTCTAGTCTCAAAAAATAATACTAATACTACTACTACTAATAATAATAATTGCTCTCCTGCAGGCCAGGGCTTTGAGCATGCCCAGACTGCACCAAGGCAGGTGATGTCTGATGGACACATGGAACTCTGAATCCCCCTGCCCAGCCACTGGAATCTGGTCCATCCACAGATTTTCATGGAAGTATCTGGGCAATGGTATGTATGTTATATAAGAACCTACCTTCATCAGAACAAACCCAGATCTCCCAATTTGAGCTCTTGTAAGGGAAACCTCAGATTTGAGCAAAGGCAGTGGATAACAAAACAGGCCAACTCTGTGGGCTGTAACATCCAAGCTGACCTCTTCACTAACATATCTGGTACCCTGTACCTCTCCACATGATCTCCCTCTCCAGGAGGATAGTTGGACTTCTTACATGGGCTGCTCAGGGCTCGCAAGAGCACAAAAGCAGAAGCCTCCTGGACTTCACTTCTTCTGCATTCCACTAGCTAAAGCAAGTCGGTAGGCCAGCCCTGATCCAACATGGATGAAATTACACAAGGAAATAAATACAGGGAGGTGTGGTTCATGGCAGCCACCCAAGCAAATAGTAAGAACTCCCAGCTGCTCAAGCTAGCACATTGAATCCAGATTCTCTGGAAAATCCCCCCAAAGAATCAATCAAGGATTAATTCAGAAATGTTACATAAAATTATGTTTTTCCATTCCTGGTCTAACACCTTCTGAGTCTATGCCCACCTATCTCCTCATTTTCTGCTAACAAGAATTTCCAAAAAAAAAAAAAAAAAATCACTAGGTGCGTACAATGCTTGAGTCTAACGTTAAGCATAGCTCTAGAGATAGATTAGATGCAGTGGAGGTGGTCAGGAGGAAACATGGCTTCTTCTTGCAAAGTGGTCATCCCAGAATTTTCAAACAAGGCAAGATTCGTTGACATGGGAGGCTCTGTGAACTGGGGATTGCTTCAGGCATTAAAAGTCTCTCCAAAAATCTAAATTTTAGAACTGAGTCCCACTCTTTTAATGCATGTGCTAGCTGTCACTCAAGAGACCTATAAGGCTATGAATTCAACTTATATTGTAGTTCAGCAAACTGTAGTTTCAAGCAATGCAACTAATTTTCAACTATGCTAGATCTATGTCTAACAGAGATGAGAAATTACATTTAGAGCAGCCATAGAAGTTTACTGGTTCCCTTAAGTGGCCTAGAGTCATGAATACAGAATGCTGAGTTTATTGTTTTCTTCCTTTAAACTCTACAGTATAGTTAGAAGTAGTTAACATATCCCACTGTGCTTATATTAGGAGCACTTCAAAAAGTCCCATCCCCAGGGAAGTGTCACAATTTTACCTAACTGGCAGCTCCCTGAAAAAGCCATATTTTCAAATCTTCTCATTATTTAACCTGAGACAGATTTAGATAACTGGAAAAAGCCATATCCCAGGGAATTTGTCAAAAAAAATTGGTGGAAATTATTTAACATCACAGACCAGTTGGAAGAAATAAGAAGCTGATCAAAAACTTAACGTTTGGGAAATGAGATGTTCATACGGAACTTTGAAAACCTCCAACATATTCCTGGGAATCTGGACTGCCACAAACATGTGTATGGCTGTACACATGCCCAGAAAACACCAAGTAAGGTCTTAATCTCTCACCTCTGGATGACCTGTGACCCTACACAAGCAGGAAGTGAGAGTAAAGCAGAGTTGTAAGCTGACAGAACATTGAAGGTGCACACAGAGCCCCTTGACAAAGGGCAGAAGTCCTATTGGTTCAAGACATTTAAGGGACTCTGTCCAATCATTAGCTTGACACTAGGCTAAACAGGAAGATATTTTAGCAGCCACACATGACAAGGAATATAGACTGTGTACAGTTAGTCCAGAAATGTCACTAAACAAACATACAGGGGAAAAGAAACATCAATAGCCACAAACCCTGGGGAAGTAATCCAATTTCTAGAGTAGCCACATTATATTATTAAAAATGTCCAGTTTTCAACAACAAAAAAATTAAGACACACAAAGAAACAGCAAAGTATGGCTCATACACAGAGAAATAGGCAACCAAACTGTCTTTAAAGAAACCTAAACATTGAACTTACTAGGAATAGCCTTTAAATCTACCTTATAAATTAAATATATTCAAAGAATTAAATAAAATTATGTATGAAGAATTTAAGGAAAGTGTGAGAACAATGTCTTATGAATAGAAAATACCAAAAAAGAGATAGAAATTATAAGATGAACAAAATAGAAATTTTGAAGTTGAAAATTAAAAGAGAAAGGAAGAAATTACTAGAAGAGCCCAGTAACAGATTTGGATTATGCTTTCTGTGGAACAGAAAGTAAAATGAATAACAATAAATAAACAGAGTCTCAGAGACCTATGAGACATAATCAACCATACCAACATATGAATAGTGACTCTCAGCAAGAGAGGAGACAATAAACAGCAGAAACAACTTTGAAGAAATAATGGCAGAAAATGTCCCAAATATAATTTTTTTAACCATGGTAATCTGTGCATTTGGAAGCTCAGTGAACCCAAGGAGGATAAATCCAAAGAGATCCACACCTAGACAAATACAGTCAAAAGAGATAGACAAGGCCAGGTGCAGAGGCTCACACCTATAATCCCAGCACTTTGGGAGGCTAAGGCAGATGGATCACAAGGTCAGGAGATCAAGACCATCCTGGCCGACATGGTGAAACCCCGTCTCTACTAAAAACACAAAAATTAGCCAGATGTGGTGGCATGCACCTATAGTCCCAGCTACTCAGGAAGCTAAGGCAGGAGAATTACTCAAACCTGGGAGGCGGGGGTTGCAGTGAGCCAAGATCATGCCGGTGGACTCCAGCCTGGGCAACAAAGTGAGACTCCATCAAAAAAAAAAAAAAAAAGAGAGAGAGACAAAGAGAGAATCTTGAAAGTAGCAAGAAAGAAGCAACTTATCACATACAAGGGATTAAGGGATTAAAGGATTATCAATAAGATTAACAGCTGATTTCTCATCAGAAATCATGGATGCCAGAAGGTAGTGGGATGGCATATTGAAAATAATGACAAAAAGAACTGTCAACCAATAATTCTATATCCAGCAAAAGTATCCTTTTAAAATGAAGAAGAAATTAAGCCATTTACAGATAAATTAAAACAGAATTTGCTGCTAGAAGACCAAAAAATGTTAAATGAGGTCCTTCAGGCTGAAGTGAGAGGACACTGGACAGGTAATTCAAATCCACAGAAAGAAACAAGTAGAACTGGTAAAAGTAACCATGTAAGTAAATATACAAGATACTATAAATGTGTTTCTTACAAATCTCTGCTCTTACCTGATTTAAAAGTTAACTATATGTAGCAATGTTTTTAAAAACTATGTTAAAGATGTTATAATATATAAGGATGTAATTTATATGACAACAATAACATGAAAGAGAAGGAAGCTAGTATTGGTTGGTGCAAAAGTAATTGCCATTTTTGCCATTACCTTTAATGGGAAAAAAACTCCATTATTTTTATATCAACCTACATAGAACTATATCAGGGCAATGTTTTGTATTCAGTTATGCATTGATTAACAATGGGGAACTTTTTGAGAAATACGTCTTTAGGTGATTTAATCATTGTGCAAACATCGTAGAGTATACTTACACAAACCTACAGAGTGTAGCCTACTACAGCTTAGGCTGTATGATGTAGCCTATTACTCCTAGGCTACAAACCTGTATAGCATGTTACTACACTGAATACTGGACAGTTGTAACACAATGATAAGTATTTGTGTATCCAAATATAGAAAAGTTTCAATAAAAATATAATCCAAAAGATTTTTTTAAAGGTACACCTGTAGAGGGCACTTATAATGAATGGGAGTTTGCAAGACTGAAAGTTTCTCTGGGTGACTTAATGAATGAGTAGTGAGTGAATGTGAAGGCCAAGAACATAACCATATACTACTGTAGACTTTATAAACACTATACATTTAGGCTACACTAAATTTATTTTTTAAATTTCTTTCTTCAATGATAAACTAACCTTAGCTTACTGTAACTTTTTTATTTTATAAATTGTAAATTATTTTAGCTTTTTGACTCTTGTAAACCAAATGCAAACACATTGTACAGATGCATAAAAATTTTTTTATATCCTTATTCTATAAGCTTATTTCTGTTTTTTACATTTTTTTTTTACGTTTTAAACTTTTTTTGCAAAAAATGAAGACAAACACACTCTTAGCCTAAGCCTACAATGGGTCAGGATCATCAATATCACTGTCTTCCACCTCTACATCTTGTCTCACTGGAAGGTCTTCAATAACATACATGGAACTGTCATCTCTTATGATAACAGTGTCTTCTTCAGGAATATCTCCTGAATGATCTGCCTGGGGCTGTTTAGCAGTTAACTTTTTTTAGTAAATAGAAAGAGTACACTCTAAAATAATCATAAAATATATAGTATAGTAATATATAAACTAGTAACATAGTCATTTATTATCATTATGAAACATTACATGCTACACATAATTGTATGTGATATACTTGCATCAATGACTGGCAGCACAGTCATATACCAGCATCACCACAAATATGTAAGTAATGCATTGTGATATGACCTTACAATGGCTATGACCTCACTAGGCAATAGAAATTTTTCAGCCCTATTATAATCTTATGGGACCACATCATATATGAGGTCCATCATCAACCAAAATGTTATGCAGTTCATGACTATATTGTCTAAGTTGGTATTAACCCAAACTAGATTGTTTTAATTTAAGATGGTAATTGTAACATCCAGAGGAACTAATGAGAAAATAACTAAAAAATAAAAGGAATGAAAATGGTGTGCTAGAAAATATTTGCTTGATACAAAAGAAGGCATTAATGGAGAAATAGAGAAACAAAAAAATATAAGACATATAGAAAACAAATAGTAAGATGGGAGATGTAAATCCTAATCATTAGTTACATTAGGCACAGATAGATTAAACACTCCAATCAAAAGGCAGATATTGGCCAAATGACTTTTTAAAAATGATTCAACTCTATGCTGTCTGCAAGAGACGCATTTTAGATTCAAAGACACAAATAAAATTACAAAAACAATTCCACTTGCAATAACACCAGAAAGAATAAAATGCTTAGAAATAAATTAAACAAAAGAACTGCAAGACTTGTACATTGAAAGCTATGAACCATAGTTGAAATGAATTAAAGACCTAAATCAATGGAAAAGCATCTCATGTTCATGGATTGAAATACTTAATATTGTTAAATTGGCAATACTCTCCAAACTCATCGACAGAATCAAAACAATTCCTATTCCAATCCCAGCTGCCTTTTTTGCAGAAATTGACAAGCTGGTCCTACAATTCATATGAAAATACAAGAGATCCCAAATAGCCAAAACAACCTTGATAAAGAAGAATAAAGTTGAGGGACTCAGCTTTCCCAATTTCAATGCTTACTACAAAGCTACAGTAATCAAGACAGACATATAAAAACAGACACATCAATCAATGGAATAGAATTCAGAGTTCAGAAATAAGCATTTATAGTCAATTGAGTTTTGAAAAGGAAGACAAGATAATTCAATTGGGAATATTAGCATTTTCAACATATGGTGCTTAATATTCACATGTAAAAAAATGAATTTGGATTCCACCATACAAAAAAATTAACTCAAAAGTGGTCAAAGGCTTAAATGTAAAATCTAAAACTATGAAACACTTAGAAAAAAATAAGTGTAAAACTTTTATGACCTTGGATTAGGCAATGGTTTACTTATATGCATATCATATCTAAAGCACAGAAAAAAATACGTAAACTCGACTTCATCAAAATTAAAACTTTTGTGCATCAAAGGGCAGCATCAAAAAAATGCAAAGAAAATTTGCAGAATAGGAGAATATATTTCCAAATCATACAGCTGATAAGGAACTTATGTACAGACATATAAAGAACTCTTACTACTCAACAGTGAAAAGACAAATGACCAGATTTCTTAATGAAAAAAGATTTGCATAGATGTTTCTCTAAAGGAGATATACAATTGGCCAATAAGCACATAAAAAGATGCTCAACATCGTAGTCATAAGGGAAATGCAAATCAAAATAAAAAAATACCATGTCACACCCCCAACAGGATGGATATAATTTTTTAAAAGACGATAACAAGGATTGGCACAAATGTGGAGAAGTTAGAAAGCTTATACACTGCTGGTGGGAATGTGAAATGGTGCAGTCACTTTGCCAATCAGTTTAGCAGTTCTTAAAAAGTTAACATAGAGTGACCGTATGACTCAGATTTCCACTCCAGGTATATACCTAAGAGAACTGAAAAGATCTATTCACACAAAAACTTATACACAAATTCTCATACTTTACTCTCATACAGTACTTACAGTAGTTAAGTGGGAACATCTCCAAATGTCCCTCAACATGGATAAGCAAAATGTGATATATCCATATGATGGAATATTATTTGTCCATAAAAAAGAATAAAATACTGATACATACTACAATATAAATGAAACTTGAACACATTATAAGCGAAAGAAGCCAGTCACAAAAGAGCACATATATTATATAATTTCATTTCTATGAAATATCCAGAATACGTAAGTCCATAAAGAGAGAAAGTAGATTAGTGGTTACCAGGGGTTGGAGAGGAGGAATGTCGGGGGTCTCCTTTTAGGTTAATAAAAAATGTCCTAAGATTAGATAGTGGTGATGGTTGCACAACTCTGTGAATATACTAAAAGCCACTGAATTATACACTTTAAAATAGTGGATTTGGTGGTATGTGAGTTTTATCTCAACAAGCTGTTATTAAAAAAAAAAAAAAAAGTAAACTAAAATGGAGGAAACTTCCTTAATTCGTAGTGTATTTGCCAAAGACCTAAAACAAACATTATATGAAATGGTACAACTGTAAACATATTATAATTAAAGTCAGAAATAAAATAAGTGTTCCTGCTACACCTTTTTTATTCTTTATTTTATTTTGTTTTACTTTAAGTTATGGAATACATGTGCAGAACATGCAGGTTTGTTACATAGGCATACATGTGCCATGGTGGTTTGCTGCTACACCTTTTTATGCAGCATTGTACTAAAGACCCCAGTTCGCAACATAAAGCAAGAAAATGTCATGTAAGGAATTTTTTTAAAAAGAAATCATTGTTGGTTTATCTGAAGATCATTTGTATGGAAAATCTCAGATATTCTGTAGACAATTATGACTAGCAAGGTAAGATAGTTAGCTTCATTTCTGGATACAAGCTCAATCATGTTCCTATAAGCCCACAATAATCAATTAGAATATGTAACTGAGAGAAAGTTCCCAATCATAAAAGCAAGAAAAACTGTAAGTTACTTGGAAATAAATCCAATGAAAGATATGAAAGACCTTTATAGAGAAAATTATGAAAAGTTACCGAAGGACATAGAAGACCTGAAAAAAAATGGAGAAATATAACACATTCATGCATGGGAAGACTCAATATTATACAGATGTCAGTTCTCCCCCAAATTAATCTATAAATTCATTGCAATTCCAATCCAAATCCCAATGGAGCTTTTCATAGAGCTTGACAAACTGATTCTAACATTAATCTGAAGTACTTGAGAACAAAGAAGAGTCAAGACAAAAGAATAAGGAGAAAGAACTTTCCCAGCTAGACATAAAGATGAACTATAAAGCCGTGTGAGATTAAAATAATGAAGGCGGTATGCAGAATAGACAAATCTATCAGTGGAACAGACTAGAGAGCTCTGTGTATTTATGAGGACTTGGTGTATGTTGGAGGTGGCTTTATGTATCATCAAGAAAAGAATGATTATTCAATAAACAGTGTCAGACAATTAGCTACCTCTATGAGGGACATTTTTTATTTCAATCTTTTTGGGGTACAGGTGGGGTTTTGGTTACATAGATAAGTTCTTTAGTGGCAATTTCTGAGGTTTTGATGCACCCATCAGCCAAGCAGTGTACCCAATATGTAGTCTTCTATCCCTCACCCTGCTCCCACCCTACCCCCTCAAAGCTCCAAAGCTCATTATATCACTCTTATGCCTTTGCATCCTCATAGCTTAGCTCCCACTTACAAGTGAGAACATACGATGTTTGGTTTTCCATTCCTGAGTTACATCACTTGGAATAATGGCCTCCGGCCTCATCCAAGTTGTTGTAAAACACATTGTTTCATTCCTTTTTATGGCTGAGTAGTATTCCATGGCATATATACACCACATCTTCTTTATCCACTCATTGGCTAATGTGCACTTAGGTTGGTTCCAAATCTTTGCAATTGCGAATTGTGCTGCTATAAACATGGGTGTGCATTTGTCTTTTTTCATATAATGACTTCTTTTCCTTTGAGTAGATACCTAGTAGGGGATTGCTGGATCAAACAGTAATTCTACTTTTAGCTCTTTACGGAATCTCTATGAGGGACATTTTTAACTAGATCTCCACCTCATACCACACATAAAAATAAATTCCAGATAAATCAAACAAAACTTTAAAACTATTATAAGGAAATGTAGCTGAGTATCTTTCTGGTATGGAGTTAGGGAAAGATTTCCTAAACAAATAGCAAGATACTCATTATAATGGAAAACCCTGTCCATTTTACTACATCAAATACTAAAATTTCTGTATGCTAAAACCATTATAAAACAAAGTAAAAGTACAATATATTTGAAAAAGATAGTTGCAACAGTATAGAAATAGTACTCAGAATACACAGTACAGTACTTCTATAACTCAAAAATAAAATGACAAATGGCTGGGTGCAGTGGCTCACACCTGTAATCCCAGCACTTTGGGAAGCCACAGCAGGTAGAACACCTGAGGTCAGGAGTTCGAGACTAGCCTGGCCAACATGGTGAAACCTTGTCTCTACTAAAAATACTAAAATTAGCCAGTCATGGTGGCAGGAACCTGTAATCCCAGCTACTTAGGCAGCTGAGGCAGGCAAGAGAATCGCTTGAACCTGGGAGTTGGAGGTTGCAGTGAGGCGAGATCGTGCCACTGCACTCCAGCCTGGGTGACAGAGTGAGACTCTGTCCGAGAGAAGGAAGGAAGGAAGGAAGGAAGGAAGGAAGGAAGGAAGGAAGGAAGGAAGGAAGGAAGGAAGGAAGGAAGGAAGGAAGGAAGGAAGCAGGAGGGAGGGAGGGAGGGAGGGAGGGAGGGAAGGAAGGAAGGAAGGAAGGAAGGAAGGAAGGAAGGAAGGAAGGAAGGAGAAGAAGGAAGGGGAAGGAAGGAAGGAAGGAAGGAAGGAAGGAAGGAAGGAAGGAAGGAAGGAAGGAAAGAAGGAAGAAAAGAAAAGAAAGAGAAAGAAAGGTGACAGCCCAATTTTTTAAAACTATGTAAAAGAAAACACAAAAGATGTATAAAAGAAAACCCTAATGATTGACAAATATATGTTAAAAACGAAACTTAAATACTAAGTTGGGAAATAAAATTTTTTAATTGAATTATCTTTCACACAGATCACATTGGCCAAAAAAAAAAAAAAAAAAAAATCATTCCCACCATCCTTGTCCAGTCAGACTCACACATGCTGTTGAGGCTATAATTGGGAAAATCACCCTGGAAAATAGTTTTGTAATAACTATCGAAGTTTAGCATGCAACTATTCTATGATCTAGCATGTCTACTGTTGGGTCTATATATAGACCTAGAAAATTCTATGTGTAGCAGTGACCGTAACTGAAAAGAAAAGGCAATGACCTAAATGTTCTTCCACATGGAAATAGTTTTTAATGTGTTATATTCATATAATGGAATATTATACAGCTATTAAAATGAATGAACTAGATCTGTGAGTATCAACATAGATCAAACTCACACAGAGTATTGGGATAATAAGGCAAATTGCAGATGGTTGATAACATAGTGAATCATTTATGTAACATGTTCAGTCACACAAAAGCCACTACATATTGTCTGTAAGTACAAATACATATGGCAAAAATGGGAAAACATAAACAGAAAGCATGAAAACAAATTAATGATTATGATTGCCTCTGAGGGATGAAGAAGGAGAACTGGGACTAGAAAAGGGACTGAAGAACTTCAGCTTCATTAGTAATTTTTAAATTTTCGTATTTTATGAAAGGATGTGGGACACATATTAATATCCATGAATTCACAATAGTAGGTAAAGAGGAATCTCTTTCCTTCCTTCCTTCCTTCCTTCCTTCCTTCCTTCCTTCTTTCCTTCCTTTCCTCCCTCCCTCCTTCCCTCCCTCCTTTCCTTCTTTCCTTCCTTCCTTTCTTCCATCTTGTCTTTCTAATAAGACATAAATAATAATGGCCTCTGCTTCCTGGAATTGGGGATGGAACATGAAAATGTAAAACAAATCAATTTTTTCTTAACTCATACTCATATATATCTTGGAATAAGGATTATAAGAATCCAGGAGGCCTTCAGTGAGGAGGTGATACTTTAATGGAGTTTTGACGGGTGAATAGAAGTTCCCCTCTGTACAGGATCAAGGAGAAAGATGGAAGAAAGACATTCTAGACAAGGAGACAAGCATGTGAAAAACATCAGGAACCTAAAACAGCATGCGTATTCAGGAATGATAAGTAAATAGGCAAGGAGGGGTGCGGGGAGCTGGAGAAATAGCCAAGGACAGATCATGGAGACACTGGGGAGACAGGCTAAGGATCTCAAATTTCATCCTGTGAGCACTGGGGACTCAGGACTAGGAGCATCCTGCAAGGTAGAACCCTTCTGACCTCTGCCTGTTGTGCACCAGAGTTTAGAACAAATTCCATACCACTTTGAATAGGTAAAGGTGGGTGTGCCATTCCAGTGGAGATATCCTCCCTATTGCCACTTTCTAAAGTGCCATTTTGAGAGCAACTTTATTCATGGGGGATACAACAGACCACTTGGCACCGAGTGACCGGATACAAGCGACTAGCATCCTGCAGGAGTTTCCTGGGAATACCAGCTGTCCAATACTTGGAGACTTCAGTGCCCAGGGGATATTGTAGCCTCTTCACCAAGGAAGAGAAAGTCTTCAGTCCTATGGGGAGCTGAGCTTCAGTACAGCTCCTTCACTGGAAAGAGTGGGACAGAGAGAACTCAGTCTTCGCTAGTTTACTGTCCAGCCAGCCCAGAGTCTGCTGCTGTGGTCAGTTCAGGCCATTCTTCTCATCATACTACAAACACCAAAGGCCATAGTTAGGCTTGTATTTTTAAAGCCTAGCATCGAGTAACAGATGAATTGGAAGAAGATGGCAGGGCCACATTATGACTTCATGGGCCTTTTGGCACTGTGCCTTCATGGGCTCCTTCCTCCATAAAAACACTAGAAATTATATTTTATCATGTGTTGATATAAAGGTAAATCTATTTTTTTACAGTACTATACTATTTATTGAAAATTTTTATGCATATATAAAAAATATGCTGTTACATGTATAATAGAGACACAAAAATCATTTTAAATCTGTGGTATCTGCTGTAAAGGTGAAAATGTTAGTATTACATGTTAAAACATTTTTATTGACCTAAAAGTATAGTTTAGTTTTTCTTCTGATTTTAAAATATCTTCATAGGTTCCCCTAAAAGTATCATGGGCCATAGGTACTGTGCCTACTGTGCCTATTGGATAAGTCAGCAGCCCTGAGGACAAGACACAGCGAGACCACGCAGGAGGCATCACAACAGTCACAGGGGTCCATGCTGATGCAGTCGCCATGACGATGGAGAGGCTGGTGAGAAAGCTATTTGATGAGCTAGACTGAAGTGAATACAGATATTCTTCATGGAAAGGTAAGGATGGAGGGTGGAGGGGAAGAAGCAGAGACCCAGCAACCAGAGAAGTACCTCTGCCTCCCACATCTCATACACTATAAATGAAGACAGACAGAAGGAAGCTAATTGGAGCCATTTGCAGCCTAAATGGAACTGCTTCCTCATCCCTCCAATAGGACAGACCCACCTGGGAAACGAAGCATCCAGAGCAGCCAGTGTTTAAGGGCTTACTCGTTCAAGCACATCACTGCTAAATGAGCTCCCGGGAGAGCCTCTCATGCCATAGTGGAGACACTGGCATTCCGGAGTTCCAGAGCAGGGTCAGGGACCTGGCCCTCAGCTAAGATGCTCCGTCTGCTTCATCCTTCTGTGGGCAGGCTGCTCAGCTGGCATTGATGCCCCATGCAGAGTCCTTGCCACAACAAGAGCAGGCCACAATGTTGCCCAGACTGCTAGCTGTTGTCAGCGTGTTGCTTCTCCATGAGCTGAGTCAGCAGCTTGGGAAAAAGAGAAATGGATCCCAATTAAGGTCTGCCTCAAGCTGTGGCAGGATGTCAGCAGGTTCCTCCAGCTACCTCTACACACACACACACACACACACACACACACACCTTTCTCCTATTTTTTCTTATAAAGCTGGGTCAGCATTCACTGCCTCAAATTCTGTCACAAAACCTAAGGCTCAGCTCCCTGCAAAGCAAAAAGAAAGCAGGAATGTGAAGCTTTCTGTGCCCTCATTCTACATATGAACTTATTAATACCTTCCACAAATGTCTTGATATAGATCCCTGAAATCTCTCCCTTGCATTTCCCCAGCAGAGGTCAGGTACTTTGCCAAGGGGACTCTTGGGTACCTACCTATTGTTCCTAGGCCAAGTTTGAGCAATCCTAGTTGTTCCCAAACTTTAGTGTGCATCAGAATCACCTGGAAAGCCTGTTAAAATGCAGACTGCTGGGCCCCAGCCTCAGGGTTTCTGGTCCAGCACGTCTGGGTGTCCCAAGGACCTGCATTCCTAGCATGTTCCCAGTTGATGCTGATACGGCACCTTGGGGACCACACTTTGAGAACCACTGCCTTTACCCATTTCTAACCTTTTGCTTTTCTGCTTTTGACCTTCCGGCCTGTCCTCCAAATCCTTACCTTTCCACTGTTTCTTACGTGTCTCCTAACTTGACTTTTAACCTTGTCCTTCCACCCAAGCCCTTGGCTCCTCTGAGCTCCAGTGCAGTCATGCTACCTGTGGCCTCCATGACTAATGACTCCCCTATCCAGCTCTGCCCCAGGAAGAAGGCACCAGCTGTGGCTTTCATGGGGCCTTTTACTTTTCAATAACCCCTCTACATGATTCACCTTACATGTTGGAGAGGATTCTCTGTCCACACTAAGTGTTTGTCAGAGAATAACCAACGAGCTTTCTCTTGTGTTGAACAAGGAGATCCTGGGGTTAGAAATGCCCCCTACATCTCACTTCGGCCCCGGGGGAAGCCCTGTCTCACATATCAGGAAACTGAGCTGCACATCAGTTAGTGACTAGTCCAGAAAGAGTCCTGCTGGTTCCACGACAGAGATGAATGTCCCAGCCGGGTCTTCTGATGCCAGGTTCCCTGCTCTTCCCACTTGCAATCAACTTCTATATCTGTTGGGAATGCTTTCAGCTGCAAGTGACAATCCCCAGCTAACAGTGGCTGAAACCCACCAAGATGCATTTTTCTCATTCATGGTCATGTATTTTCTCGGAAGTCTAGAGGCGAGATGTTTTAGGTCTAGATCAGTGGTACACTGATTATCAGGGCACAGATGGCCTTTGCAATTCTCTGACCTTTATCTCAGGATCACAAGATTGCAGCCACAGTTCAGGGATAGGATTCTCCCTATGGCCATGTTAAAGCCAGTACATAGGGGCTTGCAAGACGCAGATGTTCCCCTGACTTGTTCCTCTCTTTCCTCTCTTATGAAGGAGGAAGCTCCCTCCCCAGCTGATTTCCCCTTACACCCATTAGCCAGAACTAGACAGGCAGGGAAGTTCTGCTATCAAAGAGAAAAGATGGTGATAGCTTTGTGGCAAGCAACCAAGACAGTGTACCACGGCATCCTCCTGAAATAAGTGTCCCACAGGATTCTGGGAGCTTCTGGACGGCCAACACATTCAAGCCTATTGAACTATAAAACCACTCATCTGTGCCCTAGTCCTCTTTCTATTCTCAGTGTCTGACACACCAAATCTGTGCATTCAACACACATCAATTCATTCCCATGTGCCTGCTATGTATCAAACACTACAGCAGGCATTGGACCAGCATGGCATAGTAGAAAGAGCAGGGGCTTTAGAATCAGACTGGATTGTCTTCAAACTTCACCATTTTCAAGCTGTGTGACCTCAGGCAAGCCGCTTCACCTCTCTGTGCCTCACTTTTGTCATTGCAGAATGGTAATGAAGACTTAACACACATCAGGCACAGGACACATAGTCATTCAGTGGATGAGAGCTAATGATAATGACCTAAGAAGGGTGGCACATGGCACACTGGCCATACCCTCAATTAACACACTACCAAGTCTCAGGACTCACAACCCAGCGAAAGAGACGGACAGCGAAACACATAATCACAGCATAATGGGACAGGAGTGGAGATGGCACTAAAACAACACAGAGGAGGGGGCAGCCAATGCATCTACGCACTCACCACAGCTTTCCCACACAGCACCTTAGCAAGCAGGTCCGATCTATCTCACCACTGGGGAGGGACAAAGGGATGAGTCACCATCATGCAGAGTTCCAATTCCTTTGGAAGGCCACCACAAAAAAACAGAACGGGGCCAGGTGTGGTGGCTCACGCCTGTAATCCCAAGACTTTGGGAGGCCTGGGTGGGAGGATGGCTTGAGGCCAGGAATTTTAGACCAGCCTGGGCAACATTGTGAGACCTCCTCTTTATTAAAAAAAATAAAAATAGGCCGGGCGCGGTGGCTCAAGCCTGTAATCCCAGCACTTTGGGAGGCCGAGACGGGTGGATCACGAGGTCAGGAGATCGGGACCATCCTGGCTAACACGGTGAAACCCCGTCTCTACTAAAAATACAAAAAACTAGCCGGGCAAGGTGGTGGGCGCCTGTAGTCCCAGCTACTCGGGAGGCTGAGGCAGGAGAATGGTGTAAACCCGGGAGGCGGAGCTTGCAGTGAGCTGAGATCCGGCCACTGCACTCCAGCCTGGAGGACAGAGCGAGACTCCGTCTCAAACAAAAAAAAAAATAAAATAAAATAAATAAAAATAATAAAAATAAAATAAGCTGGGGATGATGGTGTGCACTTCTAGTCCCAGCTACTTGGGAGGCTGAGGCAGGAGGATCACTTTAGCCTGGGACGTTGAGGATGCAGTGAGCAAGATCATGCCACTCCATTTTTCAGTTGAAGAAACAGAGGCACAGGGAGGTAATACATTTGAACCCCAGGCCCCAGCTCTGGAGCCTGTGTTCTCACCATTACGTTACACTGCCTCCCTGAGATGGGTTTCAAGGCATCTTCCCTGCTCAAGGACTCTGTCTGGAAGATGCCATTTGTTTACATGGGGGATAGCCAGGTGAGGCTGGATTTGAATATATTCCCACCATGAAGCAGCTGGCAAGGCCTCATCACACCTCCACTCCCTGCCTAGCCCAGATAGGAGGGGGATGCTCCATTCTGTACCTCCAAGGGGATGTGGGCAGAATGGCATGGGCCTAAGTGATGCCAGTGGTACCTCACCTCTTGGCAGTATTGCTTCTTCATTGTCGTTGAAGTCCTGCATTCCCAGGCCATGCTGCAGGATCCTTCATCCCTTTCCTGGCCCCTCTTCTATGCCAATTTCTGGCCTGGGTACCAGATACAGGAATACATGTACCAGACTCAACCTCAGCCCCTGAAGGGCTCAAGATCTAGGAAAGAACACAAAAGACTAATGTTTGCAAGGCTGTCTGCAGAAGCGTAGAGGAAGACATCTCACCCAGCCTTGGAGAAATGATGGTTAGGGGAGTCTACAGTGAGATACTGCAAGATATTGCATGCTGGCTCATGAACAGAGCCCAGCCAGGTGAAGCATTTGGGAGAGGTGATAATAATAACAGCAAACACTTACTGTGGCAGGCGCCTGTCTAAACACTTCACTGAATTAATTCACCAGGACTCAGAAACAACCCAGTAAGGTAGGTGATACGATTTGGCTGTGTCCTCACCCAAATCTCCCATAATTCCCATGTGCTGGGGGAGGAACCCAGTGAGAGACAATTGAATCATGGAGGCAGTTTCCCCCATACTGTTCTCACGGCAGTGACTAACTCTCACAAGATCTGAGAGTTTTGTAAGGGGAAACCCCTTTCACTTGTCTCTCATTCTCTTGCCTGCTGCCATGTAAGATGTGTCTTTCTCCTTCCACCATGATTGTGAGGCCTCCCCAGTCATGTGGAACTGTAAGTCCATTAAACATTTTCTTTATAAATTACCCAGTCTTGGGTGTATCTTTATCAGCAGTGTGAAAATGGACTAATACAGTAGGTATGCCTATCATCTTCATTTTACAGATAGGAAACTGAGGCACAGAGAAGTTAAAGAGCTTGTTCAATATCATTGAAATAGTAGATGGTGAAGCCAGCATCTGGTTCTGGCCTCTGGGCTCTCAACCTCCACACCATGCTGGAGAGTGTTCCCTGCTGAACAGCAGCTCCTACAAAGGCCTGAGCAACTGGCAGAAGGGTCCACCCAGGGCAGCCAACAGTGGTGAGGCTGGAGAGACCAGCAGTCGACTTTTGTTCACTGACACAGCTCTGGAGTGGGCTGACAGCAGTCCAACCATGCACCATGCGGGAAAGCCGGTCAGTTCTCTCCACTCCCCTGGCTGATTGACAGCAGACCCATAGACTCAATCCCCAAAGACCTAACCCTGATTCCAGCCCCAGCCTTAACTCCAGCTCAGTTTCTGCAAAACCTTCCCCAGTTAATTACATGCGTGGAGACCATACAACCAACCAGGCAGTTTTCCACACTCCCTCCTCACTCTCTGCTCTCACCCTTGCCTGGTCTGGTACCCATAATGCATTTTCACAACTTATGTATGCCCTTTTTGGGATCTTTTAATATCTCTCCTCAAACCACACCTGGCTAATTTGCTAAGCACTGAACCAAAATCCAGAACTGCCCAGCAGATAAATTAAGGAACAACTGTTTCCCTTTCAGGAAGACTGACCACAAAAGTCACCAAACAGCAAATTCTTTTTCAATGCCAGTGCAATACAGAAAGATTCTATTTTTAAATCAATCCACAAATGTTTGTCCTATTGATTTTGTTGATTTGTTTATATACACCCTGTCTCATTCCACTAAAAACAAAAAAGGCTTGGGCAATTTTCAAAATACATGTAACCAAATATAATAAATAGATGTAGAGTCAGGACAAAGAAAAGCAAAGGTAGGAAATAAAATAATGCAAGGAGTTTTATTCAGCTTCAAAATATCCTGCACGGTTTGTTTTGGTTGGGTAGCTTGCTGGGTTTGAGCTTCCTGGTGGCCAAGGCAAGGACAGGTGCATTCATTAAACAGATTCCTAGGGCTCCACCATCAGCGGGGGGCCTGCCATTCACCCACCCCTGATGACACAGTTGCTTATCTTTGAACATAGATGGGCAATGGTCCCCAAGGCCCAGACAAGCCACCTTCTCGACCAGCGATGTCCCCTCCCCTGGGCTCCTAGAAGTTCTTACTCTTAAGATAAGAAGGGGTGGGCTATCCTCTTTTGAAGCCTCCTAGGTTCCAGGCATTTTGCCAAGTACTGTATGTGTCTTAACTTACCTAATGCCCCCCCTGCGAGGTTCAAATCTCCAGCTCCAACATCTACTTGGAACCCAGGTTCTTCCAAAAATTATTGGTTACTTAGATGTCTCAAAGTCACATGGAACTCACTGTGTCTAAGTTGACCCCTCACAGTCTCCCCATCCACTCATCCAATCTCTTTCCTGTGTTTTGGGGCTCAGCGAATGGCACCACCATCCGGTGGCTCAGGCCAGACCTGATGAGTCATCCTTATATCTGTCATGCCCATAAAACACCCATAAAACACCTACTACCAAGTGCTGCCAGCCTTACCTCCTAAACAGTTCCTGAAGCCCTCACTTCTCTCGACTGCATCTGCACCTCCCTCCCTTGATCAGCCACCTCCTCTTGTGTGAGCCCCTCCAAGAACTTCTCACCCTGGCTCCTCACATTAACTCTGGTTCCTCTAATACACCCTTCACTCTGCAGCCAGAATAATCTTGTCAAGACACAAAACACATCTGACCTCAGCAATCCTGATTAAAACCCCTCACTGGCTTCCCCTTACTCTTAAGATGTAGACCACAGCCCTCAGAGTGGAGAACAAATTGGCCCCTGTCCATCTCTCCGATTGTACTGCAAATCACAGCCCTATTGGCTCTTCTCCAGGCTCACTGGCCACCTCCTCCTTCACTGTGCCTGGGACACTTCTTCATGCCATTCTGCTCATGCATCAGCTCTTCCTAGCCATCACCTCCTTTGGGGAGCCTTCCCTGACTCCCATCACTAGTCAAATCCTGCTTAAGCTTTCCTCGTGCCCAACACCTTCCCTTTGAGGCCCTCATCCCACCTGGGAGGATGGGAGACCCACAGGCTGGCCTCAGTGTCTGCACTTACACCCTTTCCATAATAAGCAGTTGATTAGCCCTTGATAATATTTGTTGAATGTTGTTGAATGAATAGATTAGAGGCTTGTCATAGACCAAATGATGGCAGCTAAAGATATCAGGACCTAATCCCTGGAACCTGTAAATGCGACCGTATTTGGAAAAGGGTCTTAGCAGATGTGATTAGGTGAAGGATCTTGAGATGGGCAGATTATCCTGGATTATTCGGTAGGCCTTAAATGCCATCACATGTATCCTTATAAGAGAGAGGCAGAGGGAGACTTGAGACACAGAAGCGAAGGTGATGTGAGGACAGGGCAGAGAGAGATTGGAAGACACTGGCCTTGAAGACTGGAGTGACAAAGCCACAAGACTAGAAGTGCCACAGCCACCTGAAGCCAGAAGATGCAAGAAGCAGATTCTCCCCTCGAGCTTCTGGAAGGAGCACAGCCCTGCACATACCTTGATTTCAGCCTATTAGTAGCCAATTTGGACTTCCGGCCTCCAGAACTGCGGAAGAATAAATGTGTGTTGTTTTAAGTCACTAAGTTTGCAGTAATGTGTTACAGCAGTCAAAAATGAGGCTCATAGATGATGAAACCCAAGCTCAGAGAAGCTAAGTTATTTGCTCAAAGTCACATGGCTAGTCCAGTCCTGCCCTCCCCTCAATCTTCTCCAGGAAGCTATTTAGAGAAAGCTGACTTTTCCAAAATGAAAACCCCAGTGGGGCTGAGGTTACTTGGGAACAATGAGAGCTCACAGCCCCCAGACCAGGTATGGGGAAACTGGTCCCTCTCAGCACACATGGAGCCAGCCAGGGTCCTGGCCTCTTCTCCGTCTCTTGTTCTGAGGATGCAGATCCCAGCTTATCCCCTCACCTCAAACTCCAGGAGAGGACCCTTCTCAGGACTTGATTATTCCCAGCACAGTCCCTCAAGAAGCTGGGCAATGCAGCCAGGAATTACCCAAAAGCTCTGGCTTAATCACTCCTGAGCCACGAAGACCGCTTGCTAATGTCTCCCTTCAGAAAGTTCCAGGCCCCTGCCTCTTTGTTTCCTCCTTCCCTTGCTCCTTTCCTTCTTGCCACTCCTGGCATCATACAGAGAGTGAAGCCAGTATGGATTTCACCTTGGTAGCCGTCTTGCTAGGGGAAGCTAAGACAAGAACAGTGCTACAATGAGCTGAGCACAACACGCCCCAGGCACATGCTAGGTGCTCTCACATGGCACACCTCAACAGGCTCAACAGCCAGGCAAGATAAGTGGTACCCATCTTGCTGTTGGGGAAACTGTGGCTTAAAGAGACCAAGAGCTCAAAGTTACCCAGCTAGGAAGTGGCCAAGTTGGGATTCAACCAGGTCTGCCTGACTGCAGATCTAGTGCTTTTCCCACCCACCCCACGATCCCCAGTCCCAGTCCAGGAGAAACTGCTTCTGCCTTAATAGAGAAGACACCCAGGGGCCCGCTTTCTCAGCCTGTCTCCACCAAGTCTTCTGCCCTGAGTTTCCATTTATCCATCCAAAAAATGAAGCAACCACCCAACCTAGCCCAAGTCCACTCAAGGCAAACTCATGCAAATCAAATGCAATAATAGATGAGGAGCTGTTTTGAAAGTAAAAGTTCCGTGCCTGGGATTATTATTGTAAATACTGTATACTCAACTCTTGATTTCCCACACTAATGGGAGGGAGCAGTGGCGCAGATAATTAAAAATGCATTTATATTTGGCTCTGGAATGTGTTTTTGTTGTCATATTCGGAGATGACTGGGTCTGATGTTCTGGGAATTCAGTGTGACTTCATAATCCTTCTGAAAAAAAAAAAAAAGAGGAAAAGAATAACAAATGCTTGTCCCGAGAGCAACCAGAAAACCATCCCGTGCTCAGTCTCAGCTGGTCTCCCTGTCTCTGCTAAGAATGGGAAGTGTCACCTCCAAGGTAGACACAAAGGCACCCAGCCTGGCAGAGCTTTGAAATAAACGACTATTGTTACTTTAAACCAGTGGATTTTCAGATGGTTTGTTATGCAGCAGCATTTAACTACTACACCCCCAATTCCACATTCCCAGGAGGTCTGTGTCCTCTCCAAGATTTCTATGAATTCCTGGTCACTTTAGAGTCCAACTTCTTTTAGTCCTTCCATCTGTCCCCCCACTCCTTTCCTCCCACACTCTTCCTTTCCCAGACCTGAAACCATCTCTTACCCCTGATACTTCCTAAATAACTTACAAGGTTTTTGTGAGTGTAACAGACTACTGAGAATCTGGAGGCGATGGAGGAGTGTTCCTATCACAGAATCTCAGATGACTTTCAGTTGGATGCTAAAAATCTCTGTTCTTAAAAAAATATTTGTTCCCCTTCACCAACAACTTTCTTCCTTAGCTTTGGTCTCCTGCCAGTTTGCCTCCTCTCTCCCTCTATCTGTTTCTCCTCTCTTCTCTGTTCTTCCACACCTCCAATTTCCCATGCGTATCATCGGCTAGCAGTTTAGCTATCTGCCATTTCCAGACACTTCATGCTCTCTGAGTCTTATCTTCCACTCCCAGAAGATTGTCAAAGTATTTTCCAAAACAAAGATAGTTTCCCCTAAGGGGATTCTGATGCCAGATATTCAACTAATAGTTGCACTTTCTAATCCTGCTGCATAAGTGAGGGAGGATACTTCCAGTTGTCCATTGAATATTCATTCTTTTCTTCCTTCTTACCTTCGGTTTGTTCATTTTATTCAGGGGAGTTAATTTTCCTGCCTCCTTTGCAGACCAGAGTGGACATGAGACATGGTTATGGTCCTTGAGGTGTAAAGAGAAGTCTGCTGGGGACTGATGAGAATGTCCAACTTTTCCTGAGACAAGTGCCACCCCGTCCTCTTGCTTTTTCCTGTCTAGGACACAGACCCAATGTCTGGCAGTGCAGCAGCCATCTTGCCACCATGAAGACGAAAGCCACATGCTCAGGACAGCAGAGCAGAAAGACAGAACGGGTCTGCACTCTTGACTTCCTTCAGCTGCACCTGGACTGCTTAATTCTGGACGCCACGTTCAGGGCAAAAAATAAACTCCTGTATGTTGGGTTTTCATCTCTTGCATCTGAATGCAATCCTATGCAATCCTCCCTGATTCAATAAGTAATTACATTTTGATTTCAAAAACCCTTCCTTTCACCACTGCTGCTTCAGGTAAACGGATGGTGCCGTCAACCACTGACTATAGGTTAAACAAAGCTGCTAATGATGTCAATTAAAAGTGCTCAAGTAATATCACCTGCAACGATTGAGTGTTGTCTCTAAGTGGAAAAGAACAGCTGGGAACCCCACGCTCATCTCAGAATAGCACTAACCTGAGCCCTCCTGAGGGCAGAGATGGTGCCCTTGTTCGTTCAGTCTCCCTGTGACATGCCGGGCCCTGAGGGGACTCAGAGCTCGTGAGTGGAAAGGGAATGAGCCACAGAGTGGACTCGGAGCTTCCTGAGCAATCTTTTTGGTATGGGGTGGCCCTGCGGAGGTGGGTTTCTTTAGACGCTAGGCAGACAGGCAAACCCCATGGAAAGCGACTTGGCAGGACTTTAGACCTCACACCTGGCTGTTATCCCAGCTCAGCCATCTGAGTAGGCAAATAACCTTGGGTGGGGACAATATTTACCCTACAAACTTCAGCCTTCTCGACTGCAAACTGATGACATTAATCACACCGTCTTACACAGTCATGAGCATTACCCGAGATGACCCGTGCAGGGCATTTACTACCTGCTCACAGTAAGTGCTCAGAAAACGCCCGCTTTACTACCATTACCTGCAAGGAGGTCATTTCAGTGCTGGATTCGGGAAGGAGACATAGACTAAATGGGTAACAGTCACTCAGCAGAGGAGGCCCCATCTGGGCTCTGCAGGGAGGTCAGCCAGCAGCAGTCATAGGGCTGAGTGACTCCCTACTTGCAGCAAGAGCAACTTGCTGACTCTCGGGTGCTCCTGTCCCCTGGTCAGACCCTCCTCATCACCCCGATGTGTCAGGATTCATCTATCTGTCCACCTTTCTCATCAGCCTGGGAGTCACTCTCTGTACCTCCAGGGTCCAGCACATAGTAGGTAACAATGAGTGTTTATTGAAGGAGGAAGGGACAGCTAGCCAGAGGCAGTGGATCTGGAAGTGGCGGGCCAATCTGAGCTCCCTTCAGGCTCCCTAAAAAGAGGACCTAATTCTAAGGGACTCTGGAAGTTGCTGAGGTCTTCCACAAGAGTGGAAAGGGATCACGGCAGTGGGGACAGAGGCAGAGAGACTCAGGATGGGGACAGCAACCAATCCCAGCCATGTAGCTGGGTTCTCAGCCAGAGAAGACTGAGATCTGCAGGACAGACTCTGAACAGGAAAGTGAGCATCTGATTCTCCCCAGGGGTGGAGAGAGAGCATGAGATTTGGTGCCTGTAGCCTGGACCTGCCTCTGGTGTCCCCTTGCTGTGGAGTTGGGGCAGCACAGCCCCTCTCCAGGCCTCAGTTTCTCTGTGTGTAGAACCAACAATTGAGTTGGGTGACCTAGGAAGGCTCACCCAGCTCTGACCACCTGGAATCTGGGAATGGGCTGCTCTTCTAGGGCTGGATAGAGGCTCTTGCCAGAGTCCTTAGCCCCAGGCCTATCGCGTGCTGCACCGAGGACCCCTGAGGGGAACTCTGACCTTATTAGGCACCTGCTCACCAACGCCCCAGGACTCCATCCCAAGAAGACATCAGAAAAAAAAAATCAGAAATGAGAGGAAGAAAACATGAATAAACACAGTACCTGCAACTTCCTGCTCTAAGAAACTATGGATCTAGAGGGGCCTTTGCTCCCTCCCTCCTTCATTCTCTCATTCATTCAGTCAGTCAGACAGGCAATAGCTCATCAGACCTCGAGTGGGTCCTGTTGGTTCCGGGCCCTATGCTGGGCACTGGAGACAGTGCCACGAGGAAGATCCTGCAGAAGCCCACAGTCTAAAAGTGAAAACAGACCACGGGACCGACAATTCGGATCTGGAGCAGTAGGGGGTGCAATTGGTGGCAGGAGGCAGGCTCTAGTGATAAGGAATGAGAGGAGATGCACCGGCCAAGCCAGAGCCTTCAGCACAAAAGCATCCTGGGAAGCCCCCTTAGTCCCACGTAAATGGGAACAGCTGATCACCCTCTTTGGAGGGGGTGCTCCACACCTCCAAGCCTGTAACAGAGGAGATGATGGGGCAGAGGAGGACCCTTCAAGAGAGGGAAACTCACAAGGGGCGGTGGAAGAAGGCAGATGGAGTCATTTCTTCCCTCTACCTCCTGGGCTCTGCCTCTAGGTGAGGTCTCCCTGTGCCCTGACCAGGTCTGTGAGCTCCACCTTCTGCGTCTTGAGGTCAAGAAGGCCCTATAGCAGGCAGCAAGTGGCAGTGGAGTTTTTCAGCATCTTTCCACATCCACTGACAGCCCAGTGGGCAGAGTGTGTGCTGGCTCCCCCATCCACTGCTGCCTTTCCTGGCATCAGTCCCCAGGGCCAGACGGGGTCTCTGGACCCAGAACCCCGCTGGTCACTGCCCAGGCTTGGAACAGCAACCCTGGTCAGGGCTGCTCCTCACTGGTGCCAAGCCCTGCTTCACAACCCCAGATCCTTTGCCCGCCTTGGGGGAAAGCAACCCACATTGGCCCCCACTTCTGCCGGGCTCCTGCTGCACTTTGATATATTGGCCTAATATTCCCGGAATTATATTTTGCTCGGTGTTCTTTTTCTTAAACGGCCCCTGGGAGGCCCCATGACTTTGCTCTGAGCATGTGGTGCTACTGTCATTAAGTCACCCCTGAAGAATCCTGCACAGCCATGATGACACCCGAACCGGGGCCTAGGAGGATGCAGAGACAGGCACCCAGCAGCTGAGAAGGCGTTGGGCTGGCGACCTTGGAAGTTTCACCCATCCAGGGAGCTGGGAGCGCATTAGCACGTTCATCCTCACCCTGTTTCCGGAGTGGCCAGCTTTCACACCTGGCTCAGCTGAGGAGGCAGCGGGAGACCTCCCTGCTGAGGGGCCCAGCTCTACTCACCCTCCTCTTGACTTGGTTTCCCTCTTCCTGTTTCCAGGGTCTCTGGTTTTTGGAATTCTTCATATGTCCTTTTTACCCTTCTCCTCCTCTGCTCCAGAGAGCTCAGGGAAGCACTGGCCCTGGAATTAGTGGGAATGGGGTCCATGCCAGGCCCCGTACTCAGTGCCCTGCAGCCATGAGCAGGTCCCCCAGGCTTTCAGCATTTCACTTTGCTCTTCTTTAAAATGAGGGTGCAATTTTCTGCCTTGCCCATTTCTTAGGCATTAAATATTTAATGAGCAGCTACTATGTGCTAGGCAGTATGCCATGCTCCCTTGCCATAATGCTATTGTAAAAGTTAATTAATAATAGCAGCACAACAACCACCAACCTATGATGTACCAGACCCCTTGCTAAGCAAGCATTTCCCCTCCTTCACTTTCTGCTTCACCTTCCTTGTCACCTTCCTCGTCACCATTCTCATCACCAACCTAGCCCACATGTACCAGCTGTGTGCCATGTGCACTACTCTAAGTTAATTATGGATATTAACCCTTTTAATCCATGTAACAATGCTGCGAAGGATATACTGCCAGGATCCTTATATTGCCGGTGAGAAAGCTCAGTCTCAAAGAGGTAATACGACCCACCCCAGGTCACACGGCCTCTCAGTAGCGAGGCAGGATTTTGAATCCAGGTCTGACTCCCAAATCCATGCTCTTAACCACTATATTCAACTGCTTCCAACATCAAATAGCATATGTGAAGGTGCACGGAGCATTATGCTAAGGTGAATGTCACAATTCTCAGTCAAGGCAGCAGCAATGCCAGAAGACTGAGACACACCTCTGCCTCCCTCACAGCACTCAGAGTGGTGTCTTGAGGCCATTCATACCCAGATTCAACCCTGACTCTGCTACTAATCTGCTGTGCTGACTGGGCAAGTTCCTTCACCTCCTGGAGCTTCAGTTTTCCCATCTGTAAAATGGGGTTAATGATACCAGCTTCTCCAGGTTGCTATAAAGGTGGCATGAAATATAAATCTGTGTATGAGCCTAGCACACTGGCTGGTATGCAGACTCTCGATGAGAGTGGCTTCTTTTCCAACCCTTTCACAGTCCAGACCCCTTTGTCCCAAGGTAACCACAGTGTGGTGCCATTCACACCCTAGCATTCCCTGTGGGATCAGGCTGAGGCTGAGTTTTACCTGAAGCCAAGAGCTTTGCTGGCTCCTTTCCCTGCCCTGTGCTGCTTTCTTTGCTCCCTTACAGTGAGCACCCTCCCTCAGTAAGTCACATGCCCCAAAGCCCTGTATTCAGAACCCTGACCTAAGGCCAGCTGCACAAGAAGAAGGCATTTCAGTTGGCAGCAGGAAGGGGAAAGACGCAGGGGGTGGGCAAATGAGCTTGGCAGCCTCTTGGCCTTGCCACCACCGAAAAGGATTGAGGAGGCTGGGCATGGTGGCTCACGCCTGCGATCCCAGCACTTTTGGAGGCCGAGGCAGGCGAATCAGCTGAGGTGAGGAGTTCAAGACCAACCTGGCCAACATGGCAAAGCCCTGTCTGTAGTAAAAATACAAAAATTAGCCAGGCGTACTAGTGCATGCCTGTAATCTCAGCTACTTGGGAGGTTGAGGCAGGAGAATCACTTGAACCCGGGAGGCAGAGATTGCAGTAAGCTGAGATCGCACCACTGCACTCCAGCCTGGGTGACAAGAGCAAAACTCTGTCAAGAAAGAAAAGAAAAGAAAGAAGGAAGGAAGGAAGGAGAAAGAAAGAAAGAAAGAAAGAAAGAAAGAAAGAAAGAAAGAAAGAAAGAAAGAAAGAAAGAAAGAAAGAAAGAAGGAAAGAGAGAGAGTGAAGGAAGGAAGGAAGGAAGGAAGGAAGGAAGGAAGGAAGGAAGGAAGGAAAGAAAGAAAGAGAGAGAGAGAGAGAGAGAAGGAAGGAAGGAAGGAAAGAAAGAAAGAAAGAAAGAAAGAAAGAAAGAAAGAAAGAAAGAAAGAAAGAAAGAAAGAAAGAAAAGAAAAGAAAAGAAAAGAAAGAAGAAAGAAAGAGAGAGAAAGAAAGGAAGGAAGGAAGGAAGGAAGGAAGGACGGAAGGAAGAAAGAAAGAAAGAAAGAGAAAGAAAGAAAGGAAGGAAGGAAGGAAGGAAGGAAGGAAGGAAGGAAGGAAGGAAGGAAGGAAGGAAGGAAGGAAGGAAGGAAGGAAGAGAGAAAGAAAGAAAGAAAGAAAGAAAGAAAGAAAGAAAGAAAGAAAGGAAAGAAAGAAAGAAAGAAAGAAAGAAAGAAAGAAAGAAAGAAAGAAAGAAAGAAAGAAAGAAAGAAAGAAAGAAAGAACGAAAGAAAGAAAAGAAAGAAAGAAAGAAAGAGAAAGAAAAGAAAAGAAAGAGAAGGCTTGAGGAGCCCAGACCAGGACTCTGGGGTGGGAAAACGTGGTTCTGAGGCAGGAAAACCACAAGAGCCTATGGGTAGTCAACCTGTCAGCTCCCCTGTGGGACACCTGCCAATTCCCATGCCTGGGCTGCCACAGAGTGTGCAGAGGTGCTGGCTCAGCTGACCCCACCCACCAGTGGAGAAAATGTTCACACTGTGGAGTATCCCTGCAGGAGGTGCCTCGGCTCTGGGGCCCTGGCAGGAGGCCCCAAGCTGGTCAGAGAGGCCTCCTCCAAAAGAAAGGGTGGACAAGTAGTAAAGATGAAGATGGCATCCCGTGTGTGACAGCTGGGTTGAGGCTGCCCAACACTTCCCTACCTGGTCACACTCCACACTGCGACCTTGGTTAAGGTACCTGACCCTTCTCCATTCCCTGCCACAGAACTCAGGGGAGCACTGGAGCCAGAACCAGTGGGAGTGGGGTCCACACCAGGCCCTGCATTCTGTGCCATGCAGAGGAGGTCGAGCCCCCAGCCTTTCAGCATCTGGAGTTGCTCCTCTTCCCTCTCTTTATTTGTTCATTGAACAAATATTTTTCCAGCACTGACCATGTGCCAGGCTCTGTACTAGGTCTTCACACCCAGATACAGGAAGCAAGTAACAGTAATAACAGCGACAATGAGACCCAGCCTCCTCCAGATGATAGCATGAATGGTGATCAAGATCTAGACCTGCATGTGAGTCCCCCTGCTACTTTCCTAGCTGTATGATCTTCGGCACATTGCTTCACTTCCCCGTGCCTCAATTTCCTCCTTGTAAAATGGAAGAGATAGACTGTGTCTGATGGAGAAGAAATGGGATCACCCAGTCCAGGCTTTCAGCACAGCACCTGGTCCATGGTGAGGTCTCATTACATGGCGGCCATTTCTCTTACAGTCCCACAAAGCAGGGGCTTCAGACAGAGCTTGAAGAGGTGAGAAGGGATCTGGAGTGACTCCTCCTCTTGCTCTTTTCCATCCTCCCTATTGTGGCCCTAACTCAGGCCTTGTCATCCCTTACAAGGAATTTCCCCCCAGCCTCCCTGCCTCTGGCCTCATCCCATCCAATTTGTCTGCAACACGGCCACCAGGTTGATCAACACCAAATTGCAGGTTGCCTTGGGATCACGTCACTCCCTGGGCCTCCTCCTACATGCACAATAAAGTCCACACTGCTCAGCGGGCCCTCAAGATCCTCAAGGGCTGAGGCCAGCATTGGTGCTACCTCCTGCCGCTTCTCACCTCCCACCAGCCTTTCCCACGCCTGCCACCTAAGGTCTACTTCACTGCCCAGGGCCTCTGGAAAGACGACACCCAATGGTTATCTGAGCGGGCTAGAGGCCAGCTCACATGGGCATGGAGGCCCATACCTCGAGTTTCTGGGACCTGGAGAAATTGGGGTTACAGCAGGATAAGGGGCTTCATATGGAAAGGGGTAACTCTGGAGGCTCCAGGCGAGAATCCTTCCTGGCCTCTTCCAGTTTCTGGTGGTGGCCGGCAGCCTTGTCATTGCTTGGCTGGTAGCTGCATCACTCCAATCCCTACCTCTGTCATCACCTGACCTTCCCTGTGTCTCCGTGCCTGTGTCTTCAGTTGGGGTTCTCATAAAGACACCAGTCATTGGATTTATGACCCACCCTAATCCAGCATGATTCAGTATTAACTTGATAACATCTGCAAAGACATTATTTCCAAGTAAGTCATATTTGAAGTTCCAGGTTCACATGGATTTGGGGGAGACACTATTCAGCCACATACAATGGTATTATTCCCCCATTTTCTAGAAGAGGAAACTGAGACACAGAAAGTGACTTGCTCGAGGTCATGTGGCTTCGTAAGTGGCAGGTCCAGGATCCGTGCTCCTGTCTGCCTGACATCAAGACCTGCCCTACTCACCCCACCGCCCGAGAACTCCGAGGACCTCAGTCATCACTGTCACTTATTGATGTGCCATTTGACATCCATTCTTCCATTTAACCCTCAAAACAGTCTTCTGGGACTGGAGACATCATGCTTGTTTCGTAGACATCAGCTTAGAAAGGCTAAGTGGCTTGCCCAAGACCACACAGCAAATTAGGGAAACAGCCAGGATTAGAACTGAAGTCAACCTGACTTCAGAATCAAGGGCTTACCCACTACGGCCTTGAAACACTTTGATTTGTCTCTTTGCTTTGTGACCATTTAAATCTGGAGGAATCACACATCACAATCCCTGCCACTCAAAGGCCGTTTTCCAGAGTCAGAGATCCTCCCCACCTAGTCCATGTTGAAGGGGCTGTTCCATCCCTAGGGGCCTGGGAGGGGGATGTGGATCGGAGAAGCCACCTCCCCCATCCACATTTACACACACTCACACTCACACACCCACACTCACACACACTCACACTCCTCTGCCAGCCAGCCATCTCCCAGAGCCAATTAACAAGGCTGGGTGGTCTCAAGGGAGCCCCACAGGGTGATAGACTTATTGATCGGCTAGAGTTGCGGAGTGTCAGGCAGGAGAGAGGAGTCATTTAGGCAGTGTTCTCTCTTTCTGAGTGCGGCAGGGACTCCGGGGGTGGAGAGTAAGTTGTATTTACTGTGACGATAATTGAAAGGCAGCAGCAGCCACCCCACATTGTCCCCGACAATACCTAATTGGTGGACCAAAAACTGCAGGAGAGCTGGGGCTGGGGCTGGGGCTGGGGGTGGGGAGAGGGAGAAAGAAAGTTAATATAGCCCAGAATCAATAGTGAAAGCTTTCACAGTGTCAGGCACAATAAATGGAGCTGAACGACTGGAAGCTGCAGAAAATTAGCCTCGAGGCTGACTCGGTTTGAAAGCTAAAAGCTGGTAAATGCAGAGACAGACGGGAGTTCCCGGCCGCCCCTTCTGTTGTCATGTTTTCTGGTGGCAACTGGAGGCCTGGTGCCAGCTCAGGGTGCACAGGCCTGGGGGAGGATGCATCTGATGGACTCTTATTTGGCCACCTGACAAAGGACTCAAGACATGGAAAGGCTGTGGTCACCCAAGACCTTGGCCCAATCGTGTCAGCTCACAGAGCTTTGGTTTGCTCATCTGCAGAGTGTGCACCTAGTATGGGAGTGCAGTGTCGTGTGGTGGAAATAACATGAGAAGACCAGGGTTTGAACCCCAGTTGTGCCATGTCCTCATGGTGGGACACCGGTTAGGTGGGACTTAACCCCACTAGAAAAGGAGAATTGTGATACCTCGCTGTGGAAGGCTGAGAATGGACTCCTAAAAGATATTCACATCTCAATGCCTGGAACTTGTGAATGCTACCTTATAGGGCAAAATAAAAATGGATCTTTGCAGATGTGATGAAATTAAGGATACTGAGATAGGCAGATTATCCTGGAGCATCTGGGTGGACCTTAAATGCAATCACCACTGTCCTTTATAAGAGAGTGGCAGAGAGAGATTTTAGAAAGACACACAGAGGAGGAGGTGACATGAAGATGGAGCAGAGGGTAATCTGAAGATGCTATCCTTGAAGATTGGAGTGATGCAGCCACAAGCCAAGGAATGCTAGCAGCCTCCAACACTGGAAGAGATTCTCCCCTAGAGCCCCTGGAAGAAGAACAGCCTAGCTGACACCTTGCTTTCTGCCCAGTGATCCTGATTTTGAACTTCCAGCCTCAGTAACTGTGAGAGAATAAATGTCTATTGTTAAAGATGCCAAGTTGTGGTCACTTGTTATAGCAGCCTCAGGAACTGATGCACCAGCTTTGCAGAGCTGGGAAGATGAGAAATGTGCATTAAAACAGCTGGCACATGGCAGACTTCAGAGCCGAGAGGTCACAACTCTCAAGCAATCAGCAGCTGCCAAGCTAGAGCCCAGGGCCCCGTTTTAAGGCCAAGTCTTCAGTTTCTACATGAAGCATCTGAAATTTCTCCAACAAGATTAATTGAGAAAATTATTATAATCTTTTGAGACAATAATAATTGGTCTCAGTCACCCAGGAGCTCACTGCAGCCTTGTCCTCGTGGGCTAAAGTGATTCTCCCACATTAGCCTCACAAGTAGCTGGGACTACAGATGCACACCACCACACTCAGCTAATTTTTTTATTTTTTCATTTGTGAAAACAAGGTCTCACTATGTTACCCAGGCTGGTCTCGAACTCCTGGCTTCAAGCCATCCTCTCACCTTGGCCTCCCAAAGTGCTGGGATCACAGGTGTGAGTCACTGCATCTGACGGAGAAAATTACATATTGTCTGTTTTCTTTTGCTAGAATGCAAGCCCCAAGAGGACAGGTGTCTTTATTTCGTTCACCCATATACTCAAATGCCTAGGACAGTGCCTGGCACTTAGCAAATGTTCAATAAACACTTGCTGAATGATAATAACAGAACAACACCCAAAAAAATACTCACCTAATACAAAGCAGATGCTCACAGGCTGGCAGCTGTAGTGATATTAACAAAAGGCTTTGTCTTTCCTCTCTGGGCCTCAGTTTCCTGATTTGGGGAATGATGTTGCTTAGAATAGCATAGCTCTGGAGGATTGGCCATGTGGGGAATACTCAGCGAGGGAAAGAAGAGTGCTTTGAAGATTATAAAATGTTGTCCAGAGTCCTTACCCAGCCTTCCTGCCCTCTCATGAGACTCCAACCACTCATAGCCTACTAAACCCCCTGAGATCCAGACAGTGTCCTTTGATTGCCTTCGGGGGTCAAGAATTCCCTACAATTATGTACAAAATGTTCTGTAAATATATACTCCTGCACTTCCCTTGTTAAACGCTCAATTTTTAGATTCTCAAAGAGGGCCTGTGACCTTTAAAAGATCTGTAACCCCTGGAACAATCTATCTCCTCCATCTCCAGCTATCGGGAGCCCCAGAGGCCAGCTAGGAGAGCAGCCTCCAGATTTGCATTATCACTGGCTGTGCACCAAGGCAAGACCCTCTGGGGCACATGGCACAAACACCTTACCTCTGTGAGCACAGGGTGAGAGGGCAAGAAAAGAAAGCAGTGAGGCCTGGGGAAGCAGTGAGGAATGAGGGGCTTCAGAGCACCAGAGGTCAAGGGAGAAGCCTCAGGAGTGCTGCAGATGACCTACACCTCCTCCCAAATGAGTGCCGACGGTGTACGTCTCACCTCAATTCTGCAGTAGCTTGAAGGTGGCCGTTGTGGGAATATTTATACCATGGAAACTGGGAAATGCTACAAATCAGTTTACCTTTTTATTTTCCTGGAAAACTGGCTGTTAAACATTTTACCATCACACCACTGGAAAAACCCCCCTTGGAGACAAGCCACCTATTCCAGAGCTTTGCAAGGAACTTCCCCACCATACCAGCAACCCCATGCAGGAAACCCGTGTCCAACATGCATTCATGAATATTTATTTACCAGAACTCAGCTGAGGCAGCTCCAACGCCTGCTGGATCTAGAACGGGGAGGATGGCCCATCTCACCCCAGCTTGTCTTTCCTGCGGGGCCTCAGTCCCAGCTCCACTGGCAGCAAAGGGTTAGTGGGGCCGTTTGGGCACCAGGGAACTCAGCTGGGGCTGATCTGCCCAGCATGCAGAGATGGCTCCACCAGAGACAGGCCAGCTTCGGGGTCCAGCCTCTCTCCATCCCTCTCCTGAGCCAGCATTCACTTCGCTTGACTCCCTCAAGCAAGAATCCTAACCTGGGAAGTCAGGCAGCCTGAGGCCCAGGAGGTCTTGCACTTTCCAGGTGGTGGGATCACACTTTCCACCTCCCAGCCTCCATCTCCTCCTCTGTACCCTGGCAATGAAGGGCAAGGACTGTGAGAATTAAACATGACAAAGTCAGAGAAAGCCCCAAGCCAAAACTCCCATTCGAGGTGCATCTTCCACATACCAGGAACTTGACAGATGGCATCATAATTCACCCTCCTGAAAATACCTCTGTTGTCCCTCCTTTCCAGTTGAGGGAACCGAGGCTCAGAATGAGTAAATTCCATGCTCAAACCACACTAGGAGCTGGAGGTGACTTGGAAATTAGTCCATTTCCAAGGCCTTTGCCTTCACTGGCTCGCAGCAGTGCACATGGCACATCTCCTTGAGATTCCAGCATTGCACCCTCCTCCCACTTGCCATAGAGACCACACACCTGCCCCCCAGTTCAGCGGCTCCAGCCATGTCCCTCCTTCTCCAGTAAACAACACGAGTCCTGGGTTAATTGCTGGCTTAAGAGCAGGGGAGGGAGGCCAATGTGCGCAGCAGTGCAGACAGTCCAGGCAGGAGCAGTAAACTCCGCAGGTGCATTGCTGCAAGCTCCACGTCTGCCCTCTGCCTCGCTAATTGGCACTTCCTTGTTAGAGTCATTTCATCGAGATGGAAAAATACATACATGTGTGGATGCAGTGGGAATCTGCTAGGAAGGCTGGAATATCAAATTAAGGTGGCTGACTCCTTTGGAGAGTTGCAAAAATGCAAGACAGGGATGGACAGGACAAGGGTGAGAAGGGATGCGGCCAGAGAATTTGGTCTGGTTCAGTGCTGCCCCTCCAGTGGCAGACAGATCTGAATGAGAAACTCTCCAGGAATTCACGGGAATCGCTTGAACCCGGGAAGTGGAGGTTGCAATGAGCTGAGATCGTGCCACTGTACTCCAGCCTGGGCAACAGAGTGAGACCTTGTCTCAAAAAAAAAAAAAAAAAAAAGGAGGTATTTGTTATGAAGCAAGAGCCTGCAGCATCCACAGGTCATCAGCTGGAGGAGATGCAAGCCAGTCACACAAAAAATGTATCTTTCTCACATCCTCTCTCGCACCCCACACACACTGTCCTTCAGGGGCTTCCAGGAGCCAGCATCAGCCCCTGACTGTTCCTGACCACAAACACCCGGTGGCAGGTTCTGTCTGTCATCTTGGAGAGCAGAAACAATTTGACTCTGGTCACCAAAGCAACTCAGCATCCAGACCCCAAGAGGGAGAAGAAGAAGGAGTGAGCATCTTCCATTCACCCACTCACCCATCCAACTCAATAAGCACTGAGCGTTCTCTCCTGGGGCTTTGGCACATGCTGTTTCCACTTGCTGGAATGCTTTTCCCTTTGGGTGCCCACATGGAAGATTCTTCTTACCATTCAGGTCCTAGCTCAAATGCTACCTCTTCAAAGAGACCTTTCCTGACCATCTATTTAGAGCACTTCTTCTCCAGCCCTGGGTTTAACAGCCTTCTTAGCACTTGCTTCTCTCAAAATCATCTTGTGCCTTTGTTTTAGTCCTTGATTACTGATGAATCCTCCCTCTCCCAATAGAAAGCGAGCATCACCCTTACTGCTGCGTTCCCAGTGCCTAGGGTGCTGCAGGGTGCAGGTATGGGTGAGTGAGTGGGTGGGCCAGGGAGTGGCACTTGCTGTGTACCTGCCATCTGCTGGGCCCCGTGCTAGGGACCCCCAGAGGAATGAGAGTGGTTCAGTTCCTGTCTGCCACCTCCCCAGCAGTTCACAGGCCTGCTGCCACAGGACAGGTGGGCTCCTTGTTTTAAGTGTGGTCACAAAGGCACCAGGGAAGCCTGTGATTTCAGAGAAGGCTTTCCGTAGCCAAAAGCATTTAAGCTGAGCATTGAAGGGGGAATAAGAATTCCTCAGGCAGCCATGGGTCAAAGGGGATTCCAAGAAGAGGAATTCGCACGGCCCAGGCCCTGATGGAGAATGTTTGGGGAAACTACAAGTTGCTTGGAGGATCTTGAGCTCAGGAGAGAGTGACGCACCCAAGTTGTCTGTTAAGATCTCTTGGGCAGCAGTGGTGTAAATGGATGGGAAGGAGAGATTTGGTGTGATGCAAGGTGAGAGGAGAAAGAGGACGCTGTTGCAGGAGGCGGATGGAAAAAGGAAAAAAGGAAAGGGCAGATACGGTAGATATCAGGGTGTGGAAGGGAAAGGATTTGGATGGAATAAATGGAGAAGCTCAGGATGGCATCCAGGGTGCTCTGCTGGGTCACTGGAAGGATTCCTGGGGTTCTCACTGAGCGAGGAAGCCAGAAGCAGGAGCCAGTGGGAGGAGGAATTGTTCTGGATCTACTGAATTTGAAATGCCAGAGGGACCTCCTCCTCTCCCCAGCCCACCCTGTCCTGCCAGTGCAGCCCACCTGCAGCAACAACAGAATCTGCTGGCTTAGGGGGTGTGTGGCAGGGGTAAGGCAGGGGCAAGGCAGGGATGAGGCAGGGGCGAGGCAGGGGCAAGGCACGGATGAGGCAGGGGCGAGGCAGGGGCGAGGCAGGGGTTTGGCGGGGGCGAGGCAGGGGTGAGGCGGGGGGGGAGGCAGGGGGGAGGCGGGGGGTGAGGCAGGGGTGTGGCAGGGGTGTGGCAGGGGCGAGGCAGGGGCTTCTGGTTGGGTGTGGACAGCAGCCCCTTGATTCCTCCCCTGAAATGGAGGGAACCTGGCCACTGGTCCAGCTTCTCATCTTCCAGGTTAGGAAACAGGTCTAGAGAGAGGAAGGAACTTTCTCACCAGTCGGGAAAAACTATGTTTGCTGCACTCAGAAACAGTCCCAAATTATCAGCAAATGGATTCAAGCCATAATACTTACTTCTCATTTATTTAATATGACCAGATAGATCCTTTGCGGTCTGTTCCCAGACTGCCCCAGTCACTGGGGCAAGGGAGAACGAAGTCCCTGGAGAGTCGCCCACAGGCAAGCATAACGCCCGGGTCACTTCCCAACTCGTTGGCTGGAAGCAGTCCACCACTCCACTCGATCCCAAGGGAACCAGAGAAGCTGTCTTCCATGTGTCCAGAAGGAGGGGGATTGGGAACGTTTGAGGACTGCACTGATGAGCCTGCAGCCCAGGTCTCTAACAGAGCTGACTCAGTGCTGGGCAGCGTGCTGTGTGTTTCACAGACACCACCCATGTGATCCTCACCACAACCCTGCAAACACAGCACCATGACTGCACCCATCTGCCAGTCCATGGTCTCATGACTCAGAGCGGGGATGTCCTGGCCAAGACCAAGAGATGGAGCTGGGGTTCAAACCCAGGGCTTCCACTTTTGGAGGACCAGCAAAAGAGTCTGGATGACCCAGAGGAGGAATCCCAGACTCAGCCTTACTCCACAACCCTAACATGCTGCCAGTTTCCTCTGAGACCCGCTGTATTTTTCCTGAACACGGCAGCCAGCTCCACCCTCAGATCTCCAGGGAGTGATGGTGAGAGTGAATTTGATTTTAAAATCTGTCAAGTCATGCGTGTGGTGAGGAGAAAAGTCCCGTACACTTTCCGGGTGTTTTCATTGGAAAAGAAAGGTGCAAAGTCCAAAGTCAAGCTGCCTTCGTAAGTGGGACGAGGCCAGCCGGCTGGAAAAATGACAGCTCCACACCAGCCTTCCGTGTTAATTGCATCCCAGCCACTACCCCCAGCTGGAGAAACATGGATGCAATTAGCATGCAGCCCACGACTCTCCGGGGCCTGTTCCATCAACACATTTGTCCGATGGCATTAACACCACCCCACTGCCATCATTCTCACACAGCTGGGCCCTCATGCTCTTAAAAAGACAAACTTGGGATACTTTCTGTGCATAATCCTAGTTACCTGCCCAGACGTCTTAACTTCTCTTTTGCTCACCTTGTAGCCCCGGCAGCATGCCAGGCATGTAGTAAATGCTTAATTAATATCTGCAGATGAATGAATGATGTTCCAAATCTTCTAGTTTTATGATTCACCTGCCCTTTAATATTCAAATAAAGTAGCTCCAGGCACCGGCAGATGACTTCTTTTGCTCTCGCTCCTCATCTGGGAAAGGCTCGGGAAAGGCTCAGTTTTACGCACCTCCTCTCACATGGACTTTCTCTCCTCTGTGCCTCTTAATCCCAAACCTGGGACATAGTGGCCTCCTTGCCTTGGTTCCTCCCAGCTTCCACCAGGACAAGGCACATGTGTGTGTCCAAAATTTGCTGAAGATTTGGGTAGTGCTGATGAAGAAAAATGACATTGCCTGGAAATGGAAAAGCAGACATCTCTGCTCTGAAGTTCCTTCTTCCAAGTCCCATGGATGGAAGGAACCTGGCCCTTATGAGCTCCCCAACTCCAGCCCTCTAGCCTCCCACCAGCTCCTCAGCCTCCCCCTCCTCCCCTCTCTTGCTCCTGGCCTCCAACCCCTAGCAGTCATCTGCTCCTGTTTCTCATAAAGGCAGCTGGCTTTCACCCACTTCCCGGAGCTCCCCCAGGCCTGCTGTGACAGCCCAAACCTCACTCAGGCTCTGCCAAACAATCCAATCTTCACCGTTACCAGCCCAGAATCCCAGGAGCAGCTCGGAAATTACCTGGACAGAGAATTTCTGGGCTTGGCTCTTGGCCTATATGTGGGCTCTGTAGGTGGAGGCCTTGGTGCAAAGATGTATTCTCCCCTAGACACCAGTTGTGCCACCTCTGCCTCCTTGGGAAGCAGGACTGGCTACGGTCTGGTTCGGGGAGTGTAAATGGCAATACATTTAATCCTCACAATAACCATTTGAGGTGATGCCATGATTCTTGCCATTTGCCAGATGAGGAGACTGAATCCCAGAGAAGTAGGTGACTTCTCCGAGATCATCAAGTTACCAGGTGGTGGAACCGGGATTCAAACACAGCTCTGTGTGAGTCTGAGGTCCATGCAGTGCCTGCCCATCACACAACCCACACCATGCCCTGTCATTCCATCCAAAATCCACATCTGCTTAATAACAAGGAACATGCAGAGGGCAAATAGGCCTTCTCACCCAGGACTGAAGGGGCAGGGGGAACTTTTGGCTCTGGAATGGGAGAGAGGGGCAAAGCCAGAGGAAGAACCACCTTTGTGGGACACATGTGGTGTAACAGGCACCAGCTGGGCACACTGCACACAGTGTCCCATTCATCCTTGTGACCACCTTTTACTACCATGTTACAGATGGGGAACTGAGGTCCACAGAAGGTCATGCAGCTTGTAAATGGCCAAGCTGGGACTGAAACAAAAGTCTGTTGGCCTCCAAGGCCCACACTCCACCCCTCCATCTCAGCACAGTCTTCCAGGGCAACTGTCTCAAGGCTAGGCTGGATGGGGAGAGGAGTCCAATCCCTGTTGTGGCAAATTCAGCCAATGGACTCTCATGACAGCCCTATTCTCACACAGTGCTCCATGCAGACAGGTGGGGCCCAGACACTGCCAAGCAACTGGTCCACCCCACCTGCGTTCACTGCTTCCTGCAGCCAACAATGTGGAATTATTGCCCACCTGGCAAATCCACCCTTTGGGCCACTTCCCATCCCTCTGTCCCAAGACACAGCCCCAGCATCCAGCTCCATGGGCTGCCACATCTGGTTGGGAAGTAAAATGCTTGGTTTCATCTACATGGCATAGGCTTTGCAGTCAGACCAAGGTCAAGTCCTGATTCCACAATAACAACCCAAGATAGCCTATGAGTGACTGCTAAATAGAGAACCAAGAGGCAAGGTTATGGAGGCTAATGAAATCATAGAAGTAGCTGGGCACAGTGGCTCATGCCTGTAATCCCAGCACTTTGGGAAGCTGAGGCAGGTGGATCACTTGAGGTCAGGAGTTTGAGACCAGCCTGGTTAACGTGTCAAAACTCTGTCTCTACTAAAAATACAAATGTTAACCAGGCATATTGGTGTGCACCTGTAATCCCAGCTACTTGGGAGACTGAAGCAGGAGAATCGCTTGAACCTAGGAGGCAGAGGTTGCAGTGAGCCAGGATTGCGCCACTGCACTTCAGCATGGGTGACAGAGTGAGGCTCTGAAAAAGAAAAAGAAAGAAAGAGAGAAAGAGAAAGAAAGAGAGAAAGGAAGGAAGGGAGAAAGGAAGGAAGGAAGGAAAGAAGGAAGGAAGGAAGGAAGGAAGGAAGGAAGGAAGGAAGGAAGGAAGGAAGGAAGGAAGGAAAGGGAAGGGGAAGGGGAAGGGGAAGGGAAGGGAAGGGAAGAAAGAAAAAGAAAAAGAAAGAAAGAAAGAAAGAAAAAAGAAAGAAAGAAAGAGAAGAAAGAAAGAAAGGAAAAGAGAAAAGAAAAGAAAAGAAAGAAAGAAGAAAGAAAGAAATCAGAGTTTGGGGAGTACATACACACAGACACACACAATGAGAGAGAGAAAGAAAGAGAGAAATGCCATCTGGTGCAGTCTTCTGTCTCCACTCTGGTAATATCCCCATTTTACAGACAAGGCAACCGAGGCTCAGAGCTTTGCCTAACATATGGCAAAGAGGGGACTAGAACTTGGCTACTCCATCAGTGGAATTCACACTGGGTCCCATGGAGCCTCAGACTTCACAGAGATGCTGCAGGGAGGGGAGGCAAAGTCAATCGGGCAGTCTTCATCGCCAGAACAGCTCTCCTTTGGTCTGCACCTGTCGGGGCTCCGTGTCAAGTTTTATTTGAAGAAATGGTTTGCTACTTAAGGAAAAATCTGAAAGCCAAGGCACCACTGCTCCAGGGAGAGGCCGCGGCAGCCTTTGAGGAATGAGAAGGTCAGGATGACAGTGGTTAAGCCTCAGGAAATCAACTACCCAAAAAGCGTGCGCCTTATTTCATCTATAGAGTGCCTTCGCCTCCCCAAGGAACTTGTGCCTATTTTCTCTCCTCTGTCTTCTATGCAGCCCTCCCTCCTCACTGGCTCTCTGCTGCAGGCCTTGCCCCTTAAGACTTAGGGAATAGAGAAGCCGTCAGATGCAAACCCACCATCAAGTCTTCCTCCTGCCCCACTGCAATTGGCCCCTCCTCTTACAGGGAGAAAGTCCCCCCCAACTCACTGAAGGCCAGTCTCTCCACCTGGACCCTGGGTCCCTCTAGGAACCCCCTCCATGCCTATTTCACTTACCTCCCACATCTTCAGTCTGCCCCTTCCCGGACCCTTCCCATTAGCTTTCAGAAATGTTCTGCTCTCTCTTGTTTGTCAGGACACCTTCCCTTGAGCCCTCATGGCTCCCAGACCTGCCTCTCTGCCTCCTCCCATCAGCTGCTTAGCCCCAACCCCAACAGGCAGCTCGCACCAAGGCCCCCACCCACCAACCTCACGTCACCAAATCCAACAGGCACCTGTCAGCCCGCCCATCGGGAGCTCCCAACAGCATTTGGCCAGTGGAGGTTCCCTTCGTCTCGCGACGTGCTTTCCTGGCATCTGCACCCCCCTTCCCTGGCCTTTCCTTCTCAGTCTCCTCAGCTGTCCCTGCCCCTCCACACAGCTCCTAAGGAGTGGCCTTCGGGACTGGGCCTAAACCATTTTCTCCCAGAGTGATTTCCTCCATGCCCACGGCCTGAAATGCTACCTGCTCACTGATGACTCCGAAATCTCACCTGTGCATGAGGCACTGACAAAATCACACGCTTGGTGTCTTTAATCTGCTTCCTGGGCCCATCGGGATGTCCCAGGGGCATCTCAAACTGGCTGTAACCAGAACTGCTGATCTTGTCCTGGGATCTTCTTGGCCATCCCTTAGACTCCCCACCTCCAGCTTCTCCCACCCCAGCACTCTGTTCAGAAACCCACACCCGCTGCAGGCTGCCTGACCCCTCTGCTGGCCCTGCCATCCCTGTCTCCAAAAGCATCCTGGAACCATCCACTGAATCGCTGCCGCCCCTACATAGCCGGACCCACCAGCATCGATGGCTCGGAACTGCACAGGCCCCAGCTGTGCCCTCTGCTTCCCCTCCAGCTCTCCCTCCAGTGTCTCTCCACAGGGCAGTCAGAGGAGCATGATGAAAATGAAATCTGGTTCGGGGGGCTGCTCCTTCCCACTTCAGCAGCTCCCCGACCCCATAGTATGGCTCTGAGGCTCTGCCGATGGGCTCTGCGTCCGTGTCCCTGGGCTCACCCCTCGCTCTTGCCGTCAACACATGGCACCCCCTTCAGCCAGGCATCCTCTTGCTGCAGGGCCTTTGCACGTGCAAATCCCCCTTCCTGCCCCAGCTCCAGTGCCACTGACTCACTGTCCCTTATTCTCAGGGGTAGGGAAGTCTCAGCTCTAGATGAAGTCAGTTGACCCCATCTTTCAATTTCTCCAAGGCCTTCCTCTCTTTAAATCAATCTGAGCAAAGTCTCCTTCCTCCCTGGACTGAGGGCATCATGATGCGGTCGAGAGCTCCATCCACTTCCTCGACATGACACCCCACACTTAGCACTGTGACCAGCACTGAGCACATAATGGGTACCCAATAAATCCTCACTGGGTGAATAAATGAGTTAGAACAACCCTCAGAGCTCTCTAGGAGCTGCCTTGGGGCACAGTCAAGTGAGGAAGCTGGGCAAGAATTCTCTCCATTCTGCAGATGGGGATACTGGGGCTCAGAGAGGAGCGGCGACTTGCCCTCAGGGACACAGCCAGGATATGGTGAGCCATGACACCGAGCCAGGTCCAACCCGCAAGCCCTGGGGCTCAACCTTTATATATCCCGGTGACCTCCCTCCCACCTGACTTTGACAACCAGCTCCAATTAGAGTAGCATTATAAGTGGTGATAGATCCACAATTGGTTATAGATTTAACTAAGCAAACCATGTCCCAAACCATCTATTGTGTAATTGGCCGCATAAGACCCATTTTTCTTTGCCGTTCAGTTACAACTTAATTTGCCAGGTCAGCAGTTCTGCCTAAAGTCACAGGCAGCAGCCTGCTTATGAATATCAACTGATTCTCCCAGCACTGCTCCATGAAATGGAACTCATCAGCACTTACCCAGGGATGAGTGTGATGGAGGGGGACACTGAGGCACGGAGAGGGGAAGTGACTCACTCTCCAGGCCACGCAATCAGTAGGTGCTGGAGCCGGAACTGGAATTCAGTTCATGTGTCTCTGGCCTCACACCCAACACCTACCCTACTGCTTTGCACTACACATGACTGCTTGGTTTGGTTTTGATTTTGTTGTTTCTGTTTTTGTTTTTTTAATATAAGGCTTCTCTGAAACTAACCGCTTCCCTACATCTCAGGTCCAGAAAATAAGCATCACTTTATATCCAACCAGATTGTAGCACTTAGTCGCCATGTTTTGGAGTTGTTTATCCTCGTCCGCTCTCTCTATCCTGCACTCCTGGCCTCTGATCGGGAGCTCCTGGTGGGGGCAGGGACTGTATTTATCTTGGTATCGAAGGTGCCCTGCACAAGCTTAATCCCCATGGGTGCTTCCTGGATGGAGTTGTTACTTTCAGAGCAGTCACCTTGTATATTATTAACAGTGATAGCGATGAAATATTTATGAATGAATGATATGATGTTTGAAATTTACTTTAACTTAATAAGGGTCAAGAGGAGAGGATGGGGGCGTGGACGGGGCAGAACTAAAGAGGGGTTGGTGGCGAGTGGGGCTGGGGACTGGATACATGGGGTTCCTTAGACACCCTGTTCGTTCTCATGGAAGTTCAAAATTCTCCATAGTCAAAATATTTTTAATTAAATATCCTTTCCAAAATAATACTAATCATGGCAAGGGAAGTAGCTAAAAGTGGAAGTAAACATGATTTGTTGATCACTGCTCACGTGCCAGGCTCTGTGCTGAGATTCACACGTGTCATCTGATTCCATCCTCATGTTACCACTATAAATATTTTGTCTGTGTTGCACCCAGGAAGCAGTAGGTCAGACAGAGATCTAGAGATTCAAACCCAGACCTGTCAGGGACCAACGTCCACAGTCTCTACCCCCAAGCCACATTGCACATGGCCTCGGGGCTGTCAGCGGTGGAGACATCTGGGCCTGCATTTTGGGAAGGGGCCTCTGAGCCAGCGCCTTTCCTCTGGGGGCCTGTACCTTTACCCTTTAAAGAGAGTGATGCTGATTTTTTGAGTCATCCAGGAATCACTTGGAGCTAAAATCTCACAGGCCAGGAGGGCTGTCGAGTTGGGCAAAACTGCCTTGGGTCAAAACAAGCAGCAGTCATGACTGCCTGGGCCTCTTGGTGCCAGGTGCCACGGCTCTTCCTCTTTAATAATTCTGAAGTTCCTTCCACCACAGGTGCCCCTGCTTCCACCCAGGTTCAGGCCTCAGCATTGCTCACCCAGATCACCCTCTCCCCTGGTCCACCTACCTCCCACCTGGCCACAGTCTGTTCTAACCTCCCCACAGTCAACGGAGACTCAGTTTAGTACCCAAAAGTGACATACCCTATCCCTTCCCAAGCCCTGGGAGATGAAGCCCAAATTCCTTAGCGTGGCCCTGGACAATCTACCTGCTCCCTATCCTCTTGCCCTTCACCTTCCAACCTCATTTATCTTACTTGCCCACCTCTTACCACCCCCTGCCATGCATTCTCCTCCCCACCCCAGTCAGACTGGACAATCTGCAGGCAAACAAAAGCCCCACATTCTCATATCTGGATGGCTTTGCTTGTCTTGTTACTCCATGTAGCTGGGACAACACTTCCCTCCTTAGCTTTTACCTCTCCCAGTCTGACAAACTTCTAGTCAGCCTCTAAGACTCAGCTCAGGTGTCACCTTCTCCAGGCAGCCTTCCCTGATGCCCCAAGCTGGGGACAGGGGTATGTTCCTACAGCCTACTATGCTAGACTCCAGCTCTGGGTTATACACACCTGCTGGGTTATACACACCTGCTGCTCTGTCTCCCACTTCAGCCAGGGCACTTCTCCAAGGCAGGGACCCATCTCTGTGCCCCCAGAGCCTAGCACTGAACCTATGACACTGTAGCTGCTAAACAGAGCCAGGCTGTACAATGGCAACCTGGCCATGTAGTCTTTCTGAGCCTCAGTGTTCTCATCTGCAAAACAGGATTCATGGCACCTACTGCATAAGGATGTTTGTTCACTCAGCAGATATTTATTGAGCTCCTATAATGTGCCAGGCTCTAGGCCACAGGTTGATAGTTGAGAGCAAAGCGGGACAAATTCTCATGAGCTGATATTCCAGCAGGGAAAGACAGACAAGAAATAAGACAAACAAATACAATGTATAGCAGTGGTCCCAACTTTTTTGACACCGGAGACCAATTTCATGGAAGACAATTTTTTTCATGGACTAGGGGGTGGTAGGTGGGGAGGGAGGGTTTCGGAATGATTTGAGCACCTTACATTTCTTGTGCACTTTATTTCTATTATTATTACATTGTAATATATAATGAAATCATTACACAACTCACCATAATGTAGAATCAGTGGGGACTCCTGAGCTTGTTTTCCTGCAACTAGATGGTCCCATCTGCGGGTGATGGGAGACAGTGACAGGTCATCAGGCATTAGATTCTCGTAAGGAGCGCACAGCTTGGATCTCTCATAGACACAGTTCATAGTGCGGTCCATGCTCCTATGGGAATATAACACCACTGGTGATCTGACAGGAGGAGCGGCTCAGGCAGTAATGCCCACCCGCCGCCCACCTCCCACTGTGCAGCGCCATTCCTAACAGGCCGCGGACCAGTATCAGGGACTAGGGACCTGTGATGTATATAGGATGTCACCTGGTAATGATGAAAATGAATCAGGAAAACAGCACTAGAGATTTGGGGGAGCCTGGAGACAAAGTAGCACTTTTTTTTTTTCTTTGAGATGGAGTTTCATTCTTGTTGCCCAGGCTGGAGTGCAGTGGCACAATCACAGCTCACTGCAACCTCTGCCTCCCAGGTTCAAGTGATTCTCCTGCCTCAGCCTCCTGAGTAGCTGGGATTACAGGCATGTGCCACCACGCCAGGCTAATTTTGTATTTTTAGTAGAGACAGGGTTTTTCCATGTTGGCCAAGCTGGTCTTGAACTCCCAACCTCAGGTGATCAGCCCACCTCGACCCCCCAAAGTGCTGGGATTACAGGCGTGAGCCACCACGCCCAGCCCAAAGTAGCACTTTTAAATGCTTTGGTCAGAATTCGCTTCCCTGTGAAGGTGACACTTAACGGGCGTCCCGGAGCAGGTGCGGGAATGGACTGTGTGGGTGTCCTGGAGAAATCTAGGCAGCAGGAAGGAAGTGCAAAGGCCCAGAGGTGGAGCCTTGCCAGGGGCAGGGTGGGAGGTGGGGAAAGGAGGGTGGGGAGGAGAAGCAGGCCGTGGTAACCATGGTGATGAGTCCTGTACTCTGAGTTCAATGGGAACTCATTCTGAGCAGCGAGTGACACAATCCGATGGCTGGGCTGGCAGGGAGCAGGCGTGTGAGCACTCAGCCTGGTGCCCGGCACACAGAGGTCGCTGCAGAAGCGTAGCTGTGGCTGCTCTCATAGCAGCAAGCGGCATTCTCGGCCTTGTCCTGATTACTAAGGCATGAATAGTAGCTGCTTCTGATGGCCATTTCCGGAAACGTTCTGCACACGGGAGCTTCTCTTGAAAGAGCCCTCGGCCCTCAGAGGGGGCTTCTTTGAAGGACAACCGTGGTTGTGATGTGCGAACCCTGCCGCGCCTCTTTAGAGCAACACCAAAGTCTCTTTACCTAGTGCAAAGGCTCTGTGAGATGACTGGGGAGCCCTGCCTGGGAGCTATTTACAAGCTGGCTAGGGACAAGAGAGTTGAAAGAACAGCTGTATGGAGCAGAAGACTACACCACCAGGATGAATTCGGGGTAATCGTGAGCCCCAGCGTGTGTAATGCAGGACGGGGTCAGTGGACCCCAGCGGGGAGGTGCCTACTGGGGCTGAGATCATCGAGGGCGAATGTGACTTCACCTCTGCCTAGAAGGACTGGGGTGGGGGAGGGACAGCCTGGGCTCGCCAACCCACCTGTGCATGCAGGCAGTGGAAACTTCTGCCAAGAACACCGCTTGTGCCTGACCCTTCTGACCCAGGATGGAGAGCAAGGACTGGGAAGACCTTCTCCTGGAGGAGGATCAGGAGGGGGAGAAAAGGGAAGACAGGAAGGAGGAGGGGGAGAATGGAGGGACTGCTTATACAGCAAAAGGTATCCGGAGGTGTCTGGCAGTCCAATGGAGGAGACAGCCCTTGTGCTGGGGAGCTCCCAATCTGATGGCGGAGGCACGCCACCACCTACCTCTTTGCCCTCTGCCTTCCTTCCTGGATGTATCCCAGAAGACTTACAGAGGGGGGTGAACCATCCAGAATGAAATATCTTCTTTCAGAAATTGAGGCCAAGAAGTGAAGCAAAAGCAGAAGGTAGCGACAGGCTGCTGACTTCTACAGAAGTTTCTCCTAAGGGGATGAGCGGGGTTTGTTTTTAAATTCAAGGAGAACCACAGGAGCAGAAATAAAACGAACCTCAGCTAAACCCAGAGAAAGATTGGCCGGACTGCCGCAGCGGAGCTTTGTCTTCACACGGTTTGGGCATTTTTTCTAATTATAAAATTAAAATGTGCACTTTCCAGAGTCCAAAAAAATATAGCTGATAAGACAGGGGAAGAGTACCGTAACATTCGTTTGTTACCTTTCTTTCTCCTTTTTAGTCTATGCATTTTAACGTGGTGGAGTCACACTGCATACCTCCTTTCGCTTATTCATTGAAGAGCCATTTGAGTCTCTCTTACATGCCAGGTACTATTCGGGGGATGGAGGATACTGCGGTGAACAAAACAAGCCCCCCCGCCCTCATGGAGCTGAAAGTCTACTGGGGGAGACAGGCAAGACACAAATAATTCCATACATAAAGTATGTTCAGCAAATGAGAACTGCTATAAAAAAAATAAAACAGGAAAATGACAGAAAGTCACTGAAAGGCTTGGGGCAAATTAGTCAAGGTGGTCAGGGAAAGTCTCTTCTGAGAAAAACCTTTTATTATTATTATTATTATTATTATTATTACTTTTTTTTTTGAGATAGAGTTTCGCTCTTGTTGCCCAGGCTGGAGTGCAATGGCATGACCTCAGCTCACCGCAACCTCTGCCTCCCAGGCTCAAGCAATTCTGCTTCAGCCTCCTGAGTAGCTGGGATTACAGGTGCCCGCCACCACACCCGGCTAATTTTGTATTTTTAGTAGAGATGGGGTTTCTCCATGTTGGTCAGGCTGGTCTTGAACTCCCAACCGGAGCCCAATCATGGAAGAACCAGCCATGAAAAGATCCAGGGGAGAGGCACTCCAGGTAGAGGGCATGGCGGGGGCAAAATCCCAGGGACTGAGATGTGCTTGGCATCTTCAAGGAGCAGAAAGAATGCCAGTGTAGCTGGAGACATGTCCCTGTGCTATTATTAAGCACTCAGGAAGAACTTTTTAGACATCCAGGGGCTGTGAGCCTAGACTGGGTGATCAGGGGTTTTGTTCCTGGGAAGACACGAATATCCCCGCAGCCTGCATTTATCCCAGAATTGGAGCGTGAGGAGAGAATTTAGAACCCGTCTGCTCTCCAGTTTCCCTTACTGGAGGAAGGAGAAATTGGGCATTTCCCACTAAAAAGCCCTCGGCCCTCACAGGGGGCTCATTTGAAAGGCAACCGTTGTTGCAATGCGTGAACCCTGCAGCGCCTCTTTAGAAGGACACCAAAGTCTCTTTACCTAGTGCAAAGGCTCTGCGAGATGACTGGGGAGCCCTGCCTAGGAGCTATTTACAGGCTGGCTGGGGACAAGAGAGTTGAAACAACGACCGTACTGAGCAAGATGAATTCAGGAGGATGATGTTGCTTGAGAGCTGCCAAATGCCAATTCTGCCAGATGCCATTTAGTGCTGTGAAAATCTTAATTCATTTCAACCTCACGGCAGTCCCATGAAGGAGATAATGTTATTCTCCCATTTTTATCATCAGGAAACAGAGACTTAGAGCTGTGAAATACCTCGTCCCAGGGCCGGGCACGGTAGCTCACGCCTGTAATCCCAGCACTTTGGGAGACCAAGGCAGGCAAGTCACTTGAGGTCAGGAGTTCGAGACCAGCCTGGCCAACATGGCAAAACCCCATCTCTTCTAAAAATACAAAAATTAGCCGGGCATGGTGGCAGGCATCTGCAATCCCAGCTACTCGGGAGGCTAAGGCAGGAGCATTGCTTGAACCTGGAAGGCAGAGGTTGCAGTGAGCCAAGATGGTGCCACTGCACTCCAGCCTGGGCAACAAGGTGAGACTCCATCTCAAAAAAAAAAAAAAGAGGAAAAGAAGCCAGAACAAAGACAGCAGACATGCCCCAGTGAACCCTGCACTGCCTGTTTGGAGGCTCTGATCCTACATCAGGACAAGCCCTGGGAGGATAAAATTAACTTCTACTGGCCAAGACCAAGTGGTGTTAGCTCAGCACAACCTCACCAAACCTCACCTCTGAACATGTAGTTGTAAGGCCGACAGGGGACCCTGCTCGGAGAGGAACCGTGCAGATGGCCTGGATGAGAAAAGTCAGGCACTGCACCCAACCACACCACCAGCCCAGCAACCCTATCCGGCCTCCATGCAGAGCAGGAAACAGTGAAACACCACAGGGAAAAGAATGAGACAGACCTGGAGTTTAGTAAACAAACACACGGAACAGGTGGATTGGTGGATGGACGAATGAGTGGATTCCAAGTAGAGAGTTCAGCATGATGACAGATGTGATAGCTATCAGAGATCTATCAGAAAGAGGGGAGTAAATTACATATTATATATGTATGACTATGCTTATGTGTCAGATAGATTGACAGGTGTTTGAGATACACAGATTATATGTTTCAGGTAGACGAAAAAATTCAAGGGTGGACTGGAGCCCTCATTCACATCAGCCGGTGAGTCAATCCCGTGCATCTCTTCCTGACTCTGATTTGCAACATTACATGGGTTGCCTGAAATCGGCCTTGGTGGGAACGTTTACACCAGAGAAATGGGCAGACGCTACAATCAGGGCTATATTTTTTTCCAAGGGCTGATTTAGCAGCGCATGCTGATTAGATATGATGTAACAGGTTGGTAATTGGATATATCTCAGATAGATTGTATATACAATGTACATATATGAGACAGATTATATATGCAAGGTATATATTTCTTTAATAAATTGACAAATATATATATACCTAGATATAATTTGCATTTGACCGAACCTTATGAAATTGCTGTTCTTCTACTGTTTTGCTCTACCAAAAAAAGGCACTTTCATAGGATTATACCTAGAATACAAGTTATAAATGTGTGTGTCCCTGTGTGTATAATCTTTAGAAAGCACCGGGACTGAGAGTCAGAGAGGAGACAGGGACACCTGGGCTGCAGGAACTACTCCACCACTTACTAGCTGTGTGGTCCTGAGCAAATGGCTAGCCTTCTCTGAACCTCGGTTTCCTTGCTGGGAACGTGAGGGCACTGACAGCCTCACCTCCAGGGTTGCTGAGGGGACCACAGGAGGGCACAGCCCAGGGCAGAGCCCCCGGCAGGGCTTCCTGGGAGCCTCTCAGGCCTGCACCAACCCCAACAGCACATTCCCACTGTGGGTCGGCCCTGGGCATCTGTGTGACCTCACTGGATCTCCAGAGGTCTCCACCTGCAGAAATGGACTCTCCCTAGAGGAAGCGTCTCCTTTCCTGGTCCACGACCCTCCCCATGTCCCCCAGTCAGAGTGAGGATGTGCCGGCTGACAGATTCCCAGCCCTGGTGCCATGCTGCGTCTGGCTGGGGGAATGACACCCCTCGGCCATCAATCAACAGAGCCATAACCAGCACCGGTCTCTAGGAGAATCCATCATCAGTTTCCTGTTCACCCAGCCCCTCCAGTCCATCCAGCAAACTCCCTAAGGGGAAGGCCCAAAGGGAACCTTTCCAGTGGGACGGAGGCAGAGCCAGGTGCTGGATGGGGCTCTGGTTCTAAGTGTGCTGAGTGTCCATGGGCAGGGCCACTTCCTTTCTGGGCCTCAGTTTCTCTTCTGTATGTTTAGCCTGAAAACATTTTTTTAGACAGGTTCTCACTCTATTGCCCCAGCTGGAGTGCAGTGGCATGATCAGGGCTCACTGCAGCCTGGAGCTCAAACAATCCTCTCGCCTCAGCCACCCGAGTAGCTAGGATTACAGGCATGCACCACCCACCCAGCTAAGCTTTTTTGAGTTTTAATGGAGACAAGGTCTCACTATGTTGCCCAGGCTGCTCTCAAATTCCTCAGCTCAAGCAATCCTCCTGTCTTGGTCTTCCAAAGTGCTGGGATTACAGGGATGAGCCACCACGCCTGGTCCTAAAAATATTTTTACATCAACTGAATAAAAACAAAAAAAAAACCTTCCAGCTGAAGAAAGCTGCTTGTAGGTGGATCCAGCTCTGGAGAGAAGAGATTACAACCCTGCCCTTTACAGAAATCAGTTCTTGGAAATCTTACCTTAGTAGCTGGTGTTAAGGAACAAATACAGGTTCAAACTCTAGCTCTGTGACCCACTAGCTGTGTGACTTTGGGCAAGTTACTCAACATCTCTGAACCTCAGTCTCCTCATCAGTAAAATGAGGATACTAACACCTGCCCCACAGAGTTCTCATGTGGATTAAAAGCCATAATCATTAAAAATGATGACATCAGGCCGGGTGTGATGGCTCACACCTGTAATTCCAGCACTTTGGAAGGCCGAGGCGGGCGGAGCACTTGAGCTCAGGAGTTTGAGACCAGCCTGACCAACATGGTAAAACCATGATCTGCCTGGGATGCTGCTAAGTTTACTAAAAATACAAAAATTAGCTGGACGTGGTGGCATGCATCTATAGTGCTGGCTACTCAGGAGGCTGAGGCAGGAGATTCACTTGAACCCAGGAGGTGGAGGTTCTAATGAGCTGAGATTGTACAACTACACTCCAACCTGGAAGACAGAGAGACTCTGTCTCAAAAAAAAAAAAAAAAAAAAAGACATCTGCCATTTTTAGAGCACTGGCTACATGCCAGTTTCTGTGCCGTGAACTTTATGTACCAGCTCATTTCTTACTACAAGGATACTGTGAAGCAGGTCCTATTATTCTGCCCATTTTACAGAGGAGAAAACTGAGGCTTAGGAAGATGAAGTGACTTGCCCAAGGCACACAGCTGGCAAATGGCAAATCGGGATTTGAATTCAGGTCATCTGGCTCACCCAGAGTAGGTGCATGTTCTCACCCACTACACCACAGCAATAACACTTGTAAGATCTCTGATGCATAGGAGGGGCTCTATCCAAGTCAGTTACTGGGGTAACCATTGTTAAATTTTCATCCTTTATTCACTAGGCTAACAGAACCTTCTGGACTGAGCTATTTCCTCCAGGATTCAGCCTCAGGGCTTTTGGACCAAGGCTGTGAAAGGGAAAGAGTCTATCCGAGTCTTTTGAAAGCCTTGATTGGAACTGGTTTTGCTGCTGCTGCCCTCTAGCAACAGGCTTTCCCTGAGCCTAGTAGAGCTTAGCATCCCTTCACTATGTTGGGGACATTTGGGGCTGTGCAGAGATCTGGGGCAGGATGCCAAGGGGAGGCAGCAACAGGTAAGCTTGGTGTGCAGAGCCTCAGCTTGGCCTCCTGAGCATCCACCAGAGAGGAGAGCTAGGGCGAGGGCCTCTTGAGCCCATTTCACCTCAGACCCTACAGGAAACTAGTTTGCAGTTGCAGGGAGAAATCTAAAGCATGAGGCTGGGAGCAGTGGCTCACACCTGTAATCCCAGCACTTTGGGAGGTCAAGGCGGGCAGATCACTTCAAGTCAGGAGTTCCAGACCAACCTGGCCAACATGGTGAAACCCCATCTCTACTAAAAATATAACAATTAGCCAGGCATAATGGTGCATGCCTGTAATCCCAGCTACTCAGGAGGCAGAGGCAAGGGAATCACTTGAACCTGGGAGGCAGAGGTTGCAGTGAGCCAAGATAGTGCCACTGCACTCCAGTCTGGGCGACAGAACAAGACCCCATCTCAAAAAAACAAACAAACAAACAAAAAAAGAAGTCTGAGCTTCAGCCATGAGAGAGACTAGGAATCAAATTCCGGCTGTCCACTGGCCAGGAAGCCAGCTGTGTGACCTCAGACAGGAGAGCTCACCTCTCAGAGCCTAACTTCATCATCAGTAAAATGGAGATGTTAATGGCAAACTTGCAAAGTTGCAACGCACAAAAATGCCTGGCTCATAGCAGATGCTCAATAAACGGTAGCTGTCACCATTGATTATTTTAGTTTGGCAAACCACTGTTTCTGAGCCAATTGCAGTCAGCCCACTTGAAACCCAGTAGCTGTTGGCCGAAGTCTGTCTGGCTGGTTTCAATATACCCAGGGGCTTGGGTTCAACCAATGGCTTTTTGGGGAGTTGGTTGAGTTTCGCTGCTGGTTATCTGCAAAGTATCTGGCTGCTCAAACCCAGCCCAGCTGGCCAGCTCCTCAAAGAACCATTTCTGGACTGAACCGTGCAGGCTGTGTCAGGAGAGCTGGCTGTTTCTTGCACATCTGCAGAGCAGCCAGCTGTAGAATGGAATTTAAGCCTTTCCTTTTCAAAAACAAGAGTCTGGCTTGAAAATAAAGCCTGGCTTAGCCCCAGAGGCAACCAGTGTGGCACTCAACCTGTATTTACAGGGGAAGGGGAGGTGCTGACAGCTTGGGACTCTGCTCCAAGCCTGTCTCTTTAAAAAAAAAAAGCCACTGAGCAGCTGCCTGGCTGTAGAACATTCCACTTGGGGTGATCTGCCTGGAACACTGCTAAATTCCAAACCAATATTGAAATCAGCCTTCGTAGGTAGGCAGGGCATCCTGGGCTCATGGAAAAGAGCCAGGGAAGGGCCAGTTTTTTGTTCTAAGCAGAACCCAACCCCACTGGATGAGCCCCAATTTCCAGTCACCAGCTGAATGCAAGGATGCTGCAACATGATTTGGAGAGGAGCTGAAGAAGGGAGCCAGTGTGCTGGGACTCTGGCAGAGGGAGCAAGGAGGCACACTGATGTGGCTGAGAGAGGGATGAAGCAGGAGGCTTGGGAAGCAGTGCGAGTTTTCTTTCCACCTCTGCTATGTGATCTTGATTACTCTGCTTGCCCTCTCTGGGCCTCTTCTGCCTAAATGAGATATGACCATGAGCTGTATGAGCACCATGGCTGGGCATTGTTCAATGCTGCCTCTAAAGCACCTGGCTCAATGCTTGGCACATAGTAGGCCCCCTATAATAATTACTGAGTGAAAATGCCTCTCCCTCCAGCCCTTCTCCATGTAATTTTCCCAAAGGCAAGCCTTTGATTAGAGAAGCATTCTGTGTTAGTACAGACTGTTCTCAGTGCAAGAAACAGTGTCAGTATGTATCTGATTTTTAAAAGCATTGATCTTCAGCCCATTCCGATCCTAATGAGGCAGAGAAGAGTAGAGAAGCCTTCATTCTCGCATTCCTCTCTGGAATTGCTCTCCCACCCCTGTCACCGCGGGCCAACAGCTACTGAAGGCAGACAGTACCTCGGGCCCCAAGGCCAGGACTGTAAACCCAAACGCCTACAGGACTGATGAGGTATTGGGAGAGCATGGGGCCCGGTGAAGTCTGGGGCAAGCTGGATTGTATCTGCCCCATCCACAGGGGCACCTCCTATCAGCTCCTACCAATCATTACTGCAGGAACTGCAAGCCTGATACAGATACAGCCAGCCCTTATAATATTTCTAAGATATAAATATAGATTTGTATGTTAAATCACTTAATTTTAAGAGTTGACAACTAACTCAACATTTAAAAAGAAAAATTACTGGGTGAGGCAAACACATTTTGCAGGCAGGATTCAGCCCAGCCTCTGAGGTCTACTGGCTAGTAGATAGGAACCTATTCGAAGAGGGAAGACAGCTCTTGCCCTAAGGGACGTGTCAGTCTGATGATGGGGACCCAGCTCTGCCCTTGGGAATCCTTCAGTTGAGATGGGAGAGGCAAAGAGAGACAAGAATTCCAGATACTTCCAGATTGATCCACAAAAATGTGCAGATGAATATCACACAGACTAAGGCCACAGCCACTGGGGACCACAGGGTAGAGGACCCACCTGGATCAGCTTGGGTTGAATCGGGGAGAAGCCTCTGACACTCCCCTACAGGGTCTTGAAGAAAAGAAAGGATGTGGATGGTGAGGGTGGGTGGCCCAGGTGAGGTGAACAAGGGAAAATCCAGGCAGAGCAAGGTGCTAGGTGGGTAGCAGGTGCACCCGGTCGCTGAATGGAGAGGTGCAGTCTTAGAATGTCTGGGCTGGAAGAGTTGCTGGCGTGGCCTGGTCTCATGGTCCCAATACAAGATGCGAAAATAGAGGTTCAAGAAGGGGAGAAACTTGCCCAAGATGAGGCAGGGCACTGAGAGCATGGACAGGATGGAAATGAAGTCACAGGAGATGAGGCTGGGTGGGAAGGGGCCAGGGAGCCCACCTGAGGGATTGCAGTTTACCACATGGCAGTTTACATGGGGGAAAAGCTTCTGGCTGATGACCCCACCTGCCCTGCTTCCTGGTCTGTGAACTGGAGCCAGGTGGAAGGCACCATCTCCAGCCCACGGCTGCCCTTTGAATTAACCTTTAGACTGCACAGATGAATGGCTCCATCTATCTTCCACCCAACAGGCTCCAGAGGTCTGGCAGGGGGTGGTGAGTGTGGCCCAGAAAGGGCAGAGGTCCTGGTAAGAACAGAAAGGACATCCTGGAGACAGAAGGCCTTGCCTGCCAGGACTTAGGGGCCCATGAGGGGTGGACGGAAAGCTGCATTGAGCGATTTCAGTGGTGAGCCAGGAGCTTCATGGGCATGGCCCCCCTGACTCCTCTCATCAACCGTGCAAGGCCAGGACTGTCATGACCCATCCCACAGATGAGGAAGCAGAGACTTGCCCATGGTCACCCAGCCAGAAATGGCAGCTCTGAGCTTAGGATCTTTCGAACAGACCAGCCAGGTGATGCCACACCCCGGTGTGGAGCCACTCCGTGACCCTTGCCTCTTTCTCCTGCTCCTGACCCTCCAGATGTTTCCTCACACGGGGTCTTTGCACTTGATGTTCACCCCTTCTGGAGCACTCTTCCAGCATCCTTCATACAGCTGGAGACATTCAAGAATCTCCAACGGTCAGGGGAAGAGGAGACAGAACTCAACCCCAAGGGAACTCTGGGAGCTGGGTCTCAAGGGCCTCCCTGTGCCAGGCCAAGCATCTTGGACAATTGGGAGCTGGCAGAGGACTTTTACCCTCTGTGCTAATTCAAATACTCTTTATTACAGCCTTTAAAATTTCCTAAATTGAGGTATAAAATGCATCAAGGGTACTGAACTTAAGTGACCAGCTCAACTTCTGACATATCCATATCCATGTCCTTTCAACCCATATCAAGGCAGAGATCATGTCCCGGTCCCCAGAAGATCTCTTTGTGTTCCTTTCCAGGCAAAGTTACCTTCCTCTAAAGATAACGCGATTCTGACTTCTCTCGCCATCCATTAGGGATGCCTCTTGTTGACTTTCGTCTGCATGAAACCACAGAGCATGTGGCCTATGGCAGATGGCATTTTCCACAGCTGGCTTCAACAGTATCTCCCATTCCCCATACTTTTGTTGCAATGTAGTGTTGATACTCCTCCCATAGAGAACTGAGTTCTGTGTCCCCTCCCCTTTAATCCGTGTGGACATTTAGCCCCTCATCTAATAGAGCATAGTGGGTGGAATGCTATGTGAGTTGAACAGGTGATTAAAAAAAAATGCCACATACTTTGCCATGCTCTCAGGGCACAGTTGCTCTTGGAATTGGCCACCATTCTATAAGGAAGCTCAAGCAGCCTGTGGACGGACTCATAAAAGAGAAATCCGTTGCCCTGACTGAGCCCCCAGCCCACAGCCAGAGCAGCCCGATAGCCATGGGAGTGGGTTCTGCAGCCCCGGTTGAGCTACCCACAAATGCCAACTGAGCAGAAACAGGCCACCCCACAACATCCTGCCTAAATTGCCTCTTTTGAGTGAATAAATTATCATTTTGTTTTATGCCACTAACTCTGAGGTGGCTCATAAAAAAGATTTTAAGCAGGAGAGTGATTTTGAGTAAGAGTTTTGCCCTTGTATATAATAAAAGACACAACATAAATTGGCTTGAGGGAAAAGAAAGGAAAGAAGAAGGAGGGAGGGAAGGAGGGAAAGAAGGAAGTAAGGAAAGAAGGAGGGAGGGAAGGAGGAAGGAAGAAAGAATGGAAAGAGTGAGGGAAAGGAGGAGGGAGGGAGAGAAAGAAGGAGAAAAAGAAGGAGAGAAGGAGGGAAGGGAAGAAGGGAAGGGAGGAAAGAGGGAAGGATGGAGAGAGGAGGGGATATATTGGTTCTCATAACTAAAAAGTTCAAAGAGGGTTTGTACTGGTTTCCTAGAACTGCTATAAAAAACAACTATGGACTAGGGGCATAAAGAACAGATAGTTATTGTCTCACAGTTCTGGAGGGTAGCAGGCCAAGGTCAAGGTGTCAACAGTGTTGGTTCCCTCTGAGGGCTGTGAGGGAGGGATCTGTCCCAGGCCTCTCTCCTTGGCTTGTAGTCAGCCATCATCTGTCTTCACATCCTCTTCCCTGTATGCATGTCTGTGCGTCCAAATGTCCCCTTTTTATAAGGACACATGTCATATTGAATCAGGGGCCCGCCCATTCCAATATGACCTCATCTTAATTAATTACAACTGCAAATGACCCTGTATCTAAATAAAGTCACATTCTGAGATTCTGGGGGTTAGGACTTCAACATAGGAAGTTGGAGGGGGTAGGACACAATTTATCTCCTAACAAGGCTAATCCAGTCATGGCTAGGTCCAGCCATCGTCAATGTCACCAGCATCTCTACACCTCCCAAGCTTTGTTTTCCTGTTTGGTCTCATTCTCAGGCTCCATGTGGTGACAAGATATTCCAGGCCTGCATCCTCCCGGGCTCATGTGCCTGGGAGAAGAGCGCTGCCTCTCTCAACAGCCGTTTTGAACACACTGCTCTGGCCAGCTTGGGGCCGGGGCCTGCCAGTGATGGGGACAGGGCAGGAGAGTGGGGATGGCTCTGTGCCAAGCTCTCCAAGCCTGCCACAATCTCGCAGGAACAGATCCACCATCCCCAGGTCGCTTGTGTCACGTTCCCATTCCGAGAACAGCATGCTCAACACCAGCCCTGAGATTAAGAGGAAAAATAATATTTAAAGGCACTTATTAAAGACACTCAGAAGGCCCTTCGAATGTCAAACAGCTGTGAGCAAACCCTAATTTGATGATCTACGTGTTAATGAATCCCAGACATGCAGATTAAATGCTCTTTAAATTGCACGTGGTTTTAAAATGCATTTCTCTCCAGCATGTCTGGTTCAGAACAAGGTTAGTGAAACACCTGTGAGGCAGGTCCGGCGATCTGGGGATGGAGCAGGAGCTGGCAATGTCCCCAGCTCGGCCCTCAGGGAGCCTGCGAGCTGGATAAAGAAAAAACCCACTAAGAAGCGCGTCGGCAGCAGTGTGGACTGGAGCACGCGGTTGACAGCAGCTTGCCGCGTGCGGGTCTTTCACTTAGCAAATATTTACAGAGCTTCTACTAGGTGCAGGCCCTCCCCTGGGCATTGGGGATGCAGCAGTGAAGATGGAAGCCGCTGCCTTGCCCTTACCTCCAGGTGAAGGGGACAGACAATAATGAGAGAGGCAGATTGCTAATCAAGGGGATTCAGAGTAGAATAAGTGCTGTTAAGAAAAGAAACAACCTTAGGATGAGGAGCAGGTTGGCAGCAGGAAGACTGGGGAAAGGAGGTGGTTTGAGAAAAGGGGTGAACCATCATGAGGCTGGGGGACAGCACAGGCAAGAGCCCCGGCACCGACCAGGCCTGGCCCGGTCAAGGCACCAAAGCTGGCCTAGAGGGACTGGGGAGGTGGAATATGGCAGACACAGGGCAAGCCGAGGTCTCCACGGCAGGTGATATGCATCTTCTGAACAGCAACTAGGATACACCTGAAAACACAGTACATGGAGACCAAGGTGAGAAACAGAATTGCAGCGTTAACTCAGCCAAGGCTGGGACGTTAAACATACATGTTGGCTGGGCACAGTGGCTCATGCTTGTAATCCCAGCACTTTGGGAGACCGAGGTGGGTAGATTGCTTGAGCTCAGGAGTTCAAGACCAGCCTGGGCAACATGGCGAAACCCTGTCTCTACAAAAAAATTATAAAACTTAGCTGGGCATGGTGGCACATGCCTGTAGTCCCAGCTACTTGTGAGGCTGAGGTGGGAGGATTGCTTGAGCCTGGGAGATCGAGGCTGCAGTGAGCTGTGATCATGCCACTGCACTCCATTTGAGAAAGTGAGACCCTGTCTCAAAAAAATAAATAAAAATAAAATACATGTAATATACCAGAATGAGGCATGGCCAGGTTACCGGGTGCTGGCCACAAGCTGGGGGCTGAGTCCACTCTGGAAAAAGTCCTCAAGTTGTATTTGTGGGACCTGTACACCTTTCTGTTGGTATGTTATTCTTCAATAAAATGTGTACCAAAATGATGGCACAATGAAATGTTTGAGATGCTGGATATGCTAATGACCCTGATCGGATCACTGTGCATTATAAATATTGAAACGTCACTTTGGACCCCATGAATATGTGCCATTATTTTATGTCAACCATTAAAACATACAATTAAAAAGACAAAAACTAAAAGAAAAAAGACCAAAAAAAAGTATGTACATGAGAAATAGCAGCGTGCCTTTGGCAAGAACGTGGACCCACAAAAGGATAAATCTTAAAGACATTCAAATGGTTGTCTAGGAGGGATGGGAATCAGGGATGAGGAGGAGAAAATCTTCTAAAACTCTTCCTGGAGTCCCCAGACACCATAGCAAGTGACTCTGTGTGTAACTCACTCACTGGTTCTGCATTCTCAACAACCCCGTGATCCATTCAAATGAAGAGGTAGGCCCTGGTAGGACCCCTGTTTGACAGATGCAGGGGACGTGGTGGCGCATGCCTGCAGTCCCAGCTATTCAGGAGACCAAGAGGGAGGATCCCTTGAGTCCAGGAGTTCGAGACCAGTCTGGGCAACATAGTGAGACATCCCCTACAACACTGTCCCCATGTCATAAATAAATAAATAAATAAATAAATAAATAAATAAATAAATAAATAGCTGATGAGTTCTTTGTGCCACTGATAACGAATGAACAGGTGAGCGAATGCCAGCGAGAGGCCCCAGGTGCCTGGGAGTGGCTGTGAGGCACAGGTGGGGAAGAGGTGACAGAGGCTTAAAGGCCAGTTCTGTGTGCTCTCTCATTCCTCCCCTTAAGCCCCCCCACCGACACCCGCAGCCCATCTCTGGTCACAGTGGGAGCTGGCCCTCCTACCACTTCCACAACCTGCACCTGCTAGGGTGGCAACATGATGGATGAGGGGTTCCACGACCCCAGCCGCTGGCATGAGGAAGGAAAGGAGAGGAAAACTTCCCCGCCGTCCCTTCCTCTATTTTTATTTCTCTCTGAACCTTGAAAGACAAGGGTTCCGGCAAGTCACTCCTGCTGGCTAATAGAGCCTAGAAGTGTCTTGTGTCACCCATCAACATCCTTGAGTCAAGTCCTGCCCTGCTGCTCAGACTGACCACCACTTCTTCTGGCCCAGGTCTGGAGGGCAGATGTCTCAAGACCTCAGAGACAGGGACTGAGCTGTTTGTCCCGCCTCGATGCCACTGGTAGGGCAGAGTGGACAGGGGTCAGCTCCTTGTGGGTTGCCAGGTCAGTGAGCCCAGCCACCTGCCGCCCACCTGCTCTGGGGACAGAGGAATCAGGAGCGTGTGCGGCTGAGATCAGACTTGCCCACTCATTCATCAGGCCCTGCTTCTTTCCTTCCCACACACCCTGTAAGCCGTGGTTCTCTTACGTAGAAATTAGTCGACTTGTTTTTCATCTTCCTACTGCAGGTAAGCTCCATGAGGGCAGGATCCAGAGCCTGCCCTGTCACAGGGGGTCCCCAGGTCACTCATCCCCACACGCCTCGTGGCAGAAACTCCATCAATATTTGCTGAACAAGAGAGGGCTTCCGTGAAGGAGGCCGGGGTTATTCTCATTTACAGATGAGGGGACCAAAGCTCAAGGGAAGAGCATTTGAACCCAGGACCTGGGAACTGCATGCCTTGTATTGTTCTCCATGCAGGCTGCCTCTTGGGAACCCTGCTTTAGAAGGGATGGTGCAATCTAAACTGGTGCATGCAAATGAGATGCAAATGAAAATGCAAATATCACTGGCTGGCTTACACAATGTCCTGGCCTCTGGGAGGATTCTCTGAGTGACGCTGTCGGAAGCTCTGCTGCACACTGGTCCCTCCAGGTGGCAGCTGGAGTGGGAATAGAACACCCAGAAGAGGCCGGGGGAGCAGTTACAACACTGGTCCTGACCCCAGCCACTCCAGCGTCTAAGGTCTTTGGAGGGGCACTCACCGTCCCGTGGGTTCAGGCCCTACCCTCCCCATTCTGCAGAGAAACCAAGGCACACAGTTGAGAACTGGAATGGAATGGAGCTGAAACAAGGACCCCACCATGATGAGGAGGATGGGAGTTCTCAACCCCTGTACCCGGCTTTATGCACAAAATCTCATTCGGTCCTGAGGCACCCTCTGCAAGACGGATCTGCATGCTTCATTCTGCAGATGAGAAAACTGAGGCTCAGCAAGGTCAGCTAACTGGCCTAAGGCTACAGAGCTGGCAAGTGTGGCTGGCATCAAGGCCCATTTAAACTTCTGCACAGTTCCGCCTCACTCATCCCTGTATTTCATCGTCCTTCTCACCCACACCCATGTTGTTCCAAGGAGTGCCTCTCTGCTCCTGCTGTGCTCCAAGACCCCCCCATCCTTCCAGCCTAGAGGAAGCCCTCCTCCTCCAGGGAGCCCTCCCTCATGTCTTCCTCTCTGGGAAGCCCTGCAGCAGAGAGAGGCTGTGCCCGCAAATGTGTGGTTTCACTTCCTCTGTATTTCTTGCATGAGTCACCGGGCATGGTGGCTCGTGTCTGTCACATCTCCCATTTCTTCAGCCCCCACCCTAGTCAAGCCATCCTCATTTCTCCCCCGGAAGACCCCTACCACGTCTCCTCATTCCATCTCAGCCACACAGGCTCCTTCCTCTGTTTCCAACACACCAAGCTATTGCTGCCCCAGGATGTTTGCACCAACCGTTCCCTCTACCTGAAGCCCAAAGCCTCTGGTCTCTGTTTAGCAGTGTCATAATTTGAGGTCTCAGCTCATAGTGCACCCGTGAGAGTAGCCGCCACCCCGTGGCTCCTTATCTCATCCCTCTGTTCATGTCTCCTGCAATCCACAATGACCTGTTTGTTTCTTTCTTTGTCTCCTTTCCTTAAGGTGTGAGCCTCAAGGGCAGGGACCTTGTCTTTCTCGTTTGCTGCATATTCCCCGCACAGAGGAGGCACTCAATAAATATTTGTTGAATAAATGAATAAATCAACTAGTCAGTTGAACAATCAATCACGAAGGAGGGTTTTAATGTTTTGAAGAGGCTCTGGGTCCAGAGTCACCATGAACAGGCAGAATCAAAATCCCAGAGAGGTGACAGAGCCACCCTGGCCTCATTCAGTCAATCATATGGTCAGTCAACAAACATTCACTGGGCTGGATCATCCAGCTGGCACAAAGATGCACCAAGGAATATGACAGGTGTCCACCCTGCCCCCTGAGCTCAGTGTCCAATAGAGATGTTGAATGGCAGCCGACAAAACCACTACTTCAACCCAGGCCCCACACTTGGGCCAGGCCTCTCCACCACCTCTGCCCTGAGTCCAGCCTTGGCAAGACTCTGAGACCTGGGTCTAGGGAAGTCATTCATTCACTCAACTTCTGCTCACTAGGAAGCAGTAATGTGATTAGCAGTGTGGACCTGGGTTCCAATCCTGTCTCTGCCACCTACTAAGAGCATGATTTCCTGCAATGTGTCTAGGCCTCTGCACCTCAGTTTACCCATCTGCAAAAGGGGACAGTAAAGGCATCTCCCCCATGGAGTTTCTCCAAGGAGAAGGGGTCAAGAGGGACCTACTGTGGTGCTGAGCACATACGTGAACGCTGGTCACCATTACTGAGCTGCCCAAAAGGTGCCAAACTGGGGCCCGGGGGTACAGAGTAGATCCAGACACTACTGCAGGACACTCCCAGACCACAAGGCCACATGACAAGTGTAACAGGACAGAGTTGTGGGGAGCCTCAGGGAGCCACAGGGCCTGGAACCCACCCTGGCGGCCAGAACAAGTTCCCAAACCTAATAAGGTGGGTCAAATCACCCTGCCCACAATCCCATCTTGTTTTTGTTACTTAAAAAAAAAAATTTTTTCTGGCTATATGCAGTGGCTCACACCTGTAATCTCAGTGCTTTGGAGAGCAGAGGCAGGAGGATTGCTTGAGGCCAAGAGTTGGAGACCAGCCTGGGCAACATAGCGAGACTCCGTTTCTACCAAAAATTTTAAAAATTAGCTGAGCGTGGTGGCATAAGCCTATAGCCCCAGCTACTCAGGAGGCTAAGGTGTGAGGATCACTCAAGTCCAGGAGTTGGAGGCTGCAGTGAGCCATGATTGTGCCACTGCACTCCAACCTGGGCAACAGAACAAGATCCGTCTCTTAAAAAAGAAAAAAATGGAAAGCTGAAGCCAGGATAAGGGTGTCATTGGCTCAGCCCCTCCCTGCCCATGTCCCCTCATTGGCTCTGAGGCCTCTCCAGGTGGGCAGCAGCTGAGGCCTGGGGTCTCCTCTAGGAGCTGGAGGGGTCTCCTGGGTAGAGGGAAGGAGAGAAGAGAGAAGCCTCTGCTTAAATCCAGGATATCTCGTCCTACCAGCGGAGCACATGGGGTTTCGCATCGCAGCCCAGCTGGCTCAGGAGGGACTCTGTCCTCCGGGGCAGGGCTACCCGGGCCCAGCGGGGGCTGTCAAGAGGGAACCTCACAGAGCCCTTTCTGCTCATGGAAGGAGCCTGCAGGTCCCACAGACAGGACAGAGGCCTAGAACCCAAGGGAGGTAAGACTGGCAGAGACAAGCCTGGCACTGAAGTCCCCTCACCCCCACGGACACACTACATAAGAGGGAAAAAAACAGCACCAACCTCTGGATGAAGGGGCTGGGGGGGAGTGCCATCCGGCCAACCCGACCCCCAGCTCTGTCTCGCCTAGGGCAGCCCCCAGCCTAACCAGGCACCCAGCTCCCTGGGACAGCTTCGCCCAGGCCTTGACTCTGCTGCCCCCTAGTGGCCACCTGTGTTGTTCTCCAGCGCCAGGTCCCTGACTGAGCCCACAGCTAGTCCAGGGCCTGAGCCCTGGAGGACGACGAAAATATGCAGGAATGAGGGAGCAGGAAGCTGAGGTGAGAGGCCACAGAAACAGGCTTGGCCACTTCCCCTAACTCCTCCCCACAAACACAAACGTGAAAGAGACGCTGGGGAGAAAGTACAAGCCAGTCAGTGTGGGGTCAGGAGAACACCTCTGGGGGTCTTTAGACTCAGACTGAGGCTCCAGTCCCGGCTTAGGTGGACATAAAAGGCAAGAAATTATCCTCGGCTGTCCTTCCACGCCATGGTGTGGTCTGTTTCCCTCCTGTGAATCTGGCCTACCCTTGGTTTTGTTTGACCAGTAGAACGCAGCCGGAGTGGCGCTGTGTGAGTTCTCTACCCACAGCAAGCCCAGGTACAGTGGATCACGCCTGTAATCCCAGCACTTTGGGAGGCCAAGACAGGCAGATCACTTGAGCCCAGGAGTTTGAGATCCGCCTAGGCAACATAGTGAGACCCTATCTCTATAAAATTTCTATACAAAACAGCAGGGTATGGCGGTGCACACCTGTAGTCCCAGCTACTCAGGAGGCTGAGGTGGGAGGATCACTTGAGCCCAGGAAGTTGAGGCTGTAAGTGAGCTGTGTACGCCCTGCTGTACTCCAGCCTGGGTGACAGAGCAAGATCCTATCTCAAAACAAGAAAAGATCCACATAATAAGCACACAGCAAAAAAAAAAAAAAAAAAAAAAAGGTCATGTTCACCAGGTCATCACTGTCACCACCACTGCCATCATCAACACTGTCATCGCCACCATCACCACCATAATCATCATCACCGTCATCACCAACTTTATACTTTGTGACCACAGAAAACTGGCTGATGAGCCTCTCTGGGCCCAGGAAAATGGCGCCTTCCAAAGTGGGCGGGACCCTCAGCAGTGGAGAAGAAATGCAGAAAGCTTTCTTCACTGTCTCTTCAGCCCTCCTCCACGAGGACCAGCACAGACAGTGAGTTTCCACCCCATCTTCACTTCTGGGCAAAACTCCCTGAACATGTGGAAGACAGAGTCAGTTTTTTAGCATCTGGGGCTTCCTTCCCCACATTTGAGCTCACCAGAGCCCACGGGCCTCAGAAAGGTGTCCCTGATCCCCACTTGTCTTCCTGAGAAGGCCCGGACAAGGACAAAGACACATTCGAAGAGCCCACATTCTCCAGTTATTGGTCTTTCACAAGTATTTCCTGAACCCCCACCCCCTGGGCCATACACTACACCTACACCTACACCTACACCTACACAAACAAGATAAGAACAAGCTTCGGAATCAGACAGGCCTAGACCCAGGCAGATCCCTTTAATTCCTAGGCACATAAAGGTGGACAAGTCATTTAGCCTGTCTGTGCTCCAAATAACAGAGAGATGACTGAGCACGGGAAGACCTTCCAAAGCTCGTCCCAGACCTTCTCTGCACGCTCACCCCAGGGTACCGGTATCCAAGGCAGGGTCTGGTGTGGACTGAATAGCGGGGCTGCTCTCAGGCCTTCATGGACTCAGGTGTCCTGCCCTCCAGCTCCATGGCTAGTGGGCTGAGCATGATGTTCTCACATACAGAGGGGACTCCCCAATTCTCTGGACCTTGCTTTTCTCTCTGTTCCCAGCTCTGAACCACTTCCAGGCTCCAGAGAAGGGATGAGGTGTCAGTCAACAGCCACTGGGTTATGGACCTGGCTAGATCCCTTGCCATGGCCTGGCTTTTCTTTATTACTGATGCCTTTGCCAGATGGTCACCTGCACAGGCCATTTGAAATACACAGGAACCTGTCATCACGGACAACTTGAGGCCAGGAGTTTGAGATCAGCCTGGCCAACATGGTGAAACCCCATCTCTACTAAAAATACAAAAATTAGTAGGGCATGGTAGCACATGCCTGTAATCCCAGCTACTCAGGAGGTTCAAGAATCACTTGAACCTGGGAGGCAGAGGCTGCAGTGAGCTGAGATCACGCCACTGCAATCTGGGCTGGGAGACAGAGTGAGGCTCCATCAAAACAAAAACAACAAAACCTCTCAGGGTTCGTAATGACAGCTGCTACCACTTCTCAAATGCCTAGGGGACCCAGGCAGAACTCTGGGACCTTTCCATATGTACCTTTAGCAAACATTTATTGAGCACCTCTATAGGCCAGGTGTTTTTCTGGGGACTTGGGAGACCGTAATGACAAACACAAAGCTCCCTGACAGTGCAGAGCTGATTTTTGTATCAGGGAAAGAAAGAAAATTAAATCATAATAAATAAGTAAACTATGTAATAGGTGATAAGGGCAATAGAAAAAGAAAAACCAAATGGGGAAAAGGGATTGATCCTGCTGAGAGAATCTCAGTTTTCATCAAGTGCTCAGAGTGGACCCCACTGAGAGGTGATTTTGAGCAAAGATCTAAAGGAGGTAAGGAGATGAGCCAAGCAGGCATGTGAGGAAGGTTTAGGCTGTGGAAAGACCCTGGGACAGGAAGAGGCTGTCCCATTCCAGAACAGCAAAAAGGCCAGAGTGGCCGGAACAAAGTGGTAGCAGCAGGAGACGGGGCCCAGAAAAACTTTGGCTTTACTCTGGGGCTTGTTGCAGAGTGCTGAGAAGAGGGACAACAGGATCTGACACAGTTTTCAATGCTCTCTCTGAAGCTGGCATGGTGGCTCATGCCTATAATCCCAGCACTGCGGGAGGCCAAGATGGGCAGATTGCCTGAACTCAGGAGTTCAACACCAGCCTGGACAACATGGCGAGACCCCATCTTTACAAAAAAAAAATACAAAAATTAGCCAGGTGTGCACCTGTGGTCCCAGCTACTCAGGAGGGTGAGGTGGGAGGATCACCTGAGCTCAGACAGGTCAATCAGCCATGATCACATCACTTTACTCCAGCCTGGGCCACAAAGTGAGACCCTATCTCCAAAAAAATAAAAAGTATATATAACGTCCTCTGGCTGCTGCATGGAGACTTGTAGGGGGCAGGGATCGGAGCAGTGAGACCACGGAGGAAGCTGCCTAGAGTCCAGGTGTCAGAGGATGATGGTTCAGAGCAGGGTGGCCCCAGTGGAGGTGGAGAGAAGAGATCAGAGTCAGGATGTACTCTGAAGGTAGGGCCTTGTATTAGTCTGTTCTCAGGCTGCTATAAAGGACTGCCCGAGACTGGGTAATTTATAAAGGAAAGAGGTTTAATTGACTCACAGTTCCGCAGGGCTGGGGAGGCCTCAGAAAACTTACAATCATCGTGGAAGAAGAAGAAAACACATCCTTCTTCACATGGCAGCAGGAAGGAGAAGTGCTGAGTAAAGGGGGAAAAGCCCTTTATAAAACCATCAGATCTCGTGAGAACTCACTCACTACCACGAGAACAGCCTGCGGTAACCGCCCCCGTGATTCATTTACCTCCTACCGGGCCCCTCCCATGACAAGTGGGAATTATGGGAACTATAATTCAAGATGAGATTCAGGTGGGGACACAGCCAAACCATATCAGGCACCAACCAGGACTCCCTGATGGACTGGATGTGGCTTTATTTCAGCTTCCTGGCCCCTCTGAGAGGTGGGCATGATTATTCCCACTGTATTTTATTTTACTTTTATTTTTATTTTTATTTTTTCTGAGACAAGGTCTCACTCTGTTGCCCAGGCCGGAGTGCAGTGGTGCAGTATCAGCTCACTGAAACTTCCACCTCCTGGGCTCAAGCGATCTTCCCACCTCAGCCTCCCGAGTAGCTGGGACTACAGGCACATGCCACCACACCTGGCTACGGTTTGTATTTTTTGTAGAGATGGGGTTTTGCCATGTTGCCCAGGCTGGTCACAAACTCCTGGGTTCAAGCAGTCTGCTCACCTCAGCCTCCCAAAGTGTTGGGATTACAGGTGTGAGCCATCACACCCAGCCTATTCCCATTTTAGAGTTGAGTCAACTGAGGCTGAGAACTTGTATTTCTCTTCCCACTGGCCCAGGGGTATGGCAGCCAGGCAGAGTTCCGCCATGAGTAGCACCGCTGGCATCCAGAAGCCGCCAGTGACAAGCCTGGGGCCTCGGGCAAGGGCAGTCAGGGGCCAACACCTGCCTGCCCAGCACCCTATAAAGCCAGCTGGAGCATGAATTGATGGTCCATTAACAGCCTGGAGCTCAGAGCAGCCATGTCCTCAGCAGTTTATAAACCCAATAAAACGCCATGGTCATGGCCACACATCCCTGCCTCCTTTAGCCGACAATGAATGGGCTTTCCTGGGGGAAGAGGTACTGGGCTGTTGGGGTGTCCCTGAGCTCAGGCATAACAGGACTCCTGTGCCCCTCCCCATCTCCTCCTCACTAGGAGTCTGCCCAGGACCAGGCACCCACTTCCCATGGCTGCCTCAGGGCTCTGTACCCCTGTCTCCACTCTTTAAGGGGAAGGGGGTACAGGAAAGGATGAATGAAGTTTATATCTGGCTGGAATGTACCATGTGCCTGACACAGCCTTTGGTCATCATAGCATCCCCACAAGGTCAGTGGCACGGCCCCCATCTTACAGGTGGACAAACTAAAGCCCACAGCACTGGAGGGACTCACTCAAGTTCACCTGGCTGGTAAGATCGGAGCCCCGGGGGTCTGGTTCCTGAGTTGATCCCCTAAGCCCCCACCCTCTGAGGCCACGTGAGTGCCCCAGCCCTCGGAGTGTGGTTCCTGGTTTGCACAGATGGATAAATGGCATCACGTGGGCACCAATATGCATGTGCCAATGTGTGCCATCCGGATGGGATCCTGCCCTGATCCCTGGCATGACTCTGGCACGTGTATCCCGGGGACACACTGCCATCTGGACAGAACCCAGAGGCATCGCCTGTGCTCCCTCCACCATCTCTCCTTCACCATTCATTCAACAAAATTCACTGTGTATCTTGACGTTAGGGGATGCTCTCTCTGCACCAGGCTCGGTTCCAAGCTCGCATCGATTCACCTGATCCGCCCACCGTTTGATGAGATGTGAATTCTTTTTCCTGATGTGCGAATGAGGAGTGTGAGGCACAGAAAAATTAAACAACTTGCCGAAGGTCACACCGCTGTTGAATGGCAGAACCAGGCTTTGAACTCACGTGTGTCCAACCAGAACCCACTATACCTTCTGGCTTGGTCTAGCTGGCTTTCCCCTGAGGGTCCCCTCACTCCAGTGCAGGGGGTCTCTGTGTCTAGGCTCCATCTCTGAGCCCCAGTGGAAGAGCCACCAGGCATATTTGCTGTGGCTGGAGAAGAGGATGGGCAGGTACCCACCCCCACTCCTAAGCTCTGGTAAGGTTTCTGTTCCTGCTCCTGGACCACCTCCAGCGGGGCAGTGTAGCTCCCTCCCCTCAGGAGCTCACCCCAAGGTCCCTGGAGGGATGCCCTGAGAGGCGCAGGCATCCAGGGTTCCAGAAGGTGCGATCCCGCCCACACCTGCATCAGGTGGGACGCTGGCGCCACCTCGCGTCCTTCCGCAGCCCTGCAGCCATCTGCGCAAGAGCTCTTTGGACCAGGCTGGGCCTTGCACCCCAAAAACCTCAGACCCTCCTATGCCACCTTCATTTTGTTGTCACAACAGCACACCACCTGAACTAGTTTTTTTTCTTTTGAGACAAAGTCTCACCCTGTCATCCAGGCTGGAGTGCAGTGACGCGATCTCGTCTCACTGTAACCTCCACCCCCTGGGTTCAAGTGATTGTCTGCCTCACCCTCCTGAGTAGCTGGGATTACAGGCTCACGTCACCATGCCTGGCTAATTTTAGTGTTTTTAGTAGAGATGGGGGTTTCGCCATGGTGGTCAGGCTGGTCTCAAACTTCTGACCTCAATTGATCTGCCTGCCTCAGCCTCCCAAATTGCTGGGATTACAGGCATGAGCCACCACACCCAGCCTGAACTATTATTTACCCAGTATGTTTTTCTTTAAATCAGCTCACTGGTTTTAGCCAACCTCATCCTGGGCAATAATGTCCACAAAATCCCAAGTATGATGTGCCAGTAGCATTTTGTCCTAATTCCAATAAATACTAAGTATACACCTTCAAAAATTGTATTCATGTGCCATGTAAACCCGCTTCTCCACTGCACTTTGGACAACAAACTCATTCATGAGTGTGCCCCCTCTTCCTTGGGTGAGTTGACAGAGACTGAGAGCCTTCTTTATGGAAAGAGAGAGGCAGACGTCACCCCTGTCCTCACCCAACTTGTAGCCCAGTGGTGGTGCCAGATGTTAATCAAAAAATCACAAAAATAAATATAAAATGATGACTCAGCAATGCTATTGAATTATAAAGTCGATTTCCTATGAGGAAGTAAAGACCATTGGATGAGCTCACAATATGGAAGTTTGACCTGGATGGGGAAATCAGGGAGGGCTTCCTGAAGGAGGTGGTGTTTAAGCTGAGAACTGAAGGAAGAACAAAACATTTACTAGGTGAAGAGGGAAGGAAAGTGTTCTGGGCTGAAGGACCAGCATTTCCAAGAACCCCAGGGCAGAAGGGAGCCCTTCCCATGAGTTCATGGCCTTGGAACTTGGCTTCCTGCCTGTGGCCAGGGTGGGCATTCTGCCTGTGTGGCCTCCTTCTTTTGCCTTCCTTGACTCAGCTCCAGCCTAACCCACCCACCCATATCCCCAGCACGACCAGGTTCTTTGGGTCTATTTCCTTTTTACCCTTGTAACTGGGCAGTTTTGCCATCAAGAACCCCATTTTTAAATCAAGAAAATTGAATTTTGGGGATGTCCAGTTATTTTTCCAAAGTCACACAGCTTGGCAAAGCCAGGATTTGCACCCAGGCCCAGTGGCTGTGCTCTCCTGCTACATTCGGCCACCTCTCAGCAGTGTCCCAACTCTCATCTCCATGAATTTAGAATCAGGAGATCTGGAAGCAAAGCCTGTCTTAGCACTAGCTTGCTGGGCAACTTTGGGCAGGTCACTGTGCCTCTCTGAATCTTGGTCTCTTCATCTATAAAATAAGAAGGCTGCACAATAATGGTATTAATAACTAACATGTATCGCTCCTCATATCCACCCTTTAAGGTAGACACTAGAGTTATCCCCACTTTACAGATGTGGAACAAGCTCAGAGACGTTTAGCAGTTTGTCCAAAGCCACAATGCTGGTAAGTAGCAAAGCAGCCTGGAACCATCTCCAAGGTGCTTTCCAGTAACAATGCTCCCAATCTCACTGTCCCAAGGTTGTCCCTGGAATGCCAATCCACACGTGGCCCCAGTCACAGGATTCCAAGGCTGTCCATTTTAGTCCACTCCCGCTGTCTGTGGGTGTGAGACTTTTCTGTCCAAAGAAGCAGGGGCCCAGGATGCTGCCTGCCTGGCACTGCCCAGTCCATGGTGACCTGAGCTGCGTCCCTGGGGTTCTGGCTAAGCCCACCCACCCCTGCAATCCAGGCCACCCACTCAGCCCCCTTTACAGAGATGCATTGACCCATTTACACACTCTCAAGGGAGCCATTGCTCTTCCAGAGTGACATCATTCTTCTGGTCTCCGGTCAATACACAGATTTGTTCCTGGCATTGGAAAACATTGAATGACTGGCTCCATGGCCCTCTGTCAAAGCCACCTTCACTCCCAGCCATGGCCCGGGCTCCTCTGGGAACCTTGGGAGCCCTGGGCTGACCCACTCTGGCCAAGAGCTGGCCTGCAGGGAGGGGCGGAGCCAGGGTGTGGGTGAGGTTCTGGCCAGGTCTCCCCTGGGGTCCAGGGCGATGGTGCAGCACAAGCTCTGCACATGCTGTCAGGAGCAGGTTTGCAAGCCTCTGGGCCAACCTTTGATGTGATACGCTGGCCTGGCCCCTTCCCTTCGAGAGTCTCCAGTCTGATGGGAGATACTCAGCCTCTGCCTTCAGGGATCCCCAGTCAAATGGGGGGAAGCCAAGCTTCTGCTTTTGGAGGCCTCAGCCTCAGAAGGAAGAATAACACCAAGATGAAAACAGCATTAAAACAAAGCCACAAAGAGACAAAAGCAAATCAATGCCCAGAAAACAGAGCCTGGCCCATGTGCAGGAAGGGTTTGACAAAGGTTTGGAGTTTATCATGACTGGCTGCATGGAGGAGGCAAACATTGCAGTACATTTAGAGCAAAGAAAACTATGGATGGACTGAAAGTATGAGAGTGAGCAATTTGAGGAAGGAAAGCCCGTGCAAAAGTTCAAAACGGAACAAACTGCAGCTTGTACAAAGGTGAGTAGTGGAGCAGTTGAGGGATAGATCTTAGATTGTCCACGAAGAGCCAAGGTTTTACTGAGAACATACTATGTGCCAGCTCTGTTCTAAGGGCTCCATCTGTATCATTTCATCAGGTCTTCACAGCAACCCTGTGTGCCAGGTGCTACCATGTTATCATCCCCGTGTCCACATGAGGGCACTGAAGCACAGAAAGGTTAAGTAACTTGCCCAAGGTCACACAGCTGGTAAGTGGCAAAGCTGGGAAGGTCCTAAGTAGTGGCCCAATCTAATATCTCTGTATTACAAATAGAAGCTAAGGCTTGGAGAGGGATGACACAACTTGCTCAGCATCACACAGTAAGAAGCAGGGTCAGAATGGGAGCTGAGGTTATAGCGCCCTGGAATGGAAGGCTAGGAGGGATCTTCAGAAGGCATTCAGATCAACCTTCTGTAGATCTGACTGACGCACTGGGAGTAGGGGGTGTGGCAAGAGCAATGTGGAAAGGTGGTTGTCAGTAGATAGAGAAATGGCAGCATCAACGTGGAAGGAAGTCTTAGATCCTGCAGCACCATCTACCGGAACCTAAAAATAGCCTGACATTCCATCTGTAACAGGCAAAAGGTTTTAACAGATGCTCCGCCAAAGAGAATATGTGGATGGCAAGTAAGCACATAAAAAGATGTTCAGCCTCATTAGTCATTAGAGAAATGCCAGTCACAAACACAATGAGATGCCAAGCGTTGGCAAGGAAACAGGACTGTCTTCTGGGAACGAAAAATGGTACAACCACTTCAGAAGAGTGTGGTGAGGCCAGGCTCGGTGGCTCACACCTGTAATCCTAGCACTTTGGGAGGCCGAGGCGGGCAGGTCACCTGAGGCCAGGTTCGAGACAAGCCTGGCCAACGTGGTGAATCCCCATCTCTACTAAAAATACAAAAATTAGCCGGGCATGGTGGTGTGTGCCTGTTATCCCAGCTACTCGGGAGGCTGAGGCAGGAGAATCACTTGGACTCAGGAGGCGGAGGTTGCAGTGAGCCGAGATCGTGCCACTGCACTTCAGCCTAGGTGACAGCGAGACTCTGTCTCAAAAAAAAGAAAAAAAGAAAAAGAAAGGAAAAGTTTGGTGATTTCTGAAAAAGTTAAACTTACACCTACCACATAATCCACCCATTTGGTTCCTAGATGTTTACCCAAGAGAAAAGAAAGCACGTGTCCACACAAACACTTGTGCACGCATGTTCCTCAAAGCTTGATTGGAAGTAACCAAAAACCAGAAACCACCCAAACGTCCATCAGCAGGCGAATGGCCAGATTGTGGTACATCCACGCAGCAGAACGCTATTTAGCAACAAAAAGGAATGAACTAGGAATACACATGGCAACGTGGATGAATTTCAAGATACTTGTGCTGAAGAAAGAAGCCAGACCAAAATGAATCCATGCAGTATGATTCCATTTATATAAAACTCTAGAAAATGCAAACTAATCTGTAGTGACAGAAAGCAGGTCAGTGGTTGCAGGGAGTGGGGATGGGGGGAAACTGAGAGAAGGCAGGGTTACAAAGGTACACAAGGAAGCTTTTGAGGATGATGAATACGTTCCTTATCTTGATTTTGGCTACGGTTTTGATAATGAATGCATATATCAAAACTATCACATGGGCCAGGCACAGTAGCTCATGCCTGTGATCCCAACACTTTGGGAGGCCAAGGCGAGAGGATCACTTGAGGTCAGGAGTTCAAAACTAGCCTGGCCAACATGGTGAAACCCTATCTCTACTAAAAATACCAAAAAAATAGCCAGATGTGGTGTTGCATGCCTGTAGTCCCAGCTACTCGAGAGGCTGAGGCACAAGAATCACTTGAACTCCGGAGGCAGAGGGTGCAGTGAGCCGAGATCGCGCCACTGCACTCCAGCCTGAGTGGCATAGGGAGACTCTGTCTCAAAAGAAAAAAAGAAAAAAAATAAAGAAAAAAAGAAAATGTCACATGGTAGACTTTAAATATTTGCCATTTATTGTGTGTCAATTAGATCTTGATAAAGCTGTTTCAAGAAATGGCCTTGTATTAAGCAGCCCCCAGGAAGAATTCCCTGAACTAGAGTGGTTCACCTCTAACTCAGGTGAGGTCAGCCTGAGGTTCTAGTTCGGGTGTCCAAGGGAGGCACCTGGACACCCTCAGAGGCCCTCCAGGCCCTACATAACCCCACCCTTCACCTCAAAGCCCGAGAGTTCAGGAGGTTTAGATGTTGATTAGTCCAACTGCTATGGTATAAAAGGGGAAACTGAGGCCCTACCCACTACACCACTGCTGTACCTGTACTCAGCCTGGTGGAAAGTACACCCCACAGAGCATCCTGCCTGGCCAGACCGTAGCCATGGTCATGGATGGCCTAGAGCCGGGCACGGGCCTGGTTCAGCCCCACTCAACACCCTTTACAGCCAACCGATGCGCAGAGCTCAACACACTGAGCAGGGAGGGCTCGTGCAGCAAGAGAAGGCTTCAGAGTCAGACAGATCTGGGTTCAAACTCTGGCTCAGCCTCTTCGTGGGTCCGTAACCTTGCACAAATCACACAGTCGCTCTCTCCTTGAGTCCCTCATCCATGAATGGGGGTAAGAACACCCACCAGTTGCTTTCTCAGGATGCTTTCCATTCCTAGTAACAAACAACCCAACTTGATCGAACTGAAGCCACAAAGAGACTCCACTGACTCACAGAACCGTGAAGCCCAGCTTCAGGTCCAGTCTGGCAAGGATTGGTCCAGTGGCAGCTCAGCAATGCCAGCAAGAAACCACTTTCTTTCTATTTTCGTTATCTGCCTTCTGACGTGTGGGCATTTCCCTAAAGCTGGCCACCCACCTGATCCCAAGAATGCAGCCAGCAGTTCCCGGGCTATAGGTGTCCTCGTTCATACCCTGCGGGAATGAGAAGAGAGCTTTGTCTTTGTCGCCCCAGAACAAGAGGTTAAAATGTTAGCAACCTCTAATGGGCGCTGCCATTACCCAGACAGGTATGGACATGAGGTGTCTGTATCCCATGGGGACTAAAGGGCGGGTTCTGGGAATGGGGATGAGGGCAGGGAAAGGAGGTGGAGAGGCCCAAGAAATGAAGGAAGGAGAGAGGAGATCAGAAGCTAGATCTCTGGTTAATTCACAAAGCCTCTTTGGAATGGGTGAGGATTTCCAGCTGGTGGGAAGGAGGCTAACTGAGACAGATAGAAACCGCTCTCAAGGCTTAGAGTTTTAAATGTGTCACAGAGGGTGTGTCAGGAACAGAGAAGAGTATATAAGGCATAACGTACATCCTTGGGCAGTTTTATTTTAAATTTCATTTTGTTGCATTTTAATTTTTGAATAGCTAATACATTGACATGCTTCGAAAACCAAAAGACATCAAAAATCAGTAAAAATCCTCCTTCCACCTCTGTCCTTCATCTGCCCAGTTCTCACAGGTGACCGCCGTTCATGCTTTCTTCTGTATCTTTCCAGCATTTTTTTCTGCATCTCCATGCAAATGAGAATATAGAGTCTCGGTTGTCCCTCTTTTGACACAAAATGTAAAATACTAAACACACTGTCTCTCACCTAATTTTTTCTCTTAACCATGGTATTCTGTGGTCTAGACATACCATAATTTAATTAACCAGCTCCTTATTGCAGGGCATGGGCTGTTTTTAGCCATTTGCTAAACAATGTTGTGATGAACAGCCTTGTATACAGCTGTCATTTCACACGTGCAAGTATCTCTGTAGGATAAATTCCCACAGGGGAATTGCTAGGTCAAAGAGAACATGCACTTGAAACTTTGATGGATAGTGCCAAGGTACCCTTAGACATTGTCCCCGCGGCGATACAGGAGAGAATGTCTATTTCTCCCTCACACTCACCAACAGAAGGTGTCATTTTACATTTGGATGATTGCCAGTTTGATAAGGGAACGTGACACATGTCTGTAGCTTTAATGGGCATTGATCTTACTACGGGTGAGCTGAACTTCTTTTCCTATGTTCAAGCATTTTTGGATTTTCTTTTCTCTAAATTGTCTCTTTGCAGTTTTTGCCCATTTTTATTTTGGGTCGTTTGACTTTCTCATCCATTTCCATAGGTTCTTCAGGAGGGAGATTAAGCATTTACCTCTGATATGAGTTACAAACATTTTGTCCCAGGTTGTCATTTGTTTTTTTGACTTTGCTCATGATGGGATTTTTTTTGACAAACAGAAATTTTTTTATTTTATCTATCTATCTATCTATCTATCTATCTATCTATTTTGAAATGAAGTCTTTTTTTATTTTATCTATCTAACTATTTTGAGACGAAGTCTTTTTTTATTCTATCTATCTATCTATCTATCTATCTATCTATCTATCTATCTATCTACCTATCTATTTATTTATTTTGAGACAAAGTCTTGCCCTGTCACCCAGGCTGGAGTGCAGTGGCGCACCTCAGCTCACTGCAACCTCCGCTACCCAGGTTCAAGCAATTCTCCTGCTTCAGCCTCCCGAGAAGCTGGGACTACAGGCATGCACCACCACGCCCAGCTAATTTTGTATTTTTAGTAGAAACAGGGTTTCGCCATATTGGCCAGGCTGGACTCGAACTCCTGACCTCAGGTGATCCACCCACCTCGGCCTCCCAAGGTGCTGGGATTACAGGTGTGAGCCACCGCGCCCAGCCAATTTTTATAGAAGTAAATTGATCAGCCAACCATGGTGGTGCGTACTTGTTGTCCCAGCTACTTGGGAGACTGAGGTGGGAGGATCGCTTGAGGCCAGGAGTTCAAGACCAGCCTGGGCAAACTAGGACAGCCCCCATCTCTACAATAAATAAATAAATGAATAAATAAAAATTAGCCAGGCATGGTGGCACATGCCTGTAGTCCCAGCTACAAGGGAGGCTGAGGCTGGAGGATCGCTTGAGGCCAGGAGTTCAAGACCAACCTTGGCAGCATAATGAAGCCCTGTCTTTAAAAAAAAATAAAAAATAAGTAAATTATCCATTTTTAATGGCTTCTAGATTTATGAGTCATAATTAGAAAGTTCCCCCATTTAAAAGTCATAAGGAAACTCTGATGTTTCCTTCTGAAATGTTTAGGTTTCAATTTCACACTTAAATTTTTGATTCCTTCAACATTTATTTTTTTATTTTATTTTATTTTATTTTTTATTATTATTATACTTTAAGTTCTAGGGTACACGTGCATAACGTGCAGGTTTGTTACATATGTATACTTGTGCCATGTTGCTGTGCTGCACCCATCAACTCGTCAGCACCCATCAACTCATCATTTACATCAGGTATAACTCCCAATGCAATCCCTCCCCCCTCCTCCTCCCCATGATAGGCCCCGGTGTGTGATGTTCCCCTTCCCAAATCCAAGTGATCTCATTGTTCAGTTCCCACCTATGAGTGAGAACATGCGGTGTTTGGTTTTCTGTTCTTGTGATAGTTTGCTAAGAATGATGGTTTCCAGCTGCATCCATGTCCCTACAAAGGACACAAAGAAATCCAGTTTTTTTTTCCAGGTGTCTATCCAGTTGCCCAACACCATTTATTAAATAATTCAGCTTTTCTTTGCTGGTTTGGTATGGTAACCTTACTAACTGTCCATCTAAACGCAGGCCTATTTCTGAGTTTTCTTTTCTTTTATTGTCTGCTTGACTATTCATGGGTCAAAACCACATTGTTTTAATGATTGAGGCTTCATAATATGGGTTGGTCCTTCCCCTGAGCACCCTCTTTTTCCAGAATTTTCCTGGCTATGCCTACTGGTTAATTTTTCATACGAACTTTAGGATAAGCATACTTCATTCAACAAAAACTGTGGGTATTTTTATCAGAATCAAAGTATATTTATCAATTAGCTGAGAGAGAATTAAAATGTAATGGTGTTGAGTCCCCCTTGCAATACGATGTATCTTTCCACTTATTCACATTCTCTTGCCTTTTAGTAATTTTGTTAATTAAAATGCTTATTGAAATAGAACATGTATACAGGAAAGTCACAAATCATAAAGGGAACAGCACTGTGAATTTTCACAAAGCAAGTGCCCCCAGATTGAGAAATAGCCACCCAGATTAAGAACTGGAACATGACCAGCTCCCCAGAGCCCTCCTCCTTCTCCTCCTGGTGATCATACCTCTCCTCCCAAAAGGAAACACCTTTCCCATTTCTATTAGGTTGGCGCAATGTCATTACTTTTAAGGGCAAAAACCGCAATTACTTTTGCCTCAAACTAGTATCATCCTGTGTTGTCTGTTTTTAAACATTATAATGTAAATCAAAACATGTGTAAAGACAAATAATGAAAAAATAATTAAAAAGAAAAAAATGTTTAAAAAATATGTGCTCTTTGTTTCCAATTTTGTTTTGTTTTGTTTTGTTTTGTTTTGTTTTTGGAGACAGTGTCTTGCTCTGTCACCCAGGCTGGAGGGCAGGAGCACCATCACAGCTCATTGCAGCCTCAACCTCCCAGGCTCAGCCTACCGAGTAGCTGGGACTACAGGTGTGCACCACCACCACACCCCGCTAATTCTCTTTTTTTTTTTTTTTTTTTTTTTTGAGACACTCTCACTCTGTTGCCCAGGCTGGAGTGCCGTGATGAGATCTCGGCTCACTGCAACCTCCACCTCCAGGGTTCAGGTGATTCTCCTGTCTCAGTCTCCTGAGTAGCTGGGATTACAGGTGCATGCCACCATGCCCAGCTAATTTTTTTTGTATTTTTGGTAAAGACAGGGTTTCACTGTGTTAGCCAGGATGGTCTCAATCTCATGACCTCGTGATTCACCCACCTTGGCTTCCCAAAGTGCTGGGATTACAGACGTGAGCCACTGCGCCCAGCCACATCCAGCTAATTTTTCTATTTTTTTCAGAGACAAGGTTTCACCATGTTGCGCAGGCTGGTCTCAAACTTCTGGGCTCAAGCAATCCACCTGCCTCACCCAGCCACCCAAAGTCCTGAGATTACAGGTGTGAGCCACTGTACTGGACCCACATGTGCTCTTTGGTGTCTGACTTCTTTCACTCAACACTGTGTAAGATCCATCCACGCTATGATGCACAGCAGTGCATCATATTCTCCTCACAGCAGTGCATCATATTCTCCTCACAGCAGTGCATCATATGCTATGATGCACCAGCACCATGACTGGGCCATACAGTGTGTGTATGTGAACTCTGGCAGACACTGACAAGTCATTTTCTAAAGCACACTCATTTCCACTCCACCAGTTGTCTGCTCAAATTCATTCTTCCTTTCTTGTCAGGAACATTGTGAGACTACATTTCCCAGGTTCCCTTGCAGTTAGATAAGGTCACATGATAGTGAGTTCTCACCAACAGATTATGAATGGAAGTCTATGTGTCCCTTTCATACTCCACAGTGGGTGCACTTCCTTCACTCTCCTTTCCCCCTTCCCTCTCTCTGGAGCCCACAGTGACCCAGTATCAACCATGCAAACAATGGCAATGCCCTAGGAGAAGACAGAGAAACATGTTGGAAAGGATCTGGTTTCCTGAAGACCCTTTGGAACAGAGCTGCCCCACCAACTAAGCAGCTCATCTCACACTGTGAGGGGTTAGACCTGTTTGTCCTCCAAGCCAATGTATGTTGGAATCTTTTTGTTCCAAGAGTTAGATCTTTCATCCTCAATAATACAGGAATTGGTACCAGAAGTGGGGTGTCAATCTGTGACATTGTCTTAACAGCCAGGCAATGGATGAGAGTTATTTATCACCTTATGAAGATTTTCTTTATCTTTTATTTGTCATGTAACAAGGAAAGTTCACTGAAGTGTGTTTCTCCTTGTATCTCATGTGATTTCTCCTTTAGAAATGCACCTACTATGTTATTTAGAGCACAGATGTTTATAACTCTCATCTTCATTGTGGATACACACTTGTATATTCTGACTTTCTTTGTCTTATTAAATACTTTTTAATCTAAACTCCACATTGTGTAATATTAAGATTTTTTATCTGCATTTGCCTAGCATACCTTTGCCTAGCTTTTAGGTTCAACCTTGCTGAGTTACTTAGGTTTATGAGTGCCTTGTTTATAGAATACTGAGTTAGATTTGGTTTTGTGACCAAATCTAATTTCCTTTCTTTCACTGGGCAAATTAAGCTCATTTGCATTTATAAGACCTGTGTTCTGTCATATTATTTTATGTAACTTTTTCCTGTTTATAGGTGTTTTAAATGTCTTTTGTTATGTGGTTTGTTCTTTTTCATGTGGTTCTTTTGATGTAGAAGGAGTTTTATACTTCTGTTCATTGTTATAACTTTACATAACATTCTTAGTCCACAATTTCTCAGAAAGTAAGAACACTACAGTGTTTCTTCCTCTTCTTGCCCATCTCCCTGGCTTTCCCCCAATACACCTAATGAGGCACTGATGGGTTCCTTTCTCGGTGATCTCCTCTGTTCTGTTGCATGTTTTCATACTACTTGTCTCGATTTGCCAGCTTTGAAAGATGTTCTTTCTGCTTCCATTGTGTGCTGGTTAGCACTCTCGACTCTGAAAGATGTTCTTTGATTCCCACCTACTACAGAAGAAGCACTTTGCAAACACACCCTGTTTCCTGACTTCTTTCGCCCATGCCCTCCCGTTTCTTCTCAGATGCATCATTTCTAACCTCATCACAGACGCCTGCATTCACATTTTTATCTATTCCTCTACTTCCCACATTTGTGTTAGTCTCAGTTCCACACTTTACCAGTCAATGCACTACCAGCCCTCTGCCAGTCATGGGGCTGAAGTTCATCCTCTAGATGAGAGGACTCCAGAGAGACTCCACAGAGACAATATCCACTGAGTTCTGCCATATTCAGAATCGCTGGTGGGTGGTGTGTACACCTGAAGGACAGCATGGCTCAATATAAAATCCTGCCTCACACCTTCTTTTCTCAATTAGATCTCATTGGTATTGCTCGGCTGTCTTCTGATATCTTACTATTGCCTTATCATTACAAATAAGGGAAGGAGCTAGGTTTTCCTGGCCTATTGTAGGCAATGCCTTCTGCTCTTTGGTGTTTAAGAGATAGAGACGCTGTCTCTTCTGGATGAGCCTCTTGCTGGCACAAGTGCGCTTTTGCTCATCTTTTCTGGACTCTCCAGTGGTGGAGCAATCCTGCCCTTTATACACTCCCACGTTGTTTCTGCCACCCTTCACCCCAAGTGGCTTGTGTGCCAAGGGTGGCTGCACTTGACAGCCGTTATGCCTTATGTTCCAGGCTGCTCTTTTTGCATTCAAGTTTGGCTGAAGATGGAGCTTGTGAGGGTCATTAGGCACAGTATCCAGACGGGGAAGATGGAAACTGCTTTTTCATGCTGACACGTTCACATCAGCATTCTGTGGACCTTACAGCTGCCCTCACCTGCATGCGGCACTTCAGGTGCCACAAACAGAGGCCACAGCTCCTGCCTCTGACAAGCAGCCATCAGTATCCTGGCAGAATGGAGAACCAGGAAACCTCTGGAATCAGAGGCTGTCTCTCTTGCCGTTGTCCCACATACCATACAAGTTGACTATACAGCCAGCCTTCTGTATCCACACATCCTCATCCACAGATTCAACCCATCAGGGATCTCAAAAGTGTGAAAAATAACTAAAAATAATACAACAATAAATAACGCAAATAATAAATAGAACAACTAAAGAAAATACACATTTTAAAATACAGTATAACAACAACTTATACAGCATTTACACTGTATCAGGTATTATAAGTAACCTAGAGAAGATTTAAAGTACATGAGAGGATAGGCCAGGCACAGTGGCTCATGCCTGCACTTTCAGCATTTTGGGAGGCCTAGGTGTGCAGATTACTTGAGGTCAGGAGTTCAACACCATCCTGACCAACATGGTGAAACCTGTTGACCTGACAGAAGGAGAATCAGAATTAGTCTCAGATTTTAATGTCGAACATGCTGCAGGCCCACTTGCCCTCTTTTTTATAGCAGAGTACATGAACATCATTATAATAAATGCCCTAACTACCACAATCTTTCTAGGAGCACTATACACTATGCATTTTCCAGAACTCTGTACCACACATTTTATTATCAAAACCCTCCTCTTAACCTCCCTGTCTCTACTTTATATATATATATATATGTGTGTGTGTGTGTATGTGTGTGTGTGTGCATATATATATATATATATATATATATAGAGAGAGAGAGAGAGAGAAATCAGCCAGGCATGGTGACTCATACCTGTGATCCCAGCTATTCAGGAGGCCGAGGCATGAGAACTGCTTGAACCTGGGAGGCAGAGGTTGCAGTGAGCCGAGATCACACCACTGCACTCCAACCTGGGTGATGGAGTGAGACCCTGTCTCAAAAAAATAAAAATAAAAATAAAAATAAAGTATATGAGAGGATGTGTGAAGTTTATATACAAATACTACAGCATTTTATAGAAGGGACTTGAGCATCTGCAGATTTTAGTATCACCGCAGATACCAAGAAACAACCGTATATTGTGAGTCCTGTGAAGAAAGTAAAGTAGGCAAAGGGAAGAAAAGTGATGGAGGCTGCTAATTTAGTTAAGGCAGACTTTTCTGAGTAAAGGCTGTTTAAGCAGAGTGATAAATGACACAAGGGCCCACCTGGGCAGCTACCTAGGGGAAGGTCATTCTAAGCAGAGGGAGCCACAGTGAGAGTTTAAGGCATGACAAGGAGGCTGGAGAGGAGCTGATGAGGGGCAGGTGCAGTCTGAAAGATAAACAGAGCTGGGAACAGTGGCTCAAGTCTGTCATCCCAGCACTTTGGGAGGCCGAGGTGGGAGGATTACTTGAGTCCCAGAATTCCAGACTAGCCTGCACAACATGGTGAAACCCTGTCTCTACTAAAGATACCAAAAATTAGCCAGGCATGATGGCGCACACCTGTAATCCCGGGTACTCAGGAGGTTGAGGCAGAAGAATCACTTGAATCCGGGAGGCAGAGGTTGCAGTGAGCTGAGATCGCACCATTGCACTCCAGCCTGGGTGATAGGGCGAGACTCTGTCAAAGAAAGAAAGGAAAGAAAGAAAGAGAGAGAGAGAAAGAAAGAAAAAGAAAAAGAAAGAAAGAAAGAGAGAAAGAAAGAAAGAAAGAAAGAAAGAAAGAAAGAAAGAAAGAAAGAAAGAAAGAAAGAAAGAAAGAAAGGGAGAGGGAGAGGGAAAAGGAGAGGGGGAAGGAGAGAAGGAAGGAAGGAAGGAAAGAAGGAAGGAAGGAAGGAAAGAAGGAAGGAAGGAAGGAAGAAAAAGAAAGAAAGAAAGAAAGAAAGAAAGAGAAAGAAAGAAAGAAAGAAAGAAAGAAAGAAAGAAAGAAAGAAAGAAAGAAAGAAAGAAAGAAAGAAATGCCAATTAGCTGTGCATGGTGGTGCACACCTGTAGTCCCAGCTACTCAGGAGGCTGAGGTGGGAGGATTGCTTGAGCCCATCAGGTCGAGGCTACAGTGAGCCATGACTGCACCACTGCACTCCAGCCTGGGTGACAGAGTGAGATCCTGTCTCAAAAACAAAACAAGGCCAGCTGCAGTGGCTCATGCCTATAATCCCAGCACTTTGAGAGGCCGAGGTGGGTGGATCACCCGAGGTCCGGAGCTGGAGATGAGCACCAGCCTGGCCAACATGGAGAAACTCCGTCTCTACTAAAAACACAAAAAGTATCTGGGCATGGTGACACACACCTGTAATCCCAGCTTCTTGAGAGACTGAGGCAAGAGAATTGCTTGAACCCGGGAGGCAGAGATTGCAGGGAGCTGAGAGTGCACCACCGCACTCCAGCCTGGGCAACTGAGGAAGACTCTGTCTCAAAATAAATAAATAAATAAATAAATAAATAAATAAATAAATAAATACTAAAAACAAAAACTAAAAAGATAAACAAGGGCAGGGAGTTACCCACGGGCCCTGATGCTATCTTGCTGTCTTTGGTTTTACTCTGAGTGGGAGTTACTGCAGGATTTGAGCAGCGGCAGGGCATCTTCTGACTTGCTTTTAAAGGGATCACTCTAGAAGCCACGTAGAGAATAAACTACAGGAAGACACGAAGTAGAAACAGGGTGAAGCTCACACGAAGGAGCTTCTTGACTTCAACACTGACAGGCACCCCTGCAGATGAGGTCTGCAAGCCCAGGCCTCCTGCCCTCGCCTGCTCTGATGGAATCTCCGCCAAGCCAAGTCCAACGGCAGGAGGCGCTAGGGGGCACAGGGACAAGCTGCCCTTCATAAGGGCAGGGACCCTGCCTCCTCAGCCGCTCTTCTCCACTGCAATATTTGCTCTCTCATGACCAGACACGGAAGCCCTGACCACCGGTAGCTTTGCAGGTGAGGAGGGGCACCTGGGGACAGCTCCCAAGGGCAGGCGCTGCGGGTCAGTCCCTGATGCCAAGGTGCGGAATGGACACTAGGTGGCAGCATGGCTCCGCTGAGAAGGCGTTCGTGCGCTCCATGGAGCTGGGTGTGTTGAAATCCCAGAAAGAAGGGGCTTCTTGGGAAGTGCCAAAACCTCCCTCAGCCCCCTCGCTTTCATGGATGAGGATGGCAGTGAGGAATATGGTGGTGAATTCAGGAGTTTCCAAGACGATAAATACTTTTCACTTCAATCGCTTCCTGTGACCCTTACAGCAAATATTGTGAATTGGTCCGTGGGGACCTGTTACTTCATTTTGCAGTGTATACAGAGGCTCAAAGACAGCACCGTGGCTGCCGAGCCCGGCCTTCTTCCGAGCTGTTGACCCCTTCCAGAACTCGGCCCAGTGGCAGGGCAGACAGTGGAGGTGGGAGGAGTGAGAAGTCCCTTTACCTGCGTCTGGTACACAGGTCGAGAGCCGTGTACATAGTTTGGGACCCTTTTAGGGCCCTCCAGAAGCCCCTCACATCAGTTGATGGAGGGGTATCTAAATTCAACACACATAAAATCAAAAATGGCAGCAAAGGAGGAATTATATTTGTCACTGCCTGTCTTTATCAACACTTCACTAACGGTGTCATTATTCATTATCATGCAAAAAAGTGAGGGTGGCTTCCTTTGTGCCTCCCTCAACAGACCTAGTCAACCCCCATATTTTAAAGCATCCTATACCTCTCCTTCAGCACAGAGCTAAAGAAAATCTGTTCAGAAATACCATTTGACCCAGCGATCCCATTACTACGTATATACCCAAAGGATTATAAATCATGCTGCTGTAAAGACACATGCACACATATGTTAATTGTGGCACTATTCACAATAGCAAAGACTTGGACCCAACCCAAATGTCCATCAATGATAGACTGGATTAAGAAAATGTGGCACATATACACCATTGGAATACTATGCAACCATAAAAAAGGATGAGTTCCTGTCCTTTGTAAGGACATGGATGAAGCTGGAAATCATCATTCTCAGCAAACTATCACAAGGTCAGAAAACCAGACACCGCATGTTCTCACTCATAGGTGGGAATTGAACAATGAGAACACTTGGACACAGGGTGGGGAACATCACACACCGAGGCCTATCGTGGAGTGGAGGGAGCGGGGAGGGATAGCATTAGGAGATATACCTAATGTAAATGATGAGTTAATGGGTGCAGCACATCAACATGGCATATGTATACCTATGTAATAAACCTGCACGTTGTGCACATGTACCCTAGAACTTAAAAGTATAATAATAATTTTTAAAAAGTTAATTATAGAACAAATTAAAAGACACTGTACAAACAAACAAACAAAAAAGAAAATCTATTTAACATTCTTTGTTTTTTTTTTTTGTTTTGAGACAGGGTCTTACTGTGTCACCCAGGCTGAGCACAAACAGAGCTCACTGCAGCCTCAACCTCCCGGGCTAAATCGATCCTCCCACTTCAGCCTCCCTAGTAGCTGGGACTACAGGCATTTGCCACCACGCCTGGTTAATTTTAGTTTTCTTAGAGATGAGGGTCGCAATTGGTTGCCCAGGCTGGCCTCAAACTCCTGGCCTCAAGAGATCCTCCTGCCTAGTCCTCCCAAAATGCTGGGATTACAGACATGAGCCACCGTGCCCAGCCAGCATTCTCTTAAGTAACTATGGGATCAACGTCTCTCCCTTCCAACAAACTGTTAGCTTCAAAAGAACAGGAACTGGTCTCCGTGCTCAGCACTGCAACCTCAACTCCCAGGACTATGTGTGATGCATAGAAGGTGTCCAATAACATGAGTTAATGAATGCGTGAATGTCCTGGCCTAATCTCGTGGCCTCCAAGAGGTGTCTCCTGCCGCGGAGTTTTGCAGAGCCCACAGCAAACGGCAATCTGTTGCTGCATCAGGGCCAACTGCCTTCCATGAACCCGGAACTGAAGTTGGTTCCAAGTCAAAAGCTTCCCCGGGTTTGGGCTTGTTCCCCCAGCTGATGGACAGATAGGGCAGAATTGGAGATGACCCAGCGAGGCCGGCCCCAGCCCCACTCCCGCTCCCCAGCCCATTCACTGGCTGGGAGTCCTGCCCAGGCTGCAGGATGGAGAAGTCGGGAGAGCCTTGCTCGTAAATTACATTTTAGACAGTCTGCTGGGAAGATTAGAATCACACTGGTTTGAAGCCAGGGCTTTCCAGAGTGTCCCTGCAGGAAAAGAGGATCCGGGATAAACAGTGAAAGGGAAAGAGAGAAGGGGAGGGGAAGGGGGAGAAGGAGGTGGCCAGGGATAGGGAAGAGAGGGAGGGGGAGAAGGAGAGGGAAGGGAGAGAAAAAAAAAAAAAGAGAGAGAGAGAAAAGACAGGGAGCAAGGGGTGGGGGCGGCATGCACAGCCAGAGCAGTGAAGACCAGAAGGCACAGAGAAGGGCCAGAGGAGACAGAGCTGGGCAGAAGGAGCCAAGATGGCTGCACAGGCAAGTGGGCTGGCACCACCGCCTCTCCCTTTTGCAGTTTTCCCAATCCTGGGTGCTGAGGGGAGCATGTCCCAGCGTCTTTCTCTCGCAGAGAAGACTGACGGCCTCACTGGTCCTCAATAACAAGGGAGAAGGATTCTTCCCAACCAAGGCCTGGGCTGGGGAAGACGTTTCTCCAAGGTCACTCAGCAAACCTGGTGGTGGATCTGAGGACTTCAGGTCCTAGGCCACCACTAAATGCTGTTCTTAGAGTCCCCTTGTTGGAGCAGGACAGGCCTCGAGGACAGATGTGTGGAGGACGCACGTTCTCATGCTTCCTCGGTTTCCCCTGCAGCAGCATCTACTTGTTTCTCACCGCGAGACTCCTCTTCTCCCCACCACGCTGCAACACGGAATGAACTTTGGCCTCAAAATTTTAAAACAATGAGCTCCAGCCTCCAGAAAGAAACCTTTTTTTAACCAAACTTTAAGCCCTGAGATCACAGAGGGGCACACCTCTCGGAATGGGATTCAGCAAACCTGGCTTCAGATCCCACTCAGCTACAAATTCACTGTGTGGTCTTGGGGTACCCACATGACGTCTCTGGGCCACATTTTCCTAGAGAAGCAGAAGAGTGGAGTAGTGGTCCCCAAAGGGAGCTTTCAATTTTTTAACGATCCTTATCTCCCCCTTGGAAGAAAGCCCAGGTAGGGTACACAGAGTGAGCACTGGATTGGGAGTCTGGGGCGCCGTTGGTCCCAAGAGACATAGCTCGTAGCTCACTCCTCACCTTGGCAGGCCCTTTCAGAGCCAGCAGCACTGGTTAAAATGCAAGCATGGCGGGGCGCAGTGACTCAAGCCTGTAATCCCAGCACGTTGGGAGGCTGAGGTGGGCGGATCACCTGAGGTCAGGAGTTCAAGACCAGCCTGGCCAACATGGTGAAACCCCCTCTCTACTAAAAATGCCAAATTAGCCAGGCATGGTGGGTGTGTGCCTGTAATCCCAGCTACTTGGGAGGCTAAGGCAGGAGAATTGCTTGAACCCGGGAGGCAGAGGTTGCAGTGAGCCGAGATTGCGCCATTGTACTCTAACCTGGGCAACAAGAGCGAAACCCAGTCTCAAAAAAAAAAAGGCAACCACATCTCTTACCTGCTACTGCATTTGAGCTTTCCTGCAACCCTGTGGGATAGGCCTTTCAATTCTGCCCATACCGATGAGAAAAATGAGACTTGGGCAGAAGTGATTTGCTGTTGGTGACTCAGCTCAGAGGCAGCAGACGAGGCAGGAGTCAGATGGACGGAAGCCCGTCTGAGCCCACAGCCCCAGCACATCCCTGCTCTACCCAATGGCTGAACTGAGATGGGAAGAAATTTGGGGTGGATGAACGGAAGATAACAGCCACTTCCCGCAAGGAACCTCTGGATCATCTCCCCAGGAAACCTCTTGCCCCAAATCTCTATTGTACAAAAAGATATTTTTGTACTGACAAGAAAAACTGAGACCCAGAGAAGGTTTTGTAGCTCGGGGCATCCTTTCTGCTCCACTCATAGGACAAGAGTTACCAGAAAAAAATTCAGGACAATAATTGAGGTATATACTAAAAATATATTCCTAGTTTATCTGAAATTCACATTTAACAGAGCAGTTTTATTTGCTAAATCTGGTGCCTTCGGTGAGACACATCCCACTCCCCAGTTTCCATCATCCTTTCGGACTGGGATAGATGGGGATGATCTGAATCCATAGCCTGTGTCTCTTTCTTCCCAACCTGAGCTATACTCACCTGGAATCCTGGGCCTTGCAATGAAGAAACACTGGAAGAGAAACTTGGGATATAATTATTTTGTTCAACAAAGCATTGAAGTCCAGCCATCTCTAATGCACGTCCCAAGTTTCTGGGGTTGTCCAAGGAGGCCTCTGTGTTGGGGCAGCCAGCGGCCCTTGGAATCCATTGAGCCCTGACCATATGACCTCAAGCCAGTTCCATCACCCCTCTGGGCCTCAGTTTTCACATCTGTGAAATGGGAACCTATTCCTCCTTTCCCCACAGCCCTGGTCCAGGACACCACAGCTCTGGAAGCATCTCCACACCCTGTGCCCATTGCTCTCGGGACCCAGGCTTTGGGCTCGGTGAAGGCTTCATGTCCCTCCTCCTCCAAGTTCAGGGTGGAGGGTAAGGGTTGGGAGGGCAGCCTGGTCCTGCCACTGGAAGATGATACTTCTGCCTTGTGACCAACTATCACACATGCCCCAGACCTATGTGTCTCCTGCCCCCAGGCCCAGCTAGTCAAAACCCCTGCTGATGCAAATGAAACACTGAGCCTCACACGAGGTGCCCCGTGTGGATGATCCGCTGCAATCCCCACCATCATCTCAAACCCCCTGAGACTCCCATCACCCGGCGATGCTACAGTTACTATGTGTGTGGTCTGCCTCCCCCCAGGTCACTGGGCCCCCATGGGCAGTGATCTTGTCTGTTCCGTTTACTGTCGCGTGTCCAGGGCCAAGAACAGTGCCTGGCACGTGGTAGGTGCTCAGGATCTTGTTGTGAAATACACACATGGACAACACAGTAAGGTGACTGCTTTACTATCCCCTTTCACAAATGAAGAAACTGAGAGGTAGAGATGAAGCCAGTTGCCCAAGGCATACAGTGAGTGTATTTGAACCCAGGCAGCCTGACTCCTGAGACTATCCTGTTAACTACCACCCTACACAGAAGCACACAAAAAATGAATGCATGAGTGAAAGAATACATAAGTGAAGGAATGAATGAATGCATGAGTGAATGAATGAATACATTAATTAATGAATGCATAGTGAGTGAATGCATGCATGAGTGAATGAATGAATGAATGAGTGAATGAATACATGAATGAATGAATGAATGCATAGTGAATGAACGCATGCATGAGTGAATGAATGCATGAGTGAATGAATGAATGCATGCGTGAGTGAATGAGTGAATGCATGCGTGAGTGAATGAGTGAATTCATGCATGAGTGAATGAATGAATGAATGCGTGAGTGAATGAATGCATGCATGCATGAGCCACCCTCCATCCTTCACCCATCTCCCTTAGGGACCTGTATTTCTCCCACAGTGTGGAGCAAAGCAGTGCCTACAAATGGCGGTAAACAGTCAACCTGAGGCTTTAACCATCAGGTGCTCATGGGGACCCACTCAGAGACGGGCAGCACTGGCCCTGAGTCACACAGCATGTTGGTAGGAGGCAGAGCATCCTGTCCCAAGGCCCCTGGCCCTCGAGCCTAGCCCTGCCCCACTCTGAGACCCTCGTGTGTTTGGTAGCACAGTCGTGGCTGGGGGTAAACTCCAGGCTTGTTGTTGACTACCTGGGTGATCTTAGGTGAGTCCTGCACCTCTCTGAGTCTCTCCTGTTACAAAATGGGAACACTGCTACCCAACTCTCAAGGCTGTTCTGAAAATGATGAGGTGACATCGTGGACAACAAGTTGACTTGGAGAACAGACTCCGCTCAGCAGATACCACCAGTCCCCTCCCAGCCTCTACCCCACCAGCACTGACTGGGGCCCACCAAACCACAGAGCCAACCTGACAACTCTATGAAGTCTGAATCACTGGGAAATAATTGAGGTTAATTCCTCAGCCTCCCGCACATACCACCCACCTCTCCTCCCAGCAGGCCTGGGAGGATTTATGAGTTAATGGTGGCATTGTCATGTAAAGGGCTTTGAGATCCGGAGAGAGAGCCCCGGGAACGTACAGAGTATGAAATGGGAGGCACAATGGTATTAGCACCCAATTACTCCAGGATGTTCGCTCCACTCCCCTGCAGCTAAAACTAAGAGCATCTCTCCCCTCGTGACCCTTCCGCACGCCCCTGAAAGGACCAGGCAGGCAGATGCATTTGGCTCAGGCCTGAATCCCTCCAGCTTGCTGTGTGGCCTTAGGAAACTCACAGACCCTCTCTGGGCATCTTGCCGCGTTAGCTCTCCTGAGGGTCCCAGCAAATCAACAATGATACACCCAGCCTGCCCCTCCGCCCCCAAGTGGTGGCCCTACCAGGGATAGTGGGAACCTCGCATGGGTGTCAACTCAGAGAAGAAGCCGGGGATCTCAGCTGCCGGCCCAAGCTCCTTCCCCACCCCTCACTGAGGCCCCGACACGTGGACAAATCGCTCTCTGAATCTTTCATATGAAGAACTCGCACGCAGCAGCTCAGATAACCTTCCAGAGGAATGCACTTAATCCCGGCCACAGCTCTCTAAAGAAGCTGCGATTATGAGTCCCAATCTTCGGGTGAGAAAACGGAGGCCACAGGGCAAGTTCTTGCCCACAGACCCAAAGCTATGAAGCAGGTGACCAGGGTTCAAATCCAGGAAGCCTAACTCCAGACCTGCCTCATACATGCTCAGTATGGAGGAAAAGGCCCAACCTCCTTCCAGAGTTCTCACCCTCCGAGCTTCGTGCTGGAGCATCTGCCTGCTCCCCACTTCCCCTTGCTGATAGTAGAGCCAGAGCACAGCTTCAGTTAGCAGTGACCACACTCCAGGCCCTGTGCTGAGTGCCGCTGACCCAAAGCCCAGGAAATGCATGTCTGCATCCTTGTTCTACAGATGAGGAATTTAAGGCCCAGAGAGGGTAATTGGCCCAAAGTCTCATAGCTAAGATGTGGCCACTCCATCATTTATGTCACCTCCCAATTTCATTCTTTTTTTTTTTCTTTGAGACAGAGTCTCACTCTGTCACCCAGGCTGGAGTGCAGTGGCATGACCACAGCTCACTGCAGCCTCAACCTCCTGGTCTCAAGGGATCCTACCACCTCAGCCTCCTGAGTAGCTGGGACTGCAGGTGCATGCCACCATGCCTAGCTAATTTATTTTATTTTTTAAAGTAGAAACGGAGTTTTGCTATGTTGCCAAGGCTAGTCAAATGACCTTCCTGCCTCGGCCTCCCGGAGTACTGGGATTGCAGACATGAGCCACCACTGCCGGCCTGAGCCACCATGCCCAGCCTGATTTCATCTTCCTTAGAGCACATCCTGTTCCCTCCGTCTGTTTTCTTGCATTTGTGCACAGTGCGGGTGTCTGCCCAGGCCTCCCCTTTCCCCTTCACTGCCGGGTTTCTAGTGCCTGGGGCAGCGATGGGCACATAGTAGGTGCTCAACCGCCATGTATAAATAATGCTTGGAAGGAAACGTTTTGTAGGCTACGGGCCTGAGGAGTCTTCCTCATGGGGTAAGAATGAGGACCTTCCACTTAAGCAGCCTGAGCAAAGCGAGGGGTTGAGGTGGGATGGGTATGGAGGCCACCCAGAGAGAGAGAATCAGCAAAGGCATTGACCATGGCTACATTGCACCCAAAGCCTCTCAATGCCTTGGGTCTGACGTGCAGCCCAGCCCGTCTGGCACAAATGACACCCAAAGGAAGCATTCAGATCCTTCGTTCCCTCAGGTAGCTGGGGGTCTCTAGGACCCTCCTGGGTCCCAAAGCTCCCTCTGCCAGCCACAGTGGTTGCGGGCCCACCTGCCCTTCCCAATGGGAGCAATACAGCCTTTCTGGACGTCTCTAAGGCCTCCGCCTCCTTCCTCGGAGACTGCCAGTGTCCTTGTCTTGGCCCAGGTCCTCACCTTCCTCCTTTGGCTCCCTTACCCCTCCCCACCTGCCCACCCCCATCAGAAGTTAATTCCTCAGAAACTTTCCTTGGGAGCAATTTCCACTTCTTATTATGCCCGCTGCGCTGGCCCGGCTCGGTGCTATCTGGCTCTGTACAGCAGGGAAGACGGTCTGACACTTGCCTGGAATAGCAGAGGTGACGGAGAGGGGGGCGGCTCCTGGGATTACGATAAGGGCTCTCAGGCCGCTTGGTATGCCGGCCCAGGCTGCACGCTTTACCTTCCATATTGGGGTGATAAAGATGATTTTCCATGCTGGTCCCTATCTCCTATCGAGACCAAACATTCAAATGCAGCCCTACGTTTTCAACTCTGCAGCACCCTGCGAGACACCGCCTCCTCCAAAGGAAATGGAACCTTACTATCTGAAAGTTAAAAAAAAAAAAAAAATTAATTGAAGTAGCCAGGTCAATCCCTCCCTATCAACTCCTGGATTTAATGAAAAAATGGAGACCCATTTTGAAGGCAGGTGTGCCTATGGGGGGCAGAAAGAGAGAGAGGGGGACTGGGAGGTATTTGGCCAGCTTCAAGAAAGCCCCATGCACGCCTTCAGGAGGGCTCCAGACGAGGGCACCCTGTCCCAACCCACTTGCAGGTGCCCTGGCCTCAAAGTTGCAAAATCCCAGCCAAGGAGGAAGACCTTGACCCAAAAGAGAGGTGCCAGGTTGGAAGAAGCGGGAGGGGTGGGGTGGAGGAGGGAGCGTGACTTCCCTTCCCATCTTAATACAATTTTACCAAAGAAGGAAGAGGCTTCGGGAAGGTTTGGCTTCTGTTTATATTATTATTATTATTTTAGGATTTCAGAATTGTTTCCTGGGTTCGGAGTCTGTCAGCAGAATATTTATTATACTTTATGGTACATTAGTAACGAGATTGTCTTCCCTTTCCACTGCCAACTTCAAACCCCCTGTCATTCTGGAAGGAGAGGGTATTAAGGAGGAAGATTTCTTTTTTGCCAAAGTCAGCAGCTACGGCAGAGATGCCACAGCTCCCGGAACTCCAGCTGCCGTGGCGTCGCCCACAGGGCCTGGGGAGGAGTGGGGGAAGCCGCTAAGCTTTCAGGCTTTGTGCCCTGGCTGGGCCTGGCACCACCATGATCATTGTTCCTCTTGGTCATTGTGCACCCCGTGCACCCGCACCTGACACCACCTGAACTCTTCAGAGGGCTGCTGGGAGCAGCCTGTGGAACAGGAAGAGGCCCTGCCCCCTGTGTCTCCCCATCCCCAGAGGGGCACCACACCCCAGCACAGCCTCAGCACCAGCCACAAATTACAGCCTGGACAACCGTGGATCACTGGCCTGCAGGAAGGGGCCGGAGTGGAGCGCCGGGGATAAGGAGGCAGCCCCATCCCCCTCCTACGGGAGCAAAGGGACAAAGAGGCCGGAACAGAGAGGTTGGCTGCCTAGCCAGCTGCCCTGCCCACAGCAGCTTCTCCTACAGGTTTTACAAGTCTGCCCTGGAGGCGGGGAGAAACGTGGCCACAAGCCACTAATTACAAATTGGTTCAGGGAGGGAAAGGCTGGAGAAGGGGTTTCCACATGAGTTCCAACCTCAGTGGGAATTTCTCCTCTTTCTGGGATGGGTCCTGCAGCAAGCTCTGGGCTGGCAGAGGGGTCCCAGCCTCTGTCCCGCTGGGTGTTTGCCTGCCGTGCCTCTCCGGGCCTCATTTTTTTCCCACCTGTCAACCGAGGGATTGGATGAGATCAGCTCCAGGGATATTCCTAATTCTGGTAATAACAACAATGATAAAAGCTGCCACAGGCAGCCGGCCGCAGTGGCTCACGCCTGTAATCCCAATACTTTGGGAGGCCGAGGCGGGCGGATCACAAGGTCAGGAGATCGAGACCATCCTGGCTAACTCGGTGAAACCCCGTCTCTACTAAAAATACAAAAAATCAGCCAGGCGTGGTGGTGGGCGCCTGTAGCCCCAGCTACTCGGGAGGCTGAGGCAGGAGAATGGCGTGAACCCGGGAGGTGGAGCTTGCAGTGAGCTGAGATCATACCACTGCACTCCAGCCTGGGCGACAGAGCAAGACTCCGTCTCAGAAAAAAAAAAAAAAAAAAAAAAAAAAAAAAAAAGAGCTGCCATAGGTATTACCTCATTGAATCCTCCAACAACACTGTCAGTTGGGTATTGTTACTATCTTCACTGTGCAGGTGAGTGAGCAGGAGGAGCAGCGAGTGCGGCGGCCTCGGAGGAGGCAGAGTCAGGCTTGTCCTTAGGTAGGTAGTGGCAGTTGGTGCCTAGAGTCCTGCCTGACTGCAGAGCCCTCCTCGTGACTCTCAGCGTAACGGCATCTGACAAATCTGCAGGCCTAAGATTATACATTTATCTTCCAACTTTTCCTCATCAACTAAAAATAAATAAAGAAATCTGTCTAGAATCTTAAAAACTTCAGGATGAGTTCCTGGGCAGCAGCAGGACTCTCCGCACCCATGCAGACATCGGCTGCAATGTGAGAAAATCCAGGCCTGGGCCTTTCGTCTAGGTGGTGGAGAGGGTGTGGAGAAGGCAGCCAAGCCCGGTTAGTACCCTGGGGGCACCATCGCCCACCACCTTCCCTCCTCTTCCAGAATCCCGCATGCTGCCAGGCCCAAATCTCCCCTCTCTGGACCACGCTCAAGAAAGGTGGGATGTTACAGGGCAAAATTCCGTGTTTGGGGGGCTGTCCTGTGAATTGTAGGGTGTTCAGCGGCAGCCTTAGCCTTACCAACTAGATGCCAGGGGCACCCCCAACCGCAGTTGTGACAACATTCCCAAGTATTCCCAATTGTCCCCTGGGGGGCAGGGGGGCAAAATCCTCACCCAGTTGAAAAACTTGCTCTAGTACTTAAAATTATGGGGCCAGGATACCCCAGTTCAATGCCCCCTTCTGCCACCTAGAGTGTGGCATTTGGTAAGCTGCTCAACCTCTCCAAAGCTCAGTCTCCCCGTCCATCAAATGGGAATCGTAACGATTACAAGGACACACCCTGAGGACTCGACAAGAGAAAGCCTGTGCGGTGCACACAAGGCCCTTAGCCCAGAGCCTGGAAATGGCCTTAACCAAAGGAAATGGTCATAGGACGGGAGAAGCAATAGTGTCACCCAGAGAAGAGGAGCTTCACTGATGGAAGTCACCAGACTTGGGTCTGGTGTCATCACAGGTTGGGCACAGCACAGGCTGAAAATTTGTATGCAGACTTTGACACTCTGGCTCTGAAGGCCCTGGTAGTCACCTTGCCTGATCCTTTAACCAAACACCCCACATCAAGGTTTGCCTCATTTCATTAGGTCATCAGTTCTCAACCAGGGGCAGTATTCACTCACAGAGAACATATGGCAATCTCTGGAGACATTTTTTATCGTCACAACCAGAAGTGGGAGTGCTATTGGCACCTAATAGGTAGAGACCAGGGATGCTTCTAAACATCCTACAATTCACAGAACAGCCATCAGAGCAAAGAATTGCCCAGGCCAACATGTCAGTGGTGTCCAGATTGAGATATACTGCATCAGACTGATTTGACTCCACTTTCTTTCCCTTTTTGCCTTGGCCACCAGGAAGCTCAAGGCAAAGTTTTATACTCAACTGCCATAGCTGTTTTTATTCTTGGTTTCCAACTCAACTATTTATCTCCCCAGCTCTCATCTTTAATTACTCTATATGTTCTTTTATCCTTCTTTCAAAAGGCCTATAAGATTTTTATTTTGATTTAATCATGCTTTACTCTTTTAGAAAGAAGATGGTATATACACCAAAAGCCCAACTAATCTCTATTGCTTCTTTTTAGGTGATTAAAATTTTTGGTGTGTAGTTTGCACTTTCTTTTTTAAGTTATTTTATCCTCTCAAAAACCAAAAAAAAAAAAAAAAAAAGCATGTATGTAAAGAAACTGAGGCTCAGCCAGGTAATCCTGTGAGTAAATAATGAAGCTAGAACTTACAAAACAAGTGAAATGTCAGAGACTAAATGAACCATATTAACCTGCTTAGATGGGCAATAGTAATCATTCTTAATGTATTCATCCTAATTAACCAATTAATCCCTACAGCAACCTTTTAAAAACATAACACCATTTCCTTTTTAAAGATGAGAAAACCCAACATCCCCAGCCAACATGGATGACTAAATTAGATAGTCTCATCCAAAAGCCACTGGATTAATTCTGTCATCCACACAGACTAAATTATCCAGATGATTGGCACATGTGAGGTGGTCTCCTCATTTTTCAGCAAGCCATCATCAGGATGTGCCCTCCACTCGGCTGCCTGATGGATTGCCAAACTCAAAGTGGCAGAAACAGGTATATCCAGGCAATGGATAAAGGGAAAAAAGCCACGAGAGGAACAAAGTACTCATTCATGCTACAACGTGGAAGGGCCTTGTAAACATTATGCTGGGTGAAAGGAGCCGGCCACTAAAGGATACAGCCGGGCATGGTGGCTCACGCCTGTAATCCCAGCACTTTGGGAGGCCGAGGCAGGAGGATCATTTGAGGTCAGGAGTTCAAGACCAGCCTGGCCAACATGGTGAAACCCCGTCTCTACTAAAAATACAAAAATTAGCTGGGTGTGGTGGCCGGCATCTCTAGTCCCAGATACTCAGGAAGTTGAAACACGAGAATCACTTGAACTCAGGAGGCAGAGGTTGCAGTGAGCCAAGATCGTGCCACTGCAGTCCAGCCTGAGTGACACAGTGAGACTCCATCTCAAAAAAAAAAAAAAAAAAGAATATATATGGTATGATGCCATTAAATAAAATATGCAGAATAGGCAAATCTAGAGAGAAAGGAAGTGATTGCCCAGGGCTGGGGGCAGAATGAAGAAGGATTGCTGTGGGGATAGGGCTTATTTCAGGGTGGATGAAAATGTTCTAGGGCTAGGCAGCAATGATGGCTGTACGACACGGTAAATGTACTCAATGCTGCTGAACTGTGCAGTTTAAAATGGTATATTTTATGTTATGTGTATTTTACCACAATTAAAAAAAATGTAAAATAAGAAAGAAAGAAAAAAAGAAAAGGGCCAGGTAAGGTGGCTCACACCTGTAATCCCAACACTTTGGGAGGCCAAGGCAGGAGGATTGCTATAGGCCAGGAGTTTGAGACCAGCCTGGGCAACACAGTGAGATCCTGTTTCTACAAAATAAAAAATAGGCCAGGCATGAGGGCTCCCGTCTATAATCCCAGCACTTTGGGAGGCCGAGGCAGGTGGATCTCTTAAGGTCAGAAGTTCAAGACCAGCCTGGTCAATATGGTGAAACCCTGTCTCTACTAAAAATATAAAAATTGGCTGGGCGTGGTGGCGCACACCTGTAGAGGTTGAAGCCACGAGAATTGCTTGAACCTGGGAGGTGGAGGTTGCAGTGCACTACAATCATGCCACTGCACTCCAGCCTGGGTGACAAAGTGAGACTCTGTCTCAAAAAAATATATAAATAAATAAAATTTAAAAAAACATTAGCCAGGAGTGGTGGTGCACTCCTGTGGTCCTAACTACTGGGGAGGCTGAGGCAGGAGGATCACTTGAGCCCGGGAGTTTGAGGCTGCAGTGAGCTAGGAGCATGCCACTGCATTCCAGCCTGGGTGACAGAGTGAGACCCCATTTCTAAAAATGATAATAAATAAATAAAAATAAAAAATAAACAAAAGAAAGAAAAGGCACAAGCAATCTCCCACTTCTGGGCCAGGAGACGGCATGATCATCTTTTTCTTTCTTTTCTTTCTCTCTCTTTAATGTTGAAATATTGTTGGCACAACAAACCAACCGAAAGAAGGAAGGAAGGAAGGAAGGCAGGAAGGAAGGAAGGAAGGAAGGAAGGAAGGAAGGAAGGAAGGAAGGAAGGAAGGAAGGAAGGGAGGGAGGGAGGGAGGGAGGGAGGGAGGGAGGGGGAGAGAGAGAGGGAGAGAGAGAGAGAGGGAGAGAGAAAGAGAGAAAGAGAGAAGGAAAGAAAGAAAGAAAGAAAGAAAGAAAGAAAGAAAGAAAGAAAGAAAGAAAGAAAGAAAGAAAGAAAGAAAGAAAGAAAGAGAGAAAGAGAAAGAAAGAAAGAAAAGAAAGAAAGAGAGAGAGAAAGAGGGAAAGAAAGAAGAGCCAAGCTGAAACCGCTGGAGCAGCTGAAGTCTCGCAGGCATTGTGGAGCATCAACAGGTCCAAAGGGTGCTCTGATTGGTCCGTCAAAGGGTTATTTTGTCTACACAATACGGTGCAGCTGGTTCAAAGCTGGATTTTTGTTTTCATTTTCCCTCACTTTGGCTGGATGCTTTACCTCGGTGAATAAGCAATTTGAGAATGACTGGGGAAAAAATAATATTTTTACTCAAGTCCAGGTTTCCAAATTGCCCAATTAATAGAAGAAGGGGAAGTCCTTTCTTTGAAGGATCTGGCCTGAAGCATTTGGAGCCAAAGTGAGTTTTGGTCCCACCGCAAACGATGGGAAAATGACTCAACAGGAGGTCTGCCCTGCTTCACTCCTCCCTGGGGCCAAGAGAGGGAGTTTCTTATTTAGCAGGTGTACTGGGGGTTATTCATCCTACGGGAAGGGAAAAGCAACCTACAGAAATCCCAGTTGAGAACGGCTAATGAAACTGTGTAACTCCATACAAGAGAACATGATGTAGCTATTAAATACGCGGCCTGCAAAAATTAAAAAAAAAAAAACAAAAAAACTAAAGACACAAAGAAGTATTTTCACATAGACTTGAGTGAAATAGCACTTGAAACTATAGTACAATTGCAAATGTAGGGACAGGGGAAATACTGGAAGCAAACACACCAAAATGCAGGGCTGATTCCCTGGCCAGTCTTTATTTTGTTCTACGTACATTGCAAAGAGCGAGTGTGTTGCTTTTATAATCCAAAAACATTTTTTTTTCCAAATATTTTCAGGGAATATCAAGGACCAGCCTTCCCTTTGAAATGGCTTCCAGCTTGCAAATAGCCTAAACTATTCTTCGCTTTCTGCCTGTAGCTGCAGCCGCGGTGGGGGAGATTGCAGATCACAGGCAGAGAAGCGGCTCGGCTGGGTTGCTCCTGGCCACCTCCCAAAGATGCTGCCTCTGCAGAGAGCCGGAGAGAAATCCGACCCTGGAGAGGCTTGGGTTATGGGCTTCTGGGAACACATAGCCTCCCACCAGCACCAGGGCTCCTTTCTCACAGAGAATCCAAGGGTCATTTTAGATCAAAGTTGAGGCCATTCTTCCTGGAATCTTCTTTCTAATGCCCTCCATTTGTGCCTCCACCCTCTTACTGGTTGTGCGTCCTTAGGCAAGTCATTTGTACCACTTGCCAGTAAAAAGAACCAGTTGTTGGCTGGGCACAGTGGCTCATGCCTATAATCCCAGCACTTTGGGAGGCCAAGGGGGGTGAATCACCTGAGGTCAGGAGTTTGAGACCAGCCTGGTCAACGTGGCAAAACCCCATCTCTACTAAAAATACAAAAATTAGCTCGGTGTGCTGGCAGGTGCCTGTAATCTCAGTTATTCGGGGGGCTGAGGCAGAAGTACAATTTGAACCCAGGAGGTGGAGATCGCACCAGTGCATTCCAGCCTGGGCAACAGAGCAAGACTCCATCTCAAAAAAATAAATAAAATAAGCCAGGAATGCTGGCTCACATCAGTAATCCCAGCACTTTGGGATGACGAGATGGGCAGATCACCTGAGGTCAGGAGTTCGAGACCAGCCTGTCCAACATGGTGAAACCCTGTCTCTACTAAAAATACAAAAAAATTAGTCAGGTGTGGTGGCAGGCGCTTATAATCCCAGCTACTTGGGAGGCTGAGGCAGGAGAATCACTTGAACCTGGGAGGCGGAGGTTGCAGTGAGATGAGACTGCACAATTGCACTATTTGTAAATAAATTAATTAATTTAATTAAAAAAAAAGAGTGGGTTGTTCCAGCGAGGTTCAAATAAGCAAGTCCTGGGGCTCCAACCCAGCCTGGGGTGTGAACCCTGTATCCTGGCCAGTCTGTTCTGGTTCTTCACCTCTCTGGATAGTCCTGTAAGCCAGATGCTCTCTACCAAAGAGGAAATGGGATAGGCTCAAAGAGGTGAAGCCTCCTGCCCAAAGTCACAGAGCTAGAAAACTGCAGAGCCAGGATTCGAACCCAGATGCCTGGCCGCAGAGCCCAGGCTCTTTTGAATAGTTCCTCATTTTCATGTCCACATTGTCCCTCTGACTACACAGCAACTTAAGGATTGACACCACATTTGATTCAGTCAACATTTGTGACGAATCTCTAAAAAATGATAATAACACAGAGACACATATCGTAAGTCCGGGCATGGTGGCTTACGCCTGTAATCCCAGCACTTTGGGAGGCCAACGCGGGCAGATCACTGGCCAACGTGGTGAAACCCCATCTCTACTAAAAATATAAAAATTAGCTGGACATGGTGGCGGGTGCCTGTAGTCCCAGCTACTCAGGAGGCTAAGACAGGAGAATTGCTTGAACCTGGGAGGCGGAGGTTGCAGTGAGCCAAGATAGCACCACTGCACTCCAGCCTGGGTGACAAAGGGAGACTCCATCTGTTTTTCATACTTTGCTTCATTTAATCCTTTCATCAGTCCCTGAGAGGTAGCTATTATTATCATGCCCATTTTATAGATGAGCAGATGAAGACACAGAGAAGTAAACTGACTCACCCTACATCACACAGCTGTGGAGTCAGGAGGACATGAAGCCAAAGGTATCTGATACGGTTAAGATGATCAGTTTCACAGCTTGGGTATTGCAGTTGGTGTCTACATAGGACCAGGGGTGTTAAATTCTACACTGACTGTTTGCCCTGGGTGCTTTCAGCTAACAGGGTCACCATAAATCTTGATCCTTGCTTACAGCTGGGTGGCCATGCCCTGGGCCAGAGTGGTTGGCATGCTGAGTCTCCCTTACTAGACAGAGACTGTGAGAGCAGTGAGTCTGCCCAGCTGTGGCCAGTGGCCAACAGCCAGCTGTGGATTGGTGGACAGCGTGGCCCAGCTGTAGATCAGCGGACATTACCCAGCGACAGGAGACAAGAGAAGATGCTCTTTTCCTTGCAGATCACGGATGTGGCCCACGGAGGAAGTGTAGGTGTTCACTTGCCAGCCTTCCATACATCATGGTGCACCCAGAAACTGATACGCTTAGGGACAGACAAGACCGCTTGCAGCTGTAGGCACCTGGCACAGCCACCTGCTCCCACCAACACATTCCTGCCCCAGGTTCAGGGGATCCACATCTTGGCATAAGAAGTGGAAGGCTGTGTTCAGGGGGATCCCTCTCCCTTCCTCACCCTTTAGAATTTACTTTTCACTCTAAGGAAAAATAAATAATTTACCTCAGAAAGGCTTTTAAAGGAACTCCCAGTTCATCCCAAGGAAGTACTGTTTTAATGTAGATTCCCAGCTTCAATGTAAAGACATTGGTGCCAATGAGTACATTTGAATGGCCCATAGTTTGCAATTTGCAGCAATCCAGTATCAGTCAACACTTTTTGTTAATGTATCTTTTAGAGAATAAAGAAAACTGATAAAACTGATAAAAGATAAAACATATCTCCATGAATCTTCTCAATAATGCCCAGCTCCAGAAATTCAGAACAGAATAGAATTTCCAGGTTTCAAATCATGGATGCAAGCTTAGGGACCATCTGACCTCATCATTAAACAGAGGAGCACACCGAGGCCCAGAGGGGAAGTGACTTACCCAAGGTCACAGAGCGAATTTGTGCTGGAGCCCAAGTGGGTACCCAGGCTCCCCACGGTTCTCAGACCAGCACTGCCCAGAGAGGTACAAGAAATAAAAGTAATTGTCTAAATTGCAAGGAGACAAATACAACTTCTCCATCCCCAAGGAGAGTGAATGGACGGAATCTTTAAAAGCAAAATTGCCACAAAAAGTTTTCAAAGACTTTCCTAGCCTAATATATGTAAAGAAATCTTTGGAGAGTCATTCCCCATTAATCAGCTGTCAGCAGTGTTCTGAGGGAGGGGAGGGGAGTTGAGGATGGAGAACACTAACTCATTTCCCAGAGCCTGTCTTCAGGATTTCAAAAATGAGTTTAGCAGAGCCAGCCACTTTGGGGGCATCTGAGAAAATGAGAAATACTTCTAACACCCTCAAATGCTCTCAACCCACAATGGTACCTGTGATTTAGTGACTCTCACACTTTAGCATGCATACGGATCTTCTGGAAGGTTTGTTAAAACAGATTGTTGGCAGGGTGCGGTGGTTCATGCCTGTGATCTCAGCAATTTGGGAGGCCTAGGTAGGTGGATCGCTTGAGCCCAGGAGTTGGAGACTAGCCTGGGCAACATTGAGAGACCTTATCTTTACAAAAAATACAAAATTTAGCCGGGTGTGGTGGCTTGCACTTGTAGTCCCAGCTACTTGGGAGGCTGAGGTGGGAGGATCACTTGAGCCTAGGAGGCAGAGGCTGCAGTCAGCGGAGATCATGCCACTGCACTACAGCCTGCGTGACAGAGGCAGACCCTGTCTCAAAAAAAAAACAAAAACAAAACATAGACTGCTGCCCACACCTTCTCCATCCATGCAGAGTTTCTGATTCAGTAGGCATGGTGCAGGGCCTGAGAAGTTGCATTTCTATCAAGTTTCCAAATGAGGCTGATGCTGCTGGTCCATGGCCCACACTTTGAGAATCACTGTTTTGTGCTCTTGATGCTGTTTGGATGGCTCAGACAAAAGGGTGAAAACCAGTTTTATGAACCTGGGAGCAGAATCCCACAGCAGTTGGGCACAGAACTCAAAGTCAAGCAGACGTGGCTGGGACTGGAGGTCTGCTGTAGACTACAGGAGTCCAGCCTGTTGCTTTTCTTCCCTGGTGCTTGGCTCTGGGGCTGACACGCTGTGGGTGTCCAATAAATGTGTCTTTCTGGGTGCTGTCTTTGCTTTTAGGTGGACGTAAATTACACCAGTGCCTCCCACTCCCTAAAAGGAAGGGAACGGAGAGATGGCACAAGAGTGTGGAAACATCAAGAGTGGCCATGGCTCTCTTGGTTTTTCACTTTGACATTGGTTTAGGAGCAATTAGGTGCTGAAGCCTGAACATGGATCCAAAGTCCATTTATTTTCATTGTAATAATTTTCACATGGGTGTTCTTATTTTTTAAAGTTGTAACCCTTGGCCGGGCACAGTGGCTCACGCCTGTAATCCCAGCACTTTGGGAGGCTGAGGCGGGCGGATCACAAGGTCAGGAGATCGAGACCTTCTTGGCTAACTCGGTGAAACCCCGTCTCTACTAAAAATACAAAAAACTAGCCGGGCGTGGTGGCAGGCGCCTGTAGTCCCAGCTACTTGGGAGGCTGAGGCAGGAGAATGGCGTGAACCCAGGAGGCGGAGCTTGCAGTGAGCCAAGATCGCGCCACTGCACTCCAGCCTGGGTGACAGAGCGAGACTCCATCTCAAAAAAAAAAAAAAAAAAAAGTTGTAACCCTCACCAGGTGTGGTGGCTCATGCCTGTAATACCACCATTTTGGGAGGCTGAGGTGGGCGGATCACAAGGTCAGGAGTTCAAGACCAGCCTGGCCAACATGGTGAAACCCCGTCTCTACCAGAAATACAAAAATTAGCCAGGTGTGGTGGTGGGCGTTACTGGGGAGGCTGAGGCACAAGAATCACTTGAACCCAGGAGGCAGACGTTCAGAGAGCTGAGCCCGCCACTGCACTCTAGCCTGGCAGCAGAGCGATACTCCTTCTAAAAAATAATAAAAAATAAAAAATAAACAAATAAATAAATTTATATATATAATAAAGTAAAATAAAATTGTGACCCTCATTATAGAAAATTTACAAAATGTTTGGAGGCAAAAAGAAGAAAATAGCTATTACCCATAACCTCACCCCTTAGGAGTACTCACTCATCATTTGGGAATACATTCTTTGGGTGCTATTTTTCCACACAGAAGTATTTTTTTTCTTAAGTAGAATCATGCTGTTTGGGAAGTTGCCTTTTTTTCACTCTATGTTCCATGACTATTTTTGCAGGTCATGAAATTTTTCCAGGTACAAATTCCAAGGGGTGGGATATAGTTCCATTAAGAACATAGACTCAGCCAGGTGCAGTGGCTGACGCCTGTAATCCCAGCAGTTTGGGAGGCTGAGGCAGGCGGATCGCTTGAGCCCAGGAATTCAAGACCAGCCTGGGCAACATGGTGAAACCATGACTTCTACAAAAAATGCAAAAGTTAGCTGGGCGTGGTGAGGCACATGTGTAGTCCCAGCTACTCGGGAGGCTGAGGCTGGGGGATCACTTGAGCACAGCTAGGTGGAGGCCGCACTGCACTGTGATTGCACCACTGCACTCCATTCTGGGCAACAGAGTGAGACCCCGTATCAAAAAAACAAAAATAAAAATAAAGAACATGTATGTAGACTCTGAAGCCAAACTACCTGAATTCACATTGGCATCTGCCACTTACTAAATAAGGGAAGTTGGACAAGTTACGTAACTTCTCAGTGTCTCCGTTTCTTCACCAGTATAATTGGGATGATAGTATTTGTACTTATCACAACAGTTGCTAAGAGAATTCAATGAGCTAATCTATGTAAGGCATTTAGGATGGTTGCTAGCATGAAGCTGAATTTCTGGTGGAATATGGGTTATAGCCTAAAAACACTACACATTGTTGCCTCTTATTATGTGTCCTTGTAATGGCCTGGAGTATTCCATTATATGGATGCTTCATAATATATCTGTCAATATCCTATTGTTAAGAATGTTTACTTTTTTCCAGCTTTCCCTTTTAGAAAAAAAATACTGTGACGTACTTATATCTTGGCACATATGCATGTAAATTCCTAGGCATACAAAGTGACGTACTGAGGATGGTTCTAAACATTTCTAGAGCTTTTGAAACACACTTGCTAAATTGCCCTTCAGAAAGCATAGCAATTTACTCTGCCACACAGTATATGAGTCACACTTTCCAGACCTCTCAGTCATCCTGGTAGTACCATTCTCCCCTTCACAACTGCCACTTAGATGGGCTGGGCATGGTATCTCCTTGTTTTAATTTGCTTTTCTTTGAGGTTTCTGGTAAGACAGACCATTTTTCATATACTACCAGCCCTCGAGTATGTCTTTCATAAAGTGCCTGTCTACGTCCTTTGCCCAGAGATTGTTCATCATCCTTATTGATTTGTAAGTGCTCTTTATATAGCAAAGATATTAACCCTTTGCAGCGGAGGCACTGAAAGCTTTCAATCTAGTTTGCCATTTGCTCTCAATTTTATTTTCAGTGTTTTTTTCTCCCCCTGTGTGTTACTTTGTTTGCCTCAGATCCCAGCCATGGGAGCCATAGCCTCCTCCCCCTCAGCATCTTCTCTGCCCAACTCCACCAGCCTGGGGCCCTTTTAAGTCTGCAGCCTGGGGCAGTCTCTTTGATTTACTGCCCCCCACATAATGAAAAACCCCAGATTGGAAAGTGGTCTATCAGGTCTTTCCAGAAGTTTAAAACGACCCCCAAATCCACTGGATTCCTACCCCTGCTGGCTGCCTCATAAGGTCACAGGTCATAGGTCATCACGCCCCAATGACCCCCAAAAAGGGATAACTCAAGCCCCCTGGTGATAACAGTTGATACCAGCCAACAGGTTTGGCTGCTTGCTTCTCTAAAGTTCCCTGATAATTTTTGGTGGAATGTAGGTTATAGCCTAGGATAGCAAGAGGAAAAATAATATTCAATAGAGGATAAAAGATAAGAGATGCCCGTGACTGAGCCCTGCTAAGTGCCAGCTGCTCTACATGCATTATCTCTGCAGCAATCCCCACAAGCTAAGTGTCACTGTGCTCGTTTCTTAAAAGAAGAAATGGAAGTTCAGAGAGGTTAAGTAACTTGCCCCAAGAAACCCAGCTCCTGAGGGTTGAAGCCAAGATTAAAATTTAGCTCGTCAGATTTCAAAACCTGTGTCCTCTTCCTGAGCCTCACTCACCGGGCTTAACCCCTGGCTCTGCCACATGCTTGTTTTATGACACCAGAAAACCCCTTCACCACATTAGTCCCCAGTTTTCCATCATCTGGGGCTAATAACAGCTTGCCTCCACACCATGCAGTATCAAGACAGGAGCCAAGTTTTTAAAAAAACATAGACATGAAGACTCCATAACTGTAAAATGAAAGCTTACCTTTGACAAAGGTACAAATGGCACCTTCGTAGATGAATTCTCAGAAAATAGCCGTTAATTCACTTACAACCTTACAACTTGTATCAGTCATATATAGTCAGATATTTATATTTACAGAATGGATCGCCAACCCCCTTCCCGTTCCCACAAATAGTTTTCATTTATTCAACAGATATTCACAGTTTTCCAGGTCCTGTGGGAGAGAGGACTGTCTGTAACCTTAAGGAGTTTGCACTGATACACAGATGCACACACATACACACACATGCATTCTCCATTCTCACCTCCATTTGAGTTTTCCTTTACAGTGCCTTTTTTTTTTTTTTTTTTTTTTTTTGAGACAGAATCTCGCTCTGTGGACCAGGCTGGAATGCAGTGGCACGATCATAGCTCACTACAACCTTTGTCTCCCAGGTTCAAGCAATTCGCCTGTCTCAGCCTCCCAAGTATCTGGGACTACAGGTGAACGCCACCACGCCCAGCTAATTTTTGTATTTTTAGTAGAGACAGGGTTTCACCATACTAGTCAGTTTGGTCTCGAACTCCTGAACTTAGGTGATCTACCTGCTTCAGACTCCCAAAGTGCTGGGATTAGAGGTGTGAGCCACTGTGCCCAGCTAGAGTATCTTTCTCTTCCATGGCTTGAAACCTCTTGACTCTCCAAGGTCTTAGAGACACAGAATCCCTGCATTCACATGAAACTGGTTCCCTAACGAACCCGGCCTTCCTGACGCATGGCAAACCTGTGTTCACCTGAGTCCCCGTACCTGGGAGTGCAGTCAGAGCAGGTGTGGCCCTACCCTTTCAGAATGTGGCAGCCAGTGGCCAAGTGCCAAGGCTCATGCCTGTAATCGTAGCATTTTGGGAGTCCGAGGCGTGCGGATCACCTGAGGGCAGGAGTTCAAGACCAGCCTGGCCAACATGGTGAAATCCCTTCTCAACTAAAAATACAAAAGTTAGCTGGGTGTGGTGGCAGGCACTTGTAATCCCAGCTACTTGGGAGGCTGAGGCAGGAGAATCACTTGAACCAAGGAGGTGGAGGTTGTAATGAGCCAAGATTACACCCTTGCACTCCAGCCTGGGCGACAGAGTGAGACTCCATCTCAAACAAAAAACAAAAAAAGAACATGGCAGCCAGAGCCAACCCTGCATTTGCCCTGCAGAGCCCATTCTGCAGACGCAACTCCAATCAATGTCCTTCAGGATCCAACTGTATCTGCCCAGCAAATGAGACTCTTTTTCTCTTTGAAACCAACATTACCTGAGTCCTTAAGGATAATCTCAAAAACATGATGTTGAGCAAGACAAGCTTCAGAATGGTGCCTAAAGTATACCGTTACATAAACTGTAACAACCGTTTATTTTAATATACATATGTAGTAAAAAATATGGGCCAGGAGCAGTGGCTCTTGCTTGTAATCCCAGCAATTTGAAGGCCAAAGCAGGAGGATTACTTTAGCCCAGGAGTTCAAAGCCAGCCTGGGCAACATAACAAGACCCCATCTCTACAAAAAAAGATTTAAAAATTAGCCGGGCATGGTGGTGTGTGCCTGTAGTCCCAGCGATTTGAGAGGCTGAGGAGGGAGGATCGCTTAAGCCTGGGAGATGGTGGCTGCAGTGAGCTGTGTGCGTGCCACTGCACTCCAGCCTGGGTGACAGAGACCCTGTCTCAAAAAAAAAAATTATAAAAGCATGTACATTAGTTTCCTGTGGCTGCTGTAACAAATTCCTACAAACCTGGTGACTAAAAATAACAGAAACTTACGCTCTTAAGGTCTGGAGGTCAGAAGTCCTCAATTACTATCTCGGGGCGGAAATCAAAGTGTCAGGTCAGCAGAGGGCGCTCTCTCCGGATGCTGCGAAGAGAATCCCTCTCTTGCTTCTTCCCGCTTCCAGTGGCTGCCGGCATTCCTGGACTTACGGCCACATCACCCGTCTCTGCCTCCATGGCCACATTACCTTCTCCTCTTCCATGTGTGTCAAAGTTCCCTTTTCTTCCCTCTTATAATGACACTTGTGATTGCATTTAGGGGCCGCCAAGAAAATCCAGGATAATCTCCCCATCTCATGATCTGTAACTTCATCACATCTGCAAAGACCTTTTTTCATTTGAAGGTAACAGTTACACGTTCCAGGGATTAAGACCTGATATTTCTAGGGGCCATTATCCAGGCTACTACAGAATGTAGAGAAACGACAGATGCCACCTTAGTGACTGTGCTTCCTTCCGGGGAGAGAAGAAAGGGACCGAGGCAGGAAAGGGGTACTCGAGGGTGTTGACTGTGGCCCTAAATAGTTAATGGTAAACATTTATTAAAATAAATAAATAACTTAAAATTTAAAATTTTAAGCCCTGCTTTCTCCTAGCTATGCAACCCTGGGCAATTTATTTCACATCTTGGGACCCTTATCTCATCTGTCATATAAGGATGCTGACTTGTATTAGGATTAAATAATATAATGAATGGAACATGCCTAACACAGTGTCCGGCTCATTGTGAGTACTGAGTTACCATTATGATGATTATTATTTTTTAAAGACAGGGTCTCACTCTTGTTGCCCAGGCTGGAGTGCAGTGGCATGATCATTGCTCACTGCAGCCTCCATCTCCCAGATTCAAGGGATTCTCATGCTTCAGCCTCCCAAGTAGCTGGGATTACAGGTGTGTGGCATCACACCTGGCTCATTTTTGTATTTTTACTGGAGGCGGGGTTTCACCACGTTGGCCAGGCTGGACTAGAACTTCTTTTATTTTATTTATTTTTTTTTTTTTGAGACGAAGTCTCACTCTGTCACCTAGGCTGGAGTGCAGTGGCACCATCTCAGCTCACTGCAACCTCTGCCTCCCAGGTTTAAGAGATTCTCCTGCCTCAGCTTCCTGAGTAGCTGGGACTACAGGCTTACGCCACCACGCCCAGCTAATTTTTTATTTTTAGTACAGATGGGGTTTCACTATGTTGGCCAGGCTGGTCTTGAACTTACGATCTCAGGTGATCCACTCACCTCGGCCTGTCAAAGTGCTGGGATTAGAGGAGTGAGTCACTGCGCCCTGCCAGGCTGGTCTAGAACTTCTGGCCTCAAGTGATCCACCTGCCTTGGCCTCCCAAAGTGCTGGGATTACAGGTGTGAGCCACTGCACCCAGCCCATTATTATTATTATTGTGGTGGTGGTTCTACCTTTCTGAAATTGAGGAGCATTTTCTACAATGCATCTGTGGGTGCCAGCGTGTGCATATGGGCGCGCACACACACGCACACACACACACACGCAAGCACACAACCCTTTCTGAGCAAGAGAAATAAGTTTTTCTGCTCCAAGCCCTGGTTTCTGAAACTCAGCATTGGTAAGGGGGTGGGTACTCAGGCAAGCTGGAAACTACAATGGTAGAAGCGGGGGGAGCCCTTTGCAAAGGTACTTTTTGATCTGCTCTAACTGCCACTATAGAGAATTAGATGGAATTCATTTTTATGATGAAGGAATTAATGGCTATGGAGAGAATCGGGTTCAGGTGGAAGACTTGAATCCAAAGGAGGGAATAAAGCCTTGAAATTCAAATGAAAAATTATTATATAAGCATAAAGGAAACCTATTTTACACCTGTAAGACTAAATGTATAAATATGAACCAACTGCTCCCTCTGGGAAATGGGGATTGTGCTTTTAATTCACCTAGACAAATATGCAGTGCATTCTCACTTCCACCTATACATTTCAATGAAGACTGGGCACCCGCCAGGGGCTCCTGAGTACCCCTAGACTGGCCACCTCTTCCCCAGGCTAAGCACCTTCTGGCCCAGCAAAAGCCTCTCTGGCTTCCGCAGAATGCCCAGAAAGCAGGTGAGGCTCTCTAAGCTGCAAAATCCTTGAGCAAGGTCATCTCAAAGGCTGCCTCTTGGCAGTAACATTCTCTGATCCTACAGTCCCACACCCCCACCAGGACTCCCAAGGCAGTATGTAAAATTTCACAGTCATCAGAATGTTTCAGCTTCATTCATTCATTCATTCATTCATTCATTCAATAACGCCTCTGAGCACCCACCACGCACCAGTCTCTGTGCTCAGTGCTGAAGATCATCTGGTTTACAAAAGAGAAACTGATGCTGCAAGAGAAGAACAGAAGCAAGAAAGAGCTTTGAAATCTAGGAGGCCTAAGTGAAAAATCTCTTCCCGGCCAGGCACGGTGGCTCACACCAGTAATCCCAGCTACTTGGGAGGCTGAGGCAGGAGAATCGCTTGAACCCAGGAGGCAGAGGTTGCAGTGAGCCAAGACTGCACCATTGCACTCTAGCCTGGGCAACAAGAACGTAACTCCATCTAAAAAAAAAAAAAAAAAAAAGAAAGAAAGAAAGAAAAAGAAAAGGAAAGAAAAATCTCTTCCATACTGTCTGATAACTCTTTGATCTTGGACTCACCTCTGAGCCTCCCTGAGTCTATTTCTTCCTCTGTAAAAGAGAGATGCTGTTATCTTCTACTTGGGGTAGCCTTGAGATTAAGCAGACTCACTGTCAATTGTGTGGCACAGAGTGGGCATTCCAAAATTCTAATTGTGAACGTGAGTACCCAAGGTCAAAGAAGAACATAAGCATCCAACTTCAAGATCGTTCAGCTCTTTACTGTGTACCATCTGTGTTCTTTCAGACACTGAGCTCCGTCCCAGAATTGCAGAGATAAATACAAAAAAAAATCCCAGTGGCCAACTATCAAGGAAGTAGGAAACAAGGAGGCCAGCTTGCGTTGAGTGCCAACCAACTGTAGACCAACCATGACGCTAGGCGTTTTCACCCAACTCATCCATGCTCCTTCCGACAGTACAGATGGCCATGTTTTGAGTTCTGTTGGAGCACTGTTCACCATGCATATATGGCCATGCACCCTCGTGGTGCTCCAAGGGACAAGTCTCCAGTTAACCTGTGAGGAAACCTTAGCACACAGAGAGCAAGCCAAGGTTCAATGTACTGGATCATTCATTTGTCCATTCATTCACCCAATGACGTTTATTGAGCATCCATTATGGCACATAGGATACAGTGATGAACATACAGAACAAGTACCCTTGTCCCTGTGGAGCTTCCATAAGCTTCTACCAAGTCCATCTGTATGCTTCTCCTGCATGTGGGAGAGGAAAGACCCCTCCCCGTGGACTGAACCATGATAGGGGAAGGAGCACCCCAGGGAGAGAAGGAAGTAGGAGTCCTGCAAACCAAGCAGGAGACGTGCAAGCAAGAAAACTCAATTCCATCAGCTTCCTCTTCTCAACAAGCCAATCTAAGGTGGAATACAGGTGGCGTTTGATCTTTTCATCCTCATTCCCATCCTGCCTCAGCCCTGAGAAAGCCTGGGGGCCTGGAGGCAAAGTTCGCCTGGGCTTGTGGGCTTCCTTGGAACTTGTGCACAGCCCGGAGCTCCAGGCCAGCCAGCGCACTGGGCTCACCACCTCCCTTTGATTGTTTGATGAAAGTGCTTTGAAGGTCCTACAGATGCTCTGCTGTGATAAGGTAATTGTCCAAGGGCAACATCTACAACCCATTAAGGCTGGACTTGGTGCAAATTGAACTTGGAGAATGCACCTCGGCACCATCTGACACTTGGTCTTTTGTTTCGGCAACTGGGAGTTTGGGAGGAGGCTTTCCTCCCGAGGCTTCCAAAGGGTGCTAAGAAAGAGAAATTCCTGTTACACATGTGCTACCTCACATCTCTGCATGAGCATATGCACTTGTGTGTACACACATGCACGTAAGTACATATGTAGGCACACTCATACTCTCTTGTATACATGCTTTTGTATACTCTTATATAGGTGCACACTTGCTCTCAGCCTCACATATTCATATGAACGTATCCCAGTACACCTTCATCCCAATGCATTCCCCTTAAACCACTGGGACCAGACTGGGGCAGGCTGGCAGGGGAGGAGGGGTGTTCTCTTCTTCCTGGGAAAGTTCTTTCTCCACTTCAGAAATGGAAAGGAAAGACGGATTCCCAGGCACGGGCAGAGAAGAAAAGGCTTTTACAGATATCAGGGACCACTCTGTAAAAATAGCTTTAACCACATCTCTGAAAGCCAGTAGAAAAGCATTAGTAGGAGAGGTAAGTGCAGAGAGAAGAAGGAAGAGGAGTAGGAGAAGCACCTTGGCCCGTCCTGGGTCTCCTTCTAAGCTTCAGCCTCGCTTGTCTTTACTTCCAGTACCTCAAGAGGTAAAAGGCTCCCAGGACCAGCCTGACAAAGAGATGAAGGGAGAAGAGGGAAAAATGGAGGAAAAGAAAGCGGAGAGAAGGAGAAAAGGAGGAAGAAGAAGAAGAAGAGAAGGAGAAAATGAGCAGACATGAGAAACAGGGAGGAGAAGGAAGAATGGAGGAAGGAGAAGCAGGGAGAGGAAGAAGAGGAGAAAGAGGAGGGGAGAAAGGAGAACACCAGGAAAAGAAGGAAAAGAGATGAAGAGGGGCCGGGCACCATGCCCCACGTCTGTAATCTCAGCACTTTGGGAGGCTGAGGGGGGTGGATCACCTGAGGTCAGGAGTTCGAGACCAGCCTGTTCAACATGGTGAAACCCTATCTCTACTAAAAATGCAAAAATTAGCCGGGCCTGGTGGTGAGTCCCTGTAATCCCAGCTACTCAGGAGGCTGAGGTGGGAGAATTGCTTGAACCAGGAAGGTGGAGGCTGCAGTGAGACAAGATTGCACCACTGCACTTCAGCCTGGGGGACAGAGTGAGACCCCCGTCTCAGAAAAAAGAAAATAAAAAGAGGTGAAGAGGAGGAGGAGGCAAAAGAGGAGGAAGAGGAAGAAAAGGGAGGAGAAAGAGAAAATAGAAGAGGAAGGGAAGGAAGAGGAAGAGAAAGGGCGAAGGAAAAGGAGGAGAAAGAGAGGAAGGAGGAAGACCAGGAAGAAGGAAAGGAGGAGGCTCACCCGAGAGCCCACTTAGCAGTAGGCCTGGGAGAATCCTGGTTATTATTACTGTTGTTGTATCTTTACTGATGTTGTTCTTGTCCAGTTCTTGAGAACTGGAATCCAATGCATACTATTCCATTATTCTGGGGAAAATGAAAATGTCGAGCAAAATTTCAACTTGGTTTCCTTTTCGTTCCTATTCACGTTTGGGCAGATTGTTTCAAGGTCACCCCTAGAAGAGTCCCACTTCTTAAAAGAAAAGCATAATAATAAAAGGTCGATGCTTCTTGGAAATGTAGTGCTGAGAAATTCCAGTCTCCGAAACCTGGAAGGAGCCTCCCGAGAGTCCTTTGTTCCTGGATGTTCAGTTTCCCTCCCCACCCCCACGCCCACCCCCTCCTGTCATTATCAAACATTTGAAGACTGAATAATTCCATTTGTTGATGTCTTTGGCCTCCTCTAGCAGAGCGGAGCAGGCCGGAGCCTCTGAAAACGCAAAAGGCCCCCAACGAAATCAAAACCCCTGGTTTTCAAGGTGGATTTATCACCCTTTAAAGGAATATTTATTGGGTAATCGCTTTCCAAAAGTGCTCATGACACAGGGGTCTGAAATAAAGAGCGTCCTCTCCCTTGGGCGGAGGGAAGAGGCTGTTGGCCACTTGGGTACAGGGAGGAGGGAGCCCCTTTGTGGCCTATGTCTTGGGAGGGAGCAGCCAGAAACAGGCCAAGTTTCCCCAGCTGAACTCAAGCTGGGTTCTTGCTTCTGTACCTTGGGCCTACTTATTTCTCTCCCATTTCAGTTGGGTTTGGAAGATGCCACTTGGAAACTTGGGAAGAATTCCTATTAGCATTGTTGTTGCCCTTAAGAAAAGGGAAAAGGAGGAATGCAGAGATTTCAGACCAGACAGGGTGAGCCAGAGATAGGAGACAATCATCCAAACCAAACCACACTGAGATGCGAATGATTGCTGGGGGATTAGCAGGGTGGACTGGGCCCGGAGATGCATTCCCAGACCAAGCAGAGAAGGAGGATCACTTCCCGAAGGTCTTTAGTCAACCTCATCTGGACCAAAGGATCTTCCCAGGGATTCAGGTCTGAGTTACAGCCCAGAGAGCAACGGAGGCCCATACATACCTCAGGAAACCATGGAGATGGGAGACACGGTGACAAGACAGACGGTCCCAGAGAAAAGCCGCTGGGGTGAAGCCAGAAAGGCAAGGAGGAAAAGAGAAAGAGAGACCAAAAGAATAAAACAGATGGAGGAGACCGTAAGATAGACTGAGGGACACAGAGAGACAGGGAAAATGTTTGTGTACGAGAGAGAGAGACAGAGAAAAAGAGACAGAGAGAAAGAGGGTGAAAGAGGGAGAGGAGAGAGAGGGACAGAAAGAGGGGGTCAAGGGCTAAAGGAGAACTTTCTGGAACAAGTCCTGCCCAGCCCACAGACTCAGAAGCCCCTCACAGCCTCCCTTACAGCAGCAATTGGAGGTCTTAGGAGTTGATTAAGCCTGCATGGGGGTGACTTTTTCTAGACAAGGGGGTAAGCAAAGGGAAACGAGAGGAGGGGACGCTGCTCTCCCCCACCCCCCGCTACAGTTCCCAGGTGAACCCCCCTTTTCCCCTGCTGGATGTGAAATCGCCATTTCACCCTGCCACACTCCTTAATTGTTGCAAAAATCATTTGTGAAATTGGTCTCCAACAGGCAAGAACGGCCACGCTCATTCCAATAGACAACCCTCCCCTCAACCCTTCCCCCTGCAGCGGCCCGTGGAATCCCGGAGCTGCAGAAACGCTGGGGGTCTGTGTCGCTACTGGACCCGCCACTGTTAGGTCTTTTGTGGGGAGGGTGAAGCACCACGCTGTGGGCGAGATGGCCCCAGTGCAGGACTCCTGAGGTTCTGAGGGTCCCTGGCAGCAGAGGTGTCCAGCTGTGCACTCTCCCCACTCGGCTCAAGATGCTACATGAGCACTGGCCAGAAGAGAGGGAGCCTCCCACCCTCGGCACACCCTGGAGGTCTTTTCCCACTCTGAGAAGTAACCTAAACACACACTCGCACATTCCTGACGCACGCTTGGAGCCATATCAAGGCAACATGGAGGTGACCTCAAAGCAGAAATACAGACGTGGACCCTCACTTAGAAACACACATTTACTCAAACTGACCCCAAACAGACCTACACACAAAACCCACCTACACCTTGACACACAGACCCGGGCACAGGGCTATATTCACACACAAGCACACTGGCATATTCCACAAATACAGGGAAGAAGTGCTTTCAAACCTTCCAGGCAAAGAGGACAACTAGTGACGAATGAATGGATGAATATGCAATACACCTAATACATATGTGTGTGTCTTATATGTGTGTATGCATAAGTGTATATGATACAAATATATGTATATATACACATAGAGAATATATATTCACCTATGGAGGTCAAAGCAGGCCAGGTCCCCAGCAAGGCTGGTGATGTAAGGGGTTGCCATCTTCCCTGGGCTTAAAGCTTGATCTCCCAATCTCTCCTGGGGGAGGGCCCCGTAACTTGGGCCAGGCAAAGTACCCTGGTGTCCACCTTCCAATTCTAAAGTTACTTGGCATTTCCCTTCTCAATTAGAGACAGTGTGAACTTAACAAGTTTTTCATCAAGGCCCCCATTCCCAGAAGGCCCCACCAAAACCTGATGAGCCCCTTGTGCTGGGAGAGTGGGGAGAGGAGGGAGATCTGTCACATGCTGAGAGGGGCAAAGGTCACAGGTGAGGCAAAGGGGAGGGATGGGGACACCCTGGGGCCAGCCAGCAGTGAACCCCCCAGGCTAAGACAAGGCTGACCCCACTGCCGGGAGAGAGCTGGCAGGGGGCGAGTTTGAGGGCTGGGTTCATTTTATTGTATTTTGCCTCTAGCGTCGGGCCAGAGACGCTCTTTCCCCCAGGAGACAAAAGGCCTGCAGTTGTGGCGTCCTGCCCCGCTGGGAGGGCGTTTCGGCCCCCAGGACTCAGTGTCCTGAGGTTGAGGCTGCTGGTCACCCTGGCTTCAGAGAATGAAGAATTCCGGAACCTCTGATCTCCCCACCCTGACTCCCGATCTTTCCATTGGGTCCTCCCCACAAACCCACCAGCAAGGAGCTCAGAGTTGATGAGCTCAGAGCTGTACCAAGTCTTGACACGCTCCCTCCCTCCCATCTCCCACCTCTTTGGGCCCCCAGATCCTCACACCAGCACCAACTCTCTGTAAACCCAACTACCTGCTGGAAAGGAGTTATGGGCCCGGCCTGGGGGCCTGAGGAGGATGGCGGCGGCTGGAGATGTCTGCACGGGGCGGGGCTGGAAGGGGAGGAAGAGACCTGTCCCTAACACTTGGCAGACCCACTTTTCCAAGCCTCGGAACCAGATACGGTTACTGGGGGCTTCTCAGAGCGGTGGGAAGGTAGAGTAAGAACTGGACACCGGGGTCTGACATTACACAGAAAAAGTCAGAATTCCTCCCTTCAAGTCACCCTAGGCCGGTTCCAGGGGAGCCTCACTGGAGGAGTTTCAGAGGATATAAGACGAGGGAGAAGATGAGAAATAGGGCGGACTCTGCCCCTGGGAGGCCAGAGAAAAGACCAGACTCCAGAGAGGCGCCGGACCGGAGGCAGACATTCCCATAGAGCCGGGACTCCGAGAGCGACCGTGGGCGACCTGGGGGCCGGGGACTCGGCGGATCCGGACCATTCATCAAAGGAAGGCACTGGGACAAAGTTGGCCTCCTCCCCTTCTCCCCCAGCCCCCAACTCGCCGGGATCGGCTCCCTCTGTTTTCACGGCGGTTCAAATTCTCCCCCAAAACGAGGTCGAGCCGGGGATTAGAAAAGAGGAAAAAAAATATTCGTTGGCTATTTCTTTTCGTTATTGGTCCTCCGCTCCCTTGTGCCCTGGCCCCCTTCCCTCCTCATGAATAAAAGAAAAGTCCGAACCTATCAGATCGCGTTCACTGCCTCCTCCTCTCCTCCTCCTCCTCCTCCTCCTCCTCCTCCTCCTCCTCCTCCTCCTCGTACTTCGGTGAACACTTTTGCACAACTTACCCATCTGATCACTCGCGCCCCCTCGCTTTTCCATTTCTCTTTCCCCAACCCCGTCACCCCTGTCGCCTCTGTCCAGCCCCGAAACCCGAGGAGGCTCCTTCTTCCGTCTGTCCCCGGGTCTCCTAGGGGACGGGGGGTGTGAAAGCTGGTGTGGAGGGAGAAGCGAGTGTGGTCTGGAGAAAGAAGGCGTGGAGAAGAGGGAGGGAGCGAGAGCGAGAGAATAAATATATAAATAAATACGAGAACGAAATCCACTCCGCAGTCTCCGGGCTCGGAAACTTTGGCCCCGAGCGCGAGAGCGCGAGAGCGCGGCGCTCGCCACTCCGAGGCTGGCGGCCCCGATTCCGGCCGCGTTCCCCAGGCCCCCCTCAGCCGTCTGGCCTCGTCTCCGGGTTCTGCCAGGCGCATCAGCCCGCACAACTTCTGGCCGAGCCCAGCCGGCAGAGGCGGACTTGGGGTTGGAGTGTTTGTTTGTTTGAACTTCCTTGTCGTCGCCACCTTCCCTCCCCCCAACCTCCGCCTCCACCTCACCCCCCTCCCCAGCTTCTGGACGCGTTTGACTGCAGCCAGGGGTGGGGGGTGGGGGTAGGGAGTGTGTGTGGAGGGGAGGGAGAAGAGGTTAAAAAAAAAAGAAGACGAAGAAGACGGAGAGAAAGAGATCGCAGCAGGGGTGAAGGCAGCGGACGGGAAGCGATTTTTGCCGACTTTGGATTCGTCCCCGGCGTGCGCAAGAATGGCGGCCCTTCCCGGCACGGTACCGAGAATGATGCGGCCGGCTCCGGGGCAGAACTACCCCCGCACGGGATTCCCTTTGGAAGGTAAGAACGCCCAGGCTGGCCTCGCCGCGACTCCGCCGCCCGGAACTCGGGTTCCTTGGAGAGGCTGCGGTCTCCAGGGGACGGTGGCGGCGCCGGCAGTAGCAGAGGGATCCCGTTCTCTTCTGGGTCCCAGTCCGGGCGCGGAACCCAGGAACTTTCTGGGACCCATACTTGTCCGCTTCTACGTGGGTTTCACTGACCGGCGGCCTTAGCTTCGCAGGTCGCGAGCTGCCGGCCTTTACCCGCAGGGCTGAACTTCTGGTAGATTTGGACTCCTAGTAAATATCAGGTCCCGGTGAATTTCAGCTCTTTCCACTATTTCCATGCACTTCCCTGACAATTTCTCGGCTCTCCAGACTCTCTGGCTGCCGGCTTTCTACTCTTGTTTTGAATTTTTTTTTTTCCACCCCGGGATTGGTCTTCCAGTCCTTTTTATTTCGAACCACCTACCATGGGTGATACTTTATATGCCTCAACTACCACGGCTATCCATTTCTTCCGAAGCCACACTCAAACACTCCTGCTTTTCCCCCTGGAAACAAACTAATTGGAAATAATAATTAGTAACGATTTTCCCCCTAAAACTTTTTACTTGGGCTTCCGCACTCTGGAAATCTCCCGGGAGAGAACCTCTAAACGGCGAGGTTTAGAGAACCTCTCAACGGCGAGAGGGGCACGGCAATGTCCACACCAGGGGAAAGAGCTGATTTTGTAAAGCGTCCTTCCTAAATATCCAGCGCCCGCCCGGGGAGAGCTGAGAGGACGGGCGGCCGCGAACCGGTCCCGGCTGGAGAAAAGGCTGGGAGCGCACCGCCGAGAGACCCGCTCCTGTGTTTTTGTTTTCTTTTTAAACTAACGGAAGGCCTCAACCTGTCACTGAGGGATCATTTGGCTTCTGAGGGTAGGTAGCCTAGGGTGTCACAGAGAAGTCGTTAGAAATACGTGCGACTCTTTTTTTTTTTTTTTTAATTACTCTTCTTGTAATCGTATGAGTCCCTGGCGCGTGAGGAAGGGGAGAGAAGGCAGGGAGGGGGTGGGCGGGCTGGCAGCCTGCGATCCGGTAGGAGCTCCCTTGGGCAGCGAGACGGCGCCGGGTCCCTGAATTAGACAGAGGCGAAGAGAGCGGCTCCGTGATCAAGTGCGCGCCGGCAGCCACGCAGGCGGGAGAGCGCGCAAACCCGGGGATTTGCAGCGGCACTCTCCTGTAGCGAATGCAAGTAAAACAGGCGGCTGAGGATGCGCGGCGGATTAGAACAATATTTGCCCAACATGACGCAGAATACTGAGGAGAGCCGAGTGCCGGTCGCTAAAGAGGCTCTTGAATATAAAGTTGGGCGCTCGAGAGCTCTTGAGCGCTAATGGCATATCCCGCCACGGAGACCGAGTGACTCTGACTTTGCGACGCACGATTTCTGATTAAATCCGAGGGTGGCTTCAGACACCGACTTTTACAAAAAGAGGTGGGGGGACCGGGAGAGCAAGGGAGGGGGCGGTAGGAACGGCCCAGCAGCGGAGCCTCTTCTCGCCTCCTCCCTTTCAATTATAGTCAGCTCCCTCCACTCCCGCGGCTGTGAAATCGTTCTAATCTTCCAGATCTCCGCAGCCGCTGAGTCCCCAAATTGGGGGGATCGAGGCTGGATTAGTGCTCTGGGTGTCCCCCCAACCTTCTGTGAGGAAATTGTGTAGACTTCGCATTAAGGCGACCAGGGCGTTCTCCCCTCCCCAGTACACACCAGGGATGCCTGTCTTCCTGGTTCCCAAAGTCACCCCCACCCGGGGACTATGTCCCATCTGCCTACCAGCCTCGCAGAGCCTGCAGGCACCGTTCATGGATTTGTGAGGCCAAGTGAACTATTTAATTTCGGGGCTTTGGGGCAGTGGTGTCCTAAAATTGTCCCAAAACGAAATTAGGACTTCGAGGGTGGTTAGAAGCAAAGGGAGTCACCCAAGGGACAACCAGGTGCCCTTGGAGGCAGCAGCCAACAGCATATGTCACCAGTCCCTCGGCTGTGCCTCAGCTGTTCCCTGGGACAGTTCCACTGCTCTAGCCAGAGCTGTAAATGTAGTAATCAGTCAGCCCTTTCTAGCCCCCGACAAACTGGATCATTCATGACTACCAGGAGTGTAGAACTGACCAGATGAGCCACATCACACCCGTTATTGGCCTCTCCAAGACGCAGGCAGGCCTGCAGCCCAAGCTTCGGCCTGAGGGACAGAGAGTCATTGGTCCCAAGATCTCTAAGGCTTTACCAGCCTGGTGGCTCTGCTGTCTCACCCCCGTCTCTCTCCCTCCCCTTCTGAGCAGCATTCGAATCCCCCAGGTGTGTCCTCATCCCTGGTAGTGTGGCAGGAGTTGGGGGTCACAGCATCTGGAGAGATTCTTGCAGCCATGACTCCTCTATCCATCTCTGCAGGAGATTTCCTAGATTTATGACAGTTGTTTCTCAAACTACCTCCCTACCAAAGCCCCAATGTGAGGACCACCGGGATCGCTGTCTGAGGTCTTGGGGCTCAAACAAACAAAACTGGAGTCAGGGAATGAACTCAGTGTCTGCTCTCCGTCCTCACCCTGCGCCTCTCTTATTCTGCATCTCCCCTCCCTTCTCCAGTGTCCACTCCGCTTGGCCAAGGCCGGGTCAATCAGCTGGGAGGGGTCTTCATCAACGGACGACCCCTGCCTAACCACATCCGCCACAAGATAGTGGAGATGGCCCACCATGGCATCCGGCCCTGTGTCATCTCCCGACAGCTGCGTGTCTCCCACGGCTGCGTCTCTAAGATTCTCTGCCGCTACCAAGAGACCGGGTCCATCCGGCCTGGGGCCATCGGCGGCAGCAAGCCCAGAGTGAGTGTCTTTGCCACAGAGGCTGGCAGCTGGCTTCCCATGGTCCGGGGGTCCTGGTTGTGGCCCCTCTTACTACCTCGTGTCATCCAGTGGCACCAGGCTGTAGGAAAGTAGAGCTGGAGAGTGTCTCCTACTCCCAGGTATCCTCCCATTGTTTTCCTATTATTTGAATTTCTCAGAGATGGGGCTAAGTAAGGTCTAGGTTGTCCAAGACCTTGAGGCCAATGAGCCATTCCTGGACTGTCCCCACATTTGCCTCAACCCCTGTCACCTTCCAAGACCAGAAGACATCTTCTCTCAGTCTTTCCTGAGATAATGATGGGGACCCTGGGGGTCCTAAGTAGAGTTTTTTATTGCCTATCCCTGTCTCACCCCCCCCCCACACACACACACACGCCAGCAGACCCCCAGCTGCCTTCCTGGGAGCCAGGAACCAGTTTCTTGAAAGGATAAAGCCAGTCTCTTGGGGGATGAGGGGACACATGGTAACCAGAACCACCAGCCTGGTCTAGGGCTCTTAAGAGGTGATATTAAAAGTATTTCCCTCCCCCCATCCCATCTTTCCACTCCTACTCTCCCACCTCCACTTCTGAAGCAGGTGGCGACTCCGGATGTGGAGAAAAAGATTGAGGAGTACAAGAGGGAAAACCCGGGCATGTTCAGCTGGGAGATCCGGGACAGGCTGCTGAAGGATGGGCACTGTGACCGAAGCACTGTGCCCTCAGGTGAGAAGGCAGCTGAGCCGGCAGAGCTGGCCCAGAGAGTGGCCGGGGCTCCAATGTGGAGGGCTGGAGGTGGGAGAGAGGGAAGGGGAGATGATGGTTGACTGGGAACTTACTGAGAAGTTGGGAGGAAAGGAGTACAGAAAGGCAGAGAATTAAGGCATAGGCATAAATCATAACAGAATGGAATAAGATGGAAAGAAGGAATAGGGAAAGAAAAAAAAGTTAAGAAAGAGGAGAGAGAAAGAAGAGAGAAAGGGAGGAATGAAGCAAAGAAGGAAAGAAGGAAGGAAGGGGCAAAGAGTTAACCTAGAAAGTTGGATGATAAGAGAGTCCCCCTGGAGGCTTTCTCAGAGAAAACGGCTTCAATAGATGGATCTGTCCTAGGAGGGTTGATGCCCATGGGCTTCCCTGGACCACCATCTCGGAGCTATCATTTCTGCTCTGTCGCCCACACCAGCCATTTGAGTCCTAAATGTGGAGGTCCCAAATCATACTGCCTGTGAGAGAGAAAGTGATCTGGGGTGTGTGTGTGTGTGTGTGTGTGTGTGTGTGTGTGTGTGTGTGTGTGTGTGTTTGTACATGTGCATTCAGGCATGCAAGGCCAGGATGCACACCTGAGTGTGGGAGTGACAGCAGGAGCTGGAGAGACTCCAGGGAAGCCCTGGGACCTCTCAGGGGTGTGGGTGAAGTGCACCTAGGCAGATGTTAGTGTAAGGCACAAATGCTTGCAGCATCTGCATAGGAATGCACAGTCTAACTACCCTGTGAGTGCCAGGGGTGTGAGTCAGGCTTCTCCAAGTGGGTGCTTGTTATGGAGTACGTGTTAATGCCTATGTGTGTGGAAGAGGGATGAATGGATATCTGTAAGGAAGCAGGGGGCTTCCTGACTTTCTTCCAGGGGCCCAGGCCACCGCGTGATCCTCTGCTCCAACAACTTATACTTGCTCTTTTGCCTTTGAATTTCTGAGGTTTAGTGAGTTCGATTAGCCGCGTGCTCAGAATCAAGTTCGGGAAGAAAGAGGAGGAGGATGAAGCGGACAAGAAGGAGGACGACGGCGAAAAGAAGGCCAAACACAGCATCGACGGCATCCTGGGCGACAAAGGTAGGGAACTTCCAGGGACTGCGAGGCCCCAGCCCGGGTTTTCCCACGGTCGGGTGTGCGGGCCAGTGGTTCGCTCCCGCCGCCGGAGCAGGCGACCAGAAATCCAGCGGGGAAACTCTCAGGCTGCGGGGCAGCCGGGAGCTGCTCAGGCTTTGCCGACAGCGCCCCCTCAGTGCGCACCTCGGATGCAGGCTAGATGCGAAGCCCGCGCCTTCTTTGCGCTATGGAGGCCGGGCGCGGACGGCCTGTGAGTCCCGGGAGAGTCCGGTTGCGGGGCCGTGAGCCTGGTCTACCCGAGTACTGCGGAGAGTGCGTCCTCCCGCGCTGGCGTTTTGGCTGCTACTCTCGGCGTCGATCAATTATCTATAGGAAACTTGGGCAAGGGGGCGAGGGGCGGGGGGCGGGAGGGGGGGGGGAGCGAGGAAGGAGGAGCCGGCCCGCGGCTCCCTAAATGAATTTGTTAACCAGACCCGCACACGCTCTCTAAACGGTCCCTTGAAACCCCGCCTGACAGTTGACTGACCGCTGCAATCAATAAAAATTAGCTGGGGCCCCGTCTGACTCAGCCCGGCGTTGCCAGGGCGGACTGGGGGACAGAGGGTGCCTTCCTCTGTGGCGTGCGCCGGCGGGGCTGGGAGTGGAGGCCAAGTTCCCAGATGCCCAGGGTCGGAGGATCGCAGTGGGGGAGATACTCAGGCTCCACACACCCTCTTCCCATTCTTAGCACGGCTTCCGCCGGCAGGCTGGAGTCCGAGCCCTGCGCCATGCTTTTTCTCAGGACCAGCTAAGGAAGGCGTTTAGTTTTCAAGCGCCCGCAAGCCCGGGAAAGGGGATTGTGCTTTTGTCTCTTGACGGGAGGAAGTTTCGAGAGAAAGAAGGGAAAGTTCTTCCTCATTACCCTCTCCCCTTCCTAATTGCCCTCATAGTTCCCCTAAGTCTCTTTGAGACTTGGTAACTGCGCGTTAAGGGGTGACAGGGAGATGGAACAGAAGCAGAAATGGAAGACCCAGAGTCACAAAGACTGACAGTTAAAAGAAAAGGCCCCAAACACACACTCGGGGAGGCGGCAGGCTGAGGGAATCGGAAAGACGGTGGCCATGGGAAACCGCAGACTGATTGCTTTGGAAAAAGTGGCCAGTGCCCTGGAACCTGAGAGCTTGCAAAGAGCCTGTGTTGTTCCAGTTTCCCTCCAGAGGTTTCTCCTAGCACCCCTCTCCTCACGACCCAAGCACTCCTAGCCCAGGTCTCTCTCCAGTTCTCAGAAGACCCTCCCAACCTTGAAGATGAACTTCACAGACAAAGCGGGCTTGCTAAGACAACTCCCATCTACGCCCAGCCCCCACAGGCGTGGTTCGAGGAGGAAGGATAGGGGGCCGGGCAGCCCTGTGCGAGAGCGGCCTAGGGCGAAGGGAAGGGGCGGGCTATTGACACACAGGGCCCCTAGTGATGCCGCAGTTCCGTGGGACAAAAGGGCGAGGGAAGAAAGGGAGTGAGCTGTGCCGGGCACCCCGCTGTGCCCGGCCTGCCGAGGGGCCTCGGGTCTGCGGCGGGAGGCAGCCCTGCACTGTCAAGGGGTCCTTGGTTAGGCCAGTCAGCCCAGAGCCCTGGGACACCTGCCAGAGGACCCAGTCCTTATTTCAGTTCCCACTGGAAGGAGACTAGATGGACTTTTTGTAGGCTGTGGAGGGGAGGCATAGAACTTGAATAATCTTTCCTGGGCAAATAATCTTTCCTGCACAACAGACAACTCTTCTGAGAGTTATCCCAGGGAGAAGCAGAGGAGGTTTGGTTTTCCTTAGAGAGACTTTAAATGTGTTTGCACGCAGGGAGTATACCCAGTTCAATCTGTGAGGAAGCACAAATAGGTAAATTTCCTCTGAGAAAGAAGGGAAGGGAAGGAAAGGAAGAGGATGGAAAGATCGTGCGGTCTGGAGGATTCCTCTGATTTCAGGAAATTCGGGGGCTTTCCGTGCTGGCCTGGGCTCACCACACCAGCTAACAAGCCACTTCGCTGGACAGAGGTTTTCCCTGCAGCAGGAAGCACCACGTCTCCAAGGGTTTAAAGAGGAACCTGTGCCAGATGCGGGAGGCTGAGGACACAGGTGCTGAGTCTAGAGCAGCTGAAGAAATGAAATGATCTGATGCAGTGAGTCTGGTGTCCAGAAAGTCCCGCAGTTTTTGCGTGACGGTGGGCGTGCTGGGTGCGGTGATTGTGCACTGAATGGCTGTGTAAGTGCAAGCATCTCTTGGTGTGACTGTTTACCCACGGGCCTTTGGATCTGAATGCTGTAGGTCATATATCTGTGCAAGTGGAATTCAGCATAGGTGTGCAGGGAGCGTGTAGATGGGTGTGAATGGGCAATATGATGGTGCAGATGAGAGACAGCCATCTATCCATCTGTGAACAAATTGTGTCCGTTTCCTACTTGAGTTCCTGGGCCAGTCAGCAGGCGCCCCTGTGAACCCCTCATCTCTCTCCCAGGCCCCAGACATCAGTTTCGTGGCCAAGTTAAAGGTGAAAAGACCTTCCAATCTCCATCTGAGTCATTCAGGTAGGGAGAGGCTGAGATGCCCCATGGCCAGAGCAGGGGGTGTTGTGCGCACACACAACTTTGTTTTGGCTTCTTGCTCTTGAAAAATGCTTTCTCTGGGGGAGTTGCCCCTCTCATGGCAGGGAGCCGCCAAAGAAGGGGTTTAAGAGCTCTCCTCTTTAAGCACTAAAGAGAGATCCCTCCCTGAGTCCGTTTTTTCCTATCGTCCGCTTGGCATTTAATAATGTTAAGACTTATTAGAGCTGGTAATGAAAACTGGGACTGCTGAATAGGAAACTGTGTTGGAGAGGGGTGTAATAGCTTCCAGGCATGGTAAGAAACTATTTATCCGCAATCAGTTCTCACTCTCAGAGTTTGAAGCACAAACGTTAAGTTGAAGGGTTTTAAAGCAGATTAAATTGAGCTTTTATTTCTGTGCACTTTCATCTCTGAACAGCTCACTCCTGCTCCCCTTGGGCTGATATTCATGAGGCTGTTCATATTTTTTTTTTCTCTTATCCTTGTTAAGACTAAGTTATTAGGATTGTTGGTTGTGAGTATTCTCAGACCGCTGCCGATAGGTGCTTGCCCCAGCCAAACTCGGCTCACCTGGAGAGGGAAGTGGACAGTTCCTTGCCCCCATGCACTTAGACTCCCTCCTCTTCACCCCTTTCTCTGAGGATCAGGGGATAGACAGGCCAGGGACCCAACAGGGAGGGGATTTGAGGAGAGAAGAGAAAGGAAAAGATTTTTCACAGAATCTGAGCTCAGAGATTCTTGTGGGGAATTTGATAGGGGTTTGCAATGGGTCAAACCATTCCTCAGTGGGAGCTGAGGTAGTGAGTGTGAAGAAATAAGCAATAATATAAACAACAATAACAGCAGTGACAAACAGCAAGAACACCAAAACCGCACGCATCTGACAGTGCACCAGTTGAAGCCAAAACTGACTGGATGGGACGGGGGCTCCACTTTGTTCTCCAGGATGGAAAGGCCAATGAGGTTACAATTAATATGAAATATAGGGAAGAGTTACAATGTGAGAAAAAAGAAGCAGTAGTAGTGGAGGCAGCATTTTTCTGGGGGTGGGGGGGGAACCCTGGGGGTGTCCAAGTCCAGCTGGAGAATTTGTAGACTTCCTGGGTGTGAAAGACCATCTGAGATGGGGGGAGGGTTGGCGAGGAGGGCGTGTGAGGCAGATTTGTTTCTCTTTGCATTTTTCCTTTATTTATTTTTAAGGCAGCAAACTTACAGGTGTGGAGTGGGAAATGACGGGGAAGGATCGGAAAGGAGGGGAGAGACCGGAGTGTGGGTTTTAGACACTTGTAAAAGGAGGTGGGAAACAATTTAATTTGGCAGCAGCGATAGCTGCTAATGCGGTTTTCGGTCGTTTGCTACACTGGAGGAAGCTGTTTTGATTGTGTGTACAAGGACCTGCCAAATTTAATTAGGCTCCGGGGGAGCCAGTGAATAGGGGAAGGGGGGCACGGCTCCCCTCAGCCCACACCATTTTTTCGGCTTCACACCTGGAAGGGACATTGTTTACGGGATCTTCGAGAACCAGGAAGGGGCGGGGGCGGAGAGGGACAGGAGCCTTGGAAGAGGGGGCGAGGGAGGGGACGAGGATAGTCCATTTATCACGAAACAATCTGCATTGATTTAAACCAACAAGTTCCCTCCTCTGTAAATGTGTGTTTAGAGAAAGGTAATTGACACTCCACCAAATCAAAGGATTACCCCGGGTTGGCAATCTAATCAAACAGAGTCCAGGCGGGATTTGAAGCTGTTCAGAGTGGGATCAGCTTCGCATAATGGGGGCTCGGAGGAAGATGGGAGGGTGTCAGGCAATTCCCGGCTTTAGGCAGCGCTCGGCGGTGGATATCCAGTGCGACCAGAGGGAGAGAGGGAGGGGGCGCGGGAGGGGCCCGCCGGGCCGGGGGCTGGGGGGGATGGGGCGAGCTGAGAGGGGAGTGCGGAGCTGGGAACGTCCCGGCGGAGGCGGAGGGGGCTCCCGGCGAGGGGCCGAGCCCACACTGAGCTGACAAGGCTCCCCTTTTCTTCCCTCCATCCCCCCAACCGAAGAAGAGAGAGGGGGAGGCGGGAGCAGAGACTAACGAGGAACAACAATGAGGAGATAACTATTACAAAGGCAAACACTGGCGCTCGCGCGCTCGCAGCCCCAGAACCCGCGGTAAATAAACAAAGTCTGCAAACTGTTTGCTAGATAAACTCGTGCCTAAATCGAGTGTGACGGGCAAGGAGAGAAGAGACAGAAGGAGATAAGGTTGGAGGGGGAATGAACGAGCATAATCTAATAGAAGACATTTAGAAAACAAACTTTAAACAAGGGAGAACAGGCGAACGGAGGGCAATTATCCGCCCCAGAGAGCGAGGGAAGCCGTCGGAGGTCTGGGAAGGGGTGGAAGGGAGGGGACTGGGAGCTGCGGAAGAGCCGAGTGTTGGGGGTGCCTTTGGGACTCCGTGGGGAGCCAAGAGGGGCTCCCTAGGGCGCACAAGAAAAGAGGCTCGGTTCCCGGATTGAGTGAGGTTCCCGCGCTCATCCGGTCTTGGAACGCAGGCACGTCTAAACCGGGTGGGGTCCCCCGCTGCGAGGGCGTGCGGGTTTTGTGTTTCCCTCGGGGCACGCACCGCCACACATCGGCTGTTTCAAGGCGTTTGTACCTAAAAGGCTAGTGTGCACGGCGCAGCGGTTAAAGGAATTAGATATTTACCAGTTTGAAATAAGCCTGGCTAAGAAGAAGAGAGAAGAGAGAGACATTGAAAAGATGAGGGTGGGGGAAGACTTCAAACGAATTCATCATTTGGAATGGTGGAGGGGAGATTTACCAGACAGTATTGGGAAGTTATTTAGATATTAATAACACATTTTCCTGAGGCGCGACCACGGCAGCCATCTGCGCTGCTCTCGGAGCTATTTGGCTGGGTAAAATATGGGCGTCTCAAATGTTGGGAAGAGATAACGCAATCAGGCTAACCCTGGTCCTAAGACTGCATCGCAGCGTTAAACCCGGATTAACCTCCCCCCCAACTCCCGCGGCCCCCTCCCCTTTCACAGCTTTCCAAATTTTCAGTGGAATTTACATGGAAGGATTTAAAAGCACATATAACAGTAGCCTTAAAGCAGTAAGGTGATTATTTGGGCTTTTTTTTTTTTTTTTTTAAGAACGTCTTTCTGAAAATGATAGTTGTCACACGTTACATTATGTATAAATAATATTATATAAAAACATATTTTTATACAGGAAAAGAGGGCTGAGCAAATGAGATTTCCTACCAGGTTACCTCTTTGGAGTTTCTATTTGCCATCATTCTATCATCATCAACAAAGTTGATGAGGCTTCATTCTGTACTGTTGGGCAAGAGCGCCTAAGGATATAAACATGCAATGTACCAAGTTCTGGCCGTACCCTTGGAAGCTCAGAGTCTAAGACCAGACAGAACTCACAGCCCTGAAAAGACAATGCCTGGTCGAGGGAAGGGTTTCTGCACAGAGGAGAGACCCCCAAAGAAAGCTTCTCCAGAGGCTGTGGGGCCTTGAAGGCTATGACTAAGGAGGGGGGGGCACATTCCAGAAATTCCAGAAAAAGTATCTCTTCTCTCCCTTCCATTGCAGACTAAAGGGGTAATTAGGAAACTCAGGATGAGGGTAAGAGGCGCTTGGAAGACTGGGATACCCCCCTCAGTTTTTGCTGTCCGGGGCCTTCCCTCTTTTCCCCTTCCCCCAACTCTGGCTGAAAGAGGAAAAGGTGGAAATGGGGTCAGCGCTTTCTGACCTGCTCTGGAGCGATTGGCCCCGGCTGGGGTCGGACAGGGGGAGGGAGGGAGGGAACTAGCCTTCCCAAATCGAATCAAGGCAGAACGGTGACCTAAGGGGGAAACTTCGCCATTAGTAGATAGATCTCTCCAAAACTTCAAACGAAGTGGGGTGGGGGAGAGGTGAGGCAGGGAAGGAGTCCAGAAGAGCGCAGGGGGAAGTACCAGCATGCGAAGGGGAGGGGCCTGGAGGAGGAAGAGACGGGGTCGAGGGCAAAGGGGAGGCGGGGGCCAAAGGAAGGGGTGTGGGTAAGGGGATGCGAAGAGAGGGGGTCGGCTGCACTTGGAACTTCAACCCCTGGGAGAGGAAAAGCGTCTGCGGGTCCCTGCAGCCTCGGGAGGGGTGAGGGGAAGTTGTGTGCGCCCCAAGTCCAGCTCCGAAGAGGCCCCGAGGGCATTACAGGGCGCCTTGGGCACGCGTGCCAGGCCCCGGTTTGGCAGCCGAGCTGAGCGAGGGTGGATTGTGAGGACCACTGGGGCCGCCGCGGGGCTCTGCGTGTCGGCTGCCAGGGAATTGGCCGATTTCCCTAGTCTGAGGGTCAGCGAATGGACCTTTCCATGGCTTGGTCGCCCTAGTCCTGGAGGTGCGCTGGGTCTGAGTTCCGGTGGAGACCAAGGGAGGGGTGGGGAGAGGCAGCGGAGACAGAGAGCCACAGAGGAGGAGAGAGCTAGAAAATTCAGAGTGAGAAAGGCTGAGCGCAGCAGAAGAGAATCTTGCGTACAGTTTGAGGACGCTGAAAAATGCGGAGGGGCCGAGGGAGGCGCCGAGCAGCAGGAAGAAAGACAAAGAGATGCAGAGTCACCGAGAGGCTGACCCTGGGACGGGCGGATCAGGACAGCCAGCGGGACCTAGAGACAGAGCCCGCGGGAGAGCATTGGCGGAGAGGGCGAGCGCGCAAAGCCGGGCAGCGGCGAGGGGAAGGCGGGAGGCGGGCGAGCCGCGGCCGCCCTTTTGATCCTTCGCGGCTTCCCCTTATCAGAAGCGCTTTCGGTGACATCGGTACAAAGGCAGTTCATCATATTACAGCACGTCCCGGCGGCTCGCTGAGATCCTGCCGCTTAATTAGAGGCGAGCGAGCTGGGCTGGCGGGGCGGGAGGCAGGCCGACCCCGAGGCGGGGGCCCGGGTTCCGTGCTCCAACCCGGGGCGCTGGGCAGGGGCCAGCCCGCGTGCCTGGCGGTGTTGGGACGTGGAGTGAGGGGGAGGCCGGGAACGGCATTCAGAGCCTCGCTAAATTAACAGGACGGCCCGGGCTTCACTGCCCGGAGAGTGAAGCTCGCCGCCTTCCAATTTAGCCGCCGCCCCTTCTAAGTTGTCGGCTTTGGGAAGGGATGGCGCTCTGGTCACTTTCCCCGCTTCCAGGATGTGAACGCTGCGGACTGGAGGGCGAGTAAGGGGGAGGGAACCCAGGGTGAGCTGAAGGCTCAGTGCAACTCCGGGTCCAGGTCGCACCCACCAGCCCCCCGAGGTTGTGTTCCATCCCCTCCTCCCACAGCTTTGCTCTCCATCCGAACACAGGTGGGCGAGGGTGGAGCAATCTGAGAGGGGCAAAGCGCATCGTGGTCGAGGTTCTAGTGTCCATCCCGCCCGCAACTCACTAGCAATATCACCCTAGACAACCCATTCAAACACTTTGGGCCTCAGTTTCCTTCCATGAAAAAAGAGAATTAGCTAAGACAAATGTTATCCTTTTAGGGGATCCTGGATCCCTTTAAGAATAGGCTAAAACCAAAAAATAATTTTAAAACCTTGCCATTTACATACTTACATACTTTCATACAGGCATAATTTTTCATCTGGTATAAAGGGGTCTTTGGGGCTTCTAGAGGCCACACCCCATTCAGAACCTCACATCCGCGTGCTTCCTGATGACTCCCGTATTCTCCAGGGAGCTTCTGATTCCAGGATCAGGAAGCTCAAAATGAGGCGATGGGGAGGAGGGGCACTGAGATTCTGCCCTTGGTCTGATCCTTGCTACTTCCTCCCCTCTCCAAAACAGAGAAGAGAGCTTCTCTCCCACCCCACTTGGTTACTGGGAGGGTCCTTTGGGAAGCGTTTATATGCTGGTATAAGCACGTGTGCTATGCTCACCTTTTACCTATACCACCCAAAAGAGAAATTTTCCTCTGGAGTGTATGTGTGTGAATGTCTTCATTCATTCTGCAAAAATTTTGTTGAGCACCTACTAGGTGCCAGGTATTGTGTTAAGTGACCTCAAGAAGGTCCCTGCCCTCATGGAGTTCTGAGCCAGGCGGTGGAGACAGAAAATAAGCCCACGAATAAACAGATGTGTATCATGGATGTGTTTGTTGTGTGTTTACCTGGATATCTTTGTGGGCTTCCCTCTTTGCAAGGCTGTCTTGTGTCTGGGTGTTTGTGCATGGTTTGTGTGTGTGCGCGCACGTACGACAGCAGAGTGTGTTTGTGGGGCTGGGGCTGAATTTGGCAGGCAGCCCCCAAGCTGACCTCTGGAGTGGCCCGAGTCAGGGAACTGGGACTTGCTTCGCCAAGGGTTCGAGGGAGAGGCGGAGGGAGGAGCGGCTGGACTAAGGAGCCTCTTGCCTTCACTGCACTCTTTGTCTGACACCACGAAAAGACCGAAGATCAAAGAGGCCCCCGGGCCGGACAGAAAAAGGGGTGGGGCGGCGGACGCGATAAGTAGCTCGGAAAACTCCACCCTCAACTTTTCTGGGTCCTTTCCATGGGACCCAGACCCTCCAGAACCTCACCCAAGTGGGCGAGTGGGCGGCCGGCGATGGGTTTTCTACAGTCCTAAGCCTCAGCAGGGCGACAGGTGGAGAGGAACAGCTTCGGCTCCAGGCTCCAATTCAGATGGAGGTCTTTAGGTGACTGGAGAAGGGGGAAAGAGAGCAACATTCGGAAGTTTTGTGAGGTGTGTGTGTGTGTGTTTGTGCTGTGTGTTCTGTATACATTTGCAGGGAGATTGTGGGTCCGGATCAAGCCTCCTGGTTTCTTGAAAACTTGTCTTAAAGTCTGCTCTGGCTTTACCTGGGCTGCAGACTTGGGAGCTGGAAGGAGTCAGGAGGAGTCCTAAGGAAGCTTCTGGAACCTCTTGTTCTCAGTGGAAACCTGCAGAAGCACCTCCCTCTCCCGCACTTTCTTGTAACCACAGACCTAACTCAGGAAGCTGGTCTCTAAGCCACCTGGCAAGGTGCTTTCCAGCCTTCTCGAGTTCCCTCGCCCTGCAGCTCTCCTTCCCCCCCCGGACTTCTTGAGTTTGAATTCACCCTTCCGAAGGTCTAAAAATACTGTAGAAAAAGAAAGTCCAATTTGGGGGGATATACCCCATCCTCCATTCTCCTGCTTCCCGCTGCCTGCAAATGCCAAAATTCAAAGTGCCCACCCCTCCCACCTTTTCGATGGGGGGAGATTCTGAAAGACTGAAGAATCCCAACATCTCTGGGATTTGTTAGAGGTCCTCGGAGTGAACCCTAAGAAAAGAGGCCTTGGAACTTCCTTTAATAAACGGGGCTGAACCTCCCTCTCCAAATTTGGTTCTGGTTGGGACTTTTTCTCTGGTGGCTTGGTGGCCCATACAGGGGACACGGAGAGGTTCGCCCAGAGCTGCCTGTTACAGGAGATAACTGCTGTAAATGGCCCCCTTTGCGTCGACCCTCCTTCCCAAAGACCAGGTCTTTTCCGTTTCGGCGGTGCCTGAGCCTCAGTTTCCCTCTCTGATTAGTGAGGCTAAGAACCGCTCCTGGTCTCCCCAGGCAGCAGGAAATTAGGGCCGGGAAAGCGGTTTGGAAACTGGTCAGCGGGTGCAGGCGGGGAAAGGGTGGGAGGCGCCAGGAGTTTGTCCTCCTCCCGGGGCCGCCCCCTCCCCGCCGCCCTCTCGGCGCAGTCCCCGCTCGCGCCTCAATGGCCACTTTAGAAATACAAACAACTTTAGAAATAAAGTAACCAAACCCCCGAAAGGGGCTTTGAAGGGGCGAATGCCTGGTGGCGCTTTACTATGGTGTGGGCCGAGGCCCCGGCCTAATCCTGCTTTCATTTCCACCGACGGCCGCGGGGGAAGCGCTCCCGGCCTCCCGGCCCCTCAGGAGGCTGATTAGGCCACAAAGAGCCCCCATTATCCCGAGAAGAAAACCGGGGGGCGGCGCGGGGCGGCGCGGCGCGGGGGGAGCGGCCCGCCCGCGCCCGGGCTATTGACTTAGTGGATGAAGTCAAGAGCGGGCACGCTGGAAGCCCGGGGGTGGGGGGCGGGGGAGGGCTGGGGCCTTGGGCGGGGGATCCCGGAGGTAGGGTGGGGGGAGGGCTGGAGGGGGAGGGGCGGCCCGCGGGGGAAGGGGCGGGTGACGGAACAAAACAGGACGCACAAAACCCACAACAAAACCGAGCTCCGGGCGAGGGGAGCCGGGCCCTGGTGCGGGGCCTCGTCTGCTGAGCTTGGCTGGGTCGGCTGCCCGCGCCGGTCAGCGGAGGGGAGGGGGGCAAAGGACCTGGGCCCCGCCGCCCCTGCCGCCTGGGCTGGGTTGCTTACTTGGGATGGGGTGGTGGAGGAAAGGAGAAAGTTGCAGCCGTTGGACGGTCTGTCGCTAAGTGCTACATGGCTTGGGCACGCGGCCTGCGGCTCAGGCTCTCTCTTCCTCCTCTGTGACCCCAGGGAGCTGGGTACAGAGGTCTCCAAAAGTCACCCCCACTGTGGCGGCCTGCGAATCTGTGATCGCAGCTATGGAGGATGCTGTAGAGGAGATGCCTGAATTGGGGGAGCAGGGAGGGGGGAAGGAGGCAGGGGATTGAAGGAGAAAGACAAGTACCCTGGATTCTGAAAGATCTGGGTAACTTTGAGTGAAGCATTCTGAGAGCCTTGATGTCCTCTTCTGCAAAATGGGTCCATGAACACAACCTCAAAGTAGGCTAGGAAGTGTAAGTGCTATAATTACATGAAGTACAGCGTAAACTGGGAGGCTGGAGAAATATCACTCCCCCATCCTCTTCTACCTCCTCGTTTCCTCCAAGGCTTCTTTCAATCACTCACCTATGACTTGAGAAATAATAGGGGCCTTGGAAGAAACGGGCTGTGAATCCATAAGTGATCACCAAATGTGGGCACGGGTGGGGTGGGGGCAGATGCTCAGCCAAATGCAAATAAATAGTATCCCTCCTGATCTACAGTTCTATACAGGAGAAATAGGCCTGCTCTGTGGGCAGCTCCTCATTCAGCAGAAGGTCAAGAGAAGAAGGTAGAAACACAGAGCCAGTTCCCGGAGCCCAATAGACACTGTTCTGTGTGTGGAGGGACTTCCGTCCCCCTGATGGCTTCTGTCCCCACAGGCAGAGGCTAGGCAGCCTTGACTGACAGGGTAGGGAGGTGGGGGTGAGTGCTCTGGTTTGAGGACATGGTGAAAACATCCTCCAGGTATAAAGGAGGCAAGTAAGGGTATGTGACACAGGCTTCTACCTGACTGGCCCCCAGTCACCTCCCCTCCTCAACCAGAGCTGTTTTCCCCACCCCCAGCCATCTCCCAGAAACAGGTCCTTACTCCAATGATTTGGAAGTTCTTTGAAGGCAACGTCACTCTTCATCCATTCACTCTACCACTTTATTTTTGTCTTTTTTTTTTTTTTTTTTTTTTTGAGACTGGGTCTTGCTCTGTCACCCAGGCTGGAATGCAGTGGTATGATCACTGCTCAGTGTAGCCTCAACCTCCCAGGCTCAAGCGATTCTCCCACTTCTGCCTCCCGAGTAGCTGGGACTACAGGTACGCACTACCACGCCTGGCTAGTTTTTGTATCTTTTTGTAGAAACAGGATTTTGCCATGTTGCCCAGGCTGGTCTGGAACTCTTGAACTCAAGTGATCCTCCCACCTTGGCCTCCCAAAGTGCTGGGATTATGGTGATGAGCCACCATGCCCAACCATTCCACTACTATTTATCAAGCCCTAGATAGTGTGGGATGTGCTGAGGAGGATACCCCCCCCCACCCACTGGGGTAAATTAAGGAGTTAAGACTTATTCCAAGGGCAGCGGGGAGCCATGAAGGATATTTCAGTAGAGGAGTGATGGACTCACCGAGCCGAGAATGTACCAGAAGGTGTGGAGATACCAGCTAGGAGGTCAAAGCTGTGGGAAAGGAGCAGAGAGGTACAGAGGGGCTGGAGAGCAGAGGATGCAAGGAGACATGGTTAGGAGAGGGCTGCCCCAGCTGGAGATGGAAGAGGAGGGAAGCAGCCCATTCCCATACTCCCCTGACTGATGCCCAGGGGGTACTGAGCCCGTTACTGGCTGCTAGGTTAGTTCAAGGGAACTTGGAATTCCTCTGCGGGCTGAGATTACAAAGGGTGGAGTCAGACTCAAACAGGCCTTAGAGGTCATCTGGGCATTTTACAGATGGAAAAGCTGAGGTCCAGAGGGAGGGATGTGAGGGAGGCCAAAGGAGGAAAAGGCCACTCTGGTCTGCTGGCAGTTACGCGCAGATACAGGAGCAAAACAAACTGGCAGAAGCTTTGCTCCCAGGAATTAGGAAGGCATGGAATAAGGACAACCACAGGAAATGTGGCCTTTCCCCATCCCGCAGTTCATCACCCTTTGTGTTTAATGTGACACATGCCTTAAAGTTCTAATTCACAGAGGGGGAGACTGAGGCACAGAGGGTTGATTAGCCCAAGGAAGTAAGGGGAGGAGGGTTCCCTTCTAACAGGCTCTGCAGGACTCTGACACCTTTGCCCTAAGAAGCCTGAAGGGCAGCAAGAACCTCCTCTTCTTACCCCATCTGGACATTTGCAGCCCCCAGCCCCCTCCCCTGTTCTTCATAAACCCCAGATTCTCAGGTCTAAGGGAGACTGTGGTTCAAGCCATTGCCACTCCCACCCCACCCTGCTACCACCCACACTCCCAGCACCCATAAGCACCTACTGGGATCTTGAGCCCTGCTAGATGCCACAAACTTGGCCTGCTGAAGGGTTGGTCTGTCTACCATGCTGGGAACAGTCCTTTTCAACAGCAAGGGAAAATGCAGCTGAGAGGGAAAAGAATCACAGATTGTGGTTAGGGTTGGAATTCAGATCCTCATGTAAATGGCCCCATGCAGAGGCCCTAGCCTGAGCACTAACTGCTATGTCATTCTGGAAGAGTCGCTTGGTGTCTCTGACCCCTGGTCCTTTTGTCTGAACAATGGGCAAGGCAGGATCTGCCTAGTGGTTTTCAAACTGTGTTCCATGGAGACAGGATTCTCAGCCTCGGGCCAGCCTTTGAGCTGTAATACTCTGGGCATGTGTTCAGTGGAGGGGGAGCAGTGAGAAAACAGCCTGGCTGCCTATGGATAGAGGAAACTCCAGGGAGCCAGGGCTTTGTCCTGGGAAGAGCAAGGACCACTTCCCATCCAAGGCTGCTCTGGAGGAAGGTGAGGGGAAGAAGCTCTGTATACTCCTGGAATCAGAGCCCTTGGGCTGTGGTTATTGGTCTTCAGAGATAAGGTGATAACTGCTTATCTGGTGACAAATGATTATCCTCCTCTTCAATTCCTCTGATTAGGAAACTTTCTCTCCTGGCTGGGAGGTCTCTTTGGACGAAGGGCAGAGCTGATCAAGAGACACTGACATCTGCCTCTTCAGTCCCTGCCCGGCTTGCTGTGTGATCAGAAAGCAGTTACACACTCTGTGCTTCATTTTGGGGCCTGCTGGAGCAGCTGGGTTGCAATGCCATCCTAGGATGGTGCTAGAAGGAGGATTCAGTGCAGCCTGCGGGGGATGGAAGGAGCAGGAGGGCAGAGGGCAGAGGGCTGTGCCCCAGAGTCATGCAGGTACTTTTGCAAGGCATGCACACCTGGGTGCTTTCTTGATTTGGGACATCCAAGCACAGTGGCTTTGGAGCAATCTGTCCTGGTCATTCTGACGGCCTCCCCAGCAAGAGCCACTGGTCTCATGCACCTCCTTTTTTTACAGATGGAGAAACTGAAACCCAGAGAGGGGAAGGGATTTGTTACCTGTTGCATAGCAAACAGAGAGGAGTCAGAAGAGAGACCCAGTCCCCAAACTATTAAACCAGGCACCATGAAGGGAACATTCTTCCAAAGTTGCTGGGTCCCTCACGTTTTGTTATGGTCACCTGCCCCCAGAGGATCCCATCTGCCAGGATACCATGATGAGAACAATGGGGCTGGCAGGGCAAGACCTCTGCTCTGTCCTACTGTCCCCAACTCCTGCTTGTGTCATAGATGGTCTCCTAGACACTCACTGTCATCTCAGCTCTGGGCTCTGAGCCCTTGTATCCACAGGCAACTTCCCTGCATGGAAGACCCCCTGGACTTGGAATCAGCAAGACCCAGGTTCCTCCCCATTGCTGCCCCCACCATGTGCCCTGAGCTGTGGCTTCCCCTCTCTCAACCTTAGTTTTCTCATCCAGGCAATGGGAGCAAATGCATTAAAACACAGAAAGGCTATGTGATGCATAGGAAGTACATGCTTAAAATGAGATAAAAGACCTGAAAGTGATTTGTGTGAAATAGATGATCCCTAAAGATCTATACACTGAGAATTTCCTAAGTCAAGAGCACATTGTTTCATCGGTGGTTCTAAAATGTATATGCATATATTTTTATAGGTTTTTGAAAGATGTATTGCAAAAGTAATAGGTACTTGTAAAATTTCACATTGTAAAAAAGTATATAAAATAAAAATTAAGGATCCTTCTCTATCCCTAGCAACAGCTTTGTTGAGTTGGGATATAACTGTCTAGATTTATACAGTGATATATAGATCTATCTTTCTATCTAGATCTACCTATCCATCTATCTGTTTAGATGCAGATATATATTTGGAGGAAAGTGGTGTCACATCAGCTTAACTTGGGGGCAATAGCCCCTTCAAGGGGTGACTGTGAATCCTCAGAATTAATTTATCAGTGGTGGGTATGTGTCTGGAGAGAGATTCCAAGTGTTCCAGAGCTCAGGGTCCCCCAAAGGTTAAGCATCCTGAGTTGGAAGATTTGCAGGTGTTTGTTCTTTCAAAGATCCCTCCCTCCCCCGCACCCTCCCTCCAGGCCTCACAGTGCCTCCCCACTGCCCCGCTCTCTCTCTACCTCCCCACCTCCCCCCCACCCCCGCCCGCCGCCTCCTCATGCACCTGCTGAGGCTTCCGGCCTCCACTGCTTCAAAGAGGCAGGCTGGGCTTTACCTGCCTGCCTCGGAGAAAAACAGCCTGGTTTGAAAGGGGAAGTGGCATTTCAGGCACTTAATTAGACCCGGGACAAGAATGGAAATTGGCTCTCAGGTCAGGCCAGGGGGAATTGTTGGGGGATTAACACCCAGGTAAACCCATCAAGGCTCACCGGCCCCCTGGCAGGAGGCAGCAAGAGAATCCTGGGCAGCAGCGGAAAGGCTGGGCTGGCTGGGCCTACAGCCTGGGAATCACATTCCAAAGTGGGGTAGGGGGGTGTGCATAGCTGGTAGAAGGTGGGAGGGAAAGGGAGGGCCACTGGCTGCCTCCACCCTTAACCTCAACCAGCCCTCTTCTCCTCCCACCCCTCGCCCCCATTGCCCCAGGAAGGTAGAGTTAGAACTACTGTTTTATTCCTACAGCAAAATGTATTGAGAACCCACTATGTGCCAGGCGCTATTCCTAGGAGCACAGCCGGCAATAGCGCAAGGTCCCGGCTGCACAGAGCTCACACACTGGGGGTAGATAGGCGAGGAGCAGGTTCACCAATAAGGAAAGGTTTTCAGAAGGTAGATAAAGGCTTGAAGAATATAAAGCAGAATTGTGATAGAAAGGGACTGACGGTGGAGTGATGTTTATTAATACTCAGGCTATCAGGGAGGCCTGCCACCAGAAGAGGTAATACTTGACCTGAAACCTGGATGGCGGGAAAGAGGTAGCCATTTATTGAAAATATCTACTACTTAGGACAATGGCCAGTTGAGAGCTGACTGCATGCGTTAAGTGCTTTGCATTAATGAATTCATCAGATCCTCCCAAGAATACCTTGAAGGAGAGATTATTAATTAAGAAACCCATTTGTAGATACAGAAATTGAGGCACACAGAGAGATGCCTCAGCTCTTTGGGTCCACATGGGCAGGGCCATCTTGCTGGACGCCTGTGCTCTCCACCTGCCCACCTCTTGCTATGTGCCAGGAACTGCGCCAGGTGCTCTATACACCTCCCTTAACTCTCCAGCCATGCCCCGTGGGTATCTATTTTCCCAATTTTATAGGTGAAAGCACAGCTCAGAGAGGTTTACTCAGTTGCTTGGAGTCACACAGCCAACAAGTGTAGAGCCAGTAATTGAAGCCAGTACAACAAACTCTTCCTGCTGCAACACCTGCGCTTTTGCAGGCATTGACTTTGGAATACCCTCAGCTAACTCACAGGGTCCTTTGTCCCTGGGGAATGGCCTTCCCTGTCTCCTTCAGGGAAAGGGTTTCATCCTTCAGGGAAGATTCATCGAATCAGGATTTGCTGTTTGTTTTTTGTTGTTTTTTTTTTTTTGAAATGAATGGACTTCCTGGCCCGCATTTTGTTTTGCGCTTGGGTTTATGAATTGAGGAATCACAGTCAGCCTTGGAAATTAGTTGCAAGATAAACATTGCAGTCCTGGTTAAGGACTTAAGAATTGTCACTTGTGTGTGTATATTGTTGTTGTTGTTATTGTCATTGTTGTTGTTGCAACGGTGCTGTGTACACATGGTTAGTGTGGATCAAATTTGGGGAGTTAGGAAGGCAGTGGAGTTGGTTTGTGGTTAGACTTGGGGGAGATGTTGCTTTCGGTTGTTGGTGTGCTGATGGCTGTGTCTCTGTGATATGGAGTGTACCGTCTGAGTGAGAATGTGTTCAGGGGTCTGTGATTGTATGGATATGGGTATGTAGCTGCTGATGACATGGATGGAAGGATGTGTCTGGGTGTGTTTCTGCAGAACAAGTGATACCTGAACCATGTGACTTTGTCAATTCCACCATGTCCAGGCGCAGGTTAGGGGGTTTGTTCATCACTCTGAACGTTATCTGCCCCCATTTTACAGATAGGAAACCAAGACTTAGAGAGGTCATCTAGCTGAGAAGTGGCTAGGCCTGGAAGGGAAACCAGGGCTGCCTTCAGAGTCCAGCCTCTTTTCCCTGCTCCCCAGGAAAGGTTTAAGTGACAACAAAAGGTTTAAATGCCAGCATGCAGCGACGCCAGCGTCGGTCACGGGGCCTGGCAGACGTGTGTGCGGTCACATGCATGTCCCCTTTCTCATTCTGGTGTCTCAGCTCCTGCCCATTCCATGGGCCCCCAGCCCAGCCCTGTCGCAGGAGGACCTTTCTTTCTCGGGATTGCAAATACACGAAAGATGAACGCTGCCCACAGCTGGCTGCAGTCCTGAACAATGGCAAGACCTAGGAAGTGAAGAAATTGCCCCAGGAGCACAGCAGCCCGGTCCAGAGAGGCAGTTCACAGAGTCTGCCTGCTGGCTCTGGCTCCAGTGGAGTGAGCCCTCCCCACACCCGCCAGCTCCACACTCCCCGCTGGAAGGATCAACAGTCTGTAAAGAAATTCTCCCTAGAAAGAACACTTCATTAAGTGCAAGTCCACCGCCTTAGACCAGTGATTAGGGGAAAGTTAAAGAAGGGGGGATGTCCCCTCCCGGGGGAAATATGCGATAAATAATCACAGGTGGGAGAGTGTGAGGGCGGGGCCTGGAATCCCAGCTCCAACACTGTTCTCCAGAATGGATGGCAAAATGCAACACAGTAAAACAAACCTGGTGCTCATGTGCAATGCCTTCCTCCTTCCTAAATCTCCACTCACCTACTTCTTCCCAGCGAGTGGCAAGGTGGCAGATGCCATCTGAGAACTACCCAGGGTAGCAGAGGAAAAAACCACAACATCGGGTGGGCTGCAAGGTAGCTTGTTCAAATTTGCCAGGCTGTAATAATTAGAGATGAACAGAGCATGCTCATGTCCAGCTGGGAGGGAGCTCTGGAAAGCAAACTTGGAATTCTGGAGGATTTACCATGAGCCAGACCCAGCTCCTTTAATTAGCAGATCCCTATGAACGTCACAGGTTTTACTAATCCCATTTTACAGATGAGGGAACCGAGACCCAGTGAGGTAGTCACTTGCCTGAGATCACAGGGCTAAGGAAAGAGGCAAGAGGAGGCATTTGAATCCAGGCCTCTCAGGCTTTGGGCCTGGGGCCTCCTATCACCCCTGGGGTGGCAAGGGAGGAGCCGATCAAAGGAAGAACTAATCTTGCTTGGCACGTGCCTACAATGCCACCGTGATATTAGTTCTTGGGCCAGAACCATATATGCATTCCTTTAATTTGGGCATCATTGTTATCGTTTAATTTTAATTCTGCTTACTTTTGTCTGGAGCTAGTCAGGTTTGCACAAACTCCTTCCCAATTCATCTCATTACTGCAAAAAATAAAGACTGTTATTTTCAATGAAGACAATGTGACTCCTTCCTAGCGGCCAGAAGCTGGTCTCCCTGGATTCCAGTTTCCACGGTCAGAAACAAGGGCTGCGGCCGGTCCCAGCCCATGACTACAGAGCTTAGAAATGCAGGTGGCACGTCCCCTCCATAGATGAAGCCACTTAATTACCACGCAATCAATATGCAAACAAGTGCCAAACTGGGTTTGAATCAAATTTCTCATTGGGGACTCAGTGGGGGAGGAAAGTCCAGCCGAAGGGGGGCCAACCAGGATGAGCTGGCAGGGAGGGGGCTTGCAGGATGAAGAGATGGGCTTCAGCTGGGACCCAGGCACCTGAGGGCTGCTCCAGAGTCCCCAATGTCTGGCATGGGGCCCGTCTCCCATTGAGGGGAGCCGGGGCCTATGGCTCAGGGCTGCAGTCGGCGGGAGGGTTTCCAGGCCTGTCAGCTGAAGTCTGGCGGCCTCCGCTAATTCATTTGACTCGGAAATCTCGACTTGACCAGGTTCCCCCTCCCTTCTTTAAAACAAACTCATTAAACTTGTCAACACTCATTAGGCCTGTAAAACATTGAACTAGAGCCACTGGGGAGACTTGGAGAGGGGGTGTGTGTGTGTGTGTGTGTGTGTGTGTGTGTGTGTATCTGGGAGTGTGCGCTCCAAAGCTGAACCAGGCCCTGGGAGACCCATCTCCGAGGCTTGGCAGGGGCAGAAGCCACCTTGGCTTGTTCATCTACTTCCTTCCTTCCTGCATCTGTGTTTTATCAAAGGCAGAACAGCATGGGGATTTGCAGCATCAGACTTGAGCTGGAATCGGCCTTTACCCTCTTGGCACTCCAATGCAGCCCTCTCCTTACCCTTGCCAGTGTGTCAGTTTACCCAATCTGTGATATGGGTATTATCATAACGAACCCATCTCACTGGGCTGTTGGGAAAATAATGTGTCTAAAGCACTTATAACAATGCCTGCTGCATTTGACTGGTAGCTAGCGCAATGACTGGTAGCTATTATTCTTCTTGTTGTGATTGATGATCAAAAATGTAAGAGGCAAGTCCAGGCGCAGTGGCTCACACCTGTAATCCCAGCACTTGGGGAGGCCAAGGCAGGTGGATCACTTGAGGTCAGGGGTTCAAGACCAGCCTGGACAATATGGTGAAACCCTTTCTCTACTAAAAATACAAAAAAATTAACCAGGTGAGGTGGTGCGCACCTGTAATCCCAGCTATTCGGGAGACTGCGGCACGAGAATCGCTCGAACCTGGGAGGGCAGAGGTTGCAGTGAGTTGAAACACTGCCACTTCTCTGCAGCCTGGGTGACAGAGTGACACTGTCTCCAACAAATAAATAAATAAAATGTAAGAGGCGGCTTCATTTAGCACTTTGAAATTTGGATTTGGAAAGATTCAAGTTTGAATTTCAGCGTCCTGGTGTGAGGCTCTAGATCAGGGACCAGTTCCCTGAGTTTCAGTTTCCCAAAGTAAAATGAGTAAAATAAAATGCATGCAAAAAAAAAAAAAAAGGATAATGAGGCAAGACATGGTGGCTGATGCCTGTCATCCCAGCACTTTGGGAGACTGAGGCAGGAGGATTGTGTGAGCCCAGGAGTTAGAGAGCAGCCTGGGCGACACGAACTCTCTCTCCACAAAAAAATCAAAAAATTAGCCAGGCATGGTGGGGCACGCCTGTGGTCACAGCTACTTGGGAGGCTGAGGAGGGAAGATTGTCTGAGCCTGGGAGGTCGAGATTGCAGTGAGCTGTGATCACACCGCTGCACTGCAGTCTTGACAACAGAGAAAACCCTGTCTCAAAAAATAAAACAAAAATAGAATCATGGCAAGAAGTGAGTTAACACATACGGAATCAAAACTAGTGTGGTGTCTGTTGCTGTAGGAATATTAGGAATGTCCTTTTCTCTTTGTTTCCCTCCCTATCCAACCCACACCCCCCACCTTACCAGGCAGCGCAGAATCAGGGGGACAGGTTGAGATCCCATTGCTTTGGCACAGAGCATGGGGGAGATCAGAGGCTATACCTTCCTATGACCTAATCCGAAAGTGAGGCAGATATGGGCTCCCAGGAGAGGGGCTGCAGATTGAAACTCCACCCCTAGCCTAAGGGTGGAGGTCCCTATGATCTGAGAAGCAGAAGCCTCATGTGGAGAGGAAAAAGTGCTTAGAGGAGACAAAACTGGCCCCATCTCCTCCACCTTCCGCGAAAAAGCACCTGCAGTTTTAAAAAACTGCCTGATGGTGAAGAGACCAAATGACCCCAGATCTAGAAAGGGAAGCCAGAGGAAGGGTTCCTGGCTGCTGTTGCTTTCTGTCAAGAAGCAAGAAGCTCCTCTTCTCAGCCCGCACTCTCTGAGCTAGAGACCTGGTCTCCTCTGCCTCCTCCAGGCTGCCAGCAGGACCCAGCTCCACTAGGCCCAGGGACACTTACAGGGAGGCAGAATTCAGGGGCCCGATGAATAGCGGTTTTGTCTGGGCTGCCTTTTAGGGTCTGCAACTGTAGTGGTGGTGTGTTCTTTTTCCCTTGAAAGCGGGGTGTCTGCAGGCTCACACTGTCTCCCCTTCGCCTTCTTATTGAGAATGCCCCCTAAAAAAAAAAAAAAAAAGACGCCAGCCTTCTGCTATTTTTCTTCTCTCTCTGAAAATGAGAACATCAGCTATTGAAGCGGATTGATGAACTCTTCCCAAAAGTTTATTAAGGGAAGGTTAGACAAAGGCCCCAGGGCCCGCAGGCGACTGAGCAGTCAGTATATATACTGGGCCCTTTTGTCCCCCCAGGGCCGACGCATGAATACCTCTCAATGGCCCTCTTTAGAGTGACAAGATCAAGCCAGACAACGGCTTGTTAAAAGGAACTGCGAGCTGTTTCTCTTTTTCCAGCCCAAAGCTCCGTCCCCCACTTCTCCTGCATTAATGTACATCTGCAGCGGGAGGAATAATCGGCTGGAATTCTGTCGGTTTTGTGTGGGTTTTTCTTTTTTCTTAAACACACCCTTCCTCCTCCTCTTCCCTGCCCCCACCTGCCCCTCCCCGCTCCTGCCCTCCCCCTCCCCCGACAAAGGTCCTGGAACCATATGTTACTGCACACATCCTGGCTGTGTCTTCGAGGGACTCCAGGGTGGGTATTTCCAGAAGACAGCGAGAGAAGGGGGTTCTGAAGCTTCTGTTCCTTCCAGTCCATGCTTATAATAATCACCCCGTTTCCGAACACTTACTGCGTAGCGGGGGCTGGACTAGGGACCCAGGTGTGCTATCACCTCTGCAGACTTTTACATCAAGATAGACGTTATTGGCCCCCACGTGATGGAAGGGAAAATGAGGCAGGAGAGAAGTAACTTTCTCAGGGAATCACCTCGGATGCAACTCCAGGCCTGTCCCACTCTTGGGGGGCTCACCCTGATTTTCAGCTGCTGCATTTGCGACAGGGGTTAAAGCCAAAAGCAAATCTTAGCCCCAGTTCTACAGCAGGCTTCTGCCCTGGCTGACTATGGCTCAGGCAGCTCAGAGAAAATGTGTTCTGCAAGGAGGTTTGTTGGTAGAAGTCTGACCCCAAGGACACATGGCTGGGCAGGGCTGTAGGAGAGCTGGTTGGAGTTGACAGTTCATAAACATGAAGTTGCCTTGGGAGAAACCTTTCCTCATTATGAGTGTTAAGAGAACTGTTGCTCAAACAAGCCAGGGTTATGCAAACATCCAGAATTTCCTTCATTTGGGCTGGAGACTGTGTGTGCATATGTGTGTGTGCATGCATGTATATGTGTGTATACACATATGTGTGTGTGTGTTTGTGTGCATGCATGTGTAATGAATGTGTGCATGCCTGAATGTATATGTGTGTGCATATGTATTTCTGTGCCTGCATGTGGCTGTGTGCACATGAGCACATGTGTGACGTGTGTGTGTCTGTGTGTGTGTGTACTGCAGATTCACTGTCCTAGTGAGTTTTGTTCTGTGTTTCCAGCTCCTGCGCCAAATTAGGACCTTCTTTGAGAGCAAGGACCAGCCAACTACATTTTATTCTGCTTTGAGCTCACCAATTTAGTGCCAGTGCAATGCCATATGCAGAACAGGTGCTCAATAAATGCTCCCTAACTCGATAATTTCTCTGAGACACCTGAGCAGGAAAGGGGAGGGGACAGCCAGGCCTCCACTGAGGATTGAGGGCAAACCTTCCCCTCCCCCTCCTTTCCACTTCTCTTCCTCCCTCTCTCCCAATCCCACATCTGTCTTAATTTGGGTGCTACTGAGGGGGCCTGAGAAGGGAGTGTCCCTAATGATCATGGTTTAGAGAATTCCACCCATGTCATTCACCTTCACCTTCTAAGGAGCTTCCCTGCTAGCAGGGCCAGGGAGGGCATTTGAACTCACCTTCCCTGGTGGTTTTTTCCCCTGGGGAAACAGAGAGTGGAAAGGAAAGGACCTTAGGCAAGCAGCCAGGTGGGGGGAAAACTGCTCTTGCCTGAGAGGTGGGAACCCTGCCTCTGAGTCCTGGTAGGCAGGCAACTGTCCCATTTGGCCTGGACTTTCCTGGTTTTCTCACTGAGGGTCCCACATTCCAGAAAAGCCCTCAGTCCCACACAGACTGGGATGGTTGCTCACCCTACCCCCTGGGGTGTAAGGATCAGTCTCGTAGGTCCATGGGGGCTCAGGTACCTGTCACATGGAATGGCCTCAACCTCCTCCCACCTTTGTTAAGGAATGGGTGGGAAGGGAAGAGTGATTGGAAAAGAATTGGGAAAAGCCCAGCGGGCCATGTACTCGAGGGCCTTACCCTTCGGCATCTGCCCCTTGTGTCGGGTTGTTGAGGGGAAGCATGAATGTGGGAGGTAGGAATTCATCCATGCTCGTGGGTGGAATTGGAGCCCGGGGTGTCCTCCTTATCAACGCTCCCAAATTGGAGCCTCCGTCAGAGGAGGGGCCACTAGGATAGGGCCAAATGGACCTCCCATTTGGAACTTGGCTCTCTGACTTAGACCAACTCAAGTTCGAATCCTGGCTCTGCCACTTGCTGGCTGGGAGGTTTTGGCCAAGTCATCCCCCGACCTGTGGAAGAGAGGTGATACCACTTCAACCCAACTCTGCCCAGGACAGACCAGGCCTCCGACACATGCCACATTCTTCTCTTCCTTTCTGTTCTGCTCTTCCCCCAGATACCTTGTATTTTCTGGCTTAAGGACAGAATTAGGAGGGAGGAAAACGGAAAATCCAGATGCCAAGTCCTTCCAGGGAGACCAAAGCGGGGGCTGAGTGAGGCCTGGGAGGTGGAGGGAGGGCTGTCGTGGAGTCCTCATAATTTAAGAAATCTGCCTCCCTTCCGCGCCCCAAGTTGAGCATTACTATTTCATGGATGATTCAAGTCTAACTTCCCCCAAGGAAGGGCTGTGACCCCTGACCCCTGTAACCTGTGTTTACCACGTTCAAAAGCCCCTACTAGCCCCAGAGAGCTGACCTGAGCTGGGACCAAGGCACCAGAGCCAGCAGGGCTATAAACAAGCCTGGCTCCTTGGGCTCAGGAATCCTGAGCGAAAAAACAGAAGGGGGCTCAGAGGTGGGGCCCAGTCCTGGCCTGTGAGCCAGTGGCTGAAGGGAAGGGGGAGAGGATTCACAGGGGTGGGGGACCTGGAGGATGAGTTAGGGGAGAAATGAGCAAATAAGGAGCTATTTCCTCTCCTTGACCCTCGGTTTTCTTGGCTGTAAAATGGAGCAAAAGCTACTTTGCTCGTAGGAGTTTTGTAAGGCTGAAGTAAATAGTGAGTGTGAGGGCTTCAGAGTGCTAGAGGGGAAAGTGAAAAAGCAAACGTGTGCTAGAGCGGGGGCACAGAATGGGGAGGGGGCCAGAGGATGGAGGCTTAGACAGTTGACACGTGGTTGTTAGATGATCGGTAAATCTCTGTTGAGAAATAAATACCCAGAGCTTGGCTGAAACAGAGCAACGTGGGTCCGTCCCTGCCCTCAGAGGCCCCCTTGCTTGGGGTAGACAGGCAAACAGATATCCCTCCCTTCAGCGTAAGGGTTGCCATGGGGAGTAGGGGGCACAGGGGCTGTGGGAGAGTCCGGCTTTGGGGTCCATGAGGTGGAAATGAATTAGTCTTTATTTTTTCAGACTCACATTTCCTGTGCATCTTTGCAGAAACTTTCTGATCTCTCCTCCCAGCCCAAACCTGCCTTTGGTGTGTCCACATCTCTTGGATTAGACTTTAATCCTCCTCCAGCTCCTTGATGGGCACGCAGAGGCTGAGAGGATAGAAATGGCCTTTCCCAGAGCTTGCTTCAGGACTGTCTGGAAGCCTGCACCCTAACTCAGCCCTTTGCCCTGCCCTGTAACTGCAGACAAGAAATGACCTCCATGAACCTCAGTCTTCTCATCTGTAAAATAGGGCTAACGACACCCACCTCACAGCGTCGGACAAAGCCACACGCGGTGCCTGGCACACAGTAGGTGCTCAGAGTGTGGGCCTGGAGCCCATGCTGACTTTCTGGCTGCAGCACACAAGAGCTGGGGCTCCCTCAGCCAACTGGGCCTGGCCTTTGAAGCTTAGTGCGGCTCCTTATTATGCAATTAATTACCCAAGGACAATGGAGCACAGTCCTGCCCTCTGCCCGCGCCTTCCAGTGGCAGGGGGTGGGCGGAGGGCGCCGGGAGGGGGAGGTTAACCGGCTGCCTGTTTGTTTATGGGCACAGGAAGCTTTATTGGTTTCACACTCCAGCCTGTTCTGAAATCAAAGACCATTTCCAGGGAGGGGGTGGGAGTCAGCCACTTGGACCTCAGTGAGTGGCTTTGTTTATTTTGGGGGCCCTGACTGAGCACAACCTGGTCTCTGCCTGCACCAGTGTCCTAGAGACCTGCTCTGGGGTTGGTGCTTCGCTGGGGGTAGGGTGGGTGCTGGGGTGTTGTGGGGGCTAGTGGGGAGTGGGGTGGAGGGCAAGAAGGCAGCTCCTCCTGCAGGCCTGGGAGGAAAGGGAGCTTTGGTTTCCCAAAGCCTGGGGTGAGTGCTGCTGAAGTTATGTGACCCGGCCTTGGCCAAAGCCACTCCTGCTCTCTGAGCTTTGGTGATCTTGCCTTCAAAACGGGCCTAAAGATGACGACCCCTGCCCCAGCCGTCTTGGAGGATGCTCCGGGTAATGCTCATTGGTGTGGTTCCATGAGGCGACCTTTCTGCAGTCCAGGAGTTTGCGCTGCTCCTTTGTTCCTTCTTTAGTTCATTCATTCCTTCAGTCACTCATTCTCTCACCCTGTGAGAGAGCCTGTAGCTCCACACCACACTTCTGCTTGGAATTAGAGAAAAGAAAGCTGGTTTCTCAAATTCAAAAACACCGTATTAGTTTTAGTTTTTTGTTTGTTTTTTTGTTTGTTTTGTTTTTGTTTTGAGACAGAGTCTCACTGTCACCCAGGCTGAAGTGCAGTGGCACAATCTCAGCTCACCGCAGCCTCTGCCTCCCAAGTTCAAGCAATTCTCCTACCTCAGCCTCCTGAGTAGCTGGGACTATAGGCACACGCCATCATGCCCAGCTAATTTTTTTTTTTTTTTTTTTTTTGTATTTTTAGTACAGACGGGGTTTCACCATGTTGGCCAGGCTGGTCTCTAATTTCTGACCTCAGGTGATCTACCTGCCTCAGACTCCCAAAGTGCTGGGATTGTAGGCATGAGCCACCATACCTGGCCTGTTAGTTTTTTATATTGAAAGAATCACATATTATTGTGAAAAAACAAAAAAACAAAAAACCTCGAACACTTAAAGAATATAGAAAGTAAAAGAGTTTGTCAGCCTCTGCTTCCTACTCTCCAGAGTTAAATATGATGAATAACTTGGAAGTCTGATCTTCTAGATGTTTCTCCACAGAGAAACGGGCACATCTATACATATGTTTATTTTGACAAAGTGGGACTGTGCAACAGACACTGTTCTGGACTTAATCAGTTAATAATGTGTCCAGGACATCATTTTCCGGAGGCTGGTTCCTTCTTGACACCTCTCCAGTGATGGGTTTTATCGATTGTTTTAGTCACCTTCAACCTGATGATAGCTGAGAATGGATGTGTCTAGCCTTGGGCTCATCACTTTCACCTGTTAACTGAAGAGCCATAGCTGTGCCCATTGTACAGATGATAAGACCAAGGGCCAGAGAAGCTGGATGATTTCTTCAGGTCTCCTGCTAGAAAGCAGCTGAACTGGAATTTGTGGGGTTTGTTTTGTTTTGTTCCGTGTTTCTTTTTCTTTTTTTTTTTTTTTTTTGAGACTGAGTCTCGCTCTGTCGCCCAGGGGTTTCACCGTGTTAACCAGGATGGTCTCGATCTCCTGACCTCATGATCCACCCGCCTCAGCCTCCCAAAGTGCTGGGATTACAGGCGCCCGTGTTCCGTTTTGTTTTTGAGACAGAGTCTTGCTCTGTTGCCCAGGCTGGAGTGCAGTGGCATGATCTCAGCTCACTGCAACCTCTGCCTCCCATGTTCAAATGATTCTTGTGCCTCAGCCTCTTGAGTAGCTGGGATTACAGCCATATGCCGCCACGTCCAGCTAATTTTTGTATTTTCAATAGAGGTGGGGTTTCGCCATGTTGACCAGGCTGGTCTCAAACTCCTGGCCTCAAGTGATCCACTTGTCTCGGCCTCCCAAAGTGCTGGGCTTACAGGCATGAGCCACCGCATCCAGCCTGAACTGGAATTTGAATTTGGGTTTTCTGACTCTCAGTCCTCTAGGATAATTTGGGGTAGGTGGAGGAACTGGCCCTATCCTAAGTTCAGAGGACAGACTCCAGATAAGAAGTATAACAGCTTGTGGTGAAAGATACGTGGTATTGACATCTCCCCACAGGTCAGGAACAGTTATGACTTTAACAAAGCCTTGAAGTTCAGGCCAACTGCTACCAACCCATGCCAGACAGCTTCTTAGTGTCATAGTCTTCCCTTTTCCCTCCCAGCAAGAAAGCACAGAGGTGAAATGGGGGTTTAGAAAGCCCCCACCCCACCCACTGGCCTTAATAAAGTGGGATTCCAAGGCTGCAATTCACTTTCCCAATCCAGGATCTTGAAACTCACAGCTCTCCTAGATCGTTGTACCAAGATTGGGATCTGGAGCTGAAAAGAGCTTCTCCAGCAGACACTCCTCAGATGTCAGCTCTGGAAGCATCCAGTTTGACCCTCTCACTTTCACAGATGGAGGGGCAGAGGCCCCAGGAAGGTTAAGTGACTTGCCCAAGGTCACACAGCTAATCAGTGGCAAAGCTGGGACCGATTCCCTTTTGCTGGAAAGATGATCTCATGCCTCTGAGGCGGTGGTGACCTCTTTTCTGGACCCTGACAGCCTATGGCCACGTCTGAGTTTTTCCTTCACAACTGTTGAAAGTCTTCCAAACCTCGGGGAGGCTGGGAGGTGTAACAAATCGGGAGCTGGTGACCTGGAAGAGGGAACACCATGCCTGGGGAAGGGGAGGTAGGAGGGCGAGGCAGCCTTGCGAAAGTCCAGTTACCAGGCTGTCACAGCCCTCTCATTTGGCCAGCACTTGGACAACATGAATGTTTATGAAGCTTGTCCCAAGCTGTGATCCCTACAGCCCTCTATGAACTAGCCTCGTCACCCCTATTTTCCACATGGGGAAATCGAGAGGCTCAGAGGATGACATCCATTGCTCAGAGTCCTAAAGTAAGTGATGGAATGTCAGATCTGGGGTGAGACAGGGGAAGCTTGGGGCCATCTAGTCCTATGCCCCCATTTTACAGATCAGGAAGGTGAGCCCCCGCAGAGGGGAGGCTAGGAGCTCCCTGTTGTAATGCTCATTTCCGTAGACATATGCCAGCCTCCTGGGCATATCATGGTGAACCCCAAATCCTGAAGGGAGACAGGATCATGTGTTCTCTTTCCAGGGAACGTGCTTCTTGACAGGGCCCAGCAGGAAACACTACCCTTTGGTTCTAGTGATTCTAAACCTGGTAGTGTAGTGTGGTGGCTATCTTGAGTCAGCTGGACCCAAGCTCCAGTCTGGACTCTACTGTGTGTCCTTAGGAAGATGGCATCATCTCTTTGTGCCTCGGTCTCCTCAAGTGCAATCTAGAGCTCCATTATAGGGTGGTTGAGAGGGTTAGATGATGTGATGTGTGCACACAGCTTAGCAGTGAGCCTGGGCACAGTAAGTGCTCAGTAAAGGTTAGTAGCTTATTATTATTTCTTAAATCAGGGTCTAGTGAGGGGGTGGAGGGTGTCCCAGCTTTCAACTACAATGGCCTTAACAACACACCCGTGGCACATGACCATCACAGGTCTCTAGCCAACCTGCGAAGGTGAGCAGTGAGGCGGGCTTGTGCCTGGAACTAGAGAGATGCAGCATGAGCGGGCTCGGGTGGCATTGCTTTTTTTTGTTTGTTTGTTTTTGAGACAGTGTCTCACTCTGTCACCAGGCTGGAGTGCAGTGGTACAATCTCAGCACTGCAACCTCCACCTCCCTGGTTTAAGCAATTCTCCTGCCTCAGCTTCCCGAGTAGCTGGGACTACAGGCACACGCCACCATGCTCAGCTAATTTTTGTATTTTTAGTAGAGATGGGGTTTCACTATGTTGGCCAGGGTGGTCTTAATCTCTTGACCTCGTGATCTGCCTGCCTCGGGCTCCCAAAGTGCAGGGATTACAGGCATGAGTCACCGCGCCCAGCATTATTATTATTATTGTTTTAAACAGAGTCTTGCTTTGTTGCCCAGGCTGGAGTGCAGTGGCATAATCTTGGTTCACTGCATACTCTGCCTCCTGTGTTCAAGAGATTCTCCTGCCTCAGCCTCCCCAGTAGCTGGGACTACAGGCGTGTACCACCACGCCCAGCTGATTTTCTGTATTTTCAGTAGAAACGAAGTTTCACCATGTTGTCCAGGCTGGTCTCAAACTCCTGACCTCTGGTGATCTGCCTGCCTCAGCCTCCCAAAGTGCTGGGATTACAGGCGTGAGCCACCGCGCCCAGTTTGGGCGACATTTCAGCTGCAGAAATGGTGACGCTTTCCTGTAGAAAAACGAAAGAGGCTGGGCATCATGGCTCCAGCCTCTAATCCTAGCACTTCGGGAGGCTGAGGCAGGAGGATCACTTGGGCCCAGGAGTTTGAAACCAGTCTGGGCAGCATAGCCCCATCTCAATAAAATAAGACCCCGTCTCAATAAAAATAAAAGAAAGGTGGTGGTTCATTTGCACCTCCTTTCCCCCAGGCTGTGTCCATCTAATTCATTCTGTTTCAAAATCATCATTTAATTTAGAGGGGAAAAAATACCTCTGCAGACCAGGGCTGAAGGCCAACTCCAAACCTTGGGTCTGTCCCCCACACCTTTGCACTTAGTGGCCTGGCTGTGGTCTAGGGGAGGCCCTGAGCTTGCTCTGACCTGTGGGGACCTTATAGGCTCTCCAAAGAAGTTGTCAGGGAAGGAGGTGGCATAGTCTCTGTCACAAGCCTCAGAAAGGCTGATGGCACAGATGAACATACCTGCAAATATCACAGTCTTCCTAATAGCTGCCCAGCAACATTTTTAGGGATGCTGAGGGCCTGCGATCAGCCCTGATCCTCTTAGCTCCCCATCTGAGTAAAGGTGATGCCAGTCAGTGATTATGGGCAAAGGCTTTGGGGTGGAGGAAGGGGTTGGTGGGGCCCAGAGGGTGACTGAGGGAAGCATCTGGCCAATCACAGAGCCCCGACACCACCCCATTCCCCAGCAAAGTCCTCGGGGTTCAACCCTTCACCTAGGCGCTGTGTGGCAGCGCTCTACCTGGAGACAGGCTTTGAAAGTCAATTATTTGAAACTGAAGAAGCCAAGGCCTCCCAGGCCTCTCAGCATTCTCAGAGCAAACAAACTTTTGGCAAGTTCAGAGAAAAGGAAGCAGGATTTAATTTCCTCTTCGACTCACCTGGGGAAAAATTCAGACTGCTTGGTGGTGGGGGCATCAGGGACCTTGGCTCCAGGATAGGCTGAGGGAGCGGGGGTCCTCTGGGGTCGTTGAGAAAGGTCCCTGAGATGCTCTATAGCTTCTCCATAGCAGCTGGTTCTAGAGCTAAGGGCTACCAAGTTTGGATAGTTCTTCCTTTGGTCTGACTTCATTCCCTCCTGCTGCAGATCAAAAAAGACAGCTTCCCCCTTGCTCACCAGCTGAGCCGAGGAATCAAGTTCAAGTCCTGACCCTAGCTGTGTGCGCTATCAGATAAGCTGCTTTACCTCTCTGTGCCTTTCCTCATCTATAAAATTGGGGAAAATAATAATTGCCCCCTCAGAAGTTCTAGGCCAAGTGAAAAATTTTACAAGAAGGGAAGAGGTGGGGAGAAGTTTGTTCAGTGGTTGGGTTTTGCGTGCATCCTTCAGAGAGTGGAAGGAAAGAAGGAAAGGGAGGGAGGGAGGGAGGGAGGAAGGAAGGAAGGAGGGAGGGAGGGAGGGAGGAAGGAAGGAAGGAAGGAGGGAGGGAAGGAGGGAGGGAGGGAGGGAGGGAAGAAGGAAGGAAAGAAGAAAGGAAGGAAGGGAGTGAAGGAGGGAAGGAAGGAAGGAAAGAAGGAAGGAAGGAGGGAGGGAGGGAGGAAAGAAGGAAGGAAGGAAGGGAGTGAAGGAGGGAAGGAAGGAAGGAAAGAAGGAAAGAAGGAGGGAGGGAGGAAAGAAGGAAGGAAAGAAGGAAGGAAGGGAGGGAGGGAGGGAAGAAGGAAGGAAGGAGGGAGGGAGGGAAGAAGGGAGGAAAGAAGGAAGGAAAGGAAGGAAGGAAGGAGGGAGGGAGGGAGGAGGGAGGAAGGGAGGAAGGGAGGGAGGGAAGGAAGGAGCTTTGGTCTGCACACACCCTGGAGCAGCAGCCCCATAAAAGCGGATGTTTCCCCATGAAGCCAGATTCTCGTAAAACATTGGAGCGCCAGGAGGACAAATCACAGAACGTAGATGCTGGAGGATGCGGTGGAGGGATTGAGATTAGATGTAAGGAAACACAAACCTGTTAGTATCTACAAGTCATAGAATCCTGGGTTGAGGGGGGTGGAAATTTGAGGACCATTGGAAAGAACTCTACAAATGTGGTAGAGGCAGGGAGACGGTGTCAATGACCTTCCCACTCCACACCCAGGAACTCTGGCCCACCTGCCTACTTATGTGGGATCCCTGTCCCTAAGCCGGTCTAACCGGCACTGGGGGTTGAGGAAGGTCCAAGCTTTGCTTTCCTCTTTCCCAAGCCAAGACCAGTGGGACACATGCCCTCTTCCCAGGTCCCAATCCTCCCTTTTCTCTTAAGAATTAGCTACATGCCTCCCAGCTGAGCTATCAAAAGATGCTTCCTCCACATCCCAGTCTCCTAACCATGCTGCCTCTGGAACCGAGTAGAATACGGGAAAATTCCAAGCAAAACCCAGGAGCCCAGGAGCAGAGGTCCTCAGCCTTGGCTGCACACAAGATTCATATGAGGGAGCTTTTACAAATCCCAGTGCCCAAGGTGCATCACAGCCCCATTAAATCAAAATGGACAGAGGGTGGAGCAGTATTTTTTAAAGCTCCTTGAGCGATTCCAAGGAGTAGCCCAGGCTGAGAACTTCTGGCCCAGTGTCAGAGCTGTGGATATTTCAGCCATATTAGGTGCCTGAGTCACACCCTCTGAATTTCAACGTCCTGGCCCACACAAAGCAGGCACTGTCAGGACCATATCACAGAGCTGTAAGGCAGACAAGAAGAGAAACCAGTGTGAGACAGCAGTGCCTGGCACCTAGTAGGTGCTCAGTAAATGCTTGTTAAAAATAATGATGGCCAGGTGTGGTGACTCACACCTGTAATCCCAGCACTTTGGAAGGCCAAGGCAGCCAAACTGCTTGAGGTTAGGAGTTAGAGACCAGCCCTAGCAACATAGTGAGACTCCATCTTTACAAAACATTAAACAAAATTAGCTGGGCATGGTGGCCTGTACTTGTGGCCCCAGCTACTCAGGAGGCTAAGGTGGGAGGATGCCTTAAACCTGGGAGGTCGGGGCTGCAGTGAGCCTTGATCTTGACACTGCACTGCAGCCTGGGCATCAGAGTGAGACTCTGTTTCAAAATAATAATAATAATAGTAATGACATAACAAAAATAATAACAGCTCCCATTTTTGCAGCACCTACCTGGTACCAGATACTTTGCATGCATTTGCATAAACTTTTCTCGGGACCTGAATGATTCCTGGGACTGGCACCACTTTTCCCAAGAGGAGGGCTGCCTGTGTGCTGGCTTGAGGCAGGCGGGTGTGTCTGGAAGCCCTGGAGCAGGACCCTGGCTGGTTCTTGTTTGGACACATCTTAGGTAACTTTTGGCAAACAGTGACTCAGCCGCCTTGGCTGTAGATGAGTTCTTCCCAGGCCAGGCCTGGCTTCCTCAAGTTTCCTCCTGCAACATGTCAGGGCCCAGGAGGATGCGGTAAGCACCTGTGTCGTTTTTCCTCGGGGACCCTTGGGAGGGATTGGGGGCCAAGGGACAGGGGTCTCTCCTTTCTTTCTGCTTTCTGATGTGCTTGTTTTGCTAGAGCATCCTCCTGCCTCCTAGATGCTGGGGCTCAGAGAGGCAGAGTGAGCAGCCCAAGAGCACCAGGATTCAAACCTCATTCTCAGTCTCTAAAGTCATATTCTGCTGGTAGCAGCCTCTGGTTCCACAGAGCAGGGGAGCAGATGAGGAATCCGTAGGCTCTTTAGAGCTCCAGAGCCGGCGTCCCAAGTCAGTGGCCTTAGGACTTAGCAAAAACAGTGACCGTAGGGTGGCACCCTCAGGTGATCTGCTGTCGGCCACCCCTTCACCTCTTACTGACACACCCCCAGGGTGTATGAGAACCAGTCCCAGCTCTCTCACTGACTGCTGTGTGACCTCTAGCAAGTCACATTCCCTCTCTGGGCTCAGTATTCACATCCGGAAGACAACAAGTTGGGACTAGGTTGTCTCTCAGGTTGCTCCCAGCTTGAACCGACTCTTTTGATGCAGAAAGGATGTCTCGGGCTTTGGAGACAAAGTCTATATGGGGAAGCTGTCCCAAAAGGGAAGGCTGGTGCCTGCCCCAGACCTCAGTACAATCCCATACTCTGCAGCTAAGAAGTTTTGAGACGTGGACAGCAGCTTGGCCTCTCTGAGCTCTGGCTGCTTTATCTGCAAATGGAATGATAATGGTTGCAACATAGTTGTCATGGATAAAGGAGCTAATTCACAAAAAGCCCTTAACAGGGAGGCTGAGGCAGACGGATCATGAGGTCAGGAGTTCGAGACCAGTCTGGCCAACATGTTGAAACCCCATCTGTACTAAAAATACAAAAATTAGCTGGGCGTGGTGGCACGCGCCTGTAGTCCCAGCTACTCGGGAGGCTGAGGCAGGAGAATCACTTGAACCCGGGAGGCAGAGGTTGCAATGAGCCAAGATCGTGCCACTGCACTCCAGTCTGGGTGACAGAGCGAGGCTCCGTCTCAAAAAAACAAAAAGAAAGAAAGAAAAGAAAAGAAAAGGGCCCTTCACACCTCCTGGTACATAGGAAGCGCTTCTATGAGCTGAAATGATCACCGATGAGGATTTCTCTGCATCTTAGACCCCCTGCCTATAAAACAGTACCTACCTCGTGGAGCCACAGCAAGGCTAAAATGCAACAGTGAGTGCCCGTAGCTTGGTGTCCAGCAAATGATCCCAGCTATTGTAAAATCAATTATCTGCATGGGTGTGGCTGAGTCTCCTGTTTCCAACCCCCATCATGAGAGCAGCGACTGAGTAGTGGAGCATTGCAGGGCAGGGTAGAGGTGGCTTTTGTTTGCCCTACCCAGGGTGCCAAAGACATTCTGTTCCCAAAGTCCTGAGTGCCCAGTCCCAGGGGACCTGCCTCTTCACCTCACACCTCTTCGGCTGTGGCCCCACCAGCCCTAGCCCAGGCCTAGTTCTCCACTAAGCACCCCTTCACTCTCTTGCTTTCCCTCCGGCCTGAGCTCTCAACCCCTAATTCATGAAACCTGTTGACTTAGGGCCCAGACCTGCAGCCCCAGGCATCCGTCCGTCAGTCTATCTGTCCATCCGTCACACCGGAAACTTTGCTGGCCTCTCTCCAGGGCCTGACCAGAGGGTGCCAGCCAGGCGGCAGGGACTGCAGGCCATGGAGACGACAGCCCGGGCCGGTGTGGGTCCCTCCACCTGGCTCCTTGTCCCATCAGGCACCACTTAAGAGGATGTACTGTTACATGTAGAGGGCGAAGGCAGAGCTGGAGACGGCCTTAGAAATGGAAATTGGACCCATTTGTTTATAATTTACTCTCTGACACTTAACGGGAACCCGATGGGACCAATAAAGGCTCAGAACTCACCCAACTCCTGCCTCGAAAGTGCTGGAGTCAGTCCAGTTCTCTGGAGGCAAACACATCGCGAAGCCGGGCAAACCGCTTGGCTCGCAGCACCCCATACCCCCTCGCTCCCTCCCTCCTCGCTAAACTTCTGAAAGACCCCTCACTGTTCCCTAGCTCAGCGGGCCTGCCAGCCTTTCCAAGCTGTGGGGCAGGAAGGCAGCAGGACTTGCTTTCGAGGTAGACAGGGGCCTAGAAGGCAATTCGGGAGAGGTCTAGAATATTCTGGGCACAAGGTAGGCAAAGAGAGGGGGCCAGTGATGGAGGAGGAATCCAGTTTTCAATTTTCCTCAACAGAAAAATGAGTGCATGAGAGACAGAATAATTTTCCACTGTGCAGGCCCTAAGTGAAACCTCCTTGAGACATTGTGAGTTATTAAAGAGGAGGAAAGAAAAGAAATGGTAAAATCAGTTTGCCTTTAGCAGAACTGTACAATGCACTCTTATTTCCAGGGGAATCTAATTAGAGGGCAGACAGCCGAGCCTGGAAGGGGAAGAAAGCCAGAGGTTGGGGCTGGGAGGCCCCGGTGGGCCAGGTGGGAGGAGAGTGTGATGGTGGAGGTTGGGCTCTGGGAGAATGACCTTGGAGAGACATATTCCCTCCCAGCATCTTGGAGGGCTCAGCAGGCCTGGATTCAAATCCTGAATCTTGGCCCTGCCTTATATCTTTGGGTTGCTGGCTTAATCAGAACCTCTACTTTCTTTATTTTAAAATGGGAACAGGCCAGACGTGGCGGCTCATACCTGTAACCCCAGTGCTTTGGGAGACTGAAGCTGGAAGATCACTCGGGGCCAGGAGCTGGCATAGCAAGACCCTAACTCTAAAAAAAAAAAAAAAAAATTAAAAATGAGCCAGGCGTGGTGGTCCCCTAGCTGCTTGGGAGGCTGAGGCAGGAGGATCACTTAAGCCCAGAAATTAAAGGCTGCACTGAGCTAAAATTGCACTACTGCACTTCAGCCTGGGTGACAGAACAAGACCCTATCTCTTAAAACAAAAAAGTAAATAAATAACTAAATAAAATAGGAAGAATAAAGTTCCTGTGGGTGTAGTTGTCAAGATGAAATGAGGGAATGTCTGAACAGAGCTTGGCAAATACAGGGCACTCTGTGAGTCTTTGTTTCTGTCCCTCCTCATTCACCAAGGTACTCAGCTTGATATCCAACCCTAACAGCTTCCTCATCCCATGCACCCTTGATAATACCCTTCACTTTCCAGAATCTTCCTTTGCCGTCTCCTGTTCTTTCACCACTGCCCCTCTGAATCTAGCCACCAGGTCCCCTGGCATCCTGGTATTACAGGTCTAGCTTAGCCTCTGAGGCCACCAAGCCATCCCCTTCCCCCGTCTCTTACAGAATACATAAGATTCTTATAATAAAATATCAACTTTTTTTTTGTTTGTTTAGAAAGATAAAACAGGAAATAAATGTCCTCAGGATTGTAAGGGTGCGTCATGCACCCACCCAGCAGAACCATGGCTGGCAGAAAGTGTGTGTCCTTCCACATCAATTTCAGGAAGCACAAGGTGCAGCATCTTCCCAGGATACGCATCCCTGTCTCAGGTGCAGCGTCCCCTCCTGCTAAATGCAACCCCAGACTGGACAGCACTGTTTCTGTTTTGTTTTGAGATTGAGTCTTGCTCTGTGGCCCAGGCTGGAGTGCAAAGGTTAGATCTCGGCTCACTGCAACCTCCGCCTCCCATGTCCAAGCAATTCTCCTGCCTCAGCTTCCCGAGTAGCTGGGATTATAGGCGTACGCTACCACGCCCGGCTAATTTTTGTAGTTTTGGTAGAGGGGGGTTTTCACCATGTTGGCCAGGCTAGTCTTGAACTCCTGACCTCAGGTTAGCTGCCCGCCTCAGCCTCCCCAAAATGCTGGGATTACAGGAGTGAGCCACCGCACCCGGCCAGAGCACTGGTCTTTCATGCAGCCTCTATCAGGGCTATTTAGAGCAAGCACAGCATGGCGCTGATGCGGGGAAGAGGAGGTAAAAGAGTGTGGATGCAGCAGCACTGGCACACGCAGAGCTGCAATTTCCAAGGCCTCCTCACTGCCCTCCCTTAGTGAAACGGAGATGGAGTGGCAAGGGGTCTGTAGCATGGGTTCTGACTCTTGACGGACCTGGGTTACAGTCCTGACCCAGCCACATATAGCTGTGTGACCTTGGATAAATCACTGCCCCTCTCAGAGTCTCTTCCTTAGGACTGGTTTAATATTGATGCCTACCATACTCACAACGGGTGTGCTTGGAATAATGCCAATTATGAATGCAAAGCTTAGTACCTGGCATAAGGCAAGAGCATCATAGACACCCGTTACCACTGTTTTATCCCCATGGAGAGGACCACGTGCTTTTCAGAACTGCAGAGCCCAATCCCACACTGTTAGCTCCTTAAATGAACACATTTTTGTCCACCCCCAAATATCTAGAAGCATGACTTTGTGCCCTCTCAGAAGCAGTGCGTTTTCAGAATCTACCACCTTCCTGCTAGTTTAATGTAACTAACCTATGGCTGGCAACACTGTTGGAAAATAACATTGTTTATTTGATCAAGACTCAGTAAACTGAGCTCAGAGCAGTAATTGCCCCAGGGTGTGAGTAACAGGTTTTATTTTTATTGATCAGAAAAATGTTTTTTATCTAAAACACATCAAACTTTTAAAAGGCGTAAACAGCAGAATCAAATTGAATTTTAACTCCTTTAAAAAGTGTCTCCTTCAGGAACCCATTCCAAAGATGTCCGACTCTTTGCAGTGGGGTACTCAAACCCCAGGATGGATGAGGCATTCCACGGGCAGGGGAGGTTGTTTTGGAGCCATAATGAAGACACTGCATTTGCATTTGGGGGCCCTCTGAGTGGCTGAGACATCTGGAAGCAAAAGGGGGAATTTGATGGAGTACCTGTGTTGGTCATTCCTCAACCTCTTGGAACTTGGGCCCCTTGGAACTTGGAACTGTTCAGCTGGCTAGCTGGGGCTTCCAGCACGGGGCCAGGTGTCTGCTGTTGCATAAATACATCTCTATTGAAATTACTGTACAAAACAATCGCAACATACTCACCAACAATCACGTTGGCTTGAAGAGCAAACTGTTTGGAACATGGCACCTTATTGCACAGATCTGCTCATATGAGAGGACTCAATTCTTTCATTCCTTCAACAAATGTCTGTTGAGCAATTACCATGGGCCAGGCCCTCTTCCGGGCATTGAGGATAAAGCAATGAATACAACAGATAAAAATCCTTATCTTCATGGAGCGGACACATGGTTCCTCCAAGTAATTCAAGAGGGGAGGCTGGAAGACAGCTCATGGAAGAGGTAGGTGTCAGGTGTGGTTCCTGACTTCAGCCTTTTAAAGGCCACTCTCCTGATACTCTAACAGCTCTTTTCCCCTTGTGAATACCAATGACACACCTGATTGCTGAACACAAAGGGAAAGATGGTGAGGAGAAAACGGACTTAGGAAAAGAGCCAGGATGGAGAGAAGGGGTGAAAAGAGGTGATTCCAGAGCCCGGAGCAGGCCAGGAGGCAGGCTTCCAGGCTGTGGTCTGTCAAGAATCTGATGACACAGCCACCATGGCGAGTTGCAGGAGCAGGGGCAGAGAGAGAAGTTCCCCCTCCAAGCTCGCCCCCTTGGCATCATCTCCACCCTTTCCACGTGAAAAAGATCCAGGGCTTTGGAGCCATGAGGGGCTAGGACTTGGCACCGCTGTCTGTCCCTCTTTTTCCACTGTGGCGATGGGTGAGAGGGGTTGTTTGTTTCTCCCTACGCTCTTTTTCCCTTTCACAGAGCAGCATGGTCCTGCTTATTTGCTGTTGCTAGTTTTCTCTGCATTTCTATGGAACAGTGGTTCTCAAACTGTGAACCACCCCCCCCACCCCCACCAACAGCAGGGGCAGCATCATCTGGGAACTTGCTGGGAATGAGACTTCCTAGGCTCCCTCATGGGGCCCGACAACCTGTGTTTCCAGAGGCCCTCTAGGTGATTTGGATGCTGCTAACACTTGACAGCTCGTCTAGAAGATGTAGGGAGGTGGCTTGCTTTACTTAAAATGCATTCATTGGCTTTGGTGTCTGCCCCACCTGGGTTTGAAAGGAGACTTTGCTGCTTAGCATCTGAGCAAGTCTCCACATCTTTCCGAGTGTTTGAAGGAGTCCTCTTCCCATGAGATGACTGTGAAGATTCTATGAAAGGATGCAGTGCCCACTGACTTCCTGGGACATAGTAAACCCTCAGTAGCCCCCTTCTTTCCTCAGTGGCTGCCTTACCTGACACACGCCAACCATGAAAAGAAGCTGAAAGTGTCCAATAGGCACATGCCGATGGCCTTGGAAAAATCAACCTCACCAACTTTGACAGCAACAGAACCACAGCATCTTAGAATCGCAGAATCTTAAGATGTTAGAACCAAAAAAGGGCTATTTAGCCCCACCCAGCCCACCCAGTTTTATGGGTGAAGGAACAGAGGCTCAGAGAGGCCACCTACTTGGCCAAGGTGACATAGCATGTCAGGGCATCTCTCCTGTCCCCAGCCCAACTGTATGCCGGTGTTGTCCTGGGCTCTGGAGGTGGGGTAATGAATACATCAGATACAGCCCAGGCCCCCTTCTCAGGCTGCCCCTCCCACCTGCTGTCCTGCTCTCTGAATAGCTTTGCAGAGACTCCCAGCCAGGAAGCCAGAATGAGCCCCCGGCTGCTTTTTGTAAACAGCTTTTGAAGTCTCGTTTTCTGTCACAGCTCTTATAACTAGCTCAGAATGGGGCTCACACCTGTGTTCAACCCTGATGTGTTGAGTGAATTCATATCTTGAAGGCATGGCTCTAAGTTCGAGTCTTTCTTTCACTTCTTCTCTCAGTGGTGTTTCGGGGGGCAGGAGTCTGGGTAGCGGGGAGATGAAGCAGGCCCCAGGATCGCTCCCCTGATCAGGGCAGGTGACGGCCCTCACTTAGCCTCCCATCTGCCCACCAGCATCCCTGCACCAGGAGCTGGTTCCAAGCCAGGTCCGCTCAGGACCAAGTTTTCCAGGGTTGGGGCCTCCGCCTGACATAATACGTAACAGTAATTAAGAAATAAGCCACCTCGCCCAGCTTCACAGCAATCATTTGGCTAAGTAACTACCATGGTCCAGTGCCTCAAAAATCACCATTAGAGTACGCTCCTTATGGCCATAAAATTTCTCGTTTTCTGCCTTTCACCAGCCTCCCCCTGCCATCTTCGCCTTGCTTTATTTATACATTCGTCCTCAAACAATGGCAATAAACTCTTTCCCAGAGTGTTGCAAATCAGAAATTTGTCCACATTTTTCCACCACCTTCCACTGTGGACCTGCTCTGCCTGGGAACGGCCCAGCCAGGCCAGCTGGAGAGGGCTGGGTTGCCGTAGATTGATGGGGGCACGACAGGATGGGGTTGCTGGGGAGAGAGGGTGGGGAGGGGGCCAGCGGGAGAATGCACCATGAAAGGCCTCTCGCTGCCCAGCGACCAGCCGGAGACACAAGGGGCCCATGAGTGGCGGGGGGAGGGGAGGGGAAGTTGGGGGAGGAGAGGGGAAGGGAAGGATAAGGCTTCCCCACCCCCTTCTCCTAAGAGGAAAAGAGGGGGATTGGGGGATCCCGGGAGGCAGGGCAGGCCCCAGGCTGAATGGGAGGGTGATGAAATTGGTCCTTCCCCTCCCCCACAGGAAGCAGATGATCTCAGGGCGTCCTGTAGCTCATGCTGCACACCACACAGCTTAGGATCCTTAGGATCGTACCCCTTTCCGAAACTCCTCAGCACCCCCACCAGTCAATGATCCTTTCTCCAGCAACAGGCATTGTTGAAAGCCGGCCTCACTGTATGCCCGGCACTGTCCTGAACCCTGGAGATGGGGTTTATCCATCAGATACAGCCCAGGCCCCTTCTCAGGCTGTTCTTTGAGATCCAGGAAGACCCCTTGGTTTTAGGGGTAGGGAAAATGCGACTCAGAGAGGGGTTTAGACTCAGCAAAGGTCACACAGCAAGTTGGAGGTAAAGTCAGGGACAAACTTCAGGGTTTCAACCCCAGTCCCCCTCGTCTTTACAACCAGCCCACAGGCTCCTCTGGGCCACGTGAAGAGTCCTCTCATCTAAATGGGGCATGCTATTGACTGGAGGTGATTTGGGGGACACTTCCGCCATGATAACTCGTGTTTTAATCTGGCGTTCCTGGAGGCAGTAACAGGGGAAATAACCAAGTTAATGGCTTTGGTATTGGTGTCTCCAGAGCACCGGTGAAGTCTGTTTCATTGGGCGGGCTTCTCAGGTGGAGATTTTATTTCTAAGGGGGGCGGCATGGCCTCCATTATAGCAACTGCCCCAGTGGTGGGCGTGTTGGGCTTGTGTTTCCAGCGATCCTGCTTGACTTTCTCATCAGCACTGCAGGACCGGCGCACAGCATGCCCATCTTTCAGAGAGCACGTCTCTTTCATGGTGGCAGGATCCTGAGACCCCTAGTTCCCGTCGTGATGAACATTAACTGCTGTAGCTTTTGTTAGTGTGGTTTGTGAGGCACAGCTGGATGCTTGGTAAACACCTGTGGGGCACATGCTTCTCTGTACACCTTGCTAGGTGCACAGAATGTCAGGTTTCAGAGTTTTCCTGGGAGGCCTATTTGAAGGAAGATAGAAGTGTGGGGATAGACGGGAAACTGGAAGGATAGAAATAACTCCAGAGGGAAAAGAAACTGGTACAGAGTCCTGGGGGAGAAGCTCCAACTTTGGGGAAGCTTAATCAGTTCTTCTTGCTGTGCGTGTGATGACGAGGGTGGCTTCTTTATTTAACTGATGGCTGCAGTTCCGATAGACTGTGATTAAAAGCATTCTAGCCGGGCACAGTGACTCACGCCTGTAATCCCAGCACTTCGGGAGGCTGAGGTGGGCAGATCACGAAGTCAGGAGTTCAAGACCAGCCTGACCAATATGGTGAAACCCTGTCTCTACTAAGCATACAAGAATTAGCGAGCCGTGGTGGCATTCACCTATACTCCCAGCTACTCGGGAGGCTGAGGCAGGAGAAACGCTTGAACCCGGGAGGTGGAGGTTGCATTGAGCCAAGATCGCGCCACTGCACTCCAGCCTGGGTGACAGAGTGAGACTCCATCTCAAAAAAGAAAAAAAGAAAAAGAAAAAGAAAGAAAAGTAAAGAAAAGAATCATTGAGCCAGGCACAGTGCCTCACGCCTGTAATCCCAGCACTTTAGGAGGCCGAAGCAGGTGCATCATCTGAGGTTGAGAATTCAAGACCAGCCTGACCAACATGGAGAAACCCCTTTTCTACTAAAAATACAAAATTAGCTGGGCGTGGTGGCGCACGCCTGTAATCCCAGCTACTCGGGAGGCTGAGGCAGGAGAAACGCTTGAAGCCGGGAGGTGGAGGTTGCAGTGAGATGAGATCGTGCCATTGCACTCCAGCTTGGGCAACAAGAGCAAAACTCCGTCTCAAAAAAAAAAAAAAAAAAATCCTAGAATGATAGGAACTGCAGAGATGTTCTTAGTCACCCTGCCCTCGAGCAATGCCCAGTATAATAAAAAATAGAGTTTCCACCCTCGAGGAACTCCCAGTCTTATTATAAAGGCACATCTCTACCCTGGGCTGTCCTCAGTTTGATGGGGAGATGGACTTTCCACACATATCCACATATCCACTGAAAGCTAATTATTAGTCTCTAGCAGGAGTTGATACCAAGGGCTGAGGGGACGGCACGGGCAGCAAATGCCACAGGGATTCAAGCAGAGTTCTCTGGATGTGGCAGTCTCTGAGGGTTTCATGGACTATGTGGCTTTCGTGTCCAGACTGGGAGGAAGGTGGGGTTAGACAACAGGAACTAATTTGAAGGCAACATCCCAGGACACAAGCCGGTATGGAGGCTGGAAGTGGGTCTGCAGGGGGGGCATGTTTGAGCCGGTGCCGGGGACCTGGCACAGCAGGCTCAGAAGTGCCACCTCGATGGTTAAGAGGGCACTGGGACCGACGCCTGGCCTTCACTGTCATTCTGCCATTGAGTTACTTAACCCCTTTGAGCCTCAGTTTCCTCACCTGTAAAATAGGGCTAATGGAAGTACTGATGAGCATTGTAGTGAAGTGATGTGACTTGCTACAGGAAAGGTGCTTTCGTAAGGTCAAAGCACACTAGCAGTGGTTTGAATGCTTCTTCCCCTGTGGCCTTCACACCCAGCCCCACCGGAGGACACTGCATGGGTTCACAGAGCCCCGTCTCCAGGGTAGAGTGAGCCCCAGGTTTAAGTCCTTCTTCATGGCTGAGCCCGGAAGCAGGGAGTTACATGGGCAGAGGGAGGAGGCCGAAAGCCATTTTCCATCTCCACCTCCAAACAACTTTCCAACTGGACACAGCCCCTCTGTCTCCCAGGGCTCCAGTACTGTGGAGGGGTGAGGGCGTAGGGACGGGGAGAAGGAGGGTCCCGCAGGCTTGGCCTCTCAGGCACGTGGTCCTTTCACAGTCGCTCTGTGGGGCACGGATGGGTGATCGGGCTGCCTTTTCCTCGCCATGTCGGGCAGCTTCCTCTGGCCACTGGAGCCCCAGCTACTGCTCTTTCCCCTCTGCTGATTTTGAGACCTCTCCTTAGGCCTCCCCTGCTCCAGCTTCCTGGGCGTCTGTCTTCCTCTGGCCCCTTAGTGCCTCCAGCATTTACGCTACAGCTGAATCACTTACCTGAGACCACCTGGCCCCTTCTTTGTAGGTACATTTTGCATCCAGGACAGATTTCTGGGGAAAGGATGGGATGGGATGGACGTGGGGTCTGTGGACATGGCTTGGGGTGTGCAAAGCCTCCACCGTGGAAGAATAAGGAAAGGATGACAAACGCATGTTCATTCATTCAGTCATTTGCTCATTCATTCGTCCGTGCATTCATTCCTTTGTGTTTTGTGCCAGGCAAATGTGCTTGCCTCTGAGGGACACAGAAGTAAAATAGGTCCACGCTACATGGAGGGGCCAATAATAACAATAGCAGCAATAATAACAGCTAACATGGATTGGGTGCTTACTGAGTACCTGGAACTGTTCTTGCCTTGCAGTAATTCCTTTCATCTTTGTGCATGACAACTCTATGGGGTTGGTACTATTCTTGTCCTCATTTTACAGATGAGGAAATTGGGTCCCAGAGGAATGAAGTCACTTTCCTAGGTTAGTGGGGGTAGTCGTATCAAGGGTACCCCATTCTGTGTGTTTCTCTAGGTTCCCTCCCCTGGAGCCACACCAGTACCCTGGGGAGTAGGCAGGGTGGTAGCTCTTACTCCCAGAGGATGGATAAGCAGATGGAGATTCCAAGAGAACAAGTGACAAGTGACATGCTCAGGGTCACACCATAGGTCATGGATGAGCCCAGAGTGCCAGCTCTCCACCTGCCAGGCTGCCGTTTTGAAGGAGAGGAGAGACTGGGTCTGGGAGTGGTGGCTGGCAGGCTGGCTAGCCCAGGAGTGCCCGTCACACACAAGGCTGGGAGCTCAGCCTCCATCCAATTTTCCTCACCTCCCCTCCTCCTTTCTGTCTCCCATCACTCTCGCCCTTTAGAGATAACAAGAATGAGGCTTAGGACTTAAATATACCTGGGAGTTATGGCTGGTGGGAAGATTCCAAACTCGAACCCAGGTCCATCTGACCCCACTGCCTCTACTCTTCTCACCTCTCCCCCACTGCCAGCCCTTGCTACCTCCACCACACTCTGTGAGACAGGACCAAGCAGGCAAGCCCTTCAGGAGCAGCATAGTGACCTCTGCTCTGCCCAGCACAATCGTTGCTCTCCCTACTGCTTAAATAACTTGGGTGAGTAAATGATTGAAATAACCCACGAGAGAAGTTAATGAGAACTAGCGAGCAATTTCAAGATGGACTTAAAGTCACAGGAAGAGTGTAAAAGATTTTGAGCCAGGTGTGGTGGCTCACGCCTGTAATCCCAGCACTTTGGGAGGCTGAGGTGGGCAGATCACTTGAGGTCAGGAGTTTGAGACCAGCCTGACCAACATGGAGAAACCCAGTCTATACTAAAAATATGAAGTTAGCCGGTTGTGGTGGTGCTTGCCTGTAATCCCAGCTACTCGGGAGGCTGAGGCAGGAGAATTGCTTGAACCCAGGAGGCAGAGTTTGTGGTGAGCTGAGATTGCGCCATTGCACTCCAGCCTGGGTAACAAAGCAGGACTCCGTCTCAAAAAAAAAAAGATTTGACACTGAGCTCCTCTTAGAGTAGGCCTGCCCCTGCCCCCCAAGGTGCCCTCTTAAAATGTCCCACCTCGTCCTCCTCACTAATCCACAGCTGCCACCCCTTCCAAAACTCCATATTAGCTGCACAGGACACCAGCATGATAAAGAGACTGAGTTGGAAGGGTCCTCATGACATCTTCAGCTTCAACCTCTTGCTTCATCTTCCATATGTGCTTTGTGCTTGGTACACAGCTTGGTGCAGAAGAAAGAGCTCTGGGTCTGCCACGAGAATACAGGGCTCTGAATTCTGTCCGTGCAACTACACAGTACCATTTCAAGCGGTACTACTTCCTTCTTCCTAGAAAGGCTTCTTCCTGGCAGGAATGTATACACAGTGCCCTCTAGTGTCTAAGGACAGTACCATGCTGCTAGCACAAAGCCAGAATCAGAGAATGCCCCACTGCAGTTTCCCCTTGCATCAGATTTTGTGGTGCAAATCATCTACCTAGGGCTTAGAATTTTATTTTATTTTATTTTATTTTATTTTGTTTTATTTTATTTATTTTTATTTTTATTTTTTTTTTACGGAGTTTCATTCTTGTTGCCTGGGCTGGAGTGCAATGGTGCAATCTCCGCTTACTGCAACCTCCACTTCCCAGGTTCAAGCGATTCTTCTGCCTCAGCCTCCAGAGTAGCTGGGATTACAGGCATGCACCACCATATCTAACTAATTTTGTATTTTTAGTAGAGACGGTGTTTCACTATGTTCATCAGGCTGGTTTCGAACTCCTGACCTCAGGTGATCCACCCGCCTGGGCCTCCCAAAGTGCTGGGATTACAGGTGTGGGCCACTAGGCCCAGCCGGGCTTAGAATTTAAAAATCCGGCCTGGTGGGGTTCGATGGGAGCTCCCTGGAGAAGAAAAAGTTTTGTCAAGTTTTGTGAACAAGGGAGAGTCCAACTGTGGCTTTCCTAAAGACACTCTCCTCCCTCCCTCCTCTCCTTGAGTTGGGAGAGTGAAATTGAACCTGTGGGCTTCTCTCAGTCACTGGGAGACAGCGTAGGATTTGGAGTCAGACAGAGCCTATTTGGATCCTCATGTTGCCAATGCTTCCTGGCCCCCAGGAGGCCTCTGGGGCAGCCAGAGAACCTGGCCACCGAGCCTGAGGCCTGGGTTCTGGTTAGGGGCCGGCGGGACCCTTCAGATGTCAGCATGGAGGGGTCTTGCCCTTTGCCTGCTGTTGGGCCCCATGGAGGGGGAGGAGCCACGTCGCCCCCTTTCTAGAATCCCCTTTGAGAAGAAGCAAGAAGTGCTCCCCACTGAATCAATGCCACCTCACCCTGTCTTCTTCCCAGTAGAGAATTGGGGGTGTGGGGAGCAGCCTGAAGTGGGTGGGACTCCAGCCCTGGAAAACCCCACATTAGAATCCCCACCTTCCACCTTCTGGACAGTGGCCCTGGGCAAGTCCCTGAGACTCGGCTCCTGTCCCCTCCTCTGGGGCCAGCAACTTGGCTGTGTAACCTTGGTCCAAGGGTTGGAGATAATGGACTCCCCAGATGTGCTGTGGTCTTAAGACATACCCGGCCCCTCCTAGGCCTGCCTGGGAAGGGGAGAGAGAAGGTACTGCTGGGCTGTGGGGGCAGGGTAGGCAGGACCTGGGGAGTTGATGGAGATCCCATCTGTCAAGGACGGGTCTCAAGGGGAAGGTGCAGAGCCCCCTCTCTACTCCTGTACCCTCACTCAATCCCCTTCTCCACCTGTCCCTGCACTACTGCCCAGCTGCCTGGATGGGGCAGGGCACCTGGCTGGGGTCCCTGTTCACCAGGACAAGAGAGTACATGTGTGGAGGAAGAGGGTGGGGGTCAGGAGAGTGGTCAGGTACAACCAGAAACCAGAGCAGGGCTAACTGGTCAGGCAGTTGGCTCAGTGGCTCCATCCAGGACCTGACCTCCTCTCCACCCGTCTCCCCTGCACCCCTAGAGTAGGGCTGGGTTGATTTCACCTTTGAACTCCCAGATACTGGGACTGAGTGAGTACACAGACACATTCAAAATGAATCAAGCGTGGATAGTTTTGCTCTGTCCCATCAATGAAAATGCAGCTATGGATACCTTAGACCCAGAGGGAGGAGAGCACCGAGGAAGGCTTACCTGTCAGCACAGTTGTTTTTCTACATTTCATTTTCTTTGAACATTCAGCTGTTACCAACTCAGCACTACTTTATGTGCTGTAAGATACCAACTCATTTTATCATCCATTCATTCATGCAACAAATATTGAGTGCCCACTTTGTGCCGAGCATTGGAGATTCGGCAACGAACAAAAGGACAGTCAAGAATGCCCATTGGCCAGGTGCGGTGGCTCATGCCTGTAATCCCAACACTGTGGGAAACTGAGGTGGGTGGAGCATCTGAGGTCAGGAGTTTGAGACCAGCCTGGCCAACATGGCAAAACCCTGTCTCTGCTAAAAATACAAAAATTAGCCAGGCGTGGTGGCAGGTGCCTATAATCCCAGCTACTTGGGAGGCTAAGGCACAAGAATCACCTGAGCCTGGGAGGCGGATGTTGCAGTGAGCTGAGATCAAGCCACTGCACTCAAGCGTGGGCAACATAGGGAGACTGTCTCAAATAATAATAATAATAATAATAATAATAATAATAATGTCCATCCTTGTGGAGTGTGTGGTGGGTGGTGGACGGGTGCTGGGAACAGATGCCAAAACAGAATACATAGCACGTCTGACTGTGATATGCGCTGAGGGAGAGTTGGGGGTGTCTCTGTTATTATCTGTGTTTTGCACATGTGGGGGCCACAGAATCCAGTCAGACTGAGCCCGGAGCCTGTGCTCCTCAGTGCCCGCTCTCCTTGGCCTGACCAGCAGCAAACTGCAGCAGTTCACCAGGCCATGAGGAGGGCAGGAGGGGACGTAGGCAGAGGGCACAGCTTGTGCGAAGGCCTGCCATTGCGGGGGGAGAAGGTGGTGGCTGGAGTCCAGGAAGAGATGGGGTGGGCAGACGCCAGGACAGGTTCCAAGCTAACAGGGGCTCAGGATCTCCTGGCCTCAGTGCTGGGCTGGCTGCATGGGAGCCATGAAGGGAGAGGAGCAGAGATTAAGGACAGTGCTGGCTGGGTGTGGTGCCCAACACTGAGATGAGCACCCAAAAGGAGTGTGAGCAGAGGAGGTGGACTGTAGTGGGACACTTCATCCTCTCCTGGGCTCCCAGGGAGGTTTAACTTGGAGTCCAAGCCCCTGCCTCTCGGTCCGATCCCCCGTCGCCTTGTCCTTGTGTGCGGTCTGACTCCCGCAGCCATGCCCAAGCCCGACGCACCGTGCGCTGGTTACAGCTGAGTGGTTCCCTCGGAGGGGCAGGGAGGGCTCCTGCCATGGCCCCGGTTTGCTGGGCCCCCAGCTGAGCTGTAAATGACTTTTCCATTTTCTGAGACCTGCGCCCAGGCCTGTTTGGTATTCAGGGAGGCCTGGCCCACTCTCGCCAGCTCTCAGCTCTGCCCGAATTACTTGATTAAAACGCATATCAACTATTATGTGATTCGTTTCTCTGCCACAGCTCCACGCCGGGGCCTATGTTAAACTGTAATAAAAGCTGGGTTGGGAGTCTGCTGGAGAGGAGAGCACAGGAGCACGGGTGGGAGGGTTTCTGGGGGGTGTGAGGGAGGCTGAGAGAAGGACCCCAAACCTCAGGGTCACTGCCGGCCTCCACTGATCTGGGGTGGGTGATTTAGAGATGGGTCAGCTGCTTCCTGGTCCTCTGTGAGCTGGGTAGGTCCAGAGATTGTGGCCACTTTAGTTCAAGGATTTTCCTCTGGCAAAAGATAGAGGAGGGAAAGGGTGGGGATGGAAGAGAAGCCACATTGGTTTTCGGGATCAGAAATGGAATGTTCCATCACCCGGGAACTTGCTGTAGCCAAATTGGCCTTCTCTGGACTGGACTGGGAGTCCTGAGTCCTGGGTTTACTTTGCAGCCTCACTGCCCTGGGACTCCACTGAGTATCTGTAAAATGGGGATAACAGTGCCTGCCTTCCCCTCCCCTTATTGGGAGAGACTGTACTGGGACAACAAAAGGCCTTGTAAACTGTAGAGCGCTGTGCACAAGTGCAAGGGGGTGACTGCTGCAGTGTGTCAGAGTTCAAGAGGAACGTTGTGATCACTCTGCCAAGCTCTATTCATTCAAGAGGCCTTTACTGAGCACGTGCTGTGTCCCAGGTGTAGTCCCTGCCGCACTCAAGGATCTCCCAGCCCAATGAGACCCACAGAACCATAAACGGTTGAGTTCAGTGTCTCCTGATGAGCTTTGAGAACCCCAAGGGGGGGGGGGACCGAAATCACCTTGGATGGGCCCAGGAAGCTTTGCTGGGGGAGGTGATCCAAGAGCTGGATGGTGCTGGATGAGCACTCCCAGGAAGAGGGAAGGCGCTCTGAGCAGAGGAAGCTCGTGTTCAAAGGCATCAAGGCAAGACCCACCTGGCTCACTCACTCACTCACAGAAGCTGTGAGTGACTGGACAGGGAACTGCATGGGATGGTGCGGTGAATGGGGGGACACATGGGAAGGGCTCATGGTGGTTGAGGCCTTGCTGGCATGGCGGAGGCTTCCTGGCACACGCTGGCAGTCAGTGATGGCTTCCAGAGGTCAGTGGCTGTGAAAGGAGGCTTTGAAGGGGAAGGGAAAGGGAAAGGCAAAGGCTGGGGGAGAGATGACGAGAGCTTCCCCCAGCAACCTTCCATCCATCACCATCACCATCACCATCACCTCAGCCTGGGCTTGACTCTGCCTGGAGCTGAACTTGCTCCTGCCCACCCCAAAGCTTTGACAACCCAAACGGCTCCTAGCACCTCCCGCCCCTCATTCTGTCCCGAGGCTCTGCTTCTCTAACGAGTCACAAGCTGCCTTGATGTTTTACGTCTGTCCTGCGCCCTGGTTCATCTGGCAGTGTTTCCTCCACTGGACTGGAAAATCCCCAGGACAGGGGTGATACCTCCTCCATCAGACTGGGAGCTTCCTAAAACAGAGGCTGTTTCTCCCCCATGAGATTGGGAGGTCTCTCAGGTAGGAGCTGCAATTCTCCTTTGCTCAGTATGGACCGCCCCACATCCGTAATTAGAGACAGGATCCAGGAACCCAGAGAGAGCGTCTCTCCCTGTATCCTTCTCTTTTGGGACAATCTCCAGACCAGCACTCCCTGGGACCATCCATTCCTTAGCTGTTTGAGAGTGCGAGGGCAGGAGCCCAGGCTGGCCATGAGGCTGCTCCCTCACTGCGCACCCCGAATCTGGCTGCCGTTTAATGAATGCATTCCCATGTTCACTCCCCCACATCCCTATCCCCGAACCCAGGCTTCACCAAGGTACCAGCTTTTGGTGCACAGAAGACTCAGCCCCAACCAGCAGGGCCTCTGTGGCCAATTCCACCTAATCCTGTTGATTAACTCTGAGGCTAAATGGTTTCCAGGGGTGGGGAGTGGGAAGGGCACCCCAAGAAAGTGGGGGTGCAGGAAGCTGAAGTGAGGTTGATGTGGTGGCAGTGGGGCTCTTTGTGTCCCTTCTCATGCTGCTTTGGCCCTGTACTCCCCACTCTGTTTCCTTTTCTGTCATCACCACCGTCATTGTCCTCATCATCAACAATAGTAATAGCCTTCATGGGTCCTTGAAGTTGCAAATTACTCCCATCATCTTTATTTTATTTTATTTCATTATTATTTTTTATTTTTATTTTTTGAGACAGAGTCTTGCTCTGTTGCCCTGGATGAAGTGCAGTGGCATGATCTCAGCTAACTGCAACCTCCACCTCCCAGATTGAAGTGATTCTCCTAGCTCAGCCTCTCAAGTAACTGGGATTACAGGCACACACCATCATGCCCGGTTAATTTTCATCTTTTTAGCAGAGACGGGGTTTCACTATGTTGCCCAGGACTGTCTTGAACTCCTGACCTCAGGTGGTCCACCTGCCTCAGTCTCCCAAAGTGCTGGTATTGCATGCATGAGCCACCACACCAGGCCCCATCATCTTTATTTCACTCCATTGTCAAAGCCATCTAGGGAGGCATACAAGGATGTATTGTTATCTTCATTTTTATAGCTGAGGAAACCAAGGTCCTGAGAAGGGGAGCGACTTGTCCAAGACCACACAGCTAGGGAAAGACAGAGCCCACAAGCCAGGTCTCAGGCTGCCGAGACCAGGACTCCTGATCAGGCCAGGGCTGTCCCAGAGGCCCTCAAACTCCCTCCCAATCTGTCCCTTCCTGCCATTTCCTCTCCAGGGCTTACTGGTTGTGTGTCCTCCATCCAAGTGACTGAACCTCTGTGAGCCTCGGTATACCTATTTGTAAAAGAGTCAATAGTCCCAGCTTCACAGACCTATGAAGGCTGGCACAGAAGTTTCTAAAATGGGGGTCTCTTCCCCTGAGCTTGGCCAAGGCGGGTGGTGGAAGCTCTTTTTCAGGGGTTGAAGTCACAAACAAAGTGCAATTCTGTTCTCTTGAGATCTCTCTGGATCTCAGTGGACAGCGAGACAGAGCTCTGCCCTCCCCACTCAGTGTCCAGAGGGTTGTTATGGCAACCTCCAACATCCCAGAGGATCATGCCAGATCCTCTTGGACAAGAGAGACCTATGGGCCCTGCTTGGCCTTCCCCAGTCTGGTCTTCAGTCTGGGCATCTCTCTAGATCCACGGAGTTCCCCAAATCCCTGCAGAATAAGGAGTAGGAAGGACAAGGAGACAGGAAGGAATTAGACCTAGAACTCCATGGTGAGTCTAGAAAGCTGCAGGTGACTTGCAGGACTGAGGGATCAGCTGACGCATGAAGGCACTGAGGCCGGGGCTCGGCAAAAGCACCTTGAATTTCATCTATCAGTGGCATAAAGCAAATGTTGGTCCTTTGCTAACTGCAGTCATGATTTTGGTCACAACTCTATATCTTGTCCTATTATTTCCTTAATATTTTACTATATCCGAAAGCACCTTTAAAAACCGAATTCAAGGATACTAATGCTCTTATAAATGGAAAATGAGTATCATTTCCTATAAATAGATGGGAACCATAAAAACCATAAATAGCATAAAAACAAGCAACGTTGTTAAATTCTACCTAGAGACTTGCACATGGGAAGCTGTGAGCTCGGGGCCTGCCCTCTCTTTGTTAAGAAGAGAGAAAAACTGTGTTAATGACTGTCTCAGACTGTGCTGGCCTCAGTGGGGCCACCAGCCACGCGTGACTATGTGAATTTGAATTAAAATTAAATACAATGAAAGATGAAGTTCTTCAGTTGCAGTAGGGAAGTTTCAGATGCTCAAAACCCCATGTAGCTAGTACTGCCACATTGAACACTGCGAATCTACAACGTTTCCCTCATCGCAGAAACTCTTATTGGACAGCGCTGCTCTAGAACTGAATGGAGACTCAGTCAGATTAGTATTTCCAGGCCAGGCGCGGTGGCTCACACCTGTAATCCCAGCAATTTGGGAGGCCGAGGCTGGCGGATCACCTGAGGTCAGGAGTTCAAGACCAAAGTTGGAGACCAGCCTGGCCAACATGGCGAAACCCCGTCTCTGCTAAAAGTACAAAAATTAGCCGGCCGTGGTGGCATGTGCCTGTAGTCCCAGCTACTCGGGAGGGTGAGGCACAAGAATCATTTGAACCCAGGAGGCGGAGGTTGCAGTGAGCAGAGATGGCACCACTGCACTCCAGCCTGGGCGACAGAGCAAAACTCCATCTCAAAAATAAAAAATAAAAAAGACTAGGATTTCCCCCAGGACAAGCCTGTGCCTCCTCCATCAGACTGGGGCTTTCCGAGGGTAGGGCCTGTGTCTGCCCTCTGACCTCTGTGAGGTCAGACCTCACAGCTCTGAGGACAGTCTCTGCCCAGAGATTGCACTCCCTACAACTCTGGTCCCCATCCCACTCAGCTCCTCTCTGAGCTCAAGTGTCCTCACTGGAGAACTGAATCTGGTGCCCCATTCCCCATCCATGGGCTGGCCTCCCTGCCTGCCCGACAAATGCCTGCTTCCTTCTTCTGAAGCCCCAAGGGCTGGCTTTCTCAGTCGCCGTCAGAACACTGAGGTTATGCAGTGCATTTCAGGAATTGAATCCTTGGCGTTAGTTGTATTTGGCTCTGAGCCCCAGACATGGTGGGGAAGGGCCCCCAGAATGGCAGCTGTGCCCACCGTGGTCTCCCCACAGTGACTGGGGGGCTGGGCAGCTGGCAGCCCCGGCAGGAAAGGCAAGGGTAGAGGAGGGTGTTAGACCTGACCCCAGGTCTCTGCCCTTGGGGATGAGGCAGGCCACGATGAAGGCAGGACTCCCTTGCAATCCGTTCCTTCGCTGTGTGGCACAGCATCATAGTCAGAGACCACCTGGCACTGGCCAACAAAAAGCAAGGATAACTTCCCAACGGACAAGATAGCAGGATGGAAGCAAGTGGGTACAGGGCAGAGAGGCATTGCCAAGATGGATGACCCTCCAGACGCATGACCTCCCACACCCCCAGGCCACACCCACCAGCTTCCTGGCTATGAATGTGGCCCCATGATTAAATTACCCAGCATGCCTTTTGACACGCCAGGCCTTTGCATGTGCTCTCCCCTCTGCCTGCAGTGCCTTTCCCTTCACCTCCACTTAACATCTAAGGCTGTACTAGTTTCTCTTTTTGTTTTTGTTGAGGGGAGGAGGGGATTGTCCCTTGGGGGAGGAGTCTAGGCCTATTCATGTAATTAACACTTGAAGCGATTGGGAGGAAGGGATCTTTGTATTGGTGGAAGGGGTCAGGGCGGGGAGTAGTGTTTCAGTGCACCTCACATTACCTTTCTGGGACTCAGTTTCTCCCATCTCTGATGCAAGCATGAGGTCTCCCAAACTCTTCTAGCTTGACTCAGGCTGAGTGCGCTAAGCCCAGGGCTCAGGTCCTACCTTGCCACTGCATACCTAGCCTCTTCAGGTGCATGGCAAATACTCAATACTCAATAAATGCTTTGGGGGAGGGAGTGAATGAGTCAATGACAAAAAATAAAAGTGCTTCCAGGAATACCAGAGATGGAGAAGGAGAGGAAAGGGGAGAAAGAAATGAAGGCAAAAGAGAAAAAGGAGGAAGAGGAGTGCAGAGGAAGGAAGGTAGCCTCTGAGTGTCTGCTCTCTTTTCCATCTTTCTTTCTGCTTCCGCTTCTCCATGCTCCCCGCGGCTCCCCAGGGGCTGCTGAGGGGCAGCTTCAGAACCCTAGCTGGGAGATGCCCTGCTAGCATCCCCTCTGCTAGGTCAGAGATGGGCAGGAGCCACAGGATTGATGGGGACAGGGAGCTGGTTCCTGGGTATCTCAGTCCCAACAGCTAAGGAGGCTGAGCAGGGGCTTCCTGCAGCCTCCTTAACTTGGGCCCAGGGCTGAAGCAGATTCCTGGCCTGATAACCCCAACCAGGCCTGGGAAGTGAGCTGGCTCCAACCTTCTGGGCTCTCCAGGCCCAGGAAGCAAAAGGCCTTCACCCACCCCCAGTCTCCATGGTGGAAATTAGTGGGGATGATGGGATGGGGTCCATGGCCTTGACCAAGGTCATTCAGGTGAGGTCTCCTCTAGCCTAGGAGGATCATTCACACAACCCTGGGACATCCCAGAGAGAGCTTGTCAGTGGAAGTCACCTAATCCAAACCCTTCATGTCACAAATGGGGAAAGTGAGGCCTGAGGAGGGGAGGTGGCCTTCCCAGGGTCACTGACATTTAGGAGCAGAGTCAGGCCTGGAATCTAAGCTTCTTGATGGGCAGCTCCGGATGTATGCACTTTTTCTTTTTTTGAGACAGGGTCTTGCTCTGTTGCCCAGGATGAAGTATGGTGGTGTGATTGGCTTACTGTAACCTAGAACTCATGGGCTCGAGTGATTCTCCCACTTCAGTCTCTTGAGTATCTGGGACTACAGGCATGCACGTCCACACCAAGCTAATTTTCTTACTTTTTTCTGGAGGTGGAGTCTTGCTATGTTGTCCAGGCTGGTCTTGAACTCCTGGGCTCAAGACCTGGGCTCTAGCAATCCTCCTACCTCAGCCTCCCAACATGCTGGGATTACAGGCATGAGCCACCATACCTGGATGCCTTTTTCTTAAAGTCAGGATTATTGAGGTATAGTTAATATACAGTAAAAGTCTGCCCTTTTAATTGAGAATATAGCTCTATGGATTTTGTCAAACGTATCTCACCATGAAACCATCCCTTGAGTCTTATGTCATGGACATCCTTGCATGTCAGTGAAAATAAACAAAATGCCCAACCAGAGGGGACTGTTTTGTTGTTGTTGTTGTTGTTGTTTGTTTGTTTTTCCCTAAAGGGAAAGATTTTGCAAGAAAGTATTTAAGCAATACTCTAGGGTTGGGCATGGAGGTTGCGTCCCATCCTTCACATTGATAAACAATGCTAGGGTGAACATCCTTCTATCTTGTGCTTGGGAGGAGTCTGATCCTCAGTGCAGTGATGGCTCCTAGGTGGGCACGAGTGTGCCTGGTGGTCTCCTCCCAGACCTGATCACCCTTCCATCTCTCTAAGCCCCTGCCCTCTCCCTCCCTCTCCTCCCGCTGCAGGGAACCGGTTGGATGAGGGCTCGGATGTGGAGTCGGAACCTGACCTCCCACTGAAGCGCAAGCAGCGCCGCAGTCGGACCACATTCACGGCCGAGCAGCTGGAGGAGCTGGAGAAGGCCTTTGAGAGGACTCACTACCCGGACATCTACACCCGTGAGGAGCTGGCGCAGAGGACCAAGCTGACCGAGGCGCGTGTGCAGGTGAGGAGGCACCTGCGGTGTTGGTGCTGCAGGTATACTCCAGAGATTCAGAAGTTTGGGTTGGCCAAGGTCAGTGGGTTTAATAGGACCTCTCAGGGGGGTTTACAACAGGTTCAGGGGGTTGTGTAGACAAGTAATGCCACCAGTGCAGAGTTAGTAGGCAGCAAATGTTGATTGACTGAGAGCTGGACAGCCCAAAGAGGAGGGAAGAATGGAGGAAGAGATAGAGGGAAGGGGGAAGAAAAGGAAGAAGGGGGAAGGGAAAGAAGGATGAAAGAAGGAATGAAAGAAGGGAAGGAAGCCAGGTGCGGTGGCTCACACCTGTAATCCCAGCACTTTGGGAGGCTGAGGTGGGCGGATCACTTGAGGTCAGGAGTTCAAGACCTGCCTGGCCAACATGGCGAAACCCCATCTCTACTAAAAATACAAAAATTAGCTGGGCATGGTGACGGGCACCTGTAATCCCAGCTACTCAGGAGGCTGAGGCAGGAGAGCCACTTGAACCTGGGAGGCAGAGGTTGCAGTGAGCCAATATCACACCACTGTACTCCAGCTTGGGCGACAGAGCAAGACTCTGTCTCACAAAAAGAAAGAAAGAAGGGAGGGAGGGAGGGCATTAGTTCAGCCAGAAGAAGGGGTTTGGGGAGTATAAAAATCTCCAAATCTCTGATGAGCAGAGGAAGTGATCAGGAGGAAGATTTCCAAACAAGCCTAGCTTCCTCTGATGGGTGATGAGTGTCCCGTTACCGGAAGCATGCAAGTAGGATGGGCAGGCCAGTTCCTGGCAGGTTAGATGCATCAGGGCAGGATGGGCAGACCCCGAAGACCCTGAACATCCCCTCCATGGCCTCAGTGTGTGGGAAGGAAGAGGAGAGAAGAGCAAGAGCCTCTCGACAGCTCGAGGACGGCCCCGCCTGCTCTCTGTCGGTGGGTTGAGGGGCAAAGGCCTGCTGCAGGGGGCCTGGGGGCATTGCCTCACCTCCCCAGGCCAAACTCTCAGATTCCAGGAGGCCTACAGTTGTTCTCCAAGTGCAGGAGCCTCTCTGGGGGCCTGGCTGGAGAGGGCTGAGGCTAGAGGATTGCGGATGGAGGAGGAAGAGCCGGGACAAGTCGTGATGAACGGCTCCTGTGGGAATCCATTCCCCAGCTGTCTCCTCCATGGACGGGGAGGCGTTGAGGGAGGGGAAAGATCCCCATTACCAGAATCTAAGCAGTGCTCAGGGAGTCAGAGCAGCCTGCAGAGGCGCCACCCCAAACTGCTGACGGCAGGCATTTCCACCCAAGAGGAGCCAGCCTTTGGCCGGCACCCACTTAGCCAGTGGCGTTGCTGGGGCTGCTTCTCAAACGTGACCTAGTGGAAGCTCGGACCACCTTGTCAGGTCAGCATGGTCACCCCCTACAAGCCATGGGTGCAGAAACTGGAAGTTCAGAGAAGCAACATGCCCAGGGGCACAAGCTGGATGGGGGCTGAGCCAGGCCCAGCTGCTGGCAAAACCCACGTCATTTCCATCCAGGGAAAGGAACAAGCTGAGTCACAAGCTGAAATTTGAAAGCAACTGGGACAATCCTAGAAGCAAGGGACCTTTCAGCACTCCAGGACCCAGCAGACACCCCTGCACCCCCTTGTCCCCACTCCCAGATTAGGGGCCCTTTGCTTCCTTTGAGGGAGACCCCAAGGGGAAGGAGGCAGAAGGCAGCAGCCAGCTCATCTCATTCCCTCCCCTCCTGACCGAGGTGATATCCGAGCTGGCTCCAGGCCTCCCTCCCGCTCTGATCCTCCTGCAGCTGTTCTGGGCACATTCCTGGGCGCTTTCTCGTTCCCACGTCTGGCGGCCACGGTGGCTTCCCACCACCTTGAAGCCTGACTGCTCCTTGTAAAATTTCCTGGCTGTCAGAGCAGTGCTTTTATTGGCCCAGGGGACTCAGAAACAGGTGTCACTCAAGGTCCACGGAGGGAGGGGGTCTGGGAATGGAGAAGCAGCCAGAGTACAGGCAAAGCCATCCTGAGGGGGCGGGGCCTACCTCCTGCTTGTTGACTTCCTGTCATACTCTATGCTTCCCCAGTGCAGGGAGCTCCCTCTGGGTCAGGGCAGGGACTCCTCATTAGACCAGAATCTCTCCCAGGGCAGGGCTGGATCTCCCCACTTGGCCTGAGAGCTTTCTCAGAGAAGAAGGAACAAAAAATGTTGAGTTTTTAAAGAATAAACGGCCAGGCATAGTGGCTCACTCCTGTAATCCCAGCCCTTTGGGAGGCCGAGGCAGGTGGATCACCTGAGGTCAGGAGTTCGAGACCAGCCTGACCAACATGGAGAAACCCCATCTCTACTAAAAATACAAAATTAGCCCGGTGTGGTGGCGCATGCCTGTAATCCCAGCTACTCGGGAGACTAAGGCAGGAGAATCGCTTGAACCCGGGAGGCAGAGGTTGCAATGAGCCGAGATCATGCCATTGCACTCCAGCCTGGGCAACAAGAGCAAAACTCTGTCTCAGAAAATAAAAATAAAATAATAATAAATAAATAAATAAAATAAAATAAAATAAACATTTAGCCTGGAGAAGTAGAGACTTGAAGGACATAGCTGCTCTGAGAGTCCCCAAAGGGTAAGCCCAGGGCAGGGTCAAGAGAGGAGCATCTAAAGTCCAATACGAAGGTCTGCAGGAAAGAGCTCAAGACTGAGAGCTCAGGGTTCCTGCCTTTGGTCAGCTGTGCCACCTTCACCAGGTCAATTTCCTTTCCTGAGACTTCGTTTCCTATCTGCTCATAAGGGGATGGAACCCAACAATCACTAAGACCCTTGCATTTCTAAGATCCTTACTTATTGACAATCAGGGATGCTTTGCGAGGTGATGAGATTCCCATTACCAGAAGTGTTCAAACAAAAACGCAATGTCCAGTCAATCAGGGACCCTGAGGTCTTTGAGTTATGACCTCAAAGTCCCCTGAGTACTGCTTAGATTGTATGGCTTCATACATTTTAGGTCTTGGTCTTTGATTCTAAAGGTCTGTGGTTCTGGGATTTTGCAATCCTATAATATCTCATCTCAGTGGACCTGGGAGATGGGTGGGTTGGTGGATTGGCTCAGGGCGGGCTTGGAGCCGAATACCTAGATGTGGATTCCAGCTCTATCTCTTACCCTCTCCACCGTTCACCCATCTCTCACCTGCAAGATGATGATAATAATGTCTGCCGTGCTCTGAGGATTAAATGATTACATGTTAAAAAAAAAAAAAAAAAAAAAGAGGAAGTACTTGCACACAGAAGGGCCGTAAATGGGAGTTGTTCTTACTAAAACGCTGCCTGTTCTTGGCAGCTCCAATACTAGCCACCTTTGCAGCTCCAGGTACGTTCACCCAGCAGTCATTTATGGAGTCTTTGCTGTATGCCAGGCGCAGTTCTAGGCATTGGGGATTCACTGGGCAGAAAGCTTTGCCGACTTGAAGCTGGCATTCTCATAAACACGTGCGCAGGTAAACATGATGTCAGGCGGGGATCTGGTCACCAAAGAGTGGCCTGTTTTCCTCTCTGGCTCCCTCAAGCCCTGCTTCACTGCAGGGGACGGGAGCCTCTGCTTGAAGCCTGCTGGATGTTTCCAGTGCCTGTAACACGTCTGCCTCAGCCAGGAGAAAGCCAGAGCCACGTGAAGGGCAGCCAAGGGGGTGTCAGGCAGGAGAACCCATGCCTGGAGACCCATCACTCCTTTCTCTGGAGTGACGCATATATCTTCCTTAGAGGTGAACAGATCCATTTTTTCCAGGGTGCCACAACCCTGAGCCTGTGAATTTCTTCTAGAAACAGAGACTGCAGGGCTGATAGGTCCCAAGATCACCCCATGGCCTTTCCCACGGCTGCCTGTGATGACTTCCCCGTCCTTCAGATGATCAGCACCAGGAAACTAAGGCTGTGTGCAGTGCCTCTTTACTTTACGGTCCTTGGAACCCTGCTCTTTGCTTGGGGTTGGGGTGGGATGTTCTGAACAGAAATCCCATCGTGGAGACACTACAGGAGATTCACTAATTAACAACTTACACTGAATCTCTTAATAACTCTAGGTAGCATTCATGGTGCATTTCTTTTTTTTTCCCTTTTTTTATTATTATTATTTTTTATTTTGAGACAGAGTTTCACTCTGTCACCTAGGCTGGAGTGCAATGGCACAGTCTCGGCTCACTGCAACCTCTGCCTCCCGGTTTCAAACAATTCTCCTGCCTCAGCCTCCCAAGTAGCTGGGATTACAGGTGCCCGCCACCACTCCTGGCTAATTTTTTGTATTTTTAATAGAGACAGGGTTTTGCCATGTTGGCCAGGCTGGTCTCAAACTCCTGACCTCAGGTGATCCGCCTGCCTCAGCCTCCCAAAGTGCTGGGTTTACAGGCGTGAGCCACTGCACCCGGCCTTCACGGTGCATTTCTTATGTGCCAGGCATGATGGCTCACCAGCCTACATATGTTATCTTTATTAATTCTCACCATGACCCTGCGAGGTATGTGTGATCCTTCTCTCCATTTTGCAGATGAGAAAACTGAGATTTAGCTAAGGAAAGTAACTTCCTGAAGCACAGTTATACATATACACAGTGAGTACTATTCAGTCATAAAAAAGAATGAGATCCTGTCCTTTTCAACAGCATGGATGGAACTGGAGGTCATTATGTTCAGTGAAATAAGTCAGGCACAGAAAGACAAACTTCACATGTTCTCATTTATTTGTGAGAGCTAAAAATTAAGGCAATTGAACTTATGGAGATAGAGAGTAGAAGGATGGTTACCAGAGGCTGGGGCAGGTAATGGGAGGTAGGGGGAGAAGTGAGGATGGTTAATGTGTTCAAAAAAGGAATAAGGATGAAGAAGATGTATTTGTATTTGATAACACAATAGGGTGACTATAGTCAATAATAATTTCATTGTACCTTTAAAAATAACGGGTATAATCAGACCATTTGTAACACAAAGGATAAATGCTTGAGGTGACGGATACCCCATTTACCCCTGATGTGATTATTATGTTGTATGCCTATATCAAAGAACCCCTCTATCCTATAAATATGCATGCCTACTATGTAGCCACAAAAACTAAAAATTAAAAAAAAGATACAGTTCAAAGTGACTGTGCTGGACCCAAGTCTATCTGCTCAGGTTCGTTTCCTCTGTGCTACATAAAGAGAAGGGCCAGATGGAATATTAGACTTAGTACCCAGATGGCATCCACTCTACCCTACTCCCAGTGCAGAGTATTGAGAGAAGGATCAGAAATGAAGAATAAAACCCAGCCCCTGCTTTCAAAGAACTCAGTCCTGAGCAGAGATTCTGGGTAGGGTGCTGGGGCTGTCACTGTCCCTCTTAGAGCATTTGTTTCCCCCTCTGTAAACAGGCAGCTCACACGAGACGCTGGCAGAGATCCTTCCAGCTCAGCCATCCCAGAGGGTCTCCAGCAGAATGATACTTACCTGTGGCTGACGCTGTTCTAAGCATGTTGCCTGTGCTAACTCATTTGAGGTCCAGAACCACCTAGGAGGTGGCTGTTATTAGCCCCATTTTGTGAAGAAACTGAGGCACAGAGGGACAACAAAAATTTTCCCATCTTAGGAGTTAGAGGCAGAAGTCCATCCCAGGCAGTTGACTCCAGAATCCCTGCTCTCACCCATCCTGTTACACTTCGTGAGAAGGGAGTTGTCTACTAGGAGGGATGTATATCTAGGGACATAGGACAGTGAAGGAAGACGAGATGACAGAATTGGCAACAAAGGCATGCCCTGTCCTCCAGGAAGTCCTCCTGGATTCTGAGAGGCAAAGTTGGAAGCCCCTCCTCTGAACTCCTTATCCAACCTTGCATGTCACCCCATCTGAGTTTACTGCACTGAAAAGCAGCTGCTCTTTGACTCGTGCCCAGGCAAAGGGCAGCTTGAGGGCTCAGACTGGGTCCTGTCCATCTCTCTAGCCTGTCTTGCTTGGCACAGACAGGAGTCCCAGTAAAAGTTTGAGATGGGAAGATGGGAAGTAAAGAAGGAAGGAAAGAGTAGGAAAAGAAAGGGAAGGGATGAGAAGGGAAGGGAAGGAGGAAGAATGCATCCATCCAACTTTATTCAGAATTTTTTTGAGGAAAAGACAAGCGGCACCTAAAGACCAGCTGCTACATAACAAACTAGAGTGGCGCATCCCAAACGCCCGTCATTATCCCACCCACCCAAGATGTTCGCCACGTTCACATATTATCTATATTGTTATTTACTTTTCAACGAAATCAATGTGTTTTAAAATAAAAATGCACAACACTCCCATGAAGGGAAGACGATTGTTAAAACACACACATACACACACACACACACACACACACACACACACACACAAAACACACAAAGGAAAACAAAACAATGTGATTAAAGCCTTTCAGGAAAATGTCACCTGCAAACGCCTGCTCTCCCTGTGTTCAGAAGGGAGATTAGCACAGATTAGAAAGGCGCTGAGGATGCATTAGCACCAAACTGAGACCCCTCTTCCCCGCTTCTCCATGCCCAGGAGGCCTGGGACAGAAGTGGAAGGAATAACTTTCCCATCCTCATGTCCAGGTTATTGAATTCTGTTTCTCTAACAGGGAGCCGTGGCAGGAGGCCCCCTCTTTGGGAAACACTGAATTAGTACAAAGACCTCCCCACACCCTTCCCGCAGAGCCTGGGAGCTCGGAGGCAAGGCCCATTCCTTACAGGGTTCCCTCTCCCGCATCCCTCCCACCCCAGGGTGCCCTGGGGAAGCCCTCAGCACCCTGCGGAAGTGGGGAGAAGCCAGGGCTGTGAATCCTTTGGGAGCCAGTCGTTTTCCTTTCAGGCTTGGCTGCCTCCTCTCCTTTCTCTGTGAAATCTGGACAGATCAGAGCTGGCAGCTCTTGTTTATCCAGCCTGCGAAGCTGAACGCTGCTTTTCCCACCTGGGAGGGATGACTCTAGGGGCACATAAGCGCCCTCCACCCAGCTGCACTCCCCTCCCCTCCCCCATCTCGTCAGAGATGGTACAGAGATTTGGGGGTCCTAGGTGATCAGGTGCCAGGGGAGTCAATCCTGCTTCCCCTTGTTCATTCATTCATTCATTCACTCCTTCATTCATTCGACAAGTATTCCTTGAACACTTACTGAGCTCCAGGCATTGGGCAAGGAATGCATGGCCTCTGCCCCATGGAGCTTGGGCCCAAGGGGGACATTAGGAGCAGCACAGCCAAGAAACGGGCACACAGAATCATTGCTCCTGTGGGGAAGCACACAGGCAGGAGGCCCCCTGAGAGAAGGCAGAGAACCTACCTGAACCCACCTTAGATGCGGCGATTAAGGCGTTGGAGTAGGAAGAAGCATTTCAGCTGAGCTCTGAAGGCCAAAGAGCCAGCTGCAGGAAGAGTGTTCGGGTGAGAGGGAACAGCATGTGCAAAACTCAGGGTGGAAAAGAACCCCCTCAAAGCAGCCCCAGTGTGCACCCTCATTCTCCTCTTTCTCTGACCTGTCCCAGGAAACTTGCAAATCCAGATAACTGAGCTCTAGAAAGCCAGACTGATTCTAAGTTTGAATCGCAGCTCCAACACAGATCAGCTAGGTGGACTTGGGCAAGCAACTTGACCTCTGTGGGCCTTGGTTTCCCCTTCTGTAAAATGGGGATAGGAGAATACGTCTCATGGGTCTGTGTATGGATTGACACGGGAAGCACCAGCACAGGAAAGGGAGACAAAGATGTTAGGTTATTATCCCACTAATGTTTGATAAATCCGTGTGTGTGTGTGTGTGTGTGTGTGTGTGTGTGTGTGTGTGTGTGTGTGTTTCCTATTTCAAGGAGGCCCAGGGTATGTAAGCAAAGTAGGGCCTCAGTCTCCAGACAAAGAACCTGGTTTGCACATCTGGGTCTGAAGTGCAGGTCTCATTCAGGTGGGTTGCAGATGTGTGGCTCCCTCCTGGGGGGCTTCCTGGAGGAGGTGGTCAAGCAGGGCCCCAGCATCCCTCCAGGAAGGAGCAGCTGTAGAGGAAAGAGTACTGGCCTGAGAGCCACACAGGACTGTCTGGGCCACTGACTCAACCTGGCCCATGGACAAGTCACCCACTTTCTCTGGGTCTCAGTTTCCTCATCTGTAAAATGGAGATAATATAGAACCCCCTCACTGGTGGTTGTGAGGGCAGAATGGGGTCATACCTAGGAAAACACTTTGCAAACCATCCCATGCTGCACAACGCTGGAGATTTCCCTCCCTGCAGGAGGATGCTGGCTGGATCAGAGGATGATGGCTTGGGCAACTGGGTCTAGATGTGTTGCAGCTCTCTGCCAGGAACCTGGCCGAGGGGTCTCCATTCTCTGCTCTCCATCCTCCAGGTCTGGTTCAGTAACCGCCGCGCCCGTTGGCGTAAGCAGGCAGGAGCCAACCAGCTGGCGGCATTCAACCACCTTCTCCCAGGAGGCTTCCCGCCCACTGGCATGCCCACGCTGCCCCCCTACCAGCTGCCGGACTCCACCTACCCCACCACCACCATCTCCCAAGGTGAGCATCCCAGCCCCATCCGGCCATCGCAGTGGTACCCCTTCCCTTCTTTCTTTACTTTCACTTACAAAGACTCTTTTTTAATGACCATTTCTTACTTTCATGTAAGCAAGCTATTAAGAGAAAAAAGATGCAATCCTGCCCTTGAAATTCTTGGCCCTAACACAGAGCAGCCAGGTGGCGTCCCCAAGGCAGCCCCTGTGCACCTGTTTAGAACTGAGCTTCTCAAATGGTACCATGGATCTCCCAGGGATGTTACTAAAATGCTGGTCTGGGTGGGGCCCGAGATTCCGCACTTCTAAAAATCCCCCTGGGGATGCCCAGGCTGGTGAGGCATGGACCAGGCTTTGAGCAGCAAGGATTTGGAGCACAGGACACTGGGCTGACCTGCTTTGGAAGGAAAGGGCCAGATTCTCCAGGGACTTTGGGACCATGCATAGTCACAGCCTTTGAGTTTTTAAAATGAGAGTGACATGAGTACATGTGTGCATCTGAGTGCATGGATGAGTGTGTGTGAGTGCATGTGTGTAGGAGTGTGTGCGTGTGTGTGCATGAGTGTGTGCATGTGAGTGCGTATGAGTGTGTACATGTGACTGCGTGCATGAGTGTGTGCGTGTGCGTGCCTGAGTGTGTGCATGAGTGTGTGCAAGGGTGTGAATGAGTGTGTACATGTGCGTGCATGAGTGTGTGCATGAGTGTGTGTGCATGTGCATGCATGAGTGTGTGCATGAGTGAGTGCGTGCGTGCGCATGAGTGTGTGCGTGTGAGTGCGTGCATGAGTGTGTGTGCGTGTGCGTACCTGAGTGTGTGCATGAGTGCGTGCATGAGTGTGTGTGTGCGCATACATGAGTGTGGGTGTGTGTGCATGAGTGTGTGCGTTTGAGAGTGTGTGCATGAGTGCATGAGTGTGTGCACGTACGTGTGTACCTGTTGGGAGGATGTTGGAATCATATTGGAATCTTTTTTTTTTTTTTAGATTATGTTGGTCTCCAACCTATTACCAAAAAAAACCAATTTACAAAGGGGCTTATATAATTCGCTGGGACCTTATTTTCTTGCCTCTCTCTCGAACGATCCATTTTCAGAGATGGAATAAAGGTCAGGGTCTCTTTTGAGGACCGGAGAAAGCTCCCTCCGAGGGATTCCCCCCACTCTGGGGTGAACAGCCCTAGGCCTGGCTGGGCTGAGCGGGGTCAGAACCCTGAGGTCTGCCTGGGAAGGAGGCCTCACTTGGGCCCAGTTCTCCCAGTGGCTTGAAGTATAAGATTCCCTTCTAGGCTTGAAAAGGAGTAGGCAGAGGGAAGAAGGTGAGTGGGTGGGAGAGGCTAAGGTATCAGAGGAGCCTTGGGAGAGGAAAGGAAAGGCTGGGTCCCAGGAGAGAAGGTGAGCCTTGTAGGGGAAGAAAAGTTCCCTCCCCCCAACTCACCGGACCTTGCTCATTCTGTCACCCCCCATGCCCTGTCCCAGCACACACTAGGAATACCACTATTTGATATTGGCCTCATGGGCTGGGCGCAGTGGCTCAGAACTGCAGTCCCAGCACTTTGGGAGGCCGAGGTGGGCAGATCTCTTGAAGCCAGGAGTTGGAGACCAGCCTGGCCAACATGTGAAACTCCGTCTCTACTAAAAACACACACACACACACACAAAAAAAAAATTAGCTGGGCATAGTGGCATACATCTGTAATCCCAGCTACTCGGGAGGCTTAGGCAGGAGAATCGCTTGAACCCAGGAGGCAGAGGTTGCAGTGAGCCCGGATCACACCACTACCCTCCAGCCTGGATGACAAAGCAAGACTCCATCTCCAAAAAAAAAAAAAAAAAAAATTAAATTAAAAAAAAGATAGCTACCTCATAAAGCCTCCTTTTAAATGACTGGCAGGCTGGAGTTCTGGAGGCCAAGAAGAGAGTCAAAGAGCCCCCGCCACCACCACTGTGACTTGGTAAGATAAATTGAACCAGTGCTGAGGGTCCCAGTCCCGGCAAAGCTGCGCAGAGGGGCTCAGAGAGAGCCGAATAATATCCTAGCAGCAAAGAACAGAGATGGCTCCGAATTTAGGCCATTCAAATCCTGGTCCCATCACTCACTAGCGTGGTCATCTTGTGTGAGTGCCCCAAGCCCACCAAGCCTTGGTTTCTTCATCTGTAAAATGGGATTTATAGTCTTGCTTCACACCCTTAGGCAGCATTTGTAATAGCACCTGGCAAGTGGTTGATGCTCACAAAACAAAACAGACCGGGTGGATTAACAGAGTCCCCATCAAGGTTTGGCTTTCAGCCCAGCTGACATTTATTGAGTACCTACTGTGTGCCAAGCACCGAGCAACAGGGGCTGGTGTGCATCTATTTAGGGGTTGTCTGGAATGTTGGGTTGTCAGTCAAGACCTGGCCAGTGCCCAGTGCCCTGCCCAGGAGCTAGCTTGTCTCATCCCAGGTAGCATGAGAGGGTGGTCCCTTCCCTCCAAGGAATAGAGACTGGGAGGAGGAGGCTCATGGCTTGCCTTCTGCTCTCGGAGGCCCAGGGTCCAGGATGAGGTCACTTGCTTAGGACCTCTCTTGGGTCTCTCTACAGATGGGGGCAGCACTGTGCACCGGCCCCAGCCCCTGCCACCGTCCACCATGCACCAGGGCGGGCTGGCTGCAGCCGCTGCAGCCGCGGACACTAGCTCTGCCTACGGAGCCCGCCACAGCTTCTCCAGCTACTCCGACAGCTTCATGAATCCGGCGGCGCCCTCCAACCACATGAACCCGGTCAGCAACGGCCTGTCTCCTCAGGTAGGTGGCCTCAGCCCAGCACCCAGGGTCCCACCGCCACTAAAAAGTCAGACATTTGCAGACAGCACGTGGGTGGAAGCCTTGCGCTCTTTCCTGTAGGAGGCTGACTGGTCGGGGTTTTTGTTCTAGAACCAGGAATCCTCCCTGGATTCTGTCCTGTGCTCTTGGCTTTTCACCAGGACTGACCAATTCCTGAAAGGCAGGACCACGTCCTGTTGGTGGAGAGAATTGTGGATGGGGTTCTGGGCCGGTAACTCTACCCTGATTGGTCATTGGAATTCTGTTTGCTCCTGTGTGATTGGCTAAGTCACTCATTGCCTCGGGGTGCTGGTAGAAGTCACAGGACCTGCTTTGGATGAAGTCAGAGAGATAATGTGGGCGTTGATGGTGGTTATAGGTGAGTTTGGGGAACAGGACTTGATGATGCCAGAAGTCCCAATGAACTTGAGGAACTGATGGGCCTATCCGTGGGGGAAGGGATGAAGTGTCCCCTGCCACATGTCTGTGGTGAGAATCCGCTGCATGTGATGCAAACTGATCTGAAGAGCCATAGTGTGGCCATAGTGTGGCTCTTCAGATCAGGGAAGGCTATGGCGTGGGTCTAAATCCCAGCTCTACTGCTCAGGAGGCTCTGAGGCAAGTCAGCATCTGTGAGCCTTAGTTTAACCCCCATTAAACACAGCCTGTAACTACCCTCTCAACAAGGGGTGCTTGCCGCATTCAGTATGCTAACAGGTCAGAGCACCTAGCCTAGAGCCTGGCACGAAATCAGTGCCAAGTAAATGTTAGTTCTCTGGCCCTCCCAGTGCCAGGACAATGTGATTAATATGGGAAATCCATTACCTAGAAGGAAAATAAAAAGAAATTCAAAGAAGGCCAGCAAGCTACATCCTGCAGGCCATGTCCGTCCAGCTCCCTGTTTTTTGTAAATAAAGTTTTATTGGAATACAGCCATGTCCATTTATTTATGGTGGCTTTTGTGCCACCACAGCAGAATTGAGTAGTTTTAAAGAGATCATATAAGGCCAAGGGTGGTGGCTAACACCTGTAATGCCAACACTTTGGGAAGCCAAGGCAGGTGGATCACCTGAGGTCAGGAATTCGAGACCAGCCTGGCCAACATAGTGAAACTCTGTCTCTACAAAAATACAAAAATTAGCCAGGCATGATGGCAGGTGCCTGTAATTTTAGCTACTCAGAAGGCTGAGGCGGGAGAATTGCTTGAACCCGGGAGGCAGAGGTTGCAGTGAGCCAAGATTGCACCATTGCACTCCAGTCTGGGCAACAGAGTGAAACTGTGTCTCAAATAAATAAATAAATAAATAAATAAATAAATAAATAAAAAGAGAGCTCATGTGGCCCACAAAGTCTGAAATGTTTACTGTCAGGCCCTTACAGTAAATTAAAAAAAAAAAAAAAACCTTGGTCTGAAACATTCCCAAGAATGTTAATTTTCTGCTTGTCTGGATTCATTTCTGTTTGCCTCCATTAATTTGTGTAGTTGAGGGTTAATTGCATTTCAGCTCCATCGTTGATTTATGGGGAAATCCTTGAGTAAGTCCCTTCCCCTTTCTATGCCTCAATTTTCTCATCCATGAAATGGAGATAATCCCAGTATTTGCCTCCCAAGGTTGCTGAGGATTGAATGAGATGATCTGTGGAAGGCACTCAGTTCAGGTCCGGCACAGCGTGAGTGCCCAGTACCTGTAGGCAGCTGCCTGCAGAGCTCCTAATGGTGATGCATCAAGCCCTCTCAGGGTCCACAGTATGAAGGGTGATGCCACTTTCTTGGCTGACCTTGTCCTCACCAGGCCACCCCACTCTCTTGCTGGGATCCCAGGTGAACCAAACCCTGCACGTGGAATACAGCCTGTCAGCCAGAATGTCTTCCCTGGGGACCCCAGTTGGCCTCTTTGGGGTTCAAGCTCATGGCCTCCATTTCATTAGTGCTAACCTTCTAGAGCCCTTGAGTAAGTTCCAGAGCCCTTGAGATGAGTCACAACAGGATCCCTGAGCTGGCTGGGGAAGGACACTGCAGAGATCCAAGGTGTCCACACCCAAGAATGGGGTCCAGGAGCAGCTTGGTGGTACAAAACAAATTTGGAGGAGTGTCCTTAGAAAGCTGAAGAGGGTCTTTGGGGTTCTGTGCACGGCTGTCTTGCTTTGGAGATAGAGGGCCCCGGTACACATTGGCCTGGCCAGGGTTGAGAATCTGGGGCACCTGACTCCGTGACCACCGCTTTTCCCGGCCCTCCTTGTCTCACTGTGGGCTGAGGTTTATCCCCAACACAGGACTGTCACAGGACAAAAGAGAGACTTAGCAAATAAGGGGCCCCAGGCCTCCAGAGTGTGGGTCAGGGATGGGAAACTGACCCATTGGTGTGACCAGTGGATCAAGGGGGAGCATCTCCCCCATGGCTAGGAGGCTTCAGAGTTGGATGAGGTGTTTTTCACCCTTTCCTGGAAGTTCCTAAGTTGGACCCCCAGCCCTCCACCCAGCCCAGAATTTCACTGAAGCTAAAGGCGAGAGACCCTCAGGAGGCCTCCGGCCCATTCCTCAGGGCCGGGAGACTGACATGATGAATTGAAGAAGCTCAGAGGCTCCCATCAAAGGTGTGAAGACAGATGGAGGGTCTGACAGGGGCAGAAGGGACCAGGAGGTGAACAGCTGCTGGAGGAGGCCGGGTGCAGGGGCAGCAGGGCAGGCCGTGTGTGCTTCTGTGCATGGAAACTGCAGAGGTTAAGCTGGGTGCACTTCCTGAAGGATGGGTGCAGCGAGCGGGGTGGAGTTTCTGGGTCTTGTACAAAAGCTCCCGGGCTTGCTAGGCTCCGACTCCCACTGCCCTCCCGCCTCAGTCTGGGCAGGTGGACTCGACACCATCAGCACATCGCTGTGGTCCTGGGGCCAGGAATCCTCTGTGCATAAGGATCTACAGGGAGACGCCCTGTAAGGACAGATCTGCCTCCCGCATCCTCTCTTCCCAACAGGACTGGCTTCTCTATAGCTCACCTGGGCAGGAGGGACAGGATAGGCTTCCCCTCTGGGCTGTGGGGTTGGCACACTGTCCCTTCCTTTCCCCAGGACGACAGGTCTCTGACACATTGCCCAGATATCTGTGGACCTCAAAACTGGAAGGATTTTTTTTCTTTTCTTTTCTCTCTCTCTCTCTTTTTTTTTTTTTTTTTTTTTAACAGAGTCTTACTGTGTTGCCCAGGCTGGAGTGCAGTGGCACAATATTGGCTCACTGCAACCTCCGCCTCCTGGGTTCAAGCAATTCTCCTGTCTTAGCCTCCTGAGTAGCTGGGATTACAGATGCCCGCCGCCACGTCTGACTAATTTTTGTATATTTATATATTTATTTTGTATATTTAGTAGAGACGGGGTTTTGCCATGTTGGCCAGGCTGGTCTTGAACTCAGGTGATCCGCCCACCTTGGCCTCCCAAAGTGCTGGTATTACAGGCGTAAGCCACTGCGCCCGGCCGGAATTTTTGTTCTTACAGAAGCCAAAAGGGCTTACACAGGAGGATGAAGTTGTGGCTCTACCGAGCACCTGGCGGGGAGACTCGGGATAAGCTAGCTGTGCATCACACTGGCCAGCTTGCTACTACTGTGAGGAAGATGTGCCTCCTCCAGTGGCTTGACCCAAGTCCCTTGTCTCAAACCCAGCCTGGGAAGTGGGGACCACGGAACATCAGGGACTCCATGCAGAATCTCAAGGAAAGGCCATTTACTCATCTCATCTCTGCACGTGCCCCCTGGCTTGGAAGGGGGTCACTAACATAATGAATATTTATAGAGTACCTACTATGTGGCAGGCACTGTTCTAGGCACTTGGGATAAATCAGTGAACATGAGAGGAAGACCCTTATATTGTCCCAGTGGAGGTGACAGTACAACAGGGTCAGACAGACAAAAAATATAAGTTTAAAAGGCATGCAGTATATTTAATACCAGTGTTGACAAGGACAGCTGAAGTTTCTGGAGTCCTTCTAACCTTCAGATCCTACTCTCGGTGTTTTACACATATTAATCCACTTAAAGGGTAGAGCCAGGATTCAAACCCATGTCTTTAGAGCCTGAAATCTTTTTCTTTTGTTTCCTTTTCTTTTTCTTTTCTTTTCTTTTTTTTTTTTTTTTTTTTTTTGAGATAGGGTTTCACTCTGTCACCCAGGCTGGAGTGCAGTGGCGTGATCTTGGCTCATTGCAACCTCTGCTTCCTCCCATGTTCAAGCAATTTTCCTGCCTCGGTCTCCAGAGTAGCTGGGACTACAGGCATGCGCCACCATGCCCAGCTAATTTTTTTGTATTTTTAGTAGAGATGGGATCTCACCATGTTGGCCAGGCTGATCTTGAACTCCTGACCTCAAGTGATCCACCCACCTCAGCCTCCCAAAGTGTTAGGATTACAGGTGTGAGCCACTGCGCCAGACCTAGAGCTTGAATCTTAGTTACTTGTTCTGTCTTCCTGCCTCTCAGAAATGCCCACACTTGTACTCTTTTAGAGATTGGCTGGTGCAAGAAGAAACCATCTAGGGAAGCCACCCCCATCTAGGGAAGCCATCCCTTTCAGCTTGGTGGAGGAAAGAGCTCATTCGACTCACGTGGTGGATGAGAAAACTCAGGCCAATGACCTCAGGTTCGGGACCAATGGGCAGAGCTGAGTTATATGGGCAAATGCCTTTCAAGAAGTTTAAATACCCTTGAGGCTTGGTTCCCTCATCGTCTCCCCTACCCGCCCAAGCCCTGGCCTAAAAGGATTAGGGATTAGGCACTCAGCACATGGATGTCCCTGGCTTTGTGCTCTGGGTCCTTCTGAAGAGATGTAGGGAAAGGAATCCTGCTTGTGAGACCTCATTCCTGATGAGGTTCATCTGGGGTTAGGATCATAGACCACCCGCAACCCCCAGCCTATTCTCTCCCCTTCACTCCGGGCTGAGGGCCAGTTACTTAGACAATGACTGTTAGAAAACCACTTAGAGGTGGGGCGCCGTGGCTCACGCCTGTAATCCCAGCACTTCGGGAGGCCGAGGTGGGAGGATCACATGAGGTCAGGAGATCAAGACCAGCCTGAGCAACAGAGCGAAACCAAGTCGCTGCAAAAAAAAATTTTTTTAATTAGCCAGATACAGTGGGGCGAGCCTGTGGTCCCAGCTACTAGGGAGGCTGCAGTGGGAGGATCGATTGACCCTGGGAGGTTGAGGCTGCAGTGAGCTGTGATTGTGCCACTGGGCGCCAGCGTGAGACCCTGTCTCAAAATTAATTAATTAATTAAAAACATAAAACAACTTAGGACGAAAGGAACCTTTTGTAATGTGACTGACTTTGAATAATGTGCCACCTGCAGATTGATCCCTTCATACCAGCCCCTGTCTAGGAATCCCAAGCAGGCCAGGCGCTTAGGGGCAGTGGCCACAGGTAGAAAGGAGAACACAAGGCAGGCCCTTCAGGGGTCTCCAGTCTGGTGGGGAAGACACAGCCCCTGTCCTCAGGAGTTCATAGTCTGATGGAAGAGACAGAACCCTCATCCTTAGATGTCCCAGTCTGATGGGGAAGACACAGCCCCTGTCCTCAGGAGTTCATAGTCTGATGGAAGAGACAGAACCCTCATCCTTAGATGCCCCAGTCTGATGGGGAAGACACAGCCCCTGTCCTCAGGAGTTCATAGTCTGATGGAAGAGACAGAACCCTCATCCTTAGATGTCCCAGTCTGATGGTGGAAGCACAGCTCCAAGAGACAGGTGGGGCAGACAGGCATCAGAAAGTCATTCAGAGCTGCGGTTCTTGGCAGGCTGAGATCCCAAGCAAAGAACCAGGAGAAAAGTTCTGCCAGTTTCGAGGGTCCTTTGGGTTGAAGGCTGCAGGCAGGGTGCCTTGGGCTGGAGGCTTCCTCAGGGCCCACGTGGTATGTGCCAGGTGGGGCTGGGACGTGTGGTTAGCTGGAACTTCCTCATGTCCCAACCTTTTTAAGATGTCAACTATATCAGAGTAGGAAGTGGAAACTGAGGCCCAGAGAGGGCCCCGTCTCCCCCAGATTTTGTGAAACTCACACCGTTGGGTTGACGGCACCCTTGGCTGAGGTCTGGAGGGCACCTGCCATGGCCTCATGGAAGGGGCATCAGTCTCGCCAGCACCGCTCCTGGTGCTCTTTCGTAATGTCCCACGCTCATCGTCTCCTTTGTTCCTTTCTGGAGCTTAAAATGAAGGAACCCATAAAGGGATTTACATATTTACAATTCCTCCACATGCCGGCCTAATGAAGAATATTCTCTAAACATGCAGTTAACCACACGACCACAAAGACAACCAATCAGCCCCTCTGTCCTTTCCTGCTTCTCAATACCCTTCTCTCCCGTCCAGCCTGTGCCTTTAGTAATCACGGCAACAGCAATGGCAGAGATCATGCTTACAGCAGGCCAGGTCTCAATGGGCCTGAATGCTGACCCCACTTGCCCTCCTTGACTCTTGGCTGTTACCTTGTGATCCTCGTTTTACAGATGAGGAAACCTTCCTTGTCCGGGGTCCCCATCCATCCAATCACCTAATGCACATTTACGGAGCCTCTCCCAAGTGCCAGGTTGTGTGCTAGGATCTGGCAAGTGGCAGAGTTAGGATTCCAACAGTGGCTCCAGAACCCACTATACTACTGTGTTGTATCTGCCTGGTGAGGTTGGTCTGCCGGTTCATCCAGGGAAGCTGAGGTCCCAGGTCCCAGGGGCAATTAATGGCAGAGCCAGGTTCAGAGTCACTGTCCCCAAACGCCAAGCTTCCTCTTTCCTCCTGAGACCCACAGAAATCAAGCTCAAGGCTTTACCTTTATTTATTGTGGATGGGGTCTCCTGGGTGCGTTTTAACAGCACATGCCCAGTACTGCCCTCCTGGCATTGTCTGAGGTCTCTGGGCCGCCAGTTCAGCAAGAAAAGACATTCCATCAATGGCACACTTACTGGACGCCAGATCCCGTGTGAGCACTTTGCCTATTTGAAGTCATTCCAGCCCCATGGCACCCCTACTCTTGGGGAAATAGGCTCAGAGAGGTCAAGTCACTTGCTGAAGGCCACAGAGCAAGTGAGTGATGGAGATGGGATTCTAATTCTGGTCTGCCGGACCCAGGAACCTCACCACCACTTGACTCTCAGCAAGACACGACCAAGATAGTCCACTTGCCCTAGGGAACTGGGCAGTGCCACTCACACAGTGGGCACTGGAGATTCCCTACCCCTCTCTCCTATCACTTCCTCTTCATGCCCCCGCCCCTTTATTGGCAACACTGCGTTTATAATAGGCATTTAAAATGAGTCTTGCTGGACCAGGGACGAGGAAGGAGGAGGGAGCGAGAGATTTGTAGGCAGGAAGATGGGGAGGGGGATTGTGGGGTGTTAAATAGCCCAGAATTTTAAAAAAACTGATGCAAATCACTGGTAGAAGAGGAAATTATGTGCAATTACGTCCTGATATTGGAAGGTTTTGCCTGGCCCAGGCAACAAGATCTCATTAACAAGCAGAAAATAAGATTGAAATGGTGTGTAAAAGAGCTGAAAAATGAATTTGAATGCTGCGTTTGTCCACAATTACCCCCTCCTTCACACATATTTTATTGCAATTTTTTTATTATTCTTAATCTCTCCATTCCTCAAAGCAGATTGGGGACATCCTGGCATTACCGGGGCGTCAGGAGGAGGTGTGGAGGATTGCCTGCCCCCCTGAAAGCAGACCCTTCTCTCGCACATTTTCCAAGGTTGGGTTTTGGAGGGATCAGAATTCATTTCTCCGGCTTAGCGGGTTGTAGGAACATGGGGCTTTAACCCCGGCTGCGCGCTCCTCTGCGCCCCGCCCAGCCCTTCCTTCTCCTCCCTTCCTGGGCGATTCTCCTGCTGTCCGCTTACTCCCTTTGCCTTCTCGGGGTCTCTTTCAGGCCTCTGCTTTCTCAGGAGGCCTCTCCTTCAGGCCCCATGGGTAGAAGGAAGCCTGGAGCGGGAGAAACTGCACGGCCTGTGCCAACAAGCAGCCCTGAGTTGGAGCTCTGTTTCTACCATTTACTAAATTGCTGTGTGACCCTGGCACCGCTTGCTTAACCTCTCTGGGCTTCCTTTTTCTCATCAGAAAACAGGGGTGATCATTGCTACCTCTCAGGGGTTGCTGTGAGAACTAAGGGAAAATTCAAATTAGGTGCCTGGCACAAGTAGGCGCTCACTAAATGTGCACTCGTCACACACCCCTCACCTGTGCCCTGGCCTCTACCTCTGCCTCACTGCCATCCCTTCTGTTACCTTCCCTCTGTTCCCTTCTTTTACTTCCCTGCTCTCCTTGAGCCCCTTCAGTTAGCTGGACAATGCTTGAGTCGATTTCCTATCCAGGGCAATGTAAGGTGTTCTGCCGACCTAAGTCTGGGGAGGAGAAGGTGCCAGGTGCAGGGGGTTCCCTCTCTGCAGAAAGCAGGGGAAAGGCTGTTGGAGTTGATGGAGGAGTGCTTGACTCAAGTTAGAAGAACATGGGCTCTGAGTGGTTTTTCCCAGGATTAGGGGAAAGCTAACTGAGTCATCCTCCCACCCTCCAACACACATCCTCACACCCCTCTTTCTCCTCTTCATGACCAGTGGTGATGGTATGGAGTCAGGGGTCAGTTTGTGGAGTGGGCCAGGAGTCTGTGGCTGGATTTTCTTGGACCTGAAGCCGAATGACATTTTTCAGTGTCTGCCCTCCCCAACTGGCCTTCTGTACCCAGCAAGAGCCCAGCTCCCAGAGACTGCCCCTCCGCCCCCATCCAAACCACATCCACCAGCCTCTGGTCACAGCATCAGGCTAACAGTTAGGCTGCCCGTCCACTCTGCTCATCAGGCAGCCCCCAACCCCCTAGGGCTTTTTCCCCCGGCTCTTTTGGCAAGGCCAGCCCCAGGGTAGGGATGAACTGCAAGGCTCAGGTAAGCAGCCACGGCGAAGGTGTGAACTGATGGTCAGTGTGAATTGGTGGTCAGTGTGAACTGACAGTCGCTTTAGTCCCTGGCCCTGGGCATCCTCAGCCCTTCCAGAACCTGGGGAGACAGACCCAGCCAAGACCCTGCTCTCACATCCAGCTCTGTCTTTGTCCACAGTTAACCCACCTCAGTGGGAAAAGCTGAGTTATTTCCCCCCTGGCAGCTCCTCACCAAACAAAACCACCTGCTCACATCCATCAGAGGCCTCAGCTCCAGCCCACAAGGGAGCGGCCTGGGCAGAGCCTCTTCTCCTGTGAAAATAGACTCGTGTTTATGTCTCTGCCTTTCCCACCCCTTTTTCCTGGGTGGAGGGGAATGAGAAGGCAGGGGAGAAGGAGGAAACCTCTCCCGGAAAGAAAGGCCAAACGGGAATCAGGAACTTTCCCAACTGCTGCTGAGGGGAGTGGAGCATGCCTATGAGGAGGCTCTGCTAGGAACTGGGAGGCCTGGCATATTGCCTGGCTTTCGGGGTGACATTAGAGCCTTTGGATCATTGAGGGAGAAGTGGGAGAGCAACCCTGACCTTGCCTCCTTTCTTAGAGAACTGGGTGGGATTCTGGGAAGATACCAGGTCTTCAGCCCACCTATCTGAGTCTGAACAAGAGGTGGGTGGAGGGTAGACTTCAAGGGCCACTCTGGGGCCAGGTGTGGTGGCTCATGCCTGTAATCCCAGCACTTTGGGAGGCTGAGGCGGGCGGATCACTTGAGGTCAGGAGTCTGAGACCAACCTGGGCAACATGGTGAAACCCCGTCTCTACTAAAAACACAAAAATTAAGTGGGTGTGGTGGCGCATGCCTGTAATCCCAGCTACCTGGGAGGCTGAGGGAGGGAGGATCGCTTGAACCCAGGAGGCGGAGGTTGCAGTGAGCTGAGGTGAGGCTACTGCTCTCAAGCCAGGGCGACAGACCAAGACTCCATCTTGAGGAAAAAAAATGGGAGGGGCACTCTGGGCCTCTTTTATGCCCACCAGCAAAACATCGGCTTCCATCCAAACTCCACACCTCCAGAGGGTGTGGGCAGGAGCCGACCTCTGCCCCTTTGCACAGGTGGAGTAGAGGCCTGGTATAAACACGTGGGGAAGGGGAAAATAGCCTGCTTGGAAGCCTTAGATGTTTCCACACATCACTGTTGTCAGGAACCATGGTGTTCAGTAGGACCACAGGCAGCATGGTGGTACTTGGCACACAAAATCTTGCTGTGACACTTGTGTTATAACTAGGTGTCTGGCAGGTAATGGACTACCACCAACTGTTGGACAACCCCCGGGCGTACAGCAGGCCTGGTGAGACACAGCTGCAGTCTGTTCTCAAGAGGATTTTGAGGCAGCTGATCACGTGGTTTGCCCTTGAATATCATTACGTATGATTCTCTTCAAATTCATTGATCTCACTCCCCTTAATAACAGCATAGAGGGAGGCTCAAGAAAGAAACATACATGGCTATCTCTGCTCTTATACTTTGGAGAGACAATACTCCTCATCCCTCCCCAGAGATAAATTAAAGTATTCATTGTGGACAGTGTAGTGTGATTTCTAGTCAGACAGGAAGACCAGAGGAAGTCTAGAGAAGGGAGGGCATAGTCAGAGAAGGCTTCCTGGAAGAGAGGAGTCCCAGTGGGAAGACAGGATTTGCTCAGGGATAAATAAAGGAAGGGGTAGGAGGTTGGTGCTGACCAGACAGCAGCAAATGATATGGCAGATGTTAAAACAGCCACTAATTTAGGCACATCGTGGACACAGTGGAATGATCATACAGACCAGGGCTCAAATGCTAGCTCCACGGCCGGGCGCAGTGGCTCACGCCTGTAATCCCAGCACTTTGGGAGGCCGAGGTGGGCGGATCACTTGAGGCTAGGAGTTCGAGACCAGCCTGGCCAGCATGGTGAAACCCTGTCTCTACTAAAAATACAAAAATTAGCCGGGTGTGGTGTTGCATGCCTGTAGTCCCAGCTACTCAGCTGAGGCAGGAGAATCACTTGAACCGCAGAGGCGGAGGTTGCCGTGAGCCGAGATCTAGTCACTGCACTTCAGCCTGGGTGACAGAATGAGACTTTGTCTCAAATAAGTAAAAAAAATAATAAAAATACAAAAACAAATTATAGCTCCCCTATTTATTTTCTGTGTGATCACAGACAAGTTATATGAGCTCTCAGAGCCTCAGTTTACTCATCTGTGAAATGGGGCCTCTGCCACTCACCTTGCAGGCTTATGAGAATTAAATGAGATTGTTCGTGTGAAACACTTAGTTCCATACCTGGCATCTAGTAAGAGCTTAAGACAATTGCTCCCCTTTCCGCCTCTTCTTGCCCTGAACAGAATTTGAACTCCAGGAGTCTTGCTGGGTTTCTCTACCCAGGCAATTTCCTTTCTGGGCCTGGTCACAGGTTGGAAACTCAGGAGATCCAAGTTTCCTCTAGGCTCTGCCTCCGAACCACCATGGGATCTTGATATAGGCCTTACTGCTGTGGGCCTCAGTTTCCCCATCTCTGCAATGAAAGAGATGGACCAACTGCTAGCAGGAAACTTGCCTGCTCAGAATCAGTGATTCTGTGGGTTACTTGTACATCCACGGGAGTCACAGCCTCCAGATCTGCGGGCAGGGCTGGCCCACCACTCAGTCGTACATCGACACCTCCTTCCTGCCTCCTGGGAAGCCCAGCAGGCCCGGGGTTCAGCCTTCCAGAGCTGCCTGGCTTGGTGGGAAAGAATGCAAATATTGGATTTGTCCTTCTTTCTGATAAGCACAGGGACTGGGGACGAGACAGTACAGCAGACAGAAGGAAGGAAAATGAGGGAGATTAGCAATTAATACAGCAGGCCGACTTAGAGTTTCACAGGCCTGTCCCTGGGCTCCCCTGCGGGGGGGAGGCCGCCGGGATGGTTGGGCAATCGGGCCTGGGAGGCCAGGCAAGATCACAGGTAGGAGAGATGGGGGTGACTTTGAGGGTCCCCAAAGGAGACCCGTGCTCGCCTCTGCCTCCAAGCCTTTGTACCTGCTGCTCCCTTGGCCTGAAACACCTTCTCCAGCACCCCATTGTCATCTCGAGCCCGCCCCTACTTATTTTTTAAGACTTGGCTCCCTTCCACAAAGCCTTCCTTCACCATACCCCCCACACGGTGGGTTAGCTGTGCTTTCCCTGTGCGGTTACCACATTTTATCAGTACGTTAAAAGTATATATTGATATAAGTAATACAGTATGTCTGTATTGCTACGCAGATATTATTAAATAGTAATAAGTAAAATGTTTTAGCACTTACACGAGCCAGATGCTGTGCTAAGTCAGCTACATGAATTATCTCATTTAATCCTTATAACATCCCCGTGGAGGAAGTGCTGGAATGATTATTTCTGTCCTACAGATGTAGGGACAGAGGCACGGAGCAGCTTAAATAATTTGTCTAGGGTAAGTTGCTCATTAAGGCAGGAGAGCAGGGGGGTCAAGATGCGTGCCGGAATCCCAGTGCCTGGGCTCAATTCCCAGCACTGTCACTTCCTACCTGTGTGACCCCAAACAGGCTCTTCCCTGCCTGTTTCCCCTTCTGTAAGGTGAGGCTAATAATCATTCCCGTTTTATAGAGCTAGCCTGAGAAGTGTGTTCATATATGCAAAGCATGCAGGAGAATAGCTAGTATAATATGAGGTAGCTATTTGCAGATGGGGTCTGAGGCTCCAGCAGGTGCCACCAGGGGCCAAGGTCACAGTGAGTTAGCTCAGGGCCAGGACGCAGACCTCCTGTTGCAGAATTCATGTTCCCTCAGCACCTTTGCAGCTGTCTCTTCCACACTCATTTCCCATCTTCTTTCCATCAGCCTTTTCCATCCTGTTCCCCCGCTCCTTTTTGCCCCTCACTCTAGGTTCCTGCCCTGCCCCTACCTCAGCCCCAGGGCTCCCTAACCTTCCCCACCGGCCCTTCTCTCTCCTGGCCCTCTCCCCGGCTGTGAACACATTTCTCCAACACCTTTTTCAGTGCGGATATGTGTCCTTGGCCACCAGGGGAGTTCTGCTAAGGGCAGGGGAGGCTCCTCCCTTGGAGCTTCAGAGAGCATCGGAGATCTGGGTCTGGTCCCCCAGGACATTGCTGGAGGCCTTTGGAAGGATGGTCCTGAGTGCGCCCGAATTCCTGTGCACCTCAGTCCTGTCACTCCCCCGCTCTGTGGCTCTGTCGCCTTCTGAGTGATAAGGGCCTGCACTTTCTTATGAGGGTGGACAGCCTCCCCGACCCCTTAGCCCAGCCAGGCCTGCCTTCCACTTTCTCCTTCAGCCTTTCTTACCTCCCTGTCCCCTCCCAGCCCAGAACTTTCTCTTGGGTTCAGCTGATGGGAAATCCACGTCTGTTTTTTTGTTTTTTGTTTTTTTCACACACTCTCTGCTTCCTATTTATCTCCTTTCCCCATTTCCTCTTTTCTCCCTTCGCGCCCCATTTCCCTTCACCCCTTGTGCGCCACCCCCTTGCTCACTGTCTCCCTGTCCACGTCATAACCCTGAGAATACCTCCAGCCTGAGTCCTCTCTCCACACACCCCCTTCTCTCAGACCCTCATTTCCCTCAGGCCCTGTCTCCTCCCGTAACCAGCCTCGCCTCCACCCGTTCTCTTCCCCCTAATCTCTCTCATTTTCGTCTCTCTCACTCCGCACCCAACAAACACCTCTTCCCCCTCCATCTTCAGCCCCTGCGCGCCCCCCTTGCCGTCTCCTCCGCCCCCGTGTCCCCTTTCCGAATTCCTCCGCTTCTAGTAGGTTCCGAGGCAGGGGCCGGGCAGGGGCTCCCAAGGCCGGGCGGACCCGGGTCCGGGGCGGGGGTTGGGGCGGCGGCGTGGAGGGAGGGTCGGGTGGGGGGATCCGCGCGGCCGCCCCTCCCCGCGCTCCGCCGCCGCCGCCGCCGCCGCCTTTGATCCATGGCCCGAGGCCGCCTGACAGTGGAAAATGCGGGGAGACAAAACCACTCAGTCAAAGTGATTCCCAACAACTGTCTCCCCGAGATAAGGACGCCCTCAGGCTCGGCGGCCTGCTTAATTCCCGCTGCCCGGGCCTGGGATCCCGAGCAGCCGCTCGCCTGGCCGCCCCGGAGACTGCAGAGCCGCCGCTCGCTCGTCCAGTCTTGGTCGCGGGGTCTCGGCCGTCGACGGGCAGCCGGTAAGCAAGACCCTTGCTACCTGCTGGAGAGAAAGGCTGAGAGGCTCCCACGGGAGCTCCCCGTTCCCCATCCGTTCCTTAGGGCCTTCTCCACCAATGCACTTGCCCTTCCCTCCACCTAGAACCTTCTCGCCCCCGCTCTCCTCGCTTAGCCAGCCCTGCTCATCTCTCTGGTCTCAGTTCAGAGGTCGTTTCCTCCAGAAGTTTGCCCTGACCTGGCTCTGGTGGCCAGGCCCCCTCCCATGTCCCTTGTATTCCCCTGGGTAGCAGCTTTGCCTCTGGTTTCTGACTTTTTGGATACCGCTCTCTCCCTCTAATGCAAGGACCCTAGGCTCTTGGCCTGTGTCCCCAGCACAAAGCCTGGCACGGAGTAGGTGCCCAATAAACAGCTGCGAGAATGCCCTGGGCTCTCCTGAGGGTCTATTCTGTGCCCCATTCTGTGCACAGAGGATGCCAGGTGAGCTAAACCTGGCCTCTGCCCTCAAGAACCTTCCAGTTAGTCCACCCACAGACAAGCAAGCAGACAAAGGGTGAACCAGAAGCCTCCAAAGAGGAGGGAGGCCTGGGAAGGGTCTGCAGCCCCCTCGTAGTGGGAGAAATACCGTCTTGAGGGCCAGCTGGCCCGACTCACTGGACAGACCACCTAGAGCCCCGGCTCTGCTGTCTGACCACCCTCCTTGGCAAGCTATGGTTCGACACTGTGGAGATTCCAGAGGGACAGGAGATGAGATTACGTAAAGTGAGGCCAAAAGGGAGCCATCATGATCCCACCTGAACCTCCATGGGGGTGTCAGGGACAGGAGAGCCAGCATGTTTGGGATGATGGCTGGAGGCACATGTCCTGTGGAGGCAGAATTCAGCTGAGCTGAGTTCACTCGGAGCTGGCCAGGGATGGAAGGGGTAACTTTGGAAAGCAGGGAGCGTCCCATCTCTGCTCAGAGCGGGGTGCAAGCAGAATCCAGGCCATACCTACCAAAATGGTTGGAGGGTGAGTCCTTGCAGGGTGGGGCGATTGAGCTAGAGTCAGTGGTTCCTAAACCCGAGCCTCGAAATGATCTGGGAGACCTGTTAAAAATCTTAATTCGCAGACTCCACCCTGAGAGGCTGTTATTGTTGCTCCATGGTGGGACTGGGGAAATGTGTATTTTTTAAAAAGGTACAGTGCAAGGCAGCCAGTCCCAGGCCTAGCACATCCAAAGCATGGATTAGCGAGCTTCCACCTTGTCAACCTCACATGGAGATCTGTCGAAGGCCTCCCTAACCTCAGTGCACCTGAGGGTCCCCGTGCACCCCAGTGGTATCCACGCCTTGACCCACCCTTCCTTCCTTCCCTCCCTCCCTCCTTCCTTCCTTCCTTCTTTCCTTCCTTCCTTCTTTCCTTCCTTCCTTCCTTCCTTTTTTTTTTGAGACGGAGTCTGGCTCTATTGCCCAGGCTGGAGTGCAGTGGCTCGATCTCGGCCCACTGCAACCTCCGCCTCTCAGATTCAAGCGATTCTCCTGCCTCAGCCTCCCGAGTAGCTGGGATTACAGACATGCGCCACCACGCCCGGCTAATGTTTGCATTTTTAGTAGAGACAGGGTTTCACCATGTTGGCCAGGCTGGTCTCGAGCTCCTGATCCTCCCGCCTCAGCCTCCCAAAGTGCTGGGATTACAGGCATGAGCCACCATGCTCAGCTGACCCTTCTTTTCTTTAGAAAACACGTTGGAGGGAGTGTCTGCTTGAAATGACCTGAGATCCCCCTCCCCAGCAATCTCAGAGCTAGAAGACACGTAGAAAGAGTTAACTGGCTGTCTCATTTTGCAAAAAGAGAGACTCACAATGCTCCTGCACACTTTCACCGTCCAAAAAGACTCAGGAGTTAGCAGGGCTTTCCGAGGGCACAGTGGGTGCAGCAATGGCCTTATTGCACGAGGTTGGTTTGCAGCATGTGCGGTCATCCGTGCCTCTGCTCCCAGTGGCTCAGGTAACTTCTGCTTCGACACAGAGCCCTGGGGAATCTTTTCAAGCATCCAAAAGAGGCAACCCGTGTGGGTGAATGAGTCCTGGATGAGGAGACAGGAGACCTGGGTGGGGCTTTTGAGGGAGATCCGCCCCTGCCCTACTCCTGTCTCGCTCCTGTCCCTCCATCCTGCTGCGTGAGGACTGGGGCTCTGGAGGACAGGAAACAGCGTGTGCTCTCAGAACCCAGCCCCCAGGCCCTGGGGACTGCCAGTGGAACTGGCCTGAGGCCAAATGAATGTGACCCTCTCATCTCCCCAGGGGTCTCTGACCAGCGGCATCGGAGGATTAAGGTCCCGTGAGAGTCCTGGCAAATGTCTTATCGCAAAGGGGACACGTCCAGGCTGAAATTGAGACATGATGCCCAGGGGCAGAAGTTCCAGAGCCTCCCCCGCAAGGGGCTCCCTTCCCTTCTTGGGCATAGATAATGCCCTCCTCCGGCCCTGGAACTCCACGGCATCCTTCCCTGAGCCCCCTGGGTTGTGGCTCCAACCCCAGCCAACCTCATTCTCCTTGTCTAGGTCTCTGGGGTGAAACAGATGTCCCAACTGGAGTCATACTCTGCTTTGACCCCCAAAGAAGTGGAGTTGGCATCCCAGCATGGTTACTGATCTCAGTAGCAGTCATGCCACACCACATTGGTTTGGCAGTTGGCAAAGGCGCCTCTACTCCTATTAGCTATTTGGTCCTCCCTGAGCCCTAAGGGCTTGGAATCATTGTACCCATTTGCAGACTCAGAGAGGTGAACTGCATGGTCAGCAGCAAGGGACAATGTTGGAACCAAAACTCCTGGTTTATCCAGATACTCAATTATCTCCTCCAAACTGGGCTGCCAGAACAGGCAGGGTCTGGAGCAGACCCTTGCTACTCCAAGTCTGTTCTGCACTTTAACGAGGTCCCTCCGAGGCTCTACGTGCCTGTGGATGTTTGAGAAGCACTAAAGGATGACCTCTCATGCCTTCCCCTCCTCCCAGCTGTCAGATGCTCCATAAGCTCCCTGCGATGACTCAAAGTGGGCCACCCTGAACAGCAGAGGACAGAGGAAGGAAGGGGCCTGGGAGGGAACCCCAAATCCTTCCGAGGCCCAGAGGAAGAGGCAGGAGAGCAAGGGAGGTGGCTGTGGTTCTGTACTCAGCCAACACCCAGCTAGACCAGGGTATGGGCCTGGCACCCTGGCATGACAGCTCAACCCTGGGCACATCAAGCTCCTGGGTTGATTTGGCAGGTGACTCTAGCAGGGAGGTATGCAGTGGGCAAGGAAGTGGTCAGAGAGACAGACAGACCCAGAGAGAGCCAGGGCATGAGGTGTTGATGGAGAGAAGGGAGGTGGATGCGGATGGACCCATGGAGAGAGGGGAGGTGGGTGCGGACAGACCCACTGAAGCATCATGGAAAGGGAGGGATGTATAGGGGTGGAGGTTGGGGGGAGAGAGAGAGAGAGAGGTAGAGAGACACCTAGAGACCGAGAGACAGAATCAGGAGCAAGAAAACCTGGGACAGAGCAATGCAGAGGCGGGGGCATATACAGGGGCGGGGCCGGGAGAGGAAGAGCCACAGGGAGAGGGATGAATCAAGAAGGCCAGGGATGATGGAGGGGGGACCCCAGAACTGGAGGGAGGAAGGTTCAGAGAGAGGGCTTGAGGGATCGGAGGAGAGGGACACAGACAGCTCTGCCATCAGAGGAACCCGAATTTGAATTCCTGGCCCACCACCTGCTCCCCCATGTCGATCCATGGGAGCAGCAGCAGCAAGCAGGTCCCTTTCTCTCCCAGCCTAGTGACCTGCCAGACCCAGCGTCTCTCCACACTCCCTCCAGCCTCTTCTCCCACTCCCAGTCCAGGTGTCCATGGCGAGGACCTTTTCCCATGCATGGGGGCTGCCCAGGCCTGAACCCCAGATGCCCTGGCCTCCCAGTGTGGCGGTGGTGGGTCTCAGAGCCCTCAGAGCCCAGGGTGAGAAGTCCTGCCCTTTTGCCAAGTGTTTTCCTTTAGTTCCAGATGCCACCCTGACAGGTGCTACCCTGTGATTAATGTCCCCACCTCCAAGGCCTGGGACCAGCCCCTCCTCCCCAAGCCAGAGGTGGCGGTGGGTGGGCAGTGCAGGGACTGAGCTTCCAGAATCCGTTCCTGGTTCCTCCCTCTCCCTGGACCCCCTGTAGCCACCAGCAGCAGAGAGCAGACCCTTCCTCAAAGACACTCTCAGATGAGCCACATGGCCGTGGCTGAGTTTCCCTCTAAGCCTCAGTTTCCCTGGCTCTCTGAAGGTGGCAGTAGTCCTGCTGCTGTGCTCAGGAGGCCGTGCCAGCAGAGATCCCATAGCTCCCTGGGGCAAAGCAGAGAGACTGCTGGGGGCCTCTGAGGAGCCCCACACAGTCTTGATACCAGAGCTGCTAATGGTGGATGTGGGGGTGAAAAGAACCATTTCTGCTCTGTCAGTGATGCAGGCAGGAGAACCTGGCAGTTGTCAGACCATGTCTGGAAACACAGCCTTCAGCAACTTGAAGGCCCTGTGCAGAGTGGCAGAGAAGCAGACCATGGTTACTTCAAAGGAGAGTCATGATTAGGGGCGTTGGCATGGTTTGGGGGACTGCTATCAGAGATAGGGATCAAGGTTGGAGTTAGAATTGGTCGTGTTAAATTGGAGAGTATTATCTAAGTTGGTGGCAATGGTTACCAGCTGTGTAATCTTGGGCAAGTGACTTGACCTCTCTGTGCCTCCATTCGCTCATCTATCAAATGTGGATGACATAGGGTTGGGCCTGCCTCCCAGGGCTGTTGTGAGGAGTAACTGGGTTAACTCACTGAAATGCTTAGAATACTACCTGACATGGGGACAGCATTAAAGAAATATTAGCTTAGGGTTATGGATGGCTGACCTTGGAAGTGTGGTCAGCACCAGGGTCATGGAGTGGGGTCGTAATCAGAGCGGGGGGCCCTGGTTGGAGTTGGGGTGCATGCAGTATAGGATAAGGCGGGGACTCCATTTGCCCAACCCCTTCCCCGTATAACCCGCGGCATCGCCTCCCCAGCCTGCATCGCCAGCGAAAAAACCACTATCTCCTCCCGCATCTCTCAGGGCCCGGGGACTGAACTGAGACAACATCTCTCCGCACCGTCCCCAGCCTCTTGTTTGTTTGGTACGTGGATGCCGTGGGCACGTTTTTGCTAATTTCGTAGCTGCCTTTATCAAATGGGGATTCACAAGCGCTTTATCCTCGATAAGTGGATTAGTCGGTGAGCTAAACAAGAAGGTGTGGGACGCGGGGGCTGCTCCGGAGAAGATATTTGTTTTGCAAAGAATGGAGCCTGTGTTCCCTGCCCTGTGTGGGTGAGGCGGCAGGGCGTCGACGTGGCTGGAAGGGCTGTCTGTGTTCCTTCTCCCAGGGCCCCGGAAGCCCTAACTCGTGGGAACTTTCTACAGTGCAAGCAGGCAGCAGGAGGGAGGCTGGATCTCTGCCGAAAGAGCTCCTGGGTCCATCTGGGAAGGGGAGAGGGAAACTCCAAATGAGACCTGGGTAAACAGGTATGCCGGGGCTCATTTTGAGTTGTGTCACCTTCCTGGGCTGCAGCTTTTTCCTTTGCATCTTCTGTCTTTGTCCACCTTTCCTTTCCTTCTTACCCTTCACCTCCTTTATTTTTGTCGCCTCTCTTCCTCCCTCAAACCCCTCCAAGGGCCTTTTGCTGAGAACTGTAAATTCAGGCACTGATAAGACATGGTTTCTGCTCTTGCAGGCTTCATAGTCCAGTTGGACAAAACCAAGACAACAAATGAATGGGCCCCCAAACGTGGCAGCGAGAGGTGAATCTGGTAGGAAATCCTAGAATGCTTCCAGCTGCTTCCTTAGCCTTGATGCTCTCTAAGGAATGGCCATCTGGTGCTCACAGGGCTTCTCAAACTTCTCTTCAAACACCCGGGATAATAGTTGAGTATGTTCCCCCTGACGCCCTGGGGGTGGGGTGTCACACAGAGTTTCACGTATTCTCTTTGGGAGGCATTCTTTGCCACTGCGGAGCCATGTAAGTTGGGTCATAATAATGGAATAAGCTGGCATCATGTCAAGTTGACTCCTCTCCAGGAAGTTGCGCCATGTTCAGCTTGTGACTTTGCATGGCACATGATGGACGACTGAATATGGGCACTGAGGGGGGATCAAAGATGACTGGGATGTCTGAAGTCTGAGTGACCAAGAAGGTGAAGCATCGTAGACAGAAACAGGGAATGCAGGAGGAGGACCTGGGTCAGAGGTAGCTCTTTGTAGGTCAAGATCAGGAGAGAGACACAAACGCATCCAGAACAGAGGTTGGGCAGAGATGTGGATTTCAGAGACATGTCTCAGCAGAGACCTGGAGATGGAATAAGATGCACAGGGATATAAGACAGAAAAACTGGGAGGTTCATTGCACCCACTGGGGAGGGGTACCAAAATGCTTTCTTTTTCCCTTCCATTTTGAATATGCACAGCCAGGATCTTGAGGTTCTTGCTCTGTGTTGCAGCAAGAGCCTGGTTGAAGGGGAGAGAGGGAGCAGAGACTCTAAGAAGGAAGAAAAAGAGCGGAGCAAAGCATTCGGGTCCCCAGCTGGTCCTTAGCAGCGTCTGTCCTCCCCAAGCTGCCTCCAGCTGAGTGTGATTTTGCTATTTATTTACATGTAATTATTGCTATGAGGTGCAGATATTAACGCTGTCAAGAGCAATTTGCTCTGACATTTTTCACTCGCTCAGTGCCCCCGCCACTCTCGATGGGGCCCAGGGTTCTCCCGGCTCAGGCCGCTGCGCGCTCGGTGGCCCAGCCGGGAACCACCCAGCCGGCAAGGAGTGGCGTCAGCGGGCTCACCCGGCTTCTCTGCAAACTCATTAAGCTTCGAAATTGAATTTGGTCTGGGAGAGGGCTGACTGGGCCCCACTCCACCAGCCGAGGCTGGCTCAAGGCCTCCCTGCTCTGCCTTCCCCTCGCTGGGGGACAGGCCAGTGGCTAAGGCTGGCAGCGGGCTGCAGAGGCAGCTGGTGAAGGCAGTGGAGGGTCATGGTCAGAGAGGTGAGATGTACACAGCCACCATCAGCAGAGCTCCAACATGGCCATGGCACGGTGCGGGCATGGTAGCTCAAACCCTCTCTGTATGCTCCATTACCAGATCACCCAAGAAACCAATCCCTGACTTTGAGGGACAGCACTGCAATTGACAGGTGCACCCCCTTAACTACAGACTGTCCCATGAAGCCAGTCAAACACCTTAGTTATCCTTCAGAGGACGGTACCGTGGGGGTAGGAAGAGGTACTGAGCTGGCCCTGCAGCAAGGCCCCTGGGTGGACACTGGGAAGAGAATCGACTTTCTGTTTACAACTTTTGAGTTCAAGTCCAAACCCCAGTGCTTACTAATTGTGGAGACTGGGGCAAATTATTTAGCTTTCTAGAGCCTCCGTTTCCTGATCTTGAAAACAGAACAGCCATTTTTCATTATATTTCATATTTCATTGAATCTAAGACATCTGATGCTGGCCCTTCCTTGATCCTATCAGAAGGTGGGAACAAAAGCTTTCCACACAGCTACGCAGCCACATAGCCACAGCGAGGCAGTGATGAAGGCACGACGCATCCTGATTTCAGAGAGGTGAAAATGTACGTCTTCGACCTGGTGTGGGGAGGAGGGGCTGGCGGCCCACCTGTACCTAGTAGGTGATGCACATAGTAAGTGCTTAAGGCTATGATCCTTTTTCCATGTGAGCCTCTCTATAACCAGGGGCCATTTTACAAATGGGGAAACTGAGGCTTATTTGTTCATTCATTCCACTGAAGGGATTTTGTTCCTGGGAGGGGGCAAGCTGGGCCTGAGCTATCACGGCCCTGAGTCCTTAACACATTGTGATATGTGCCAGCTTGTCTGCCCAGGTACTAACAAGGCCTCCCTGCCACTGCTCAGTCCCTGCCACAGCCAATCTGCATCCTCGTCTCCACCAATTACTGAGGTGGAGATGCCCCCCGCCCCAACTCCGCCACGCCAGGGGGCCTGAGAGCCCAGACCTCCTCCTTTTCCAACCTGGGCAGGGGACCAGAGTCAAGGAGGCCCTCCTCCCTCCCCTCTCCTTCCTCCTGCCTGCCCCTCCTCCCCTCAGCTCGGCCAATTAGGCCCCTGACACCTGGAGCCGCTGACAAACTGTTTCTGTCACTTGCTCTCTGTCTTTCATTAGGACTGCAGAGGAGGGGGAGCAGGGAAGGGAGGGGGAGGAGATGGGATCTTTCATGCTTAGTAAGGCCAGATACATTAATTACAAAACGGCCATTTGCCGCGTGAAAGTGTGCTAATTAAATTTATGCAATCATTATCTTTAAATAGTCATATCTTTCCCGGCGATCGGCCCCTTCCCCCCAAGCCCCGCCGCTCCGAGCAGAGTCGCTCTAATCCCTCGTCCGCCATTTATCGAGCCATCAGAGATGGTTTCTGAATCTCACTACACCCTTTTAGCGCCAGTGCCCACCAGGGACCCTGAGCCCTTGGACCCATCCTGGCATGGGCACCTTCAGACTCAGGCCGACCCAAGGATCTGCCCTGGATGAGGGGCAAAGCCTTCATCTGGTGTTTCCAGATATTTCTAGATGTTTCCAGATATTTGGAGATTGACATCTTGTAAAACGGACATTGGAAAAGTGTGTGTCTGTGTGTGTGTGTGTGCGTCTTTGACTTCTTGGACAATGAGTGTAAAGCCATTCTGTTCCTCCCTCCACCCCCACCTGACCTCTAGACATCTTATAAAACAGACATTGGAAGAGTGTGTGTGTGTTTGCGTTTGTGTGTGTGTGTGTGTGTGTGTGTGTGTGTGTGTGTCTTTGACTTCTTGGACAATGAGTGAAAAGCTATTCTGTTCCTCCCTCCACCCCCACCTCACCTCTAGACATCTTATAAAACAGACATTGGAAGAGTGTGTGTGTGTGTGTGTGTGTGCGCGCGCGCGCGTGTGTGTCTTTGACTTCTTGGACAATGAGTGGAAAGCCATTCCGTTCCTCCCTCCGCTCCCACCTCACCTCCAGACAGTCCTTAACTAAAAGCCTCCAAGGACCCCTGGGATGGGGAGGGGGCTCTTAGAAACCCACTGGGTTGGTGGATGTTTGCCATATGACCCCTCAATTTATTCTTTTCCTTCAACCAACTCTGTGCTAGACCCTGTGCTCAGGATAAAAAGATAAATTTGTTTCTTCATTCGTGAATTTCCTCGCTTAGCAAATGTTTGTTGGGTGCCTTCTGTGTCCCAAGCACTGGGAATAAGACGCCAAGTCTGTCCCCAGGCAGCTCCTGCCAAATCCAGGCACGTCATGGCCACAAGAAAACAACAAACAGGGTGAGGCTCAGTCTGTTCCCAGGCGGAGGGTTGGGCCTTAGTGAGACTGAAAGTTTCCACGGGGTAAGGCTTGAACACAGGAACCTCACAGCCTCTTTTGGCCGCACCTCCCAGGGTCTCTCCCTCACACAGTAGACAAAGTCTCAGTCGGATGTCTTCTGCTGCAGTTTCACAAATTACCCCCTGTGCTTTCCCCTTCACTCAGACAGAGCCGGCCTCATGAGTCTTTCCAAGTCTGTGTATCAAACTGCACGTGGGAGGAGGAGAAACCGCAACAGAGTTGTGGGTGGGTAGCCCCTACCCTAGTCAGAGATGGCAATGACCCGGTGTTCACCATGTATCCTCTGAGCTTCCAAGGTCCCCAAGCTTCAGCCTGTACTCTGGGTTGGGGCACACAGGATCTGTGCCCCATACATGTGCAATGCTCACATGCACACACACGCGCAGGCAACACTCACACATGCACACACAGTAGTAGCTACTGTGTGCACATACAATAATTATGCACACACAATGTTCATGCACACAATACTCACACAAGCACACATACAAAATTCACACATACACACACAAGTACTTGCACATGCACACAAAAATTCTACACATGCACGTACAATACTCCCATGCACGTATAACACACAGGCACATGCAAAGACACAATGCTCACACATCACACAAGGACTTAGAAGCATCCATACAACACACATGCAGTACTTCCATGTGCACAAGCATGCATGAACACACAGTACTCACACATGCACATACAGTACTCACACATGCACACACTCTCTCTCCCTCTCTGTCTCACACAGGCACATACACACAAACACACACACACTGAGTTAACACTCAGTTAATAAATGACCCTAAGCCACCTATGGTAAATGAAGGCCACAGCCAGGCACAAGGCGATCGCCTTTTAGCATCAGACCAGAAGTCAAGAGTCAAGGGTCCTTGCCCCGATCCTGCCACTCATCCCCCAGGGGATTCTGGGTGAGCTGCAAAGCCTCAGTCTTCTCATCTGAAAAAGGGAGTAACAGTGCTTCCCAGAGTGGTTATGAGGCTTAAAGGGAAATACTTCACAAACTGTAAAGTGCTGTGCTTGTGCAAGAGAATGCCATCAGCCAGGCTTAGAAAAGCATTCGTGGAAGGCTTCAAGGGTGAAAATGAAAGGGAACCAGGAGTCAGAGGGAAGGGGAGCCTCTTGCCCACAAGGCAGGTGCAGGGCTTCGGTGTGAGATGCTGGTAGTGGAGGGGGTGGCGTGTGGAGGCCATGAGCAGAGATGGAAGCTGAAGTGGAAGGTGGGGGACAGGGAGACCTGCAGGAAATCTTGTTTGGAAGCTCCAAGTCAGCACCCGAAGCCCATTACCGCTGTCCACAGGGGGGAAGGAGAGGGAGGGTCCAGATCCTCTTAGTGGAGAATTGAGAGGAGAGGGAGCGAGGGTGAGCAGCTGCCTGGGTAGGTGATTTCTAGCTTGCACTAATCTCAGTGTGGGGCTGGGGACAGGCAGCCGCCAGCAGGGACATGTGTGTGTCTGGGTGTCCCCTGGGGGCTGGAGGAGGGTGAAGGGGCACACAGGTTTGTGTGAGTGAGCTGGCAAAGGCGGAGTTGTGGGGTGGCAGTGTGTGGGTGCATGAGGGTCTGTGTACCTCTGTGTGTGTGTGTCGGGGAGGCCGGTGGATCTGTGGCCAGCGGGGCGTGTATGTGTGGGTTTTCATGGATGTCATTCTCTGCGTGTTCCTGTTGGTGCATCTGTAATGTGTGTGTCTTCCTGCGTGGGTGTCTGGGTGTGTTTTGTGTGCATCCCATATCTTCGCCTGTATGAATATAGATGTGTCATGGTATTACGTGTGTGTGGCAGTTCACAGTGATGTCTTGAGACTAGTGGCTCCCAAACTTGGCTGCTCATTAGAATCACCCGGGAGCTTAAAAAACTCCCAACCTGACTGGGCACGGTGGCTCACGCCTGTAATCCCAGCACTGTGGGAGGCCAAGGCAGCCAGATCACCTGAGGTCAGGAGTTTGAGACCAGCCTGACCAACATGGAGAAACCCCATCTCTACTAAAAGAAAGAAATTAGCCAGACGTGGTGACGCATGCCTGTAATCCCAGCTACTCGGGGGGCTGAGCCAGGAGAATCCTGGGAGGTGGAGGTTGCGGTGAGCCAAGATTGCGCCACTGTACTCCAGCCTGGGCAGCAAGAGTGAAACTCCGTCTCAAAAAAACAAAACAAAACAAAAAAACTCCTGACCCCCCAGACTCCCCAGTGATTCCAGTGGACAGTCAAGATGGAGAACCAGTGATGGAGCAGACAGACCCAGGGGAGCTGCCCGCCCGTCCCTCTTGCCCAGTCCTCAGCCTGCTCTGACAGGATCTGCTTGGAGGTAGAGGTGGATTCCAGGCCCCAGACCCTTAGGAACCAAGGCAAGTTGTGAGCTGGGCTGCCCCAGGTCATCTCCCAGTCTGGGGACAGTTCTTGGTCCATAGAGACACTTCCATGCAATTCAGACAGACAATGCCTTCTACTCCTGGCAAGCTGTGTTCTGACAACGGGAACAGATGGCTCTGAAAATTTCTCCTTTTCTCACCTCTTGTGGAAGTCAAAATGGTGAGCCAGGGCTGGAGGTGGACCTGAGGCTTGGAGATAAAAGTGCTCTGTGGGTCAAGCCAGCAGATCCTTTTGGAACCACACCCAAGACTGGGGGCAGGAGGGAGTGGCAGTAATCCCGGGGGTGCCAAGTCACTCCCCCTCTTTGAGCCTCAGTTTCTGCATCTGTGAACATGCAGCAAACTCCAAGTTGCCTCCCACTTTTCATGTGCATATTTGGGTGTATTTACATGCAAGTGTGTGCGTGTGTGTGTGTTGGATGAGTTTGAGAAAGTGGGCGTGCAGATGGGAAACACTATGTTGCTAGATAACTGGGGCTCTGATGAAAGGCTACTTGACGATCGGGACCAGAGATGTTTTGAGTGAACTCATCGTCCTGGATTCAGGTGTGTGTTCTGCAGGGTGTGGTGTGGGCTGCCCTGTGCAGTGTGTGTTGTGGATTTGTGCGGATTCTAGGCCTTGCTCAGCTGAGACTGGGAGACTCCAAGGATTTGTGCTTCGATGGTTCCTTCTTTCTACAGGGGAGCACATTCAGGCCAGAGTGGGGTGCAACTTGTCAAAGCCACACACTCCTGGCTCCCTTTCCAGTGTGCAGGCCCCAGCTTCTGAATGGGGACGGAACAGTTCTAAGGGGACAGAGCAATGCTTCATTCAGAAAGCACCCCTTGGGTGGTGGCCCCCGTGGCAGAAAAAGATGAAAAACGGCATGGCCCTGACTGAGAGGTGTTCCCAGAGTCCGCTTCCAAGTGCTCATTTCCATCTCAGGCGAGGTCCCTGAGCCACCTGCCTCTTCCCTTCTAATCCTGGCAGAAGAGATGTCAAGGAGTTGAAAAAGGAAGGGGAGGAGGACAGCTGATATTTACCGGGAACTAACAATGCAGCAGGCATGGTACATCCAGTGTACATTTACTCACTTAATCCTTAAAATAACTCTCTAGGTAGCTACGATTATCATCATACCCATTTTATAGATGAGAAAACTGAGGCACAGAAGGTTAAAGAAATTGCCCAGGGTCACAGCTAGTCAGGGCAGATATTCTGACCCCCATGCTGCAGAAAAGCCCTTCTGAGCACTGACTGGCCCAGGCCCAGTGCCCTCGGGGAAACTGTTGTCCCTCTTAGAGCCTCGGGGTCCTTCTCAGTGCAGAGGTGGGGCTCCGTGACCTGCCGCTGGTCCCTGCAGCCTTGACCTGATTCCTGACCCCCACCCCTATCCTGACCTTCAGTCTGTGGGCCCTGTGCCTCCCTCTCCCTCTGCACCCTGCTGCGGCCCCCACCCACCCACCACAAACCCTGCCATAGAGCCCCAGTGATGACGATTGCCCCTTCTAATTGCAGCCGCGCTCCCAAAGCCACGTTCGGTTATCACAGAGGGTGCAGATCTCGAAGCTCAGCCTCCTCAGTCCCAGGCCCTCGGGGCCAGCTCAGGAACGGAGGGAATTAATTACATTTTTCCCATCCCCTTCTTTTAAAGTAGGGGAACGGGCCGGCACGTCCCGGGGGAGAGGGAGGTAAGCAGAGGCTGTGGAAGGGGGGCCCCCACCCCCAAACCAGCAAGCCTCTCCCCAGCGGGCGGAAGGGAGGGTGAGGCTGGCCTCTTATTGATTTAGTCTGGTCGAGGCTGGGACTGATTTGGAGCAGAGGGAGAGGAAGGGGTTGGGGGCGGGGTAGGGGCCATGGCAGGTTGGGGGAAATGGAGGAGGAAGGGAGAGGAAGGGACGGCTGTCTGTCAGCCTGACGGACAGCCCTGAGATTTGCCTTCAGATAAAACCTTACAGATGTGGAGGTCGGTATTGATTTTGAGTTAGTAACGGTAACGTACCAAGAAGTAATACATTAGTGAAAGCAAGGTCACCCGGAAAAAAGTCAAACCCACCCGGGGAGAGGCCTTAGCATTCTTGAGGGGGGTGGATTACTGCATCAAACCTGAACTTCCTCAAGTTGAAAAGTTTGCAGGCTCCGGACCTCAGCTGTGCTCCTAACTGTGGGCCAATGCTTTCTGCTTCTGCAGGCCAAGAGGGGAGCCCTAGAGGTCCCCGGGAAGCCAGAGACCAGCGAGGGTCATTTAGGCCCGTAGGGCTCTGTGCAGTGAGGTTGCCAAACCTCTCCTTGTGTGCTCTCCAGCACAGTTGGTGGCAGGGAAAGAGCACAGCTAGGGACCCGGGAGGCCCGGGTGCAAATCCCAGCTCTGCCACTTATTAGCTGTGTGGTTGCGGCTGAGTCCTTTTGCTTCCCCGTGTCTCAATTTCCCCATCTGCATAATGGGAGTAATGATACCCCATCTGCTTGAGGAGTCCATGAACTGACCAATATATGACTCAGGCCCTGTGGTCTTCATCGGTGAGTGTTCTCCCCTCCCGCCGCTCTCCAGTTGGGTCCTGTCCCATTAGCTTAGACACTGCCCTGCCTGGAGACAGGGGGTTGGATGAAATGGAAGCCCTTTGATCCACAGACCCCCAGGGACTCTGGAAGAGAGTCAGCCGCAGCAGCACATCCTCCATTCACACCTTCCCCAGATGTGGATTTGATTTGATGTTCCAGGGCAAATCCCATTGAGCAAATCCCATTATGGGAAAGTGAGCTGTCTGTTCACGGCCAAGGGTCCAAGGCCTCCTGAGCCACCGGGCACCACCCAAGCCCCTTCTGAGAAAGGACTGCAAGAGCGCTTGCAGCTCCTGGAATTTTCACTCTCCACCTTCACCTTCTTGCTATTTCCTAAATCTGCTGAGTGTATCTTGTGGTTCAGCCCCCTCAGCCCCAGGGACCTTGGGGCCTTGGCACTTGCTGTTTCTCTGCCTGGAAAGCTCCCCTGTCTGGTCCTCTCAGGGCTGTTCTTTCTGGTCTTGCTGGATATCACATCTTTGGGGAGGTCCTGCCTGACTATCCCACATAGCCCCTTATTTTTCCTCCATAGCATTTATCAGTATCATAAATTATATTATTCGTTCACTTGTTTATTGTCAACTTCGTTCCTTAGGCTGACACCACCAGGAAGGCATGGGATTGGCATTTTTCATGGCTGTGTCCCCAGTGCCTGGCTCGGTGTCTGGTATATCATAGGTGCTCAGTAAATGTTTTTAAAGGAATAGGTATGAATTCAGCAGAGGTTTTCTGAGCTCAGAATATGTAGCAAGCACCACGTAGGCGCTGGGGCTACAGAGATGAACAAAACGCAGTTTATCCTGCTCTCAAAGAGCTCAATACTCCAGCACTAGCTCCAGACTGGCACAGAGTAGCACTCTACGAAATGCTTGTGGGATGAATACATGAATGAATGAAGGATATCTTCAAGAAATAACGCATTGTTTGGGAGAGCTGGGATGTAAAAGTGCAAGGTAGAAAGGGGTGAAAGGAGTTGGGACAGGCAGCTAGAGGTCTGGTCACTAGGAGCTTTTGATGAGAGGTAATGGGGAGCCATTGATAATTCTTGAGTGATATTGTCAGATTCTGTGTAGGTCTCTGTCTTAGAGGATGAGCACTGGGTCTACACGTAGCTCTCAGCCTGTCTCAAAGCATCCTCATCCGCTTCCTAACCATCCCCCCACCCCTCCCCTCCCATCATTCCGTCTGGACTTGGCATCTTGGGAATGGGCAGGAGGGAAGGATCAAACTGGAATCTCACGGAGCTGACAAACCCTCCCAGGAGTCTCCCAGCCCCCGACGACTGTCCTGAAAGAAGGGATCTGGAGCCTGTGTGTTTTTTCTGAACCCCTAAGTCTATTATTGGAGTCCAGGCCTCCTTTGAGCAGGGAGCAGGGTCCGTGTTTGTGTTGGGCCAGAAAGGAGATGGGTAGGAAAAGGTCTAGACTGAGAACTCCAGGGCAGAGTTAGATTCCTGAGTTTGCCCTGGGACCTTGCTCTCATCCCCAAGCCCTTAGACACTCTTCAAGCTAAGGAGATCCCATCTTGACAGACAGAAAGCAACAAACACAGCCCTGCAGTGTCAGACACCCTCACATACTCCTACCCCAACACCCTACTGTTGACCTGACCACGACAAAGACCTCAGAAGCACATTGAACACAGAGCGAGCTAGGGAGACCTCAGCTCCCTAAAGTAGTGCTAGTGTCCAGAGGACTCCAGACACTCCCCAGCCCAGCCTCCTGCCTCCCGGGCAGACTTTCTCCTTCTTGCAAACACATTCCAGTGTGTCTTTGCCATCTTGATGAAGTTGACACACCCCTATGACACCCCTATGTCCCACCCAAATCTCCCTAGCTGCGTGGAGATGAAGACTAGACCGTTGACAACCCCAGCTGGTCTGAGCTCTGAGGTCTGAACTCTGGCTCAGAGGGAAAAGGTGGAGGAGGGGAGACCCCCCAGGGCTGAGGGCATGGGGGAAAGAATCAGGCATAGGCTCTGCTCAAGACATTTCAGAGGACCTAAGCTTCCCCCAGAATAAGGGACCCCACCCCACTCACCCCCCCTTAGCTGCCCAGGAAACAAACTACTGCTGGTGCTCGGATTGAGACCCTCTAAAGTAATCAGATGCCTCAACCTCATTCTTTCTTGAGAGCTGAACTTGACATTTTGCAGGTGAGCCAGGGTCAGGCCTGCTGTGAGATCTAGGGAAGCCACGCCCCCTTTGCAGGCCTCAGTTTTTTCATCTGAGAAATGGGCATCCTAGCTTTGCCTCACACAACTCTGTGGGGTTTTGGCTTGGGAGGGTCAAATGAGTTAACTGCTCAGGGATACTCCTGAGGTTACACAGCTGGTAAACGGAAGAGCTCGGTGTCTGTCCCTGGCCCGAAGAATCCATCGACGCCCTCGACTGTGGCGAGGCCTCAATACCTGTGGCACAAGCCAGTAATAAAGGCAAAGGTAAAAATCTTCAGAAGGTGTCTAGTCGGCAAAACGATCACTGCTCCAATGCCCGCAGCCTGCTTTCTTACCCTGAAGGGGGAGTTAGGGAACTCAACTGTGTGCCCAGCAGGGATTGCCACATGGTTCTCCATTTCGGTGCTGGGCAGATTATCAGCAAAGCCGTCCCCAACTCATATCAGGGTCTTCCTCCCATAAAGGGAGGCATCACCAGAAGGTCATCAGGGGCCTGGGCCCTGCAGGTCAGGTTCACGAGGGCCTGCCTCTCCCTCCTGCCCTCTCCCCTGCCCTCCTCTGGACTAACTGGGACACGATGCCCTCTCCCTCCTGCCCTCTCCCCTTCTTTGCTCTGAACTGACTAGTACATTGTGCCCTCTCACTCTCCAGGAGCTCCTGCTGTGCCACCCCCAGCCCCGCCCAAGGAAAGCACTGCTTTTCCCGCCCCCTTTCCTGGAGAGCTGGACAGCAGGTTCCACCTCCCCCAGATTTCCTGGACTGCCAGGGATGACTGGATGCCCTCCTCTGTGTCCTTTGATAGATACGATGCCTGGATCACAATGCCATGTCTCTATGATCTTTGCTAGTAGCTTCCCTCACTCGACCCAGACCCTTTCTCCTCCTCTCCCGCCACCAACGGCAGGGACCATGGCTGTTTCTCCTCTGAAGTCTCAGAGCCTTCAGCTCTCAGCCTGGAGCCAGAGTCACCATCCATGCCTGTTTGTGGAGTAAATAAGTGAACATCCCAGTAAGTGAACACCTGACCTCCATCCAGGTCCCCTAAGCTGAGTTTCTAGAGACAAGCTTCCCCTGGTAGTCTGTGTTGCCAGCACTGACAGTGAGTTCCTATTTGGGGAACCCGGCCAGGCAGGGAAGGAGGGGATGGCCACAGACCTCAGGAGCTGGTAGAATCAAAGGAAGAGGCCTGCAAGCCTCTTTGAAAGCACTGGCTGTGGGCTTTGGTGTCGAAGGGACAGGAAGCTCGGAGTCCAGAAAAGTGGCAGGCAGAGCAAGCCACACACAGTGACCCCAGACAGTTCAGAGTCCTGCTGTAATGTTCGTGTTAGAAGATGGGGCCATCCCAGTCTGATGGGGGAGGCACAGTTCTCTGAGCTTGGAGAACTCGCTGACTGATGGGAGAGGCCTCATTAGCCAGTTCGTTTATTCATGCATTCATTCACGCATTTATTCATTCAATAGACAGGCCCAGAGTGCCCCTTAGAGCCAGGCCCTGGAGCTAGAGAGGCGAGTAAGGCCCTGCTGAGCTCTCAGTGGAAGGAGGATCCCTGGGTCAGGACCCTCCTTCAAGAGAAACACCGAAGACCAGCAGCCATCCCATGCATGAGGGCATGCAATTCAGGTAAACTGAGGACCTCGAAGCGACAGAGATTTCAAGGGAACAACTCCGGCAAAGAGCATTCCAGGGCCAGCCTGGCATTGTGCCAGTGTGCTCATGTCTCTGGGGTCTGTCCGGTGAGCCTGGCACTAATGGCCTTTTCCCCACAGGTGATGAGCATCTTGAGCAACCCCAGCGCAGTGCCCCCGCAGCCACAGGCTGATTTCTCCATCTCCCCGCTGCATGGCGGCCTGGACTCGGCCACCTCCATCTCAGCCAGCTGCAGCCAGCGGGCCGACTCCATCAAGCCGGGAGATAGCCTGCCCACCTCCCAGGCCTACTGCCCACCCACCTACAGCACCACCGGCTACAGCGTGGACCCCGTGGCCAGCTATCAGTACGGCCAGTACGGCCAGAGTGAGTGCCTGGTGCCCTGGGCATCCCCCGTCCCCATTCATTCTCCCACCCCCAGGGCCTCCTGCTTGTTTGTGGAGAGCTACAAGGTGGTGTCAGGGTGGGGACTGTCCATTTTACAGATGGAAAAATTGAAGTCCAGCAAGACAGAACAGTTCACCTAAAATGACACTGAATTGAGCAAAGCCCAGGACATCTCCTGGCTAAGCCCCTGCTATGGCTCCAACAGAAATATAATACACAACACAACACTTAACATTTCTAGTGGTCACTTAACATTTCTAGTGGCCACATTTTAAAACATAAGAAGAAACAGGCCAGGAGTGGTGGCTCATGCCTGTAATCCCAGCACTTTGGAAGGCTGAGGCAAATGAATCACTTGAGCCCAGGAGATCGAGACCGGCCTGGTCAACATGGTGAAACTCTGTCTCTACTAAAAATACAAAAATTAACCAGGCATGGTGGCACGTACCTGTAATCCCAGCCACTCAAGTAGGTGAGGCACAAGAATCACCTGAACCCAGGTGGCTGAGGTTGCAGTGAGCCGAGATCACGCCACTGTACTCCAGGCTGTGTGACAGAGCAAGACTGTCTCCAAAAAAAAAAGAAAAAAAATTAAGGAGAAGAAACAATGGAATTATTTTTACTAACATTGTATTTAACCCAGTACATCCAAAAGAATATCATTTCAAAATGCAATTCATATATAATTATTGAGATATTTTACATTCTCTTCTTCATGCTATATCTTTGACATCCTGTGTGTGTTTTACCCTTACAGCCCATTTTAATTCCGACACTGAGTTTTCAACAGAAATACTTGATCTGTATTTAAATTTCATATAGTTTAAAATTGAGAAAATAGACTTACACACCCAAAGTGTTCCAAATTGTAAGTTTTCCAACCACTAAATAACCCAATTGAAGACTGGTTTTTGACTTTAAATTAGTTCAAGTGAAATCAACATTTGAAATTCAGTTTCCCGGTTGCACTAGCCGCAGTTCAAGTGCTTGGTAGACATGGGCTGCTGGTGGCCACTGTGCTGGACAGCTCAGTGGGAGACCCTGCCCTTTCTGCCACAGGGCATGGGAAAGCTGTGTTTCCAGCTCTCTCCTCCACTCCAAACTCTGCAATGGTCCCGTGCACCCATCTCAGCTGCTATCCCCTTTGTGCCTTGCCTTGAGGCAGGGACCGTGGACCCTCAGACCAAAGGCTGGAAAACGCAGGTCTGAACACAGCCTCCGCCACCTGGCAAGGCCAGCAGTGGGGCACGCCCAGATGGGACAGGGAACTGGAGGTCACCAGTCACTCTTCCTGCCGCACCTCCCTGCAAAGGCCTCACCTGCTGGTGTCAAACTAATCAGAAGGGCGTGTGGCAAGAGGGTGAGGCCCCATCCCTGAGGGCATCCTCTCTCCCAGCCCAGCCCTGGGCCAGCCTTTCTGACCTCTGCTTCCTGCCCACCCCCCCAACCCACTCCTCCTCACGTGGCATTGGCCTCCACTGCCAAATGAGGGCCAGCTGTGTTGGCCTCCACCTCCCAGCTGTGTTCACAACCCTTCCTGTGTGTGTACATGTTTGCGTATGTGTATGTACATATGTGTATATGGGTGTTTGTGAGTACATATGTTGGGACATGTTACAATTCGTGTGTGTGTGCATGTGATGCATCTGAGTATTTCAACACCCATGTGTTACTGCATGCACATTTGCATATACGTGAATACACGCATGTGTCATTGGGCACGTGTGAGCATATGTGTATATGACTTCACATGCGTGCACATAAATGAGCATATTGTGCACACGTGATGTGCACATCTGTTTGTGTGTATGAACACATGTGCGCACACATATATGTAAGTATATGTGTCTGCTTAAACAAACATGTTTAAATGTGCATTCAAGTCTGTACATACGGTTGAGTGTGTCTTTATGTGTACCTGCATGTTTGACGTAGGTATGCATGTGTCAATTTGTAGATATGTATAATGAACACGTATGCGTGTGTATAGATGCATTTGAGTGTGTAAATGTGTGACTGTGCATGTGTATAGCCGTGCATTGGGGCATGTACACATGCTTCAGTGATTGTGTTTGGGAGTACCTGTGTTTGGACACACATACTCTGTGTGCAGTGTGTAAACAGGGGTGAGCGTATGAGTGCATGTTTGGGTATGTCATAGGTGTGACTGTGTGTACGTGTGTATGGATGTACATCTGGGTGTAGACATATACCATGTGTAACTGTGTGTGTATGAATGTGTGCGTGGGGGTCTGCGTGTATATTTGAGAGCAGGGTGCATGCATGTGCATGGGAGAATTTCCGGAGGGTCCCAGGGTGACCTCCTGACCCAGCCCATGTTCCTGGGCATGGAGCAGGGCACACATGCTCTTGATAAATATTTTAGAGTGACCTCAGCGGCAGCAGCAGCGCCGGCCTGGGGCGGGGGTTAGTCACACCTAAGCTCGGTGCCCTGATCCGGGGGAGCCTGCTCAATTCGGAAATAAAATTAACCCCAAAGTCAGCATGGGGGCGGCAGGGGAGGGGATCAAAAGGGAAGAGGCCTAGGAGGCGAGAAAGGAGGGTTTGTTCTCTTGCTTGGGCAAAGCCAGCCAGAGCAGCTTCCTCCTCCCCCACCTCCCCCAACTCCATTCTTCTCCTTTCCATCCTCTCCTTCCACTCCCTTCTCCTCCTCCTGTCACTCCCCTTCCAGCTCCACCCCTGCTGCCCTGGCTTCTCTGGGAATAGCTCAGAGCTCCTCTTGGCCACATTCTCCAGCCCTCCCCAAAGGGAGCCCAGCATAGGCCCCACCTCACCCCACAGAGACTCCAGGCCTGAGCTGAGAGGGAAGGACTGGAGGAAAAGTCCCCTCCTCTGCCACCAATTAGTGTGGGCCAGCCACACACTTGCCTCTCTGAGCCTCAGTCTTCCCATCTGTGAAATGGAGGCCACAGATTAGACTTAGCCATCTCAGAGTGTTTCCATTGCACCACCTCCCTCTCCTTTGGCATTTTGGAGGCCCCGAGACACATCGTGTTCCCACTAACCACTTGCCCCACATCCCTGGGCAACTTAATCCATCTGTGGATGGGATGCCCCGGCGTGTGTGCAACAGTCCCATGTCCTGGACTGTGCCCATGTATGCCCAGGTCCACCTGTCATCCCTTGACGCCTGTCCTCTGCCCAAGTTCATCCCACAGGGCACTGGGCAAAATGCGTGCTCCTCATTCATGTCATTCTCTAAGTTATTTGTCCCCAGGTTGCAGGTGCAAAAATGAGGCTCAGAGAGGCTAGGTAGCTTCTCCAAAATCCCACAGCATGGCAATGGTGGACCCAAAGTCTCCTAACTTCAAATCACAGATTTGTGGAGGCCACTCAGCAGCGATACACACCTGAGCCCACCCACGCGTGGATTCACGTCCACGGCTTCACACGCACCTGCATATGGACAGATGCACACGCAGAGAGAGGGGTTTATATATGAGTGTTCACTAATGTGTAGACACACAGCTTTAAGATACAAATATACAAAATGTGCATGTGTAAAGGAAGGAGGAATGGCCGTTTATTGAGCATCTACTATGGGTCTGGCATTTCATCCTCATGCCACCCTATGCAGTGCACGTGGTTATTCCCATTGGATGGATGAGGAACTGGGATCCAGAGAGGCTGTTTGCCCAAGGCCTCCCGGCAGCCCATACCGATGTGTACACAGCCACACCTGCAGCCTGATCCCTGGAGAGCCACCTTCAGGTGTGCATTGAGCGAGCATACACATGGGCCAAACCCTTAGGCACCAGAGTCGTCCCCCTCCTCTCCATGGGCTTCTCATCTTCCCAGGGACACCCTCACTCCTTTTCCTGCTCTGGCCATTGTCCATCCACCTGTCTGTCTTCCCTCATCTCTGGAGGGGTGGGGGCAGGGGCCCAGGGATGGGGCACACGGAAGATTAATATGGCCCTGGTGTTCCCAGAGGCCAGGGCCGTACTAACGATGGGGCTGATAGAACGCAGAAGTGTGAAAAGAATTTTAATAGATCTGACAAGTCTAATAAGAATTTGTGTCTAGAAGGGTCCTCCTCTGGGGCTGCGAGCTGACGAGGCGCTGACGGCTGAGATTGTTTACCGGTTGGCATCACCACCACATCTCCTGCCAACTCCCAATTAATCTAATTTGAGACATTTAGAGCCCAGGCATGGGCACGAGGCAGAGGAGGGGAGATGCGTAAAGACAGAGGGACAGGGAGGGCCGTTGACGGAGGCCGTAATAAGAAATGTCACAGCCCTGCCCTCGCTGGCCCTTGGAGAGGCAGGTTCTGTAGCCTGTTGGGTGCCCTTGAAGTTGGCAGGGTCGTCAGGAAAGTTTGGCTTCCTGGTGTTTCCTTGGCTACCTAGACAGGGCCTGGCAGGCTCCTACTGTGTGCTGGGCCATGGGCTGGTCACTGGGAGAGGCTGACAAGGATAAGGCGCACAGAGTGGCCAGAGGCACAGGCAGGACCAGTGCAGGTTCCTCCATGACACACACTGCATGTGACTCTGGGACAGTGACTTCTCTGTGCCTCAGTTTCCACATTTATAGACGGAGAACACTCATAGCTAAAGCACTTGAAAGAAATGGGTGTGGTCATGCCTGCCAGCGCACAGTAGGTGGTCCACAAGTGAGGGTGCTCGCTTTGTTGTTCTCATTATTATTCAAAGCCAGCGAAAACTAGAACGACCATATTTATCCAAAGGATAGGAATCAGTGTATCAAAGGGATACCTGCACTCCCATGTTTATTGCAACGCCATTCACAATAGCCGAGATATGGAATCAACGTAAGTAGCCATCAACGGATAAACAGATAAAGAACATATAGTATATATACCCAGTGGAATACTATTCAGCCATAAGAAAGAATAAAATCCTGTCATCCACAGCAACATGGATGGAACTGCAGGTCATTTTACCAAGTAACATAAGCCAGGCACAGAGAGACAAACATCACATGTTCTCATACGTGGGAGCTAAGAAGCTTGACCTCATGGAGACAGAGTCAAATGATGGCTACTAGAGGCAGGGAAGCAGGGAGGGGGATGAAGGGAGGTTGGTTAATGGGTGCAAACATACAGTTAGATAGAAGGAGTAAGTTCTAGTATTTGATAACAGAGTAGGGTGACTACAGCTAACAACAATGTATTGTATATTTCAAAATAGCTAGAAGAGAGGACTTGAAATGTATCCAACACATAGAAATGAAAAATACTGGGCCAGGCTCAGTGGCTCACACCTGCAATCCCAGCACTTTGGAAGGCCAAGGTGGGCAAATCACCTGAGATCAGGAGTTTGAGACCAGCCCGGCCAACACGGCGCTGTCTGAAAACTACAAAGATTAGCCAAGTGTACTGGTGGGCACCTGTAATCCCAACTACTTGGGAGACTGAGGCAGGAGAACTGCTTGAATCTGGGAGGCGGAGGTTACAGTGAGCCGAGACTGCGCCATTGCACTCCAGCCTGAGAGACAGAGCGAGACTCCATCTCAAAAAAACGAAAAACAAAAAAACAGAAAAGAGAAATCCTGAAGGTGATGGATGCCCTAAACAGCTTGACTTGATCATTACACATTCTATGCATGTAGCAAAACATCACAGGTACCCCAATAAATCTGTGCAAATATTATGTATCAATTGTTTAAAAAGCCAGAGTTCTCAGCCCACCCACAGGAATAGCTGGAGAGGTTGGTGTGAGAGGCTGGCATGGTGTGAAGTAAGGAGGGGAGGCAGTGGCTGCTGTGACTCAGGGAAACTGTCACCTGCCTCGGCGGTGTGCCCTTGGACAGATCGCTTATATTGCCTGGAGCAGAACATGGGATCAATGTAGAATTTGGGGTGTAGAGCACCTCATGCACTCTAAAATGTTGTGCATGTACCAAGGGTTATTCTCTAGGAGTCTGCAGGGGTGGCTGGGAGCTAGGCTCAGACTGCCTGGGTTTGAATCCTGGCTCCACAACTTATGAACTGTGTGATCTTTGAAGTGGTGCAGTCTCTCAGAGCCTCAGTTCCATCATCTGTAAGATGCAGATACCACCACTACCAGCCTCATAGAGTTGTTGTGAGAGTTAAATGGAAAATGAGCACAAAATGCTTAGAACAGGACCGGGATAGAACAAGCTCTCTGTAAACACTGGCTCTTCCTCTTTCTATTCCTACTGTCCCTCTAAGAATGAGGCTTCTTAACGGGATGGACCCTGGAGTCCGGGTAAGGCAGGCTCCCAGTGGTAGAGTTGGTGTGGCCAGGGCTGCACGGTCCCCCCAAAGCCAGAGATGGGAATGGCCCTACCCTCACACAGAGGAAGGGGCAGACCCAAGGCAGGGCCGGGCTGGCTGCCACCAACTTTGCTCTACCAACTGGGAGCCTGGAGGCCAAGTGACTTCAGAGGAAGGCTGGCAGTCCCCCAGGGCTCAGCTCAGACCCTAGACAGACTTAACTTTCCTCTCATCACCCACCCTGGAGCCTGGTAAGCAGAGGGGCACAGAGTTCAGACACTCCAGAGAGACCCCAGGGCATTTGCACATCCTTTGGGAATGTCGAGGGCCAAGCCCCTGCGTGCTCTGTAACCACCATCTTAAAGAACATTGTCTCACTTCATCCTTTTAGCAGCAGCCCTGGAGGAAGCTGAACTTTGTTTTCCCCATTCTACAGACAAGGAAGCAGGTCTAGAAAGGTCAGGTGATGTGCCCAGGGCCACATAAGCGGGAGGTAACTGGGACTGCAGCCACCTCATCTGCTGCTCCATCTCCTCCTGCCCGCATCAAAGGCCATGTTTGCTTACTAAATCCCAATCCTAGTCTTCCACTGCTTCCAAACCCACATCTCTCGAGCTCACAATGTGCCAGGCACAGTACTAGCTAGCCACTTTGTACGCATTTCTCCTTTAACCTTCATAACAGCTCCTCAGATAGGTGCTGTTACGATCCCCAATTTACAGACAAGGAAACAGGTTTGAATAGATGAGGTGGGATGCCCCAGATCACACGTTAAAAATTGGCATGTGCGGGATTTGAACCTCTGCCATTTGAGCCACTAGGCAATACGGCCTCCCATGGCTCAATGATTGGCACTGCCCACCTGGCCTCCCTGGCCTCATCCTCAGGCCATGCCTATCACCTTTTGGCTCCACCCACCTGCCCTAGGCAGAAACCTCCAACCTTGGGGAAGCATGTGGAATGCTACAGGGTCCCCTGTGGGCAGGTGACAGAACAGGTGTTGAGCCAGGCCTCGTAATTCCTAATGCAGTATTCGTTCCATCTTCCTCTTGCTTCTGGATCCGACAGATCCCAGGGGTTTGGACTGGCCACAGCCACAGATCCCAGCTTGGGAGGCAGCATCCCTGTGCCTCTGGAGGCCTTGGCCACACCCCAGCCAAATCATTTGGTCAAGGCTGATTTCTGTTGTAGCCTCAGAAAGGCAGAATTAGTACAGTCAAGACAGAACACATGTACATGCAGGTCAAGGGTCATCCCTGCACATACACACATATAGAGACAGGTACCTGGCTCAGTTGGAACTCATCTGTACACAGTGCCTGCACATGCACTGGCATTCCCAAAGTTCATCTATTCACAAAGGTGCACACAACTCACACACACATGTGCACGTGTGTGTGCAAATGTTGCTCTTGTGTGGACATTCATGTGCAGGCCAATTATTCAAGGAAATTCTTGTTTCCATTGTTCACACACACAAATATGCACCACTCTCAGGCACGTACACCCTCAGACACTCATCTGTCTCCTCTGGGTGACCAGATGGACAGAGCTGTAAATCTCAGCTCCCTGCGTATCTGTGTCCTGGCTCCTTCTGCATGGATCCCTCAGCTCACCCACAGCCACTCTGGCCTCGCAGCAAAGGTCTTGCTTTGCCTTATCTGTAAGCTGGGCACAGATAGAAAAGGCAGAGAGACCTTGCCCTCATCATTATCTGCACTCAGGGATTCACAGGGCCTTATCCATAGCAGGTGTATGTAGTGGGCTTATTGAGGGGTGGTTAATTCTTTTCTCAGCAACGTGGATAATCTTCTGTGCCTCTCTAGGAACTTACCAGAGAGCTGGGCACACAATGCATTAAATAAATATTTGCTAAATGATTGGAGAGGAGGTGAGAGAAAGAGCTTCATGAAGAGATGGATAGATGGAAGGATGGATGGATGGATGGACAGATGGATGATGGATGAGTGGATGAGGTATGGATAGAGGATGGATAGACAGAGGGCTGGATGGATGGATGGATGAAGGATGAGTGGATAGAAGGATGGATGGATGGATAGATGGATAGATAGATGGATAAATGGATGGATAGAAAGACAGAAAATGGATAAATGGATGGATGGATGGATGGACAGAATGGATGGGTGGATAGATGCATGGATATGGCTGGATGGATGAGAGGATGAGTGGATAGAAGGTGGAAGGATGATGGATGGATGAAAGAAAGGATGGATAGACATGGATGGATGGATGGATGGATGGATGGATGGATGGATGGATGGATGTAAATAGAGTGAATGGAAGAATAAACAAAAAGAACCTCGATTTCTAGCAGAGTCTCTTCTTTTTTCCAGCTGCTGTTGATTATCTGGCCAAAAACGTGAGCCTCTCCACCCAGCGTCGCATGAAGCTCGGGGAGCACTCCGCTGTGCTGGGACTTCTGCCTGTGGAAACTGGCCAGGCCTACTAGGGCCCCCGGGGCGACTTGCCCCAGCCCAATTCCCAGCCCAACCCTAACTGACCCCTGAACCTCCCAGCCTTGCCTCCTCATCCCCCTGGAGTCCTAGGGGGCCAAGAAAGGAACCCACCTGCTTCTCATCACTGGCACCCTGGAGATAGACAGCCAGCTTGTCACTCAGCTGTGGTTAGGGATCCAGAGTGATGCCCTTGGAGTCTGCTCCCCACTTTCCCCAAGGAGGGTTTCTGGTCAGCCTGAAGTCCTCCCCTGTCAAATCCCATGGTGGCCTCTGTGCCATCTCAGGCATGGAGATCAAGGCCCACCTAGAACACCTTGGGCACCCAGAGGAGGATGATGCCTGAGAGGAAGTCCTGCAGCCCTTTGGACCCAACTCCAGAGGGTGCCCTAGCTAGAGGTGGATGTGAAGCATTCAGGGCTACTCTCAGCTGGATGCACTGGGAGCCAGCCCTCCAAGGAGGTTCTCGGGCTCAATGTCAGAATGGCAGCCCTTTCCTCCTCTAGACATTGGGACTCCAGCAGAGAGGGGACCCTGGCTTTGGGGTCTTCCCAGGGGAGTCAGCAGAGGGGCAGTCTCACCCCCACCCAGGAATTTGAAGGACTTCAGAACCCTCCCCAGACACCTCTACTAGGTGTACGGGGAAATCTAGCACAGTCAGGGAGACTGGGGAGACCAGGAAGAGGCTTAACCAGAGGGTAAGGGCACATGGGGGTGGGGCTTGTCAGCCATGGGCCTGCCCAGGATACAAGGACCCAACTCAGGCTTCTGGAAGCAGAGGGCTCTTAGCCTGAAGCCCAAGTTCCCACCATGTCCAACCCATCTGGGGCCTGGGGAACCCACAGAACTTTTCAGTTTCCTTCATTAGCTGAATCAGATGAGATGGGGAGGGGATAAAGTCTTGAGGATACATGAGTGGAGGAGCATGAAGTCGGCTCAGAAGGGACTTTCACAACCAGGTCCCTTTGTTTGTGGGAGGGCAAGCCTTTGTTGCCCAAGGCTTCAGCTCTCTGCCTGCAAGTCCACACCCCAGGGAGCTGAGATTTTGCCCAAAGCCTTCCACAGAGGCCCGAGCCCATCCTTACCATGCCCCATCCTCTAGGAAGAGGCCTCCATCTTCCCCAGATCCCTTTCCGTTTCTGGGGATGCAGAGAGCTACCCTCAGAGCTTTGGAGGAGGGTTCTAGACTGGACAGGGATTGTTTGCCCCACAGACAAGAAGATTCCCCCTGGCATGTTGTTAGGGGCATATTGTTGCCCTGCCCAGAGTAGCATCTTTCAATGTTGCCTCTGTCTTAGCCAAGAGGTCCCTGCCTCCAGATCTGGCACAGCTGAGCTGAGGCAGATGTGACCAGTTTTCAAGCTACCACCCCTGAGCAGAGGGAGATGTCAACAATTCCAGAGGAGAGGGAAGAGGCACCTTCCTTGACCACGCCAGTGGCCTCCTGAAGTTCCATTCTCTTAAGAGTTGGGACCTTGAGGGGATGATTCAAACCCCTGATTCCTCCTTCCTGGGAACTTCTTATCACCTTTACCTATTTATCAAAATCATCATACCTATTTACCATCACTGTCGCTGTAATCTACATTCCATCACCTTTATCAGGTGCTGCTGAGTACAAAGTACTTGGGATGGGAGACACAGCACTGAATTCACAAACATTAGACCAAACTGCTTGTCCCCCCACGTCTTTGCTCAATCCATGCCTCTTGCCCTCAGCCAACAAGACATTCCTAGAGGGAAAGGGCTGCTGCTCTGGGAGTCAACCTGAGTTCCTCCCTCCTGGGGAGCTGGGTTGGCAAGATTCTAGGACAGTCTCCTACGTGGACGTCACCTCTGTGACAAATGTTCACCTGGTTCTCATCTTCAGACTTGGTCATATCAAGCCTGTCCTGGACCATGGCCAGGCTGGCTCATATCTCTGGTTTAGAGAAACCAGTGAATAACTGGAGACAAACAGACTCTTTGGTAGCAGCAGACACATGTGACCCATCACGGTCAACCAAGGTTGCAACCGGAGCGTCCACTGCAGAAGACTTTTGGTTCTTCATGTTCGGGACAAAAAAGAAGGCTCTGTTGTCCCTTGGTAACCCAGTCCCTGCTTTTGTAGCTATCACAGCAGAAAGCAGCTCTTCCTGAAGACCACTCTACATCCACATTCCTTGAATGGCCAATCCTTCCACCTGGAGGCCTGGCTCAGAAAGTGTCTGAGTCTCCTGACACCTTCTATGACTCAGGAGCAGGGATCTCAGGCAGGTGACATCAAAACCACCCAGCCCTATCCCCAGGAGGTGACAGTCCAATGCTAGGACCAATCCCAGATGTCTGATCCCGATGGTGAAATGGAACCAAGACCTGCTTGGGAATAAACCAAATGATTTCTCATAACGTTGAACATAAGTTCTCCCAAGCCATCATCTTGGTAGAAAATGGGACTTATTCCTTGAGGGGCCCCACCCGCTTCAGAAAGAGGCCCTTGATCCTGATAGGTTCTCTCTAAAACCCCTATATTAACGTGTCTGGCCAACTTGGGTCATAAAATTCAGCCTTGTGTTGGCAGTTTGAAACATCACGAGACGTGATGTTGAACGAGAGACACAAGGCCTCCATCTCTTTGGGGCTGACCACAGCCTGAGAAAGAAGGCCTGGGTTCCAGTGGCCAGGCCGTCCCAGATACAACCCCCATCCATCCCTGTAAATAGAATCTGTAGCAAAATAAGAGCTGCTTCCTCCGACTTATCACAAGTCGCTGTTGGTCCTCTCTAAGGGGGGCTCTCTTTTGAGTTCATTGTACAATAGTTGGAAAACGTGGTGATGTGCTGTTCGTTTATAGAAAGTTGACTTTTTATAAATATATATATATATACTAAAAAAGGAAAGAAATCCCCCACAGTGCGTGTCGTGCTAGTGCCAGAGACCATCTGTAGGGATATATCTTCATATTGTGTGTTCAAATTATGCATTCCAGGCTCTAGTGGGTTCTTTCATTCTTGTTCCTTTATTTTTCTCATTGGTATTTCTCTCTTGCTATATAAAGAAAAAAAGAAGTGATGTGTAAGAACCAAGCTATGCTTTTGTACTTCCATTTTATACTTGATTTACCTTTGATGTTCTTTTGCCAGAGGAACACGAAAGGGCAGAGCAAACAGAGAACTAGGGGAATAAGAGAGAAGGAAAGAAGAATGGAGAGAGAGGTTTGCCCAGAAGGAAAATGAAGAGTCAGATTGAAATCTGACTCTGGCTTGAGAACAGGACAGATCCCAGAGTTTGACCACTCTGCCAGAATCCAGTGTTTTAAGATGGAGTTGGTGAAGTATCCAAGATTTTGGATCCTGGGACTCAGTGAAACTCCATCACCCAACTAAAAAGATGTTCTCTGGGACCTCTCTCAGCCTGATGTTCTCGTCAAGCTCCCGAATGTGTCTCGCACTGCTGGACACTTTTTTGGGGGTACACAGCTCTTCTCTCCTCCCCTCCTGCAGAGGCACCAAAACCAAGACCAAATGGGGGTTCTCTAGCCGCCAACTTGAAATGCTCTGAGACTTCCGTGTATTTGATGCTTCTTCAAGTCAACTCTGACATGGCCAATTCCCTGACCTGGGAAATATCTACATAGTACTCTAGATCATTCCTTCTTCCTAGTAACTGCAACTTTGTTGCTTCCATGTTTGACTCACAGCCATTTTCCCCCATGCAGAAGTGAGTGGGTGTAAGTGAGGGTGTGAGTGGGGTGTGTGTGTGGGCATGTGGGCGTGAGGTGTGTGTTTAAATATAATCGCACCATAATTTATTCAGCTATATGGAGTAGTAGATTAGAAAGAGAAACTGGTATTTGCTTTAACTACCTGCTGCTTGTAAGCGCTTCCTCTGTAACTCAGGCGTAACTGTTACACATTAAAAGAAATTAAAAGCATTTTGAAGGTTTCGTGTACTCAATTGATTGTCATTATGCAACTGCTCCAAAAGGGACTCTGAGGGGTGTCCAAGAAGCCTTTGGACCTAATTTAGAGGATCAGGGTAGAAACTGTGTTTCTCTTGCTCCCCACTGTGTCCTCTAGTGCCAAGCAGCTGCGAGATTTCTAGTGAATGCCTAATCAATATTTGATCAATGGATGCTGTTGCTTTAAGCCTCTCTGTGAGCTCACAGAAACAGCACAGTGTCAAAGAATAAGGTGAAACTTTAGGTCTCTTCACCAAAAGAAACTTTTCCTGCTGCTAAGCTTAGAACCCTCGGTGGCTCTCTCCTGTTACAAGGGATTTGGGAGGTAGAAGACAGCTCAGAAACTTACATATTGCTTGGAAGCATACAGGGATTCTCGGGCAATTTTCTGGTTTTGTTCTTTTTAGAGATGGGGTCTTGCTATGTTGCCCAGGCTGGAGTGCAAGGCTATTCACAGGTGTGATCATAGCACACCGAAGCCTTGAACTCCTGGCCTCAAGTGATCCTGTCAGCATCCTGAGTCGCTGGGACTACCAATATGCCTGGCTCTTTTTGAATTATTGATGGCGAGATCTCCAGAGAAAGCTGTAAGGGAATGAAGGAAGCAAGATAGGACAAGTAGAGAAGTTGAGCAAAGAGGTGGTTTTACCTGGCGTCCAGCTTCAACCTGATGCCACAAGGAGCTCTGGAGTGTGGATTGTAGTACCAGAGCAGTCCCACCTTGAGGCCAGGGGCTGGCCTTTTGTACTGCATCAGTCAGTCATTGACTGCTGGCTATCCCGGTGATGTGGGTGGGTGGGTGATGTGTAAGTGATATATAAACTATCTGCCCAAGCATCTCCAAAGTGGCTCTTGTGGGTTGCAAGCACTTCTGCAGAGAAACTAAGCCAAAGGTTTGTTGTTATGCAGGCAGCTCAGAGAGTGCCTGCATTGCTTGGAGGTGTCCATCACAAGTGCTGGGAAAGCAACACAACACATGAGGTGCTGAGTGCATGAGGCCAAGGAGCTCCACAACATAGCCTGCCCTTGGAGATCCCCCACTTAGGGAGCTTTCCTAGAAGCACCCCCTGCCCCCAGAGACCTTTGTGTACATCCCAAGGAAAACTGAGGAATGTAGTTTTCTACCCAGGCCCATGACTGCCCAGAATAAAATCAGGTTTCTGTATATAAAAGAAAAGAGGAGATGGATATTGGATAGACAAGTGTATCAGTCAGCTATTGCCACAATAATGCTGCATAACAAAGCAGTCTCTCTTCCTGGTTTCATTAATCTGCACACCTTATGGTGAATGAGTTTCAAAGCCTTTCCTTGGACAAAATTTGCTAGTGAGGGAAAGGAGTTCCTTAGATAAATGAAGCCACTGAGGTGGGAGGGACACACAGGACAGGGAGACCAAGTGCAATTGCACCTGCTGTGTGGCTGAATCTAGAGAATCTGGTCCTCCTGAGAGTACAGGTTCCACAGCTCCACCATTCCCCTCCCTAGGCTGCCACTGACTTACTCTGAACAGAGATCATTTTCCTACTCCTGACAATGTAAACAGCTACAATGGGGAGTGGGAACCCATTTCCCAAAGGCAGCAGGTTGAGGGGCATTCAGAGCTCTAGTCACCTTAGCTCTTAGCACCTTAGTTCAGAGCTCCAGTCACCTTAGCCACTTTTTAGAAGAACTAAAAAGTACTCCTTAAGTAAAGCCCCACCCCTTGCTACCCTCTGTGTGACCATAGGCAAGTCACTTCCCCTCTGCTGTCTTGTCTTTCAAATGGAGGTAGTCTGTCCCACTGTGCCAGTATAGACTACAGTAACCAACAACCCCAAAGGTTGGTGGCTTAAAACACCAAAGGTTTGCTTTCTTTTCATCCATATTCACTACCACTACTCATCCTAGTCAGCCTGATGGAGACAGGCATCCCCTTGAGCGTGCTGGCCTCGGGTACCCAAGGAAAGACAGAGCAAGTGGATCAGGCACTGGCTTTTAAAGCTTCCACTCAAAACACAGGGCACATCTGCTCACATGCCATTGGCCAGAGCAAGTCACATGGCCACACTGCACTTCAAAGGGAGCAGGGAGGTGTAATCTACCACTTGCCTGGGAAGTGGGAAGGGGGACTACACCCGCTTTCCAGAGGGTTTTTATGAGGATCAGGAGGAGAAGCAAACACCTTCCTGAAGCACCTGCTCTGTGCTCCTCTCCAAGGTGGGCCCTGGAGGGAGGGTGGAGCAGGGAGCCTCATTAAAAAGAACAGGAGACATACATGGCCCCTGCTCTGAGTGAAGGGGAACATCATTTAATTGAGCTCCCAAGTGGCTCCAGGCAGCAGCTTTTTGTGTACCATCAGTGTAACAACAGCCTTGTGAGGTGGGAATTTAACCTCTTGATGTACAGGAAGGAAATCAAGGGTCAGAAAGTTAAAGTCTTGGCTCAAGCTCACACCACTAGTCAGTGGTGAAGACTGAGCTCTCCATGATCATGCCTGATTTTAATATCAAAGCACTGGGGAGATGGAGCAGGGGTCTTGTATGAGGGTGAATCCCCAGGGTCTCTACCACATAGAAAAGAGGTGGGGCTGCCTTCTGCTATGGGGCTCACACCAGAGGGGCTACCCCAGGTCAGGAAGCTCCGCAGGTCACCTTCTCATCTGGCAATGAGACACCTACCAGGAAATGCTCAGGTATTAGCAGTGGAGTGACCCCTCCCAGAATTCACACCACATTCATTCTCTTGGGCATGTTGGCTAGAACTAAGAGCTTAAGAGAGAAACACTAATATTACGTACCAGGTACTCCATATCCATAGTTTTAGTTAACCCTCCCAACATCCTGCAAGATAGGCATTGTGAATCCCATCAGACAAATGAGGACATGGACCCAGAAGTGAAGTAACTGGATCAAGCCTCCCTCAACTAGAAATTGAAGAAGGAGGGATTCAAACCCAGATCTGCCTGATCTCAAATGCCTTGTCCATCATACCAGGCTGCTTCCCCAAAGTCAAGCTATGACACTGGTTAAACTAGAAGCACGGTGCTTATTGAAAGGAAATGTAGCAGTCAGCTATGTCACAATAATGCTGCATAACAAACCACCTAAAAACTCAGTGGCTTAAAACAACAAACATTAATTCTCACATTCACAGGTTTGTAGGTTGACTATGGTTGGACTAATCTAGGCATGGATGGCGTGATAGGCACAATTTTAAGATGTCCCCTAAGATTCCTGGTCCCTGGTGTACATACCCTATTTAGTTCCCACCCCTTGAGCAGGATCTGTGAATATAATGGACTAGTCACTACCTTCACAGGGTTATGTTACCTGGCAAAGGTGATGGAATAGTCAGTTACTCTCATGATTATGTTACATTACATAAGACTTCTGCTGGCTTTGAGAAGTAAGCTGGCTACATGGCTAGGATGTTAAGGCATCCTTTAAGAACTGAGAGTGACCCTTGTCAACAGCCAACAATAAAATGGAGACCTCAGTCTTACAGCCACTAGAAACTGAATTCTGTCAAAAGCCCAAATGAGCTTGGAAACAGATTCTTCCCCACACAGGCCTTCAGATGAGATCATAACCCTTGCCAACCCCCGATATCATCTTGGTCAGATCCTCAGCGCGCACCTAGCTATTCTGCATTCAGACTTTGACTCACAGAAACTGTGAGAAAATAAATGAATGTTGAGTTAATCCATGGAGTGTGTGGTACTTTGTGATGCAGCAATTAGAAAACTAATACGGACAAGCAGCTTGGCTTCAGGCTGCAAGTTTGACAATATTTGTTCTGGGAGCCCATTAAGAAGGCAGCTTCTAGGCAATGATTACAAATCATGAGTTCAATGGATGTTGTGGGGGTTCCAGTTCAATCTCCATTTCAAGCTCCTTCTTTTGTCAGATTCACTGACATCCCATGGCCAATGCAAGTTTCGTGGCCAAGCTCAAAGTCAAGGAATGGGGATGTATATTCCACCCATCTTAAGGAATGAAAAGAGTATAAATGTCTAATTCTGTAACAGTGAAGAATTAGGACCCATTATTCAGGAAATTTAGGGGAAAATTCCTCTGTCTGTTTCTACCTCTTCCACTTCCATAGATACACAGCTGATCAATAAGCAGTTACCTCCAAGATGAGTTTAAAGTTCATGAAACCCCATACCAGCCCTGTCACATTGGTCCACAGAAGATAGGCCTCCAAGAGAGAAATATGGGACTTAGGGGAAGTCAGGTGAATGTCAGAGTATTAGCAGGAGTATCAGGATGAAATTTGTGGGGTGTCAGGAGAAGCTTTGGACATGTGAACACCAGCAGCAGCATTCCCAGGCAAAAGGGCAGAAAAGTTGACATAGAGGTGGCTGGTTTCCCTGGGACTTTGTGCTGGGACCCACCTAATTGACCCTACAGATCCCTTCCTCCTTTTGTGAAGCCAGGCTTGACGTAAGCACTTTAGCTGCCCATACTATAAGGATAACCATTTTTTTCTCCGTCAGGCACTTTACATGCAAGATTTGACTACAGTTTTAAAACAGCAGACTCTGGATCCAAGCAGCCTATGTTCCAATCATGACACCACTACTGTATAATCTTGAGCTAGTGGTCTAAACTTCTTTGAAGACTCAGTTTTCTCATCATCTATAAAACTGGCATAATAATGGCACCAACCTCCAAGGTGGTTGTGAGGATTAAATGAGATCACAGAATAAAGAAATCAACCTAACTTTCTTTAGCCCTATGTTTTGCACATTTATTTGATCATAGGGCCTTTTATTGTAGGAATGCTTATTAACATTACAGGGAGAAACTTGGAGCTTTCCAGCAGCCAGTGGAAAAGTGGGAAATCTGGAGAGTTACACAACCACTGATGTCAATGAGAAAATAAGAATCTTATTAAGGGCAGTTTCAAAGATTTCTACCCTTCAAAAAGGTAGATTCAAATAATTTCTCTCTGGGAAGAGACGGTGTGATACAATAAATAAAAACTCAGGAAACTTGTGAAATGTATAAATATGAGTTGTGAGGGATTGTTTCTCACAATGGTCTTCAATATAGGTTGATAGCAGTTTAGTAAATATAACCCTGTTGGCAGGTAAGGAGATATGAGAACAGGATATAATCTAGATACTGGGTTCCTTGATGTGTTCATTTGATCTAGGGATCATTTGGGAACATCTAGAGAAGGAGGGTAATCCCATCAAGAAAATCATACTTAACATGACCTTTTAAGAACTAGGCTTTGGTTTAATGGCAAAGAACTGAACAATATACACTCTGGAAAATTTTTAGAGTGTTAATTATATAGATATTTAGAGTTTTTATAGGCAGCATTATCAGAATCTGACAATCTCTATCTTTTAAGGTCTATGTTTAGACCTTTTACATTTAATGTAAAAGTGATGTAGTTGGATTTAGGTCTACCATTTTATCTTTTTTTTTCCTTTTAACCTCTTGTGTTCATTTGTTTCTGTGTTCCCTTTGTGCTGCCTTCCTTCAGATTATTTTACTATATTTTAGTATTTCATTTTAGTTTATCTATTGACTTTTTGCCTATATCTCTTTCTACTATTTTTTAGTTATTGACCTGGGGATTATAATATACATACTTAACATTTACAGTCTACTTAGAGTTAATTTATACCTGTAAATAAAAATAAAACATAGAAGCCTTGCAATCCTTGATATTATAGTTGTCCTATGTACATACAATGAACTCTCCCAGACAATGTTACATTTTATAATTATATATTTTAAAGAACTGAAGAGAAGAAAAATAGTGTATTATATTTGCCCAGATATCTAACATTTCTGTTGCTCTTTCTTTATTCCAAGTTTTCCTCTGGTATCGATTCCCGTCATCGAGAAGAACTCCCTTTAACTTTTCTTTCAGGGCATTTCTTCTGGTTAAGAATTCTCTTAGTCACAATAGTGAGATCCGGTTGTTTAAAAGTGTTGCAAACCACCGCCTTTAACCTTGTTGTTCCTGCTCTGACCATGTGACATGTCTACTCCTACTTGGCCCTCTGCTATGAGTAAAAGCTCCCGGAGGTCCCCCCAAAAGCCGAGCAAATGTTGATGTGGTGCTTGTACAGCTTGCAGAACTGTGAGTCAATTAAACCTCTTTCCTTTACAAATTACCCAGCCTCAGGTATTCCTTTATAGCAACACAAGAACAGACTAACACAGGGGTGGAAGTGAAAATGTGACTTCCAGGTCAAAGGATTAAATTGTTATATATACTTCTCTAACAATCTTTTCCCCTACCATATTCATCAGAGAAGCTGCAAAATCCAGAAAATGCAGCTACATGATGATGAAATCTAATGGATGCAGATGCTGAGACCTATGGCAGACTTCGTAAGATAAAAACATAAAACCTTGCTGTATTCAGGAACTGAGATTTTGAAGTTGTAGATTACTGCAACTTATCCCCACTAATCCTGAATAATATCCCACATGAAAAATATTTAGTTTCTAAAACATGTCTCTAGAGTTAGAAAAAAAATGATACTAATAATTAACAGATTGAACTAGGATGATGAATACATCATTACACATTTGTCAAAATCTGTAGAATGTACAGCACCAAGAATACACCCTAATGTAAACTATGAACTTTGGATGATAATGATATTTGTGCGGTTTGGATCTGTGTCCCCACCCAAATCTCATGTTGAATTTTAATCCCCAATATTGAAGGTGGAGACTGGTGGGAAGTAATTGGATCCTGGGGGTGGATCCTTCATGAATGCTTTAGCACCACCCCTCAATGCTGTTCTTGTGACGCGTGAGTGATTGAGTTACCATGAGATCTGGTTGTTTAAAAGTGTGCAGCACCTCCCTCTTCTCTCTCTTCCTCCTGCTCCAGCCATGTGAAGACACTTGCTCCTGCTTTTCCTTCTGCCATGAATAAAAGTTTACTGAGATCTCCCCAGAAGCAGAAGCCACTATGCTTCCTGTACAGCCTACAGAAGCATGAGCCAATTAAACCTCTTTTCTTTATAAATTACCCAGTCTCTGGTATTTCTTTACAGCAGAGTGAGAACAGATTAATACAGATGTGTTAAAGTAGACTCACCAGTTTTAATAATGTACCCCTCTGGTGTGGGATGTCAAGAGCTGGGGAGGTCTGCATGTGTAGGGGTGAGGGGCACCTGGTAACTTTCTGTACTTTATGCTTGATTTTTCTGTAAATCTAAATCTGCTCTAAAAAAATTAGGCCTATTAAAAAAATTCACGGATTGAGATATTGTGTTTTTTAAACCACACATTTTAATGTTGATATCTATTTCTTATTTCTCTGCTATAATGAGAAAATTGGCATTTCCTTCAATGTGTCTTCAAATTCTTACAAAATTTTTGTTAATTACATTATTATTTTTACTTTATTATGCCCATGTCAAATTATCTTCTGTTTTATAAACATAATTTTCATAGATGTTATGTCTTACATGTCTATTTAATAAGTGGACTAAATGCCCATCACAAATGCTTTCAACATGTTTTCTATAAAATTTTTTTAAAAGAATCCTCTTAGTTTTCCTTCATCTAAGAATATCTTTCTTTTGCTTTCATTTCTGAAGGATATTTTTGTTAAATAAAGAATTCTGGGTTGACAATTATTTCTTTCAGAAAAGATGTCCCAATGTTTCTTCTAGCATCTATGATTTCTGATGAAATATTCACAATTATGAACTGTTGTTCCTTCTTACGTAACATGTATCATTCTTCCGACTACTTTAACAGTTTCTCTTTGTTTTTGGCTTGCAGAATTTTTGTTAGCTTGTATCTGGGCATGGGTTTTTTAAAATTTATCTTCTTTGGGCTTTATCAAACCTCTTGAATCTGAATATTTACGAATTTTTCTCCATTAAGTTTGGAAACTTTCCAGCCATTATTTCAAAAAATATTTTTCTGTATCCATCTCTTACTCTTCCTATTCAGGTATTCCAGTGACAGAAAGGTTAGAGTTTTGGTGTGTTTTGTTTGTTTTTGTCCCTTAGGTCTCTATTCTGCTATTAAACTCATGCAGTGATTTCAATATATATATATGTATAATACGTTTCAGTTATAATATTTTGTTTGGTTCCTTTTTATAGTTTCTATTTCCTTGCTAAGAATTTTTATCTCTTCACTCATTTTAATACCTTTACCTTATGGGGTGTGGTTATAATGGCCCCATTAAAGTCTTGGATAATTCCAACATCTGGGTCATCTGAGGGTTAGCATCTGTTGATTGTCTTTTCCCTTGAGAACTGGTTTAGAGTTTCCTGGTTCCTGGTCTGTCAACTAATTTTGGACTTTCTGAATATTGTGTTGTGAGACTCTCAATCCTGTCAAAATCCTCTGGAGGATGGAATGTTTGTTTGTTAGGTTTTTTTGTTTTTGTTTTTGTTTTTTTTTACTGTTTTAATTTAGCAGGCCATCAAGCTATTTGATGTCCAGAACCCAAGATCCGTCTTGCCTTCCACGAATAATAGTTTCAACTTCAGTCCAGCTTTGATGCCTTTGCTATGCTGATTAGGTCTGTCCCACCCAGAGGCTGGTCTCAGACTTGGGCAGTGATTTACATCATCATTCACTTCTCAAATCCTTTGCATTTTTTAAATGTGTATTTCATGCATGCATCACTTGAAGGTGAGCCTGGGACTTATTCCAGGTGAGCCTGGTTCATACACAAACCTGGGGGGTTTCCTTCTCCATCCCTCTCCTCTTGGAGATTTCGCCCACATCCTGTCACTTCCAGGGGTCCCATTCTCTAGTCCCTCTGGCCAGAAAAATGGCATTCTCTGAGTGTTTTAACCTCCCCTGCTATCACACAGATGCATGTGACTGGATCTGCCCTTAGGAAGAAGGCACAAGAGATTTTAAAAGATTTTTAAAACTCTACTCATAAAGAGATTCACCATTTGTCTCATGTATTTGGAAAAGAAAAAAAATACTGGACTGTTTCCACACTCTTCACAAAATGGGGGGCCCCTCTGCCTGGCTCCTCTATCCGGGGTGACAGGTTTTCTCTCCAGCCCTTAGGTGCACTCGTGGCACCAGCATCATCACAGAAGTGTGGCTTCACCACTAGGGTTGGTCTCAGAGTAGGTAATTTTTTAAAAGAAGAAAAAGAGGCTGGGCACTGTGGCTCATACCTGTAATCCCAGCACTTTGGGAAGCCGAGGCAGGTGGATTGCTTGAGGTCAGGAGTTTGAGGCCAGCCTGGCCAACATGGTGAAACCCTGACTCTACTGAAAATACCAAAATTAGCCAGGTGTTGTAGCGGACACCTGTAATCCCAGCTACTTCGGAGGCTGAGGCAAGAAAATTGATTGAACCGGGCAGGCAAAGGTTGCAGCGAGCGGAGATCGCACCATTGCACTCCAGCCTAGGTGACAGAGAGAGATTCCATATTGAAGGAGAACAAGGAGAAACAAGAAGGAGAAGGAGAAGGAGAAGGAGAAGGAGAAGGAGAAAGAAGGAGAAGGAAGAAGGAGGAGGAGGAGGAGGAAGAGGAGGAGGAGGAAAGAAGGAGAAGGAGAAGAAAAATAACACAATATTTTTCTCATGTTTTCCAACCCAGAGGTATATTTTTTTCCTGATCCTATGGCCAGAAAGACAATTTCCAATCTGTCCCACCCACAGGTAAATGGAGTCCATATGACCCTGATCCTTGTGTGTCAGGATGCAGACTCGGCGTGATCCTTTGAACCCTCCATAGAGTGTCTGTCCACTGACTTCAGCATTCTGTGCCTTCTTTTTGTTTTATTCTGAGACAGGGTCTCACTCTGTCACCCAGCTGGAGTGCAGTGGCATGATCTCAGCTCACTACAACCTCCACCTCCCAGGTTCAAGCAATCCTCCTACCTCTGTGCCCCAAGTAGCTGGGATTGCAGGCTCCCGCCACCACACCTGGCTAATTTTTTGTATTTTTAGTAAAGACAGGGTTTCACTATGTTGGCCAGGCTGGTCTTGAACACCTGACCTCATTATCTACCCGCCTCAGCCTCCCAAAGTGCTGGGATTACAGGCATGAGCCACCACACTGGGCCTTTTTTTTTTTTTTTGAGATGGAGTCTCGCTGTGTTGCCCAGGCGAGAGTGCACTGGCACAATCTCAGCTCACAGCAACCTCCACCTCCCGGGCTCAAACGATTTTCCTGCCTCAGCCTCCCAAGTAGCTGGGACTACAGGCATGAGCCATCATGCCCCGCTAATTTTTTTATATTTTTAATAGAGACAGGGTTTCACCATATTGGCCAGGCTGGTCTCGAACTCCTGATATCGTGATCTGCTTGCCTTCTTGGTTCCCCAGTTTTGTAGGTAGTCCTAAAAATAAAAAAGAAAACTTTTGCTTCTCTGTAAATAAGAGGTCCAAGATGCAGGTGCGAATTAGGAGCTTAATTTAGGGGTGGCTGAAAAAGAAAATGAACATTGTGCTAGTTTGAACTTAATAATGACACTGTGTGTCTCATCTATTTGAACAGCTTTAAAACAGCTAATCTCAAACCAGCATTTTCCTGAGAACCTGGCCTATGCCAGCTCCTGCCCAAGATGGTTCAGAAACAGCTTAGCTGGGGAGAGACAAATAGAAAACTTCAGTGGTGCATAAGAGAGGCTCTGAGAGGGAGGCCAGGGGAGGAGCATCCGCTTCAGTGGTTCTGATCCCTGGGTCAGAATCCAAACCTGGCAGGCCTCTAAAGCTTACCAGAGTGACCCCACCTCAGCCAATTGTATCAGCATCTTGGTGAGGGGTGGCAATAATTTTTTTTTTTTCTGAGACCGGGTCTCACTATGTTGTCCAGACTGGAATGCAGTGGCATGATTTCAGCTCACTGTAACCTCAATCTCCCTGGCTCAGGTTACCCTCTCACCTCAGCCTCCTGAGTAGCTGGGATTACAGGGGCACCCTGAGCCACCCCATGCCTGGCTAATTTTTCCATCTTTTTTAGAGACAGGGTTTCACTATGTTGCCCAAGGGGCTGGTCTTGAACTCCTAGGCTCAAGTGATCCTCCGGCCTTGGCCTCCCAAATTGCTGGGATTGCAGGCATAAGCCAGCGCCTGGCCTGAGGTGGGGGTACTTTTTAAAGTGTCCCAAGTGATTGCAAACTGTAGCCAAGATGAAGACCCCCAACCATCTTGGTAGAGGCATCTAGATCTACCCAACAGTGCATTTGGTCTCATGGGACGCTGAAGGTAGACCGGAAATCAGGGAAATGAAAAGTACAGGAAGCAGAAGGATCTTCATCAACATGGGTGAGATCGGGTGTGCTTGTTTGAAGTGAGGGCTGGAAAAGGGGGAAAGACCAATGCGAAGACTCCACAAAGGGAACAAGACATGCAGGCCACAAAGTCAGGCCAGTAATCCTACAGCCTACGGTGCTCCCCTAGTTCTGTAATTTTTAATCAAATGTCACTTTCCATTGTCTGATTTTATTATTTTCTTCATCCACTAGCATCCTCCTTGTTGAATGTATGTCCTTAGATTCTTAAAAAATAGCTTTATGTGTGTTATAAATTTACATCAATGTCTTTGTGATACAGATTTCCTCTGTTTCTGCTCATTTTCAGGTGGCACTGACCCTCCTCCATGTGACTATATCCGAGCATCACCTCTGTGTGCTAATGAACATTTCATCACAGTTCACTTCTCCAGCCCCTGAGGGATGCACACCTGAGCTCCCTCCAGCCCCTGCTCCCACCAGCAGTGTTGAAATGAACATCTTTGTACCAGACCCCTTGCAGATCTGACCTGAACACCCAGATGGGACTGCAAGTTCATCAGCTGCTGTTAGACGACCCAGTGTTGTCAAAGGAGAGTCTCCATCATTTTCCTCATTTGTGATTTTGGCCCCAGAGGGCAGATTGGTCCATGAATCTATCTCCAGGGTCTGGCAAGGTCCATTCACATGGTGCCACCTTTGGCTCCAGGTCTTTCATGAGGGAAAGCAAAAGCAGCTTGAAGTCAAGGGGTCAGTCCACAGACCACCCTCACTTCTAACTGTAGGGTTTGGGCATTCATTCCCAAGGCCATTCTCAGGTTTGACCATTTGCTAGAAAGACTCACGGAAGTCAGTGAAAGTGTTTATATCCATGGTTACGGTTTATTACCATGTAAGGATACAGATCAAATCAAGGAAGACACACGTGGGATAGAACCCAAGACAGTTCCAATGTCAGAGCTCCCATTGTCCTTTGCCTGTGGAGTCACAGACAGTGCTGACTCCTCCAGGTATGACATGTGACAATAAGCAGAATATTGCCAACCAGGAGCACTCACCTGAGCCTTGGCGTTCTGAGTTTTCACTGGGGAGCCGTGATCGATGCCTGCCTGCCTGCATGGCTGACCTTTAGACCCCAGACCCTGGTATTTTTGACAGGCCCTGTTATTAGTCAGGTTAGGCTTGGCTCTGCTGCAGAGGCGGATAAACCCCCAAGCTCAACAGCACTAGACAATAAAGGTTGGTTTTCTCCATTGCAGTCCCATGTTATCTGGAATGCGCGGCCCCCAAGGTCACTGCATCTGGGGAAGAGAAGGGAGGCCAAGGCACTCTGGATGTTAATTGCCATGGCCCAGAAGTTACACATGTCATTTCCTCTCACAGCCCATTGATGGGGATTAGTCACATGGCTGCAACTTACTGCTGTAAGGAAGTCTGGGACATGGAGGGCAACTCATGGAATATTTGCTGAATGGAGGCCCAGTCCCCAAGCAGCCACCCTCTGATCACGAGATGATATCGCTATCCCTTCCCGTCAGCCCAGGGGAAGTGGACAGGCACCGAGTGGGAAGCAGGTGACCTGCCAAGTTCATCCATGCTCCATACCCAGCTGGAATTCCTGGAGGGCTTCCAACACTCTGTGCCAACTCCTGAGAGTCTAGGAACACTGAAATGATTCAACCAGCCCAGACAGCTGATGAGAGAAAGGAGCCCGCCCCTCGAGAGTGCAGAGGAAGCAAGGGGAGAGGGCTGAATAGGTGAGAGGGTCCCCTCATCTGTAGTTTCAGCAGGGACCTTGCTGTCTGCTCTGCCACCAGGAATTCCAGATGAGGCCGTTTCACAGCTGGGGCCGAGGGGTGCAGGGTTTGCATGAACTCAGAGTCCTTCATGAGGATTAGGAGCTTTCTCTCCATCCTGCTGTCTGGGTAGCTCAGACTTCCTCCAGGGCCATCACAAAGCTTAGGGCGGCCCTCGCGATCTTTGCTGGAGGTAGACTGAGTATACTGCGAGGGTGAGGTTCTGGGATGAGGCTAAGTCTTCCCTGTCCACTTGCAGACAATGAGGTCCTTGCAGCGATGTCAGAGGAGTTGCTATGAGCCCTGAGGAGCCCTGCTATTGGCGAGGTCCTCACTCTGTGCAGGTGGTCCCTGTGCTGTCCTGGGTCATCTCACTCAATCCTTACAACAACCCTGCCAGCTGGAAATGATTATGCTCAGTTTAGGGAGGAGGAAACCAAGGTCTAGAGAAGCAAAGAAAAGTACTCAAGATGACACCCTAGGTGGTGAAGCCAGGGCATGAACCCAGACAAGAATTCAGTGTTCACACTTTAAAAGTCATCGTAAGATGGAAAATGTCACAAGAGTTAAAAATATAGCCATCACCGGCCTCCACAATTGCCAGCTCACCACCCAGCTCATTTCATGTGTCCCCCAACCAATCACCCCTCCACACCCTGGGTTACATTGGAGCAAATTCCAGACCTCACATCATTTTTAGATAGTTCGGCATTGTCTCTAAAAGATAAGGAAGGGCCTGTGTTCTTAACTACAGGACCTGGCATGGAGTGGATATCAATAAATACTTAATAAATCTTCACTTGTTCTCTATGTGAATAAAATATCTAAGCACCTGTCAAGCCAAAATGTCTTTGTGAATCTCTAAAAGGCAGTCAGGAGTGGTGGGAAGATAATGGGCTTCACCATAAGCTTTGGGTTCAAACCCTGGCTCTGCCAGTTGCCATGGCTATGGAATACTGGGTGAGCTCATGGAAACTGCCTGGGCCTCGGTTTCCTCCTCTGAAATCCACACGTCATGACACTGTGACTTCTAAAGTTGTTAGGATTCAATGAGCACATGAATGCGGGCACATGCCCTGCAGACAGCCTGGCTTTCTAAGGTAGTTTGTCAATGGCATACCCTGAGTAACTCATCGAATCGCTTGTGCCTCAGTCTCCTCATCTGTAAAATGGAGTAATAACAGTACCTGCCCCAAAGGGCTGCTGTGAGGAGTCAGTGAGTTGATCTGTGTTAGATGTAGGATGCCTGGCACCTAATAAGTGTTCCATGTGAGTTACTAATCACTAGAAGCCTGCATTGTGGAAAACTAATGTCCAGTGTAGGAGTTATAATCCTGCAACATAGAGCAGTTCTGGACCAAGCTATGCTTAAGATTTGAGCAATGGTTCTCACCTGGGGGCAATTTTACTGCAATTGTAACTGGCGGCAATCTACTGTCTTACTAACCCCGGGAGACATTTGGCAATGTCTGGAGACGCTTGTGGCTATAACAGCTGGGTGGGTGACCTGCTACTGGCATCTAATGAGTAGAGACCAGGGATGCTGCTCAACATCCTATGAGGTACAGGACAGTCCCTTCAACATACAATTATCTGGCCCAAAACGTCAGTGGCAAGGCTGAGAAACTCTGGATTAGGGAAAGAATCAGGAGGGGGTTAGCTCCATTGCACAGAGGCTGGGAGATTGACGCTTCAGTCATCTGGGGCTGTGTCCAGACTCACGAAATTAATGGAATTTTTTCCATCTTCAGCAGAGTAGCAGTTGATCTGGTTCTTTCCGGAAGACAGCTGGATGTGGCAGGATGCCCTTTTTGAGTTGGGTACGCTTTGTCTTATGAAGTGTCCTCTCCAAGCCTCTGCAGCTGGTTTGGGAGTGGCCAGGCCCTGGTGGGTGGAGAGTTCCGCAGGACGCAGGGACCCAGCTCCCTGCCAGAGTGCAGGGTCAGGTGCGGATTTCTGGCAGCAGCTGGATGTGCTTCTGGTCCCAACCTGGAGACAAGAAGAGGGATCTGGGGATGGGAAGCACATTCAGAGAAAAAGCGCAATGAGGACGTCATGGGCTTTGGAACCAGATGGGCAGTTGTTCAAATTCTAGCTCTTTCAGCTACCTCTGGTTGACCTTGACATGGAACTTACCCCCTCCAAGACTCCTTTGACAAGACAAGCAGGGGTTGTCCAAAGTCCCAGAGTAACCAGGGCTTGAGTCCATGTCTCTTAATTCTCAGTCTAGGCCCTTCCCCATGCATTCATTCATTTATTCATCCATTGACTCAATCAGTCTTTCATTTGTGATAGGAGATTGGAAGGGTGAAACGGACAGGGGCCACAGAAGGAAGGGCCTTGTAGATCCTGGCAAAGAAGTTAGATTTTATTCTAAGAATGAATGAAAGCCATGGAGGGTCTTGAGGGACATAATCAGACTTAGACAAAGTCTATTTGACTATTGTTTGAAGCTGGACAGGCAAGAAGCCAGGGGCCCAGTGACAATGGTGGCTTTGACAGGGTGGTGGTAACGAGGTGGAGAGGAGAGAGATTCAGGACACATTCTGGAGGATAAGCCAGCAGGTCCTGCTCATGAATTGGGATATGGTGGGGGTTAGAAAAGGGGGGAATGGAGAGTAACTCCTGGGCTTTGGTCCTTCACAGTTGGGGAGATATGGAGGCCACTTACTGAGATGGGAAGGGCTGGGAAAGGAGCCCGTCATGGGTAGGGTGCAGGGCGCAGAGACTCAATAGGTCTGCTCAGCCACGGCAGAGCTGGGAGCTCCATGGGAGGCCCCTGAGTAACGATAGCGCTGCCTGACAATTTTGTAGCCTGGAGAAGATGATGCATGTGGCTCTGGAAATTTGGCTGGGATGCAAATTCGATTGAGATCGTTTAGGGAGGGGGTGAGATAGAACATGGAAGAAGAAAAGAGGGCCAGGGGCTGGGCCCTGGGTGTTCCAGCCTTTAGAGTTGAAAAGAAAATGAACTTCCAGCAAAGCAGTCTGCAAAGTAGCAGCAGACGACAGGGGAAGAGCAGGGGAGAAGGATGCTGGAGCCGCAGGAAAGAGCGCTGGGTGAGGCCACACGCCCCGGCACATAGCAGATCCTCCATGAGGTGACGTGCACAAGCCATCTGGAACGTAGCAGGCCTACAGTAATTCATCCATACTGATATTAACTCTTAAACATGCTTAGAAGATGACTGACACATATCAGTCTGTCATCAACCAGTGGATGCTAGAGTCCGGCCCCTATCCAACAGGGCAGATGCTTTTGGGGAGGACGTCGGGTCTCAGGCTCCAGCACCCACAGCCTCAGCATCCATTCTCAGCTCTGTCTGCCCTGGGGGTGTGGCCCTGAGCACATTCCAGAAACTCTTGGAGCCCACATGTTTTCATCTGTAACATAGGGTTATTGACAGAATGTGGGGACAGAATTAGGATTCGAATCCACTTCTGCTGACCCTGGAGCCCACTGTCTTTCCATGATATAGTGTGGCAGCCATTCCCATAGCAGGAGGGAGCTGCTGAAGGGGCACTGAAGACGGGGCTGCCTGGAGGCCCTGTTCTTGATGCATTCTGCCACTCAGGGGCCCTGCTTCAAGCACATTGAGTCTGCTGGTTCTCAACTCTGGCTGCTGCCTGTTAGAATCAGATCTGGGTAGGTGAAGAGGGCAGAAGGAAGGGGGCTAAAACATAACAATGTCCAGGCCTCTCCCCTGTCCCATTAAATCAGAACCTCTGGGAATACAGCCCAGGTATCAAGATCGTTGTCATCATCATCATCATCGTCATCATCATCATTACCATTTTAGATCCGCAGTTGATTCTGACACACATCCAGTCTTGAAAACCAATGGAGAAACTGAAGCCCTAGAGCTCTGTCCCTAAGGCTTTCCTACCCTGAGTTCCTGCAGGATGAAAAACAAGGCTGGCTTTCTCTTCCCTGCGTAAAATACCTCCAGATAGGAAGTGTGGTGGGTAGTTAAGAACCCCCAGCACCGGGCTAAACCCATCTGAGTTACTTTGTAGCCACATGGCCTTAGTCAATTTCTCTACAGTCTGATTCCTGGGAAAGATCAATCCTTCAATGACCGTACCACCACTCTATACAGTTGATAAGGCATTTTGATATACACCATCTCTTTGAATTCTCCCCCACAATCGTGTAAGGAAGAGGGAAATTATTAGTTCCATTTTCTGGTTGGGGAAACTGAGGCTCAGAGATGAAGTCAGTTGCCAAAGTACATTCAGCTAAGGTTTGAGTACAGGTTTTCTTTCTCTTTTGCCAAAGGGAGGCTGGAATTAAGAAGGCCCACAATGGAGCTTGGCCCAAGACAGTGTCTGGGACATAGAAGAGGCTTGGAAGTTGCAGAATGAATGAATGAGCTAAAAGATGGGCAGTAGATGGTTCTAAACAGGGTCCTGTAGTGACCAAGGTCCCTACCCCAGTGAAAGGAGAGGAAGAAATTAACCATTCCAGGCAGCGGCTTCACCAAGAACAAGCCAGCCGTTTACACGCAGCATGGCGCACTCACAGTCATACTTCTGCTGGAAGGGATCCAGTTTTTGTTGGTTTTTTTTTTTTTTTTGAGACGGAGTCTCGCTCTGTCGCCCAGGCTGGAGTGCAGTGGCGTGATCTCTGCTCACTGCAAGCTCCGCCCCCCGGATTCACGCCATTCTCCTGCCTCAGCCTCCCGTGTAGCTGTGACTATAGGCGCCTGCCACCACGCCCGGCTAATTTTTTTTTTTTTTTTTTTTTTTTGTATTTTTAGTAGAGACGGGGTTTCACCGTGTTAGCCAGGATGGTCTCGATCTCCTGACCTCGTGATCCGCCCATCTCGGCCTCCCAAAGTGCTGGGATTACAGGCGTGAGCCACCGTGCCCGGTGGAAGGGACCCATTTTACAGGTGGGAGATTGAGGCTCACAGTCAGTGGGTGGACAAGATCGTCTAACTCCTGATCCAGAGCCCCTACTGACATCCCAGAGTTCAAAAAAAGTCATGGAATTTTCAAGAAAATTCTGGGTAAAGCTTCTCTGGGGAAACAAAGCCCTCATTCTGGTGTTTGTCCCAAAGAGGAATTCTACATCTCTGACCATTATGTACCAGGTAGACGCTGGACAATGGAAACTGTCACAGGAACACTGACTGGTTAATTTTCTTCCTGACATCCAAACTCCCTCACATCCCATGCCAGATTGGGTTAAGTATTTTACTTATGTTATTTCAGGGGCTGGCAAACTTTTTCTGCAAAGGTCCAGTTAGTAAATATCTGAGACTTCTTGGACCATCCAGTCTCTGTCAGTTTCTCACTTCTGAATGTTGTACAAAAGCAGCCATGTGTAAACACATGAGCATGTCTGTGTTCCAGGAAAATTTTTTTCCAGTCCAGGCTGGAGTGCGGTGGCACGATCTCAGTTCACTCCAACCTCCACCTCCCTGATTCAAGCAATTCCCTTGCCTCAGCCTCTCGAGTAGCTGGGATTACAGGTGCACACCACCACACCCGGCTAATTTTTTTGTATTTTTAGTAGAGATGGGGTTTTACCATGTTGGCCAGACTGGTTTCGAACTCCTGACCTCAGGCAATCCGCCTCAGCCTCCTAAGGTGCTGGGATTACAGGCGTGAGGCACTGCGCCTGACTCCAGGAAAATTTAATATGTGGGCAGTTAAATTTGCATTTCACATAATTACATATCACAAAACGTTGTTGTTCTTTGAATTTATTTGTCAATCATTAAAAAATGGAAAAACTCCTCTTAGCTCCCAGCCTGTATGGCCGGGGGCAGGAGGATTTGGTCCAAAAGGGCCATAGTTTGCTGGCAAAAACCATACAAAGTAGATTTTGTTGTTACCCTCATTTTAAAGATGAAGAAACTGAGTCCCAGAGAGGTTCAGGGATTTTCATAAGATCACACAGCTACCAAGTAGCAAAACTGGGAGTCATAGTCGGACTCAGAGTTAGGCAGCTGGGCTCCAGAGCCAGGTTCTTAACCACTCTGTTGCCATATGGGCACAGAACCTAAAGTGGAGGAAACTTTAAGTACACAAAACTGAGGCCCAGAGAGGGGATTAAGGCTGCAACCTAACAGAGACACACAGCGATGGAGAGGCAGAGCCCTGCCCGGCTCCCTGACCAAGTCCACGGATGGTTCCTCTATATCAGGCAGCTTCCTCATTTATTCCAACTAATTATCATCCGTTAAGCAGATCTGGAAATGCCGACATGAGAGTAGGAAGTAGGGGTGGGTGACTGACAAGGCAGGAGAGGGAGGTGGGCAAGAGGCGGCCCTGCCTCCACACGTGTCCACACGCATCCACATGCACGCACACACACACAACAGCTTCCATTTCCTGAGATGTCCACCTGCTTTTATGAATATAAGTGGATTTGTAACAAGCATTGCAGCTGCATATAAGGCATTCAGACATGGAGACAATTTTACTAGATAATAGACTATCATGCAGGATACAATTTAAATTAAAAAATGCAATTTTCACCTTGAAATGAACAAATGATTACAATTTCTATACAAATTAAGGCATTCAGCCTCTCTTTCAGTAGTGGCACCAGCCCATGAAATATGACATAATTACCATGAAATACATTTTCAAATATTTTGATTTTTGTCCGCTGCTTTTTAAAAAACATAGGCCGCCTTCTAGGTCTCCGAGTATGTGTTGGCATTTCCCACCTTCTGGGAAAAACACATTAAAAAGAAAAGGCAAAGTCCCCGAAGATGAAGTTGGCCCCCCTCTCTGCCCTCCCCTCCTTCTATCTCCTCACCCCTCAGAGTTCCCTGCCCTCCCCCTCCCCTTCTCTTGGCTCAGAGATAAAATTGAAAAAAGGCAGACTGAGGAGAGGGGACACAGGCGCCCACCTCCAAAGCCTGAAATTTATCTAAGTTGCCACGCTTATCTGCAGAATCGCATCTGTTGGTTATCACGACGCCAACCGCTCCAACCCTTCATCCCTCCCTTCTCTGGAAATGGCTCCCCATCCCTCCTACCAATGCATTCCCCCCCGCCACCCCCCGGCAACCTGCACTCTTATTTTTTAATTATTTTTCCATTGTGTTGTCTCTTTGTGGCTGAAGATGGAAGGATGAAAAGTCACTGCCTGTGGCTTGATCCAGTCCCATGGAACTTTGGAGTTCAGAAGGAGTGGACAGGGTAGGCGGCCAGTGAGTCTCAGCTACTGAACTGGGTGGAGCTCTCTGTTCTTTGTCCTAGTTGAGTGACCTTGATGAAGGTCGTTCCTACCCGAATCCATCTCCTCCCTGTGCCTGTAAACCTGCCATCTTGAACAACCCATCCCTTTGGTCTGAGCTTTGGGTGGAAGATCTCTTGGGACATTAGATCTGCATCCAAAACACTTGCAGGCAGACCTTCGTCCTCTTCCTTGGTACTTAGTGTTGGTCTGAGTCTTCTGTTCTGAACCAGCATCCAGTAGGCAGGCTTCACCACTCCTGATTCCGCATCTGCTGTCCCCAGAACTTGGCTCCTATCTGTCATGTGGTCTCACATCAGTTTTTGGGCCAGCTGTGCTCTGCCTTTCCCTCCTTAAGGGTTATTCTGGCTCTTCCTCCATCCTGGCTAGTCTAGTCTGGTCCAAGTCTTCTCCACTTCAGGGGGTTGTCTTTCTACCTAAACGAAGCCTGTGGATGAAGATTGATGATGAGATGCAGCGCTTCAAGTCCATTGCTTTTGCTTAGCACATTTGTTTTGGTTTTCCAAGCATTTTCGCCTGCTTCAACATCATCCCATCTTGCAACAGCCCTGTACGGAGGACCTCACTCGCAAAGGAGCACTCAACATTTTACAGAGGAGTAACCAGGTATTCTAGACCGACGTGTGAAATGAAGAAGCAAGTCCACACTCATTCTTGGAGTGTGGACCACACTCTCTTCCTCTGACCCCAGCCTACCCTACATTTTACCCTCCCTACTCTCCTTCCTCGGCCCAGGGTGAGGTGAAGACTGGATCACACTCCAGCTCAGACAGCAAAATGGGACATCCTAGTGGTAAGAGAATGGGTTTTAAGATCAAACATTCAGAGTCTCAGACTCTGATCTCCACTCTTTCTTGCTCTCTGACCTTGGCCAAATTAATTGGTCTCTGTGCCTCAAGTGTTCTCATCTGTAAGATGTAGACAATGATCTCTTCTGCTTGGAGGCTGTGAGAAGGAACTTTGCAAGAGTGTGGCAGACCTTCAGCAGATGCAAACTTCCCCTCTCATGTTCTGGCTCCCAGCTTGCTTAGGGATTTTGAGATTTTATTTTTAATTCTTCTGGTTCATTAAGAAAAGCCCAAGCCCCAAAGTGTTCATCACTTAGAAACTTGTTGGTATCTGCGGGTGAGTGAAGTGTCTGTGCCTGAACCAGATACCAGGGTATTGAGAGATGAATGTGCCAGCATCCAGGGAGGGGGTGGTGGAGTTGAGGGGAAGCAGGAGGGCAAGGGATGATCATAACAATGTTTTACTAAACACTCACGCTCTGTCATAGCCACTGTGCTAAAGGTCTTCATCTCATTAATCCTCACAATCATATTATGAAGTTAATATTAACCCCATTTGACAAATGGAAAAACCGAGTCACAGAGAAGTTATGTCATTTGCCCAAGATCACCCAGCTGGGAAGTGACAGAGCTGGAATTTAAACTCAGGCTTCCTGGCTCTAAAAAATGCTCTAGTCAAGTGCCCTGGGTTGACCAGATGACCATCTTTTCCCAAATATGTATTTTCTTAGTAAAAAGATATAAACAAATGGCATGTGCTCTAGGAACCTAAGGCCCATCACCAGCTAGCTGGTTAAGTAAGACAAGTACACAACTAGCTTTACTCCAAGGCAAAATGGACTGATGCCAAGCACAGGAGGCAGGATTGCCAAGCACCTGTGGCACTCTGGTCAGACCATGACCCGGGGAGCAGTGAGCCATGGGGCTGGGAGAGAGGATAGCACATGCACAGTCAGGCGGTCAGATTCCACTCCCGGTTCTGCAAAGCCCCAGGTGGTGTGGCCAGATCACCTAATGACTCTGGGCCTTCCCATCTTCACCGGTGGAATGAAGGGACTGATCCAAAATCAGTGATCTGCACGTGTTTCCACAAGCAACCCTAGGACAGGGGAAAGGAACTGTGAGTGCCCACACCCAGGGCACTCAGAGTGGGGAAACGACCCCAGCTAGCCCACCCCAGGCCAACATTTGCTTAAATGGTCTTTTTCTTTTTTTTTTTTTTTTGGAGACGGAGTCTCGCTCTGTCGCCCAGGCTGGAGTGCAGTGGCGCGATCTCGGCTCACTGCAAGCTCCGCCTCCTGGGTTCACACCATTCTCCTGCCTCAGCCTCCTGAGTAGCTGGGACTACAGGCGCCCGTCACCACACCCGGCTAATTATTTTGTATTTTTAGTAGAGAAGGGGTTTCACCATATTAGTCAGGATGGTCTCCATCTCCTGACATTGTGATCCGCCTGCCTCGGCCTCCCAAAGTGCTGGGATTACAGGTGTGAACCACTGCACCCGGCCTAAATGGCCAAATTTTTTAAGGGTCAAAAATGCATGCAAATTTGGTGCTCTGTTCCCCAATGCGCGCTATATTATAAAAATGGTGACAGTTCAGTTTGGAATTTTTCCCTGCAAAATTCTATCTAAAACTACTACTACCAGCCCCCAGAAAAGTTATATCACATTTTTTTCTGTGGCTTTTTTTTATGTCTGCAAATTCAGCAAAAGGCCAGATCCTCTGTAATAGCCCTTCCAAAGCCAAAGTTCTTCTAGGACAATGTTCTATTTATTATTATAACACCCACACATTGTAATATTGAGTTGTTTTTAACACTGTAACATTATAACACTGTTACCCTTGATTATGATATTATTCTAATGCACAGACACTGTCTCATTCCAATATTCAATCTGTCTACCACACTGAAATCCTCTAATCTTCAATTCACCTGTTTTTAGTATTTGATTCTAAGTCATGGATGGAAAGGAAGGTGTTTCCTTGCCCTGGGAGGGCAAATGAGGCACCAGGAACCCATGGGAGCCTTTCTGCCGGCACCAGGCAATTAACAACCTCCACAGCCACATGACTTGAATTTGTTCGTCCTGAAAACGGGACAAAATGATTATCTAGAAGTTGTTTGAGATCGGTTTCTACAATGTAATAGCAGTTTATAGCTAATATTTTCTGGGTGCTTACTAAGAACTTTACATGAGTTCTATCATTTAAACCACCCAAACACCTTACAGGCTGCTATTATTGTTCCCAATTTACAGAGGAAAAACTGAGACCAAGAGAGGTTCAACGACTTGCTCAAGTCTCACAGCTAATTGTGAGAGAGACAGGATTTTAACCCATGACTGTCTGACCTCAGCTCATTCCTCTGTTGAACTAATGAACATAGGTGGAACTTTGGGGAATAAGGAATCAACCGCAGAACCTGACACAGGGTTAATTAAATATTTATTGAGTAAATGATTGAGTGAGTGAACAGTCCTCTTAGAAATGGATCAACCTTAGGAAATCACTCTCCAGCATTCAGATGGGTGAAGAGTTAACCTTACTTTAAAGATAAGACCACGCAGCAACAAAGTGACACGGATGGGGATGGTGAGTGGGCATGTCTGGGACCCGGTTCTGCTGCACGTGGTGGCAGAGCTCTCTGTCCTCCACCATGCTGCTCCAGCAGTGGAGTGGTGCCCAGCCTTGGCAGGACCATCCTGGACACCTTGGAAATTTGCTTGTACTGACTTCTGAGGGTCTTGGATTTAGGTAACTTGGAGATGCTTTAGGGAAACAAGTGTGAAATTTGTGTCTCTCAGGTGAAAGCCCTGTCTGTTACAAGGGCAGGATTTTTAAAAACACATATTAAAATAAAGCTGATTAGAGGTAATGGGGATGGGGTGGAGGCAGGAATCAAGATCCTTAACCATCTTCATAGATGCTTAACCATCTCCATAAGTCCTTAACCATCTTCATAGATCCTTGGCCATCGTCATACTCATTGGCCACTCCTGGGAATTCAAGCCTCAGAGAAACACCCATGATAAGGGCAAAGCTCTCTTCATGGAGATTCCTGGAATAGTGAAGTAAAACGAAAACAACCCAAAGGTTCAACAATAGAAGGGTGGTGAAGGAAACTAGGGTATTTCCACTCAACAGGCTACTCTTTAATGTCCATTGAAAAGTACATTTACAACATTTTTAACACAGGGAGATACTGATACTCCACTGATGAGCCAGATAACATAGGACAGGAAAGTGGCCCTTATGATGTGACCTTAAGGTACCAGAAGGTAAACTAGAAGGGACAGTATAAACATGTCCATAGAAGTTGCCCTGGAGAATGGGATTATGAGGATCCTTTTACTCTCCAAATGGATGTTCGATTGCTTTGATAACTAGAAATTCATTAAAAAGAGAAAAGCAGAGAAGGAAGACAAGAAGAAAAATGCCCTGTTCTTGGCTGTCACTTCTTTTGAGTGACAGCTTCCCAAGGAAAGCAAAAGTCACTCCTACCAGAGAAAGAAAAATAGAGGAAAAGGGTTTAACAAAATCAGAACGCTTCAAGCCCAAATGTACCCCTTGACTAAGAACCAATAAAAGACTGCAAAAGAAAGCTCCCACTCCATCTGTCTCCACGACCGAGGCCACCATTCATGAGCCATCAGCATGGCTGTTGCTTTTTTTTTTGAGACAGAGTCTCACTCTGTCACCCAGGTTGGAATGCAGTGGTGCGATCTCGGTTCACTGCAAGCTCCGCCTCCTGGGTTCACGCCATTCTCCTGCCTCAGCCTCCCAAGTAGCTGGGACTACAGGCGTCCGCCACCACGCCTGGCTAATTTTTTGTATTTTTAGTAGAGACGGGGTTTCACCGTGTCAGCTAGGATGGGCTCGATCTCCTGACCTCGTGATCTGCCCGTCTTGGCCTCCCAAAGTGCTGGGATTACAGGCGTGAGCCACCGCGCCTGGCCATAGCATAGCTGTTTCTAAACAGAGGATTCTGTTTAGCTTCAACACAGCACATGTGTCATGACCTTCAACAATTTTCATGCCCTGCCACAGGATTGAGCAATAATACTTATTTTTAAAATGAATAATACTTGTCAAAGCAGCCATTATGTATTGAGTACCTACTGTGTGCCAGGTACAGAGTCAACACCTCAGCATGCTTGACCTTATTTTATCCAGATGGCAACTCACAAGACAGGTGCTGGGGTCGTCCTTTGGAGAGGTGCGCCCTGAGGTTCTTCTGCTTCAGTGGTCCACCCGGGGCCAGTGGCAGAGCTAGAATGCAAACCCTGGCCTCTCACCTTCACCACCACTAGACCCAGTTCCCTAGGCAGGAGCCGTGGAAATATCAACCAACCCACTGCACAGAAGAAAGCATTGCTCCTTTTTCTGCTGCCATAAATAAGAATGTGGATGTTCCCTAGTTATTAATGACGGAACGATCCATGAGATATCCAGTTAGATTAAAAAACAATAAAATGCATGGTATACCACTTGTGTATGAAAAATAAAAAAGAATAAACTGATGTGCTTGCCTGCACAGGTATAAAAATGTCTCTGGAAGCTACTTGAAAAGCTGGTTACATCGGTTACCTTTAGGGAGGGTGACTGGGAGCAATGCCTTTGTCCTTCTGAATTTTGAATCATGTGAGTGCATGATATCGAGCATATAGAATTTACAAATTCTTAAAATTTAAGGAAAAAAAAGAACTCATTGCTCTTGAAGGTACTAACAGGTAGATGTCACCAGCCACGTACTCATTAGGACAGGCTCTGAACCATCCCTCCTGGGCAGCCCTTGAGTTTCACAGCATTAGACCTGGATTTCTTGCCTGTCATTGCCCATAAAAGCTTATTAGCACCATCAGGTAGTCCTTTAAAGGAGCCCAAGTTAGTGAGTTAGTTCCAAGGGCAGGGACATATTTGATGGTTGAGATTTGAAATAGGAAGCTAAAAACAAAAAGAGAGACAAAAAAGTTCAAGAACATTTGACTGAAAGAGAGAGAGAGGATTAGAAAGGATTTGATCTATTCCACAAACATTACATAAGCCCTTTGGTATCCCAGAGCACTGTTGGGCACTGGGACTCAGCAGGAACAGCACAGAGTTCCTGACCTCAAGGAGCTCACATTCTAGCAGGTGGAGGCAGATGTTTGCTGAGCAATTACATATTGAAAATAGTCATTGTAACTTGTCTTAAGCCCCGCAAGGGAGCAGAGAGCTCTGGGAGGGGCTAGCAGAGCTGCATTCAGTGCCTCTCAGGAGGCTACATTCATACAGCAACCTAACTGATGTCGAGGAGGCAGCCACCTAGAAGCCTGGGAAGGGTATTCCCTGGCTGAAAGAACAGCCAGTGCAAAGGCCCTGTGGCAGAATCTTCCAGAGTGGGAGATCATGCACTCTTGGGTGAGGACACCCTGCCTGTAGTAGGCGTCTCAGCAAGTCAGTCAACCTCTCTCAGCCTTAAATCCCTCCCTGGAAATAGAATAATAGTAGCTCCAGAGTCCCAAGGCTTTGCACACGTGCTGTGTGACGCCCCTTATGAGCCTATCTCCTCCTCTTTCAGCTTTATCAGTGGTTCCCAAAGTGGTTCCCATCAACGGCAGCATCTGGGAACTTGCTAGAAATGCAAACTAACTAGCTCCACCCTAGATCCCCTGAATCGGAAACTCTGAAACTGGGGACCAGCAGTCTGTGTTAACAAGCCCTCCTGGTGATGCTTGTCACAAACTCCAGTACAAAAACCAGAGATCTACATCATGGTCGCCATCATCCTCTTCACGCTTCTTGTCTAGCACTTCCCCTGATACCTTCCCTTAACAAGTCACCCACTTCCCAATGCCTCCAATGTTCACTGCTAGGCCTTTCTGTGGTCCTGAATCAGCAGCTTTTGCTACATGCCTTCAAGGTCCCAGCAGGCAGATGCCCTGTCCCTTCTCAAGGGACTCACCAGCCGCACGTGCATCCAGGGGGCCTATCTCCTTTGTAAGTGAAATGAAGTGATTTAACACACAAAGGCCGGGCACGGTGGCTCATGCCTGTAATCCTAGCACTTTGGGAGGCCGAGGCAGGCGGATCACTTGAGGTCAGGAGTTTGAGACCAGCCTGGGCAATATGGTAAAACCATGTCTCTACTAAAAATAAAAAATTAGTAGAGTGTGGTAGCAATTGCCTGTAATCCCAGCTACCCGGGAAGCTGAGCCAGTGGAATCACTTGAACCAGGGAGGTGGAGGTTGCAGTGAGCTGAGATCATGCCACCACTGCCCTCCAGCCTGGGTGACAGAGTGAGACTCTACCTCAAAAACAACAACAAAAAAAGACAAACACACACACACACACACAGATAGTTTGAATCCTGGCTCTTCTACTTACCAGCTGTGTGTTCTCAGAAAAGTTTCTTAACCTCTCTGGGTCTTGATTTCTCATCTTTGAAACAGAGATAATACATTTCCGGGATGGTTGAAAGGATTAAAGGTATTAATATAGATAAAGGTTGGAACAACCCCTGCCAGGGGACACACAATTGATTTTTAGAAATTCTGGTTCTCCGGGCCCTTTCCACCCAGGCTCCTGGCCTTACCTGCTCCTGTTTCCCTCTGTGCACCTCAGGCACCAGCCAGACTGGGCCACTGTGATTCCTGAATCTGCATTCCCCGCGCCCCCCACCTCTGCCCTTTTGCCCGTGCTGTGACCTCTATCTGAAACGCTTCTTCCTCGTCACCTGCAAAACTCCTGCTGGCCCATCCTTCCCCTCTCTCCAGCCCCCTCTCCGTTCACAACAGGCTGGGCTAAATCCCCCCTCCCCTGACATATGACATCCCTTCCTCTCAGCCGTCAGTCCCCAGGTACTTAAATGCCTACTTTTGATGTCTGGCTTCCCTCCTAGCATGTTAGTTCCCTGGGAGCAGAGTTTAGGTCTTATTCATCTTCGTATCCTACGTCTGGCTCTTAGTGAGTGTTTAATAAACATTTATGGAGTAAAAATTGGCAATGAATTTTAAAAAATGAATTAGAGTTACAGGGACTGACAACTCAAGATCTTTAAGATACAGTGAGTAACATTTAGAGATGGCAGAAAATTACATACAATACGATCCCATACAGTGACCCTCCGAAAGCCATATTTCTGCATGTGCATTTATATATTGTGTGCGTGGAAAGGTATCTGGAAGAGTAACCAGCAACGATACCAGGGCTGGAGTTAGGCAGAGAGATTCATTTCTATGGTGGGTGAAGAGTTTGTCTCCCGTCTTGTTTGAATTATTACCAAGAGAATGAAGAGTTTGTTGTATATAAAAATCAAAGAAAAGAGTTCTCCTATAAAGAGTTGATGTGGAAACCTTCCCTCCCCCTGCTTCAGATCCATCCTACATCTGCAGGGGGCTGGGGAGGCCAACAGGTCCTCTGGGCCTGTCCTCCCTGCCCCTCCCCTGGTCCTCGCTCCTCCTCATCTGCGTGTGTGATGGACTGGTGAGCAGGACGGCGCTGATGCGGCTGCTTTGGGAAGGGTGGTCAAGCCAATGGGTGCCTCAGTCACCTGGGAAGCAGTAAGGGAAGGAGAAGAGTGGTGGGTGTGGATGGAAGAGAGAAAAGGATGAAGAGCCTTCTGAAAATTACCGAACAGCCATTTAGTGAGCATGGACTGTGTTCCTTGCAAGGAACCCAACAGGCCTTATGTTTCAGATGGAGAAACTGAAGCCCAAACATGGGAAGGGGCTTGTCTAGAGGCAGGCCTGGGCCTAGAACCCGGGTCTCTCTGCCCTGAGTTCTCCACTGGGAGAGTGGCTCCCAAGGCAGGCCAGGCCTTTCTTACAGACTCCAGGAGAGGGGCTGCCGCACCTTCGACTGCATGGGAGCTGGCCCACAACCCTGGAAGGCAGGAGGGAAGCACCTGCCCTTTATCAGGCTCCTACTAACTGCCAGTTCTCCCCAGAACCCTGAAAGGTAGGCACGATTATCTCCATTTTACAGATGAGAAAACTGAGGTTCCAAGTGATTAAGTGTCTTGTCCAAGACTGTTTGATGAACACCTGCTATGTGCCAGTCCTACTATGTGCCAAACTAGCCCCCACCTACTGGTCTTGGAGCGATGCTGGGATATCCCAGCTGGTTCAGCAGGTGAGGAAGACAAGGCTCAGAGAGGCTCAGATGAGGCTGTCACCCAAGGTCACACAGCCAGCAGATGTAGGCGTTCTCACCCTCACCTAGAGAGAAGAGGACGCTTTCCGGAAAAGGTAGAGTTGGTTGGACAGGGGGTGCCTGGGTTTAGGCATGTCTGTATATCCCTCTGCTGACCCTAGACAGTGGGGCTCCTATCTCATTTCTGTCCTCCGTGCCCCCGTCCTTGCAGCTGTACCTGCCCCTTCTGGCCCCCCTCAACTGTCACGGATTATGCCAGGGACCCTGGGGACAGGGGAGCAAACATCTGGATCCTGTTACAGGGCCTAGCTGGAGGTGTGGGGGCAGGGGTGCGAAGCCAGTGAAGCAGGGGCTCTAAATGCGATTCAGAATCTCAGCAGGGCCCTAGCATGGGGCTGAGGGGCCCAGGGGCCGCAGATCCGGGCTGGGCAGGAAGGTGGGATCAGAGCAGACCAGCAATCCCTTCCTGAGCCACTGGGGCCAGGCAGGAGGCAGGATTATGGAATTAGTTCAGGAGGCAGCGTTGGGCAGGAGCTGGTGATGGTGGCCCCGGGCAATGGCCCAGCTAGGTTGCATCCACCTCCCAGGGGTCATTGGGCACTGGGAGTTCAGTGGGAATATGGTTTGGTTTAGAGGCCAGCCCTTAAGGACAGGCCACATCAAATTCAGCCTGAAATTCCAGGCCAGTCAAGGCAGCCCCATTGTGTACCAAAGTCAACAGGGAGCCTGGAAAGGGCTGTGCAGGGAGCATGGGTGGAGGTCCTCACTATGGGGATGTCCGAGGGGCTTCCCTGTTGTTACCCAGCATGGCCCGCTCTGTGTTGGCAGATTGGGAGGATCAAAAGAAGAAACCCCACAGTGGGCACCACTTTCAAAGCACTTACTGTGCTTGAAGAACATTTGGTGTTCAAGAAAATGCCACGATGCGGGCATGGTGAGTGTCCACTTGACAGATGAGAAAACAGAGGCTCAGAGAGATTGGCGAAGAAACAAATCCCTGGAAGGAGGTGAAACTCAAGCTGGAATGAGAGAGAGAGGAGGTGGAGAAGGCATTCCAGGCAGAGGACACAGCAAAGCAAAACCAAGGTGGCAGGACAGCCCATGCATTGGGTGGGTGCCTTCTGGGGAAACAGAAGGTTCTCTCGGGCAGGGCAAGAATTCAGATCGGACAGTGAGGAGGGAGGTTCAAGACTGTTTCTGAAGTGCTTTGAATGTCAAGGTAAGTGGTTTGAACTTTGTCTTGGAAGCAAGAGGGAGCCATCGAAGGTTCCTAAAGATGGCAGTGCCACGATTAGAGATGGGCTATCAGGAGAGTTACGAGGGCAACTCTCACCAAATGGGTTAAAGAGAGGAGAGAGTGAACACGGAGAGGCAGGAGAGCAAGGACTCGGTTCACGGGACCCTGAACGAATGGGCTACTGCACAAATACGCATGAAGAGGAGGAAATCAAAGAATAATTCTGATTGAAATTATAGTTGTGATAGGCCATTCTTGCATCGCTCTAAAGAAACACCTGAGACTGGGCTGGGCACGGTGGCTTATGCCTGTAATTCCAGCACTTTGGGAGGCTGAGGCAGGAGAATCACTCGAGGCCAGGAGTTTGAGACCAGCCTGGCCAACACAGTGAAACCCCGCCTCTACCAAAAAATTCAAAAATTACCCAAGTGTGGTGGCACATGCGTGGAGCCCAGCTACTCGGGAGGTTGAGGCAGGAGAATTGCTTGAACCCAGGAAGCAGAGGTTGCAGTGAGCCAAGATTGTGCCACTGCTCTCCAGCCTGGGTGACAGAGTGAGACCCTGTCTCAAAAAAAGAGAAATACCTTAGACTGGATAATTTATAAAGAGAAGAAGTTTAATTGGCTCACGGTTCTGTAGACTATACAGAAAGCATGATGCTGGCATCTGCTCGGCTCCTGGGGAGGCCTCAGGAAGCTTTTCCTCATGGCAGAAGGTGAAGCGGGAGCAGGCACATCACCTGGTGAAAGCAGGAGCAAGCGGTAGGAGGAGGCACCACACACGTTTAAACAACTAGATCTCAGGAGACCTCACTATTGCAAGGACAGCACCAAGGGGATGGTCCTAAGCCATTCATGAGAAATCCATCTCCAAGATTCAATCCCCTCCCACCGGAACTCACCTCTGACACTGGGGGCTACATTTCAATGTGAGATTTGGTGGGGACGCAGATCCAAACCATATCAATTGCTTAATGTTTACCGAGAGCTTCCAAATTTACTGAGTTCCAACATCTACTGAGCCTCATTCTGAGTGTGTGCAGTATCTGCCTGGGAAGGGGTGTTAGCATCCCCATCCAATAAACAAGGACGCTGAGATGCAAAGGGACCATTTGCCAGAACGCCACAGAGCTAAGAGGCAGCTGAGCTGGGGCTGGGATGGAGGCCTCCTTACTCTCCCAACGGTGCTGTTTCCCTGGACCACACTGTCTCCCCACAAATGTGAGGTGCTAGTAGCCAAAGTGGGGTGGTGAGGTCTAGGTCAAGGGCACTGGTACCTAAAGGGGCAGGGCTGGACACTGAGGCACTGACGCCCAACTCCCTGCATTCCTGAGCCTTCCAGGGCCAAGTCTGCCCTCCAGATGCTTGGACCTAAAGTCACTGGCCATGGGACAAGACTACACAAGATCTATGTGAGCCAAGCCTCGGGTCATGGGACAAGTGGGTACAGATGCCACCAAGAGGACAGGGGACATTTACTCCACCTGTCCTTAATCTTGGAAGCCTTCTTAGCCAGAGTGGAACCTCAGGAACGAGAAGTGGACATAGTGCTCTCTCATGGTTAAGATCAGACATAGTGCTCTCTCATGGTTAAGATCATGGATTTTGGAGTCAGATAGATCTAGGTTTGAATCCAGGTTCTTCCTTGTACCTGCTGTGTGACCCTGGGCAAATTATTTAACCTCTCTGAGCCCAGTTTCCTTGCCTATAAAAAAGAAATGATGATGCCTTCCTCTCAGGATTTTTGTGAGCATTACACGGGGTAATAAAGGTAAATCACTTAGCTTCAGGACTGGCACATAGTAGGTACTCAATAAATAATAGGTTAGAGCCTGGGGACTCACCCCCATGACCATGTGACACCATGGGTGATCCCAGTTGGCTCTAAGTTCCTTGGGGAGCTCTGAATTCCTGATAGCATATCGTGGTGTCGGCACATCCCAAGGCAGGTGTGTGCCATCATCCTAGGCCTGATGCGGCTGTAGGTATTCCAGGCACCTGCATCTGGGTCCCAGGCCAGTGCTTCCTGGTGGCTGGGGTGAGGATCAAAATAACAATGGTGGCAGTGGGGGTGGTGACAAGGAGGATGGTGGAGGTGATGAAGTCACGTGGAGCCCTAATCTGAGTTCTTCCCTCACCCCACCCCCAAACTTTTGGTAAAAAATTCAACACTGACTGAGCCATCGTGTGCACTGTTTTCAAAGTTTTACACGCATCAGCACATTGATCTTCCCAATATCCCTGTGTGGTGGCACTGTGCCATCCCCATTTTTCAGATGAGGAAGCTGAGGCACAAGCAGGCAAAATGGCTTGCACCAGATTCCACAGCTGTAAATAGCAGATCCAAGATGCTAATCCAGGTCTCTCTGATTCTGGTGCCCAGACACCTGATCTCCTAGAGCTGCTTCCTCAGCCCCGTATTCAAAAGTTCATGCCAATATTGTTCAGATTTTAAAAGTGGAATTGACCGAGCGCAGTGGTTCCTGCCTGTAATCCCAGCACTTTGGGAGGCCGAGGTGGGTGGATCACTTGAGGTCAGGAGTTTGAGACCAGCCTGATCAATATGGTGAAACCCCATCTCTACTGAAAATACAAAAATTAGCTGGATGTGGTGGCGTGCTACATAGTCCCAGCTACTCAGGAGGCTAAGGCAGGAGAATCACTTGAACCCGGGAGGTGGATGTTGCAGTGAGCCGAGATTGCACCACCGCACTTCAGCCTGGGTGACAGAGTGAGACTCCATCTCAAAAAAATTATAATAATAAATAAAAAATAAAAATAAATAAATGAGTGTGAGATTTAATATAATAATTTGAGGAACTGACAAGTATAGTGAAGAGAAACAGAGTGGGTCAAAGGGGTGGAGAGGGAGGAGGGAATCTTGGGAAAAGAGGATTGTAGACGTCTGGAAAAACGACTTAAAAAGAACTAACTTTTCTGGTCTTCCACTAAACATTTGCTCAGGAAAGTAATAGAACAGATTCATGATATATATAAAAACTGGATTCTTGGTAGGGAACCCTTTTGTAGAATCAAGAATCACTTGGTCAAATGCCCTTAAATGATAGCCAGTTATAGGCACGAGCTCAGTCTGCCTTGTTAAAGCCATGACAGAGCCTCTACCCTTCTAAGCCTCAGTTTCTGCAGCTGTAAAATGGGCTCACAAGCCCCCACTGGTAGAGTGGTTAGCCAAGCTCAAGGAGATAGCCTGCAGAGCCTTCACACAGCCCCACCCCAGCTGGGCAGTCACTGTTCACTAAGCAACATTGTTGAGTGCCTGCTGGATACACTGCAATTCAGAGACTTAGGACTTCTTCCTTCCCCGGGTCTGCCATCCCCCTTCATGCCCAGGTCTCGGTGGTGCCTGGTGCTAGGCTGGCCTGGCATCCCCAGGCAGGAAAGGACAGCGGCTCCTTTAAGGCAGGCCCCAGCTGGGCCGCCTGGATATTGGAGCATGGACGAGATTAGGTGGCGGAGGCAGGCGCTGGCCGGGCCAGATGCGCCTGAGCGTGGCCTCGTTATGTATTCATGAGCTGTGAGGAAAAGAAATAAAAGGATTCATTATCGTCCAAACTGTTACTAATGACATGTACCTGGAGCCCGAGCACCTCTGGAAATCTAATGCGACACACTCCGAGAGAAAATGTATTCCCGGGCTCGGCGCCGCGGCCGATGGAAAATGTCCCCTCCCCGCCCTTCCTCATTGCCATTCACTCAGGGCGACATTTACAATTCTTCTGCCATTATGTCCGACCAGGGCCTCTGAGCCTCTGTCACGACCTGCACATTAGCTGAAAATTGGAAATTCCACAGCGTGGCCGTGGCCGTGGCCGCGGTGGGCTGGGCCAGAAACCGAGAGGCACAAGGGACTGAGGAAGAGGGGTGCCCAGGGGCAAGGCGAAGGGACAAGGGGCGGAAGAGTGCTGCTGGCCTTTAGGGGTCCTGCTGGCTCCGATCTGTCCCCAAGCTGGCCAGCCACCATGCCAAGGCCAGCCTCGGTGCCCAGGGTGGCGACCTCAACCCCTTTTACCTCTTTGCCTTTGTTCTCCCCCTACCCCTATCCTGCTCTGAAAGTCCTCTGCCTCCCACATAGCAATCTCAATCCTTTGCTCCCTTGAAAGACCCAATAAAAATATTAACAGCACAACAAGAGACATCCGTCTAGAGCTTATTTTGCAAGATAAATGTGTCTCAGGTGCATTATAAAAGCATTGTCTCAACTGATCTTCACCACCACCCTGTGAGGTGAGTTCTATTCTGATCCCCATTTTACAGAGGAGAAAAACTCAGACTTGCAGAGTGAAGGGACTTGCCCACAGTCACGCCGGGAGAAAGGAACAGAGCTGGGATTTGCCCCCTGGCTGGAGTGATTCCGAGACTTGGGCCTTGCCCTGGCACCACATGGGAACTCCAGGCTCCAGGCTCAGCTCCTCCAAGACGCCCTCTCAGGCAAGCCTCTGCCTACTGAAGTTAAATCGTTGGGATGGGAGCCTCTGGGCTGTACCATATGACAAACTATGGGCCTCTGTTTAATGCACCTTCCTGGGAAAGACGCAGCTGCCCATACAGACTGCTGTGCCCCAGAAGGCAGGTGCCCATCACCTGAGCCTTCTGTGTCTGCCTGCAATGTTTATCACTCAGTAAGTGCATAGCTAAGTCCTATGGAGTATACGTCTGTCCCATGTGGCTTCAGAGGCAGAGCTGGGATGGAATGGGGGGCCTGGGGAAAGCGAGTTTGGGCCTTATCCAAGGAAGAGCTTTTAGGAGAAAGGACAAATAAAATACAGTATTTCAAATAGAAAATGAATAGTGTATTAGTCCGTTTTCATGCTGCTATAAAGAAATGCCTGAGACTGGGTAATTTATAAAGGAAAGAGGTTTAATTGATTCACAATTCTGCATGGCTGGGGAGGCCTCAGGAAACTTACAATCATGGTGGAAGGTGAAGAGGAAGCAAGACACCTTCTTCACAAGGCGGCAGGAAAAAGAAGAGTGAAGGAGGAACTTCCAAGCATTTATAAAACCATCAGATCTCGTGACAGCTCACTCACCATCAAGAGAACAGCATAGGAAAACCACCCCCATGATCCAATTGCCTCCCTCCTTCGACAGGTTAGGATTACAGGTTCCCCTGCTTGACCCGTGGGGATTACAATTAGAGATGAGATTTGGGTAGGGACACAGGCCAAATCATATCAAATAGCTTTTCAGTGTAAATATGGCTCAAATATAATTGTTTATTTGAAATTCAAATTAACTGGGTGTCCTGTCTTTTGATTTGCTAAATCTGGTACTCCAAGCTTGGAGATATCCCAAGCAACCCCACAATGGATCTGGCTCACCTGGGAGATTTGGGGTCAGTGCCCCAGGCCACTAGATCTTGAACTCTTAGAAACATCAGCCAGAGATTCTATTCAGCAGACTTCCTTGCGTCTAGGTGTGGTCACATGACTAAGTTCTGGTCAGCAGAATGCGAGTAAAAGTGATACCAGACCCTTCTGGTTAAAAGGAAAGCACAAACATTTATCTTACCCTTTCCCGCTTCCTGCTTGCTGGGTTACAGAAGAAATGGCAGGAGCTGCAGCAGCTATCTTTGACCCAGAGGTAGAAGCCACATGTTGAGGATGACACAGTTGTGCCTAGTAGGCCTGGACCACTTACCTGTAGAGTGTTATTCAAGGTAAAACAAACAAATAAGTAAACAAAAAAGAGCTAATTGTTTAAGCCACTGTATTGTTGGGTTTATTTGTTCTAGTAGCTTAGACTGCACCCCTAACACATTGTCCCACCAAAGTGCCAGCCTCCAGGAAGGTGAGGACTTAATCATTCAATGTGCTAACACCAACATGTGTCATCAAGTGATCCTCAATAAATGCTTGTTGAACAAATAAATGAATGAATGGCCTAGATGACTTCTGAGAGTAAATAAACAAACAGCTGACTAATTAATTAATTATAATAATGAGCAATTACTGAATGCTCACAAAATTATCTTATAACCATTGACTCCTTCGATCCTCACAACCCTATGTTGTAGGAACCATTCACATCCCCACTTTATAAATGAGGACACTGAGGTGACTTGGCCTAGTTTAGAGAGAAGGTGAGTGATGGAGCCAGGGTGCAGTCTGGCTCCAGGGCCCTCTCGCTTAACCTTCTCTCCTGCCTCTCTTTAGAAGAAACGATGAGCCAGTGGGTGAATGAAAGGGCAACTCTATAACTTTGTTTATTCAACAAATCTTTTACTGAGTGTGACATGTACCTGGAGCGTGAGCACCTCTGGAAATCTAATTTAGGGCACTGTTCTGGAAGGTGGGAATTCAGCAATAAACAAGACAAACAAAAATCCATACCTACAGTACTTATATCCTAGTCAGGCAGACAGGTGGTAAACAAAATAAACAAGCCAAATGGATAGTGTTACTGTAGAGTTCTGTTTATATGGAGTTCAAGAACAAGCAACACTAATCTATAGGGATAGAAATCAGGGCAGTGGTTGCCCTCGGAAGGAGGATTGGAGGAAGGGACACAAGGGGCTCTCCGGGGTGGTGGAAATGTTGTTTATCTTGTTTGGAAAGTTGGTACACAGAGGTAGTTTTTTTTGTTTTGTTTTGTTTTGTTTTTGAGATAGAGTCTCGCTCTGTTGCCCAGCCTGGAGTGCAGTGGCAGTGGCACCACCTCAGCTCACTGCAACCTCCACCTCCTGTGTTCATGCCTCAGCCTCCTAAGTAGCTGGGATTGCAGGTGTCCACCACCATGCCCAGCTAATTTTTGTATTTTTTAGTAGAGATGAGGTTTCACCATGTTGGCCAGGCTGGTCTCAAACTCTTGACCTCAGGTGATCCATCTGCCTCAGCCTCCGAAAGTGCTGGGATTGCAGACATGAGCCACCGTGCCCGGCCGGAGGTAGATATTTACCAAAACTCATCAAGCTTTATATGTAAAGCCTGTGCATCTTACTGTATGTATATAAAGTAAACCTCAGTCGAGAATCAGTAAAATCAATATGTATAGAAAATAGATATAATGTTAGATGGTTCTAAATACTAGGGAGAAAATAAGAAGAAAACCAGGGTGGGGTAGAGGGATTTTACATAGAGTGTCATGGAAGGAAGGAAGGAAGGAAGGAAGGAAGGAAGGAAGGAAGGAAGGAAGGAAGGAAGGAAGGAAGGAAGGGAGGGAGGGAGGGAGGGAGGGAGGGAGGGAGGGAGGAAAAGAGGGAGGGAGGCAGGGAAGGAGGGAGGCAGGGAAGGAGGGAGGCAGGGAAGGAGGGAGGGAGGGAGGAAGGAAAAGAGGGAGGGAGGCAGGGAAGGAGGGAGGCAGGGAAGGAGGGAGGCAGGGAAGGAGGGAGGGAAAGAAACGGGGAGGGAGAGAAGGGGGTGGGAGGGGCGGAGGGAGGGATGGGCAAATGAGGGAGTAAAAGCCATGTCTTGTCCAGAAAGGAGCACTCCCTGTGAACAGGGATTCATGCACCCAGAGCTTCAAGCCCTGGGGAACCAGGCTCCTCCAGTGTGGGAGGGGCAGTGGTGGTGTCTATTTGAGAATAGCCTCTTGCATGGAGCCCTGCTAAGGAGTAGTTTGAGGACAAACCCTACATCCCAGGGTCTAGGAGATAGAAATCATGGGGCAGACAGACCAAGGTGACTACTCTGCTAATTAAAGAAAAGGAGATGTCCCTTAACTCACCCTGCCCCCAACCCTAATGTCTCTACCAGCACATTTCCCACCACCCCCCTGGCATTCCCTACCTCCACCAATAACTGAACATCCCAATAAACAGCAGTGGGAATTGAAAATCCATAAAAAAAAAAAAAATTCTAAACCCTTCCTCACGCCATACACAGAACATCATTCCAGATGGATTGCAGATCTAAATGTGGAAGGTAAAATAGTAAAATTTTACAGTAAAACAGAACATCTCTGTGACCTTGAAGCAGGCAGAAATTTCTTCAACAGCTCTAAAATGTGCTACCCATCAAAGAAAACTATCTAAATTGGCTATGTTAAAATTAAGAGCTGCTATTCATCAAACAGTATCATTAGGAAAGTGAAAATGCAACCTACAGAGAAAGATAAGATATTTGAATATATTTGACAAGGGACTCATATCCATTATATGTCTTAAAAAGTTTTTCTACTAATAAATGTGAAAAAGACAAACCCATAGAAATATGGTCAAGAGATGGGAACAGATACTTGACAAAAGAAACACCCAAATGGCTAATGAACATGAAAAGATACTCAATGTCATGAATCATTAAGGAAATGCAAATTAAAACTACATATCAGAATGAGGACACAGGAGAAGACACTAAGTACTGTGGAGGATGTGGTGGACCTCTTCATGCTCTGCTGTTAGGGCGTGAACTGGCATGATCACCTTGGAAAACTGTTTTTGCAGTGTCTGTAAAGGTGAACATGTGCCTTCCCTATGGCTCACCAGTGCCACTCCTAAGTACATATTCAACAGGTGTGCTTATGCCTTTTGCAACAATGCTCGTGGCTATTTGTGGAACCCCAAACCAAAACTCCAGGCCCCTCTTGCTTAATGTTTTCTCCTGCCTCTCTAAGAAGAAACAATGAGCCAATGGGTGAATGAAAAGGCAACTCTATAACTTTATTTATTCAACAAATATTTTACTGAGTATGACATGTACCTAGAGACTGAGCACCTCTGGAAATCTAATCTAGGACACTTTTCTAGAGGCTGGGAATTTAGCAATAAACAAGACAAACAAAAATCCATACCTACGGTGCTTATATCCTAGTCAAGCAGACAGGCAATAAACAAGACAAACAAGTCAAAAGGATAGTGTTACTGTAGGATTCCATTTAGAACAAGCAAAACTAATCCATGGGGGTAGAAATCAGGGCAGTGGTTGCCTTCAGAAGGAAGGGACATGTTCAAATGTCCCTCAAGAGTAGAACTGATCAAGAAACTGAGGTTTATTCATGCAATGGAATAGAATACTACAAGACACTGAGAATCAGTGAATGAAGATCAACTAGCCATGCGCAACAGCAGGTCAAGTAGAAGAAGTCAAGCACACAATGGAATGTGTTGTGTGATTCCATGTATAGGAAAGTGGCTATTTTTGAGGGGTGGTGACGGGCAGGAGGGATCGGGGAGGTTTGGGAAACCAGTGATGTTCTATTTCTTGACTTGGATGCTGGCTTCCCAGGTGCACTTACCTGGTGAAAAATTTTCCAGCTGCATGCCTACAATTTGTGCTCTTTTCTGTGTTTAGGATGTACGGCAATACAAAATTTTAGAAAAAGACAACTTTAACATAAAAATCTGTTGCTTACAGCAGGGGCTCAGCTTATCATCTCCTTGACATCCTGAAGTGAAAACTACTTGTCCACCCTTAGTTGCTGAGCTTTTAATGAGAACTGCCTTTCTTTGTGGTTAGGCATGCATTTTCCCGAGAATGGCTTTTTCCTCTTTCCTGTGATTTGTGAGAGAAAGTTAGAGAGAGGGAGAGATGGCGGGCTGTCAGAAAGCTCCTGTAACATAGAGTTAAGACACTTTTGGCCAGGGAGGGATAAATAGGGTTCTCATTCCACATACCCCATGCTTTTGAAATCACAGATCTGATTAAATTTTCCATCCTAAAATGTATGTTGTTTATCCATCAGCATAAAGAGGTGCTCAATAAATGCATACAAAAATCAGTGAATGGCTGGCCATGGTGGCTTACACCTGTAATCCCAGCACTTTGGGAGACTGAGGCGGGAGGATCACTTGAGCTCAGGCGTTCGAAACCGAACTGGGCAACATGGTGAAATCCTATCTCTACAAAAAAAATGCAAAAATTAGCCTGGCATTGTGGCGAGTGCCTGTAGTCCCAGCTACAAGGGAGGCCGAGGTAGGAGGATCACTTGAACCCGGGAGGAGAAGGTTGTGGTGAGCCGAGATAGCACCACTGAACTCCAGCCTGGGCAACAGAGAGAGACCTTGCCTCAAAAAAAACAAAAACAAAAACAGTGAATGAATGAAACAAAGGCTCTGTAGCACCTCTGATCCTGGTTTTACACCTCTGGTGACAGGGAACTTATCCCCTCTAGGGGAAGCCTGACCTGCCACTGGGGAGTTCCAGTTGGCAAAGGCTGCCTTTAATGGAGCCCTTGTTCTCCTCTCCATCCTCCTCTTCCCATTTCTCCAACTTTCCTTCAGTATAAACCTCCCCCAAGGGGCATGGGTCCCAGCTATCCACCCCCAAACGCACACACACAAACACACACACACACACACACAGAGGCTTCCTGTTAGAACCAAGGAAGGAGGGGAGGTCTGCTCATGCCTGTGAGTGGGAAAAGGAAGGAAAAGATAATCTGAGACCACACTGCGCATTCATTCATTCACTTACTTATTTATTCACTTATCAGTTAACCTCTTGGCTGCCATTCCTGGGCAGATCTTGAGCTAAGCACTAAGACCTGAGAGGAGGCCAGGTACAGTGGTTTACGCCTTTAACCCCAGCACTTGGAAGGCCGAGGTGGGAGGATCACTTGAGGCCTGGAGTTCAAGAACAGCCTGGGGAACATAAGTGAGACTCTGTCTCTACAAAACAAAACAAAACAAAATTAGCCACTCATGGTTGTGCATATACCTGTAGTCCCAGCAACTTAGGAGGCAGAGGCAGGAGGATCACTTGAGCCCAGGAGTTGGAGGTTACAGTGAACTATGGTCACGCCACTGAACTCCAGCCTGGGCAACAGAGCCAGACCCTGTCTCATAAAAGGATAACCATGATAAATAAGAAATCACTTTTGCCCTCAAGGAGCTTCCAGTTTAGTGGGGGTCAGGCTGACAGGTAAGAATATCTGTGCAGTACCAGGGCTGCACTTGAATCCAGGTAGGTGGTTGATGGGGAGTGGCGGGACCTGGAGCTGATATTTCTCTCCCAGCATCCCCCACCCCAAGTCTAAAGAGGAAAGATATTCATAAACAAATGATCACTGACCATCCAGATGCTTGCTGGGCTGGTGGCAATAATAGTGCTAATAATAACAGTAGCAGTTTTCCAAGCAACTAACCTTCATGACAGTGCTATTATTATCTTCCAGTTTACAGATGAGGAAGCTGACAGGTTAAGCCTCATGGCTCAGGACACGCACTGCTAATGGGAAAGGAAATGAGATTCAAACCCGTAATCGTCTGACCTAATGACCAAGATGCCTCCTTGGAGAGGAGTATGGGAGCATGGAAGGAGGATACCCACTCTGATCTTGGAGGCTAGGGAAGGCTTCCTGGAGGCAGTGGCCCTTGATCTTGTTCTTGAACAATGTTGAAAGACTGAATATACAAATAGACAACGGCCAGACCATATACAAAAATAGAACTTTAACCCACAACCCACAGCACCCTGCCACCCAAGAAACAAACTCCCTCATCTGCAAAAGGAAAAAATTACCCAGGAAGCCAGCCTGCTGGAAGTCAGACATGCTATCTCTAGGGACGATCCAGAAAGCTAAACAATAACTTCTATAACAATAGACCCAAAATGGTCAAGCCCTGATTAATAACTGACAGCTTCCCTAAGTTTTGTTCCTGCATCCAACTTACAACTAGACAAAGCCAAATGTGCACCCCTAACCAATCACACGGGATACTCTCCTTCTAGTTAGCCACCTCCAGCCTCCCCATGGCCATGGCCTCCCATCGGGCCACACCCGAGGCTTCTCTTTTCCCCCTGCCGCTCCTCTCTTTGAATCTCTGCCAAAACACAAGTGATGGAGGCTGACTCCCTTGCTACAGCAAGCTCAGAATAAATAGCCTTTGCTTTTCTCATTGGGTCGGTCTTCTTTATTTTCACAAGATGTAGGAGTTTGCCAGGTGGCACAGTAGGGGAAGGAAGAAGCCAGAGAGAATGGCATGTGCAAAGGCACAGAGGTGTGAATTAGCCAACCATGAGAAGGGGAGAAAATAAGAGATAAGGCCAGTGAGCCAAGAAAACTCCTACTCATCCAACAACACCCAGTTTGAGAAGTCTCCTCTACGCATACAGAATAATAAGTACCCCTGGGGTCTGCAGGGACCACATGAACTTGCTCAGCTGGTACTCACCCAAGACCCCCAGGAGCAGCTTGCATCACCAGGCGAGGGTGGTTGGAGATGGGGAGCTCTGTTCCCCAGATGTGGGGCCAAGTCCAGTGAGCCCTTCTTAGGCTCCTGCCCTGTCTGGGCTGCCCAAGCCTCTGCCTGGCCCTGCACCCCACACCCTGGTGCCCCCTCCCCTCATCAGTCATGTCTTCTCCACCTTAGCTGCCCTCTCTGACTGTGCTAATGGGTATGGACTGGCAGCGTGTTCTGATTTAATCAAGGCTGGAGACAGGATTCCCCCTGCTGCCACCACTTGTACTGCCCGGGGCCCAGGATGCTCAGATTAATTCACAGGATGTCACAGACACTGTTCTGCCGTGCTTGTCATCTTCCCCAGCCAGGTGTGAGGTTTCCCAAGGCCCCGAACATGAAGCCTCAGCACCCAGGCTCAGAGGCTCCATGCCCCACCCCCTCCTCATATAGCTCCCCAGCTTAGGGGTACAGGCTGCAAACGAGACACTCCAGCCCAGAGGAGGGGCCTGGGGTGGAAGCCCAAGTCAGACGTCTGAATCTAGGATGGGCCGTGTGGCACAGGGAGAGAGAGGCTAGCCTGGGATGCAAAAGAAATGGGTTGGATCGTCAGCCCCAGTCTAGAGGCCATTAAATCATCCTAAGTTCCCTATTTACCCCCGACCCTCACCCCCGATTCCTTCCTCTTTTCATCTTCGACTTAACAAGTGTTGTCTGATCACAGCCTATGGGTCAAGGGCTGGAGATGCTACAGGGAACAAGATGTGGTTCCAGGCTGTAGATAGTCAGTGTTCTCTGGACCTCAGTTTCTCATCTGTAGAACGGGGCACTGGTCCCTCCCTGGATGGCTTCACAGAGCGACTGTGAGGCTCTTGGAGGGTCATTAACGCGGGCATAGTGGGAACACAGTGCAGAGAACAGATGACCCGGTGCAGAGTCAGGGTGTCTGGGTTCAAGTCCCGGTACAGCCACCGGCAAGCTGAGGGGCTGCAGGCAAATTACTGCTTCTCCCTGAGCCTATCTTCTCGCTGCAAAGTGGGGAGAGCAGACATAACCCAAATAATATCTATTTGTCAAGCACTTACTATATACCAGGCACTGTTCCACGCTCTTCAGAAGATATGAGTTAATTTAAACTCCACAACCTACTGTTTTATAGATGAAAGAAACTGAAACACAAGAGGTGAAATAGCAGGCCCAAGGCCACACAGCCAGGCAGGCTGACTCTCCTAACCCACTGCTCCGGCGTCTCTCACCACCCATCCATGAGCACCTTGGCCCAACCAGGCATCTCTCCGCCTGCCCCAGAGTTCACGCAAGACAAACGACTCTGCAATGCTCTCTCGCAGTCCACAGCAACCAGGTCCCATTTTATTTTTACCTTTCCTGGTATGTGTTTCTGTCTTTTGGTTTGGTTTTAAGAATCAGACAGGAAACTCTATCAGGGCAATTGCTATGCCTCCCCGATCCGGTAGCTCCCCGAAAGAGGGGCGGATTCTCCCCATCATTCTGGGGGTTCCCCAGAGTGAGGACAGGAGGGGAGCTCTGGGTCTCACGGCAGTTTTTCCACCTGCCTGTTCTTAATCTCCCCAATTCCCATCAGAGGCCCAGCCCTTCCTGGAGCCATCTGGTCTACCTCCTCAGGGGCACCACCTGCAGGATGATTCTCTCCAGCCACCTTGGAGAAATGAATACAGTAATACCCTTTCCTAAATTACTGTCGTAGTTGGCTGAATGTGAGAAACCTAGAGCTGGGGGCATTGGCAGCTCAAGTGCTAAGAGTTAATTCAATTAGCCAGAGCACAGAAAGCTTGAGCCTGCTGTCTGCCAGCAGCACAGACCAGCAGCACAGCCCAGCAGCACAGACCAGCAGCACAGACCAGCAGCACAGACCAGCAGCACAGACCAGCAGGCTTCCGGTGGACTTTTCACACCTCTGAAATCTCAGCTCCCCTTCCACGCCCCATGTGGCTTTCCCAGTCTTCCCTTATCCAAAACTAAGGCTTGGATTAGGACAAATACCTAATGCATGCAGGGCTTAAAACCTAGATGACGGGTTGATGATAGGTGAGCAAACCACCACGGCACGTGTACACCTACGTAACAAACCTGCACATTCTGCACATGTATGCCGGAACTTAAAGTAAAATAAATAAAATAAGATAAGATAAGATAAGATAAAATAAAATAAAACAAAACAAAACAAAACTAAGGCTTGGAAGCATGAGCAAGTCTAACTCCAACAGGCGACCTGACATGAAAGGGCGCTGACCCGAGGTCCCTCAGCACATCGTGGCAGCCTCAGGCTTTGAACCCAGGACTTCTGGTTCAAAATTCTGCTTTTGCATTTGCTGCTCCCCCTGCCTGGAATGCTCTCCCCCAGATCTTTGCTTGGCCTCCTCCTTCTCATCCTTCCCTAATTCCATCGTCTCAAGCCCAGGCACACTCTCTCCAGGGCAGCGTCCATCCCCCTCCCTGCCTTGCTTTCCAAGTGAGAGGGCCCTGTCTACCTGATCCCCACCTCCCGCCGCATTCAGGCTGCCAGCCCCATGAAGCCAGCGCCACGGCCATCTGCCTCACATCAGTCTAGGTCACAGCTGTGTTGCCAGCACCTGGCATGTGGTTGTCTTCAGTAAATCTTGTGGAATGAACAAATGGGGGTCCATGAAGACCCCACAGCCTGGAACTTGGTCCTCTTCTTCTGTGGCCATGGCAGAAGGGATGCCACGGGGACCAGCACTGTGGGCCGCACCCTTCCCACAGCCCAGCTGTGGCTGCAGCCGCCTCTGATTAGGCCCCGATTCACAGAGAGAGCTTTTGACCATCAGCTTCCATTAGTTGCATCAGATTTTAGCTGGGAAGCCTGGCTGTTGCCCAAGAAGGTGGTCTCCGGAGAGGCCTAGGCAGGAGTAAGCTTGGGAGAGAGTCAGCATCCGGGGTCTCAGCAATGTGACAGTCCAAACTCTGCGGGAAGGCTGTGGCGGGGTGAGGGATGGGTGGTGGAAGCTAGGGGCAGCGGGGAGGGTTCCCTGAGTGGTGCCTCTGACATCCATCACAGGGCCAGGAGCTCACTCAGTCTCCCCCTTCTTTACCCTTATTCTGGATCTGCCACCATCATTCCGTGTGACCTTGGGCTGGTCACTTGCCTTCTGCAGGGCTCACTTCCATGACTGCAAAGGGAGGGAATTTTGGGGGCTCCCCCAGCTTAGGGATTCCGAGGTTCCATCTGGCTATGATTCCCACATTCCCTGGATGCTCGGGGGTCTCCATGATCTCCCTGCCTCTTTCCCCCAATCACCCAGGCCCCCTGTGGCTGGAGCTATGTTTCTAGCACAAATCACCCCATGTCCTGTCCCTCAGCCTCTCTCTCTGCTGCCTCATCTCTTGCCATTTGCCACCAAATTTAGCAGTTCCTTTAAAAACCAAACATACACATACCACGCAACACAGCAGTGGTGCTCCTGAGCATTTATCCCAGAGACAGGAAAGTTCATGTCTGCACAAAACGTGTGCACACACATTCGTAGCAGCTGTATTTAAAATGGCCAAAAGTTGGAAGCAACCAAAATGCCCTTTAGTGGGTACATGGTTAGGCACACCATGGCTCATCCATCCCATGGAATAACACTCAGCAATGAAAAGGAATCAACTCCTGATATATACAACACCTGGGTGAATCTCTAAAGAGTCATGCTGGGGCTGGGTGTAATGGCTCACTCCTATAATGCCAGCACTTTGGGAGGCCAAGGCCGGTGGAGCCCTTGAGTTCAGGTGTCTGAAACCAGCCTGGGCAACATGGCAAAACCCCACCTGTACAAAAACAAAAACAAAAAAGAACCTCCAAAAATTAGCCAGGCATGGTGGTATGTGCCTGTAGTCCCAGCTACACTGGAGGCTGAGGTAGAAGGATTGCTTGAGCCCGGGAGGGTGAGGCTACAGTGAGCCGAGATCGCATTACTGCACTCCAGCCTGGGTAACAGAGCAAGATCCTGTCTCAAAAAAAAAAAAAAAAAAAAGGTCTTGCTGGGTAGAAAAAAAAAAAAAAGCCAACTCAAAGTCACATTCTGTATGAGTTCAATTCTATAACGCTCTTGAAATGATGAAATAGTAGATCAACAGATTAGGGACTGCCAGAGGTTAGAGATGGTTGCGGGAGGAAGGGGATCATGGTTATAATGGGGTAGCACAGGGGTCTTTGTGTTCTGTATCTGGGGTGTGGTGGTGGTTACACAAATCTACACATGTGATAAAATGGCAGGAAACTGCCCAGGCCCAGTGGCTCATGCCTGTAATCCCAGCACTTTGGGAGGCCAAGGCGGGCAGATCACTTGATGTCAGGAGTTCGAGACCAGCCTGGCCAACATGGCGAAATCCCGTCTCTACTAAAAATACAAAAATTAGCCAGGTGTTGCGGCACACGTGTGTAGTCAGAGCTACTTGGGAGGCTGAGACAGGAGAATCACCTGAACCTGGGAGGCAGAAGTTGCCATGGGCCAAGATCACCTTACTGCACTCTGGCCTGAGCAACGGAACAAGACTCTGTCTCAAAAAAAAAAAAGAAAAGAAAAGAAAAAAGAGAAAAAGCAGGGAACTATACAACACATTGTCCCAATGTCAACTGCCTGGCTTTGATATCAAACTAGAGCTATGTAAGATGTTACTATTGGGGGAAACTGGATGAAGGGTACATGGAACCCCTCTGTACTCTTTGTGAATCCCTGTGAATCCATAGTGATTTCAAAATAAAGATTTTTTTTAAGCGGGATTCAAAAGTCTATACAGCATGGCTCTAATGATGGGACGATGGTAGTGGGGAAGGTGGAGGCCACTCTTCCACAATAACACTATGAAAGGCTCTTTATAAGCATCAGCTCATCTTATTCAGACAATCCTCCCATGATGTTGAAAGGGATTCTTATTCCCATCTTACAAAAAAGGAAACTGAGTCTCAGGAAATTGGAGTCACTGTCCCAGGGGCAGAAGAGAACTGTAAGCCCAAAGTGTCCTGCTTTCAACCCCCACCACCTGCCCCTCAACTCTGGTTTAGTCTCATTTGCCATTGGGTGGTGTGTTTATTTTCTTCTTTCTACTTCTCTGTATTTCCTCAAATAAGCATGCCTTACTGTAATAATCAGAAGAAAAAATAAGCAAACACTAGAAAGTGTTCCTTGGTGGGTTGCCTGTTTGTTCTGGAGCCTGTGGCACCACAGTCTACGATTTCTGTCTCCTCAGCACTCTCCTGGCTGCCCAGGACAGGAGCCGCCTCTAGGGCCTTCTGCCACACGCACCCCCACTTGCCCACTGTAGACGGTGGGGTCTGCAGTCAAAGCCCCAGGGCTGCTCACACACACTAGGAGCCCTGGCACAAAACTCTTAACCTGGGAGCCTCAGATTCCTCATCTGCAAAATGGGAATTAGTAATACTTCCCGCTTGTCAAGGTTGTTGTGAAGACCCAAAGGAATAAGATGGTAATATTCCACTGATATTTGCTGTGTGCCTACTATGTGAGAGCATTTGATCGTTGGCAAAACTGAACACTGCCCCAAGTCCCTCCTGGAGCACAGTGAAGTAGGAATTGCTAAGTAAACATCACGGCTGTTATTGTTGTTGTTCTTGTCCCTGCTTAGCTGGCGGCAGCCTTGTACATCCAGACGGGCAGTGGTTCCTTGGGAACCTGGCAGAACCGGGTGGAACCGAGCCTCCCTGGGCATGGCAGCCCAAGAGGAAAGAGGGGAACATGCCACAGCCCACAAGACCCCGAAAGACCCTGCTAGACCCCGCTTTGCCTGCTGGTTTTCCGCACCAAGAATCGATTTTCAAGGGTGTTTCCCAGAAGTGGTCTGGCCTCTCTGGTGTCACCGTTCATCCCACCCTGGCCGCCAGCCACTCCTCACCAAGCCCTCTCTCCCCTGACCGCCTGTTGCAATTGGGGCCCCCCATCACAAGTGAGATGGGGGAGCAGCTGGGACAGGAAGCCGCTTCTTGAAAATACCCCGACCTCATCCATGAGGGTCTGGATGCCAGCACCCCCTGCCCGCCATTTCCTGGCCTTCACCAGCTGAGGCCCTTGGCAAAGTTGGGCCAGGAATGCCACACTGGGGCCAGGGGAGCCTTTCCCAGGCTGGGGCTTAGAGAAGAAGGGTCTAGGCCAAGTGTTCAGAGCTGAGGGTGGGGTACTTCCTGTGTTCCAGTGGGAGCCAAAGCCACTGCCAGCTTCCCATGCCCATCCCAGCTTGCAGATGTTTCAGAGAGTGTTCAGAGGAAGTGCGAGGATTAAGACAGGGAGGAGGACACAGAACAGGAGAGGATTCACCCAGGGAAGGTGAGAGAAGAGCCCTGGAGAGGTCACAGGGATCAGTGGGAGGAGCCTGAGACAGAGGACACACAGGCTGCCTCTGCTGCTGACCTGCTGTGTGACCCTGGGACCGTCACATCCCACTTTGGACCTCAGTCCATCTACAATCCACAGGGGCTGGAAGAGACAGTTTATTTCAATAATTCACTGAGCACCTCCTGTTGCGGGCCCTGGGCTGGCCCCTGGGAACAGAGCAGCAAAGGAGACAGGCCTCCTTCCTGCCCCCTGGAGCTGACTGTGGGTGGGAAGGCAGAGAACAAATGGTTTCAATACGGAATGTGAGACGGGAAGTGAAAGGGTGCCAGGGGCAGACCGGGGTGCCAGGGGATGGGAGGATGGTGCAGGGTCCTTCTGGGGGCTCAGGAGGGCTTTCCTGAGGAAGCAAAGGCCTGGATACATAGGAATCCACTGGATGTCCCAGACTCAGGGAACAGCATGGCTGGGAGTGGGAAGCTGGTATATGGGGAGGACCAAAAGGCCCGGGGGGGCTGGGCCATGGTCCCTGCCAGCCACAGTAAGGATTTTGATCCTCTAACAAAAAGCCATGGAAGGGGAAGATGGAATGAAGGTGCTGCTATGCCTGGGGCTGGGGCCTTCAGTCCCTTCTCATTTGCAGAGGTACCTCAGTGGAATCCCAAGGCCTCAAGAACCCAGTTGGGAACCACTAGGGCGGCCAGTTTCTAAGGACCCTTCCGGACTCCATGAGGATTCTAGGCCATCCCCAAGCTGCACTTGGGCCCATACTAGCACCCTCCAGCAAGGCTTTGACCAAGCTCCACCCCAACCCAACCCAAGGAGGCAGCTCACCAGAGCCTCATGCCCAAGAGGCTCCTCACTGACCAGCACCCCCCACCAAGTCTCAGGAAGTAAGGAGGGGGAGAAGTGAGGTCAGCTGGCCCCACGTAAAGGCTGGTTTCTGCAGATGCACAGCCTTTCCTTCTTCCCTCCTCCCGCTTGGGTCTTTGTCATGTCCAGGTCAGGCGCCACCTATTGAGGAAAGCTTTCTGGACCCCTTAGGCAGAGTTGATCCCTCCCTCCCTTGGGCTCCATGCCACTGCAACCACTGATGGTCTCACCAGTGTGTGAGCTCCCGGAGACAGGGGTGGCATGGCTACATCTGTGCACTTATTCATTCATTCATTCATTCAACAGGTGCTGGGAATGCTGTGATGAACAAGGTAGGCCAGCTCCCTGTGCTCAAGGTGCTCGCAGTCACTTGTGGCCTAAAATAGTGCCGTATTTATCTCTGTACCTCAGAGGCCCTCTCAAGGCCTGGTACCAAGGGCCCCCAGTGAGTCTGCTGAATAAGTGGATCAGAGAACAACAAGGGTGGACAGAAAGAGAGTTGCGGGGAGAAGGGAGAGGGGAGCTGGAGGGAAGGAAAAGCCCCCGTGGGGAAGGCTCTGTGGGCCTCACCTTCCCCAGGTCTCACCCGCATCCTAGGTTGCCTCCAACCTAGGGTAATCTCTCACTCAACTCAAAGACCTCACTTAGCAGCCTTACTGGACACCCGGATCCCCTCCCTAACCCCACTGAACGGTGGCCATACCCTTTGCAGTCCATGCTGGGTTTTTCAAAAGAAAAACAAGGAACGGCAAAGAAAGCCAGATGCCAAAGAAAGCATACAGGCATGGCCGCAGGTACAGATGCCTTCAGGCAAGTCTGGCTAGACAGCTGAAAGGATGCTGGCCATGGCATTGTTTCAGCATGGCTGGGCGGGTGCTACACGCAGAACACAACAGCATCCCTCAAACCACCACCAACAACAACATCAGTAACAATGTCAGCATCAACAGCACCACCACCACCACCAAAACCAGTAATAACATTAGTACAAACACCACCACCACCACCAACACCACTAGTAACAATGTCAACACCAAAACAACCACCACCAAAACCAGTAATAACATTAGTACAAACACCACCACCACCACCACCACCACTAGTAACAATGTCAACACCAAAACCACCACCACCAAAACCAGTAATAACATTAGTACAAACACCACCACCACCAACACCACTAGTAACAATGTCAACACCAAAACCACCACCACCACCAAAACCACCACTACCACCAAAACCAGTAACAATGTTAGCACCACTGCCACCACCAAAACCAGTAATAACATTAGTACAAACACCGCCACCAGCAATAATGTTGGCACCAATACCAATACCACCACCATCAAAACTAGTAATAATGTTAGCACCAACACCATCACCAACACTGACACCACTAGTAACCATGTTAGCACCACCACCACCACCACCAACAGCAGTAACATTAATACCGATGCCAACACCACCAAAACCAATAATAATGTTAGCACCAACACCAATATTAACACTACCAGTAATCATGGTAGCACCACCACCACCACCAAAAGCAAAGCCAGTAATAACATTAGTGCCAACACCACCACCAACACTAATACCACCAGTAATCATGTTAGCACCACCAACACCAACACCAAACCTACTAACAACATTAGCACCAACACCATCACCAACACAAATACCACCTGTAATCATGTTAACACCACCACCACCATCACCGAAACCAGTAATAATGTTAGCACCAACACCATCAACAACACTAACACCACCTGTAATCATATTAGCACCACCACCAACACCACCATTAGCAATAACATTAATAGCAACACCACCACCATCAACTCCATAACATGACCACCTCCAATAACAATAAAAAGAACACCCTCAACACCAACACCAATAACTTCAACATTACTAGTAGTGACAATACACCCAACGTGAATAACAACATGACACCTACATCACCAGTAAAACATTAACACTACTATCACCATCACCACCACCATTCCCAATAACAACAACCTCAACACCAACACCAATAACTTCAACATGATCAATACCAGCAACACGATCCCTCTCTAACAGCACTACCAACAGCGACATTAACAGCAACACTGTCAGTGTCAACGCCACCATCAACAACCCCAACACCAATAGCAAAAACATGACCAATACTAACACTACTACCAATTACATCAACACCCCAGCACCGTCACCAATACCATATCACCGCCATCAACAACAGCAGCAACAATTATTCCAACAACAGCTGCTACTACTACCTTAACCCACCAGTAACACCTTCTACATTAGTAGCAAACCCAGTAATACCATGAATAACAACAACACAAACCCTCTTCCCGACACCCCACTGCCACCAGCACTCACTTCGTACCAGGAACTGTGCCAAGCACTCTACACACATGATTTCGATAAAGGCTCATCCCAACCCCATTCAGTGTTGTCTCTTATTATCTCCAGCTACATAGGAGAATACAGAGGCTCACAAAGGTTAGCCACTGTGTATTAGGACAACAGTGCTGGACGACTCCTGACTCCCAGTCCAGCGCTCTTCCCACTGTATCTGTGTCTGTCTCCGTTGCCTGGACATCCTCCTTCAGTCTGCTCCTCTTGCTCTGTGAAGTTGGGTTGAAATTTTCTCCATGTCACTCACAAGCTGTGACACCTTGGGTGAGTCTCTCCATATCTCAGGGTCTTTCTATCCCCTCCTGCAAAACGAGACAATACATTATTCTATCCTGAGCGGCAGACAGACCCTGAGATTGCATATGTAAGTCTTCAGGCAGGGTACCCAGGGCACAGAAGGCATGGAGTAAGGGGCAGTTCTTATTGTTATCAAGGTTGGCAAGGAAAAAAAAAGAGTACTCTCATTCTGCCGACCGGGCTAAAAGCCTGCATTCATTCATTCAATGTTAGTAGCAACAATCATGGCCATAACAGCTTGTGTTTACTGAGGACTCACTGTGTTGCCAGGCAAGTCCAAAGTGCAGCACATGAGAAAACTGAGGTTCAGAAATGTTCATGAATTAACCAAGCTGGGAAGTGGCAGAGGTGGGATTTGAACCCAGGCAGACAGGCTCTGCCTATGCTCTTAATCATTTGTCTACACCTCCTCCAGTAATATAATTAGCCTCTACTGAGCACCTACTATGTGCTGGTGCTTCTCAGATATTATCTGTAATCTTCGCAACAACCTTGCAGAGCAGATAATACTGACCCTGAAATGAACTTGAACTTGGAGTCCGCCAGGGTCCAAAGTGGGGCTGTTGCTGTGCCACGGGGCCCCCACCTCCCTGTCTCCTGGGCTATGGCACTCTGGACACCCAGGGGAAACCCCAGCACCCTGGGAGCAACGTCCTCAAGTCCCCTCCCAGGGCAAGTCTATGCTAAAGGCTACTCAGGCACCGAGGGTGGCTGCTTCCAGGCAGGGCCCTCCTGGCTCCCAGAGCTCTTTGGGATCCAAATGCCACCCCCAACTATCACAGCCCCAGGGGAGCCCAGGGGCCAGGCCGGTTGGTTTTTGGCATCCCCGTAAGCAGCTGCCCGGGCAGAAGGGTTTCGTCTTTCCAGGCTGGATGGGAGAATCCTGCCTCCCTCCCGAGTTCTGGTTCCCAGGGAAAGACCTTGGCAAGATCCCTGATCCTTCCCTTCCCTGGGACGGATGGCTTCCAGCTGCCTGCCGCCCCCAGCCTGGGAAAATTCCTCCGTGCTCTGTGGGTCCCTGGATCTCTGAAATCTGAGTGGTGCCTCCACGGCCCCACCCAGGGCTCCCTTGGCCACCATTTTCCTTTAGCACCAAGTGCTCTTGTATACCCAGCAAGACTCCAATTACAGGAATAACAGGAATGGGTGACTTTAACCTGGGATGGGCTAAAACAAAGAAATTCTCAGTCACTGCTCCTCTATGTGTGCCAGGCCCTGTGCTAGGCACCTTACAAATGGCAGGTGGGTGCTCCCACGTGCCTGTGATTTTGGCATTTTACAAATAGAGAAACTGAGGGAGGGGCATGTCTCCATCACTGATTAATGGCAGAGCTGCGTAGTAACTCGGGCTGCTCAGAGGTCCACCACACTTTGTCTGTCCAACTCCCTCATTACAAAGGTGGGGAAACTGAGGCCCAGAGAAGGGAGGTACCTTCACAAGGGACACTGCCAGGAGTACCGGGTTGGGTGCAGCCCAAGAGGATTTGACTCTCAGGCTTGTTCTCAGTCTCCCCTCTGCCTTCCGTGGGAACGCATCCCTGACCTCACCTATTGTTCTCTGCCTTGTTGTTTACCTCAATCCCTCCTTCACTCTGAGAGCAGAGAGGTTTTTAGGTGTCCTGCTCCTGCATGTGAACCCACAGCCACCTGAGATCACTGTCAAAATTAGTCCACAAGCATGCCCTGTCTCTAATCCAGCTCCCCGCGCCGATCTCATACCCTGTGAGTTTCCCAACATGCCCTGCCCTGCCAAGCCTCTGGGCTTTCACAGATGCTGTTCCTGCAGCCTAGCTTGCCCTTCCCCTCACTGCCCGTGCCACCTTTGCACTGTAACTGCCTGCTGACTCCGTCTTGCTTTTGGAGTTCAAGCCCTAGCAGGGCCAGGGCTGGCTCCTCTCCTCTCTGGGGGCCCCCAGGGCCTGCCACCTCTTCTGGAAGAGAAACCAGCATACTAGAGCAGTGGGAAAGCCCAGGCTTTTAGGGACCCCCACTCTTATCACAGCCCTGTCACCCTGACAATGTCAGCAATGCTCCGGGTCTGTGACTGTGACAGAGGTTCCCCAGGCCCCCTCCCACCCCTATCACCCCCTCCACGAGGGACTGGAAGGATCCTCGGTGCTGAGCTTAGGGAGAGTGAGAGCGACAGGTGTCGCCCCTGCCAGCGGGGCCTTTCCCACATGCAGCCGCCAGCTGGGAAGATGGATGAGCCTTCCCGGGCCAGGGCCAAGGAAAGGGGAGCTCATGTCGCCAAGAGTTTCACATCCCTGGCTGGAAAGAGTCATAAAACGTTCTGGGGCCAGACACAGGATTTGGGCCATTCTTCAAGTCATGGGGGATCCATTGTTTTGTTTTCTTTTTAAGGAAGAAAAAGGAGAGTGAGAAGGAGGAGGAGGAAAGATCATCTACAGTGCTACCCCCGACCCCATATCCAGAGGCACGGCCAGGAGACACCAGCAGCTCCCAGAGCGGATCCTGGTTCCATCTTTGACCTGCCCTGCCTCTAGCAAGCTCAGTTGACCTTGCGCCAGGGAGCTATCTGGGCCTTAGTCACTCATCTGCCAGATTGATTGGACAATGCCCTCCCAGTTCTCTTTTCTACAAATCAAGATTTATCAGGAGCAGAGGCAGGATTCCAGTGGAGTTTCTGAAAAGTCTCATCCAAAGCAGAGAAATTAGGCAGAGTGGGGAAAGGGTGAAAACCACTGATAGGCTTCTTCCCTGACTCTGCGGACAACTTAGGCCCTTAACTAAATATTCAGGACTTCCCCTCTGGGGGCTCGATTTTCCCTGCTGGGATATGAATATGAAGGTTCCTTTGATTATGGAGAGGAGACTGAGGGCTTACGATGTGCCAGGCACAGTGAGGCCGTGTGTTTAGCACAGCAGTGTCTGCGTTGAGTGGAGATGCTGACCTCCTTCCATACAGCAGGTGTGAAAGGGAGGCTAAGGCCTGCCCCAGGGTCATCCAGGAGAGAGCAGCAGTGACTTGCACCCAATATGCTACCCTGCCTCCTCTAGCTGCCTGTGGGTGGGATTCTCCAATCCAAAGCATACAGAACCTAAGCAATGCTAAAGGCTCTGAGCCAAAGCCAGGAGCCCCTGGGACAGCTAATGAGGAGGGACCATTAACCCGAGCTCAGCTTCCAGGGCTGGTCTTCCTGTGGCCACTGTGATGCCCACACTCCAATGTGAAACCAGAGGCCGAGAGGCACAGACTCACCCCAACCCCTCCCCAATCCCCTCCCCAATCAGTTCTTGCCCTTCACCCCACTCTGTGCTTCAGGCCATCTGTCCAACCCGTGCCTGGCCTTTTGCTCATTGCTTCAGAATTCGAGTAATCTGGGAGCATGTCCACCAGCCCCATTAGCCTGTTAGAGCTCCTTGAGACCAGGACTTATCTTACTGCTTCCTGGAGCCTCCAGAGTGTCCAGCAGAGGGTCCACCAATTATTCATTCAGCAATTATTTATTGAGAACCTACTATGGGCCAGAGGTAGGCCCTACTATGTGCCTATGTGTAGGCCCTGGAATACAACAGGGAGCAAGGAGCCATGGCTTCCCTCAGGGAGCTTACCTTCTAGAGGGAGAGATGGGAAAAGATGAAGCCACTGGGGACAGTGCTGAGGGAAAGAAGTGGAGGAAGGATGGAGGGTGGGTGGAGGAGAGGGGCAGGCTCTCTAAGGAGGTGATGCTTTTGTGTTTTTTTTTAGAGACAGGGTCTCACTCTGTTGCCCAAGTTCAGGTGCAGTGACACAATCATAGCTCACTGCAGCCTTGAGCTCCTGGGCTCAAGCGATCCTCCAGCCTCAGCCTCCCAAAGTGCTGGGATCACGGGCACCCACCACCATGCCCGGCCAAGAGGTGATGTTTAAACTGAGACCTAAAGCATGAGCAGGAGCCAGCCTGGCTCACTATTTCCTGGGAAATGAGAGACATTTAGACTAACTTCTTCTACTTACACATGGGGAAACTGAGACCCGAAGGGGTCACACAGCCAGTTAGAAGCTTTACCCCTGTACCCGGACTTGGGTCCTTTTCCCCTCCAGGAGCACAGGAGGAGGGAAGAGGAGGGTCTCAGCCTGAGGCACAGCCAGGGGAAGAGGCAGGGGGTAGGGGAATTGACAGGACTTCTAGTGCTGGGGGAGGGGTCGCCTGCCACCTGCTGGACACAGAGCCCCTCCCCATCCTAGACCCAAGGTGACCCAAGGTTCCCCAAGGCCTGCCTGCCTGCCCACCCCACTGACCGGGCTTCACAAAATTGATTTCCTAACAGCCATCCATCAACCCGGCACCTCCAGCTGTTGGTGTGACACCCGCGTCCCCAGAGCCTAATCCGCCCAAGGAAGCTGCTCCTGGAACGCCCTCCCTCACCCCTAAAATGACCTCTGTGATTCCAGGAGCCGGTAACTGGAGACCCAAGACAGCACCTCCCCCGTGATTGCTCCTCCCCACCCCCACCCCCACCCCATCACTCTGAAAGGGGCTTTCAACTTCTTCCCCCAGAGGCCCTCTGCAGCCTCACAATACTGGGTCTACTTGAATACCCCTCAGCGACAGGGTGCTCAGCCCCTCCTGGGGCAGCCCTGATGATAACTCAGGTTCCATAGATCGTGAAGCAACTGGGAGTGGTCACCACTGTAGTCAAGCCTCAAGATCGTTAGTCAAGTCGGTGTTATCCTTCTCATTTGAGAAATGACAACACTGAGGCTCCAAGGTCATCCATTCTGCCCAAGGACTGACTCACCCCAAAGGTATAGGTGTCACCCCTGCCTCCCCAGTCCTCCTTCCTGGAGGTAAACAAATTCCTTCACCCCATGGTTTCTCCCACCAGCCTTGGTTCCCCCGAAGACCACGTGGCATCTTCCCTAGGATGCCCCTGGAAGGTCATGAGCTGGGAGCAGTGGCTTCAAGCCAACTCTGAGCTTCTATTCCTTGGCCCGAGTCCCCCCAGCTCCACTCACAGGGGAGACTGGACATCCATCTGATCACCTTAGCCCTGAAAGCAACCCAAGACCCTGGAATGGCCCACAGATCCCCTTCCAGTGGCAGGAGGGAGGAAAGGAGAAGGGAGGAGCGTGTTAGCCCTGGGATCGGCAGCTCCAGCCTAATTTGCAGCAATCTGCTGTATGATCTCGGGTAATGGAAACTCCTATCTGGGCCTCAGGTTCCAAAACGGAAACAGGGATTAAGAGTCTCTGTGGAGAAGCTCTTCCCGGAGGAAGGTCTCTGGTGTGAAGATGGTGGAGCCCGAGGCCAGTTTCGCCCACATTGAAGACACTGGGACAGCCACAGTGAGATCAGCAAGGGGGCTGCTGGGACATGAGGAGCAAGCCCAGAGAGGGGAAGCAACTTGCCTGAGGTCACACAGCCACAAAGCAGAGAGACCTTGAGCCAGAACACAGATTTTCAGGTGGGGCCAAAACCATCCTCTAATCCACGGGCCTTCCTGCAGGTCCCTGGGAGCAGTCAAGACTCCAGAAGACCTTTTTGCCTCCGTGTAAGTCCCTCTGTCACCCCTGAGGGACCTAGTTTGGCAGGGTTGGAGGAGAGGAGCTGTGCCCACAGCTGGTAGGAACAGGACCACAAAGGGTTAAGGCTCTGCCCGGGTCTGCTTGATCCCCCTAAGCAGGCAGGACCCCAGGCGGAGTCGGGGCTTGGGTTTCATGCCACCCCCACCCTGGTCTGGCTATAAAATACAATCGTGTCTCGCTGCTGATTGATGGTCTGGGGGAAACCTTGGGGAGATGGGCTGGGGTGAGATCAGATTTTCAAGGGCTCAGCCACTGATATTCTATCTGGGGGCTTCCAGAACCTGCCACTGCCCCATCTCCATGGGCCCTCTAAACCCTGGAGGAGGCAGGAGTAGAGAGGCAGGCAAGAGAGGCAGTCAGATCACCCTCCGAGGCCACACCACAAGGCAGAGGTGTCTGGACCCACCTCCAGCCCTGACAGTGGCCCACAGAGTCCCCTCCAGAAATCTCAGGAGACTTGCCTGGGTGGCTGTTCATTCATTCATTCATCCATTCATTCATTTCCAAAATACCTACTAGATTATTTCAGGCAAAGGGGTTCCAGAGGTGAGCCTTGGCCAGAGATAATCCAGAGACAGCTCCTCCTGGCCTCATGAAGTTTTCCATCTAGCAGGCCCAGAAAAGCGCGGTTCTGAGACTGAGACTTCGTGCCCACCCACGGTGTCCAGGATTGAGGACCAGACCAAGAGTGAAGTACCAGCTGGGGCGCTTAGGCTCTGTCTCCAGGCTGATCTGAGTTTGAATCCCAACTCTGCCACTTAGGAACTACGTGACCTTGGGCATGTTGCTTAACCCTTCCACGCCTCATCGGTAAAATGGGCAGGTAATAGCATCTACCACTTGGCATTCTGGTGTGGAACAAATGAGGCAATGAATCCAGAGTGCTTAACATTGAGCCTGGCGTTGAGTAATTGAGTAATTATAGTTGCCCATTATGATTTTGGATTCTGGGAGACTGGCACTCTGTGTGAATGAATGAATGAATGAATGAAGCTGGTATGCCAGGCTGCATTTGGTGCTTCCTATAGAATATCTCATTTAACCCCCACCATGATGGGGAAACTGAGGAGGCATTCTTGGAAGCATTCCCCTCCTTCTGCAAGCCCCAGGCCCTTAGTTTTGGCCTCAACTGAAGACTGACCACTTTCATAATGGGGATCCCCATCTTTGTCCTCCCAGTTAATCATGAGTGTCCTGGGGACAGAGGTGGTGCCAGTTTGTCTCTGAGACCTCTTCTTGTTCATTTAGCACGGAGCACACAGGTGGCATGAAGAAAAGGGAAGAAAGAAGAAGGCAGAGGGGAGATCAGAAAAGGGGAGAGGGGCAGGTGTCCCAGCCAGCCCAAGGGCCTTAGCTCCAGGTGCCTGAGCTCCAGGCATGGCTCAGAGAGAAACCTCAGAAACCATTTCAGGTTCCTCTTTCTGCCCCCAGCAGCCGTGGACACCCATACCCAGCAGGTGAGTTTAATGTGCAGGCTTGAGGGTCCAGCTACCTGGATTCCAGTCTCACCATCCTCTAACAACGATGTGAGCTTGGGTGAGTCATCTCCCCTCCCTGGGGCTCAGTTTTTCTCCTCTGTTAAATGAGAATAATAATAGTGAGATCCCACAGACTTTTCCTTGCCTATTCACCCTGGCCCAGCCTGCTCATCTGAGCACAGCCTCCTTGAATGGTCTTTGCAGGAAGAGGAGCCCTGACCCAGCAGCTGGCCCTCAGCCCTGCCCCTCATCTCCCCGTCTTCTCAGTACCCCCAATCCCCAGGCCCCAGGGTCCTTAATCCACCCCAGAGTGACATGGAGCAAGTGCTCTATCCCAGCGCCCGCCTGCTGTGAGGGGCGGAGGATCTCACAGGCCGGGAGAAACCCAAGCTCCGCATGCAGCCTGGGGACCCAGCGGAATGTCAACAGCAGATTAGACCCCACACTGTTCCCAGGATCCAAGAAGGGTGAGGGGGGCTCTCTCCCCTGAGGCCTTCCCAACTTTATGCTGGGAATGAGAGACCCAGGCCCCTGTCCCCAGAGCTTGGAAAGGCAGAACTGTTGAAAGAATTTATTCACTCATGTCACAGAGGCTCAGAGATGGAGAGGGGCTGGCCCAAGGTCACAGAGCAGGCTTGTCCAGAGCCAAGGCCAGATCGTTGGCTTCCTTGCTCCCAGACCTTGCTGCTTCCTGCATGCCAACCTAATGCCAGTGATTTGCTCTGACTGTGAACTTGACCAGGTCAACAGAGCTTTTCTTCCTCATTAACTTGTCAGCTAACAATGCACTGCCTCGAATACCCTGGACTGATCCATCTCCCCCTGCCGCAACCTCAGAAGGTCCCAGATCTCTTCAACCAGGTGTTCTGTAGACAAGTTTCCACACTGGAGGGCTCTGGGCCCACGGCCATTTTATTTGAAGAGTGAAGGGTTTTTGCACCATAGCTGTGGGAGATTTGAATTAAAATTCGCATTTCCAGCCTCTCTTCAAATAAATGTTCAGGCGGCAGAGTTCCCCATAGTCCCTGCCTGAGCAAACACCCTGTGTCGAACATTATTCTGGGTATGTCACATATATTAAGTCCTTTAGTCCTTATAACAATGGGAATTCCTATTCTATCAACAAAGAAACCAGACTCAGAAAGTGAACTGGCACACAAAGATCATATTCACAGCCTGGAAATGGCAGAATTGGAACTCAAACCCAAGTCCAGTGACTCCAAAAACTCGGAGGTCCTACTGCTTCTTGTTCAAGGCAATGGGGTTACCGCCTCACAGCCTTGCAAACTGAAGTCTCAAATTCTCTCCAATTCACATGATTTTCTAGTTGACCTCTCCTTTCCTCCACAAGCCTTGACAATTGGCATGGGGCTGAGCTTAGAGACGCTTCCTCCCCCAGTCTCTCTCCCTCTGGACTGACTTCCTGGGAAATGTCCTAGGGCCCAGATTCAACCCCACACTTTCTCTTCATTGCCGACACTGTCACCATGACAGTGAGACAAATGCCAAGGGTCTGGCTTTCTGGGCCCACCATGGTCTAACCCAGCCCACCTTCCTCCCTCATTTTTCTCTCTTCTCCTGTCATCCCATGTCCCCAGGAAAACTAAGCCAATCCCTGATCCCATAGCCAGCTGCTCTTTCCTATCCCTGTCCCCAGCTCACACCAGACCCCCTGTCAGAAATTCTCTCCCCACTCCATTTCCCCTGGTCCTCAATTTTGTCCTCCCCCATCCCAATCACAGGTGACCTCCTGCTTTCTCTTAGGCATAGATTTTGGAGCCAGACAGACCTGGATTTGAATCCAGCTCTGCCATGTGCCAGCTGGGTACCCTTAGGCAATGCACTATCCTTGCATTCCTCAACTTTCCCATCTGTAAATTTTTTTTTTTTAATAATTAATCTCATCCTCTCTCCAACAGCTATTAATTCAATGAGGACTGGGTGGGATGATGTTTGCAAAGCACCTACCACATAGTAGGTGCTGCCTGGCTTGCATTAGACCATTGTCAATATCTCTTCTCTTATCCTCTGCATTTTAAGCACCCTAAAGGCAGAATCTTATTTTTTTGCACCTTTTTTTCCCCTGGGCCTAGTGGGCCACCTGGCATGTAGCAAGAAGTTCATGCTTTGAATATTGCAGGAAGAAACATGAGTCTCAGTGTTTCAGGAATTGGGCCCAACGTGTCCTTGGCTCACTGACAACAGCAGGGGTGGGGCCCCAGCCTGGGAGTGTCAGACAGCCAGGCAGGTGGCTAGAGAAGAAATGTCACCTTTGAGCTCAAGGCTAACTTGATCAATCACTAGCTTATTGAGTACCTACAATGTGCTGACGTTGTACTAGGGACTGGGATTACAGCAGTAAACAGAACAGATGAAGTCTTTGCTCTCAGAATGTTTATATTTTAGGTCAGGGAGATGGATCATAAACTCAAAAGCAAAGATCTGAGATGATTTCAGATGTCGCTAAGCACTACGAAGACAGTCCAGCCCAGGGATGTAATTGGAGATCAATGTCAGCAAAGGCCAGGCTGAATGGACAGGGAGACAGCCGTGCATAGATGTGAGGAAGAGCAATCCAAGCAGAAGAAAGAGCACGTGCAAAGGCCCTGGGGTGGGAACAAGCTCAGCGGGTTCAAGAAAAAGGAAGGAGGACATTTGTGTCTGACGCAACAAGAGGGTGACAAGAGTAATGATGAGAGCTGTGGGAGATGAGATCAGAGCAGAGGGAGGCAGGGCTGCGTATGGGCTGACTGAAAAGCCTACAGTTTCTTCTAAAACTGGTGGAAGCCACCAGGAGGTGAGTAACATGATCTGATTCCCACTAGTGCAAGTGTCCCTGGCTGCTTTGTGAAGAATGAATGGCCTGGGGTGGGGTGGGAGCAAGGATGGAGGCAGAAACAAGCAAAGAGGTTGTAGGTATCTGAGCAAGAAAAGACTGCAGCCAGCTGGGCACGGTGGCTCACGCCTGTAATCCCGGCACTTTGGTAGGCCGAGGTGGGAGGATCCCTTGAGTCCAGGAGTTCAAGACCAGCCTGGACAATATGGCGAAACCCTGTCTCTACAAAAAATACAAAAGTCAGCCAGTCATGGTGGCGCACGCCTGTGGTACCAGTTACTTAGGACGCTGAGGTGGGAGGATTGCTTGAGCCCAGGAGGTCAAGGCTGCATTGAGCCGTGATAGCGCCACTGCACTCCAGCCTGGGTGACAGAAAGAGACACTGTCTCAAAAACAAACAAACAAACAAGATGGCAGCCAGTTTCAACATGGCACCTGTGGAGATAGAGCCAAGATTTGGGAGACGTGTTGGAGGATGGGAGGAATTAAGGATGACTCCTGTATTGCTAGCAAGAGCCACACAATTCCAAGCCTGCATTCAGAAAGTGTCTAGGAAGATTTGCTACTATTATTATTTGCTGTGTGACTAAGCAAATCACCTCAATCCTCTGAGGCTCAGTGTCCACATCTGTACAATGGATTCACAACATACACAGAATGTGCGGTTAGGATCACATGAGATCGTGGATGTGAAGGGCTTGGTAATCTCTGAAATACTAAAACATAGAAACCTACCAAAGCTATTAACTGTTTATAAAATCAAAAAGCTATGAAATGTTATTAGTATCCTCATTATTACTATTTCAAGGTTGGAGTTCCCGGCTGGTGAGTGGACATGTGGCGCGCTGTGTAAGCTAAACCAATGGAGTCTGTGTCCACTGTCCAGTTAAACTCCTTCCCCGAGACCAGGGGAGGATGAGGAGCAGCTTGGGCAATAGAGGAGGTTCCAGCTTTGGGGCCAGGAACCTTGGGCCTCTTCCTAACTCAGCCACTCATTCTTGGGTGACTTTGAGCCACTTGATGCCCGTCCTTCTCTGGGCCTCAGTTTCCCCTTCTATAAAGCAAGAGAGTGGGGCTAGAGGCTCCCAGTGGCCCCTCCAGCTGTGACCCAGTTAAAAGTCAGTTCCCTGGCCAGGCACAATGGCTCATGCCTGTAATCTCAGCACTTTGGGAGGCTGAGGCGGGCGGATCATCTGAGGTCAGGAGTTCAAGACCAGCCTGGTCAACATGGTGAAATCCCGTCTCTACTAAAAATAGTAAAATTAGCCAGGTGTGGTGGCGGGCGCCTGTAATCCCAGCTACTCAGGAGTCTGAGGCAGGAGGATGGCTTCAACGTGGGAGGCGGAGGTTGCAGTGAGCCGAGATCGATCACGCCATTGCACTCCAGCCTGGGGGACAGAGCAAGACTCCATCTTTAAAAAAGAAAAGCCTGTTTTTCTCCTCCCACTCTGTCATGCTCAGAAGTTTAGTCTCCCAGCGCCTCCTAGAGAGGGCCAGCTGGCCACACCTGGAGATTGACTACCAAGGGCAGGCTCACCCACAGGCTCTTTCAGACCCCACCTACTCCCCTCCCCAACCCCAAGTCGCCTCTGCTTGCCTTTCTCCTCTCGCTTCCCCACCTCACAACTCCAGCCCTGCCAGGGTTAATTGACCCACAGCTCCCACCCCTGCAGGAAAAGCAGAGAAGGGGGGCCCAGGCTCCCAGAGGCTCCCCCCACACCCGCCACAGCTGTCTCCCCACATCCAGGATAACCAGGTCCCAGGGGCCCGGGAGGAAGCGGACCACATTCTTGAGGGCCTTATGTCAGGCTGGCTGCTTCCCACTCCCCTCCCCAGCCCACCAGCCCCCCATCAGCCCTCCAGACCCCTCCCTCACTCTCCCCTGCCAAGGCGACTCAGCGGGCACGAAGCCAGCCAGGCCTGGGCATGAATCCTGGCTGGACAAGCTTCCTACCTCCCTTCTCAATTTCTTCATCTGCAAAGCAGGGATAATTCCTACTTCAAGAGGGGACAGGATTCAACGAAGCAAATTTGCATATACAAAGTTCAGGGCACATAATAACAGATAGGTTTTCCACAGGGCAGCTATGCCCTAGGGCCTACATACAAACTCACTTAATCTTCACAAGAAGCCTCCGAGTAGGAAGGTTCTATAATTATCATCTCCATTTTATGGCAGAGGAAACCGAGGCACAGAGAGGCTGAGTAGACTGCCTGAGGTCACACAGCACTAAGTGGTAGAGCTGGGATTCAAATCCAGGCCTTTCTGGCTCCAAAGTCCACAGGCTTAATGACACTGTGTCCACTAGATAAGGGTTAGTTTCCTTTGTCCCTATTCCCCCTGTCCTCCACTGCTCCCCACCCCTGTGGTCAACCCAGTGAAGGGAGAGCCCGGGACAACATGGGGGTCACACCGTGGCTTTCACCTCTGTCCCTTGAGCTGCTGTTCTGCCTCCTCTGGCTGTGTGGCATCGGGCAAGGTGCTGCCCTCTCTGGTCATGATCCACATCTGGGATGCCAGCATCAGAAGGGGAGGCACTGGCATGGAATGTGCTTTTCTAGACTTTGGTACATGCAGATAACTAAGCTCCCAGAGCTGCTGGCTGTGGGAGAAGGGAGGCTGGCAGCCAGAGATGCATCTGCAGATACATTTTAAACATGCAAATGAGAGGAAAGGAGGGATGTTCAGACATCCCTGGGTGATTCCTCAGAAATGGATCTCAACCCTGATGTGACACATGCCAGCTTGATTACCTCCGAAGATGCCTTCTGCAAGGTCACCACCTGCTTGCTAAAATGAGGATTCAAATGCACTCAGTGTGCCCATCTGTAAAATGGACGCTCAATCAAGGCCCTGGGGAAACCAGGGCCTATTTCTAGGGACAGAGAAAGCTCAGAGTCATAGAGAAGGTCAGAGATGGAGCTGGGACTAGAACCAGAGCTTGAGACTAAACACCAAGTTTCCTCTACCTCTCCTGCCGGTCCCCCATCCCCAGCCCTGACTCCCACCTCTCACTCTTCCCTGAGCTTGCAAGAAGCACCATCCCTGCACTTACCCCTTTCCTGCCTCCTGGAACACCCGGCCTCAGAACCACCTCCCTCGGGTGCCTTTCCCCTTCTCCTCTGATGGAAAGCGTCCACTTGACTTCAGATCACGTGCCACCTTGTTTTATTCCTACCGTATGTGTGTGAATTTTCTGTTTTATTCATGACTCCTGAAAATCAAGGGTCATATTTATTTTCCCCCAAATTTGCTGACACAAAACACATGCTGCTTGCTTAAGCGACAATTGAATTAATCAGTCTTAAGCTTCTCTGTCACCATCACCATCATCAACATCATCAGCACCAGTTCACCCTGTCAACTACCCCTGCCTCAGGAAAAGCACCCACATCTTCATCCCCTTCCTCCCAAATGTCACCACCATCATCCCCAGCAATGGTAGCTGCCCTGGGGATCACCAAGCTCTCATCCTAATGATGCCATTCTGCACAAGGTCACTCAAAACCTCACATGGGCCAAGCACTGTGGTAAGAGCTTTCCAGGCATCTTCTCGTTTAATCCCCACAACCGACCTAGTCCCGGCCATGCCCCAATGGAGTAGGTACTCTTATTGTACCCACTTTACAGATGGGGAAACTGAGACACTGAAGGGTTTCTTGGATGCCTAAAGAGATATGGGCAGGAGAGGAACCCAGGTTTGCCTAACTCCAAAGTACATTTTCTCAAACATGCTTTGTACCATCACCCCAAAGCCACGGCAAAATTGCCATTGTTTCCACTGCCAAATAAGCAACCAACATCAGCATGAGTATTATCATTACCGCCATCATCAACACAGTCACCACCACTGCCAAGAGCTGTCACCGTTAACCTCGCCACCATCAGCTCCACCCACCCCACCAGCCACATGAGCATTCTTTACATTCTGCTCAGCCGAGGGGCCCACGCACCACCACACATCAGAGACAGAAGAGAGACAGAGGAGCAGGCCTGGCCCTGGCCTCAGAGAACCTATTTCCCCTCCCCTCATCACCACCATTCCTTCCTCTCCCAGCCTCACTACCCTCATTATACCAAGGAAGGCCTGGGGCAGACCCATTCTCTTCCTCACGATTGTGGGAAGGGACATTGTCATGGCCAAAAGGTCAGGCCTTTGAGTGGCTGTACTCAGCAAACCTTCATCCAATAAGCCATTCAATTCACTAAGCATTTATTGGGCATCACTGTAATGAGCCCAACGACTACAGAAGTAAGGTAAACAGAGAGGGCCTAGTCAAATCGAATGAGGAGGACAGATGTCAAATAAATCACTACAGGAGGGACAGGGTGCCAAAGAGATGAGTTGATTGTAAAAAGGGATGAAGTGGAACAACTTAGCCTAGTCTGAGAAATCCAGGAGGACTTCCTGGAGGAAGCACCAGCTAAGCTGATACCCCAGTGCTAAGTGGAAGTGAGCTAGGCAAAGAGGAGAATATGCTGGGGCTACTAGGAAGGCGTTCTGGTGGCAGACACAGCATGTACAAAAGCCCAGAGCTGGGAAAGACTTCTGCTCTTAGAGGAACCAGAGGGAACCTCATGTGGCTGACGCCAGGAGACACGGAATGAGGAGGTGACCAGAAACTGAGGCAGCCCTGTCAGTCTCATGGGGAGTGCAACAGGGATGGCAGCGGGGGGCAGGGGGCAGCTCTCTCGGGGATTTTGAAAAACAGCACCCAGCCCTGGAAGAGAGGGCATGGGCAACCCAGCGTGTGGCCCAGAGGAAGGAGCCCAGAGGGCCGATGGGGGCTGATGAAATGTTATGGACGGTGCTGAGCGATTATGCAGAGAGAATCAATTGCTCGGGCTGGTGCCTGCCTGGCACAGAGACACAAGCACTGAAATGTCAGGCCTGTGATCTGAGAGTACCACCCCACAGCCACTGAGCTAGACAGCCGCCACAGGTGCAGACAAAGATGGAGGTGTGCAAAAAGAAATCCCAATGCCCCCAAAATGGAATCGTTGTCCTGGCAGGGCTGAGGCAGCAGGGATAGGAACAGGGCGTTTCAGAAGGTTCTGGCAAGGAGGGGCCGGGTGGACATGCTTCTCTGGGTTCTTGTGCATGCAGAGAGCTCAGCTCCCAGAGACGCAGGCAGGGAGGGAGGGAGAGAGGAAGGCTGAGCCCCGTGCTAGAGAGATGCATCTGCAGATACATTTTAAACATGCAAATCAGAGAAGGGAAGGGGCGCTGGGAGACTTCCAAATGCCCACTCCCTGGGGCACAGTGTAGGGTGGAGGGAGGGCTAGAGGGAGGGCAGGTGGAGGGGGAGCTGAGGAAGGTGGAGGAGGAGACAACAGGACCTCAGGTGAACCTGACCCCCTCCTGGCCATACCCCTGCCCCCAAAGCCACCTCTGCAGAACGGACTGGTTCCTGCCTACCGGCCAAAGAAGGCTGGGTCGGCTGGAGCAACTCCCCAGCACAAGTATCCTGAGTGCCTACTGTGCGTCACAGGCTTTCCCAGGTCTTAGGGATTCTACAGGGAGAAAACTGCAGTTAAGAGACTTAAGTGACTTGGGCCAGGACATATGGCTCACTTAGTGATCAACACGATCACAACAGCTCTGACGATGTGCCAGGCACTGCAGGGAGCCCTCGCATGCTCCATCCCGTTTCATCCTCATCGCTACCATTGCTACCATCGGTGCTCTAAGAAGCATCGTTACCCTCATTTTACAGATGGGGAAACTGAGGCTCTCAGAGAAGCAACTTGACTGAAGTCATCCTGCCAATGAGAGACCAGCTAGAATTCCAGCCCTGAGCTGGGATAAAGGGTCTACACCTGGAGACCTCGTTCCCAAGCTTCACAGTGGTAAAAAAATAAAAAATAAAAATAAAAATAAATCACCCGGGGCCGGGCGCGGTGGCTCAAGCCTGTAATCCCAGCACTTTGGGAGGCCGAGGTGGGTGGATCACGAGGTCAGGAGATTGAGACCATCCTGGCTAACACGGTGAAACCCCATCTCTACTAAAAAAAAAAAATACAAAAAAAAAAAAAATTAGCTGGGCGTGGTGGCGGGCACCTGTAGTCCCAGCTACTCGGGAGGCTGAGGCAGGAGAATGGCGTGAACCCGGGAGGAGGAGCTTGCAGTGAGCCGAGATCGCGCCACTGCACTCCAGCCCAGGCGACACAGTGAGACTCCATCTCAAAAATAAATAAATAAATAAATAAATAAATAAATAAATAAATAAATAAAATCACCACAGGCATAAGAAAACAAGCCAGGGAAAGAGCCTGGTTTAGGGTGGGGCCAAGGGGAAGGGAGAAACCAGGGAGAGAGCTTGCTCAAAGGTACAGAGTTCAAATCACAGCTTCCCAGGCCTCCTGTGCCCTAAACGCACTGACTCAGGGTGGCTTTTTAATAGAATCTCTGCCACATGCTGGTCCCCTTCTGCAGAATCACTGGTCCTCATAAAGCATCCTCCATATTGCATCTGGTGATCTTTCAAGCACGAACCAGATCGGGTCCTCTCCTGCTTCAATTCTCTGGGTGACGTCCTGTTGCCCTGAGAATGAAATCCTGAGAGCCCCAGCCCCATCCAGCTCCTGCCCCCTCCCCATCCCTCTGTCTGGAAGATGCTCTCCCCAGACCCTGCTGCTGCAGCCCTTCCCCCACAGCCTCCCTCCCTGGCCACAAGTGACCCCAGCCCCTGTCTGTCCAGTCTCCCTGGTCATTCTTCACAGCACTTACCTCACTTACTTCGGTCTTGGCCGCTTCCCCACTTCCCTTTATTGTGGGAGTTTGGGCTTAATGAGGGTGAAGAGCTGGCATGTCCTGTTCCCCAGGGCACTCCCCTGTGTCACACAGTAGATGCCCAATAAACATTTGTTTAATGGGGAAGGGGCAGTGCCCATAAAGGTCTCTTGCATGCCGTCAGGGCATAGCATGCCTGGGCTGAGCCCCTTGCCTGGCAGATAGGGAAGCTGAGGCTCTGAAGGACTGACCTCACAGCTAAGGGCAGAAGCCAATGCTCTGTGGGAGCACTTGTCTCCCAGGCCAGGATTTTCCCACTGCTCCAGGAGTCACAGGCTCCCTTTCCTCCTCTCATCCTTGCCCCTCTCCCCTGCTTCTCCCCACTTTTGCTCACCAGCACCATGTCCCTCCCTCCTGCCAGGCTGGCTTGAGCCTAAGGTGATTTGGTGACAGGGCTTGGGGCTGGACTTCGGTTCAAGACCCAACTCCGCCACCTCCTCGCTGACTGACCACAGGCAAGTTCCTCTACCTCCCCCAGCCTCAGTTTCCTCCTCTGTACAGTGGAGACGTCAAAGGGTGTTAGATGAGAGTGTGTGTGAATGGAAAGGGTCCAGCACGTGCCTGATGCTGAGGATACTCACTTAACCTGTGATGAGAGTGGCAGTGCCATCTCCCCCCAGCTTGTGAGGACTGGCACGCCCCTCCCTGATTTGGGCCGGAGTCTCTGGGCACTGGGTCCACCTGCTTCAGCCCTCACCCTCCTAACAAAGAGGTTGGTTGATCTTTCCAGCCTGTCTACTCACACCCTCCCTACTACTTAAACCATCCATCATTTCTCCTGCTTCCTGTCCCATCAGACCAGCCAAGAGGTTGTGATTACCACACAAGCACACGCATGTACCAAACACATGTGTGCATGCAAGCACAGATGCCTGTATGCACAGCCACAGACGTACACATCTCCCCACACACAGTTGAGTAGTCACCCAGAGGGACACAGCATTGGGGTGCTTACATGCTCCCCCTCGCACACCCATGTGCACACACGGGTCTCCATGGGCACTGCGTACACACGGACCACAGACACTAGCACCTGTGTGCCCGCGCTCACCCGCTCAAACGGCCCTGCTTTTGGCCCTTGCCTCTCTCCCACACCTGCAGCCTGGCAGACCACCGTGGAGGTGACACAGAAGCACACACAGGGTGAGTTAACCATCGGGTCTGGCATTTGGCACCACACTCTGGATAGACGGGAACAGCCTGCACGCGTGCACCTCTGTGTCTCCGCGTTGTGTGCGTGTGTGTGTGTGTGTGTGTGCGTGTGTGTCTACCCAAGCGTCCAACCTTGGGCCTGGAAGACAGGGGACCTCAAGCCCTGCCCAGCACTTCCAAGCACGGGGTCCCTGGCAGCGGCTCAGCCTCCCTTTGCACAGGAATGGGGCCAACAGCACCATCTGCTGTCAGCTTCTGGAAGTGCCCTGCAGAGAGCGCACACCTGGCTCTCAGACCAGCTTTCCAGAAGGACCTGGGCTGGGGCCACTATCCTGACAACAAGCTGGGCCACAGGGACATCCCCAGTCCCGTGATCTAGAATGAGGCTAGTCATCAGAACCATCGGGAAGATTTGTGTCCAAGTTAGGAACCACTCTCCTTGCACAGATGGGGCAACAGGCCCAGAGGCAGGGAGTGACGGGGTCCATTGGGTAGCCCAGGGAAAAGGATCATAGCGATTTCATAAATAGAGTTCTTGTTCTCCAGTTCCTCATCTTGGTTCACATCTTGGCTGTGTTCCATGTTTTGACAGGCAGGGCACCGATTTAGGGGAGCTGCCTGGGAGCCAGGCAGGCTGGGGCGAAGTGGTGGGAGATGCAGGTCCCCTGCCCATACCAGGCCTTGCCCTGGACAGGAAGGCCCGCTGCAGGAATCCTTTTCTCAGCCACGCCGAGATACACGTACCTGACTCCCTGTGAGAAGGGCTGTGGATGGAGATAGGGAGGCCCAAGCAAGTAATGGCAAACGGGATGAGGGATGAGGAAGGCCAGGCCACAGGTGGATGGGGCGATGCTGAGGTCCTGCTGTGCTGGACTGAATGCAGGTGGGAAGCAGCCTTAGCTTAGAGATGACCTGGTCCAGATGGAGAAACTGAGGCCCAGGGAGGAGGGGTGATGGGCCCAAGGTCCCTGGAGCCAACAGCCTGGCTAAGAATTGATCCAGGTCTTCTGGTTCCCAATCCAGAGCTCTTGCCCTCCCGCGTGGCTGGCTCCTTCCTTCCCTTGGGTTAAGAATTACTCTTTCCAGGAGGGGAGGGGCCCTCTTTTCACATCCCTGGCAGAAGTGGCTGAGATAGGCCCTTAAAGAGTCTGAGAAGCCCCCCTCTGAGATCAAGAGGGTCTAGGGAGTCGAGGCAGAGGAGACCTGAGGACTCTACCAGTTTCCTAAGTTCAACCCTAGGTCAACCCCTATTCCTGCCTCCCGTTTGTTAATGCATAGATATGCTGGACTGTGGGGTTAAGAATTCACAATAATAGTAGTCATGATGCTATGGACTGAATGTTTATGTACCCCCAAAATGCATCTGTTGAAATACTAATCCCTAATGTGATGGTATTGAGAAGCAGGGCCTTTGGGGGGTGATAAGGTCATAAGAAAGGAGCCCTTGCAAAAGGAATTAATGCTCTCCCTTTTTTTTTTTTTTTTTTTTTTGGACGGAGTCTTTCTCTGTCACCCAGTCTGGAGTGCAGTGGTGCGATCTTGGCTCACCGCAAGCTCTGTCTCCCAGGTTCATACCATTCTCCTGCCTCAGTCTCCCGAGTAGCTGGGGCTACAGGTGCCTGCCACCACGCCCAGCTACTTTTTTGTATATTTAGTAGAGATGGGGTTTCTCCATGTTAGCCATAATGGTCTCCATCTCCTGACCTTATGATCTGCCCGCCTCGGCCTCCCAAAGTGCTGGGATTACAGGCATCAGCCACTGTGCCTGGCTTTTTTTCTTTTTTCTTTTTTTTTTTTTTTTTTTTTTTTTTTTGAGACAGAGTTTTGCTCTCGTTGCCCAGGCTGGAGTGCAATGGCGCAATCTCGGCTCACCGCAACTTCCACCTCCTGGGTTCAAGCAATTCTTCTTCAGCCTCTCGAGTAGCTGGGATTACAGACATGTGCTACCACACCCGGATAATTTTGTATTTTTAGTAGAGACGGGGTTTCTCCATGTTGGTCAGGCTGGTCTCAGACTTCCGACCTCAGGTGATCTGCCCGCCTTGGCTTCCCAAAGCACTGGGATTACAGGTGTGAGCCACCATACTCAGCTGGGATTTGTGCCCTTCTAAAAGGGACCCCACAGTGTTCTCTCACCCTCTTTCCACCATGTTAGGGTATAACAAGTCAGCAATCTGCAACCAGAGGAGGGCCCTCACCAGGACCCAACTATGCTGGCACCCTGAACTCAGACTTCCAGCCTCCAGAACTGTGAGAAATAAAAGTCTGTTGTTTATAACCCACTCAGTTTATATTTTGTTATAGCATCTGGAGCTAAGACACAGGATCATAGTAGCTACTGTGTATTAAGTAGCCTGGAGACATCTCCCTACAGGGATGGATTATTCTTATCTCATTTACAGCTAGGATAAGCCCAGAGAGGGGCAGTAGCTTACTCAACATCACAGCACCCCAAGTGGCTACAGCAGGATACATCCTGGGACACCAGCTTCAAGTCCAAGGCCCTCTCCACTGCTCCTCACCACTAAATACAGGACAGGAAGAGTTTGTGTCCTTCAATTTGTCCAGCAGTATCAGTACCCGACTGCAACAGGGGTACAAAAACACACAGAAGTTCATTCAACAAGTATTTATTGAGCACCTACAAAATGCCAAGCTCTGTCCCAAGTCCCGAAGGTACAGCAGAGAATAAAACAGACAAAACTGCCCTCTATTGGCAGGGGCACAGGGGACAGATAAACACAATGAGTTAGCAATGAGTTAGCAAGCATGTATCCTGCCAGATGGGCTGCAGATTAGGGATTGGGGGTGACGATATGCAGAGGGGGCCTCAGGAAGGTGTCACTGAGAAGGGAATGGCTGAGAAGAGGCCTGAAGGAGGTGGAGGAGCCAGCCATGTGAGTGCGCTTCTAGCAGAGGAAATGGCCTGTGCAAAGGCCCTGAGGCAGGCCCATGGTTCATGTGTCTGAGAAACAGCAAGGAGGCCAGTGCCACTGGAACAGAGGGGAAAGTAGGTGACATCAAAGAGGTTACAGGGAGATCAGGTAGGGCCTGTGACGACTCTGGTTTTTACTCAGATGAAATAAGGAGCCATTTTGAGCAGAGATGTAGCAAAATCAGACTTGGGTTTTAAACGGCACTTTGAATGTTGTGTGGTTGTATTCATCCGTTTAATACTTTTGCTTTGCAGATTAAGTTTTGTATTAGTTTTTTCTCACACAGCTATAAAGAAATGCCTAAGACTGGCTAATTTACAAAGAAAAGAGGTTTAATTGGCTTACAGTTCTGCAGGCTGTATAGGAAGTATAGCGGCTTCTGCTCAGTTTCTGGGGAGGCCTCAGGAAACTTACAATCATGATGGAAGGCGGAAGGCGAAGGGGAAACAGGCTTGTCTTACATGGCTGGACTAGGAGCAAAAGAGAGAGATGGGGGAGGTGCTACACACTTTTAAACAACCACATCTTGTGAGAACTCACTCACTATGCAGTACCAAGGGGAGATGGTGCTAAATCACTCATGAGAACTCCACTCCCATGACCAAACCATCTCCCACCAGACCCTTCCTCCAACACTGGAGATTACAATTCGACATAAGATTTGGGTGGGGACACAGATCCAAACCATATCAGTGGTTCATAGATTTTAGAGGGTCAAGGACAGAAGCAGGGGGCTACTGAGGAGCTGCCTAGTACCCACGGGTGATGAGCTGGAGACTCAGGCTAAGGCTGTAAGGGTGGAAGAGGTGCAAAGTGCTTGTGCCACTGTGAGAAACAGCTTAAATCCTCAGCCCTTGTCCAGCCCCTTCATTATGCAAGTGGGGAAATTGAGACACCAAGAAGCAAAGGGACTTGTCACTCAGGGAGTCAGAACACAGGCACAGTCTCCTGACTCCCTGTCCAGTGCTCTCTCTCTTGTACCACAAGCCCAAATTTGCCCCTCAGGACTGGGTGACAAGGACACAGGGGCTCGGTCAGGTCTGCCTAATCTTTTCTAGAGACGGGGTGACGGTGAGGGGCCTTGGTCTCCAGGCTTCATCCCCACTTCACTCCATCCCACAGGCTGCTATGCCCCAGACAGAATGTGGGTAAATCCCCTAATGACCCAGATCTGACAAGGAGCCGAGTCCGTATGTTGCCAGCATAAGAAAGGACAAAAGGGCCGGGCGCGGTGGCTCAAGCCTGTAATCCCAACACTTTGGGAGGCCGAGACGGGCGGATCACGAGGTCAGGAGATCGAGACCATCCTGGCTAACACGGTGAAACCCCGTCTCTACTAAAAAATACAAAAAACTAGCCGGGCGAGGTGGCGGGCGCCTGTAGTCCCAGCTACTCGGGAGGCTGAGGCAGGAGAATGGCGTAAACCTGGGAGGCGGAGCTTGCAGTGAGCTGAGATCCGGCCACTGCACCCCAGCCTGGGCAGCAGAGCAAGACTCCATCTCAAAAAAAAAAAAAAAAAAAAAAAAAAAAAGAAAGGACAAAAGAAGAGGCCTTAGCTTTTGGCCCCTAACTGGAGGATTAATGAAGGCATCCAGTGAAAAAGGAAAGGGTCAGCATTAATATATTTATCAACATCACCACCACCACCATCACCATCACCATTACCAACATCACCACTACCACCATCATTATCACCACCACCATCACCAACACCACTACTACTACTACCATCAACACTACCACCATCATTACCACCACCATCACCATCACCAACACCATAACTACTACCACTATCACCACACCAACACAAACAACACCATCATCACTACCAACACCAATACCAACACTCTACCACCACCACCACCACCATTACCAACATCACCACTACCACCATCATTATCATCACCATCACCAACACCACTGCTACCACTATCATCAACAATACCACCATGATTATCACACCACAATCACCATCACCAACATGATAACCACCACCACTATCACCACCCCAACACAAACAACAGCAACACCATCTTCACTACCAACACCAATACCAACACTCTACCACCACCACCATCACCATTACCAACATCACTACCAGCATCATTATCATCACGATCATCAACACCACTGCTACCATCAACACTATCACCATCATTATCACACCACTATCACCATCACCAACATGATATCACCATCACCAACACTATCACCACCCCAACACAAACAGCAACACCATCATCAATACCAACACCAATACCAACACTCTATCACCATCACCATTACCACCAATATCATCACCATCTCTAACACCATCACCATCAACATCACCATCAACACCATCACTACCATCAGCACCTCTTCACCTTCATCACCATCGTCACTGAGCCAGATCTAGTTTGGGTTGCACTGGAAAGCAAAGAGGACCCCCTGTAGCTAACACTGAAGCCAGAAAGCTTCCCAGAGAGACTGTGTGTAGGCTGGGCATCTGCCCCTGGGAGAGCCAAATGGCTGTCAGTTGTCAGGGACATGGAGCTGGAAGGGCAGGAGATGGGGTTGAGTCGGGACTGGGGAGTAGAGGCAGCAGGCAGGAGTCTATCCAGGGCAGCCACCAGGATGGCTAGGAGAAGGAGGGACTAGAGAGTCTAAGGAGTGAGAAGGCAGCTGGCAGCTGTCCGGATGGAATGTCAAAGAGGGAAAGAGAACAGCCCCTACAGGAGCCCACTCATGAGGTGAAGAGCAGGCCAGGATTGGGTGGGATCCAGCAGGCACTTAAGCCCAGCCCAGGTGAACCTAGCCCATTACACCACCACAGCATCCCACTCTCTAGCACAGCCATGGCCACCATCACCATGACAACAGCCTCAACACCACCTTCCCCACAGCTATGGACTCTCTCACATCCCCCAGTGACCACCACCACAACTAAAGCAGGGACTGCTGTTGCCCATGAGCAGGCACTGTCCCCTGCTGCCTTCAGTGGCAGAGCTCCCAAGGTTATCTGGGCATAGGGATACTGTTGCGGGTTGGCTTCCCCTGCAAGCAGACCCTGAGATGGAGATCAGCAGGCAGATGGGCCGGGAGTGCCCTTGGGGTCAACACATGTGTAGGGGCAGGAAAAGAAATGGAATTGGGCAAAGGGAGATGCAGGCTTCATACTGTCTGAGATAAGGCCTTGGCTGACCCCACAAGGACCTGTGAAGACTGGGTGGCCCTTCAGAACTGTGCAGGTTGTGACACTCCCATGCCATCCAGCCACTGTGTGCAGGCTACCCCCAGGTAGGGAGCATAATCTTGGGTGGGGTAGCTCTCTCCAGCCAAGAGCCATTTCTGGAGAGGGTTGAGGACTGTCAGTCAGCAGCCCTCCCAGTAGCTGAAAAAAGATGTCCTTCAGTCCTGAAGGATATTGGAGTGGAGCATCACAGTGTCCACCCCCGATGCCCACTAAATACTACATTCCCATCTTCCCTTGTAGCAAGATGTGGCCAAATGGCTAAATTCTGACAAATGACATATGAGAGCAAATTATGTCTGCCACTTCCAAGTCGTGCCTGAAAAGAAATAGACATGTACCCCTCTTCCAACTCTCCCTCCCACTAGTTGAGATGCAGATGTGATGACGGGAGCTGGAACAGACATCTTGGTTCCAGAGATGGATGCTAAGTGTAGAGGGTGGCAGTTGCTCACCAGTTCTCAACTGCACACCTGCCACCTCCAGACTGTTACATAGCAGAGAAATAACTTATGGTGTGCTTACACATTGGGGGAATCTCTGTTTTAGCCAACTCTCTTTTACCCCAGTTGGACAGCTGTGACCTCCATCGGGGTCCCCAGTCCCCAGTATTGGTCTGTAGCCTGTTAGAAACCAGGCTGTACATCAGGAGGTGAGAGGCAAATGAGCCATCGACGGAAGTTTCATTTGTATTTACAGTCACTCCCCATCACTCTCATTACCATCTGAGCTCTGCTTCCTGTCAGATCAGCAGCAGCATTAGATTCTCATAGGGGCATGAACCCTATTAAGAACTGTGCATGTGAGGAATTTAGGTTTTGTGCTCATTATGAAAATCTAATGCCTGATGATCTGTCACTGTCTCCCATCACCCCCAGATGGGACTGTCTAGTTGCAGGAAAACAAGCTCAAGACTCCCACTGATTCTACATTATGGTGAGTTGTATAATTATTTCACTACATATTACAATGTAATAATAACAGAAATAAAGTGCACAATAAATCTAATGCACTTGAATCATCCCAAAACTATCCCACCACTCTGGTCCATGGACAAATTGTCTTCCATGAAACCGGTCTCTGGTGCCAAAAAGGTTGGGAACTGCTGACCTACATCACTATCCTGCCAACCATGTGACCACTTGTCCACTGTCACCAACACCAAGTGACCACTCCAGGTTCCAATCCTGGCTGTACCGCCTATATACTCTATGATCTTGGACAAGGCATTGTACATTTTTGGGCTTCAATTTCCTCTTCAGAAAATATGTCGCTTCATAATAATGTAATTTTGTATACCTTGGAAGGTTGTCATAAGAATTAAACACAAGATCTACATATGACAGGAAGGAAATGTGTTAACATACAAGCTTTGCCCTCCTCCACACCTCCCCACCCAGTTGTCTGAACTCAGAGCTGTCTCAGTGGTGGCTGTTGTCATTGGTACTGCTATTATATTACATGTTATCACAGCATTGCTACAAAGGCCACTGTGCTATCCCCACCTTAACCACTAGAAGAACCACTTCCATTTTCACTTTAGAGTCAGACAGACTTGAGTCCCAGTCTCAACTCCATCCATGACTGAATGAATGACCCAGGACAACTTACTTAACTCCCCTGCACTTCAGTTTTCTCGTCTATAAAATGGGGATAATAGCAATACCCAAGTGGGTGGCTATGAAGATTAAATGGGATGATGTGTGCAAAATGCTAAACACTGCACCTGTTTCATAGGAAGCGCCCAATAAATGGCACCCATTGCCATTACAGTGGTTGTTCTTCATCTTTGTAAAACACCTTCAGTTTGCCATCATAAGAAAGCCATGCACAAGGTCCTCCCTGGGCTTTGAGATTTTCTGGGCAAGGTGGGAGGCACACCCAGTCTCGGGAGCTTTGTGACTTGTGTTCAAAGTACTTGCTGGCACCACAACCAGTCAGCAGCCCTGAGGGCTGGAAGAAGGGACTGATGGTGGCACAGCCCAGAGCCCAGAGTTCAGCAAACTTGTCCCCTCCCTGGGAGCCTGTGTGTCCAGGTCACTAGGAGAGGAGCTATAGGCACACAAGTCCACTTGAGGAGCCCCCCAAAAGGCAGGTCTTGAAGCAACTCCTGAATGTCTGCTTGGGCAGGCCGGCTCATGACTCAGAGCACAGTCGAAGGGTGAGCCTCTGCTGATGGCTCAGCTCTGGGTCAAGGGTCTGGGGTAAGCAATCCAGGCAGCCCCCCTCACAGGTACTGGAAAGGCCTCCTTGGCAAGATTCTCTTCCTTCCAGGCTGGTGCCTGAATCCCACTGTTGCTGGTGTGTCAAGCGTGGTGTCCAGGTTTCCTCTTGAGGGCTCCTAACTCACCTTTTGTGAATTATTCTGTGTGGGCCTTTCCTTACAGCAGCAGGGATCAGACAGGCTCAGGGAGGGCCCTGAGCTCCTGGGAAACCAGAGCCTGAAGGGAGAAAGAGCACAAACAAGTGTGGAGAGATTAATGACAACGTTTGAGAAACTCATCATTGTGCCACAATCCAAATCAAACTCTTGACTAAACATTCGAATAATAACCCTCCCATCTCCAGGCCCCTGTGTTCATTGGAACCCTCCACACGTCGGGGGGCCTCCCTGCCAGAGGACTTAACTCCCTCACCCATTAACACCAGGCTCAAGATCAAGTAACTTGCTTTGGCCAATTAAATGCGAGCATGAGTACATGTGCCACCCCCTGCAGAAGCTTTAAGAGTCATGGTGAGCTTTTGTTGTGGCTCTCTTCCCTCTGCTGTGACTGTAGCACTTTTCTGACAGGCCTGCTCCTTCAGCCCAGACCCAGGAAAGAAGACACAAGGAAGAGAGCCACAGCCAGCCGATAGCAGCCATGTAACACAAGAGAGAAATCCATCTTTGTTCCTGCAAACCGTTGAGATTCAGGGGATGTTTGTCACGACAGCACAACCCATCAAACACTGACTAATACAACAGCTAACACCTATCCAGTGTGTGCTTGGGCCAGGTACGGTTCTGAGGACTTGACATGTATTATCTCACTTAATACTCATGACAACCCAAGTATTAACCCTGTTTTACAGATAAGGTTAGTAACAGATGAATTCCTTAACTGACAGGTTAAGTATTCGGTCCTAGCCTGGGCAATGTGGCAAAATCCCATCTCTACCAAAAACAAAAAAATTCGTCAGCCAAGGTGTCGTGCACCTATAGTCCCAGCTACTTGGGAGGCTGAGGTGGGAGGATTGCTTGAACCAGGAGGTAGAGACTGTAGTGAGCCATGATCATACCACTGCACTCCAGCATGCTTAACAGAACCAGACCTTGTCTCAAAAAACAAAAAAACAAAACAAACAAAAAAAAACAATATGTCCAAGACAGTAAGTAGCAAATCAGGGATCTAAACCAAATCTCTCCACCTTGAGTGAGGGAGGATTATTTTCCCCCATTTCACAGATGGGAAAGCTGAGGCGCTAAGAGACGAAGTAACGTGCCCAAAGCCATGTAGCATCAGTTATTTCATGCCACGTGACCCGCAGCAGGTCGTATGGGAAGTAAGAACCGAGGTCTTTCCACTTTGAGCTCAATACTTCTCCACCGCTTCTCTTTGCCATGGCTCAACCTGAGGGCTGCTGGGTGTCCCCACCCACAGCTGGTGTCAGGAAGCCACCCTCCAAGGGTTCTTCCCTCCTCCTCAACGTTCAAGATTAAGTTTCAGGAGCCCCCGCACCCCTCCTCAGCGGTGCAAGGGGAAGAAGGCAGGGCCGCATCTGCCCAGACGCTTCAAAGCTTCTTGACACTTGTGAATATCCTCCCGCTTCTGTGCACCAGTATCTGGTTTGCATTAGCACCCCAGGACCCGCGGTGGTACGATGCAGGGCTTGGGATCCATCCAAAAAGTGTCAGACTCCACTGGGGCTGCTCTAACTACTTATCTAACATGGAACATCAAATGGTTTGATCTGCCAATTAGGCTCACCCAGAGCTGCTAACTGGAAGCAGATGGGCCTGTCCATTATTGTATGGAAAACTCACATTTCCCACTTCCCTGTAGCAGGGGAAGGCAGTGCCCTGGCCTCCTCCTCTCCCCCAGCCCGGATGCCCCACAGATGGCAGCGGGTCTGAGGGTCCCCTAGGGAAGCCCAAGGTGGGAGATTTGAAGCCCAGGAGAAATGGGCCTTATCTCCTGTCCCGGAGGATGAGCAGGAGTGGTTCCTTCTGGTTATGGAGTGGGCCTGGATGGGCATCTGTCCAGGTGGCCCCAAATTCTCAGAGTGTCTACAAGCTTCTGCCAGTTTTCTCCATCCAGTGTTCATGGGCCTGCCCGGGGAGATGGATATGGTTTGGATCTGTGTCCCTGCCCAAGTCGCATGTCGAATTGTAATCCTCAGTGTTGGAAGTGGGGCCTGGCGGGAGGTGACTGGATCATGGGGGTGGATTTCTCATGAATGATTTAGTGCCAACCCCTTGGTGCTGATAGTGAATGAGTTCTTATGAGATCTGATCGTTCAAAAGTGTGTGGCACCTCCCCGCGCTCTCGCTCTTGTCCCTCTCCCACCCTATGAGACACCTCACTCCCCCTTTGCCTTCTGCCATGATTGGAAGCTTTCTGAGGGCTCCCCAGAAGCAGAAGCTGCCATGCTTCCTGTTCAGCCTGTAGAACTGTGAACCAATTAAACCTCTTTTCTTTATAAATTACCCAGCCTCAGGTATTTCTTTGCAGCCATGCAAGAATAAACTCATAGAGATCTTTATAAACCAGACCAGCACTGGCCACTAGGCTGGGTCCTAGGTCTGCCCCAAGGCAGGGGCATGGTGGGAATGACTTCAGGGTGTCCCTTCTCACTCTTGGGTGGCACAAACACAGTCATCCAACAGCCTTTTCAGCTAACCAGTGCCCAAACCAGGACCTGCCCACCCCATCTCACTCCCATGGTCAGTCAGTCACCAAGACCACAGATGTGGCCCCAACACCACAGCCACCACTGGCCAGTGCCAGGCCACCATCCTCACTCACCTGGGCCCAGTGGCAGACTCCAAGGAGTCTCCATGCCTCCTCCCTCAGACACCTTGAGCCCATTCCCCACATTGCCATCTTCTTTGTCCAAAACTCCTTCAAGGTTCTATCCTAGGAGAAAGTTCAAATTTCTTAGAATCAGCGCAGCTAACAGGCGGAAAAAACCTGTGCACATGCCAGGCATTCGTGCTTCAAGCTTCCCAGCAGCCCTGGGAGGGCAATGCTGGCATCATACCCCATCGCACAGAAGGGAAGGGCAGCACAGAGGGGTGAGGGCCCCCAACCAGAACTGCACAGCCCAATGGTTTCTCTCTCTCTCTCCCCTCCCCCACCCCACTTCCTCCCTTCTTCTCTTCTTTCCTCTCAGTTTCTCCCTTCCTCTCTGATATGGTTTGGCTGTGTCCCCACCCAAATCTCATCTTGAATTATAGCCTTCATAATCCGCAAATGCCATGGGAAGGACCCAGTGAGAGGTAAGTGAATCATGGGGGCAGGTTTTCCCCATGCTGTTCTCAAGATAGTGAATCAGTCTCACAAGATATGATGGTTTTATAAAGGGTAGTTTCCCTGCACAGGCTCTCTTGCCTGCCACCATGTAAGACGTGCCTTTGCTCCTCCTTCACCTTCCACCATGATTGTGAGGCCTCTCCTCACTTGTGGAACTGTGAGTCTATTAAACCTCTTTTCTTTATAAATTACCCAGTCTCAGGTATGTCCTCATTGCCACATGAAAACAGACTAATGCACTCTCCTTCCCTTTTCTCTCTCTCCTTTGTCCTCCTTCCCTTCTTCCCTCTCACCTGTCTCCTCCTGTCTCCTCTCTCTCTCCCCCCTCCCCTCTCTTTTTTCCCTCTTCTCTCCCTCTTCCCTTCTATACCCTTCTCTCCCTTTTCTGCCTCCACCTCCAACTCCCTTCCTCCCTCTCTCCTGTCTCCCCACTCTCTTTCCCTCTATTTGCCCCTGCCCACCTCTCCCTGTCTCCCTGTCTTCCTCTCCCCCAGCTCACCCACTTTCTCTCCAGCTCCAGCTCCACTAGCCCCCACTCTTTTTCTGACCTTCCCAGTCTCCCTGCCCTGGGTCCTTGGCCAGGCCGCTCCTCTGGTGCACCCATGGTGACATGTCCCTTGCTTGGCTCACAGTGATTCATTCTTCAGGTCTCTACTTGATGCCTGAATGCTCAGGGAGCCTTCCTCCAACTCCCAAGGCAAGAAGCTTTTCTGGGTGTCTCTGTGGCACCATGAGCCACCCCATCACAGACGACCGCATGGTGTTGTGAGCATCTGCCTGGTGTCCTGAGTCCCCCACTAGAATGTGAGCTGCTTGGGAACAGGGACTATGCTCTTGGTTGCAGACCCTCGGTGCCACACAGGGTCTGACCCTTAGTATTGCTCAATAGCCATGTGCTAAGTGAATGAATAAGTGAATGAGTGGGTAAATGAATGAATGAGTGAATGAGGTGTTGGCCTCCAACACCCTCTCCTCACAGACTCACTCTGTCCATTACCTTCCCTACTTCCTGGGCTGCTGCAAGTTCTCCTGGCTTCTGACCTCACGATCCATTAAAGTTCTGTTTCACTCATTCATTCACTCTTTATCTTTCTTTCTTTCTTTCTTTCTTTCTTTCTTTCTTTCTTTCTTTCTTTCTTTCTTTCTTTCTTTCAAACAGCACCTACTGAGCACCATTCTGTGCCAAGTGCTTTTCTAGGTTCTTGAGACACATCTGCAAACAAAATGCACAAAATTCGTTGCCTTCATGGAGTTTGCAGTATATTGGGAGAGATAAAGACAAAGAAGTGAACCATATAATGCATTAGACAGTGGTAAGTGTCAAGGAAAAGAGTTAAGCAGGAGATGAGGCTGGGAAGACGAGCAGGATTCAGACTTTGTGAGGCTTTCCACACACACAGGAGGTCAGGCGTGACTGTCCAGGAAGTCCTCACTTAATGCTGTCGTGGATAGGTTTTTCGAAACTGCGACTTTAAGTGAAAGGACTTACAGCAGGTCCTCAAATAACCTGTTTCATTATAATATGTTATAATATGGATGAGAACAAAATATTGGTTCACTATATGCCTTGTCTTTTTGTCGAAAGTCACAGTTTCCAATAATGTACCAAAAATGTTAATGAGGACTGACAGTCCAGGTGCTGGGGAGCCACAAGAGGTTCCTGAGGCAGGAGGGCTCCTGACTGTGACTGGTTTAGGGGACATCACTCAGGTGGCCAGAGACTGTGGATCTGGGAAGGATGACAGGGACCAACAAGAGGAAAGCTCGAAAAGTGGTCGAAGAGAGAAGCTTGCACATCAGAGTGTGTCTAAAGGAGAGGACCAGGATGATGGCCTAAATCAGGTCCTAAGAGCACCTGGGGACCTTCAGACCAAAGAAGAGATGACGTGAGGAAAACCCAATTGTTGTAACCCCTCCCAAATCCCCCCTTGAGCCCAAATCCTAGCTCGCTCACTTAACAGCTGGGTGACCCTGGGCAAGTTAATCAGCGTCTCTGAGCTTCAGTTTCCTTTACAGTAGTACAGGGATGCTTTGGGTTGCAGAGGACAGAAAATCCAACTCAAGCTAACTTAAGCAATAAGGAATATTAACTGACTCATGAAATGGAAGGTTTCAGAGGCAGGGCTGCGGTCAGGTGAGATCCAATAGCTCACAAAGAGTTTCAAGGGCTGAGTTTTTCTATCCTTCTTCTTTGCCTTCTGTAAGGTTCAGCTTTCCCCTGAGGCTGACTCGCCTCATGATCCCACAAGAACTGCCCCCAGCTCTTCTGTCTGGAGCCTTGCAAGTTCCTTTACAAACAAGCTTGGTTCTAGCAAAAGTTCTGAGAGTCTCTCTGATTGGACCAACCAAAAGTCATGTACCCACCTCTGAGCCAATCACTGCAGACTGGGAAGAACAGTGCTGATTGGCTTGGCCTAGGTCACCGGCTGCACCCCTTGGAGCCAGGAGATAGCCTCATCTTCCCTGGAACCATATAGGGGCTGCTGGGTAGGGCAGAGGGAAGGGGTGTGGGAGGCATCAGCCTGTGTCCACCAACATCACTGGTACCCATGGGGCATGGTCATTGTGGGGACTGGAGATAATGTGTAAAAAGTACCTGGCACACAGCAGGTGCTCCTTGAAAGGCAATTCTTTTTGTTATTGTGTGTAAAATGCATCATGAGAAAGAGGAATTCGATTTTGGGCGGGGGGGGGAGGGAGAGACAAGACCTTGCTCTGTCTCCCAGGCTGCAATGCAGTGGCACAATCACTGCTCACTGTAGCCTTGAACTCGTGCACTCAAGAGATCCTCCTACCTCAGCTTCTTGAGTAGCTGGGACTACAGGCATTCACTACCATGCCCAGCTAATTTTTACTTTTGTAGAGAAGGGGTCTTGCTACATTGCCCAGGTTGATCTCCAACTCCTGGCCTCAAGCAATCTTCCCACGTTGGCCTCCCAAAGTGCTGAGATTACAGGCGTGAGCTACCATGCTTAGGCTAAGAATTAGATTTAATTCATGGTCCCAAAGGATAAAACTAGTGTCCATAAACTGGAATCCCAGGGAGTAGGGTTTTGATTCAATCGAAGAATAATTTTTTGATAACTACAGTTGTCCTGGTGAGGCTCCCATCACTGGATGGGGAACATTAAAGGCTCAAGATCCCAGCCTCTGGGCTGCTGTAGGAGGTGTGGAGTAGAGGCCCTCTGAGGTCAGTGGGATTCCAGCATTCTCTTCTCTCATGGTGGTCCGCGAGGCAGAACCAAGAAATTCAGTGATTATCTCTTAAAAAAAAAAAAAAATTAAACCAAGGCATCAGAAGCATGCAAGAAAAGAGAATTAACAGCTTAAAACTCCCTGAGCCTCTGACAATCTGGTCCCCAGGGCAAGGGGGATGGGACACAGCTGCACCCAGGGATGGATCATGCAGAGTGGCTCCCCGAAAGGGGAGGCCCATCGGGGCTGGGATGGGCCTCGGCCCAGCCTCTGGGCTCCCCTGGGAAGTGAGTGGATGGGACAGAGAAGGGACATTTTGGAAAGACCCTGACCGTCTATCCTTGGGGTCTGCGCCCAACAGCCTCCAGCCCACTAGGCCAGGCCAGCCCTGGAGACTGTGGGAAGAGGACCCAGCCGCAGAGGAGGCTGGTCACAGTGGCCAGAAAGGGCCAAGATGGCATCCCAGGTGATCCAGGAGAGGGGTAAACCAGCATGTGCACAGGATTCTGACAGTAGCCACCCAGAGAAGACAAGATCCAGACACCTGGGGCCGGGCACCCCACATCTGGCCCTAGCTGTCCTTTGAAGCTGGGTTCTCACAGCCCGGCCACTCTCAGCCACACGCTCCCCCTGAAACTGCCTGGGCTTCCTTCCATCCCACCTTTCCTCCTGCTGTCCCCACCTTCCCTCCCCCACACACCCAAACGTCCTGCCTTCCAACACTTCTCTGTCCTTCAAGGCTCTTTCCAAATGCCAGCTTCTCTCAAAGGCTTTCCTGGCCACTGCACCCACCAGCCACCTGCTTAAAATCTGAAGCCCCTGCCATAGCAAGGTCCTTGTCCAGGAAGCCTGAGCCTTCCCCCTGTGCACTGTGGTGGGGAGAGCCTCCCCGGCAGGGCTGCCTGGATGTTACTCTGTAGAGGACAGTGGCTCCAGGAATGGGCTCTGGGGAGGGGAAGGGGGGGTGCTCAGACAAGCTTTATGACTCTGGGTAAGCTCCATAACCTCTTTGAGTTCTTCCTGCCCCTGCCCCTGCCCCTGCCCTCACCCCACCATCTGTAAAATAAGGAGCATAATTGCACACAACCAATAGAGTTTTGTGAGGAATACATGGGTAAAGTAGTAAAGTTCTTAACCAGGGACTTGGCAATAAATGTTAACTGTTGTCCTCTCATAGTCAACACAATGGCCCAACGTCACACAGTTTGGAAGTGGCACTACTGGGATTGAGACTGAGGTCTCCTGATTCCATATGTTCTTTCTCAGGGGATGTCAGAAAACAGGAAGGAAGTGCATTCATTTCACCCAAGTGAGGTTTATTCACAAGCATTTGGGAAGCACGCTATGCCTGGCCATCCCTTAGAGATAACCCAGGGACCTGGGCCCAAGCGCTTCGGGAATAAGGAAAGGAAATGGACATGTGAGACGGCTACCAAATGGAGCCATAGCTGCACTATCCGAGCTCACGTGCTGACCCGCAGGCCCCACCCGCCCACACCAACCCTGGACCAGCCCAGCCCACCCAGCCCAGGGCACCCAGCCCAGGGCACCCAGCCCAGCGCACCCAAGGCCTCCCTTTGCCTTGAACATGAGTGAGGGAATGAGCTGCAACCCGCAGGTGCCCACTGCGACCGCCAGATGGCAGCTGTAGGCTACTAAATGAGACTTTGTCCTTGGAGACCAATAGGTCACCTTGGGTGGTTTTTTTTCCTAGAAGATGGCAGTGCCTGGCGTGTAAAATAGGTCAAGGGAAAGCAATGAAGTGTGGATGTTTTAAGACACCCATCACTAAGTGGGTAAAAATGGCCCAGATGCAAAGGACCTCCAAGGAATGCTAAATTATTAACCAGGGAAAGGTGGGAGTAGTCGGGGATGCCTTCCCTGCTTCTTTCTGGAGTTGAACCAGCCAGGGAAGACCTCTGGCCTCCACCTCCCAACGCCGTGGCCCTCCCTCCCTCCCAGACGCCACCGGGTGGCACTAGTCCCTCCTCATGGTGTAGCCCTGGATCATGCTGTTGAAGTAGGCGGGCGTGTTGCGCTCCGGGTAGAAGAGGATCATGTAGCACTTGGGGCCAAAGTAGCCCAGGCTGATGGCCAGGAGGTTGAGCACAGTGACCAAGAGGTCCATGATGGTGACCAGCACCCCGTTGTAGGCAGACATGAAGGTGCAGAGGGAGACAGATGAGGTGAAATAGAAGGTCATGCTGAGGGTGATGAACTTGGCCTCGTTGTAGTTGGTGGGCAGTTCCTTGCCCATGTAGGCGAAACTGAAACCCACCACTGAGAGCAGCAGGTCCAGGCCGGTGTTGAAGAACAGGCTGTTGCGGTAGTTGGGGTTGCAGGAGACGATCATGATCTTGGGGTCATCGGGGTCAATACGGGTGGTGGGATTGAGGCCTGTGGCCAGCATGCCAATCACCACAGTGACCATTTTGAGTACCGTGATAAACGCCATGGAGACGTAGGGCCCCTGGTAGCGGACCCAGTACCTGTAGGCGCGCGGGAAGCGGCTGGCCATCTTGAAGACACAGACGATCTGGAAAGAGCGCACGGCGATACAAGAGATGCAGATGGTGAAGCAGAGGGGAAAGAGGGCCTGGCGGCAGAAGCAGGTGGAGACCTTGGGCGGCCCCACGTACACCGGGACCACCATGTATGCCACCAGCAGCAGCGTCAGCATCAGGAAGCACATGGGGCCCCCAGCTGAGCGAACCATGGGCGTCTGGAAGTGCCTCCAGAATATCACCAGGATGGCCAGGGTGCTGAGGAAGCCCAGGGCGGCCAGCAGGGCCACAACGATGGTGGGTGCCTCATGCCATTCCAGGAAGGCCAGCCGCCGCTTGAAGCAGGAAGCCTCACTCTGGTGGGACCACTCGTTACTCGGGCAGGCCTGGCATTCATATTCATCTGCAAAAGCCCACAGCGACTCCCATTAGCCAAGCCCGTCTCCCAAGCACCTGCATCCTCCCAGCCCTGCACAGGGCCAGGCCCCAGGGATGGAGAGAGAGCAGCAAGGGCAACCCTTGCATTCACAGCCAATACTCCTCAAGTCTCCTATGTGCATTGGCTCATCAAATCCTCACAGCAACTGCATTTCACAGATGAGGAAACCAAGGCTCAGCCAGGTTAAGTAACTTGCCTGAAGTCAGCAAGTTAGAGAGGCAGGATTTGAACCCAGGTCTCCTTGACCCAGAGCCTACCAACTATAGTTCCTCCCTTCCAAGACCTCACCCTCTGGTGTGAGAGGCATTCAACTACTTACTCAAAGAATGCATTCAATACATGTGTTTTTGAGCAGCATCCATTGTGATAGGGACCTGGGGTGGAAGGCCACAGAGAGATGGATAAAACCCAGCCCTCACCTCCCTGCTTTTGACTGACTGTGGGAGGAAGGCCAATGAAATCATTCCGCAAACTCGTTCACCACCTCCTCTGTGTCCTGTGGTCTGCTAGGTACATATAAAATACTTGTATTGGTAAATGTCTTCATCCATTTAATTTACATGAAGTCATGAAAAAAAATTGAGCTCCAACTCTGAACTGTGCTAAACACTAATGTGGACAGAGGCGACGTTGTCTGCACATTCCTAGATTTTATGTTCTATGGGGAGAAATGATCATTCTTCTCATCAAGGAAGTCATTCCACAAGCACCCACTGAGCAACCAGGCTATGCTTTGAGCTATGCTAGGCACTTGGGAAGCCAGAGGGATAAATGAGAGAGTGTCTTCCCTGTCTTCCAGAAACTTTCCTCCTATTGCAAACACTATTCATTCATTCATTCATTCATTCATCCAGTGGGTGTTCCCCAGCCTGGCTCCCTGGGCCCCGGGCTATGTGTGTGTGGAGTGGGATGAGCTGCAGTCCGGCTTGGGGGAGTGTTGGCGCTTCCCTTCTCCCTCCCTCTCTGAAGCAGCCTGTACGGAGGATTTTGCTCTACACTAGGTATTGGGGGGATACAAGAGGAATCAGATCAGGTCACTGGGCTTTGGACATTCACACCCCCTGGGGGAGACTCCAGAGACCCTGCCAAAGGAGACAAGCCCTAGAGACTCCACGGGCGGGGCAGGGGCAGGGCAGGAGTGCTCGGCCCGCGAATCATACCTTCAGTCTGGTTGAGGAAGGTGCCGGGAAGGCAGTCGATGCACTCGAAGCAGCAGATGTGGATGCCCACGGGCTTCTTCTTTTGCCCCAACTGGCACCTCTTGGAACACATGGACACAGGGATCTGGAGGGGGGAGGGCAAGAGACCCTGAGTCCTCTTTTCCCACATTCTGGGGGCCTCCTCCCTTCTCCAACCAGCAGGATGTTCAGGGGAGGAAGTCTAGGAGCCCCCTATGTTTTTGGGGTAGAAACTGTAGGGAAAAAAAAAAACCCTCATGCTTCTAGCAGGAAAGGAGCCATTTTGAAATATGCTCAGAGCAATTCTGTTCTGCTTAACCAATGCCTTTCCTCAAGGGAAACTATTTTACCAGAACCCAACTGATGTGAATTTTACCAGAACTTAACTGACATGGGTAAAGAGAAAATCCCAACTCCAGCCCTCTCTAGCCTTCTTGTCTTACCTAAGGGGGTGGGGTGAGAAGCACTTATGAAGGTCACAGTTCTGGGGCACAGGCTTATTGAAAGATTGAGACCTAATCACAGGATTACAGAACACTTCCCCTCTATCTCACCACCACGTCAATCAAGGGATACAGCCGAAATAACTGCAAGGCTGAGACTGCATTTAAGAAGGAATCTCGGCCGGGCGCGGTGGCTCAAGCCTGTAATCCCAGCACTTTGGGAGGCCGAGACGGGCGGATCACGAGGTCAGGAGATCAAGACCATCCTAGCTAACACGGTGACACCCCATCTCTACTAAAAAATACAAAAAAAAAAAAAACTAGCCGGGCGAGGTGGCGGGCGCCTGTAGTCCCAGCTCCTCGGGAGGCTGAGGCGGGAGAATGGCGGGAACCCGGGAGGCGGAGCTTGCAGTGAGCCGAGATCGCGCCACTGTACTCCAGCCTGGGCGACAGAGCGAGACTCCGTCTCAAAAAAAAAAAAAAAAGAAAAAGAAAAAAAAAAGAAGGAATATCTAGGGAAAACCAAAGATAAAATGGGAGACATTGGAGAAAATTTTGGCCTCTGACACGATTGCTATTTATTTATAGCAAATAGTAAACATAGTTTTAATAAACTTGAAAGGACTGCAATAATAACAGGTATGTTCTCCAACAACAATCTAATGAAATAGAAATCAATAACAGAAGGAAATTTGGGGAATTCATAGATACGTGGAAATTAAACAACATACCCTTAAATAACAATAGATCAAAGTAGTATTCACAAGGGAAATTAGAAAATGCCTTGAAATTAATGAAAATAAAAACGCAACATAACCCCACAAAAAGACAAATACTATATGATTCTACTTATAGGAGGTATCTAAGGTAGTCAAACTCATAGAAATAGAAAGTAGAAGGATGGTTGCCAGAGGCTGGAGGAAGGGAGAAATGCGGAGTTGCTCAATGGGAATAGTTAGAAATTTGCAAAATGAAAAAGTTCTAGAGATCTGTCGCACAAAAACGTTAATATACTTAACATTACTGAAATGTATGCTTAAAAATAAATTGGTAAATGTTATATGTCTTTTATCATAAAAATAAAAAATTTTAAAAATGTACCAAAATTAATGGGGTACAGTGAAAACAATACTTAAGAGGGAAATTTATTATTATAAACATCTGTGTTTAAAAAGAAGAAAGATGTTACATCATTAACACTCACTATCTTATCAAATCACTAGCATTCACTATCTTATCACAGAGTTTACTCTTTCACTCTCGATCTCAACGTAGTCCACAGGAAAGTTGTTCATCTTGACATTCTGCAGAATATCATGCCGGTCTATGATATTCATGACACCATGGTAATTGGACCTGGTTAGTAGAAAGTAGCAAGGACTTTTATATCCAAGTAAGACCTATGAATGCCAGAGGGTTGGAGATAAACCTTACAAAGATTCAAAACTTGGGGTTGGGGGTGCTGTCACATTGGTGATGTTTTTAGGAGGCTAACGGTACAGAGAATGCCAGGACATCCATTCTAAGATATAGACAAGTCATCCACCCTACTCCTGCTACCATGAAAGTATGGCACTTTGTGAACCTCTTTAGATTTGGGGGACAACATAAATTGCTCCTGAAAATACTGCTCCAACCCATTTATCAGGTGATTCAGAAGGGTTTCAGTTTCAAGGCAGAAGGTAACAGGTCCAGAGAATGACTCTGAAGAAGGCCCTGGCTTCTGTGTAAGCAATCCTGCCACTGGGGCCACACGATCGAGGAGATGTGATGATGTTTGAGTTATCTATGCTTATAAGAATTGGCAAGCCCTAAGAGAGAGATGCAACAATGCCATGCCTTCTACACAACATGCTACTCACTACTTGAAAATCAACTCTTGGAGTCCTGCTGGGCCATTATGGAAACTGAGTACCTGACCCCAGGACATCAAGTGACTATCAGATTCACAGAGTCTTGTAGAGAGGCAGGAATAAAAGCAAGTCTTCATATAAGGGAAATGGTATCCAAGAAGCGCCAGTGGGTCCAAGTAAATTTCTTAAATCAATTATCGTGACTCCTGTATCTATTTCTCTTATAACAAATGACTCTCCCTCAAATCACACATAAGACCTTATGGAGAGATTCTTTATGACAAATAAATAGAGGAGAACATTCAGGAATGATTCACAAGTAGGTTGGTTTGATATGTTAATGTGAGCTGACAGTGGACTGCTGCCATACTAAGCTTTTTTCAGGGATACAAAGCTTTCTTCAGGGTGAATCCTGAAGGACAGTAATGATGGGAGATACTGCTTGTTTGTAGAGATGTGCAAGCAGAACACTTGGTTGTTTGCTTTGTGTGGATGGAGAGATGTCCGGAAGGATGGATATTCCTGAGATCCTGGACTTATGGAATAGCTTGGCTGGTTGTTCAGGGGCCTGGAAGGAGCAAGAGTGGAAGAATGGAGACAAAGTTGCTTGGGGAAAGGTATATGAATGGATCCATGAGAGTGAGCACAAAGCATGAAGATCTCTGTGTCTCATGTTAATGCAAACCAGAGAGCAAACACAGAGTAATAGAAACCAGATTGAAAGGTTGACTTGTCCCAGCCAGGCACCGTGGCTCATGTTTGTAATATCAGCAATTTGGGAGGCCGAGATCAGAAGATCAATTGAGGTCAGGAGTTCCAGACCAACCTGGCCAACATGGCGAAACCGTGTCTCAACTAAAAACACAAAAATTAGTCAGGTGGTGGTGCACTTCTATAATCCCAGCTACTTGAGAGGCTGAGGCAGGAGAATCACTTGATCCCTGGGGGCGGAGGTTGCAGTGAGCCAAGATTGCACCACTGCACTCCAGCCTGGGCAACAGAACAAGATTGTCTCAGAAAAAAAAAAAAAAAGAAGAAGCAGCAGAAGGAGAAGGAGGAGGAGGAAGAGGAGGAGGAAGAGGAGGACTTGTCCAACAGAGGTCAGCTGGCTTCTGTCCTCAGCCACCCCAGGGCCTGCACAGAGTAGCCATGATGTCAGGGATGGAGGCTACAGGTATGAACCCAACAGTTTGAGCTTCCTCTCACTTGAGCTTCCTCTCATCATGGCTGACCTAGTTACTGCCATTGCAGAACACCTAACATTCCAGCATCAGAGACCCATGTTGAGCCCTTGACTTGGCACAATTCTTCAAAGAGACCAGCCAACCAACTGCTGAAAGATCTATTACATCAGATCCTTTTCTCTCTGGAAGAAGCAGTGTTTCAACCTCATAAGAATTTTCCTTCCCTGATTTCAGTGCAGCATCACCTTCTGAGGGCTTCCAGAGCAAATGATTTACTGATGCAGGATACCATATCACCTCAGATCAGGAGTCAACTTCATGGTAAAGGGGTGTGACATGGGCACGTGATCAGAGGCTCCACTGATCCTAACATATACCACATTACCCAGAAGTATCCTATCTAACCAGGGGATGAGATGGCATACTAAAAGCTCAGCTAAGGTACCATCTTCAGAATGCCCTGCAAGGTGGGCACACTGCCCTTTAAGATGAAGTTTTGAATGAATGGCTTGTGTATATGTTGTGGCCCCAACAGCTAGAATATGTGTATCCAGCAACCAGAAAGTTTGGTTACATGCACCATTATTCTCATGGGCCCATTGCAGCATTGGTGCTTCTCCTCTCTACAATCTTAGACTTTGCTGGAATAGAGATTCTGGTCCACAAAGGGGGAATATTTCCACCAGCAGACACTATAGGGCTCTATGATTACCATATGGTCATTTTGGGGTCCTCATGCCAGTGAATGAGAAGGTCAAGAAAGGAAGAGGTAACTGACCTGGATTTGTGGGTAGAGCTGAGGTGGTTGCTACACGAGTGGAGTAGGAAGGAGTAGGTCCGGCACCCAAGGAGTAGGTCTGGCACCCTGGGTGCTTCAATCCCAGTGCACCTGCTGGTGGGGATCTGCAGCAGGCACAGCGCAGAAAGGCAAGGCAACTAAGGGCCCAGAAACCTTGGGGAGGTAGGTCTGGATCACCACCCAGGCAAGTGACTGAGAGCAGCCAAATGCTGGCTGGGAGTGAAGAAATCCAGAATGGTCGGTGGAAGAGAGAGATGAATATCAGTGACAACCTTGGGCTGTGGCTAAGTCTACCAAACAGCTCTCTGTTAGAGACTGAGCTGGCTGCTGCTCTAAAAAGTCTAAAAAGTCTGTGACTCCCCAGGCTCATGGAAAGCCACTGAGTGGAACAAGAAATGGACCTATCTGTGGCCTGCCTCATATTTTCTCTACCCACTGTTTACTCCAGCCATTGCTGCAGTCACCAATTTCAAGCAAATGCCATTTGTCAGCACCTGGCCTTGGCTACACAGCTCTGTCTTGTGTTCTGCCCTAAGGCTGCCGTATGAAATGCCCATGGGAGACCTCTGGAGCTAACACCCCACAGAGCAACCCCCGACCACCAGGCAATGGGAGCTAGTGGATTACTACCACCCATCTCTGGGAGACAATGCTAAGGTAGCTCTTCGGGAGGTCCCAGTAAGATTGACCTCCAGTTGCTCAGAGTAGTGTCTGGCTTGAGGTTGTTCTCTTGCACCAACTTTCCCTCTTCCCTGTGGAACTCTTCCCAGTCTCCCACTCCTGTTCCTGTCCATGTATCATGTCCTGGAATAAATCTTCTGCACATAAGCCCTTATCTCAGGCTCTGCTTTCTCGGAGAAACCCAAGTTAAGACAGTGTTATGGGCTAAACTATATCCTGCTTGAAGACCTAGTCCCCAGGACCCCAGAATGTGACCTTATTCAAAAATAGGGTCATTGCAGGAACATAGTCATATAATTAGTTAAGATGAAGTCATCCTGGAGGAGGGTGGGTCCCTAATCTCATATGAGTGGTGTTCTCATAAAAGGGATGAATTTGGAGACAGACACATGGAGAACACTACCTGAAGGTGAAAGCAGAGATGGGGTGGTGATATGGTTTGGATCTGTGTCCGCACCCAAATATCATGTCCATTTGTAATCCCCAATGTTGGAGGTGAGTCCTGGTGGGAGGTGATTGGGAGGTGATTGGATCATGGGGATAGAGTTCTCAAGAATGGTTTAGTACTATCCTCTTGGCACTCTCCTCCTGACTGTGAGTAAGTTCTTGTGAGATGTGGTCGTTTAAATGTGTGTGATACCTCCTCCTTCACTCTCTCTTGCTGCTCCAGCCATGTGAAAAGCTGGCTCCCCCTTTGCCTCCCACCATGACTGTAAGTTTCCTAAGGCCTCCCCACAAGCTGAGCAGATGCCAGCATCATGCTTCCTGTACAGCCTGCAGAACCGTATGCCCATTCAACCTCTTTTCTAATTACCCAGTTTCTAGCATTTCTTTGTAACAATTCAAGAGCGGACTAATACAGGTGGTGCATCTACAGTCAAGGAACATCAATAAGTGCCAGCAAACCACCAGGAGCTGGGGGAGAGGCCTAGAACATATTCTACCACACAGCTCTCAGAAGGAGCCAACCCTGCTGACACCTTGATCTTGGACTTCCAGCCTCCAGAACTGTGAGACAATAAATTTCATCTGTTTAAGCTCCCCACCCACCCCAGTCTGTGATACTTTGTTATGGCAGCCCCAGGAAACTAACACAGACACCACCCTAATATACTCCACAAAAATCCTCAAGGCACTCAGAAATGCACAGCCTCAGGTACCTCTGCAACTGGGGATAGAGTGTGCTGTCGGGGATTGGGGGGAAGAGGGTGCAGGGTATTAGCAAAGGAGAGTGATGAAGGCTCTTCCAGAAGCTTTTCGATCCCTAGATCCCCTCCCCAACTCCACAAGGTAGGTCTCTATCCCTTCCTACTCCAGCAGAATTCTGATGGTCTATTCTCTAAAGAGGGTAAAATAATGGATCTTTAGATTGACAGATGTCAGACTCAGTTGAAGGCACAGCTACCATACTAAAACAAGAGTATCCAATGATAGGCTGTATTAATCCACTTTCAAGCTGCTTATAAGGACATACCCAAGACCTGACAATTTACAAAAGAAAGAGGTTTAATGGACTTACAGTTCCATAGGGCTGGGGAGGCCTCACAATCATGGCAGAAAGCAAGGAGAAGCAAGTCATGTCTTACATGGATGGCAGCAGTCAGAGAGAGCTTGTGCAGGGAAGCTCCCATTTTTAAAACCATCAGATCTTGTAAGACTTATCTGCTATCAGGAGAACAGCACAGGAAAGACTCACCCCCATGATTCAATTATCTCCCACTAGGTCCCTCTCACAACATGTGGGGATTATGGGAGCTACAAGATGAGATTTGGGTGGGGACACAGAGCCAAGCCATATCACAGGCTTTAGCCTGAATGCTGTATATAGAGAACCGCCACCACAGACTAGCTGTATGCTGTATGCAGAGAACCTCCACCACGGACTAACTGTGTGGTCTCAGACAGGTCACACAACCTCTCGGTGCCTTCAGTTTCCTAACCTATAAAATGGAGAGAATGGTAGCATTTATGCCCTAGGGTTGATATGAGAATTGAAGTCCTTAGCACCAGGCCTGGCACACACATGTCCAGTGAGTGCTTAATTTGCAGAGGTCTCTGAACCCCTCTTCCTGGGGAGCTGGAAAGCCCTGAACATGCATAGTTCCCAATCAATGGGGGAAGGACAGGACCCCAGATTGTATACCCACGAATAGAGATCCTAGCAGTTATTGATAAAGCAGAGGTCCCTAATCCCCAGGACACAGGCCAGTACCAGTCTGTGGCCTGTTAGGAACCTGGCCATGCAGTAGGAGGTGAGCAGTAGGTGAGCAAGAGCAGAGCTTCATCTGTATTTACAACTGCTCCCCATCGCTCACATTACTGCCTGAGCTCCACCTCCTGTCAGATCAACCTCTGCATTAGATTCTCACAGGAGCACAAATCCTATTGTGAACTGTGCATGTGAGGGATCCAGGTTGTGTGCTCCTTATGAAAATCTAATGCCTGATGATCTGTCACTGTCTCCCATCATCCCTAGATGGGATTGTCTAGTTGCAGGAAAACAAGCTCAGGTCTCCCATTAATACTACATTATGGTGAGTTGTACAATTATTTCATTATGTATCACAATTATATATAACAATAATAATAGAGACAAAGCACACAGACGTAATGCATTTGAATCATCCAGAAACTATCCTCCTCCCAGTCTATGGAAAAATTGTCTTCCACAAAACCGGTCCCTGATGCCAAAAAGGTTGGGGACCACTGCCCCAGGGTTGATGTGAGAATTGAAATCCTTAGCACCAAGCCAGGCACACACATGTTCAGTGAATGTTTACTTTGTAGAGGCCCCTGAGCCCCTCTTCCTGGGAAATTAGAAAGCCCTAAACAGACACAGTTCCCAATGAATGGGGGAATGAAAGGACCCCAGACTATACACCCACAAACAGACATCCCCCACAGCAATCGATAAAGAATCTCCCAGCAATTGATAAAGAATCTCTAGGCTCTGTCCATAATGAAAACAGCCCTAGCAACCCCAGCATGAGCCCCAGGCCCCGCCCCAGGCCTGCCCACCCACCAGGCCCCGCCCCCGGCCCCACCCACCCACCAGGCCCCACCCCCGGCCTGCCCACCCACGAGGCCCCCTGGCTGACCGTGTTGTTGATGGTGTGCCAGGAGATGTCTTGGATTTTCTTCAGCTGTCGCTGTAGGGGGTAGTAGGAGGCGACGCTCTGGAAGGGATTCTGGCTCAGGCCCCATTGCCACTGGACAATCTCCAAGTGCAGAGCCATGTCCCCTTGAGGGTCGAAGGAGATTTCGTGGTCCAGGAGAGTGAAGTTGACCTTCCAGATCTCCTTAAGCAGCTGGCAGGGTCAGAGGGAAGGGAAGTGGAGCTAGCATCAGAACCGAGCCAGAATTTTTCCTGGGCCTGGGAAAGATTCTACCATTCCACTAGCCTTGATTTCCAACTCGGTAATATGGAGGCAATAAATCTCCAAAAAGGTGGCAGTTTAGGAGTCAGTGGCTGAGAGCTCTGCTCTGGAATCAGATATATCTGGGTTCAGGCCTCAGCTCTGCCTCTTGCTGTGAGACCTTGGGCCTGTTGCTTAACCTCTCTGAACCTGTTTCTTCTTCTGCAAAGTAGGAGCAATAAAAACTATAAAAAAAAAAAAAAATAAGTTCATCTATGTTAGGGACTTAGAGCAGAGCCTGAGACAGGAATCACTTCTACCAAGGTGCTAATAGAATTCCTTTTCCCTGGAAGTTACCTCAGTCATCCCTCTGGAACCCAATACATGAGATGAGGTACAGAGTCCACTGTCTCTGTCACCTGCAAAGGTCAGTTGGGATCTCCCCTGATCACTGGGTCCTTCCTGTCTCCCCAGACCTTAGCGTCAGCTCTCATTCCAGTCTCTCCCCAGCCCCCCATCGCTCTCAGTAGGCAGCAGCTGGGACAAACTAGAGCACACTTTGAGGTGGGCATCCTCCAACCTAAAGTCCAGTCCCAGCTCTGTCCGCAATTTGCTGTGTGACTCTGAGCGAGTTTCTGAACCTTGCTGGGCTAACCCTGAAAGGACTTCAGCTCAAATATCCCATGGACCTCGCTCCTAGATTTTCCTTCCATAAATGGGAGTGTCCATTCGGCTACACCTTTAGGGCTGACCTGGCCTCAGGGACTGACAGACACACAGACAGGTAGCCAAGGGAGTCCGGTCCTGGCCTTCGCTCTTCCCTGCCCGGCGGGTGAGGTCCCGATTCAGAAGGACTCTTTGGAATGTGCACAGGTTGCTAGGCCCAAGGGCAATGGTCCTTCGCACCAAGAAGAAGGAGGCTCCAACCAGGTGGTCCGCCTGAGGATGAGGATCAGGATGGCGGAGGCCCCTGGGAGTCAGGTCCTGGGTGTCCATGTTGCACCTCTGTAGTGACCTGCCCAAGCAGGGTTGAGCACCTGGGACTGGAGGGATCCAAGATATCACCCCCAAGGGGTCAGAAAGCACTGGTCTTGTAATTGTCCTGAGTGGGTGGGAGCCTAGACTATTATTGGCAGGGGCTTGGGCACCTTGGGGTTCCCTCATCAGGCTGAACCCTGTCTTCCCTTCCCCATCTAGCCCCACCCCTACCCCAGCATAAGCTGTACATTTAAGGCAGACTCAAGTCCACCTCTCCAGCCCCGCACTCTCTCCTGAGGCCAGCACTTGGTGTCAGAGAAGAAGAAGAGGAGTACATTCAGCCTCTTAGCTGCCCCAGGTAATTTGCATCATGATTGCAAATGCCCTCAATAACTCAACAGGGTACATATGATTCCTTCCATTTAACAGATGAGAAAACCAAGGCTCAGAGATATTAAATGTGCCCAGGTTTGCACAGCTAGTAGTGGCAGCGCTGGGATTCCATTCCAGGTTTGATTGCTAAGCTCTGCCCAGCTCACCGCCACCTGCCTCACAACGTACGAACAGGTGGGCCATATCCGAGATGCCCGAGGGGTGGAGAGGGGTGGAGAGAGGTGTGTGGGGAAGAGCCAGACCACTGCCAAGGGCCCCATTTGTGAAATAAAAGGATTGGACCAGAACCTGAGAAGACCTCGCAACCCTGACCCTCTATGATTCAATGACTGGCTGAATTTTTTTTTTTTTTTTTTAAGACGGAGTCTCACTCTCTCGCCCAGGCTAGAGTGCACAGGTGCTATCTCAGCTCACTACAATGTCCGTCTTCTGGGTTCAAGCAATTCTCCTGCCTCTGCCTCCTGAGCAGTTGGGATTACAGGTGCCCTCCACTATGCCCAGCTAATTTTTTGTATTTTTAGTAGAGACGGGGTTTCACCAAGTTGGCCAGGCTGGTCTCGAACTCCTGACCTCATGATTCATTTGCCTTGGCCTCCCAAAGTGCTGGGATTACAGGTGTGAGCCACCACACCCTGCTAGTCTACTGAGCATTTTTGCTGGGATGGCCACAAATTTGCCAGCCTGGATTTACCCAGACTCCCACTGATCTGACCCCACCACCACCATCACCACGGGCAGCATATCCACCCAGTGTCATCTCCAACTCTTCTCATCGCCCCTGAGGCCTCTCTCTCTGCCTCGCCTCTCACAGCGGTGCCCATCCCCACTACTCCAGCACTATTTCATCACCACCCCTGGCCACTCCCTAGCTGGGTGCCTGTCACCTCTTTAAACCTCAGTTTCACCTGTGTATGGGAGAGCACCCACGTAGTCACAGTATCTGCTCAACAGTGTCTGTCTGGGCATGACTGAGAATTCACGTAAAGAGGTGAACACAGTGTCCAGCACATAAGTACCCATTCATTCATTCATCCATTCATCCATTCAATATTCACTGAGAAGCAACGCCAAGCCAGACCAGTGCCAGCAACTTGGGATATGGCGTTGGAAAGGATTGACAGGGTCCCTGCTCTCACTGGCCTCTGTTTGGGAGGTGTGGGGAATAGCCAATAAACAAACAAAGGATATCAACACAATCACAACTTGGGATACCTGTTACAACAAAAATAAACAGAGTGTCGTGGTGTGACCTGGCAAGGAGGGTGGGAGGTAGTAAGGACACCACATACCATTTTGCAGGTTGTGCCCTGCAAGAATGGGTCCAGTTAGGACAACTGGGAGGAACAGCTGGAGTCCAGCCGACTCAGGTCACCAAGTCATGCGCTTGCCACAGGTCTGCGTCCATCCGAAGCCAAAGAGCATCGTGGTCTAACGTGTCTGCACAAAAGGGTATCATTTTCTAATTCACACAAGGACTCTGTTTATGCCAGTGGAGACCCTGGGTGAAGCCTACATAGGGTGGGCTGGGCTCCCTGCTACTTGACTGCATCATCCCCCACCCCAGCTCTAAATTGGCTTGTTGGGCTGTCTCAAGAACGTCATCTCAGGGCTTGGAATGCTCTATGAACTCCTGCTGCCTCTGGACAAAACCCCCCTCTCCTTCACCTGGCACTGGATGTCCTCCAGTATCACCTGCAGTTTGGGTCACCTCTCAGTCTTTGCCACTCGAGCCTGACCACGTGGCCAGGCCACCACTCTCCCAGTCTCCTCCTGGAAGGTCCAGTGTCTGTTCACTCCCTACTTCAGCCCTGCCTTCCCTGACCCTCTCCCACCGTGATGATGCCCCTGCCCCGTGCACAGCTGCAATTTTGACTTCCTGCTGCGCTTGGCAGACAGATCTTCTTAACTGTCCTCATCTCCTCCTGGGTTGGTGGTCCCCCAGGCCTGGCACATAGTAGGTGCTCAACAAAAGGGATGGGACATCCTGGTTGCTATGATTGGTGCCCTTTGGTCTCTGCTGTCACCTGTCTTTCATCATAGCTCCTGCCAGTTGCAACTGGGAGGATGCCTGGAAGGTGAAGTGGGAAAACCACAGCAGAATAGGCCAGACCTGGGTTCAAAACCAGGGTCCACCACTTACCACTGAGCGATCACGGGCTAGTCACTTTGACTTCCTGTCCCTCAGTTTTTCTACCTGTAGATTATCCTCACAGGAGGGTCATGAGTTAGATGTGATGTATACTAGGCATTCAGCGCCTAGTAGGCACTCAAAGAGCAGTAAAGCACCCATGATAATTATGTATATTATTAATGTAACAGGACATATAGCAACAGGCAGTATTTTTACCAGCTGGCACCAGAATTCCTTTTAAAGAATAAGTGTAATCTTTTAAAAGAAAAGTGTTTATGGTTGCAAGGTTAGGATCTGAGATTATGGGATAGAGAGGTACAATTAAATAGAATGAGAAAGAGCAACTTTCTCATTTCTTCAGAGCAAACTAACTTGTTCTGTTAGAGAAGTGAACACTTATTTGAAGATGGGAGAGGGATCTAGCAAGTGGCGAAAGGGGAGAACGAAGAGGGAAGATGGGCAGGGTTTAGGGAAGTGACTAAGCAACAGGGTGGGAGGCTGGCCCCAAACTATGAAAAAGCCAAGGAACCGTTTAAGAACAGAGATCTCCAATAGCAAAGTATAAAGTGTGCATCTCTAATGTAAATCCCCTCTGCTCCTCTGATCCTCAGTGAAACCTTCTATATCCCAGAAGGCTTCGTGGTGGGGGGGTTTCTGTGTGTGCCTGTGGATGTGGATGTGTGTGTTAAGCCAGAAGAACAGATTTAAAGTCTATGTCTGAACCAGGGTGATAGAGAACTAGGGTAATGAGAAGATCCATAAAAGCAATGCAAGGCCTTAGAGGGTCCACAGGAAAACACAAGCTCGTCCCAGGCTCTCAACCCTGGAGAGACTGGGTCCGGGGGAGGTAGGGCGGCGGGGCTGTGGTTCCCACTGCCTGTGGGATTTCCTTCTGGTGAATTCCACCTGAATCTCCAAGAACAGACTACTATCTTGAATGGTGAGCATTAAATTAATTTAAAAAGCAATTTTGTTTTGGCATCAGGAAGGACTAGTGCTATGTGTCTGGAAGAATGGGATACCCGTGCCCTTTCATACCCATTTGCCCAGAACCCCAAGAGAGGAGGATGGAGGTGCCCTGCAGTCTCTATGGCAGCCACCCCCTCACCTGCCAGGGATAGACCTCCCTCTTGGTGCAGGTGCCGTGGTCACAGCCGAGGAAGCTGTGCAGGGCGTGGGCCACAGCGTAGACCGCAGAGTACACGCTGTAGACGACACGCTCCCCAGAGAGCCTGAGAACGTTGTTGAAGGACAAGGTGCCATTCAGGCAGCTGTCACACTCCTGGTTGCAGGTAGACCTCTGGCTGGTCCTGCTGAGGGGTGGCGGCCCAGCCTGTGGGTCTCGCACGCGGAACTCACTGAAGCCAGGGATGGGCACGCTCTGGATGGTGATGCCCAGGAAGGTACCCATGTGGCGCAGCTCCGTGAGGTTGTGCAGGACCGGGTCAATGGCCCAGGACTCGGAGGCGATCCACACGGCACCCGTGAAGTTCTGGCGCAGCACCTCATTGAAGAAGTTGTACAGGGTCAGGTCGGGTGAGAACACGACCACGACGCGTGCCGTGCTCTGTTGCAGCTTGTCCACAATGGTCACCAGGCGCTGGCGCTCCTCTGACGTCATGTTCTGGTTGGGCTGCACTGTGGGCAGTGTCTCCTGGAAGGCGATGCAGATGTCGCCCCGGGCCAGGCGATCGCCAAGCAGCTGGCCATTGTCACGGCCATAGGTGTCGCCGCTCACCAGCACGATGATCCAGTTCCAGCGGAAGTGCAGCATCAGCTGCACCATGGCCTCGATGTGGTGGTCGGCGCTGGGTGCGGTGCGCAGCAAGGCCGGGAAGCGCACCTTGTCTCGCAGCTCATCGCTGATGGCACTATAGGTGATCTGCGAGGGGAGGGGCCGTGGCATGAGCGAGTGCCCCACTGGGTGCTCTGCCCCCACCCCAGGGCTGTATCCACCATCATCATTTGGGAAGCACCTAGTGCAAGCCACCCCAGGGGTAGGTGGTTTACACCATCGTCAAGCATCGTGGTCCCCAGGTAGCCCCATGCAATAAGAACCTACTGTTTGCCGGGCCCTAGGGCCAGGTGCCTTACCTCAGCCTCATCATGATTATTGAGCACCTACTATGTACCATGCTCTGGGCCAAGCCACATACACCATCATCCTCATAGTCATCAGCACACTGGCTTTTAGTGAGAACCACATCCTGGGCTAGGTAAATGACATAGCCATCATCCCCATCACCTAGAAACTCTTACTGGGCACAGCACTTTCCTCCTCCCCCTCATCACCATCAGGCTCAGCAACTAACCACGTTTCTTCCTTCTGCCTCCAGGGCTCCATGGTTTTCCTCCCAACTCACAGAGTGTTCCATCTCCTTTCCTGGTTCCTTCTCTTCTCTATGACATCTTAATCTTAAAGGACCCTGGGCTCAGGCTTCAGTCCCTGCCTCTTCTCCAGCTGCTCTCCCCCTCCCTTGGTGGTCCCATCCAGCCTCACGGCTTTATATCCCATTTCCACACCAACAACTCCCAGCAGATAGCCCTGGCCTGGACTTCTCTCCTGAACTTCAGATGCATACCACAACTGCCTGTCTGACATCTCGAACTTCACAAATCGAAACTGAACCTTTGTTCTCCTCTGAGCCCGTTCCATCCACACCCTCCCCCATCTTGATTGATGATGGATCCATCGTTCCAGTGACTCAGGTCAAAAACTCTGGAGTTGTCCTTGACTCTTCTTTCGCACACAGGTCACACTGGATCCATCAGCAAATCCTCTTGGCTCTACCTTTAAAATATATCCATCCAGTGCCTACCAGCTCCCCGCTCCCTCCTGTCCAGCCACCATCATCCCCGGCCTGCACTGCAACATTACCCACCCACCTTTCCCCTGCAGTCTAAGCTTAACATGGCAGCCCGGTGACCCTGCTCACACACACGTCAGGTCACTTTACTCCTCTTCTCAGAACTCAATAGCTCCTAACGTCACCCAGGAAAAGCCAGAGTCCTTGAAGAGCCCCTAAGCGCTCAATCATTTATCTGCACACCTGTCTGATTTCATCTCCTTCTCCTCTCCCTCTGGCTCCAGTTGTGCTCATCTAGTTCCACGAACACACCAGGCACCTCCTAGCCTTGGCACTTGCTAACCCCTCGTCCTGGAATGTTCTTATCCTAGGTCCCTCATGGCTCCCTCATTCCTTCACCTCCCTCAAGTCTTTGCCCAGTTGTCAGTGAGACCCACCTGACCACCCTGTTGAAAATTGCAATCTCCCTCTACCAACCCCTCCTTTCCACTGATGTGCCAGAGCCCCCACATTTTTATTTTATTCATTGCACTTCTCACCTCTAACATCCTGCATCACCTATTGTTTGCACTTATTTTCTGTCTCTCCCCACTAGAAGAGAAGCTCCATGAAGGCAATGATTTCTATGTTGTTGCCAGCTGTACCCCAGCACCTACAACAGTACCTGGCACATAGTAGGTGCTCAATAAATATCTGTTACATGAATGAAAGAATGAATTCAGTCCTCAGCTAGATGCTTCATGTAAAAGTACTAACATTAAACAGTAACAATCACAATATTCGTGACTACCTAACTGTGTGCCAAGTTTTTTGCTAGCTGATCTTTAATGAACATGTAGCCTGTACCAGTACTGCACTTGGCACTTTCAATCATGATTATGATAATAGTTATAATAATAGTCGTAATACAAATCACTCTTTCGTGAGTACCTACTGTGAGGCAGACCTTGTGCTAGGCAGCTGTACAGAATAATACTAAGCACTTCAAGTTTTTATTCCTGTGTAAGATGCTTTATAAAACAACATTATTTACCACCTACTGTGTGCTAGAAATTTACACAGGTTGAACCACTAATCTTCAGATAGTCCTGGGATGGAACGCTTATCATCCCACTTTACAGGTGAGGAAATTGAGGCCTAGAAGAGTTAAGAGATTTGCCAAAGGCTTCACTGTGGCCAAGACTCGGTGCCAAGTTGCACAACCAGATCTGCCCACTTCCAAAGCCTGAGCCCTTACTCCATAAGCTGGGCTGTCTTCTCAAGATTTGGGCTAATGCCCTGACCCTGCTTCTGGTCCTATCATCACCTCCCATGATTGTTGGAAGAAGTGGCCTCTGAGGCCTATAGACAGCCACTCCTCTGCCCCACTCCCCAGGGCCCAGGAGCCTCACCTGTGGAAGGAGAAAGAGGGAGAGGAAGTTGGCCACAGTCATGACAGCGTCGGAGTTGTCAGGGCCAATGACAGCCACCACACGGGGCACGTAGTTACTGTAGTTCTCTTGGATGGGAAGGAGGTCATCTTCCTGTGCCAGGAAGTAGAGCACCGGCTGGACGTTGTTGGAGACGTAGCACACATCCACCATCTCGTAGCCTAGCAGCACATCAGGCAGCAGGCTGCTGTCATTGTTGATCTCCTCCACCGCAAAGCGCATGGCCTGCATGAGGTTGTAGCCTATCACCTTCGTTTCATACCTGGAGGGGCCACAGCAGTATGAGATGGAAGCAGATCCAGAGTGAAGAAGGGAGGGATAAGAGAACCAGTCTGCTCCTCCTCCCTGCCACAGGAAAGCCAAGGCATTGACTGAGAAGGAACCACTCCAGAAGACTCCGGCATTTTCACCATGTCATTGTCACCATACCACATCTCTAGGATCACCATTGCCCATATGGCCACCACTGACACTATTATCCATGTGGCCATAATGAATACCATCCCTATAACCTCCATTGCCACTCTACTGACGTCCACTAATGTGACCACCATTATCCACTAAAACTTCCATCATCACCATCACCACTATCACCATCATCACCCACTACCCGTATTACCAATATCACCACCAGGGCCATCACTGTCACCACAACCTTGTGACCATCATCACCACCATCATCACCATCACCACGACCACCATCACTATCACCACTACCATCACCAGCGCCATCAGTAACACCCTCACCACCATCACCATCACAGCACCATCATTATCAGCATCACCATCACCACCACCCTCATCACTATCATCACTACCATCACCAACACCATCACTAACACCATCACCACCATCAGCACCATCATCAGCATCACTACGATCACCACCATCACCATCATCAACCAACACCATCACTAACACCATCACCAGCATCACTATCATCGCCATCATCACCAGCACCATCACTAACACCATGACCACTATCACCATCATCACCCACTATCCGTATTACCAATATCACCACCAGGGCCATCACTGTCACCACAACCTTGTGACAATCATCACCACCATCATCACCATCAACACCATCACCATCACTATCAGCACCACCACCATCACCACCACTATCACCACTGTCATCAACATCATCATCGCCATCACCACCACCATTTCCACCATCACCACCAACATCACCACCACCATCACTACCACCACCAACACCATCAGTAACACCATCATCACCATCATCATCATCAGCACCATCATTATCAGCATCACCATTATTACCACCCTATCACCATCATCACTACCATCACCAACACCATCACTAACAACATCATCACCATCAGCACCATCTTCAGCATCACTACGATCACCACCATCACCATCATCACTACCATCACCATCATCACCAATACCATCACTAACACCATCACCAGTATCACTACCATCACCATCATCACCAACACCATCACTAACACCATCAGCACCATCATCACCAACACTATCATCAACACCACCATCACCATCATCACTACCACTGCCATAATCACCAACACCATCACTAACACCATCACCACCATCAGCACCATCATCAGCAAAACTATCAACACCACCATCACCATCATCACTACCACTGCCATAATCACCAACACCATCACTAACACCATCACCACCATCAGCACCATCATCAGCATCACTATTATCAACACCACCAACGCCATCATCACTACCATCACCATCATCACCAACACTATCATTAAAACCATCATCATCATCACCATTATCACTGCCAGTACCATCATTACCAACACTATTACCACCACTGCCATCATCACTACTGTCACCATCATCACCACCGTTACCACCATCATCATCACCATCACCATCATACTTTTTCTCATTGTCATCATCACCAGTATTACTGTTATCAACATTGTCAGCATCATCACCATTACTTTCATCACCATCACCTTCATTATACTCCCCACCATGGTCACAAGCATTAGGAAATCCAGCATTGTGCCTGGTGCCATCACCTTCACCATTCTCAAGCCAGCATATAATCTTTCCCAATTTCATAAATAATGCATTTCTTATAGTCAACCCTTAATCATCTTTTGCACTGTCCTACCTTTCTCCTTGTCTCCCACAATACCTTCACCCTCTCTGCAAGAGGTCACTGTTTTATAGTCCCAGGCTGGTTCTATGTCCCAGCCTTTGTGCTTACATGCAGATGCACCCAGCCGCCACAATCTCCAAGTGATGCCATCATCCCAAGGGGCTCATGGAGAAGGTGGGGGAAGAGGAACTCCCCTCTAGGCCCCAAAGCACCCCTGCCCACCCAGCCACAGCCCTTGGAAGATGCAGTCTGAGAACTTGATACAGAAAAATCACATTCTGCCTCCCAAAGGATTTCAAATGGGCTTTTACATGGACCCATTGGGAGTCCCCCAGTTGCCAAAGTGGGTGGGAACAGTCTTGATCGCCTCTAAGAGCCCTCTAGATTTGAACATTCTGTAACTCTATTTAAAAAAAAATAAATGACACTGAGATGACCCAAGTCTCAGTGTTTCAGAGCACAATCGTCAAAGATTTTGGTAACCCGTGTTGTATGAGGCCTCCCTGAGGGCTAGGAGCATGGATCTAGAATAAGGGAGTTGGCAGTGAATGGGGAGGAGTGCTCTAAGCCCTTGGTCCTGGCCTAGCTCCCAAGGACCCACAGGACCAGACCTGGCCTCCCACCCCATCCCCATTACCACTTCCAGCCCCACACTGGAGACTCACTCCTTGCACATGGGCACCTGCAGGTAGTCAAGGTGAACAATGCCCTTCATGTTGGCATGGAGGGTGAAGAGGCCACCCAGGAGGTAATCCCCAGGCAGGTAGAAGTCCGAGTTTTTAGCCGGCTCAGCCAGGACCCGTAGCAGGAAGAACAGGGAGCAGATGGTCGTTGCCCTGGGCCGCATGGCTGGGAAGTGATGGTCTCAGGAGGTAGTCCTGCCTCACTGGAGAATTGGTGGCTTGACACCAGGGTATTTGCACAGACATTTACATAGCGATGGTCGTGCCACGGACTGTGGGGCACCTGGAGCAGGTGGAGATGTTTAGGGGCCCAGGGGGAGGAAAGGAGGCTGGAATTACAATGATTCTTTCTTAGAGCATAGTGGGGCTAGGTGGTCTAGGGGAACCCTATTTGGAAGGAGAGAGAGCATCCTGATAACTTGGCCATGCCCTGGCCTTCTGTCACTTGTCCAAGGACAAGTCTCGTCTTCCTGACATTTCAAATATTTCAGGAGTAAAGGACATAGGTGCTCTCAGGAGACAGAGTACTGTGGCCAAAAGAGCCCAAGCTCTAGAGCCCAGCCAAGTCAGGCCAGGCATGTAGTGATGTATAGGTGTTCAGCAAGTGGTCGCCATTGTCAGTAAGAATCAGGCATCATGCCGGTGTTTGTGGTTCATCATCTCATATAATGGTTGCATCTCATATAAGGGGACTATTACTAACCCCATTTCAAAGATGAAGAAATGGAGGCACTGAGAAATTAAGAAATCCAGCCCGGGCTACCTGACTAGCAGAGCTGAGATTCAAACCACATGGCCTGACTCCGGGGCTGGTCCTTCATCGCCACACCACATGACATCACAGAGTTAATGCTTTTGATAGAAAAAAAACAGTAATGGTGGCCAGGTGCAGTGGCTCACATCTGTAATCCCAGCACTTCGGGAGGCTAAGGCAGGCAGATCACAAGGTCAGGAGACCGAGACCATCCTGACTAACACGGTGAAACCCTGTCTCTACTAAAAATACAAACAAAATTAGCCGGGAGTGATGACAGGTGCCTGTCATCCCAGCTACTCGGGAGGCTGAGGCGGGAGAATGGCGTGTACCCCGGAGGATGAGCTTGCAATGAGCCGAGATTGCTCCACTGCACTCCAACCTGGGCAATGGAGCAAGACATTGTCTGGAAAAAAAAAAAAAACATAACAGTGGCGAAGAGGTTCGGGGAAGGAGTGAGGGAGGGGTGGTCTCACTCCCTCTGAAGGCTGCCATCAGTCAGCCTAGCAACACCCGCTCTGGGTCCCCCATCCCTTGGGCCCCACACCAAAGGGCAGGGTTGTGGGCAGAACAGAAAGTTGAAAATTCCTAAATTCATAGGTGAATACTCTCAAGGAGTCAGAGGCAGGGAGGTGGCTCCAGTGAATTAGGGACCCACTGGAATCAGAGACCCTTTGTCCAATTAGTGCTATTTTGTTCCTTTCCAGTCCTAACAACATGTGGCCGAGGCTTAGGGAACCTGCCACACACCATGAGCCTAGAATGGGTCTGTCACAGGCACATACCCGGCTGCTGGGCTCCGGGGTTCTGATGGGCAGAGGCTTCAAGGTACAAAAAGGTGATTGAAAACCCCGTGTTCGGCTGGGCGCGGTGTGTTACGCCTGTACTCCCAGCACTTTGGGAGGCCGAGACAGGCAGATCGCCTGAGCTCAAGAGTTCGAGACCACCCTGGGCAATGTGGTGAAACCCCATCTCTACTAAAAATACAAAAAAATTACCTGGGTGTGGTGGCAAACGCGCCTGTAATCCCAGCTACTTGAGAGGCTGAGGCGTGAGAATCGTTTGAGCCTAGGAAGCAGAGGTTGCAGTGAGCCGAGATCGTGCCACTGCACTCCAGCTTGGGCTACAGAGTGAGACTCCATCTCAAAAAATAAAAATAAAAATAAAAACATGCTCTTCCCTGCCCCACCCCAGCTAAGCCCTGCTCCTCCTTCAGGGCCCAGTCTGAGCTTCTCCTCCTCCTAGGAACCATTCGTGCCCACCAGTTCAAGGGAAACTCCCCTGCTCTGAGCAGCAACAAGCCTCCTGTCTGCATCGTCACTGGGCACTGGCTACCAGCCTTACATTGTTAACCGGATCCTGCTGTGAGTACCCACTCTACTTGGGGAACCTTGAAACCACGTGACTTGGACCCACCTGGATTTGACATGGGCTATTTGCTGGATGAGCACGTGCAGGTTCCTTAACCTCTCTGAGGCTCTGTTTCTTCCCCACTGAAACAAGGATAACAATTCCAGCCTCATGGATTTGGTGTAGGAATTAAGTTAAATAAAACTGGGGGGTGCGGAGCAGGCTTGGAGAAAGGGGAGTTTGCCAAAGTGCGAGGTTGTTTCTTTTTACAACGAAATCAGCAGCCGCAGGGGGCACCGTGGGCTCCGTGACCAGCTGAAAGTGCCCCTTTGTGTCCCAAAGCGTCTTGAAGTTACCCTGAAGATGTTGGATGTCTTTAGCCACTGCAGAGCCGAAGTGGCACCTACTCCCCTGCCCCTGACCTCTCCTGGGGCAGGCTCATCCCATGGGCCTGTAAGCAGACAGGGGGAGGTCTCCTGGTGCTGCAGGAAGAGACAGAATTGGCTGTGTGATCAGGGCCTGTCCCTGCCCCTCTCTGGGCCTGTGTAAACCAGTGGATGGGAGGTGGGGACTCATACAATAAAAGGAAGCGCCCTGCAAGGGGTGTTTGGAGGTGCGGGTTCTGGGCCTGACTCTCCTCTCTGGATCTCAGTTTCCTCATCTGTATAGTGGGGAGCCCTTTTTTGCACTGCCCGTGTCTGCCTCCATGTCTGCTGGCCCAAACCCCAGCGCTGACCCGCCGCTGCCTCATGGATTCTCTCTACACCCTCCCACTTTCCACACCACACCCCCCGCAGACCCTCATCACCCCCTTTCTGCACCTCTCCATCTGCCCCACACTGACTGTTGAAAACCCCATACCACAGCTCTCAGTTCATCACTCCTCTGCTCTAATACCCGCCGGGGGCTCCCCGTCACCAGCTGGATCAAGTCTGAGCTCCTTGTTCTGGCATTTGAGGCCTCTCCAGCCTGGCCCCAGCTCACTCATCCTCCCTTTTCCCGGTCTCTCCAGCCTGGCCCCAGCTCACTCATCCTCCCTTTCCCGGTCTCTCCAGCCTGGCCCCAGCTCACTCATCCTCCCTTTCCAGGTCTCTCCAGCCTGGTCTCTCCTGCACCACAAACCACAGCCACACTGGCCTCCTTGGGTCTGGGTCCTTGGAGTATCTTCCTGGGATAGCATTCTAGGGGCCTCCAAGGCCACAGATGCCTGCCCCGCCAAATACCTAGGGGTTGATGAGTGGGTCATAACAACGAATAGCGCCTTTCCCAGAGTGTGATTTATTGTTTCTGTTTTTTAGAGACGGGGTCTCTGCCACCCAGGCTGGAGTGCAGTGGCGTGATCAAAACTCACTGCAGCCTCGACCGTCTGGGCTCAGCTGATCCTCCCACCTCAGCCTCCTGAGTAGCTAGGACTACAGGCACGTGCTGCCACACCCAGCTAAGTTTTTTAATTTTTTGTAGAGATGGGGGTCTCTTTATGTTGCCCAGAATGGTCGTGAACTCCTGGCCTCAAACGGTCCTCCCTCCTCTGCCTGCTAAAGTGCTGGGATGACAGGTATAAATCACCACGCCAAGCGTGTATTAAATCCACCCAGAGTCTGTTAAATGCCAGACATTGTGTGAAGCATTCTATATACATTATCATTTAATTCTCACAACTCCCCTTCAAGGTAGTCATTTTTACTACCATTTTGAAGATGAGGAAACTGAAGCTCAGACAGGCTAAGCAACTTTCCAGAAGTCACAAAGCTACTAGGTGGTAAAGCCAGAATGTACATCCAGGCTGCCCAAGCTCTTAGCCCCAGTGCTAAGTGTGTTCTGCCTACAGAAGCTGCCGCTGCACCTCCTGCCATGGGGGTTCCGGGATGGCCCTGCCCTCCCTCAATGCAGGTCACACCCCAGGTGTTGGGGAAGGATTCGTTCCTGGTACAGCCACAAGAAGGCACCTATGACTGCACATGTCAGTTCTGAATTGGGGAATAAAGAGGCCAGGAGGCCCTGGAATGTTCTGGAGACTTCTAGAAAAGCCACATTATTTGGCAAAGCTTAGGGGTGAGGGTATGCCAGAGAGAGAGAGAGAGAGAGTATCTAAGTTAACTGGGAACCACAGGATGTAGCCCTGATCTCAGGGCACCCCCTCCCCTGCCCCTGACCACTCCTGGGGCAGGGTCATCCTGTGGGCCTTTAAGTCAACAGGAGGAGGCCTCCTGGTACTGCAGGAAGAGGCAGAATTGGCTGTGTGATCGGGGCCTGTCCCTGTCCCTCTTTGGGTAAACCAGGGGATGGGAGGTGGGGACTCATAAAACAAAAGGAAGCGCCCTGCGTGGGGTATTGGGACGTGTGGGCTCTGGGCCTGACTCTCCCCTCTCTGGGTCTCCGTTTCCACATCTATAGAGTGGGGAGGCTCTCTTTGCCCTCTTTGCACTATCTTTATCTGCCTCCATGTCAGTCGGCCCAAAGCCCCAGTATCAGGGTTTGGGACGGGGAGGGTGGTAGGGAACAAGAATGGCTAAGCAAGCTGTTAATCCAGTGGGCACCGGCTGAGCTGACTGTGTGGCATCCAGAGACAGAAACCAGGGCCCCAGTGAGGCCAGTGCACACTGGAAGACACCAGGGAACCAGGCCCATCCGCAGTGTGATGTCTTGTGTCAGAGCTGAGAGAGCCTACGGAGACCCACAAACCTACCCAGTATACAGATAGGGAAACTGAGGCCTGGAGAGGGCCAGTCACCCCAGTCCAGAAAGGCACATTGACTTTCAGGACCAAGTTCTTTCTGGACCAAGTCCAGAAAGGCAGATTTCTTTCAGGAACAAGGGGCGAAGGCTGGGATTTGAGCCCTCTACTCTAACAAAGTCAATCAAAAGTGCATCAGGACAGTGTGTGATGCCACTGGGATAGAGTAAAGAGGAAGGAAGGCACCGACCAGCCAAGAGCTCCTTGGGGGAGGCAGGGTCTGTGCCGTGAAACATGGGACAATGATGGTGATAGTGAGCACGAGCAATTTCTGTTGTTAATGTGATTTGAATGCTCATGATCCGCCGGGTGCTGCGCTGCCCCTCGCCATGCTGCGCCATTCTGTTTTATTCTATCTTTCTTTTTTTCTTTTTTTTTTTTTTCTGAGATGGAGTCTTGCTCTGTCACCCAGGCTGGAGTGCAATGGCACGATCTCGGCTCACTGTAACCTCCACCTCCTGAGTTCAAGTGATTTTTGTGCCTCAACCTCCTGAGTCGCTGGGATTACAGGCATGTGCCACCACACCTGGCTGATTTTTGTATTTTTAGTAGGGATGGGGTTTCACCATATTGGTCAGGCTGGTCTCAAACTCCTGACCTCAGGTGATCCACATGCCTTAGCCTCCAAAAGTGCTGGGAATACAGGCATGAGCCACTGTGCCTGGCCTATTCTACCTTTTAAGGTGCTACTATCTCCTCATTTTGCAGAAGAGGAGATTGAGGTTCAGAGAGGACCAGTAACTTATTCAAAAGCATTTAGCAAGTATGTGGATTGGAACACCCCAACACCCTGATGGGGGCTAATGGGAGTGGTGGAGACTCAGGGGCTCCGACGAGGAAGAAATAATGGGGGTTCCATTGACAGGAAGAGCTTTTTAGTGTGGGCTGCCAGTATGGATAGATGATGTCTCTGAAGACGGAAATCTGAAGGTGCACTGGACAGAGAGTCAAAACCCTGGTCCGGCTCTGCCCCAACTTGCGATGCAGCCCTTGAGCAAGTCAATTCCATTCTCTGGGCCTCATCCTCCCAGCTGTAAAATGGACTCAGTGCTTTTTAATGGTTTGGGGATGAGCATCCTTTTGAGATTCTGATGAAAGCCCTGCATGCCAACACACCCCCAACAAATGCAGCCATGCACCCACATCCAGGGCGTAGCCAGCCCTTGAGGCTCATCTGAGAACTCAACTGAGATGACCGGCAAGGTCCCCTCAGGCCATGATGTTATCTAGGAGGGGCAAACGGATGCTGTCCAGAGCAGTGACTTCCCTGAGGACAGATGCCTGGGAATGCCTGGGAATGCCTGGGAATGTCACTGGGATTATCCTTCAGTGCCGCACACACAGCATGTGCCCCCATGTGGCTGGACACAGCACAGGCCAGCCCCAGCCATCACCCTCACCGTCTGGTCCAGGGCCTGCCGTCCCCATGCTCATACCTGTGTGGCTGCCAAGGTGACCAACAGCCATGACAGACTTATGCAAAGTCCACGGGGGAGGGAGAGAGGGGTGAGCCATGGAAACAGCGAGCCAGGAGCTGCCCATTTGCCTTGGCATCTGCTTCCCCTGAGGTGCACGGAAAGGAAATGGGCATGTCAGCTGGAAGGGGCTGCCCTGAACATCCTTCCTCCCCCTGCCCTGTGGTTGGATGGGGGCTGGGGCACAGGGGGAGCCCCCAAGAGGGTCCTGACGCTAGGGACTGGGGGATACATCAGCTGCTGCCCCTGCCCTACCCTCTGATCTGTCTCTGTCTCTCTGCTTGCATATCTCTCCATTCTCTCCTGTCTCCTCCTTCCCCACCCACCATTCTCTCTCTCTGTTTCTCACCAGCACTCCATACTCCAGGACAAACCTGGGCTGCTAGAAACCCACCTCCAGTCTGGCTTATGATGGGGAGAGGGTAAGCATGCAGGACCACCCCAGGAAAGGTCTGGGGGATGAGCAGTCCCTAAGCCAATCCACTTGGTTCAGAAGCACCTCGGAGGAGGGTTGCTGGGAAGGCTTCAAAGCCAGTTCTCAGAGGGCCCAGCCTCATCGGCACTCCTCACCCGACTCCTCTGAGACAAGAAGTCCAAGGAGTGGAGGGGTGTGGGCTCCTAAGACCTGAGGAAGGGACTCTGCTGTGGTTGGGGTACTCTTTTGCACTCAGGGATCCATTCAAGCCTCCTCACCAAACTTTGCTGAGTGATGGTGAGCAGGTTGCCTCTCAACCAGCAAAAGAGCTGGAGGTCTCAAATGACCACAAGCTCAATAAGAACCAACAGGGTAATAGTAACTAAAGTCTAAAGGAAAGGAAGCAGCTTTTATGGAGCCTCTGCAATGCTTTCAAACATCACCGCATCTGCTCTCCAGAGTTCTGTGGACTTTTTATCCCCATTGTACAGATGAAGAAATCAAAGCTCAGGGAGTTACGTGGCTTGTCCAAAGTCACTGGGAATTGACTCTTTTTTTCTTTTTTAAGAGAAAGGATCTTGCTCTCTTGCTCTGTTGCCCAAGCTGGAGTGCATTGGCATGATCATGGCTCACTTAGCTTCAATCTCCTGGGCTCAAGAGATCTCTTGCCTCAGCCTCTCAAGTAGCTGAGAGCACAGTCACACACCAGTATGCCTGGCTAATTTTTAAACATTTCTTTTTGTAGAAGTGGGGTCTCGCTACATTGTCCAGTCTAGTCTGAAATTCCTGCCCTCAAGTGATCTCCCTCCTTGGCCTCCCAACGCGCTGATATTACAGGCAAGAACCACCCCGCCCGGCCTGAATTCACTTTCATGGAACTCCAGAGCTCTTAATCTTTCCATTGCATTAGTGTAAGCCAAGTGAAATTTAAGGTTATAGCCAAAAGAGCAGATTGTCCAGAACAAGAGAGGTGATCATCTTGCCGTGTGATGTGGTGATCAGACCTCACATGGGTGTATGACCTTAACAGTACTGCCTCATGTTGACTGACCTGTTCCTGGCCACCAGGCCCAGCAATAAATCTGTTTTCATGTTTCAGATCATTCAATCCTCCTAACAACTGTAAGGGATGAGTACTATCAACATTACGTCCCCATTTGACAGCAGGGTAGACTGAGGCCCAGAGAGGGGATGTGATTCAGCCAATGTCACACAGCCTGGATCCCATTTCAGGATGATTCCAGAATGTACTCCCTGGCATCACCAGAGCAGGTCACTAGGTAGACGAAGATCCAGAAACGATATCCCACAGAGAGTAGCTGAAGGAATAAAAGATGTTCAGCCTGGGAAGGAAGAGGCTCAGGGAGATCTTGATGGAAAGTAAAGGGCTGGGATGAGGACGAGGGAGTGGTCCTATTCTGTGGGGCTCCTGAGGCCCCAGCCTGGCCCAGGGGACAGGGGACAACAAGCAGGCTTTGACTCTTCAAAGCTTCCCCACCTGTAAAATGGCCACAGGCACCCTCAAATGGTGATTAAATGAGATAATACATCAAGCACCTGCTCAGTAAATGCTCACCAATAAATGATGCACTCCAGTGCTGATGGCTTCATGCCTGGCATGGTACTGGCAAGAGACCCTCAATTTTTTTTAATTTTTATTTTTGAGATGGAGTCTCACTCTGTCACCCAGGCTGGAGTGCAATGGCACGATCTCAGCTCACTGCAACCTCCGTCTCCCAGATTCAAGCGATTCTCCTGCCTCAGCCTCCTCTGTAGCTGGGATTACAGGTGCCCACCACCACGCCCGGTTAATTTTTGTATTTTTAGTAGACACGGGGTTTCACCGTGTTGGCCAGGCTGGTCTCGAACCCTCAACCTCAAGTGATCCTCCCGCCTCAGCTTCCCAAAGTGCTGGGGTTACAGGCGTGCCCTCAATTTCAGCCCTAGTGAAAGGCTAGGGTCTATGACTCTCTGTGACTGTCAACTAAGACTCTAATCTGACTCACTGGGGTTCCAGTTCTGGCTCTGCCACTTGCTGCGTGGCCTCTTCTGGGCATTTCCCTCGCTGAGCCTCACTCTCCGTCCAGCGATGCCTGCCCCGATGCACATCCCGGAGCAGGTGCCCAACAGAACGTCAGCTCCCTCCAACCTCTATGGACCAGACGCTCAGGGAAAGAGGGCAGCTGCCTGGGCACATAGGGCTGAGGGAAAGCATGGCAGAGGCCTGGAACAGCTTTTTGCTCTACCTTGGGTGCCTGAGGGGCATGTGGTACCTGCTCCATCATCCAGGGGGCTGGCAGCCCCCCGGACACAGAAGGATAAGGCTGGCTGGTTGTGTTCAGAGCCATGACAGCAGCAATGCCGCCTCCCACCCATGCACAGACCACCCAGAAGGATGGATTCCTGTGGGGGATGAGGACAAGGGGTTGATGGTATGGTCATCAGAAACGAGTTCTGTTCTTCTCTGTCCCTTACTAAGCAGGTCTCTCTTCACCTCTGTAAGCCTCAGTCCTCACCCATGAAATGGGGCTAAAATACTATCTCACAGGCCAGGTGGTCCAAGGGAATTCATAGGAACAATTGACCTATTAATAGGTGCTCATTTAAATCTGGCTTCTCCTCTTTCCTGGAAACATACCTATCTAGGATGAAGAAGTGTTGAGGTTGAAAATTAAAAGTTCACATTGATTGGGCACCTCGCCCCGGCAGGCCATGGGATGCAGCGTTTTGTTTTTAAGTATTTCATTTGGTCCTCAGCTCCTGGAGGAGTCTGAAGCTGGGAGGTCAAGGCACAGGAACCAGGGGCTAAGGGTGGGATTTGAGCCCAGCGCCTGTCCAGCTCCAGGGCACCGTGCGGTGGTGGTTATGGCCAGGGGCTTAGGAGTCAGAGGTGTGGGACTGAAACCCAGTCTGCTCATTTCCTACAGGCATGTTAGTTACTTAACCCATCGGTGCCACAGTTTCCTCCTCTGTAAAATGGAAGCAACAGCACCTACTTTATGAGATTGCCGTGAGGATCCGAGGCCATGATGTCCGAAGCATTTAGCCCAATGCCTGGCACACAGCCTGTGTTCAAACAACGGTGGCTTTTGTTATTCACTAATCTGGCCCCTAAACAGAACACCCAGGAAATAAGACGATGCATTCGGGGAGATGAACTAGTGAAAATGAAAACTCTCTGCAGAGGGGGGGTCTGCCTCCTGCCGTTTCCCCTGACCCCCCTCCCCCCGGAGCCCCGGGTCAGCCTGGTGGCCTGCAGCCAGCACAGGTGGCCCGCAGCCAGCACAGGTGGCCCCTCATTTCCTTAGAGGGCATGCTCCACTGGCGGCCCATGGGACAGTGGTGGCAGGGACATCCGGCCTCAGTCAAATGGTTCATGCTCCAGGGCCTGGCCCTGGCCACAGCAGGGAAATGAAGGGGTTTCTTGGGCCACCGCAGACATAGGGACTTACTGTGGTGACCATGCAAAGAGGCCTCAGTTCCCCGAGCAGTCACTGGGCCCTCAAGAGCCACCAGCCCCAAGTCTAGGGGACGAGGGAGAGGAGCGAGAACAGGGTAAGCAATAGCTTTGAGTCACCCCTAGTTCAAAAGGAGGCAAAGGCAGCAGGTTGGGGAAGGTTAGATAAAATAACAGTGGGAGAGGAGGAGCTTGGAAGTCAGGGGCCCAGTGGAGCAGGTGGCGAGGAGCATGGGCTACGGGCACCCACAGACCCGAGTGCAAGCCCCAGCCTTCATCCTAACCAGCTGCATGAGCTTGCGCTAATTATCCCGCCTCCGACCTCCATGGGTCCTGCCACAGTTACCTGGTAAGGTCACCGCCAAGGCTCTAAGCAACCAGGTAGGTAAAGCATTTAGTAATTAGCCAAGTCTGTCTCAGTGTGATCTTGAGCAAGTCACACCAACGGTTCAAACCCATTCACAGCCTGCCAGTCCCATGACTATAAATGCAGTTGCCACCCTTCCCTTCTGTACTCCAGCCTAGGGCACTCTGGGTATTGCCTATTGTCCCTGGAGGTGTCACTGTGGTTTACAAAACAGCCCCTTTTACATCATGGGCAGGTGGGGACAGGCCAGGTCACACATTTCCGCCCCTCCACAAGTCACCTGGCCTGCATGGCGGCCCACAGCCCTGGGCTCAAGCTAACTGGCCACAGTGGCTCCTCTCAGTCATCATTTGGCCAGCTGAGTGTCTTTCCAAGACAGCTCAGCACTAGCCGTGGACATCTGGGTGAATGAGAGAGAACAGACTGGAATCAGACAGACCAGGGTTTATGTCTCAGCACTACCATACCCCCAGGAAGTCCCCTGACCTCTGTACCTAAATTTCCTTCTCTCCAAAATGGGAATGTGGCAGAATTTCCTTCCAAAGGCTGTTGTAAAGAAACATACCCTGGGACCTCGGCACACATATTCATCAGGGTCCTCCAGAGACATAGGAGCAAGACAGAGGTTTTAAGAATTGGCTCATGCGATTATGGAGGCTTAGTAAGTCCAAAGTCTGCACGGCAGCCCAGCAGGCTGGAGGCCCGGGGAAGAGCTGTAGCAATTCAGTGCGAGGGTAATCTGCTGGCAGAATTCCTTCCTGCGTGGAGAGCTCCTGCTTCACTCTATTAAGACCCTCAGCTGATGAGACCACGTCCACCCACAGGATGAAGGGTCATCTGCCTTGCTTTTTACTTTTAAAACTCCACTGGTTTAAATGTTAATCTCATCCAAATACACCTTCACAGAAACACCCAGAATGTTTGACCGAATACCTGGGCACCATGCCCAGCCAAATTGACACATAAAATTAACCATCACAACACAGGATAGTGGTTCTTACAATGAAAATGGGTAAAGGGTAACTTGTTTTTTTTTTTTTTTTTTTTTTTTTTTTTGAGGCAGAGTCTTGCTTTGTCACCCAGGCTGGAGTGCAGTGGCGTGATCTCAGCTCACCACAACCTCTGCTTCCCAGGTTCAAGTGACTCTCCTGCCTCAGCCTCCCCAAGTAGCTGGGATTACAGGTGCATACCGCCATGCCTGTTTTTTTTTTTTTTTTTTTTAGTAGAGATAGGGTTTCACCATGTTGGCCAGGCTGGTCTCAAACTCCAGGCCTCAAGTGATCCGCCCATCTCAGCCTCCCATAGTGCTGGCATTACAGGCATCAGCCACCACACCCAGCCTTATGGGTAATATTTTTGAATCATTATGTGTCTGGCACTATTCTAAGCATGTGTATATATTCACTCATTCAATTCTCATGATGACCCATGGCAGGGGGAGGGGGCGCTTACCCCATCTTATGGATGAAGGGATAGAAGGTCAGAGAGGTCAGAGAGCACTGTGCCCGTGACCGGCTGACACACTGGCAATGCCACCAGATTTAAAAGATGTTGGCTGCCACCACCATCCCCTCCAGAAAGACCATCAACCTCTTTGATTAAGTAACAGGTATTTTATTGGGTGGCATCAGAGCAAATCCCATTGCCACCTCACAGTGTAGAACCAGTAGAATGGAGAACACTCCAGCCTGTGTCCCCCCAGCCACCTGCCCTGGCCCCTCATGGGAAATGACACAGATCCTGGAAGGACACAGAACCCACAGCCAGCCCAGGTGGCACCGGTACCCACCCCCATCCATGAGCCGGTGGCACTTGGGGAACGGCCACACCAGCTCCAGGGGGGGTCCCATGCAGGCATCCTGGAGGAAGTCCCAACACTTTCACAGTGCCCTAAAAACCGTCCTTGAAAGTCATGCTTTATGGATCCCTGACCACTCAGAATCCAAGCAGCAGGCATCTGTAGAAGGAATCGTGGTCACAGATTGGCTGTGTCAAAAAAAGAATGGGCCAGTGAGGGACTGGTCCACACAGAGCCACTCCCACGCAGAGGAGGAGGATTCTACAGGCAACGTCCTCAGCCCAGGCTGAGGAACCCAAGGCCAGGCCTCTGGGGACTGGGAGAAGGGAGGGGCAATGTCTGCCTCGGCCTGTGTCACCATGGCATGGTGGTGGCTGAGCTCCTGCAGGGAAATCCCAGACCCTGAGACTGGCTCTAGGAGTGGAGGTCTCTGGAGGTAGGGCCTGAGGATCCGAGGGAAGGCTGACATAGGACGAAGGCCCATCCAGGGTTTTCCAGAATCATGGCCCATCCCATGCCTTGGCAGGTGGCCTCCAGCGGCCCCCCAGCCCCGCCATGTGGCGCAGACCAGGAATCACATGGGCCTCGGCCAAACACAGGCACCTGGAGAAAGGCATGCCGGCATCTAAGGTGTATGGCTGGGTACAGGGGCCTACTGGCCCAGGTGGGTCTGGGCAAAGATACAGTGAGGAAGGTAGACAGCCCAGACCAGAGAGGGTAAGGCCAGCTGGTGCCCCCTGTGCCCCACAGGTCAACCTGAGTTACACTTTACTCTGGACACCTGGAGGGGCAGGGATCAAGGCCAGGAGCCTCTGTGAGTGGTGAGGTTTGCCAAGGGGCCCAGCATGGTCTCCATTTCCCCAAAGAATCCCGAGAGCCGCTCCATCTCCTTCCCCCGGGTCCCTGAGCCACTGGGCCCAGTGGAGGGGAGAGAGAGAACCTGCCAGGCACCACCATCATACCTCCCACATGGCCAGTGGGATAAGGGGTAGTGGCCCTGTTCCTCCCCAGCACGGTCTCAAACCAGAGCCTGAGGCATGGGAGAGGCCAGAGTACGGTGGTAGGAAGGAGGTCAAGCCTGGATTCTAGACAGGCAGCTGTGCATGAAGAAGGGGTGGAGGGGCTGGAGCGGGGTCTGTGCAGTGAGGTCGGCTGCCTGGACAGACAGACAGCAGGACGGTGGAGTCCGAGCAGGGCTCACTGCATGTACGCGTAGCTCCAGTCCCCCAGGGGCTTATGTGTCTCCTTGATGACCTGGGGCGACGTCCAGCGGAGGATGTAGTGTGGGCCCCCTGGCTTGTCATTGGTTCCTGCAGAAAAGACACTTCTGTTTTTCTCTGAAAAGACACAACAGCCTGGACAGAAGGGGAAGGGAGGAGATGATGGAATCAACGGGCCAGCGGCGCGGGCGGATAGCAGCGGGTCTGCTGCCAAGCTTGGGGCATGCAGAAGAGCCAGAGGGATGGACAGGAGCCCCTGTCTCCAGTCTCCAGTCTGCGGGGAAGCCTCCATTGTTCTCTCCACATCGCACCCAGCCTGGCATCCTTGCTGGGATGCTACTATGTCTAAGAGGCAGGGTGCAGCATGGAGAGGGCACTGGACTGAGAGGCAGGGACCTGGCACAGTCCTGGGGTGCCATAAGAAGTACATGTCTAGCCTTCATCCCTGGTTCCTAGCCAGAGCTCCTAAAGCTCTTGGAATTTCCTGAGTGATGGGGGTTATTCATAACAAGCCCCTTCTAATCACACGAGTTTATGCTAATGAGGGCTCTTGCAGGATGGTGCTGATTGGCAAAGGAACCAACCCTGTGATTAGAGGCTTGGAACCTTCAGCCCAGGGAGGGCAGAGAGGTTGGAGGTTGAGTCGACCCCGATGGCCGATGATTGAATCAATCATGCCTGTGTAATGAAGCCTCCATAAAAACCTAAAAGGACAGGGTCAGGAGAGCTTCCAGATTGGTGAACACGTCCACGTGCCAAGGGGGTGGCACAGCCCCAAACTCCAGAGTAACGGAGGTACCCATGCTGGGGACCCTTCCAGTCTTTGCCCTATGTGTCTGCGCGTCTGGCTGTTCATCTGTATCCTTTAAAATCCCCTCTGCAATACACGGGTAATAGTAAGTATGCTTCCCCTGGGTTCCGTAAGCCGTTCTAACAAAGTGTCAACACTGAAGTGGGAACTTCTGATGTGTCGCCAAGTCAGACAAGGTGTGGCTAACCTGGGGTCCCAGTACTCGCGACTGGCATCTGAAGTTGGGGAGTCAGTCTTATGGGACTGAGTTCTTAACCTATGGGGTCTGCACTAACCCCAGGCAGTTAGCATCAAGTTAAACTGTAGGACGCCCAGCCAGCGTCCACCAAGAACTGGAGAACTGGTTGGTATGGGAAACCCCAGCATGCCAGGGTTCAGCCCTGGCTCTGCCACTCAGGAGCAGTCACCTTTGGCAAGCCGTTGCTCCTTCTGAGCCTCAGTTTCCCACTGTGAAGTAGAGCTGGTTGGACTTAAGGGACACTGGCTACGGTGCAGGAAACACGGTTGCTGGAACCAAAGTTACAACCCCACCAGGGTCATGTGGCCTTGAGCCTCAGTTTCCTCCTCTGTAAAATGGGAAGAATAGTCCCTTTGCTCACAAGTGTGCTGAAAGGACCCTGAGCTAGCGCACTTGCTTGGCCCACAATCAGCACTCAGTAAATGGTATCCTTCCTGTTACTCTGAAGCCCCTCGAGACGCAGCACTGAGGGTCTCCCACCAGGAACTCAGCTCCCCTGTGGGAAGGGGGACCCACTCACCAGAGGCTCGGGCCCCCCCGAAGGGCTGCTGGCCCACCACCGAGCCGGTGGACTTGTCGTTGATGTAGAAGTTGCCGGCAGCATTCCTTAGCACCTTTGTGGCCTCCTGCACGACGTCCCTACAAAGCAGGGCAGTGGTGACAGAGCAACCAGCTCATCTGCCCTCCAGCCCCAGCTCCAGCCTCAACACCCCTGTTCCAGCCCACACTGGCTTTCCAGGTTCAGCACGAGGCCGAGTCGGGGATGAGGGATGCTGGCCAGCTGTTGGCTGTGGGCCTTCAGTCAGGTTACCCAGTCTCTGAGCCCAGCTTCCTCCTCTGGGGAGGGGCTTGGCACACCTCATCGCAGGGCTACTGCGAAGTTCAAGGGAGTGGCCTGTCCTGGTCCAATGTTCCTGTCCCTCAGGAGCAGGGGGCCCTCTAGCTCCCAGGCCCCCACCCTTCCTCCCTCTCCAAGTTCACCTCCACTCGCTCACAGAGGCAGACACGGGGCAACCAGTGACGTGGAGGAAAGAAGAGGCGAAGCCTCAAGTTTAGCCTTATGGGACCCAGGTTCGAATCCTGCCTCTGCAGCCCCTGGCCTGCCCTGCTCTGCAGCATGGGACAATCGCCTCGCTCAGTGTGGCCCCACCAGATCCTGCAGAGCCGGTCAAAGGCACCAATTCCTGGCCCTGCCCCTAGAGGTTCAGATTCACTGGTCCCCAGTGGCACCCTGGCACTGGCACCACCAGTACTGGCAACAAAGAGCCTGCTGCTGTGGGCCCATGTGGGGAGCCCTGGCTGCCTGCCTGGGCTGAGGGGAGGGGACAGAGAGAAGGTAGTGGCGGCATTATTACTGGGAGCCACGTCCAGGAGGTGGGGATGGGACAAGGGCCGACAGGGACAGGACACTCAGAGCACAGCACCAGGGCTGCGGCCTGGCCACTCACTTATCCTGGGAGAACACTGCCCCCGTGAGGCCGTAACTGGTGGTGCTGTCAACCAGCTGCAGTGTCTCCTTGTACTTGTCATCCGGGTAGACGTACACAGTCAGTACAGGCCCGAAGATCTCCTAGGAGAGATGCCCCAGTGTCAGGCCCTCCACGGGACCAGGGCCCTGAGCCCTCCCAGTGCCCCTGCTCTGAATCCCCTCTCCCCAGTCTCTGGGCCTCAGTCTACACTTCGGTGTCTGCAAGAAGGGTCAGATGCCACCTCCTCCTGGGTTCCCTCCAGGACAGCAACGTGCCCAGCTCCCTGCCCTGTCCATCTCACCGCAAGCCGGCAAAAAATGCAAACATTTCCTGGCTCTCCCTGCCAAACCCACACCCGGAGAACAAAGGGTCCAGGTCCCAGAGGCTTCCAGCAGCAGCTGGCATGAGAGTTGCCCAGAGATACCATTCCCTCCAGAAGGGTTCATGGTTCCCTCTGCTACCAAGGGGCTGGGGGAAGATCTTCACAGGCAGACTCCAGCCCTGCACTGCCAACTTGGACAAGTGCCTTGACCTCAGTTTCTCATCTGTAAAATGGGAACAGTAACAACCACCTCATCTCAGCCAAGTGCTCAGCCACGGCTGGCCCCACAGTAAGTCTATCAATGTCAGCCATTATGACTGCAGTGGCCGTGGCTGCTGTGGGTCGTGGAAGTGCTCAGACCCAGCCAGAGCCAAGGACACTGCCCTGGATTTGGAGTCAGGCAGCCTGAGCTCAAAACCTGGTTCCACCCTCTCCTGGTAGGAGGCATTCCCTTTTAGGGTCTCCCTTTAGGGCCTCATCTGTGAAACAGGAGAATGTCTCCAGGAGAACTGTGTGTGTGCTGTGCTCCGGTGGGACTGTCCTCCTCTGGACCCCAGGCTGCCCGCCCCAGTCACCTCCTTCATGATGGGCTCCTGAGGGTCCTTGCTTTCCACGATGCAGGGTTCCACAAAGTAGCCCACGGAGTCATCACACTTGCCCCCGGCCAGGATGCTGAGGCTGGGCGAGGAGCGCGCGTGCTCCAGCCACTTCTTGATACGGGCAAAGGACTGGGGTGGGCAGGGAGGGAGGTCAAAGAGGCTGGGAAGGCATCCCTGCGGCAGCCCCCACAACACACTCACCCCGAAAAACCTGCCCCTGAAGGGCCCAGCTCCTGAAATAGGGGCAGGGGCGGGGGACACCAAGGGCAAAAGCCAGGGTCTGGCTGAGCCACAGCAGAGACAAGGACGGACACGCACACTTTGTGTGTACACACGCATGTGTACGTGTGTTAGTACTACAGGGGCACTCCCGTATAAACAGACACACATCAATCAATGCATATATAGGCATATGCATGGTCACATGTCTCTTGAAGCATATAAGGATCTGTATGCCTTCTACATGTACATGCGTGCGGCTGGACTTACTGACATACGCATGTGTGTACTTATGTGCAAATGGATGTGCAAAAAGACCTACATGTGCAGCCACCCAGAGCCCTATATGAACACATTCATGAGCACATGTGTACATGCACACATGCAAATGCTATTAGGAGCTCGCCGAGCCTAGTTCCAGGGTGGCCACGAGATGAGCTCTTCTTGGCTACGGCTGATTCTACCCTTTCTGAAACTGGAGGTGTATGTGCGGCTGCTGAGCTGCCTTGATCAAAGCAGTGGGGCTGGGTCATGCCCCGGGTCAGGGTCCCCCATATCTCTTCCTCCCTCTCCCACCCACTCCAGGGCTTGCCCCCCTCCCCGCCCCAGGAATGCCCACTTCCCACCCCGTACCTTGGCATCAATCACTGCAGAGAAGAAGGTCCCAAAATCCTCTGCAGGCTGGAGGCATAGGAGACGCCAGAAGAGATGAGCCGCTGCAGGCCGAGACAAAGGGAGCCCCTCCCCACACACCCCAGCCCTGGCTGCAGAGGAGCCTCCCGGGGACCCAATCCCATCAGCCCCCCGCTGGGCCGCGGCGGGGGTGACGGTGCCACTCACGTCGCCCACTTTGATCCGACCGTGCTCCTCCAGCAGCCGCCCTTTGATCTGCGGCCACAGCGAGTGTGGCACGTAGAGACGCGAGCAAGCGGAACACTTCTGACCCCCGTACTCGAAGGCTGAGCGCAGGGTCCCGCTCACCACACTGTCCACGTCGGCCGAGCAGTGCACAAAGTGGAAGTTCTTTCCGCCGCACTCTACAGGGGCCGGAGATGGGGAAATGACCAGGGGAGCCGGCTCCCCCAGCTGCCTAGGGACCCAAAGCACCACCTATGCCATCCATGGCCCGGGACCAACACGAGCACAGAGCAGACCAGAGCAGGAGCAGGCTCAGAGCGAGCGCTGGCCAACATCCCAGAGGGCCAGGCCTATTCTCCCACTCCACAGACGAGGAAACTGAGGCCCAGGGAGGGGTGAAGGGCATCAGAGGTGATCAGGTCCAACAGCCCCATTACACCAATGGGAAGACTGAAACTACCCAACACAACGGCAGACGACAGATGAGAACCCAAGGCCCCCGAAAGCCAGTCCATTCCCAGAAGTGGGCACAGCTTTTTGTGAGGTTCTCCTGAGCCCTTGTCCACGAGGGACAGGGGAGCCCACCCCATGTCGGCTGCCAGGGCTGGGCCCCTCCTCCTCACCCATGCTGGAAACCACTCCCCCGTTTCCCCAGTGGGAGGGAGCTTCAGGCAGGTCACTTCACCCTCCTGGCCTCAGTTTCCTCCCCACGTGGGAAGCAGCAGCTAATAGCAGCTGGAAGCACTTAACAGCTGCCCAACTCTGGACGAAGTACTCTACACTTTATCCGACCGAAGCCTCGCAACAACCTCCCATTACTATCCCCAATTTCAAGCCAAGAAAACTGAGGCACAGAGAGACAAAGTCACCTGCTCCAAGTTGGAGAGTGTAACCAGCCGCCTCTCTCCCTCAGGGAGGCAGGGAAGGAGGCTCTGAGAGCAGAAAGCCACACAGCTGACCCTGAGGAGCGTTCACCTTCCCTGACACCCCCATCTGAGCTCCCACCAGTCCAGGAACAGGGTCCAGACTCCCCGGTGGGCCCTACTTCACCCCACAGAGAAACGTGCTGAACCACCAGTCCCAGCTCTGCTGGTCACGTGCTAGCTGCAGCTCTCCCTCTATGTCTCAGCACATTCCCAAAATGTGCTCCACAAAACACTTGGTCCATGGGGTCTTTGCAGAAACGGGGTTCCATGGCCCAGTGAGTATGGGAAATACTGCATGGCAGACCTTGCCCTTGAAGATGTGCCATGCATATTAGAGCAATCAAGGCTCTGAGAAGTTCTGCACGGGAGGAGTCCATTTTGCTTTAAAACCACACATGCCAAATTCCTTTGACCATGAAACGGTTTCTTTGTGGGAAAATTTTAATATGCCAACAAGGTCCAGCCATGACTACCTCTCAGCCCGTATTCTCCTACCAGCCTTCCTCCCTCCCTACTCACGGGCTTTACTTTGTTTCTTCAAATACAAGTTCATTCCCACTTCTGGTATCTGCATTTGCACTTGCCTCAGCTTAGAGCTGCACTGCCCGACACAGCAGCCACCAGCCATGAGTGGCTACTAAGATTTAACTTAATTAAAATGAAAGAAAACTAGATACGCAGTTCCTCAGTCACACAGGCCACCCTTCAAGGACTCCATGGCCTCGTGTGGCTGGTGGCTGCGTATTGGAGAGTGAAGGTCCTGGACGCATCCCTCATCACAAAAAGTTCCATTGGGCAGTGCTGGTGCCTGAAATGGTTCATCCACCTGACTCGTGGCTGGATCCCCTCTACCTCCCTCCTCTTTCATAATGGCCAGGGGAGGGGTCCTTGGGGCCACAGGGGAGGAGGAGGTGAGGCAGGCCTTACCTCCAGCCAGGCGTGGGAAGGTGCGGAACCGGTCCAGGTTCTGGGCTACCTGCTTCCACAGGTGTTTGAAGGTGCTGGAACCACAGGAGAAAGGGTGGAGATCAGGGAGCCAGGCCAGAGGAAGGGGGCAGAAAAGCCCAGGGAGGAACACTGTGGGGAGCAGCCCAGCAGGAGGTGGGAGCCAAGTCGGGGATGGCAGCTGGGAACAGGCTGCATTCCAAGACTACAGGGAGGGGGCAACAGGGGACTAGGCAGCAAGATGGTGCAGAGGAGGTCCACGCTCTGTAGCCAGGAGGACACTCAGCGCTGTGTGATCCTGGGTTCATTACTTAACCTCTCTGAGCCTCGAATTCTGCACCTCATCTGGGAAGCAGGGAGAACAATCCTGACCTGGCAGGGTTGTTTTGTGATGAGTTCAAGTGTGAGGCAAGTGCTTAAGACATGCTGGGCACACTGCAGGTATCTCGAAAGGGACAGATCCCGCTGTGGTCTGCGAAGGATCCCTGCCAAGCCCAGCGCCCAGGCCTGAAAGGCCAAACCAAGCAGAGTCCTGGGAGAGGGAGCTCAGGCCCCACCCGAAGCTGCCACCCTGGAGGGCCTCGCCTCCTCCCCAGGCTCCAAGTGTGACCAACCTCAGCACCACAAAACAATAAAAATGCTAATCACCCGGGAGCCAGCGACACAGTAGCTAATACTAATTTATGGCCTTCCCACCTTTAAGCCCGCTGCTCATCAGAGCGTGGAGAATGGGGGCCAGGCCCGCTCCACCCGCTGATAGGCGGGGAGCCCAGGGGCCCGTGGCTGCCGGAGCAGGCCTTTTGGAAAACGGCCCTTCTCAGCAGTTCTAACGCTGCCACCACCCACCCCCACCCCCGGCAAAGCTGCAGGGAAGTGGGTGGCAGAGCTTGGGGCCTGGAAGAGGAGGTAAGAAGGACCCCAAGCTGCAGACCCAGGTCTCTGGCTGCCTCCAGGCATGTCCACTCAGATAACACCTGAAGTGACCAACACGAGATTCATCTTCCCCTGAGCCCGCTCGCCCTCCCAGGTGCCCATCTTGAACATTCTCGCTGATTACCCCCCTCATCCCCACACCCACACCCACCCCAACCCCAACTCCAGGACAGGCAATGGGCCCTGTGCTTCCCTGCATCCTACTCACCTGAACCTGCCCCCTTCTCCACATCCCCCGTCTCTCCCCTGCTTCAAGCCCCCCCCACCCCTCCCTGGAGGTCGACAGCTCCTGACTAGTCTCCTGCGTCAGGCCACAGAGAAATCATTGAGGATGAGGGTGCAAACACAGGGACCCATAGGAGTCAGCAGGGAAAGGAAACAGGGTGGATCAGGTATGCAGAGAGCCACAGCGCACCCACTCCAGCCAGTGGTACCACCAGGAAATGCAAGATCAGAGCATCCAGATCCAGGGCACCAAGACAGGCCAAGATTTGGATTTATCTGTGAAATTGTCCCAATTATACAAACTTGGGCCATCACTGTTAGGAGTCAAAAAAAGTAGAGCCTCTTGCCAGAAACAATTTGGGGGCCATGACTTGCAATCTCTGCTGACACAGAACTCTGACTCAGCCACTCTCCCTGCTTGATACCTTCCATGGCTCCCATCACCTTCAGGATAAAGGCCAGACACCTTTGCAGACTCCTAAGTATCTTATGGTCACCAGACTAACCACCCCCCACTGCCACCTCCAGCCTGAGAGCTGGGACCTTGTCCCTGGTGTGTGTTCACCACTGGGCCTTAGTGTGAGCTCCAAATTACCTGCTCAGCCAGTGAGTGCATGCACGGTCGAGATCAGGTAGCAGCCTGCCTCCCCTACCTCAACTCGAACCATGCCCCGCCCTCACTCTCTTGCCCTGTCGCCCCCAAACTCCACACTCCAGCCACACAGGATCCGGCCATGCCCCAGAACACATGTTTTTGCCTTGACGACATCGTATGTGCTGTTCCCTCTCCCAACATATATATTCTTCTCCTGCCTCTTCCCCTCTGCCTGGCCAACTCCTCTGCTTAGATGCCACCTCCTCAAGAAGCCTTCCTGACTCCTCCAATTCACTCTATGCTCCCCTGTGTCCTCCCCAGTAGCAGAGGTAGCACTGAAATCAATATCACCCACAGCCGTAGGGTGCACTTCCAGCCTGCGAAGCTCTTTCCTGTTCATTAACACGTTTAATCCTTGCAATGACTCTGCAAATTAAGGATAATCACTCCGTGTACAGATGAAGAAATGGAAGCTCAGAGAGGTGAAGTGGCTCACTCACAGCCACACAGCAAGTAAAGGAGTAGGGTCAGTGTATGACCCTGGGTTCACAGACAGCAGGTGACCGGGGTTGCCTGTGAACGTCCCCTAGCCACCCCAGCCTACAGCATCCCCAGGGACTTACGGCACACTGCCTGTGAAGTTGATGCCACAGAGGTGCTCTGAGCTGGTGACAGTGTCCCCAAATAGAGGCCCATCCGCTGGCACAAACTGGATGATGTTGGGGGGCAGGCCGGCCTCCCGGAGGACGCGGTAGACGGCATAGCTGGCCAGCATGGCGGTGTCACTGGGCTTCCACAGGACCACGTTGCCCTGCACGGGAGGTATTCTGGTGATGCATGAGGATGGCGCCACCAGCCCTCAACCCCCACCCCCACCCTACAGCATGGTCGTCCCTCACCTGGAACCACCAGACCCTGTGCCAACCAGGACATCCCCTACCGGACCCCACTCCTCCAAGGCGTCTGGCCCCGTCTCCAAAAGTCCCTGCCAAGGAGACCACGGCACGGCCCGATCTACCCCATGCTCCGGCCAAGGCTCCCTTTCCCCAGCAGCCTGCACCAACCAGTCCTGCCATCACCTGGGCAGGTCTGTTCTTTGTGCTAGTCGCTGAGTGCTCACTGGGCGCGGCGGGGCAAGTGTACACGGGCTCTCTCAGCACACATCCTGGGCCAGGCATGTGCAGCAGCCAGGCACGTGGATGCCTGGCCATGCACCGTGTTTGTCTGTGCACAGATGCATGAGGATGTTCCCACGCATGTCCCTAGTACACACCCCGGCATCAGCATCCAGCGCCCCTGTCTGGGGCTCGGGGTTCCCGATGACTATGTGGACCTCTCCCGCCCAGGCTGTCTGGGAGCTGGGCTGAGTCTCCCCCATAGGCCAGGGACTTCATCCAGTAACAGCCACCCTCACTCCGATAATGGCAGAGGAGTGACTTGAATACCATCAACCCCGAGAGAGACTCTACATCCAAATCCTTCTCTGCTCCATCATGTATTTACTAGTCACTCAGTCTTGCCAAGTAAGTCACGGCTGCGTGTCTCAGTTTTGTCATCTGGCAAAGAGGCAGAGTCACAACTCCCTCTCGGAGCTGCTGAGAGGATGAAATGAGATCATCTCCATGCCGCGCTTGACAGCAGCAGGCACGTGGTGAGCACCGAAGGTCAGCGGTAATTGTCATCAACAGAGCCGCCAACACTCAGCCAGCTCCGGGCCAGCCCTGCCTGCTGCTGGATGTGTCTCATTTGAGTCTCACAACCCAGTCATGGAGGCTTTCCTATTATTTCCACTTTGCAGATGAGGAAATTGTGCCTCAGAGAAATTTGGGGACTGCCAGGGTCTCCCAGGTAGAGAGGGACGATGCTGGGATTCAAACTGGGTCTCTGGTCCCAAAGCCTACCCACGGCCCCAAGCAGCCTCCACCTTCTATGCCTCTCCCCATGACTAGGCTGAGACCCAAGGGGCTGAGGGTGGCCTCTGTCTGTCTGCTGGGACCAGGAGGACAATCAGCTGCCGCTGTCCCACCTGTGCCCACATCTCACCATCAGGGCCGGTGCCCCTGCCAGGTTGCCGCCTATTGCAGTGAAGTTAAAGGGCGAGATGGCCGCCACGAAGCCCTGGGGAAGGAGGCAGCAGTGAGGCCAAGCCCACGGCATTGGGCTGCCCCGTGTGTCCGCCCACTGCCTCCTGCAGGTACCTCCAGACCCCGGTACACCGTGCTGTTGGTGCTCGGGGGCATGCTGATGGGCTGCTGCCCCTCCAGTTCCACCGCATACTTGGCGTTGAACCGGAAGAAGTCGATGAGTTCCGCTGCAGCGTCAATCTCCGCTTGGATCACGGTCTTACCCTGCAAGGCAGAGGGCCAGGGGTCAGGAACAGCTAACAGCCTCCTGTCCATCCTCTTCTTACATCTGACCCTGTGCCCAACGCGAGCACTGAGCCAGGCCCCAGCAGGGACCAGGAAACATTTGGAGGGCTGACCAGGCCCCGTCCCGGGGGCTGAGAGGGAAAGGATTCTCAAGCCCTTGAGCCAGCATCTCCTGCAGCCGGCCCTCTGGGCTGGACGGGGATCAGCAGAATTGACTGATCCTCTGCAGCAGGCCAGGTACTTCCCATGCACTGTCTTCGTTTCATAGCAACTCTGAATGGTGGAGGATGGCAAAGGATCTATGGTCAAGCCTCAGACCAAATTCAGGATCAGAGCCTTCCAGACAGAAGGGCAGACTAGCATGAGCCGGAAACTGGTCACTGGAAAACCAGGACAGAGACTCGGTGTGTGGGAGGCGGATGGTTCCTTCTCCAGGAATGATGTTTGGCCTTGCTGGTTAGTTTGGGCCAAAAACCAAGAGGAGAGTGACTGTGATTCCCTTAAACCGTCCATTGTTACTAACAGTGAATGTGAGCTGCAGGGAAAAAAATTGTGTACAGCCAAGAACAGGGCTTTTCCAGATTGACGTGGCCCCCTCTTGGCACCCAAGGTCACTGGCAGGTGCATGACCTATTACAGACACACAGCCCAGGAAGCTGAGCTAAGATGTGTACCTGGCTTCCTAGAAGTTCCTGAGTCTTAGGCCAAATACAGAGAGAGCCTAAACTGATCCTAGACTGTCTTCCCAGCAATGTGCGGCTCACCGGGAACACGCAGAGCTGGACACCCACGCCAGAGGGCTGCTGAGCCAATCTAAGGAGGCATTCAGGAGCAGGATGAGGGGCTGCCATACCAGCTCTGTGCAGCAGAGGGGGTGCTCACCATGAGGCCCGGGGAGCAGGCGGTGGCAAGCAGCCTGGGTTCTGGCTCCTGCAATTTACCCTTCAGGAACCCAGGTTAGTTGGCAGCGTAGGGCTCAGGTCCTGGAGGTGGTGAAATAAACCTTTCTCTCTCGGCTCCTGTCCCCCACACACTCTGCCTGCTAGAGACACTCCTCCCTCAACTTGCATTTAGCAGGGCGAGAAGCTGTCGTGCCAGCTCTGTGCAGAGAAAACCATTGATCAGGGGCTTGCTATGCCTCGTGAAAGGCATCATGCAAAGACGAGAAAAAGACTGAGAATGTCAAGACATGTTTACTATGTCCAAAAAGCTTGTAAAGAGGCAGTACCTAGGAGCTCACTCTACTCCAGTACAATCTGAGCTGTAACTGATGCAGGAACAACATGCTCTGGGGAAACAGAGGCAGGAATAGTCCTTTCGGCTGGAGAAGACTCAGGAAGCCTCACGGAGGGGGTGACATCAGGGCTGGACCAGGAGGTAAGAGTTCACTGAGCACGGAACAGACAGCAAGCATTCCAGGCAGGAGGACACAGTGGGCAGAGGCAGAGAGGATGTCTGCCGTGACCAGGGAGTCCTGCTAAGTCCCAGATGGCTACACCATGGGTGGGACAGCTTGGCAGGGAAGGGCAGGATAGCGGGCGAGCCAGACAGAGGTGGGCAGAAGGGCCCTGGATATGGGGCTCAGGTCTTGGGACTTGCCTCTCAGCGGTGGAGAGGTCTGGGTGGGTCGTAAGCCAGGAGTGACATCCTGGAGGTGTCGGAAAGACCATTCTGAGGGCGGCGAGGGGCTGAGCAAGCTGGGAGGCAGGGAGACAGTGCAGGCCACCACCAGTCCAGGCAAAGCATGACGAAGCCTAGGAGCGAGGGCAGAGGGATGGAGGACAGGGGACGTTTCCGAGGCAGGACACACGGGCTCTGCACAAAAACTTGTGATCATCCATCCCAGCTCCTAGGCCTTGTCCCTTGAGGACATCTCTGGGTCCCCAAAAGGGCTTGGGACCCAGAAGCGCTTCAGCTGATGTCTGCTGCCATGGGTGGGGCACGGCTGACTCCCAGCCCACCCCGTTCCACCCAACCAGACCCACCAGCACCTCACCTGTCCCACCATGGTCTTGGCGAGGATCTCAGCCCTGTGAGGCCCACTCAGCATGTCTGCCGCCTTCAGGAAGATCTGGGCTCGGTCTGCAATAGGCTTCAGGTCCCACTCCTTCCGGGCAGCCAGGGCAGCCTCGATGGCTTTGTTGAGCAGGCTCTAAAGGGAGAGGGAGAGGTTGGGGACTGCCGCCTGCAGCGGGAAGGGCCCTGGGGAGTGAGCGAGGGAGGAGAGAGCTGGAAGGCCACTCTCTTCCATCCAGGGACAATGCCTGTCGCCTGGTCCCTCAGCCCCCTGCCATCACAACTGCCAACAGCGTCCCGTCAGAGCCTGTAGCGGTTGGCAGTCTGAAGCCTGAAGGGCCCGGCCAGGTTGGTCAGCTCTCTAAGGCCTTGGCGCTGAGTCCCACAGCTGTTAAACTGGCTCCACTTTCTCTCTGGTCTAATGAAAACCTCACCTTATTCTTGGGACCTGGTGCCCCTGAACCCACCATTCAGAAACTTGAGGTCAACTGGAGCCTGAGACATGGCTCTGCTGCTGGCCTCCAGACCCCAACTGCCCTCATCGCCACACAATGCCAGCTCCTGGACCCCCAGTCACCCCAGCCCCTCGTGCTGGCCCTTTCCAGTGCCAATTCTCGGCCTGGCTTTCCATCGATGGTGTCTCCAATTGCCCTGACTCAGCCTTCCAGAATCCACCTCCTCCCCAGTCCAAGATCTGCCCTACCACGGGCATGTCTGGGAATGTCTCGGCCCTGGCTGAGGCAGCTTGCATTTGGCTCAAGTTAACCTTTGCATGCCTGGCCCAGTCAAAGACATCACCCAGGGACTCCCTCAGTGCCAGCCGCCCCCTGGCCACCTATCTACCATGGCCAAAGAAGGACACAGCAACTGATGCCCACCCCCATATCAGCAGCTGGCAGGGCAGGGCAGGGGCAGCAACCCTAACCCCCCGGTCACCAGCAGCAGGAGCTCACTCACCTTGTCTGCGTAACAGAACTTGGCCACCTTGTGTCCATGGTTAAAAGGCTGAAAGGAGAGAGAAGTGAGGTCCCTGTCCAGGAGGGAGGTGCCAGGATAAGGATGGAGAGGGCCGAGCTCAGAGCTGGTTTTCCAGGAAAGACCCGGACACGGCCTGCTGTCCCCGGCCTGCTCCCATGAAGCCCTCCCCAGTGCCCAGCCCACAGGTTGCTCCCTATTAAGAGTGCTGGTGTACCCACCATACAATGAGTAAGAGTGGCTCCTTCTCCGGAAGGCTCGCCGTCCAGGAGAAAGGCACACACCACAGGTCTTTCTAGGAAAGCACGGACCTTTGTGGTCAGGGAGACATGGGTTCGAATCCTGGCTCTGCCACCTACTAGCTGTGAGGCCCCAGGTAAGCTCGCTTCCTCCCCTAAGTCTCCTCATCTAGGAAATGCGGACTGCCCTCCCTGTCTCTTAGCATGGACAGGAGAACCAAAGGGGATCATGGATGAAAATTCTTTGGTCCAGCATGAGGCTATGACCATGGGCAACATGACCAGGTGAGGTCAAAAAGAACGCACCGGTGTTGTGAAATGCTTGGGACTTCCGCCCTGCCCCAAAGCCATTATGGACAGAGCAATTGCTTCCTAAGCCCCAGATTTACTAATCTAAATAGGAAGATCCTCAACAAACATTTATAAACAGAACCTGGTGTTGGTTCAAACCGCACCATTTTGTAAGCTCCCCGCTATTTTGCAGGCCTTGGTCCAAGTAAAACATTTCATGGGAGCTCAGGTCATGAGAAACATCCGGCTCAGCCACCTGTGACCGCAAGGCGGACAAAGGCCCACCTAAAGAAACTTCCCTATCGGCCGGGCGCGGTGGCTCACGCCTGCAATCCCAGCATTTTGGGAGGCCGAGGCGGGCGGATCACAAGGTCAGAAGATTGAGACCATCCTGGCTAACACGGTGAAACCCCGTCTCTACTAAAAATACAAAAAATTAGCCGGGCGTGGTGGCGGGCGCCTGTAGTCCCAGTTACTTGGGAGGCTGAGGCGGGAGAATGGCGTGAACCCAGGAGGCGGAGCTTACAGTGAGCCGAGATCTCGCCACTGCACTCCAGCCTGGGCGACAGAGCAAGACTCCGTCTCAAAAAAAAAGGAAGAAAAAGAAACATCCCTATCATATCTTGCTGGGTAAAGGTATAAGGAACACCACGATGACATCCCACTGGAGGGGGCCAAACCACCTGATCATAACAACCTCTTATCAATATCCTGCCAGGCAGCAAGCCATACTGCCCAGACCCGTCCACCCATACCGATGAGTACCCCAGCCTGGAAGCAGCGGTGGGCCGTGGCATTAAGCTGGTCCCCCACTTCCTCAGGTTTCTGCAATATACAGTGTTGCTGTCTCAGCCGCCCTCTCCGTGTGTGTGTCTTTCTTTAACCCTTGTCTTCCCTTCAAAACCTAATGCCTGGCAGTGGTGAATGCCAGCACGACCAACAGAGTAGGGAGAAATTTCACTTCTTTCCTTCCCAGGGCTGGCAAGAGAGTTTATATCACAACAGCTAACACTTTTGCTACCTATCCGTCTTCTGGTGAGTTATTGGAGCTTTCCTGTCTCAAACAGTAGCCACGAGCCACATTTCACATGCTGGACAACCACACGTGGCTCGTGGCCGCTGGAACGGACAATGCAGATCTGGCACATTTCTGCCATCACTGCAGGAAATTCTATTGGCCAGCACTGGTCTAGGCTTGAGTAGAAAGTGACCATTCTCCTTCATGTTAAACTTTGGCACAGTCACTGTATATTCTGACCCTACCTGAGATTGGCCTGTGATGCTTAGGGGCTGAGAAGGTGGCTGCAACCTGGGCCCCAGTGGACTACAGAGCCCCGTCAGTGCTATGTCCCAGCAAACATAGATCCTGCCCTCACATGCCCCAGTACCCCAAATGTCTGGTGCCACAGTGATCAGCACGTGGCCAGAACCTCCAGCCAGGTCGGCGAGGCATTGTGGGAAATGAAAATCAGCAGTATCCACCCAGGGCCTTATCAGAATGCCGGAGCCTCGCTGCCTGGAAAAATCCCGGCTGCCATGCGGCCTCGGACGCCCGGGGAGCTGCAGGTAAGGGCAGGCTCTAGGCAGTTACAGAGACAACCAGGGAGCTGGGTGGTGGGTGCTGCTGTCAGTTGGCACCTGCACACACACCCAGTGCAGACAGAGTGACCTGGCCAAGGCCTGCAGACCCCAGGCCACGCTTAGACAGCTCCAGGTAGTCCTGACCCAGCGACAAGAGCTCCAGGACACCTCTGTGGTCAACTGCTGCCCCAGGCTGTCCTGGGAACCTTCAGACTGGGGGACCTGGGTCCTCCCGCTCAGTCATCCCTCCCCCTGCACACATCTGCCCAGGGTTTCAGCCGGACAGAGCCAGAATGTGCTTGCCCTGTTTGCAAAAGGCCCGACCTTTTACTCTCCTCCAAATCACAGACCTATGAGTTTCCTGGCCCATGTAAAGTGCCTGCCAGTTTCTGGAAGGATGGACTCCAAGCATGGGGGCTTCTTAGGCCAATGCCATCTGAGGAGCTCAGGGCCTGGGGCCCAGCTTTTTGCCATTAGCTCCCAAATCCCCTTGGCAAGAAATCTATGAGGAATAACAGAAGATGCTGTGTGGACCCCTCATGGCCTTTCTTGCCCAGACACACGGTGCCGCTAGCAGCTGGATGCAGTGTGGGTGCCGTCCTTTGCTTTGGGAAGTTTTACTGGTCCACAGAATTCAAAATCTGGGGTGGGGAGGGGCACTATAAAGGCCTTGAAGTCAGAGCCCACACATTATAAGCTTACGAGCTGTCAGAGAAAGAGGTCACATATTCAGGGGAGGGGCTGAGCCCTGCCCACCGGCTGGACATACCGACACCTGGTACTGCACGTCCGATGTCCACACCTCCTCATCCCCCACCACGCATGGGATGGCTTCCGTCCGGCCCTTCAGGTCCTTCAAGGCCTAGGGAGAGGGACAAGAGTGGGTATGGTCACTGCCTTCCTCGCTTCCTCCCATCTAAAACCCTAACGCAGAGTCCACAGACAGAGAGGCCAAGGCTGACACAGAAATGAGAAGGGGGCCAGGCCGGGTCGGCGGCCATCAGAGAACGTGTGCTCCCCTTGGGGGCAGCCGAACTCTGCTCCAGCCATTGTCACCCTGCAGGAAGGTGAAGTCTACCCATGACACAGAGATAAAAAAACTGCACCTGAAACTTATGTGAAGTCTCATGATCTTTAAAATGCTGGCAATTAACTGGAAAACATGTTTAAGTATAAAACAACTGGGCTTATGACATCTGACCTGGCCTGAGAAGCCCCAAAGTAGCTCTAGGCTGCCACGCTGGTCCTCACAGCTGTTCCCACACTCCAGACCCACAGCCCTCCCAGGCTTCCTCCCAAGGCTGGGAGCAAGAGTGGAAGTGGGTGATGGCTGCAGGCACGGAGCACTAGCTCAGGGCTGCTGGGGGCGGCCTCTGCTCCGTGCCCTGTACCTCTCGGGTGCCCCCCACCCTCCCCGTTACCTTTTGCAGGGCCTCTCGCTCAGGGCTGCCCTGCGTGAAGGCTAAGACGGGCTCGTTGGCCACCTTCAGGGAGGAGGTGTGCTTCCACTGCAGCCTGGGACACAAGGGCAGGGGACACAGGCAGAGAGGTCAGCAGTGGCCCCATCACCAGACCCCAGCCCCTCTACCTCCAACAGGGGGTCCTAGGTGGGCACCCAGGGCCTGAAATCCAATGCAACTGGAAAGTAGGGGGTCAAAAACCCACCTTGGCCTGGGCACAGTGGCTCACACCTGTAATCCCAGCACTTTGGGAGACCGAGGTGGGCAAGTCACTTGAGGTCAGGAGTTCAAGACCAGCCTGGCCAACATGGTGAAATTCTGTCTCTACTAAAAATACTTAAAACATTAGCAAGGTGTGGTGGCGTGTGTGCCTGTAGTCCCAACTACTCGGGAGGCTGAGGCAGGAGAATCGCTTGAACCCAGGAGGCAGAGGTTGCAGTGAGCCAAGATCATGCCACTGCACTCCAGCCTGGGTGAGAGAGTGAAAAACTCCGTCTCAAAACAAAAACCCACCTTGGGGGTCCACAACCCAAGGTTCAAGTCCCAGTCCCACGGTTGTGTGTCCATGAGCCTGTGACTTGCCTCCTCTGAGTGTGGTTCTCCATCTATCAAGCAAAAATAATCACACTGAACTCATGTGGTTGTTTGAAGTTTAAACACATAGATGCAAAACCATGTTTAAAGTATTTTGCACATGCAAAGCGTTACTCTCCCTTTCTTCTCCCACAAGGCAGGCTTTATCCCGAAAAGACCCAAATTCCTTCTCTTTCTAAGCTGAAAGGGCAGCACATTCCAGAACACAGTCTCCTCAGAATGTGAACCAGCTGAGATCCTCTTGGCACAAAGGGCTGAGCGCTCCGGGTGGGCAGGAATGTCCAAGATGTGGACCATGAACTTGGAGGGCTGCCCCCAGCTCAGCTCACGACCCAGGAGGGCTGGCCCTGGGGGTGAGGTGCTTGATTCCAGGGCACTGAGTCTCAAGAACTCCTTGCTCAAATCCTCTGACCTCTTTCCACCACCCCCGACCACATCTGAGGATCACAAGGTGGGAGGTCAGGTGGCTCAAAGCTAGGACGCTGGGGTCAGTCATTCCAGAGCTGGAGCCTCAGCTCTGCCACCTCCCAGCTGTGGGACTTCCCCTTCAGGCCTGTTTCCCCCTCTGTAAATGAGAAGAATCATGATGACAAAGTCAGCTAACACCCAAAGGGCACTTGAAATTCACAAACTTCCCATCTACCGTGGCATCGGATGGGTCCCACCAGCCACCTCTCTACAGAAATAAGGTCATTTCGGTCCTAAAAGGAAAATGACTAGTTCAAGATCAAGAGTAGGAGAAACCTGCACTTGAGTCCAGAAGGCCCAGATATCATCTGTCTCGGGTGTCAATGACCCCAGACAACCCAGAACAGCTGGAGGTGCACAGGTGGGGCTCACTGGTCGGCGCAATGAGGGAGAACACACAGCGTGGGGAACCACAGGGCGTCTCAGTAAGATGCTGTTAGGATCCAAACCCCCGTGGGGTTTGGCAGCGTGACTTGAGGAGGGTTTAAGGAAGCTAGGGTGAGCTCTGGATTGGCTGCTGTCAGAAAGTGGGGGTGAGGCTGACTGGGAAAAAAGGAACATTTACCAAGATGTTTGGTGCTTTGTGGGTGGCACAGAGATCTTGTTTTTGTCTGTGCTTAGACAAAAATCATGAAGAGGAGGCCGGGCACGGTGGCTCACACCTGTAATCAAAGCAGTTTGGGAGGCCAAGGTGAGCAGATCACTTGAGGTCAGGAGTTTGAGACCAGCCTGGCCAATAAACTCCGTCTCTACTAAAAATACAAAAATTAGCTGGGCATAGTGGCCTGTTCCTGTACTCCCAGCTACTTGGGAGGCTGAGGCAGAAGAATCGCTTGAACCTGGGAGGCAGAGGTTGCAGTGAGCTGAGATCATGCCACTGCACTCCAGCCTGGATGACAGAGCGAGATTCCGTCTCAAGGAAAAAAAAAAAAAAAAAATCAGGAAGAGGGCTTATTGTGTCTCATCTGATCATAGTCTCAGAGGGACATGGCCTGAGGCTAGTGTTCTGAGATTGTTTATGCCCTATAGGAGACAGAATGGCCTGGCTATGAGTGTCAGGGGCCAGGAGTCTGGGGCTCAACGATCCAGCCGGGGAGGTCTGAAGGAAGGACACAAAACCAAGGGAGTGTGGCCAGACCCTATGTTCATTCTGCAAGGTTGACTGATGACCTGCCGGGTCTCTGGTGTCATCTCAGACCCTGGAGATAAAGCAGTGACAGAGACAGCAAGGCCTCTGGCTGCACACAGGTGACCTTCAGTGTGAGGCCTGGTCAGGAAATAAGCAAGGTAACTGTCAGGCCTCTGAGCCCAAGCCAAGCCATCGCATCCCCTGTGACTTGCAGGTATACACCCAGATGGCCCGAAGTAACTGAAGAATCACAGAAGTGAAAATGCCCTGCCCCACCTTAACCGATGACATTCCACCACAAAAGAAGTGAAAATGGCCGGTCCTTGTCTTAAGTGATGACATTACCTTGTGAAAGTCCTTTTCCTGGCTCATCCTGACTCCAAAAGCTCCCCCACTGAGCACCGTGTGACCCCCCACTCCTGCCCACCAGAGAACAACCCCCCTTTGACTGTAATTTTCCTTTACCTACCCAAATCCTATAAAACAGCCCCACCCTATCTCCCTTCGCTGACTCTCTTTTCGGACTCAGCCCGCCTGCACCCAGGCGAAATAAACAGCCATGTTGCTCACACAAAGCCTGTTTGGTGGTCTCTTCACACGGACGCGCATGACAGTAACCACAGATGGTGAGCATGGCAATGAGTAAACAACGGGGAGGATAGGGCTGCTTCAGCCACGGTGGTCAGGGAAGGCCTCTCTGAGGAGGTGACCCTGAGCGAGACTTAAAGGAGGCTTGAGAGGAGCTGGGAAGAGCATCCCAGGTAGAAGGAGGCAGAGGGAGGGGCTGAGGGGCCTGCATAGTTGAGGCAGGGGCAGGGGCCAGTCCACCCAAGAACCTGGCAGATAAAGTGAGTACATGGGACCTTCTCTCCCTCCCCATCCACATCCACCCTGGGCTGGCAGCTCTGCATGCGCCACCCCCACTTTGCCTCCAGCAAAGTGAGCACATAAGACCTTCTCTCCACTCCCTTCCCCTCCCCATCAACCTCCACCCTGAGCCGTAGCTGTGCACCCCCCCACCCCCACTCTGCCTCCCACTAGCTGTGTGACCCTGGGCAAGTCACTTGTCTTGAAGCCAGTTTCCCTCTGTAAAACACTGACACCCCCTCATGGGGTTACTATGGAAATCTGATAACGATAAATACATTAAAACCTGCATTACCCTCTCCCGCCTACTGTCATGGAAAGAATGGAGAGGCAGCCGCGAGTCTGCGAGTCTCCACAGTCCCTCGGGAAGGGGCAAGGGAGTGTCAATCCCCTGGGACCATCTGGAAGCTTCTGACAGGGACCTCAGCTAAGCTCCTGACCATGCATTCCAGCAGCGCTCCAGGCCTCAACAGCACCACACCCACCAAAGATGGTGAGCCAGATAGCACCATCAACTCTTTCAGCCGAGAAGTGGAACTCTGTCCCAGTCCCCCTTTGGAGCCCAGGTCCTCGTGGACGGGAAAAGCGCAGGCCCAAGAAGCAGACAAATCTGGAAGCAAAGCTCACACCTGCTCCATGACCTCAGTGCATTCTTAGAAAGTCTGTGAGCCTCAGTTTCCTCACCTGGAAAATGGGGACAATACTACTGAAAAGAGAAAAATAGCTCAGAGCAGTGTGAGCTATGTGAAGTATGCAAAATGTATGAGGCCCGGGGAGACACAAACACAGACCTGAGTCATGCCCTTTGCATTCACGCCCGGTGGCAATTATTTCAAGGCATTTTGTTTCTGACTAGCTGCCTCATCCATTAATTTTATAATCCTGGAAAGCATCATACAAAGAACAACGCACAGCCAATCAGTAGCTTTTTTTTTTTGATTCAGAGTCTCATTCTGCAGCCCAGGATGGAGTGCAATGGTGCCATCTCAGCTCACTGCAACCTCCGCCTCCCGGGTTCAAGCAATTCTCCTCCCCCAGCCTCCCGAGTAGCTGGGATTACAGGTGCCCACCACCACACCCAGCTCATTTTTGGTATTTTTAGTAGAGATTGAGTTTCACCAGGTTAGCCAGGCTGGTCTCGAGCTCCTGACCTCAAGTGATCCACCCGCTTTGGCCTCCCAAAGTGCTGGGATTACAGGCGTGAACTTGGCCAGTAGCTTATATTGTTTTAATATAAATTTTTGGTAAATGACTTAGAAACTGCCTCTTTCCCCTGCACCTTAAAAAGCCCACTTGTTACTACAGTTAATCGGAGTGTATATTCAGGGTAGCTTGAATCTATGCTCCCCGGTGGCCATCCTCAACTTCAGAGCCTAAATAAACTCTACTTAATCCTACTTTCTGAATCTCACTATTTAAGGTTGATGCGATGCACCTTGCAGGGTCATCAGGAGGATTAAAAGTGTTGGCCTTTCCTTACCCCTCCCGCTCTTGCTTTCCAAAGAAAATTCTAAAGGTCTCAGAATGCTATGTCACATGGGCTCCCAGACGCCCCCAAAAATCACAGCCTCAGGGGCTGGCCCAGGTACTCAGCAACTACTGGAGGAATACACAGCACCATATTCCATCCCCAGGTTAAAACGTAGTAGGCAGGTTGCAGTGGTTCATGCCTGTAATCCCAGCACTTTGGGAGGCCGAGGTGGGCAGATCGCTTGAGGTCAGGAGCTCGAGACCAGTCTAGCCAACGTGGTGAAACCCCATCTGTACTAAAAACACACACACACACACAAAAAACTAGCCAGATGTGGTGGCGCACACCTATACACCCAGCTACTCAGGAGGCTGAGGCAGGAGAATCACTAGAATCTGGGAGGTAGAGGTAGCAGTGAGCCCGATCATGCCACTGCACTCCAGCCTGGGCAACAGAGCAAGACTCCGTCTCAAAATAAATGAATGAATGAATGAATGAATGAATGAATGAATGAATGAATGAATGTAGTAGCAGCCAGTTCTCCTTTCTCCATTCCCTCTCAGGAAACGTCAGAGATAGAGATCCTGTAGGCCTCTCTCCCCCTTCCACAGGGCAGAGACCCAGATGCCCACTGTGACCTCAGGATCACATGCCCCCATGGCTTTCTCTGTGCCTGGAAGTCTCCAAGCACCGGCCCAGCTGTCCATCCAACAGTCTGAGTGTGGCCTGGAGAACAGACACTAGTTCAAAGTTCAGCCTGAGTCAACTGCAGCTAAAAATAACCTAGGGACTCCCATCAATGTTTTCTTTTTTATTTTTATGTCTTCATTCATGAACCATTTTGGACTAACGGGAGTACCCATTCACTGGCTGCTCGGGTGAAGGCAGAGATGAATCAGTCACAGGACTTGGGGCCTCAATGAGGATCCATGAGGACCATCTTGGCATTCCTCATCCATTCATGCATTTATGCAGTCAGTACACATTTATTCCACATGGCAAGGATGGAGAGATAAATCGGATCAGGTCAACAACAGCTCCCTCAATAATTCAGCATGCGTTTTCCAAGCACCCAGGAAGTGCCTGGCTCTGGGGGGCAGATATGGATCCAACTTAACCTTTCTCAGAGCAGCCCTCAGTCCTCCCACTTAGGGAAAGTGGCACAAGACAGAGTCTGAATCTGACTCAGGTTTCCCTGAAAATCTGCAGTGCCCTTTCTGCTCGTGCCCTGGGCCTGAGACCTCAAGTTGGTCCCCCTCACCCTCTACAAGTGGGATCTGATCTGTGAAGGCCATGCACCATTTCACCTCCTGCACCGGAAGATGTCAGGGCTACAAGTGCTGGGATCTGATCCACGAAGGCCATGCACCATTTCACCTCCTGCAGTGGGAGACGTCAGGGCTGCAAGCACTGGGATCCAGTCCATGAAGGCCACGCACCATTTCACCTCCTGTGGCAGGAGATGTCAGGGTTACAAGTACTGAGATATGATCTACAAAGGCCATGCACCATTTCACCTCCTGCACCAGATGTCAGGGTTGCAAAGAGCTGTAGGCCAGCCAATGCAGCTTCAGAAATCTACAGAGGGAAAAACTGAAAAGACACAGAGGGCCCGGCCTCCACCTTGTCCAAGACACCTGGTCCGAGGCACTATTCACTTTCACCTGGACTCATGCCATGCCAGTCCTGCTCCAGTCTCCAAGTCCTTCAAGTCCACACTGTAACCAAAGTTAATATGGAAATCTGATCATTAGAGAGATGGCGCAGTGGGGAGCTCAGTGAGAAATTACTCAGTGGCTTCTCATTTCTTCTAAAATAAAGACATCAGAATCCTTACCAAGGCCTCCAAATGTATTCCCCGTCACTCTGCCCCATTTGCTGCAACCCAGCCACCCCGGTCTTTTCTGGGGTCCCCTCTGCTTGAGATGGCCTCCATTGGTCCAACCTCACACAGCTGGAATGGGGCTCCTATCGGATCCTCTCATAGCTCTAGATTTTTCTGGAAGCACTAGTGACAACCCTATTATAGAGCACTGACTGACCATCTGTGTACCCGCCAGTCCACAGGCTCCACACAGCCAGCCCGTACCCATTCCATTCACCACCGGGCACCCCAAGCCTAACACACGGGCCGGCCACAGTAAGCACCTGAGAAACACAATCAATGCATGAGTGTCAGAGCTGACGCCAGGCCCCCAGGACTGGACTCCAAGGCCAGTGCTCTTCTGCCATCACCTGGGGCTGCACACAGGCCCCTTGGGTTCCCGAGTGGCTAGGGTGAGGGCTTGCCAAGGACAAGGAAAGGAAAAATTGAAAGGAAATTATCTTTGCTTCATTTAGCCTCCTGGATTGTCCAGCTGTTATCTGGAGCCTGATAAGGCTAATCCTCCGTATCACTGAGATAAAGGCAACACCAGGTGAGCAGAGAAAGTGCAGTGCCCAGGGCAGGGCCGAGAGGGAAAGAAAGGCCCAGCCAGGCGCAGTGGCTCACGTCTGTAATCCCAAAACTTTGGGAGGCCGAGGCGGGTGGATCACTTGAGGTCAGGAGTTGGAAACCAGCCTGGCCAACATGGTGAAACCTCATCTCTACTAAAAATACAAAAATTAGCTGGGCGTGGTGGCACGCACCTGTAATCCCATCTACCTGGGAGGCTGAGGAAGAAGAATTGCTTGAACCTGGGAAGCAGAGGTTGGAGTGAGCCAAAATCATGTCACTGCACTCCAGCCTGGGCAACATAGCGAGACGCTCTCTCAAAAAAAAAAAAAAAAAAAAAAGGAAAAGACCCGACACCAGACACCAGGGATGAACTGCTTCAGCCACTGCCCAGCAAACATCAGGCAACGTTTGTCAAGCACACCACATGCCAAGCACTAACCTAAGTGAGACAGGATCATCTCACTGAATCCACCACACAAATGTATGAGGGAGGCATGACATCGCTGATCCAAAAATCCCAAATCTGAAATACTCCAAAATCTGAAACTTTTCTGAGTGCCAACATGATGCTCAAAGGAAATGCTCATTGGAGCATTTTGGACTTTGGAACTTGGGAGTAGGGATGCTCAACTGGTTCAGCAAATTCTCCAAAATCCAAGAAAGTCCAATATACAAAATACTTTTGGCCGGGCGCAGTGGCTCATGCCTGTAATCCCAGCACTTTGGGATCCCCTGGGGTCCCCTCTGCTTGAGATGCCCTCCACTGGTCCAACCTCACACAGCTGGAATGGGGATCCTATCGGATCCTCTCAGGCCAAGGAGGGCGGATCACTTGAGGTCAGGAATTCGAGACCAGCCTGGCCAACATGGCAAAACCCCACCTCTACTAAAAACACAAAAATTAGCTGGACATGGTGGCGTGTGCCTGTAGTCCCAGCTACTTAGGAGGCTGAGGTAGGAAGATGGCTTGAGCCCAGGAGGAGAAGGCTGCAGTGAGCCGAGATCTTGCCATTATACTCCAGCCTGGGCGATAGCTCAAGACTCCGTCTCAAAAAAATAAAAACCCAAAAAACGAAACACTCTGTTCTCAAGCATTTCAGATGAGGGATAATAAACCATAGAATGATCTGTTTACAGATGAGGTTCCGAGTTACTCCCGGCTCAGGTCACAGCTCATGAGTGACACAGCAGGATTTGAACCCAGGTCTTCCTTACTCAAGAGACTTACAGTATGGCTGAAGCACCTGCAACATCTCAGAGGCCCATGGTCAGGTGGGGTGATGGGACACGTTCATCCTCCTCACCATACAGCTAGAACCTCATTTCCACCTGAGGAAAGTGGCCGTCCCAAGGTGGGCAGTGACTTGCCCAAGGTCACTCAGCTGTCCACTGGCACTGCAGCTCAGCCCAGGGCCTCTTCACTCCGTGACCTCTGTCAGGAAAGGGAAGGTTTGGGGATTAAGGAGCCTGCAAGAAGCAGAGAAGGGCCGGGTGCGGTGGCTCAAGCCTGTAATCCCAGCACTTTGGGAGGCCGAGACGGGCGGATCACAAGGTCAGGAGATCGAGACCATCCTGGCTAACAGAGTGAAACTCCGTCTCTACTAAAAAATATAAAAAACTAGCCGGGCGAGGTGGCGGGCGCCTGTAGTCCCAGCTACTCGGGAGGCTGAGGCAGGAGAATGGCGTAAACCCGGGAGGCGGGGCTTGCAGTGAGCTGAGATCCGGCCACTGCACTCCAGCCTGGGCGACAGAGCGAGACTCTGTCTCAAAAAAAGAAAAAAAAAAAAAAAAGAAGCGGAGAAGTCTCTTCCATCCCCTGAGGTGAGCAGGGTCAAAACCCTAATAGAAGGTCAGGTGCAGTGGCTCATGCCCATAATCCCAGCACTCTGGGAGGCCGAGGCAGGAGGATCACTTCAGACCAGGAGGTTGAGACCATCCTGGCCAACATGGTGAAACCCCATCTCTACAAAAAAATACAAAAAGTAGCTGGGCATGGTGATGTGCGCCTGTAGTTCCAGCTACTTGGGAGGCTAAGGTGGGAGGATGACTGAGCCCAGGAGGTTGAGGCTGCCGTGAGCTGAGATAGTGACACTGTACTCCAGTCTGGGCAACAGAGTGAGACCCTGTCTCCAAAACAACAACAATAATAATAACAGAAGGGGTTTGGCATCTGGGGTACTTAATTGGAACAAAGGGAAGAGACCGAGGACATCTGAGTTCCATACCTTCCCTCCTGCCACCATCCTTCACTGCTGGGACCCTGCCGTCTTGGTATTCCTGATCGAAGATGATCACTCCAGGAAGCCCATTGGTAGGAGAGGGGATCATCATAACCGCAGCAGCACTAACTGAGTATTCCAGGTGCTGGGCACTCCAAAGTGCTTTTCATGTGTGAGACCATTTAACCCACAGGACAATCCTATGAGGTGACTACTACTGTCATCTTTATTTTCCATATGAGAACATACAGGAGCCCAGAGAAGGTGAGTAACCTGCCCGGGGCCACAGAGCTGTCAAGAGTTGGAGCCAGGATCCAAGGCATGCCGTGTTCTCAGCCATCTCAACAGCAACTGTTCAATGCCTACTGTGTGCTGGGCCAGATGCGGGGCACAGGAGGCAGGCTGCTCCCGGGGTGCCACTGCCAAGCACTGCCTCAATGGCGCTTTCACTACTTTAGAAGTGTGAAGATAATCACGTTTTAATTATTCTTCCACTCAAATACTCACAGAGCACACATTCGGTACCAGACACCCAGGAAACCACTGGTCACATCACTGCTAATCCTTGCAGCCACCTGCTATGTGGCTGTTAATACATCCCCATTTTGCAGATGAGGATACTGAAGGGACAGAAGCTGCCTTGCGAAGGCCACAAAGCACTGGATGGGCTCACCGAGGTGGCCAGCGGCACATTCCAGGCCAAAGGCACCGCCCCAGCCACTGGTTGGGGGAGTTCAAGAGCAGAGAATGTCTAAGGAATGGTGGGAAATGCCAGCCACCAACCCAGGGCAAGCTGTGCCCATCCAAGGGCCGGGCAGACTGGGAAAAGCATTGGGTGCTTTTGATATTTTGAAAATTAAACCATCAGGTAGCCTGAGAAGAGTCCAAAATCACCCAGGATCACTGCAGGGGACACGGTAGTAGCCAATTCTGGCCCATAAGCCCCCTGATGTCAGATGGGATGGGCGGGAGTCATGTCTGAGCTTGGCACAAGAAGTAAGGAACAGAAATGAACTTATAAGCCTACTACATGCCTGGGCTGGCTATTCATCTGCATCCTGCCTGTTTCCAAAGAGAACTGAGGACACCAATGGTAAAGCTGATTGAGAAAAGAACAGGAAGTCAGGGTTAAAGGAGAAAAGAGGCAGTCAGTTGGGAGGCCTGGTGTTCACCAGCTCAAGGCCTTGGACAAGTTTTTCTTAATTTCCATGGGCCTCAGTTGTTTAATCTGTGAAATGGGGGTGGTAACCCCTACATCACAGGCTGCTGAGAGGCTGAGTAAAATAATCCACATGAAAAGTAAATGGCAGTCATTGTCATCAGCCGCCATCCCTGGGCCCACCTATGAAGGCCACACGTTTGTGGTGATTGTCCTGAGGCTGGCTGTGATAAATATCGGTTGACAAGCAAGGGCTCACATGACAAGTTCATTCATTCCCTAAATGTTTGCCAAGGGCTTACCAGGTGCCAGACACAGTTCCAGGGCCTGGGAATATACTGTAAGGCAGACAAGTGTATAAAGGGAAGAAACAAGCTACAATAAAGTACATGGCAGATGAGCTTGTTTCTATGAGGTTTTTTTTTAAAAACATATATATTCATGTAAAGTTAACATGAATGAAAATGTTAACAGTGGGTACTTCTGTGTGGTACAATTCCAGGTGATTTTTCTTTTTTTTTTTTTTGCCCTATCTGTAGTTTTCACAATTGACATGTATTAAACTAAAAGAAAACATGTATCAAGGGTATTTTTTAAAACTGGCAGAGATTCCTGGCACTCAAGGCAAAAAAAGAAAACACTAAGAAACATCTCCCATATGTGTTCCTCAAAAGCAGTGGTTTTTCTCAGGACTAGAGTTTTACACATAGGACACTGAGGGATGTCACTGAAAACGCCCTGCAACTGTTTCCCCATAAATGCAGACACGGCACGCCACAGGTGTGCCCTAAATGTTCGTTGAGTACATGAACAAGTGATCGAATACCAAAGCTGTTCCTCTAGAGCAGTGGCTCTCAACCAGAGGTGATTTTTGTCCCCCAGGGAACATCTGGCAATGTCTGGGAACTTGTGTTTCCTGTTAGGGCCAGAACTTCTTTTGTAACTGTCAGGGCCGGGGGTGCCCCTGACATGGAGTGGGTAAAGGCCAAGGACTCTGCTAAACATTCTACAGTGCACAGGACAGACTCCACAACAACAAAAATGTAGCCCCAAATGTGAATCGTGGTGAGGTTGAGAAATCCTGTCTAGGGCATGCGGCCAGCTGCTGCATCAAAGGAGTAACCTGAGCCCAGGGAACCGGTTGCGAAACGCTCTTTCTCTTTCCCCTCTCAATTATGAGGAGGCCTCATAATTCAGAGCATAAATCTGGATTTAGACCAACTGTAATTTCAGTCATATATCTCTGAATGGCAGATCATGTCCCATGATAATACAGGAATGAGACGGTACTTATCGGCTCGGCTCGGTGTTAAGCTCGTGGTGCCTGATTGCTTGATAATTATTAGTTATCATGGGCTTATCTTTTAGAATATGGATTGCTTTCTACTAGATATCGGAGGTTTTTTCTATGCATTTCTCCCCTATTAAGCTGAAAACTCCTCAAAGGCCCTACCCCATGTAAATTCCCTGGGTACTCCTCACCTCTAGGGTGTTTGGTAGAGCATCAGCTCACAGTAGGCACTCAGTATAACACTGGACTCTATAAGCCCCATCTTCCTGGGCCTCAGAGTGCAGGCAAGGCCTGCAAATGGCATCGCACAGGGAGTATGGCAAGTGTGGCCCCAGTCTCAGCCTAGAAGAGGAACTCTTCTGTCCCATGTCCTCTTCCTGCACCCTTTCCTATCCCCTCCTCACCCACAGAGGACACGCAGCAGGGTTGAAACTCACTTGCGTTCAGGGCACCACCATGTCATCCTTTGGGGGAAGGGAGAGGGCCACTGATTAACTCAGAAAGGGCACAGCTCATCAGGAGAGAGAGAGCCGCTAACAGCCCCAGAGGTCAAGCAAACAAAACTCAAATGGGAGGAGGTGCTGACCCACAGGTGCGCAGCCCCGCCAGACTAGGATCCCCTCCGGGGCAGGGTCTGTGTCCCACCCACCTCTCCAAACCTAGCCCCGAGCTGGAGGGGCTCTCTGAGAATATTTGTCACTGAGTGGGCAAGGATCCAGACACCGGGCTCCACAATGGCAGGGTTTGCAAATCTGGATTTGAAGGGCAGCTCCACCCCTGAACTGCTCCTGGTTTTCTTCATTATTTCGAATAATACCTGCCTCACAGGAGTGAGAAGTTTAAAAAGAGGTGATAATGATGATGATCATGGCGATAATCACAACCGGGCGCTGCCTTTGGGCCGGGCACTGTTCAGGGTACTCCCCGTGTAATAACCACTTAATCCTCATGGTAAGACACCTGCCAAGTGCCTGGCCAGCATTTGGTTCATTATAAGCACCCCATAAATACGATTATTCCACCTACAAGAAAAAAGGAGTCCCTCTTTTCTGTCCAACATTTAACTTGAAAAAAAAAGCGGGCGGCGGGGTGCGGGGGGAGTGGAAAAGAGAGGCAGAAGTCCTGGTAGAAGGAGAGGAGGACTCGGGGAATCCGGGGCGGGATGGGGGCACTGAACGTGGGACGAGGGTGGGGAAGTGAGATGTGTGGTGTGCTAAAAAACAGAGGTGCCCCTCGGGGGAAGCTCGCAAATTGCGAAGATCCAGTATTAGGAGTGAGACGAGTGACTACAGAGATTACTTTCCGAGCGTGGGAACCGGCAGGGCCCCCGAGGCACCCTACTCGGTCGCAGGATTCGGGAAGAGGGGTCCCCTCGCTAAAGTAAGGTGACTACCTGAGGGAGGAGGCTAAGGGATCTCAGTGGGAGAAAGGCCTGTGTGGGGGTCGGAGGGGAGCCCCTGAGGAACCCGGCGGTGACCCAAGCAGCTTGGGGGTCCGGCAGGGAGGGAGTGCGGCGCTGGGGACGCCCAGTGACTCCCAGGCTCCCGGGCCCCAGGCGCGCGCTCGGGCCGTCCCGGGCCCCGTGCTCACTCACCCGGTCCCGGTCCAGGGGCGGGACAGGAGGGCGCGGCGCAGCGCGGACGCCGGGAGCAGCATCTCTGGGTCGCAGCGGGGTTGTTTGCTGGCTCGTCCGCCCAGGCGCCGCTAGAATGCACAGCCCCGTCCAGAGCGCACCACCTCGATCCGCGGGGGGAAACGGATCACGCCGGCTGTCCTCCGAGCTCGGGATCAGCCGAAGTTCCACTATATTTAGCTTCGGCTAATAAAAAGTATCTGTTCGTGCCATAATAGGGGCATAACACAACACAAGGCAAGGGAACCCGAAAGCGAAGTCCTGAAATGCATGCGTTTTCCCCTCCTCTCGTTATGGTATGACCCGAGAGGGCGTGAACTCCTCCGACCAATCAGAGTGACACACCAAAGCTTCTGAACCAATCAACGGTGCGGTCCTGTTGCAGCCTTCCAAAGTGGAGCAGAGAGGGGCTGAATAGAGCCAATGAGATAACCGGAATGGGACACGTGCTGAAGCGGGGCGGAAGGACTCGCTGCGCCCGGCCCTCTGGTGTGTGCCCGGAGTCCGGTGGGCGTCAGACTGGCTTCTTTCAGGCCGCCAGTGGTTTGTGCGAGGCCAGAAACCTGTCCGTTACCAGACTCCTCGACCCCGCAGGGCCACAGCGCGGCCAGCCCCCTGCTGCTTCCCGGGCACTGCCCGTGGAATGAGCCTGCCTTCCAGCCTCATTGGCCAGGACCCAGCCGCCCTCCACCTACCCACCAGGCCCAGCGCTGGCCAGCTTCTTAGCTTTCTTGCAGATTACGATCAATGCAAGATAAAACCTGAGCTGGCCAACGCTTAGCTTTTCATTTTAAAGCCTTTGGCCGCAAAACCATGTTGTTCCTGAGCCTTTTACCCCCAAGTAAAAATGTCAGCTTTGCAAAATGTTGTGTGCTTGGTAAACACTCGAATGCTATTTAAAACTTGGATTCTGAAGTCTTCTCTGATGACGAGGTCTCAGGGACCCAATCTATTCCTAAAGTAATGTTACGTTTCCTTACTCTCTCTTCTAATTTGTTTATATTTCTTCCAGCAGCATGAACCGGGCACCTGCTTAGGAGTCAGTTCCGATGCTGATTCTGGTTCCTCAATAGGGCACTAGGCAGACTACAGATCCTTTCTGGGCCTCAGTTTCCTCATCTGTAAAACGGAGGTAATAATACCCAACTCACAATGCCCCCATGATCTTAGGCCACTTCTTTTTCTCCGGATTACACCATTTAAGATACTTTGGGAGAATTTAAACATTTAAATGAAGAGTTGGGGAGGGAAAAGTGCCAAGTATTAGGAATGGCAAAAAGCAACTTGGAATTGGTGGCGGCTATTTGTCTTCATCTTTGGAGAAGACCCTAGACAGGTGGGCTCAGTTCACATTAGGGCAATGTTGCCCTGAACGTGCCCATTAACAAGAAAAACTAGAACGTTGGATAGTGTCAAATGTAGAGCCTGGGGAGGTGACCTCGTGTGGGCACGTTGGAGAGCCTGGAGAAATGGGAACTTTGTGGTTAAAAGGCCATCAGTTCCAAACCAGGCCAAGCCAGTTACTGAGCCTGTGATGTCTCGGGTCCTCTCTTCCCCTTCAGTAAAATGTGTGTAATGATTCCTGCTTTATCATCTTCCAAAGCTTTTATTGTGAGCTACAAATGTAACAGGTGATATGACATCCCCTATTTTATGGCTAATTAGCTAATGAGTTTGAGTGTTTCTGTGACCCTCAGTCCTCTTACCCCTCCCCCAACAGCAGATTCATCTTCTATTTAAAAACAAAACAAAACAAAAAAAAGCACCATCAGTTCTAAGACACTTCACTTTATTTAAAAGAAGCCAATATACAGGATATAAAGGGCATGATATTTACAACAGTACAGTAAACAGGTTGGTTTCCGGTAGGATCAGTAGTCTTTCCGTGAGTATAAACCCCCCTTCCCTGTGATGCTAGACCCAGCTGGCAGACAACAGCAATGGTGGGGCAGGATGGAATCATGGGGTATAAAGTCTCCCTGGATGGGGCTAAAAATCAGGTAGATGCAGAAACGTCCACAAGGGGTCTTGCAGGGAAGGGCTTTGCCTCGTTTCTTTGAGGGCTTGGGAGGGAGGGGTCTTGGTGAGGGATTTGCCCAGAACTAACACACAGCCCACCCTGAGCCTGGAAATCATCCATTCATAGAAAATTCTCTTCCAGAGAGAATCTGGCTTTACCTGCACCCACCCAGCCCCCTCCAGACTCCCCACTTCAGGAGAGAGCTCTTCCAGAGCCAGAGCTTGGTGTCTCAAGGGGGAAGACCCCTGTCCTAGGAAACCCCCAGCACCCTGATCCCTCCCCCAGGACCCTGGGGGGAACACAGCAAGGACTGCAGCCCAGGCTTGGCCTGGAGTAGGCACAGCCAGGGCTGGGCTATGAGCATCTTATGCCATTTCCACTCCTACTCCAGCTGCCTGACCACCTGGGACCCACAAAGGCCCAGGCTCCAAGGAAGTCATGTACTCCCACTGTCACCCATGCTCTGCTGCCTCCCAACCCTCTCCCAGCGCAGCTGAGTTGGAAATGGATCTCAGTAGACCAGAGTCAGAGTAACTAATCAGAGCCTACCCCCAGAGCCCAGCTTGTCCCCTCCCTAGTGTGCCTTGGCCCTTCCCCCACCCACCACACTTCTGAATTTCCTGCAACCTACCCCAAGACTTCCAAGAAACTGAAGGGTCAGAGGAGAGGAGAATGGGGTGAAGTGGGACCTACAGTCTGCTGAAGCTGCTCATGGGTGTTAATGACCAAAAGTGAGGACAGAAGACGAGGCATGGGGAGGGGAATGGGTTCTATTCAATCCAGCAACAACATGCACCATTTCTCGTCCACAGGAGAATGCTGGGCTACCACAACTGCCTACCCTAGATTAAAAAACCCTTCCTTTCATAAAAATAGATGAGAGTCTCTTGCTTTATAAATAGATTACATTTAGCTTAAGTTACATCTTATAATCTTCCCCCACCCCACCCCCTCTCCTCCCATTCCAAGCGTAAGTGGTTGAATTCTCCCTAGGTCATCTGAGTTCTACCCACAGAGTTAGTCCACGATGGATTTGGTCCTTCAGGGACCTCAAGACATTTTCTCAAGACAAGAAAGAAAATGTTGGCTTGCCAATAATTTTTTTCTCTGTTTGGAGTCTCAGAGGAGTGTGTGTGTGTGTGTGTGTGTGTGTGTGTGTGTGTGTGTGTGTATTTCACAACCAACCAGGGAGCCAAATGGATGCTAGTCTTCCTATCCCTCCCCAATCCTCTGTTTGTATAAAACCCCCAAAAATAGGAGACAGAGGGCAGCGCAGGAGAGCCCATCTGAGAACAATTCTAAAATACCAGTGTCAATATGACACCGGGCTTAGAAATAGAAAGTCAAAACTAAGTATTTACAGCTTTACAAAGGATGGACCAATTCATCCCAGCTAGGACTGGTGCTGCCCCAGCGAGCTTTGGGGTCTTTCTTGGCAAGCTGTGGGCTCATGGTGAGGGGACAAGCACAGCCCACTGGCATTAACTGAAAAGAGCATGTGGTGGAGAGGCAGGCAGTCAGGCAGGCCGGACCCCGGAACCAGCCCAGGAGGCAGGCCCATCACACTCTGGCTTACCCTCTCCCACCCACCTGCCCCAAGTCCTCACTCCCAAGAGGAGAGCAGATATTAAAAGCCAGCAGGAAGGGACTTTCAGGCCAGGATCTCTTTCTGGCTCCTGCCATTTTCAAACTCCCTAGAGTACCCTAGTTCTCAAAGACAAATGACCTATGTATACAAGGAGGAAAGTAAAAATAATACCGCCAGACACCGATCACCACAGTAACCTGTTACCCTCCAACGCTAACACTGCTGCCTTACAGTCTTAACTCTAAAGATACGTCTGTCACCCTCCCACCACCTTGGGGAACAACCCAGGGCTGGCTTCCACGCTGCCCACGAAACTCCCACACCACATTGTCCAACGCCTCCCTCAGCCCTGGACGGAGGAGACCCACGAGGGTGGATGTTTTCCTGCCCTCGTGGAAACGGAAAATCTTTTTAGCAGCTGAGGTTCAAGCCCAACTGGCTCTGATAACCTTTGGTTAAAATAAAAATGCAACAACAATAACAACAAGAATCAGGTATGTTTGAACCCTGTAACCTTTAGAACAAGGGTCAGTGAGGAGGAGAGAGAAGGGCCGTCTCTCTTCCAAAACCATTGTCCCTCCAAGTACCTGCCAAAGGGAACTGTTTGGCTAACAAGAGATGCTGACTATGGAAGAGTCACAGCCAGACTGCCGCAGGGGACCTGTGGGAGGTGCCCCCAGCAAAATAAAACAAAGGAAAAAACTCATGACGAAGGCCACCAAATCGTGATAAATTACATCACACGTAGTCACTAACACATTCTCACACTCTCTCTCTCTACGTGTATCTATTATGTACAGTATTTTCAAGACTGTAACACAGGTGGGGGAAACAGAAAACAGAGAAGACCCTTAAAGGCCATGGACCTCTGGGGACCACAATCCCAGTCAAACCCAGAGCCCCCTCCTCTGCCTCCAGACAAGGCAGAGGGACCCAAGTTCTAGTCCTTGGGCACATTTTGCTACTTTGACCACTAGAGGGAGCTCCTGGGACAACAAAAAATTAAAATTGGCAACAGACCCACTGCAGTAGGTAAAAAAGTTTAAAAAATAATAATAAAGCAAAGCCTGCTCAGCTGGCTCCAAGCTGAGATTTGGAAGGGGGAGGGTCGCCACACAGTGCCCTTCAATGCAGGCCCACTCAAGCCATTCAAGTCTTGGGGGATACTGGCTCAGATCAACACCCTGACTGGCCAGTCAAGGGAATTGCTGAGAGAGGCTTGCGTGTGTCCAGGAGCAGAAAGAGGATGGCCCTCACTCCAGCTCCTGCCCTGCCAGCAGCCCACCAGGCCTCTCTCCTGCCAGTGGCCAAAAGCGGGCAACTGCCAGACAGTCCTAACCCAAGGCGGGTGGAAGGGAGCACAGACCGGGCCTGGCCCCTTCAGACTTTCTCACAGAGAAATTAGAGATCTCTAACCCTCTATTGTTGACTGGCGACGGAGGGAAGAACATCAAGTTATCAGGGCAAAAAGACCCCCTTGGCCCCTGCCCTGAACCCGCAGAGGCCCAGAAGACAGCAAGCGGTCAGGCAGGCCAGTGCCTTGCGGCAGCCCCGGCCTCCTGACCAACCTCAGCCAAACCCACGCTACCCAGTCAGTGCTGCGACACACATCACCCTAACCCCGGCCTCCCTCCCAGCTCCAGGGGGAAGCCAGGAGCCCAGGAGAGGTCCTGCCTTCCACAATGATATAAGGCAAGCTGCTTTTGTTGTTTGTTTTGTTTTTTGCATAGTAGTTTAAACACAGTGAGGCTCCGCCTTTCCCTCACAGTGCCTTGTCCCTTCAACTTTGCCACTCGATCCCCCCAAAAAATTAAAATGTGTCTTCCTTCCCTTCCTTCCACCTTTCTCTCCTTCAGGGAGTGAGAAAATTGGGGTGGTCCCTACCCAGGCCCAGAAAGCTCACAGAGGCAAGCGGCTCCTTCCTGGGGGTTGGCAGAGCACCCCAAGCCCCAGGCTGGTCTGGGCTGGCTCAGGAGGAAGGGAGGGCGTAGCCCATGGCTAATCAGAGGAGCAGGTGGGACAGACGGCAGAAACCACATTACGCCACGGCCAGCCGGCCCGGCCCTCACCTTAAAGTTCTGTATAAAAACACCTGCTAGGAATAATTCTTTGGAGCTCAAAGTGGCTCAGCTTAAGGGAGAAGGCACAGTTAACACTGCAAAGTCCGCACAGAAGTCTGCATTTGTAATGTGGAGAACAATAGAAATTGACAGCACCATTCCTTGGGTGGGTGGGGGATGGAGACGGGGCACCGTTGGTGGTGTGGAAGGAAGGAAGGAAGCAGCAGTCCCTCGGGGCCTCCAGAGAAGGGAGGGCAGAGAAAGTCTGTGTGGTGCGGCTTCGAACCCCACTCCAAGGGGCCTTCCTGGCCCCGTGAGGAGAGGTGGCAGGGCCCCATCACCAAGACCACCAGGCTGGCAGGGCGTCAGTCATCAGCTGACCATGGGCTCCACATCTGCCTCCCGCTCGAACTCATCCTGGATCTCATCTGTACTTCCTGAGTCGCTGCTGGCCACGGAGCTGGGGGACGGTGAATTCCTGAGAAGCACAAGAGAGTGGGGAAATTCAGAGAGCAGCCCTGGGCCTCTCAAGGGTCAAGGAGTAGGAAGGCTGAGCTGCCACTTCTATAAGATCTACCCTTAGAGGAGCCTCGCCCTGAGCTCCTGCCTCACTCAGCTATCCTTAAGATCCTTTAAGCTCACGAGGTAACCCCCTGCACCGCCCCCTACTTGGTCTGGCTGTGTTGACTTCTCTAGCAAGAAAACCCCTTGGGAGCTGGACCGTGGATCAAGTTTGACTGTTACCCTCCAAGCACTTAACCCAGGTCTGGGCACATAGTAGGTGCTCAGTAAACCCTGGATGACTCAGCGCTCAAAAGGAGGCCATGCAGGATACGGTTAACATCACTGGGCTGCAGTTCTGATTCTATCTCAGATGAGCTGGGGGTGGGGGAGCTTAGGCAAACTGTTTAACCTGCCTCAGTGTCTGCTCTTCTGTCTGAATAATGGAGATAACCACAGTGGGTTCTGCGGGTTTAAGGAGTTAAAGGTCTGAAAGGCAAGGCCACGGCCCTGCACACAGATCTGCTCCCCGCAGGGCTGTCCCTCCCTCTCATACAGTAATGCAGCAAAACGAGGAAAACAACGAAAATGTATTTGTGCTGTGTGGTAGGCATTCTCTGCATATTAGCTCATTCTCAGCATGGCTGCTCAGCATGGCTGTCCCCCGACAAGGCTGTGTGTCCTTGAAGGCAGGGGCTCTGCCTTGTGTGCCATGCCTGACACATGTCAGTCTCCTGGGGACAGGACCTGGGTTGGAAGAAGATGATATGGTTTGGCTGTGTTCCCACCCAGATCTCATCTGGAATTGTAGTTCCCATAATCCCCACGTGTCATGAGAGGGACCAGTTAGAGATAATTGAATCATGGGGGTGGTTTCCCCCATCCTGTTCTCGTGATAGTGAGTTAGTTCTCATGAGATCTGACGGTTTTATAAGGGGGTTTCCCCTTTGCTAGGCACTCATTCTCTCCCCTGCTGCCCTGTGAAGAGGTGCCTTCTGCCATGATTGTAAGTTTCCTGAGGCCTCCCCAGCCATGTGGAACAGTGAGTCAATTAAACCTCTTTCCTTTATAAATTACCCAGTCTCAGGCTTTTTTTTTTTTTTTTTTTTTTGAGATGGGGTCTTGCTATGTTGCCCAAGCTAGCCTTGAACTCCTGGGCTCAAGTGATCCTCCCACCTCAGCCTCCCAAAGTGCTGGGATTACAGGTGTGAGCCACCACGCTGAGCCTCAGGCAGTTCTTTATAGCACCATGAGAACAGACTAACAGATGGCAAAGGAAGAGAAATCACTTCCTGTGAGCAAACGGGAGCATGCCCCGTCCGCCTCCTCTGCTCCCAGCTCAGCAGAAAATGGGGCTTCGGCTCCTCGAGGGCAAGGGCTGTACTCACCGGCCCCACCGTCTTGCACAGAGCAGGCCTTTGACAAGTATCTATTGAATCAACAAGGGGCAGGGTGGTGGTGGGACTTGCACGAGGTTAGATATGTAAGGCATCTGGCACATAGGTGTGCTAATAGTCACTGGAGGTATGTATGTATGGATGGATGGACGGACGGACAGACAGACAGAGAGATAGGTTGGCAGTATGAAACATGGCCAAGTTGCAGCCTTGGGAATTTCCCTCCAAGGATGCCATAGCTGAATCCCCTGGGAGGACAGGCGGGTACCTGTCTGCGGAGCCTTTGATGAGCCGGCGGCAGGTCTCCATCTGCACGTCCAGTCCTCGCTTCATGCTGCACATCTCCATGTACTCATGCAGGTGTCGGTTCATGTCACTCTTGGCTGTGGCCAGCTCCAGCTGGGAGGAACCAATAAGGAAGAAGGGTGAGGGCAAGTCATCCTCGTGGCAGAAGCCTCAGCAACCTCCCCTCCTGGATTCCTCAGGGATGGTGCCATCGAGTCCACCACTTGACACCACACCATCAGGACCCGGCCTCTGGACATCAACCTCCCCCACCCTCTGCTCTCTGCACATGGTTCCACATCCCCTAGAACTCCTTCTGGCCAAAGGGGAATGGTTGCTTAGCAACCCCAGCAGCAGCCCAGCTCTGATGTGCCCCACCCGGTTCTGAGAACTCGGCGTCTCTGGGTTCCTTTATCCAGACCTGATTACAAAAATCCTGAAGGCTTTTTCATGTTTCTGACTCTTGTCCTCTATCAAGTGATACTTCCTCTAGGGAAGGAGCTGGGCTTCCCTTTCTCCTGCACAATAGCAATGACTGTCATTTATAGAAGTGATCACGTGCACAGCCTCTGGAGCCAGAGAGAATTGCACTTCAATGCTGCTTCCTGGCTGCAAGGCCTTGGGCAAGTCACTTGGTCTCTTCCAACATCATCTCCTCCTCTGTAAAAGGAGTGCATGGTGCCTACTGCATAGGGTAGAGGTAAGGATACCAGGTGTACTCAGCACCTTGCGTCACTCACTATCACTCTAATGTCAGCTCTTTGGTTATTATGGGATCGTCTTCTCAGCTACATATATTCTTTTTAATTCTCTGAGGCAGGCAAGGATCACCACCCCCATTTGACAGATTAGGAAACTGAGGCCCTAAGAAATATGTTAGTCGCCCCTGAGGCCTCCTGACTCCCAATCCTATGCCTGTCCCACTCTCCCAGCCCCTGCCCATGACACATGGGCATTTGGTCGCCAGGATCTCAACCACGTGGACCTCAGGAGAGCCTCACAAGTGGGCTCCACGTCCCGAGCTCTCACCTCAATCTGACCGATCGTTTCCTGGTACTCCTTGTCTCTCGTCTTGAAGAAGGATTCGGTCTCGTGGATCAAGTTGCCCAAGTTTTCCTCTTGCTGGGGAAATAGAACAAAGGGGACAGTTTATTTGATTTATTGATTTATTTTTGAGACGGAGTCTTGCTCTGTCACCCAGGCTGGAGTGCAGAGTACAATCTCGGCTCACTACAACCTCTGCTTCCTGAATTCAAGCGATTCTCCTGCCTCGGCCTCCCGAGTAGCTGGGATTACAGGTGCACACCACCAGGGCCTGGCTAATTTTTATATTTTTAGTAGAGATGGGGGTGTCGCCATGTTGGCCAGGCTGGTCTCGAACTCCCGACCTCAGGTGATCCGCCCGCCTCGGCCTCCCAAAGCGCTGGGATTACAGGCGTGAGCCACTGCGCCCGGCCCAAAGGGGATAGTTTAGCTGGGTGGTGGGGGCTGTAGGAAAATAACAGGGATGAGGGACCATTGAAAGGAGGTGCCCCCCCAGGTCCCCAGTCCTGGCCTTTGGGAAGCCAGGCGCCGGGCTCACCTCGCCCTGCAGGTCGATGGTCGGATTGCAGTTGGTGAAATCCTCCCACAGCAGCAGCGTGTCTTCATTCTCTTCCCACGTCAGGCTGTCACAGTCGTCGTCAAAGTCAAAGGTCTCCCGCCTGTGGGGGTGACACCAGAGGGCATGACTGAACAGAAGCCAGGCTCCAGGGACCCACACAGGGGACAGAAAGGGGCAGCTGCCCAATAGGTACACACCTTCAAGGCTGTCCTCAGAAAAGACAGGGGTAGTAGCCAAAGGCGACATTCGCCGTATCCCAAAGGAGTTTAACTCTTTTAAAATGCAGAATGTATTTATGTATCGTTGGTATAATTAAAAAGGTGTATTTTTTTTAATGTCAGGCTTTAATTAATTGGGACTAAAGATATTTTCCTCCAAGTCCAATCTTGCAATTTTCCTCATTCATTTAACAGCTATTTCTTGAGCCCCTAGTTTGAGTGAGATGCTCAATATAATACCATCTTCTCTGCAATTTGGGAAGGTTGGTATTATTCCTATTTTACAGATGAAGAAATGGTGGCTCAGAAAGGATAACTCAACTGTCTAAAGTCACACAGCTAGCATGTAGCAGAAACAGGCTAGAATGCCAAATGTTTCCTATAGCTTTTTCCTCCCCATCAAGACACTCCCCAAGCACCCGTTAGGTGCTGGGCACTGGACCAGCCACTAAGCATGCAGTAAAATGCAATGCCCTCAAAACAATTCCACCTCAAAACAATCCCATGAGGTAAGCATAACTATCATTCCCATTTCACAGGTGAGAAAACAGAGGCTCAGAGGAGGGATTGAGTGGCCTTCTAGAACAATACATGCTGGAAACGAGATTTGAATTCAAAGCCTGGGAGATGTCAAGACCTCCCTATTAGCCAGAACCAGAAGTAGGTTGACCAACCATGCAGGTCTGACTGGGACTAAGGGGTTCCCAAAATGCATTGGTTACCCCAACTGGAGGAGACCTAAAGATCAGCTCATTCAACATACCCCTCTTTCCAAGGGGAAGGCTGAGTCTGCAGGAGTGAAATCACTTGACCCAGTGCATCGGTAGCACACGACAGTGTGGACCCTGTCTCCAGGCTGCCCTTCCAGGGCTCTCCCCATTGCCCGCCCTCCCTCAACTCCTTCCTGGATCCTCAGGGGCAATGAGTGTTCCCAATGGACTGGGTTGGAGACTGGGCAGGTCCCAAGAAGGCTGTCTGGTAAAAAGCTGCCTCGAGCGCCCCCTGGAGTCAAGCAGGGCTGGCTCCCCTCCAAAAGCCATTCCCACAGGAGTCCATAGGTGGCTCCCCGAGTCTAGGGTCCTGAGCTGGGGGGCGGGTGCTGGAGAGGGCCGTATGGCCGGGAGCCGCCAGGGTCCAGCCCTCACTGCATCACATACTCGATTCCTGACTTCACTTCCTTCCCAGCGTCTGGGATCTGAAGGAAACCCCAGCCGAGGGACAGGAAGCTGGAAAGGACAGAAAGACGGGCAAGAGAAGGAACTCGGAAGAGACCCCCACTTCACAAATCTGCAAGGTGGGGCTGAGGAGAAGCCTTGGCCCTGCCGGGGGACAGCTGCACATTCCCCCTCTTCTTCTTGGTCTGAAGCCCAAACAACCGACTTGGATCAAAACAAAACACGGCTGCATTACTCAAACACTTCATCAGATCTGGCCAGGGGCAGCCTGGCTAGGTCCTGCCCACAGCTGGCGGAGATGTCCACGGGAAAGGCCCAGGGCCCCGCCTGCGGTGGGGTCAGGGTGGCCTACACAGAACTGCAGAATGGGGGTGGGGGGTGATCAAAGTGATCAGAGGGTTCATTGTTTGTTTTAACTTAGGTAACTTCACAACCAGCTAAATCTAATTCCATAGTGAACCCAATTCAGCTCTATCAACACTGAGGCGCCCGTTCCTGCAGCCAGTCTCGCCTGACTTGGATCTGAATGCTGTTTCCACACACCGGAGCCTTTGCCCATGGGGCCTCCTGGCTTCCACTCTGATCTATCTCCTTTTGTAGCTCACCCCATTCCTGGTCAGCTTAACAATGCCCTGGGGACTTTATAAAAGCAGGGACAATAATTTCTTCAGAGAAGCCCTTTAATTTAACCACGTGGACCCAGCCTGGGGTCTCTGGGGCATACAATCCTGTCTTAGGCTCAGAAATGCCCAGGGCAATGTTTCAAAAAACCTAGATCCAACCACTGGTTCTTTCCAAAAGCCCCTATTGGCCGGGTGCAATGGCTCATGCCTGTAATTCCAGGACTTTGGGAGGTCAAGGTGGGCGGATCACTTGAGGCCAGGAGTTTGAGACTAGCCTGGGCAACATGGTAAAACCCCCATCTCTACTAAAAAAGTACAAAAAAAAAAAATTAGCTGAGTGTGTTGGTGTGTGCCTATAGTCTCAGCTACTTCGGAGACTGAGGCAGGAGAATTGCTTGAACCCAGGAGGGGGAAGCTGCAGTGAGCTGAGATCGCACCACCACACTCAAGCCTAGGTGACACAGCAAGGCTCTGTTTCGGGGGAAAAAAAAAAAAAAAAAAAGCCCCTCTTGGCAGGCAGCAAAAGATGAGAAATGAGATGGGGGGTATCAAAAGAGGAATCAAGAATCTAGGGGTCTCCTTATCACCCTTAAATAGCAAACCCCCAAAATACAGCTCCCATCTCAGTTCTGTTTCAAAGGAATGGCAGGTCCAGGAAGTATCAGGCAAAAGAGTTCCTGTCCCCACCCAGTTCCAACCCTGCCCCTGCCTCCTGTCTACCTTAAAAGTCAGCCTAGAATAGGGACAGAAGAGAGAATTCTCTTCCAAGCATGGCATGGGGGACAAAGCACTGGACCAAGAGTTGGGGGCCTGGCTCTGTCCTAACTCCACGTGTGCCCCTCTGAGGGGCCGGGCGGAGTGAGCTCCGGACTATGGAATTCTGAGCCAGCCTCAGAGTTCTGCAGGAAGGTTAGGAGAGCCCATGCCCCTGGCTTTTGAAACAAGTGATGTCAAAGGCATCTGCTAGAAGGAACATGCCCTCTCTGGGGGGGTTCAGGAGGCGGCAGAGCCTCCCAGAGCTCTGATTGGTAGCATTTGCCGATTTCCCGCAATGGCAAATTTTAAGGTACTAACATGATATCACTGAGGCTGCAGTGGGTATAGCAGCTTCTAAGAGCTGGCACCAGCAGGTTTGCCCACCACTGACCATATCCAGCCCAGACCCTGCCACCACCCCAAGCAGCATTTCCTACTGAGAGTGCACTAGTGTGGGAGGCGGCCTGGCTCTGAATCCCAGCTCAGCCACATACTAGCTGAGCAGTGTTGCCCAAATCCCTTCTCCTCTCAGAGTCTCAGTTTCCCTGTCTACAAAAGGGGAGGGATACCCCATCTCCTAGGTTGGGCGTCTGGAGTCAGCAAAGTGACATTTGTGGGGCCCCCTCCAAGTGAACGTCAGGAGCGATTTCTGCAAGCCATGTGGTCAACACAGCCACCCCACCAAGGGCAAACTAGTGCAGGCTAGGTGAGGTAGCTCTTGCCTGTAATCCCAGCACTTCGGGAGGCTGAAGTAGGCAGATCACTTGGGGTCAGGAGTTCGAGACCAGCCTGGCCAACATGGTGAAACCCTGCCTCTACTAAAAATGCAAAAATTAGCCAGGCATCATGGTGCATGCCTGTGATCCCAGCTACTTGGGAGGTTGAGGCAAGAGAAACACTGGAACCCAGGAGGCAGAAGCTGCAGTGAGCCAAGATCTCGCCACTATACTCCAGTCTGTTGGGTGACACAATGAGACTCTGTCTCAAAAAGAAAGAAAAGAAAAGAAAAGAAAAGAAAAGAAAAGAAAAGAAAAATAGCCTACAAATAAGACCACATCTGCCATTGCCCCTTCTGGGTTCATGATATCCTTAGACACAGACATGTTTACACGTGACCAGGGAGGGGACAGCCCAGCCCCTGTATCTCATGGGAAAGAACACCCCTTCTCCCACCGCTTTTTTGGGGGAAGCTTTCAAAGGCAAGGCAGGAGAATGGCAGACAGGGAACATAAAGGATGCTGGTGAATGGAAGAGTATACCCCTGTCCAGATTCAGCAGCTGCCATCCAGCCCTGTTAAACTGTGCCCCAGGTTCAGCACTGCCTGACCTCTTCAAGCTTCCAAGAGAGGCTGAACATAGGAAATTTCCCAAATCACAAATGTTGAAATGAATCTTGGCTGGGTGCAGTGGTTTACCCCTGTAAGCCCAGCACTTTGGGAGGCCGAGGCGGGAGCATCGCTTGAGCTCAGGAATTTGAGATCAGCCTGGGCAACATGGTAAGACCCTGTCTCTACAAAAAAATTTTACAATTAGCTGGGCATGGTGGCACATGCCTGTGGTCCCAACTATTTGGGAGGCTGAGATGAAAGGATCCCTAAACCCAAGAGGTTGAGGCTGCAGTGAGCTGTGATCGTGCCGCCGCCCTCCAGCCTCCAGCCTGGGTGACAAAGTGAGACCCTGTCTCAAAAAAAAAAAAAAGGAAATGAATCCAAATTCTTCCAGTGCTGCAGGTTACTCTCAGCCCAAGCCTCCCGTTCACCACCCCTGCCCAAGCAATCCGGGGAAACGGAGAGTGTGCGGGCCACGGGGATACTCACAGCTGGTTAAACATGCGCTTCATCTCATCGGTGATGTTCATGGAGCCGACCTCGTCATCCGAGAACCGGTTCACCTCCCCGTCCTGCTCGGAGATGTCATCATCGGAAGCCACCTTACGTTCTTTCTTTTTGGGGACCACCTGAACCAGAAAGGAAGCAATCAAGGTAACTGAGGGGCTCGGCTAGGATGGAGGGGAGGGGTGAACTGGGAAGGGAGCCGGCATCTCACAGGATGATGAGCGTGACTGGGGCCGGCCAGTGCCAGGAAAGGTGCAGGTCCTCTAAGAAGCAGGCGGCGTTAGCAGGAAGCGTGAGGTGGGAGACATGCAGGGGGACACAGACGGGCTGGACTCTTCCCTGCCCTGGGCGGCCTGGTGGGTGCGCCGGCTCAGCTCGCCCTTTTACCACAGAAGCAACCCCACAGTTTGGAGAGAGGAGCAGGCCAGACCAGGACACAGAGTCACCTGGGATATCTCAGAGCCAGCCAGAGAGACGGAGAACCCCTGACAAAGGCCATACGGCTCCATGCTGCCCAGAGCCCTCCTGCTCACATGCAAAGGCAAAGGACAGGCGGCCCAAGGTTCACCAAAAGCTTCCACTCCAAGCAGACAAGCCACAAGCAAACGAAGGCTGCATTGGCCTCCCCTGCTTCCCGCCAGGGGGACAGCAAGAAGGCATGGAGGTGGAGAGAGGGCCCAGGGAGGGCCGGATCTGGCCCAGCGACGTCAGAGTCACACACACAGAGCGACAACACACCGTATTGCCCTGGGCTCAAGCAAAAGCCAAACCACAACCCGAAACTCAAGAAGCAGCCTTTGGAGAATGACATGTGCCTCATTCGGCTGGACTGGCCCCCCAAGCCCTCTCCAGAAGACAGCCTCACTGGCGCTAACCTGATCGCCGTCTCTCGGGGGCACCCACACTTGCACGTTAGGTCGGGGGGGTATCGAGAGCCTCTTTGGGGGGGAATGAAACATAGTCAAAGGCCAACAGCTCCCCTTCTGAACTCTGAGGTCCCTCTACCAGAGCTCAGGCCAGCTCCCCCAGTTCTCCCCATAACCTGGCCAGGGTTCCCCAACCATGGGGATGATGCCCAGTCCGAGCACCCAGAGGAAGGAGCAGGAAGTGGGGCAGTGGGTACAGTGTAGGCTGGTGGACCAAGCCCTGGAGGGGCAGGAGACTGATTTCTGCCACTTCCTTGAGCACAGCACATCACCCTCCGGGCCTCGATCTCCCCAGCCACAGGATGAAGCAGTCAGACGAGCCTATGAGTCCATGGGTGCCTGATTCTACGTTTACCTGGGGAGGCCACAGGGTCCGGTAGTGCTACCTCTCAGGGAAGGGGAGGGAGTGAGTGGGATGTGGAGGGAAACAGGGGTTGGCTGGGCAGGGCTGGAGGCCAGGGCTGCTCCAGGAGAGCGGGGGGTTGGCTGGTGAGCAGGGCAGCCCTAGTCACCTGGAAGATCTTGGACACGTCTTCCGAGTTCCGCTGCTGTGCGACATCGCACAGCTTGGCCGTGATATCGATTCGGCGGCAGATGTCCATGTCCACCTTCATGGCCTTTTCTTGGATCTTTGTGTCCAGGTCTGTCATGGGCTGCAGGGAGGACAGCAGGGTTTACATGAGCGAGGGATGGAGCAAGCCTGGGGGGCCGGGCACAGAGGTGGGGAGACCCCTAGGTGTCAGCAGGGGTGGTGCAGGGAGGCCTCCGGAGTCCGAGGGTGCCTTAGGCTTTTCCGTGGAGTGGAGGGCTGCGGCGCTGCTCAGGGTGGGATGGGGTCGGGGCCTTGGGAGTCGGGGGCCAGTGTGACACCGTGTGTGCTGCTCTCCCTAAGGGCTGGAAGGCATCCTCCCAGCAGACACAGGATCCATGTTTACTTTGTTAGCGCAAAGGAAAAAGCAAGCCAAACTCCCGCTGGAGAAAGAGCCCTTCTTTTCCCGCCCGCACACCCCGCCTGTCCCCGACACAGGCAGCTCTCTCTCTCGGATGCCTCCCACGACCAGCAGTGGGAGTCACTGAGGACCACAGGGTGGATCCCCTTGGACACAAGTGAGAGGGAGCCCGGTGGCCTCCAACTAGGGTCCTGGGAGGCTTCTACCAACCTCACCCAGCTTCACGCCCCTCCACACCAGGAGCCACGCCAGGCTCAGTCACCCACGTTCTGGCCCCTTCTGCCTTCTGGTGGGGTCTCCCCCTGTACTGCCCAGTGTTGGAAGGAGGAGACCTGGGTCTCCAGCAGCAAGAAGCCCTTTGCGGCCAACAGCTCCCCCCACCCACGGATACTCAGAGGGGCCCCGGATTGTCAAAAAGACACGCACGCCGGCCTTTCCTGGCCTCACGGAGCAACCCTGCCGAAGGCCGCTGGGCCTGCGAGTCTCTCAGGCCCGCACAGACCAGACGGCACCCGGCCCAACCTGCCAGACACCCCGCTGCGCCCAGACACCAAGGCCTGCCCTCATCAAGGCGAGCTGGGAAGGAGTGGGAGCAAACGCACACAGACCATCAGGGGAGCCCGGGGCAGGGCGGGATGGGTTAAGCGGCAGATTAATGCATCTCTACTCAGACCAAGGGAAGCGGAAGTGGGGAGGGGGCGGGAGGAGGGTGCCTGGTCTCCGATGCATCCAATGCATCCGTCATCCTCACGGTCAAACACAGCCAGCCAGGATTCTAACTAGAAGCCGAGCTCCAGAGCCTCGGAGGGAATGAAGCATTTTGCATGATGGGTGTGGGGGAGGTCATGACACCCAGGGGCGGCGGGCGGCACTTACGTCACTCATAAGCCCCTTAAACACCACCAGCTCGGCCTTGAGCCGCTCGATCTTCTCGTTCATCTCCTCCTGGATGGCATCAGCCTCCTGTGCTGCCTGCGGGGACGGAGATGGGGAGGCTTCAGAGGGGCCAGGTCTTCTGGGGATAGGAGGGTCTGGACACCTGAGTCCAGAGCCCTAGGCACCCGATGTCCACCCCAGCTGGGCACCTGCATGCCAGGGAAGGGGCGCCAAGGACCTCATCCTGCCTGGCTTCCCACTGAACACTGCTGACTGCTTAAAACACTTTCCAAAGGATTATCTATTACGTGGGAAAATCCATGGCAGGTATTAAAAGAGCAGGTTAATTAACAAGCAATCCTATTACATTAAAAATATGAGATCAATCCGTGTGAAATTGCCAATATTGGGCCATCTCTGCTTTCAAAAATGACAATGTCATGTGTGTCGACCTAACATGCATCTGAAGAGCGTGGGTGTGCGTCTGCACAGACAAGATCGGAAGGTCATACGCCAGTTTTTCAACTGTGGAGGGGTGGAATTGGAGATCATTTGTATTTTCTTTGTGCTTTTCTATAGCTTCCACATATTTGACCATGAACCCATTAAATTTATAAAGAAAAAAGCACTTTCGTTATAAAAGAAAGGGAGACGTTCAAACTTTTCCTTCTACCCACTGGCAATTATCTTAATCTGCCTCTTTCTTAAGACGATAAATGCTTTCAGTATCAGAATGCAATTTCTAGACATTTTTGGAAGAACTTTTCATGCCTTCTCATGGGGTTGCTACTTTTGTTCCCATTTGACAGAGAGGAAAATAGAGGCTGAGAAGATGAAGTTTGCTGCTCAGGTTACACCACAGGCGGGGGAGTTGCAGAGCCCAGAATGCAGAGATTCCAGCTAGAGCAATAAGGGGAATGTTTCCAAATGCCCACCACAGAGAGCCTGCTCAGGCTGGGAGCCCACCTGTGACGTGCCCACCTGCCCTCTCCAAGGCCTTCAGCCCCAACCGGGGGCACCCTTCTTGCTTGGGGGCTTACAGACCACCTAGTCCAAGCCTCAGGTGGGGAGACAGTGACTGGTGAGAAGGGTCGCTGGTCCCAGCTCATACAGCAGCTGGGACTTGCACCCTGGGACCCAGACCCAGGCTTCTCAACCCCTGCACCAGAGCTCTTGTGCAACACTGTGCCGGTCCATTCCCAGCTTCCAAGCAGAGGAAGTGGAAGAGATCTCGTGGCTCCATAAAGGAGAGACTGAGGCAGTAGGAGGTAACAGAGTAGGGGCTGCGCAAGAATTCCCTGGCTTTGCCGTATGAAGACTGTGCCCCTTGGCCACATGGCTCTCTGGCATGCCTCTCCTGGTCGGGATGTCTGAGGGCTCTTACCTCCTGCAGCGTGTCTACCATGGTCTGAAGGTTCATGCGCTTGGCGAGCTCCTCCTCCCATCTGCAAAAGCCAAGAGGAACAGGTGGTCAGAAGGTGAGCTCCCTGTGCCAGTCCAGCCCTCAGACACAACCCCAACACCCACCCGGGGCCTATCTGGAGCTGGGCAAGGAAGGTGCATTGGGGCATCCATCCCCCCCTGCCCTCTGGGAGCTCGCAGCCTAGGGGAGGTGGTGTGAGAGGACAGCCAGGCTGATGTATAACCAGAGTACCAGGTGGTGGTGACAAGCGCCACATTAAGGCATGAGCCCAGGACTTTGTGAAGAGAGAGGTGGGAGAGACCACCACCTGCCTGCATGCAAACTGTAAAGTGCTGTGCAAGCACTGCTTGCTGCTGCTTCTGCTGTTGCTGCAAGATGCAGTAGCAAAGCCAGTCCTTAGAAGCCAGGCTGCAGCCAGCTCCACTCTCAGGCTCTTCTTTGCACCCATTGTGCTAAGCATTGCGATGCCCCACAGCCTCCCCAAACCAACACAGAACTCTCCTGTGTCGGTGTTATCATTCCATTTTACAGTTGTGGAAACCAAGGCTCGGAGAGGTTAAATAAACGTCTTGCCCAAAGACACACAGCAAGTCAGTGGGTGGGGCTGGAATTCAAACCCAGGTTTGTTTTATTACATTAAAACAAAACTCAATAAATACAGTTCCCACTGATTTAGCGTTTACTATGTGCCAGGCCCTGTTGTTCCAAGGGCTTCCACACCACTACTTTCACATGCATACTGCCCGAAGCTGAACAGGAAAAGCAGGAGGGGAGAAGGCAGAGGAGGGTTCAGCGGACCCCCCTGCCCTTAACCGCAGGAAGGGGTGGGAGCACTTCCCTGGGGCTAGATGATAATACCAATTCCAGAACCACCTTCCCTGAGACTTACTTTGTACCAGGCACTGTTCTACATGAAGTTAATTCAATCCTCATAACCACCCATGGCGTAGGTACCATCATTATCCCCAGGTGCAGAAAGCAAGGCCCAGAGGCACAAGCTGAGCCCAAGGCCAGGGTGAGATAGTGTGGAGCTAGGACTGAAACCCAGGTGGGGAGGCTCCAGACTGGTTGCTCAGAATCCCCTTGCGGAGCTCCTCATAGACCCAGGAACTGTCAAAGCCTGAAGGCCCTAACCCAGCTCCTCCAACAGAGTTCCTCCCTCCCTGGAGGCAGTTGGGGGCAGGTTCTTTCCCTACTGGGATGTCTGTCCATCCTGGGACAGACAGAGGAGCTTCCCTCCTTCCGCACCCGACTGCTACCCTCCCTACATGGCCTCGGAGCAGGGCAGTCTGGAACCCTTTTAGGATGCTGTCGGGGCCAGCTAAAAATAGGCCAGAGGGGAGGGAGGGGTGGAGAGCCGGTTACGTCACCGGCTTTTGGAAACAAGAGAAAACGGATAGTGTTTGCACACACAGAGGAAAATTCCTCCTCTCTCCCACAGGAGACAGCCCCGGCCAGGGCTCCTGGAGGACACACACTCTCTCCCTCTCCCTCTTTCCTCCGGCCTTTCCCAGCCCTAGCGTTAGCTGCTAGGCTGAGATCTGCGTGGGTTCCAGGGTCCAGACCTAGAGGGCAAGGGATTCCTGCCAGGGCTAGAGGGCACAGAGGAAGCTAAGAGGGGGCAGGAAGGGAACCTAAGGGCCTAAATCAGCCGGGACCATCTTACTGAACCTCCCCTCATTGTACAAATGGGGAAACTGAGGCCGGATGGTCAAGCCATTTGCCCAGATAACCTGGTATATCAGGAGCAAGGCTAGGAGTCCAGTCCCAGGCCATCTCTCACCGAGAAGAGCAGGCCCCACATTGGGGACAGGAATCACAATGGGGGAAAGTTCCCAGGCCACTCCACCCCTGCCCAGGAGCACAGGGCATCTGGGGCCTCCCTCGGGGGTGAAGGCTGGAGCACAGGTCCCAAGCTGAATCATCTCTCCTGGCCACGCTGCTCAGAGTGGGGAAGGCGACTCAATTCCAAAGCCACTGAGCAGGGCAGGTGCAAAGGCGAGCCCCAGCGTGGCTCTGGCTGCAGCCTGGCGTCTAGAGCCAGCCCTCTAACACATCTTGCAGCAAGAACAGGAGTAGCAAAGAAGGGCACAAAAAATAAAGAATGACATGGCTCCTCCCTTGGATGCAGGCACCCAGGGGCACCTCCCTGACACTCCCCATTCCCCAGAGGGGCCCTTTGGAATGAGGCCCAGCACCCCTCACTTTTCCTTTGAGCAACCATCTCATGAGGAAGGCGAGGCAGGAGCCAATAGACCCCTTGTACAGATGGAGAAAATGAGGACCGGAGAGGGAATGAGACTTGCCCCAAATCCACCCAAGGTGACAGCGGGAGCCCAGATCTTTGGCTCTCCAGACACAATAACAGCAACAGCACCAGCAACCATTAACTGGGGGGTACGGTCTGGGTGCCACACACCCGGCTCACTGCCTTGGACACACATCACTGGCTTTAATGTGAATTATTAACCCTCCTGGGGAAAGAATTTCTAACTAAGCCTATCTTGCAGATGAGGGAGCTGAGGTTCAAAGAGGTAAAGTAACTTGTCTAAGGTCACACAGCTAGCAAGCAGGGAGCTGGGACTCAAAGCTAGTCCAGTCTCTAAAGCAGCAAGTCTCAGCCTAGAATGTGCACACCAATCACCCGGGCATCTTATTACCATGCAGATCCTGGTTCAGCAGGCAAGGGCTGGGGCAGACAGCTCCCTAGTGATGCTCGGCTACAGATGGCACTGAGTGACCAGGCTCTGAAGACCACACAACCCAGCCCCTCCACCTCTCCTCTCCCCTCCTGCCCCGAGTTCTGCCCCACCCCCTCCGCCCCACCACGTCTCAATCATGTTTCCTGAGCTGCACACACCACACCCCCAGGATGAGCTTGCACAAATGATTTCATGGGCTTTTTATTTCCAAAGCCAGACTGGGTTGGCAGCCGGCTGGCCTGCTCCCAGGAGGTTGAGGACAGACCCCGTATGTGGACAGCAGCTGGCTTGACTGAAGAGCCTGTCGTCCGCCCTGACATCCCTCCCAGCAGTGGTGGAGAAAACCTGGCTCAGCCAGCTCCAGTGTTGACAATGCAGAAAAGCTCTGTCCTTGGACCGTTCTGAGGACTGGCGTGAAGGGCCAGGGGGGCGATGTGCTTCTTATGGCACTCCAGACACCCGCGTTCCCTCCCCACCCACCCAGAGCCAGGGAGCACTCAGCTTAACTGAGAACTGGTCAACCAAGTTGCTGGCACGGAGATTTCAACACCTGCTTCCCAAGCACAACCCTCCCTCTTCCCTGGGTCTGCCCACAAGAGTAAGGTTTCAGTGGGGAGGGTGTTTCAGACAGAAGAACCAACAGAAACAAAGAGGGCAGCAGGAAGGGACAGGCCAGGCGCTGTCTGCCACCAAGAGACGGGTGCACCTACTTTGAGTCAGAGGTTTGCGGACATCATTTCCTTTCAGCCTGTGCAAACCCCACTCTCAGCCCCAGCCCACGGCTGAGCAAACGACTTGCCCAAAGACTGCCTAGGAAATGGCAGCATCTGGATTCGAATCCAGGTCTGGCAGAATCCTACGCCCAGGCCCTTTAAGGCTGAAAGGGGAAGGAAGGCTGGAGTGAACATAAAGAGATCACTTTGAGGGTACAAGGACCAGTTTCCTCGAGTCTCCCTCAGCAGTCCAGGAGCTGTTCTGTTGGCTGGGGAGGGGTCCTTTCTGGTCTTTTGAAGACTCCAGGATATTGACAGGCCTGTCACTGCAGGAAAATGAGGTAACAAACACATCCCAGTGCTCTCTGAGGGGCAGGGCCTTTCCATAGATCCCCTCCATCATACTGCACATGCACTGGGCTGGAAAGCTACTCTGTCCCCACTTTACAGGTAGGAAAATGAAGACCTAGGGCCTATGGACAACTCCAGCCATGGCCAACATGGCTTGAATCACTGAGAGCTGCCCCTGCCCACCCTGACCCGGCAGCGCATAAAACTTCCAAATCCTTCTCTCTTCTAGTGCTGGATGAGAGAAGAGACGTGTATTGACTACCTTCTCGATGGTGTCCACCACGTTAGGTACTCATACCTCCCTCTATAAAATCCCGCTGAGCCCTCCCCTGGGGATCGTCCCCATGTTGCAGATGAGGCTCGGAGGTCAGGTAACTCATTTCCCCTCTTCCTCTCTCCTCCGCAGCCTCCTGAAACCCTAGCCATTCTCCCAGGTTTGTCTCAAATGTCACCTCTTCCCTAAGCCTCACATCCACGTCCACTGTTTGCCCCACAGCTGAAGGCAGCGGAGGCCCCAGGATCTCCTCTTCCCCAGTGGCATGGTCGTGGGATCCCACGGCACACAGCTCTCGCCCAAAGGAGTCAGTCCCATGATGCCAGGGCCAGTGATGGCTCCACCGTGCGGTCACCGCCACTTCCCCACCACCACTGGGGGCTGGTACTCATCTCGGGAGGTCTCAGGCACAGAGATGGGGGCAAGGAGGAAGCAAGAGGCAAGGTCCCTGGCCTAGGTGGGAAAACAGGCACAGGAGCCAGGTCTCAAGTGGGGGTCCAGTCCTTCTGCAGGCCCAGAGAGCTGGTTATGATCATTCCTGTGCTTGCTGCTGTATCCCTGTACCTAAAACTGGCTGGGCACTTGCTAAGGAGTCAGATATTTATCGAATGGATTGGTTGGATGGATGGATGGATGGATGGATGGATGGATGGATGGATGGATGGATGGATGGATACATGGATAGATGGATGGATGATTGAATGAATCCAAAGCTGCACTTACTCCTCAGTGCCCTGATGGCCCTCGCCTCCAGCCAGAGCTCCTTTCCCCCAGAGCATCCTTAGCCTGAACCATCCCAGCCCAGGGGGCTCACAGGAGGCAAATTCCCAGCACAGCCCCCGCACTCGGCTTCATCCATTCGACTCCAGAGCCTCTCCTGGGAGAGGCCAGGCCAGGCCAGGGGGAGGGATGGCCAGGGCAGGAAGCAGGCAGGAGAAGGAGAAACCTTCCCTTTCCCACTTCCCACAGCCCTGGGCCAGGGAGGGGAGGCAGGGATGTCAGGACAAAGAGTGCAGGGAGAGGAAATGACTCCACAAAAGCACACAGCAGCTGAGATCGGGGGCCTTGGCCACCATCTTAGCAGAACAAGCACTCTCTGGGGCTGGTGGCCAGGAGGGGGAGGTGGCAGCACCACCCCAGCCAGATGTGGTCTCTTCGCATTCCTGAGGAGCCACCACTGGAACCACGTGAGGGACGAGAAGTCTCCGCTGGCCACTGGGAAAAGGGGGTGGGCAGATTCGATGCCAGTCCCCACCCCCACCCCACTCAGGGCCAGTGCCTCCCCCTCCCCCGTCAGCTCAAGATGACACACAGACCTGCAGGAAAGGGACCGACAAGCCTGCCCTACAGAGGGGCGGAAACCCAAGCTGAAGTCACCAGCAGAGGGGCTGACTCACAGATTTTTCACTTCCTGTACAGTCAGGGAAAGAGGCTGGAGGCTCCCGCTCAGGAGGAAAGTGGGTGCGGGTCCAGCAACACAATGAAGGCTCCAGGGACGAACCTGGGGCTCCTGGAGTGAGCATCCCAAGACTCCAGGGCAGCAAGAGACGGGTCCAAATTCTGCCCCATCACTTCCCAGTTGCGTGATCTTGAGCAAGTCAGTTACCTTCTCTGGGCCTCAGTTGTCCCCTGTGTGAGTCGGGAAGCCAGCCACCCGCTTTTGAAGGTGGCTGTGAGAACTACAGGAAAGGGACGGTGTGGGTGGAAGCACCCCTGGCACCCAGCAGACCACGGGTGTTCAGCAGCTCCATGCGAACTGCACGGCGCGTGGCCACCTCCCACCTCCAGAGTTGGGAGGGAGGTGTAGAAACGGCCCACCCCTTGCGGGCAGGCGAGTGGCCGGCACGCCTCGGCCGACTCACTCAGGTGAGGCTGGGCTGGAGCCCTCAGTGGAAGACTTCATTCTGGGCCAAGCGTGGGCCTGGCCTCTGGCAGAGGGCAGGTGGGGGCAGAGAGCAGCTTCCGTCCCAGGGGGTGGAGGGCTGGCACCCTCTCAGCTCCACCCTGGCCTCAGGGAGCTCACCCCACCATAGCAGGGCTGGGTGCAGGTGGCCAGGGGCGTGCTGGAGCCTGGCGGCTCAGACCATGAGAGATTTTGCCTGGCTGAGTGCCCCTCAGCTCTGAGCTGCCCCAGCTCCTGTGTTTGCCCACCTGCAGATGCACAGAGGCATCCCAGCATGGACAGTGCCTCGCCCCAGGCCTCACAACAGAGCCAGGGCCAAGCCTGGGGGCCCCAACCGGCTGTTCTTCTCTAAAATAATATCTGAGCTGGAGGAAGAGGTTGCAGGCACAGTGGCAGACCACGGGAGCCCTTTCTTCAAATGCAGTTTCGCAGAAGCGGATGGGTTGGGACGACCAGAGCAGGCTCCCCGGTGGGGTCAGGGCTGCGCGCCCCCAACAGCCCCCATTTGCTTCTGCTGAGCCCTTCTAGAGAACTTGAAAACCACAACTGAGTCAACTTCCTCCTTGCCCACCATCCCCCTCTAATACCACAGACAATTCATATTTAAGGCAGAAAAAAAATCCGATAAGGGAGTGGGGCAGCGCTGGGAATACAATGTGGAAATCCCGCCACTGCTGCTAACACAGGGCTCACCTCCCGGGAAGCTCAGCACTGATGCACATGTGGATGCGTCGCCTCCTGACTTCCTCTCCCACGTGGCACACTGCAAGCCTGTCTTCTCCCCGGAAAATGGACAGCCAATAAGCTCAAGCCCCTGTGTGTGGAAGAGGCCCCCTCCTGCCTACCCTAAGCCCCACCCCCCCGCGACACCTGTCACCACCTCTTGTGGCCTCCCAGCTCCCATCTCCATGGAGCCCCTGATCCCCAGGAAAGGCTGCCTCGCAGACGTGCCCATCAGAGCCCGGCTGCCCAGCTGTACTCCGCTGCTCTCGGAAGGAAAGACAAATTAAATGCCAACTGATCGTCTCCACGGAGGAGGTATTAATTTAATGTGAACACTTAACCAGGGCAGCCGATTCCATTACAGGCGGGCAGTAATGGCCCGGGCAGGACGGAGCACAGGCTGCATGCTGGGGATGGGGGCCAGGTTTGAGAAGCCGCTAATCAAGTGTGCCCCAGCACACTGCCACCCACACAGACACACAAAGCTGCTTTCAACCAGAAACAGCAGCCTCCTCCAGGGATCCCAGCAGGCCAGGTCTGTGCAAGGCTGCTCAGGGGAGAGGCAGAGGCGTCTGACATCCACAGGGAAGTTCCCTGTGGAAGAGAGGGTACTGGGCTAGGAAGCAGGAGGTCCTGGTTCACATCCTGGCTGTGTTGCTAATTCGCTGCATGACCCTGAGCAAGTCCCTTCTCTGCCCTGGGCCTCAGTCTCCCCATCTGTAATAGGATCTCCCAAAATCCCTCTGGACTTGATATTTGCAGTGCTATTTGCACACCCTGGATAGGGCCCTTCCTTGAAGTCCAGAAGAGGTGACAGCCTCAGGGACACCAACTCCATCCAGAGTCATCCTGAGTGCTATCAGGGCTCTGACAGCCTGCACTCAACAGCAGGCACCCGCTGGGTGCCCTCTCCCAGAAGAAGCAGCACGGTGTGGGAGCATGCATTCATTTGTTTGCCCCCTCACTCATTCATTCCATAAACAGTTCCTGAGGGCTTGCCACGAGCCCCGCAGGCCTTAGAGGGTCAAAGTTGTAGGCGTTTCTGCAGACCTCTCTAGGAAGGGCAGGTGAGCTGAGAAAGTCATCTGCCTCTGTGTGATCCCCTGAGGGCCTGCCTACCTCAAGCTAGGAGCCTCAGTCTCCACCTCTGTAAAATGGGGATAGCAATCCCACCTCGTAGGGCTCATGGACAGATCAGGAGGGCAGGCTCAAGTGAGGCACACAGGCGCCCTTGAGAGATGATGCCCATGCTCTTCACCGGTGTCACCTCGGCTCTACCTGCCTGGGGGAGGGAGGGGCAAATGGGTGGGTGAAAGTCTGGGCCCCCTAAGCAAGGACACTTCTCCATCCTGTCCTAGCCCTCTGGGGACCCAGGAGCAACTGAGAGAAGTGGCGCTGAAATCGAGTTGCTAAGGAGTTTTCCCAGCAAGGAGGTGAAAGTGAGTCCCATCGCCAGGCAGAGGGAATGAGCTGCGTAGGGTCATCACATTCCCCCCACCTGACATTCCCCCAACTTGTTTCCTGGTGACCAATGGGGCCCTTTGCAGGGAAGTTAGCTGGCCTCTGGGCTGTCTGCGGTGAGCCATCAGGACTTGAGAGAGGTGAGTGGGAGAGAACGGCAAGCCCCTAAGTGGGCTCCGGCCCCCAGCCACACACCCCTTCAGGCAACGAGGCGGCAGCCTTGTGCAGGAAGTCCTGAAGCTAGTCCTGCCTCTGCCCCAGCTGGCTGCATGATCTGGGGCAAGTCCCTTCCCCTCCTCTGGCACCAGTTTCCCGTCAGTAATGCAATGATGTCAAGCTGGATGAATTCTAAGGGCCCACCCATCCAAGCCAGAAAACAACTTCCATGATCCCTGGACAAGCACCCTACACTGACCACAAAGCCACCTGACAAACCACAAATGCTCAAAAGCCAGCCGGGATGCCAGTCCTTGCGTTCCAACCAGTGTGTGTAGTGGAGAGGGGAGCAGGGGTTCTGGAGACAGAGGGTCCTGGGACCCAATCCCAGCTATCCATCTTGCAGTTCTGTGACCTTAAGCAAGCTATGACCTTCTCTGGGCCTTGGTAATACCGCCCAGCTCCGAGGGGTTTTGCCCGCATTCCATATATGGAATAGCATATGAAAAGTGCCCAGAACAGTGCCTGGTCCACCACGAGCATGCCATTGGTGTCATCATCTTCATCCTCGTGACCTCCCAATTACAGCTGCTCAGAGAGGTGGTGAGAGGCTGGAGAGTGCTCTAGGACCACACTGTAAGTGAGGGGTCAGACTTGAACCCAGGGCCATCTGACCCCAGAGCCACTGTCTGCATCACAGCCATGTTGTTGATGGTCATGACAATGAGCTAGACGCTGCCTTCACCTGGCTGGGTGGCTGGCACTACACGGGGATGGCGTGGCAGAAGGAAAGAAGCCAGATGCTAATGCCACAGAATCCCCATGCCAGCAAAACCCATTGAAAGCCCTGTTTTTGCCCTCCACACCCCATAGACGTACCCCAGGAACTAACGGGCATGCCCAGCCCTTTGAGGTCTGTCCTAACAAAGGCCATGATGGCAGCAGGTGGGTCCAGGGCAGGAGAGCCCAGCTGGTCTCACGGCACCTTCCAACACACACAAGGCATTTAAGGGTGTTCACCCAGGCCAGCTGTTGGCTTTTTTGGGCAACATGGGGCCCAGGGAACCCCCAGGTCACCTGCCCCAATGCCAATCTGAGGTTTCAATTGTTTTCTGAGGTGCCTGTTCAATTTCCCTATGTCTATATTTGCTCAGATTCCCAGCATCATTCCCACTTGGTATCGCTTATCGAAAACAACTTTGGAGAGGCTGAACATGGGGGCTCATGGCTGTAATCCCAACACTCTGGGAGGCCGAGGCAGGAGGATCATTTGAGGCCAGGAGTTCAACACCAGCCTGAACAACATATTGAGATCCCATCCCTACAAAAAAATTGTAAAAATTAGCCAGGCATGGTGGCACGCACCTGTAGTCCTAGCTACTTGGGAGGCTGAGGTTGGAGGATCCCTTGAGCCTAGTAGTTTGAGGTTGCAGTGAGCTAGGATCAGGCCACTGCACTCCATCCTGGGTGACAGAGTGAGACTCTGTCTCAAAAACAAAACAAAAAACAAACAAAAAACACCTTTGGAGAAACTGCAGCTCTGTGGACACTCACAATCCCAAGCAGCATGCTGGCCAGTGCCCTCCTCCCACTGCTTCTGTCCAGAAACTACACCCAGGTGGGCACTCCCCCCACCCCTAAAAAACCAGGCCACTCCAAGGAGGAAATTGTCTCAACCAGCATCTCACAGGGAGGAAAAATCTGCATCGTAAATTGCAGGCCACCATGAAGTTTCTGGAGCACCAATGCCAACCTCTTCCAGGCTTGGGCACCCCTTCATCACCTCCTTCAGGGAGCTTTCCATGACTTCCCCGGAATAAGTCACTATGCCCATTCTGATGTTCCCAGTCCTGAACTCACACCTTCAGTACTGGCACCCAAGGGCTGTAAATTTTCACTTCCCTGTCTCTCTCATCAGACTCCACTCTTCTACAAGAAGGGCAGAACTTGCGTTTATTGTAAAATGCTGATTAGGTGCTAATCATTTGACTCCCACAATCTCTAATTCTCACCACAGTTCTGCGAGTCGGATGTTATCATTCCCACTATACACACTCAGGTGAAATGACTTGTTCAAGGTCAAATCCAGGTCCGTATGGTTCCCAAGCCTCTCTATGGTTTGACAGTGTCTCGTCGGCTCCATAAGCCCCACTCCCTGCCCACACCCCTAGCACATCACTTCGAAAATGCCCCCGGATTACAATGCCAGGGTCAGACGCACAGATGTGTACACATGGGGTCACAGTCACTGACCCAGAAAAAAAGTCACTTTGCCCATGTACTTATTTCTCAGCGCCAGAGAACCCAGGTGCAGGAAGGTCTCGGCGCACCACCACCTCCACTGCCAAGGCGATGAGCTGCGGCCGGCACGTGGTGAGCGAGAAAGGCGCCAAGCTCTGGAGCTGGATGGAACAAGGTTCAAATCCCAACGGTACCAACCACACGCTCCTGGGCAAGAGATTCCAATCCCTGAGCCTCCCCATTTGGTCATCATAAAGATCCCGCCGCCTCTGGAGGCTGCTACAGTTTGTGAAAAGGAGGGTATACACAGGCTCCGAATAAACGGAGGCTCTCGTCCCTTCTCTGCCTTCCCTGTCACTAGCTCCAGGGTCTGAGAGAGCAGCGCTCTTATTGCTGTGGTCTGGAAAATGTTCTGTTTCTTTCTGGCTCCACTGCGCTATGGAAATCATGGGGTTGCAGGGAGGTTGCAGCTTGCCATCCGGCCCCCAGGCACTGAATGCAGAGATCTCACCCCTGGCCCCACTAGACTAGGATGCCAGGAGGAGCAGAGGGTCTGCACTTCTGAGCTGTGTGCCTTTGGGCCAAGCACTTAACCGCCTGTGCTCCAGGTCCCCTAGCTTTGAGCAGGGGCTAACGGAAGCACCTGCCTTGCCAGGTTGTTGTAGTAGATGAGTCAACACACATTTCACACTTAGCACAGTGCCCTGCTCCCAGTAAATGCTCCATAGATGGAGGCTATGATTAGTCATGGAACACGGCCTTTCTGCTGCCCTCCCTGCCATGGAAAATGGTAACTCAGCTGGAGGGCAGTTCCTCTGGGTAGACTGGCCAAGGCCCCAGGGACGAGGAAGGGTACCTGGGTGCCAAACCAGCCTCCTCTGCTACCAATGCCCGGCAACACACGGGCTGTCAAGACACACAAGAGGACGTCCCATCTCCCTTGTGTCCAATTCGGCACCACATCCCAGTGCCTGGCACAAGATCTGGCACTGAGAGAGCCTTCGTGAGCAAGGATTGGGTGTTTCTGGAGACACCCAGGCCTGGCAGCCCGGAGTATTTCCCACAGCCCAACTCAGGCTGGCTACCAGCTTACATTTCATCTTCTTCCCCCAGGACAGAATCAACAAACATTTCCCAAGTGCTCACCCAGGAGCCAAGTGCTGGGGACACAGAAGTGGATTAAGAGAATTCTCTTCTCACTGACAGAGGGGAGGCGAGTTCCGGAGCTCTCGCCGGGGCAGGACCTCTGGCTCCTGCAGCCTCAGATCTTCAATCCCTTCAACCCAAGAAGCGTGGGAAGATCTGGGCACTGGCTGCCCTGTGCCAGGCAAGCGGGGATGGAAGGGAATGCTCGCCCTGGGCCAGGGGGCATCTTCCTCTACCCATGAGTGAAGGGCCCCATCCAAGTTGCCACTGCCCATTTGTACCCAGGGGCAGGAGGGAAGAAATCAAGCATCCACCATCACACTGAAAACATCGGTTCCCTTCATGGGGGACGTGGGTGACTGGGGATTATGGGGTAGAACTGTCACTCTGTCCCCTCTGTATCTTTTCTTAATACACATAAGAGGCCAGGCACGGTGGCTCACGCCTGTAATCCCAGCACTTTGAGAGGCCGAGGCAGGTGGATCACTTGAGCCCAGGAGTTCAAGACCAGCCTGGGCAATATGGTGAAACCCCATCTCTACAAAAAATACAAAAAATTTAGCCAGGTAGCCAGGTGTGGTGGCACCGCTTGTAGTCCCAGATACTCAGGAGGCTGAGGTGGGAGAATTACTTGAGCCCAGGACCTCAAGGCTGCAGCGAGCCAAGATTGCACCACTGCACTCCAGCCTGAGTGACAGAGCAAGACCCTGCCTCAAAAATAAATAAATAAATAAATAAACCATACAACACACCATCTTAACCATTTTTAAAGTGGCATTAAGTGCATTCACACTGCTGTGCAACCATCACCTCCATCCATCTCCAGAACTCTTCCATCTTGCAAAACTGAAACTGTACCTGTTAAGCAGTAGCACCCCATACCCCTCTCCCCACAGCCCCTGGCAACCACCCTTCTACTTTCTGTCTCTGTGGATTCGACTTGTGGGTACTTTGTATAAATAGAATCAGATAGTATTTGTCCTTCTGTGAATGTTTTATTTCTCTCCTTTCTTTTTCTTTCTTTCTTTTTTCTTTTATTTCTTTTCTTTTCTTTTTTTTTTTTTTTGAGACAGGGTCTCACTCTGTTGCCCAGGCTGGAGTGCAGTGGTACAATCACAGCTCACTGCACCTCCACCTCCTGGGCCCAAGCAATCCTCCTGCCTCAGCCTCTGGAGTAGCTGGGACTATAGGCATGAGCCACCACACCCAATTCATTTAAAAAATTATTTTTTGTAGAGATGGGATTTCACCATGCTGTCTAGCGGGTCTTAAACTCCTGGGCTCAAGCAATTCCACCTTGGCCACCCCAAAGTATTGGGATGACAGGCGTGAGCCACCGTGCCTGGCCTGGCTGATTTCATTTAGCATAATGAAATCAGTTCATCCATGTTGTAGTGTGTGTCAGAATTTCCCCTCCTTCTGTATCTTTTTTTTTTTTTTGTCGCCCAGGCTGTCGCCCAGGCTGAAGTGCAGTGACCGGCTCTCAGCTCACTGCAAACTCCGCCTCCCGGGTTTACGCCATTCTCCTGCCTCAGCCTCCCGAGTAGCTGGGACTACAGGCACCTGCCGCCACGCCCGGCTAATTTTTTGTATTTTTTTAGTAGAGACGGGGTTTCACCGTGTTAGCCAGGATGGTCTCGATCTCCTGACCTCATGATCCGCCCGTCTCGGCCTCCCAAAGTGCTGGGATTACAGGCTTGAGCCACCACGCCCGGCCCCTTCTGTATCTTTTTAAGTTTGAATGATGTCATGTATACCTGCTCAAAACATCAAAACCACTTAAATTTTTAAAAGACAAAAATACCTGCTCGTGTTACCCTTGCTTTAAATTGCATGAGTGTTTACAATGATTACACAAGACATAGAAAAGAAAAAAACAGGTAAGCCAGATAAAACCAATGTAAAACCCACCCAAATGAATCCCCCTCCCTGAGACAATTACGGTTAACATCGGCTGTATATCCTTCCCAACTTTTTCTTATGAGATTTTCTCTTCTTATGAGATTGTTTTTTAACGACAATGGGATGCGACCATATGTGGTTTTCAAAGGTGTTTTTTCCACCTAACAATATATGGCAGCATCCTCCCGAGCAGGTGACACAGCGGGTGGCTGCAGGGCCAGTGGTTTGATGGGCTCTCTGCTGTCACCGCAGAGTCCTTGCAATCTAAACAAGACCGTGAACACCTTCATACCCTCACATTTGCATACATGTCCAGGTATCCCTCTGGGATACCCAGATTGGGTTTCCGGATCAAGTGTGCAGACGTGGAAAGAGCTTTTGTGCCCCTCTAAAGAGCCATGTGTGACGAGCTGGAGAGAACGTTCTCTGGCATTCTCTACCACAGGCTCCCAGTTGCCCAGGGAGCCAAGGAAAGGCAGGGTCCTGGGTTCTTACTCTAGCTCCTGCAGCAACAATGTTTTGTGCCTTAGTTTCCTCATTAGTCAAAATATTGCCCTCGTCTACCAGTGGCCCTCTACCTTCCCCAAGGAGCGAGGGCTGGGAGATCAGGCTCCTCTGAGAAATGGGCCAGACACTTCTTCTCCAAAAGGGTAGACAGAGGTCTCACCTGGTGGGTGATAAGTCCTGGAGAACAAGGCCACGTGCTACGGTAGAGTAAGGCTGAATAGCATCCCCCCCACACCTCCAGCCCCTCTTTGCCAAGCTCCATCACACCTCCAAGGCATGTGCTGCATTCTCTGCCCAACAGGTTCTACACCCCTTCCCCTTTGTCATTTTCCTCTCTCTCTCCCTTACCTGATGTGACTTCATGACCCAGCTTATAACCCCCTCCAGGAGGCCACCCCTGACTCCTTGGTCAGGGTCAAGTGCCACTCTTCTGAACTGCAAAGCCTCTGGGCCACTTGGTACTGAGGTATCTGATCCCCTGCTGGTCTCCTCTACCTAACTTGTCTTTCTTTTCTCTCTCTCCCTCTGTCTTTTTTTTTTTTTTTTTTTTTAAGATAAGATCTCGCTGTGTGCCCAGACTAGAGTGCAGGGGCGCAACAAAGGCTCTCCGCAGCCTCAAACTCCTAGGCTTAAGGGATCCTCCTGCCTTAGCCTCCCAAGTAGCTGGGATTACAGGTGCACGCCACCATACCTGGCTAATTTTTCTGGTTTTTTGTAGAGACGAGGTCTCACTAGGTTGCCCAGATTGGTCTCAAACTCCTGGGCTGAAACAATCCTCTCGCCTCAGACTCCCAAAGTGCTGGCATTACAGGTGTGAGCCACTGTGCCCGGCCCTCATCTCTTTCAAGATCAGGCCCATCTCTGGGTCACAAATGCAACTCCAGTGCCCAGCACAGAGCCTGGCACAAGGAGGCCCCGTAAATATTCACTGGATTAAAAAGGCCCAGTAAGTGTCATCTCCAGGGCCTTCTCTAGGAGATCCAATCTAGGCCAATGCAGCCCTGTCGCCTTAGACATGGCCTCCCTGCCAGCCCCTCCCTGCCAGCCTCAGTTTCCCTAAACAACCTCCACAGTCCAAGCCAACTCTGCTACTCTCTTCTCTGCACCTTGAAGCCTGGGCCTACCTTGCATGGGGCAGATGATGGGAAAGTTGGTATCCACGGCTCTCCATCCCCGGGACACTGTCTTTCTGCCTAGGCTTGGCCAAGCCCCCATGGACCCTCCACCCCATCCCCATCCCCAGTGTCTGCCGGCTCTCAGTCTCCAGGGCTCCAGCTCTTGCTTAAGTGGAAGCCAGAAGGGGGTCTGGGCAGCAGGTCTGGGCACTCAGGTCAAGAGGCAGCAGGCCCAGGGGGTCCGTGCTCAGGAGAGTGTGAGAGGCCCCCCGGCCCAGGGATATGTTTACAGCTTTGAGAAAAACAGCAACTCCCAAGGCTATTTTGGAAACGTAATATGTACTTTGGGTCTCTCCACTGTTTATTCCAAGTGACTGTGCTGCCCTGGAGGTAAATGTAGGGCACCTCAGGGTAATCTCCCGCATACTTACTCACCCGCAGCCGCCCTGGAGCCAGCTGCCTGGGAGCCCAGATTTTCCTTATCATGTGCAGCCTGAAAAAAATGAGGGGCTGGCAGCCAGGCAGAGCCCACCAGGCGAGAGTCAGCACACCTGGGTTGAAAGCAAGGCTCTGCGGCCTTAAGCCAAGTCGCTTCCCTAGGGCTCAGTCTCCTCACCTGTAAAATGGGTAAGAATGACCCCACTTGGATTAAATGAGGATGGGCAAACACAAACTGGCTCCAGGTGTGGCCAAAAAAAAAAAAGCACAGAACACAGGATCCTAGGACATCAGACGGGGACATCCAGGTCATTCATAAATGAGAAGTCTGAAGCTCAGAGGTGGGAGGTGATATGTCCAAGGTCCCACACAGGCAGTGACTGGCTCAGTGCAACTCCAGAGACTAGGAGCTGCCTGCCATGCAGCTGGTAAGGGGAGGAGAACATTCCAGAGCAGTCTCCAGGAGGGAGGAGGGAAGAGTGACAAGGACCCAGCCAACAAAAGACACGTTGGGCTTGTGCAACCAAGGATGGGTGACAGGGCAACGGCCACCTGTCTGTGCAGCGCCATCATCGTCCTCACTGGCCGGGAAGGGGCAGGTTCCAGCGTAGCTGAGACAGGTAATTAGACTGCAAACACGCGCACAAAAGAATTAGTGACTAAATACAGCTCAGGGGGATGGACTCATTACTTAATCCCAGGCTCCTGTCATCACGGCCGGCCCTGGCATTCCACCTGATGTGAACCAGTGGGGAGTGCGGAGGCAGGGCACCAGGCAACCCCACAACACACGAATGAGAGTGTTCCTCCCACCGACCCATGGGGCTGGAGAAAGAAGTCAGTCCCCTTAAGATGGGAGGGGGAATGAAATGGAACAAAGCCTCCCAGGGACTCTTCCATGACTGCAAAGCCCCTCGGAGGGCATCTTTATTGGAGCTTGTCATCTTCTCACCCCCATTCTGCTGATGGGGAAACTAAGGCTCACCAAGGCGCAGTGACTCATCCAGGGTCACATAATCATAACAGCATTATGGAGGCTCCCATTGGCCTGGCCCAGCCCCCACTGGGGGGCCAGAGCCTTGGAGCCCTCAGAAGGATGGAGGGTCCCCCAAGGGAAATCCCCCAAGTGCTGCCCAGATACTGCCGGGCACCCCACACAGGGGAGGCAGCCCCAGCTATGCAAAAGAACCGGCACCAGCACAGCCTCTCTTCTCAACTCCAACCCAGCGGGGGGCTCTCTTCCGCCTGAGATTTGGGCCTCCAGCCACAGGATTCCCAGCCCGGACTCAGCAAAAAGCCAAAAAGAAGATGGTCCAGGCCAGCGCAGCAAGAAGGAGCCAGCCTGGGGCAAAGCGGGAGGCCATTTGCAGCCGCCCCCTGCTCCTTATCCCAAAACACTTTGATGTCAGGCAGAGCTGGGATGGGTGTCCAACTCAGCCGCTCCCCAACTGGTGATCTGCTAAAGCAACTTTACCTCTCTGAGCCTCAGTTTCCTCATCTGTAAAATGGAAATAACAATAGTACCTACACCTCCCTGGATGGTGAAGACCCCACAAGATCATAAACACCAGTGCTTCACATTATTTTGCTCCTCTTAGCGAGCAAGCCCCACCTCTAGCTGCTGGGAAGGCTGGGAGGGAGGCTGCTGGGAGGGCTGCTACAGCATCCAGGGCCCCGGGCTTGGCTAAGCTGCGCCATGCTTCCCCTTAGAAGCTTTGCCTCTGGGTTCCCTCTCCCATGCTGGGACTGGGGAACTGTCTGGTATCCAGAGTGACCAAGTGCCCAGCACATAGTAGGCCCTCAACCGGTACTGACTGGATGAATGAGCTTGTGAGCTGGAGCCACAGGGCATAGCCACCAGCAGGGCCTTGGGGGAAGCCCAGCTCTGCCTGTGCTGACTTACTGTGTGGCCTTGAGCCCATCCCTGCACCTCTCTAGACCTTCTGCACAAGGAAACTCTGACCACATCAGGGATGCAGACTCCCCCACCTCACAGCTAGGGAGACCCTGCAGGGAGCGTGGCCAGAGGACAGTCTGCCCAGTGGGGAGCCCCTTCCCAACTGGCCTGGCCCCCCAGGGACAGACAGCAGGGTCCACGCCCACCCCTGCAGGCCCTCAAAGGCAGTAGGCAGTCTCCTCCTGGTGACTTTGCCTTGGGACAGATGGGACACAGTGTGGTATCTGTCAGGCCAGATGGCCTGGTTGGCCCCAGGGGCTGGGACACCAGCTGGGAGTCCAGCCCTGGCAGGCAACACTGCTTAACCCCTTCTTGCCCCAGCCACAGGAGCCAGTATCCCCCCGGCAACTTAATCACTGCTGGACACTCAGGCCTCTGTCCTCTCCCCTTGGAGGTGAGGGGCCTCCCTGGCACCTCTAGGGCCAAAAGGGAGTCTGGGAGGCTGTGGGAGAAAGGAAGCCACAAGGTGGGTGGGAGCGGAGGAGGTGCCACTGCTTGGCCCTGAGGGCAGCCCAGGAATCTGCCAACCCAGGGAACCAGCAGGCAGGAGCACTGATTCCAGGCCAGGGAGCCCTCTGGGGCCACATGGGGCTGGCTGTTCTGCTTCCAGGACATCTGTCTGTGGCAGGGACCACCAGGCCAAGAGGCCACCAGCCACCTTTATCAAGCCCCCTGCCCAAACCACAGAAACAGCATTGCATGAAGGAGGACATCCAACGCAGACAGGCTGGCTGAATGGCTGTGGATGTGTTGCTCAACCTCTCTGGGCCTCAGTTTCCCCGTCAGGAAAGATGGGACCAGAGTGATCCCTGGGATCCAGGCCACTTCTGGCTCAGAGGGCTCCATGACTCCTGAAAAAGGAATGTGCCTCCCTCCCAGAAACTTGTAGGATCCTACAGGGAACAGCCAGATCTTTTCTGCATGAAGTTTGTGTCTCAACTTGTATCTGAGTCAAGGCACAGTCTCTCAGGAAGTGGAGAAAAGGGGGATTGTAGGTGGGAAGAGGGTACGCAGCAAGATAACGGTGTTGCCTTGAGAACCACCAGGGAATTGATGTCCAACCACTTTCCTCCTCTGTGAAAGGCTAAACAAAGGGGGAAAGGCAGCAGTAGGGATCATGGTTAGACACCAGGAAGCACTTCCCTGGAAAAGGCCACGAGGACACTGGACGGCCTGTCTCAGAAAGGACTCTGGAATGTGCTTCCTACGCAGTAAGATCTTCAGGCAGGATTTGCAATGATCCCAGCCCCAAGATGAGGAAGGAACAGATGACCTCTGGAGACCCTTGGAGGAAAAGAAGCCAGTGTCCAGTAGGGTAAAGTAAACACGGCCTTGGAGTCTCTCCCCTCAGGGACTCAGTCAACCTGCTGTTCCAGACGCGGGAGGATGTCATCTCAGGGCAGAGCATGGCCAAGCTTGGCCCCAGTGTAGGGCCTGCATGCTGGTTCAATAGACACCTCTGGAAGTCTCTCAGAACAGAGTCTGCCAGCAACTCCCAAAAAGCCAAGAACACATCAAAACAGCAGAGGAGGGAAGAGCTAGGTAAGGCGGCTGCCGGCCAGGAGTGAGAGCTGTCTGTTGACACAGCGGAGAAGCAGAAACATGGGGCTGGACCTACAGACCTGACTTTGAGCCCTAGCTCCGCCACCTGCCATGCAACTTTGGGCAAGTCACTGTCCCTCTCTGACATAAGGAAGAGAAAAGATCTAACCAATCTCTAAGGACTCTTCCAGCCCTGATTTAACAGTCACTTGGCAAGCTCCCCAGGTTCTGCAAACTCCTAGTTCAGGCAGCATCATCCCCAAAGCAGCATAGGGCCTGAGCACAGTGGCCCAGAAAAGGATAGATGGATGGACAGACTGATGGATGGATGGATGGATGGATGGATGGTTGGATGGATGGAAGAATGAATGATCAAGTAGGGTAATCCTGGCAAAGAAGAGCAGAAGGTCCTAGGTGTCCCCTGGGATGACTCCTTACACCTGCCCACAAGGCCTCCCTGGAATCACCTGCCAGTGATACAGACCCTCCAGTATCCAATTCCCTTCTTTAACTTGTATGTACATGTGCAAATACCTACACATGCAGATACAAATACGCAACACGTGCTCGAAGCAGTGACCCAACTCTGAATCCTGACAAGAGAAAGCTCCAGGTACCCCGCAAAACCCATGAGGTTTACCTGCTCCAGTCTGATTCTAGGGTATCTTGGCTTTTAGAATTCCCCTTCCAAAGCTGGGTGCAACATGAGACTCCAGTGGTGGAACCCAGTGGTGATCTTGGAAGCCAGAGACCTGAGGTCACGTGCCCACTCTGCCGCTTTGTAGCTTTGACAAGGAACAAGTCATTTTACCTGGCACGACTCAGTTTTCTCATCTGTACAATGGACATACCCACAGCCACCTTGCTGGAGTGGTGCGATGCTCCAGAGAACACATGTGTGAGGCTTCAAACGCTGCAGTGGGTAGACAGGGCGCTCTTGGGAAGTGAGCAAGATGGCTATAGAATTATGAGATCTTGGCTCCCTTCTTAGAGGGGCTGAGCATAAGCCAAGCCTTCCAAGGCTTCTCTGTTTGGGCCCTGCAATCCCTTCCACCTCGTTTCCCACCTTGGGGGGTGATGTGCTTGGGCTTAAACCGGGCAGAAGCTACAAAGCAGCCTTTGTCTCACAGATGAAACCCTAAACCAGCTGCCCTGACGTCAACCCTGGAAAAACAATGCCAAGCCAGCCTTCAACGTCACTCCTCTGCCAAGGTCTGAGAGTGGGCCCTTCACCCACAAGGCCTCGCAAGGCAGTCCATGAAAACACAGAAACCATCTACCCATCGCCTACGGAGGCCCAGAAGGAGGAACAGCTGCCGTTCTGCTGCTGGGCGCAGGGCAGGGTTTGAACCCCTGTCTTTCAACTCCCGTATCTCAGCCTGCCAGAATGAGCTCGCGTGTGTGGCAGAGAGTACTTTCGGTAACAGTCTGCAAGAGGCAGGTTCGAATCCTGGTCCTGGCCCTACCTCATCGTGAGACCTCAGACCAGCAACGTGACCCCCTGAGGTTGCTTCCAAATCCACACAAGGGGGAGGCTGAGACAGTCCACGATCCCCAGGGAGGTGGGGACAGCGAAAGACTTCCCCATTCATGTCCACATTCCATCAGGCCCTCCTAGGAGCCACAGGCTCCAGGCGATACCCTGCGCTGGACACAGCCTTGAATGCCAGGTCTTGCCTTCCCGGTCACCCTGTGCTGACAGTCTGCTCGAGAAGAGAGGGGACATGACCTCCTCCTCGCTGCCCAGGCAGCTCTACTGGGGAGAGGAAGTGCTCGGAACACAAAAGGCCAGTCTTCAGCCAAAGGGGGAGGGAGGAGGCAGTTCTCACTGTGCCCCGTTTTCCTTTTGTATGAGATGGGATGGAATGATGAGACCCACAGGGTGTTGGTGAGCCTGGCGCAGGAAAGGCTGCCCTGTCTCCTCATCTCCGGGGTAAGCCCTGGAGCTGGAAGGCTTGAGAACTTTGCCTAGAATGTTGGAGTTGGGTGAACCATAGAGGCTGATCCTTCATTCCCCGCAAAGATTATGTTTCCAGAGCTCCTTGTCTGGGGATGTGGCCTGACAAATAGTACTTTGGGATTTGCACATGTTTTTATATGTACAAATTGGGGCCTGGGGGCTGGTGGGAGCCAGGCCAGGGCAGGAGGGAGGGAGCGATAACAGCTGAGGGCCCAGCGGCACACTTAGCACTCTGCAGGCAACATCAAATCCTTGCAACCCCATCAGCTAAGACTGTCATCCCCATTTTACAGATGAGAGAACTGAGGCTCAGAGCAGTAACACAACTCCAAGCGGTGTCACCTCAGAGCCAGAGCTCCCACCCAAGAGAAGGCCCAAATCACGGGCCAACAGGAAACATGAAGCAAGAGCAAATGAAGCAATTTATTTTTAATTCCCCACAATTGAATTATGCCTTAGGGCTCAGAAAAAGAACAACCTATAAGTTGGAGGTCCCTCAACTTGGCACCAGGTTAATTCTGGCTCTGCCAGCAGTAGCTTGCTGAGTTCAAGCCTTCAGTCTCCAAGTCAGATGAGTCCTGATGTTTTATTTTATATTATTATTATTATTATTATTATTATTATTTTTGAGATGGAGTCTCATTCTGTCGCCCAGGCTGGAGTGCAGTGGCAAGATCTTGGCTCACCGCAACCTCCACCTCACAGGTTCAAGACATTCTCCTGCCTTTGCCTCCCAAGTAGCTGGGATAACAGGCACGTGCCACCACACCCGGCAAATTTTAAGTCCTAATGTTTTAAATGCTAATATTTTCTTTAAAGGCAAGTGTGAAACCAACTGCAATGTAATATCAAGACTCGGCCAGGCATGGTGGCTCACATCTGTAAACCCAGCACTTTGGGAGGCCAAGGCAGAAGGATCACTTGAGGCCAGGAGTTCAAGACCAGCCCTAGCAACATAGCGAGACCCTTATCTCAACAAAAATTATTTTTTAAAAAAAAATTAGCTGGGTGTAGTGGTGTGTGCCTGTAGTCCTAGCTCCTTGGGAGGCCGAGGCAGGAGGATTGCTCGTGCCCAAAACAAGAAAGAAAGAGGGAGAGGAAAGGAGAGCGAGACAGAAAATGAGAGCCAAGAAGAGCATGAGGAGGGAGGAGGGGACAAGACAGGGAAGAAGCAAGCATAGGACAGGCCAAGTTCTGGCAGTGCCAGGCTCAAGCCCAGGAACCAGGAGCAGCTCCACACTGTGTCCTGCACAGCAGCTCAACTCCAGGCTCTTGTACAAGCTGTCCTCTCTATCTGGAGCACCCTTTCTCCTTCTCTTCCACTCTTACTAAACCTTCCAAAAACAACCTAGGTGATGTCACCTCCAGGAAGCCTTCCTTGACTGGCTCTAAACTGGCTTGGGTACCTTCCAGAATCCCTGGGTTTGGGGCACCCCAGGGTCTCACTAGCGTCCCACCCAGACCTCCAAGACTCTCCGGTCCTGACTTTGCAACAAGCTTTCCCTAAAGCTTCCACTACCACCCCCCAAGATGGCCTTCTGCCTATTACCACAGTGGGTCAGGAGCAAAAAGGGGGTGCCAGTGGGCCCTGGGAAGATGGGCTGACCCTGTACAGAGAGGAGCCTGTCTGCCGGGGAATTTCACAAGGTCTACTTAGACCAGTAGCTCTTCCCCTCCCCCAAGACAGCAAACAGGCGGCAGCGAGCCAAGAACCGTCTTAAATAACCCAAGTAATAAAGATGGCCAATTAAGAGGGCGGAAGGCGCTGTCTCCACTGCAGGGGCCTCTTTCCATCGAGCAGCAGATGAGCAGGGTCTGTGTGAACACACATCCCAGAGTCGGAGCACGCAGGCCAGAGAGCGCTGAGCAAGCATCTCAGAGACAGGCCCCACCCCCAGCACGGCCACGTGGAGGGGCTCCTGCCAGGGCAAAGGCCCAAATGCCATTCGATTCCTGCCCAACTCCTCTCCCCAGAACCCCCAGCCTTATTTAGTGATTTTTGCCACGGCAGCCGGAATCAGAGCACCATCATCGCCCTTGCCTTCCATGCAACGTGACCATTCCCACTTTCCAGATAAGAAACAGAGGCTCAGAGAGGCAGAGTGACTCTCCCGAGGTCTCAGAGCTGACAGGCAGCAGAAATATATGCTGCAGGTTCCTCTCTTCCCAGCTTTTGGGTTCCACATAAACCTTCTCCCCTAAGCTGTCTAACATAGCAGGTTTCTGTCCAACATCCCATCCCAGGATCCGGGGAGGTGTGAATGTAAAGGCAAGAGAGGACAAGGCATTGCATGGAGCTTCACAGAGCTTCAGGCTGCGCGGGAAGTTGGAAAAGAAACCGCAGAGCAGGTAGAGCTCAGGACTCCCAAGGATTTAGTCCCTACAGACACTCCACTTGCCAGTTTTCAAAGTGCTTCACAGGTACCATTTTAGACGGTCTTCCAAACAGCCTCATGAGGTCAGATTTATTACTCCCATTTCATAGAAGTGAAAACTGAGGCTCAAGCAGGAAAGCTGCTTGCAATGGGCACGGCCCTTTCTGGGACTGCACAGGTTTAAGGTTGGAACTGGAGCCTGACTTTCTGGGGTCAGATCTGGGCTTGCCACTTTCTTTTTTTGTTGTTGTTTTTCTGTTTTTTGTTTTTTGAGATGGAGTCTCACCCTGTCACCCAGGCTGGAGTGCAGTGGTGAGATCTTGGCTCACTGCAACCTCCACCCTCCAAGTTCCAGTGATTCTCCTGCCTCAGGGTGCTGAGTAGCTGGGATTACAGGCGCCTGCCACCTCGCCTGGCTAATTTTTAAAATTTTTTTGTAAAGACGGGGTTTCACCATCACCATCTTGACCAGGCTGGTCTTGAACTCCTGACCTCATGATCCACCTGCCTCAGCCTCCCAAAGTGCCAGGATCACAGGTGTGAGCCACCACACCCAGCCTGGGCTTGCCACTTTCAAGGTGTCTTGGCCCAGTTCCCTCCCCTGTCTCTGTGGCTCAGTTTTAGCATCTCTAAAATGGGCTAAGGACAGTACCCAACTCACAGGGTTATCAGAGCTTCCATGAATTAAATGTTTGCAAACCGCTTTGAATGAAGCCTGGCAAAGAGTAAATGCTGTATAAATATTTAATGAAATTCATTAACTAATACATGTTTATTGTGCTCCTACTATCCACAAGCACTGTTGGAGAAGGTACTGGGCACATGCTGCTATCACGTGATGCTGCCACATGGCATGACACATTTGTCTATGTCCCCAGATTCTGAGTTATCGAGGGCAGGAGCCTGGCCCATGGTGGGTGTTCAGCCACTGTTCTGAGAACACCACCTCTTTGGCTCCTCAGACATCCATACCCGGCAGTCTCATCTTCCCCAACAAGAGGCGCCAAATGATTGTAACAACTTCCCTGTTCCCTGGCAAAGTTCACAGCACTGACTGAAAGCAAAAGCTAGGGAGACTCCAGCCCAGGGCGGAGGTGAGCTCCCAAATAGCCACCAGAGCACCCGAGGCCCTCTGCTGCTGGTGATCCGTGGATGAGAACCTCTGGCTGTGTTGCCCTGAGGACACTCAGGGGCCGGGCAAGATAAATAGAGCATTAATTCAGAGTCTGAGATCCACAGCCTGCCCCAGCTTTGCTAGACGACATTTCACAGAAGTGAAAACTGAGGCTCACAGCAGGAAAGCGGCTTGCAATGGGCATGGCCCTTTCTGGGTACAGCACAGGATAAAGGTTGGATCTGGAGCCTGACTTTCAAGTTACTTCTCCTCTCTGAGCTTCGGTTTCCATCCTGCAGTGCCACCACCGGGTTTAAATGAGACCTCATGGAAATCATCAGACGGGTCATAATATGTGTTCCCTGTTCCCCAACTCTTCCCCTGCCAGCCCTGCCAGCCCCCAATGAGACCTTCTCCAAAGAGCAGGGGACTGGACAGGCCTGCTACAGTGGCCCTGGAGCCTCATCTGCCTGCTACTGCCAGTGATTCATTTGCTTTCTCAAGAAATAATTACTGTAAAGTGACAGCAGGGAATCTTCCCAGTGCAGCAGCCGCCTCCTGTTCTGCCACCCGCCGTGGCAATATTGTGACAGGTGCTGGGGAGACCCCGTGCCTCCTGCCTGCCTCCTCACCCGGAGCCAGCCTTCGCCAACCTCCAGGGACACAAGACAAGGCCACCTCCTGGGAGGAGCACTGACCTTGGGATCCAGAGAACCAGATGGACTCATGGCGAGATCTGGGACAGATGTCTTCACCTCTCTGAACCTCTTACTTGTAAAATGAGCATAATCACTTCCCACCTCTTGGGACTGCTCTCATAATTATCACTGCACCTAGCACAAAGTAGGTGCTCAACAAACAGGAGCATTAAGCCATATTGATTTATTTTCAAACCCTTTTGCAAAATGTTTTCCTACTGCACTGTTTGAATTGATTTTTACCTCTACCCTGAGAAGCGGAACTTGTAAGAAACCCCACCCCCATTTTAGAGAGCAACAAACTGAGAGGCAAGCAATTAAATGGCACGCACGGAATTGTGCCACGTTACGGAGAGAATGCAGTCTTCACAGGGTTGCTGGGCAAGCCCACTTTCCCACTGTCCCCATTCCCAGGTGGGCATAGTGAAGACCAGACCACACTGCAGGCAAACCCAGAGCAGAACCTGGGCTCCACGGACCCTCGAGAGAACCAGGCATTGCCATTTGCCAGGTTTACTGTTGGATGACAACTACCCTCTCTTGTACCAGAGCTAGAATGAGAAACCACATCCTGCCCAGGAAGCCAAGCGCCCGGTGCCCAGTGTGGGTGGGAGGATACTCCCCTGGTGGGCAGGCGGCGGCAACGTCACAAACCTTTAGCAGCCTCCCATCTGGCCTGGAATTTTCTAAGCACCTCACAGTCTGGCAATGCTCAAAGGGCTGTGCAACCCACAGATGCTGCCAGCAAAGGGCACGGGACACCCTCTCCCGGTTTCCAGCTTGGTTCTCAACCTCTGCCCACCCCACAGGGCCAGCGTAGCTCAGCCTCTGTAGGGCAACCACTCTCTGCCCTGTGAAATCATTCCGAACTTGACCATTTACATGTGCTGTGCTGTAGCTAGGTGAGCTCATCTACTTCTTCCACAACCTCTAGACACAGAGCTTAGCATCCCTGTTTTACAGATGAAGAAACTGAGGCTCGAGAGGCAGTGATTAGCCCAAGCTCACTCGGCTTTTAACTCCTGCCCTGGGGCCCCAGCACCCAGCACTGCCAGGCTAGGGGGTTCATTCAAACTTTGAACTTTGGCCCAGACCTTCTGATTCCAAGTGCAGGCCATCCCCTCCACAAGCAGCCGAATCCCTGGACGTGGTCTATGTCGTCCGTCTTCTGTCTCATCCTCCTGGAGGCCTACTAGCTCACAGCAGCCAGACACACAGGCCTCCCTGCTGCATGAGTATTTACTCAGCATGGACCTTGGCCAGGTCCTGGCTGGGCTCTGCCAGTGGGAGACGAAGCCAGAGCTGGAGCCGGCCCCCACAGAGCTTCCAGTCGATGCAGGCGCAGACACATGCCAGGTAGTTACAGCTCCGGGTGTGGAGGGCTGTGATGTGGGAGGTGGTGGGCGCTCAGGACCGCCTGACAGCAGAAAGTCAGGAAAAAGCAACACATCCCTAATCCTGAGTACAGGGATTAGGAGGCAGGGCTGCCTCCTTCCCGTCCCGGGCCTTCAGCCATCCGCGACATAGGAAATAAATGGAACGCCAGCCGGCTTTCACCTCTCAATGCGATCAAAAGCCAGGACTGCAAATGCAAAGCCCACAGCCTCCGGTGTCACTGACACATGGCACAGTTTAAATCAATTCTCCTGGAAGGCAACGCATCTCGTTGCAGCAAAGGGCGTGTTCAAATTCCAGGTCTACCCTTCTGTGTCCTTCAAATACAGTCATGTGTGGGGACGTGAGCTACAGGACTGAACGGAGAGCCTGGTGTGTGCATCTGCATGTGTGTGTGCGTGTGTGTGTGCATGTGTGTGAGACTGTGCATACACGTGGGGGGAAGGGGGACCCAGGGGCCCCGCATCCGGTCTCGTTTGCCAAGGCAAAGCCCCGCCTCGCATTCCTCTGAGAAGGAATCTTCAGCGTCAGCTGTCTCCCTGCTTCCTTTTCTTTTCTGGGACCTCATTCTCCTCCCTCTAGCTTGAGGCTCTGAGAATCGCTCCCAAATTTGTCCCCAGTGAGAATGCCAACCCAGCCAAGGGATTCTGTAATATAGTTCTCAAGAGACCCGAGGCGCTAGATGGAGGGGTTTGTGTGTTTCTCTTAAAGGAAGTTGGGAGAAAGGGCTGGGGGATGGCGAGAGATTTCCGGAGGCACAAATCAACGGCTAAGAGTAGGTCCAACAGGCTTCTTAGATGCTGGACAAAGAAGCAGCCCTTTCCCTCCACCCCCAACACCACCTCTGGCGCCTCCGTGGGACAGAGAGAGCGGCAACGTGCCCTGAAATGGACTTGTTAGGCAGTCAGGGCCATGCTGAGAAATCCTTGTAAATTAAAGGAACAGACTTTGCCAGGGGAAGGGGGCTGGGCTGGGGGGTGGGTAGGCATGCCCAAAACCTGCCAGGCCCCAGGTACCTTAACACCAGACCTCATTTGTTCCTTCTCAATCCCTGGGAGAGCAACAAGATGACCCCTCTTTTACAGAGGACAAAGCGGGGAGCTCCACGGGCAGCTTGGAGTGACCAAGCCACTTGCCCACGTTCACACGGACAGTGGCAGAGCCAGGATGTGAAACCCTGTTCCACCATCAAAGGCTGCCTCACTGGAAAATCAGAAATCAAGAATCCGTATCGGTGCCAGCTTCAGAAATAACGAAAGTGTCAATGGGAGTGGCAGGGAACAAAGCCCTCAGCTTTCTATTCCAGGGCAGCATTCGAGCTTTGGGACATTCAGGGGCCAGCACCCACCTGCTTGAGGGCCCCCCTGGGGTGTGACGAGAACGGGCAGGGGACACTCCAGCTGACCCACCCACCATCCCTTTTTGGAGTCCTTCATTCCGGCCGACAGCCCAGCCCCTTCCGGCTCACAGTCAGAAATAGCTGTGACAAAAGTCCCTCCCATCCCAGAAAGTGGCTTTTTAAAAAAAAATGTTTAAAGCAAACACACAAAAAGATGGAAAGAACATAACAAAGCCTCCACTGCAGGAAGATGATGCGGGCATCACGTCGAGGTGGGGAGGCCAGCTCTGCACAGCAGACGGAAGGTCTGCCCAGTTCGGCACAGACAGACAGCCCCCTCTGGGCCTTGCTTTCCCCACCTTTAAAACGAAAGCACTCAGCTGAATCAGCAGTTTCTTTCTTTTCAAAAACTGCAGAACACTTTTTAAAATGGAATCTTTTTTGGACAATCTGGGAGTCAGAGAAGCATGGAGTTACAGTGGGCAACATGGGTCAAATCTCAGGTGCTCAGCCTCCCACTGTCCCCGAAGTCTCCCAAGGCACCCTGCTATGGACTCCAGGGCTCTAAAAAGCCCACTTGAAAACCACCAGGCTGGATGATCACAGTGGTCTCTCCAGGCTCCCAAACCACCCTCCAATCACCCCAGGCACCAGGAAAAAAAGAAACCTAGCCTCCAGGCTGACTTCAACTGGGGGGCGCATACACTCAGCCCCTCGCACGGGAGGGAACAAGGCCAGCCAGCTGCAAATCACACTGGGCCTGAGGGGGCCAGGATGGCTGGACAGGCTTCTGGACAGGGGCACCAGGCCCCCAAAAGAGTCGCCCTGTCTGACAGGCAGCTAGGCCAGCACTACCATGCCGGGCAACTTCCTCTACCAGCCCAGGGCAACTTCCTCTACCAGTCCAGAGCAACTTTGCAGCAACTGCCAGGCTGGAGGGACCTTTTTCTTGACAACCTGAAAGCTTTCCCGCGTCCTTCCTTGGAGCCAATGAAGAGAGGGGAAACGGTTGAACCAGTTAAGCTGGGGGATGGGATGACCAGTACTGCCCATGCCTGGAGCCTGGACCCTAGTCATCTGGGGCAGAGACAAGAGAGGGAAGGGGAAGCCCAGAACAGAGAAAGGCTTCAGAGAACACACTGTGGTCTCCAGACGCAGAAAGATCAGCCACGACGCGGGCCTCCTGGAGTCACGGACCTCAAGTAGAGAGCTGAGAGAGCTCACCCACAGGAACTCCTGCATGTAAAGGTGGAGGATCTGAGGCCCAGAGAGGGCAGCGGTTGGCCAGAGGTCACACAGCACCTAGTGGCAGAGCTGGACCTAAAGTCCAGGTCTCCTGGATGCCAACTCAGGGAACTCTCCACTGTTGAGTTCAGATAAACTCAGTGGGAATCTCCAGGGAAAAGCCCCCAGCTTGCAAAGTCAGAACAGGATATTTTAGTGGCCCTGGGTGGTGACAGAGTAGAGATGTTTGTTTTGGTTTCCAAATCAACGCTTGACAACCTTGTCCTCATTGTGGCTTCAGCGACCACATTTCCCACGTGGTAAAGACCTGGTTGGGCCAAGGGAAAACCAAAGCAGTGGTGACTGGGGCCAGGGCCCAGGCACCCCAGGCCAGGGTCTCTGGTTTGGGTTGGTGTTTCCAAATCACGGTTCGTGGACCACTGATGGCACATGAGATGATGCTAGGTGGTATACGGTTGACGTTTTAAATTTAAAATATATTGAATGCCTGGGTGGATTCATAAACAAAATATGGGCTACACTACAGAGGAATATTTTTTGCCATAAAAAGGAACAGCCTACGAATACATGCTACAACATGGATGAACTTCAAAAAAACATTCTCTAACTGAAAAAAGCCAAACACAAAGACTACAGAGTGTATGATTCTATTTCTATGAAATGTCCGGAAAAGGCCAATTTCTAGAAAGACAGCAGGTCCGTGATTACCTGGGCTGGTCTTGGAATGGGAATTTTCTGTAAATGGACATGAAGGATCTTTTTGGGGGGTGATGCAATGCTCTAAAACGGAATTGTGGTAATGACTGCACAACTCTGTGAATTTGACTTGTACACTTAAAATGGGCAGCTTTTGTGATGTGTAAGTTGTACCTCAATGAAGTTGTTAAAATATTTTATGTAAGCAATAGCACAGGTGGTAGTACGTGGACATGGCCAGAAACCACGAAGGTGGAACTCAACAAGCCTCCGGCTTGAAGATTGCTGAGTTTCACATCCCAAGTTGTCCTTTGGGGAAGCAAGTGGGGGTCTCTGGAGCTGCAGGTTCCTCTAGGTGGACCAGGGGAAACCCTGGAACCTTTTCCTTCTGGGTTAGGCTCCTTCTGGGCATCACTGCTTGGAGTTCTGTGATAGACATCCTGGGATGATTTAAAACCCTTTGTGGCCACAGCAGTACAGGCAGATACCTGGATCTCATCCCTTAGATGGTGACTTCTCTTATGGCCAGGGGATCAGAAGCGGGCTGGGAGCTCAAACTCAGATTTATATATTGCCAAGGCTGGGAAGACCCTTTGAGATCATCTAGCCCAGTGGTTTTTCAAGTTTTTAAAAAATGTTTATCAAATGTCTGCCCTCCTTCCCAAAGAAAATTCTTAGGAGGTACCCAAAACATACTATTAACAAGTTACGGTGTTAGTGGAACCCAATGAGTTAATATTAAGAACTTAAAGGTGAGTAAGCACATTTTTATCACTGTATTGTCTTAATGTTATTTTAAATGATCATTTTTATTAGATATTCAAGGAACCCCTAAAGCATCTCTAAGAAAGCCTGGGGTTTCAAGGACTACAATTCTAGCCCACCTGCCTCACTTCACAGATGGGGAAACTGAGGCTCCAGGAAAGGAGTATACTTGCTTTGGAAAAATTCAACGTAAGTCTTGAGTCAACTTCAGAAACAACGTGGAAGAAGAGGTGTGCGCGCATCCCAGAAGGGCGGGAAGAGAGACGCCCGCACTCCACCTGTCTCAGCAGCACCGTCTCATTCCAGGCCAGCGCCAGAAGCTGACATCACACCCCACGCCCTGGGTGCAACTTGAATAGAGCATTGCTCAATGCCAACCCATCTCCCTCCAAGACTGGGCACGGCTTTTCCATCCCCTTAGTAGCCAGGTCCAAAAAAGCATACACACAATAAAACAAACACAACACAAGCCTGAGGCATGACGACACGATCAACAGTGGCACACAGGAGGGCCCGGCCCATCCCTCCCCAGTTTCACCATCGAGAGCAAGTGCCTGTTTCCCTAGCCTGCCCCAGTGACATTGACCATGAGGGGTGGAGAGGTGGCCTCTATGTGGCAAGGCACCAGGTGGGCCATTCTCAAGTCCTCCAGAGAAAGAGGTAACGCAGGAGAGAGGGCACCAGGTGGGCCATTCTCAAGTACCTCCAGAGAAAGAGGTAACTCAGGAGAGAAGCCCATCTCCCAGTGGAGTGTAAGACCTACCCCCAGGAAGTGAGGTGCTGCATGAGAGAGCTTGAGGACTCTCAGCGTTTCTGCTCCCCGCTAGCTTGACAAAGTGCCTATCATCTTTAATAACATCAGCTTGATTACTTTATACCTTCCGAAGAGCATCACCGTCCTGCTCTCCCCTCGAGCAACTGTGGGCAGATTTTATTATTCCCATTTCTCAGATGAGCAAACAGGATTTCAAGTGGTTTGATAATCTCACCAGCAGGTATAAGGCTGGCTTTTGAATCCTACCCAGTTGCTAGCCTGTCCAATGGGAGAATAAGGAAGGAGACCTATGCCCAGCTCCCTGGGCAGACCTTTAGAGATGGAAGGAAGGGCCCTTCTCAGTACATCCTCCAAGCCCTGGAGTTCAGAGCCAATAACTCCGGTGGAAGGCTGCCCGTGCCTGGAACAGCGACTGCCAGGGCCAGAGGGCCCCTCCCCCAGCCAGGTCTGAGATGCCAAAGACAGACCCCTCTACCCTTATGGGAAGAGGAGGAGGATAGGAGACCCCTCTCCTCTCATCAGAAAGCCAAGCAGACAGTATTGTTGGCCAGACTGCGGGCAGGAAGCAATGACAGTTTCCCAGCTGGGGAATCTGAGCTGGGCAGGAATGCACTGGCCAGTCCTACAGAGTCTGGACCCCAGTTCTAGCCAGAGATGGTGGTCTCAGTCCATTCAATGTCCAGTCTCCAACCCAACATTATCTTCTCCTGGGGGCTTTTAAGGCTGAGTTTGTTAGGGCTCAATAAACCATGAAACTCAGGGAGTGGGGGGAAGAGGGATGAAAGGAGGCATTTTATAAAAGCTTGTGAGCAGTCTGCTATAGTTGTGGTTATCCAACCCAGCAAGCTGGACGTTACAGAGCTGGAGCAAGACGGCAGACACTGGCCCCAGGGGGCAGGGGCAGATCCATCCATTTTCAAACACATGATCTCATTTAATTCAAGAAATAAAAAGGCAGTGGGTTGGTTAGAGTTTTTCTTTTCATCTGTTGAGGGAGGGGAGCCTACTTCCTACTTCCTTGGGAAAAATACCTATGCTAGGAGACAGACTAGCCAGGAGTGGTTAAAATCTCTGGTTGAAATCCTGGTTTCACAACTCCTTCGCCAAGCCACCTTAGGCAAGTCACTTAGCATTTCTGCACCTCGGGTTCCTCATCTATAAGATGAGGATAAGTCTGCCTTACACGCTGTATTGTGCTGAGAATTAAATGAGATCACATAAAACACAGATAGTTATTATGTCACCTACAAAACAATGTGCCTAACCAGTGATAGCATCGAGGTGGCCCCCACGGTAGCCAGCGCCCACCCCCATCCTGGGATCTAGATAATTGGGCCTTCCTGGCATGTGTAAGGCACTCTGCAAACACAGCTTCCAGCCCACCTGCCAGGACCAGCTGCCCGCCCGGCCCCCGTCCCGCACACGCATTCCGCGGCAGCCTGGACCTGGGCGCCCCCTCCCAGGGTGGCGGGGGAGGGGCGGCCACTCACCTCCGCTTGTACTCGTCGCGCTCGCGCTTCACCTTGGCCAGCACGTTGTAGAGCGCGCGGATCTCCGGCGTGATGGTGTCGATCTGCACGCCCACGCCGTCGGGGTGCACCCACGACACGCCGGGGCCCTGCACGGTCTCCACGCCGCCGCCGCCCGTGCGCCGCACCTGCGTGTAGCTCCAGATGGTCCCGGGCAGGCGGCCGTAGTGCTGCGGGTGCGAGCCGCCGCCGGGGGGCAGGCCGCCCAGGGCCACGGCATTGGCGTTGACGCCGGCCGCCGCGCCGCTGCCGAGGCCGTGCCCGCCGCCGGGCGCTGGGGGCCGCAGCAGCTCGGGCCCGGTCTGTACGGCCTGCTCGCGGGAGAAGGTCTTGTAGCGCAGCCGCCGCTCGCGCTCGCTCTGCTGCTGCTCCAGCTGCTTCTCCAGCAGCCGGTTGCGCCGCTCCAGCTCGTGCACCTTGGCCAGGAAGCAGCGGAAGCGCACGTTGAGCCCCTTCAGGAGGTGGATGTTGGAGCCCAGGTCGTCCCGCAGCGCCGCCGTCACCGGCGACGGACCCGGCCCGGCCCCGCCGCCGCCGCTGCCCCCGCCAGGGCAGCCCCCGCCGCCGCCGCCCGGCGGGCAGCCGAAGGCCAAGGCCATCTCCCCGAACAGCAGCGAGTTCACCATGCGCCGGCTGCGCGGCTCAGGGCCCCGGGCCCGCGGCTCCAGGTGCGGCTCCAGCTCCGGGCAGGGCTCCCGGCGCGGCCGGGCTAGGGTGGGCGCGGGCTCCAGCGCGGCCGGCCGGGCGGTTCCAGATGCGCGCCAGATGCGGCCTCCGCAGCGACGGCGGGACGGATGGCCCCGGATGCGGGCGCCGAGGCGAGAGAGGGCACTCGGGCGCTCCTCTGGATGCGGTAGAGGCCGCGGTATCTGCGCGGGGCCAGAAGGGTCGCGGGTCGCACCGCCCGGGCTGTCAGAGACGCTGTGGAGGGGCCGCGGCAGCCGCACGCAGAGGACTCTCGGCCGGCACTGCCCACTCTGCGGCGGGCCCCGCCCACTGCAGACACTGGCCCCGCCCTCACCGCGGCCCCGCCCACCCCTCCTCCCTCTGCGGCGTTCCCCGAGCCAGAGGCTCCGCCCCACGAGGCCCGCAGAGCCGGGCCCCACCCACAGACCCTTGGCTCCGCCCACCGCCGGGTTCTCCCGCTTTCGCCGCAGCGTCGACTCCGCCCAGCTCCCCGGCGGGGCCACGCCCTCTCCTGCGTCTGGTCCTGCCTCCCCGCCGGGTGCCGATTCTCTGCTGGGGGACCCGGACCGCAGAGCTGCACCAGGGACCGAGTTAGCTGGAACCGCCGCAGAGCCAGCCGGGCCTCTTAAAGGGGCCAGCAGCCTCGGCAACGCTCGCTTTCCACTTTTTAGGGCGCTCCTCTCCCTCGTCGCCTGCCGAGAGGGCTCCGTTTCTCTGTCCTCTCCGCCCCGAATGCCCCTGGCCCCAAATTCCTTCGGATGTGGGCGACCGCGGCTGGAAGGGCTGGGGGAATCACAGTATCCGAAGGTGCACCGGCACCCCACCCCCACTCCAGCCTGGGGAGGCCCAGATCCACCTTACGGGGATAAGGCGGCGCCTAGGCCGGCACGTCCTCCACGCTGCGGACCCAGGGGTGGGCTCCTCGGACGCTAGCTGCCGTCCTCGTCCCCCCGAGATCAACCCGGGCACCGCCAAGCCCGCCGGTTCCCCCGCCACTGAGGCGCCGAGCAGCATGGGGGTTGGGGAGGCTGAGCAAGACCCTCCCGGGATGACACCCACAAACTCGGCCTGGGCCTGGCCTCCGCTGAGCTGCTGAGCACCTCCCCACCACCCACACCCACACGCTGAGATGAAGCTGACCCCGAGAGCTGGGAATTCATTTCACAGACATGGGGCTTAGCGGGCAGCCTGGGGCAGACCAAGGCAACCCGAGGAACCATTCATTCATTCATTCATTCATTCAAATGTTTTCACACCTACCACGTTAAAGGCCAAGTTCTCCAGTCTCTGGGGTCTCCTGAATCATGTTGCAAACATCAGTATATGTCAGGCACCATACTTATTTATTATCCCCATTTTACAGAGAAGGTCACTGAGACGTTAAGTAGCCGCAATGGTCCAAAGTGCATACTCTAACCGGCCTTCCACAAAGCTGGCCTCGTGTCCATTCCCGCATTTGGTCCTCACCGAAAACCTCAGAGGGGAGGTGACCCCCACCTGTGAACGCCTGTGGCTTGTATTGTATGCACTTAACCAGATATGTGGCATGTTTCAGATTCTTCCGACTGAATTTTTTTAATTGCAATTTAATTTTTGTCTTGTTATTAACTTTTGTGTTTGTTTTGTCTCTTTGTATGTAAGTTTGAGGACAGGCACACTGTCTTACATGGACAATGCCTTGGTGGTGTTGGTGACAAAGGAGACACGGGCTTGCCCTGGAGTGATGTGGCTATGATGTTAGTCTGCTGTGTTTTTGATTTAGCCATAAAAGCAAACCCTCCCCATAGTTCCTTCCCTCAACCGCAGTTCCTTGCTTCCTGCCAACACGGACTCACCTTAAACACCCAGCTCTGAAACTCACCCATCTAGAAACCTTTCTCTGCTTAACCCAACCCAATCTGGACACTGCCCTTTACTCTTCATTCTCTCATCTCTTGAGGATGTTCTTGTTTATCCAACCTAAAGAATCAAAACCCCTTTGCCTTGAAGCAGAGGTTCATGGACCCCCAGGAAGACTGAGGATAGAATTCTGGGGAGTTCATGACACGGGGGTGGACAAAAGTTTTATCTTTATCCTCACTAATCTCTAAATGGTTTTTCGTTTGTTTGTTTGTTCGGGACAGAGTTTCGCTCTTGTTGCCCAGGCTAGAGTGCAATGGTGCGATCTCAGCTCATCACAACCTCCACCTTGGGGGTTCAAGCGATTCTTCTGCCTCAGCCTCACAAGTAGCTGGAATTACAGGCATGCACCACCATGCCTGGCTAATTTTTTGTATTTTTAGTAGAGATGGGGGTTTCTCCATGTGGTCAGGCTGGTCTCGAACTCCCGTCCTCAGGTGATCCACCCACCTCGACCTCCTGAAGTGCTGGGATTATAGCCACCATGCCCGTCCAATGGTTTTTAACATATCCTTTGATTATGAATGTAGGTAGCAAGTAGATGTCCCTGTGATTTTGTCACTAGTAGAAATCACAGGTATTTACATAACACACTACAGTTACTGTAAACATCTCAAGATATCATCTAAGCTACCAGAACTGTGAAATTAAAGTCATATTAGATCCACCACTAAATCTTATTTAATGTATTAGTAAAGGAGAACATATATCACTATATGACAAATTGTTAATACTTTGATATCTATTTTAGTAAATGATTTTTCATTGTAATCCTAAAGCCTTTGTAAAAAATTATTCTGAGAAGGGGTCCACAGGCTCCACCCAATGCCTGAGTGGTCCCATGGAAGACAAAGGGTTAAGAAGTCACACCTGGGGAGTGGCTCCCTGCAACCTCTTCCAGGAAGGATCTGTCCTGCCAACAAAGTTGCCCTGGAATTGGGGTGTGAAGCCCTCCTGGGGGGCGGGGGCAGCCCTGCCCTGGGCCCTGGAGATATTCAGACTTTCCGTGATGACTTGTGGAGCACCTGCTTCAGCACAGATCCCGCATTAAATGCAGAGGAAGGAACTAAAGGGGTTCCAGGGGAGCTGATGGAGACAACCAAAAAAGACCATCCTGAGGAATGGGAGGGGGTGCGGGGAGGGGGGAAAGGAGATGGTCAAGCAGAGCCCAGAAGATCTGAAGGAATTGAGGGAAGTGGTAGCTGGACCTGAGAGGGTTTTCAGCTGAGCCCTAGAAACACGATACATACAAACAAAATGGCTAGAAAATAGTTCTGTGGCCACATAGGAACAAAGGCGAGATGCTGCGTGTCTTGACTTGGTGGGTAAAATGCGAGGTGAGGTTAACCTAACAGTCCTCCAGCTAGGGTGACCAACCATCCTAATTTATCAGGGACTGAGAAGGTTTATCTTGATGCTAAAACCTGGAAAGTAAATCTGAATGAGCAAATCAGAACGAATGTGTCACCCTACTTCCAGCCCATATCAATCTGGAGGCATCTGAGGCCAGAAGTCTTGTAGCTCAGGATGCAGCCAGCCCAATGCTCTTGTTTTGGGGACCAGAAAACTTAGGACCACAGAGAGGTAAGGACTAACCCAGGTCACCCGAATAATTGGTAGCAAAGCCTGGTCTAGAATTCTGGTCCCATTCCCTTTCCAATGGTAGGTCCCCCCTGGTCCAGACAATGGATTCAGTGGTTTCCTCCCCTTAACCCTGGATGCTGGCAGGCTGGCTCCCTGATTCAAGATCCAAAGGGGGCTAAAGATGGGTCCTCAAAGCAGGGGGAGGGTTCCAACAGACAAAGGAACATCCCTGAGGGTCAGGCCAACCTCCTCTCACTAAACAAGGATAATTAGGTTTTGTTTTTTGGCAGGGTACCTCCCCCTGACCCTCAAAGTCATAGCGGTGTGTCTAACCTGCCCAGATTCTTTTTGGAGGCAAGAGGAGAGAGTGGGGAAAAGTGGGCTTTTAAAACAAGAGATTGGCTAAGGTTTGTATCTGTGCTCTAGCAAGTCACTTTACCTCTCTGAGGCTCTATTTCCTCATCAGGGAAATGGGCATAACTGCTCTCAATGAAAGGTTGCTGAATGAATGAATAAAAGAATTAAGAAATGAATGAACAAATGACTTTTATTCTTCCTGCCCCACTCCCCAGCCATTTCACCTGCTAACGACTCCTCGTCCTTCAGGTCCCAGCCTCAAGCACGGAACCTTCTCTTCTCAGAAACTTCTCTTCTCGGAACCTTCTCTTCTCAGAACCTTTTCAAGTACCTGCCAGGTCTGGGTGGAAGGTGCTTCCTCCAGGCTCTGCCAGCACTGCCCACCCTGTGGCAGCCCCAAGTATACTCGCTTGTCATTGCTGGATTTCTCGTCTGCATCTCCACCCCTTCTAGCCCAGCCTTCTAACACTTGCTAACCCATATTCTCCATTAGAGCAGAAACACTTGATCAGATTAACCCTGGAACCCACATCCTGGCATGGAACCTGGCACATAATAGGTGCTCAATGAAGATGAGTTCAGGTGAACAAATGAATGAACTGTTAGTTACTGGAGAAATTCCTGTAAAGTGGATCATGGCTGCTTAGGAAATGTTATATTTGCAGAATGTAATTGCATTTCTTTATTTTACAACCTTATTGAGGAATATTTTACATATTATATAATTCACCCATGTCAATTGTTTTTAATAAATTTACCAAGTTGTGCAAACAACACTATAAACCAGTTTTAGAATATTTCATCATCCCCACTCCTACCCCCTGCCCCAGACAACCCCTAATCTAGGATCTGTCTCTATAGAGTTGCCTTTTCTACATATGTCAGATAAATGACATTCTACAAGATGTGACCTCTTGTGTCTAGCCACTTTCATTGAGCACCATGTCTTTGAGGTTCATCCATGTGGTAGCATGTATCAATAGTTTGTTCCTCTTTATTAATGATCTCTTTTTAAATGTCAATAGTTTTAATTTTTCCTTTTCTGTACTCAGTTCTTCATCTGGAAATAAGACTATAGGACTATCTGACCTGGGGCCAGGTGCAGTGGCTCACACCTGTAATCCCAACACTTTGGGAGGCCAAAGCAAGCAGGTCACTTGAGACCAGGAGTTTGAGACCAGCCTGGCCAAGGGCTTAACACCGTCTCTACTAAAAATGCAAAAAAAATTAGCTGGGCATGGTGGCATGTGCCTGCAGTCCCAGCTACTCAGGAGGCTGAGGAACGAGAATCACTTGAACCCCCAGAGGCCAAGATTGCACCACTACACTCCAGTCCAGCCTGGGTGAGAGTGAGACCTCGTCTCAAAAAATAATAATAATAATAATAATAATAATAATAATATCTGACCTGGTGCAGTGGCTCACACCTGTAATCCCAGGATTTTGGGAGGCCGAAGTGGGAGGATCGCTTGAGCACAGGAGTTCGAGTCTAGCCTGGGCAACGTAGTGAGACCCCATCTCTAAAAAAAAAAAAACTTTAAAAAAAATTAGCTGAGGCCAGGTGCGGTGGCTCAAGCCTGTAATCCCAGCACTTTAGGAGGCCGAGACGGGCAGATCACGAGGTCAGGAGATCGAGACCACTGGCTAACACGATGAAACCCCGTCTCTACTAAAAATACAAAAAACTAGCCAGGCGAGGTGGCAGGCGCCTATAGTCCCAGCTACTTGGAAGGCTGAGGCAGGAGAATGGCATAAACCCGGGAGGCAGAACTTGCAGTGAGCTGAGATCGGGTCACTACACTCCAGTCTGGACGACAGAGCGAGACTCCGTCTCAAAAAAAAAAAAAAAAAAAAAAAAAGCTGAGCATGGTGGCACATGCCTGTGGTCCTAGTTACTTGGGAAGCTGAGGTGGGAGGCTCATGTGAGCCTGGGAGGTAGAGCCTTCAGTGAGCTATAATCTCGCCACTGCACTTCAGCCTGGGTGACAGAGTGAGACTGTCTCCAAAAAAAAAAAAAAAAAAAAAGCCGTGATTGTAAGGTTAAGTGAGTTCATACATGGAAAGTCAGTATGTTCAATAAGTGTTCAATCAATGCCAGCAATGCTCAATAAATGTGAACTATTATCATTGTCATTTTTTAACTTTGCTTAAGCAAATGTGGAAAGCCCATAAAATGTATAAAGAGGCAGAAAAAAACAAACATCTCACACCCAGTGGCCCTCTGGCACCAAAGTTCAGTCCTGCTGCCATGGAGAATAAACTGCTCCCCACTCCCCGCATCCCCTGTCCCCACCCCCAGGCTGCAGTTTCCAGAACATTCCTATCAAGTCTCTTCATGGTGGAATTAAAGAGAACAGTAAAACATGACGGTGCAGAGGATAGGGAGTGGCTGCGAGTCCACATGATGCTGCAGGTGAGAATTCAGCAGCACAGGCGAATTCCTGAGATGTCCCATCTCTCCTCCCAAAAAACAATGACAACAGCTAAGAAAAAAAAAAGGTTGGCAAAAAGGGTGACTCTTGCTGGTTTGGGCAGTGGCGGCTCATTGCCGGGCCTCAGCCTTCACAGGCACCTCAGGGCTTATGAGCGGCTTAAGCTGCTTGTTGCCTCAACAATTATTATGAGTGGGTTTGTCTTCCTCGAAAAGGGTGTGGACTTTGTCAAAGTCAGGGCATTGGAGTGTCCCCCTGGCTGCCCTGACAGCACTGATCCTGGTCAGCAGCCCTGGGGGAGCCCTGGTTGCCTTTGGCACCTTCTCCAGGCCACCCTGTGGAGGCAGCTTGGGCGGCCCCATCTGTTCTTGCCGTGTGGTAGTGTGGTTAGGTGCAGGGGACGAGGGCCAGGCTCCATCAATTATTAACAGAGTGCTTTTGTGCAAGTCACTCAAAAGCTCTGTGCCTTGGTTTCCCCTCTGTAGAATGGGAAGGTAGACATCCATAGGTCGGCTAGGAGGATCAAAAAGGAAGTCCACAGGTATGACACATTTGGAGCAATGCCTGGCACGTATTAGGCACCAGCTATTACAACCCAATGCTCCTTGAATCCCTGGTATGTGCCAGGCACTGTTTGAGTGGTGGTTTGAGTTCTATGTGACAGATGATCAATGCCGGGGTTTGCAGAGGCCTTATCAGGGCCACACTTAATCACTCTAGGGGAAGCCATGGGCCTGGCATGGGTCCCTTGCCTTCAGACCTTATTCCCTCATTCCCATATGATGGGCATCTGTTGAACACCTCCTGCAGCCGACTTTCTCACTAAAACTGTATATGTTAAGAAGACCTGCTTACTGATAAGTAAGGGGGAACTGAGGCTCACAGGGGAGAAAGGGCTTCTCCAAGAACACACATTCATGGCATAGCTGAGCTTTGAATCCAGCTTTGAATTCCAAGGCCAGCCCCTCTCCTGCTCTGACTGTAGCTCCTCCCGCAACAACTCAAAGGTAGAACATTAAACATGGACTGGAGGAACATGCTCTTGAAATGACGTCTGCCAACCTGGTTCACTGTGTCGGTGGAAACCTCCAAATGAGTGGAAGGGAGCATAGAGAAGAGAGGGACAGGAGCACCATCGGCGATCCCAGAGCCAGGCAGAGAAGCAACACCACACACTCGTGCCCCTGGGTCTTTGCACCTGCTGGCTTCTCCTCCAAGACACCATCTCCCTCATCACTGGCCGGCCCTTACTTATGGGCCAGGTCTTAGCTTTGGGAGCCCTTCTCCTTCTCTTTTGTTGTCTTGTTCTGACTTTGCATAAAGGTGCGTATATAGGTAAAGTGCACAAATACTAATCGTAGAGCTCTACATATGTACCCCTGATGAACTCACCGGGTCATTTCCCACACACCAGAAGGTCCCCTCATGCTCCCTCTCAGTTGATACCTCCCAAAGGTAATCAGGTGCTGACTTTTCTTTCCCCAGATTCCTTTCTAGGCTGTTCTAGAACTTCATTAAGTGGAATCATACGGTCTAGTTTTGGCCTCTTTTGTTCAACCCTACGTGTATGAGATTCATCCATTTAGTTGTGTGTTGTTTTGCTCTTTTTCCTTGCTACATAGAGGTAGATGGTGTGAGCATCACCATTTATTTATCCATTCTACTGCAGATTTGGGCTGTGTCTTAGTTTGGGGATGCTAGGAGTCAAGCTGGAACCTTCTCACATACGTCTTTTGGTGAACACAGTACTTGTTCTTCTTGGGACTCGCCCCAGGGGCAGGATTGCTGTGTCACAGGGGAAGCGCGTGTTTAACATTGGCAAATGCTGCCAAACAGATGTTCAAGTAGCCATACAATTTTACCTCCCCATTAGCAACGCATGAGGGTTTTGATTGCTCCACCTTCCAGCTAACATTTAATATTAAAGTCAGTCCCTTTTATGTTAGACTTTCTGATGAGGGTAAGGGCAGCATTTCCTCTTAGAAGCTACCTCACACCCCCTAACCCAGAGTTGGGGCCTCCTGTTCTTCTCCATTGTAAGCATTCATTTCTCTGTAGCATTTCCACCAGTTTACTGTCTTCCCCATCTCAGGAAGGGACGGTTCCTTGAGGGAGGGAAGGACACTATCTGCCCGACTCACAGTTCCTTCCAGAGGGAGAAGCCAGACCCTGTGGCCCCAGCCCCAAGCACCCTCCTTCTGACTCTTCTCCCTACAGCCAGAAGTCCTGCCCTGAGAACACAGTACCCCTGTCTTTGATGTACCCTAATTATTTAATTTTTTGTTTTTGTTTTTTTTTAGTCAGTCTCACTCTTTCTGTCACCCAGGCTGGAGTGCAATGGTATAATCTCGGCTCACTGCACCCTCCGCCTCCCTGGTCCAGACAATTCGCACGCCTCCCAAGTAGCTGGGACTATAGGTGTGCACCACCATGCCCAGCTAAATTTTGTATTTTTAGTAGAGATGGGATTTTGCCATGTTGGCCAGGCTGGTCTTGTACTCCTGACCTCAAGTGATTCACCCACCTCAGCCTCCCAAAGTGCTGGGATTACAGGCGTGAACCACAGTGCCTGGCCCCTAATTAATTTAAAGCCAAATGCTTAACAAGACAGCTTCTTCCAGAGGCCTCTCCCAGCCTCAGTTTCCCCATCTGTAAAATAGGAAGGGCACCTTTGCCCCTTAGGGTTTTGGTGAGGGCTAAACGAAATGCTGTCCAAGTGCTTGGAAGGATGCCTGGTAGAGGGCAAGTGCCGCATCAGGGTGGTTCTCTGAGGCCACTCCAGAGCCTGCAGCCCTCTCTCAGCAGAGACAGCCTCTCTTGCCTCATTCTTATCATCAGGGAAAAGCACTGTAAAGTGCCCAACAGTATGAATTGATGCATCTACTATCTCTGCCCAAAGAGACGGCTCCCTGACCTCAGGAACCAACACCCCTGAGCACCTTCTCACTGCTCCACACACCGTGTCTCATTCATCCTCACCTCACCTTGCTCAGATCAGTTCTAACGGCAGTGGTTTATGGAGCACCTAGACATCAGATCGAGTGCAAGGCATCAGATGGAGACTTCACATGCATCATTTCATTCCATCCTAAACTCGTCAATTTCAGGAAGGCTCATCATTCCCATCTTACACGTGGAGACACTGAGGCTTGGAGAGGAGAAGGTCACTGGCCAAGGGAAGATTCCAGGGCCTGAACATCATAGGTCCAAAATAGTAAGCCAGGTCCTGCCTAGAGACTGCAATGTCCACACCAGCCTCAGGGCAACGGACGACTCCACAGCTGAGTACAGGACCAGGATAAGTGGGTTGTTGCCAGGGAGACCCTGGGAGTTCCAGAAACCTCAGGGTAAAGGAGGACAAGGGCATCCTTGCCCCGGGGGCCCCGTCCTGTCTTCTCCATCGGCTTGCTGAAGGCGAGCCCGGTAAATCCCCACTTACCTCATCTCTGACGGCTGGTTTACAAATGACTCTCTCACGTGTCAAGGAAAACCCTCTGAGGGAAGGAGGGCAGGTCCCCTGAAGCTTCATCATCTTATTTCTGCTGAAACAGATGTCGCGGCAATGGAGACACCTCTTGGGAGGTGACTGAAAGGAAAGGTTGACTCAAAAGGCCTTCTTCCCGGAGGACTGCCCCGTCCAACTCTATGAAAAGGAGGAATGCGGCTGAGCTCATCCCAGCCCCACGACAGGAATGTCTCCCTCACTGTCCTTAACACAACTTCAAAATTACTTGCCAGCCAGAAGTCACTGTGCCAGCCTGGTGACATCCCTGGTGGCTGATTTGTAACTGCAGAGGCTTCCGCCGGTGGGAGGCTTCCTTGGTCTACACCTGTCCGGCACTTTCCAGCCCTACCCAGAACAGATTATGGGAATCTCTAAGTGCCATCAACAGGAGATTGACTAAATAAGTCATGGCACATCCATACCATCTAATTATTGGGACCATCCAGCAGGATAAAACACATCTATATTTATTGGTGTAGAAAGAGTTCCTCCACTTATCTTTAAAGTAAGAAGGCATGCTGTAAAACACAGAACGACCATTTTTAAAAGTGTGTGTGTTTTATGTCTCTGAGTTGTCTAAATTTATATAGTGGAGGCTGGGTGCGGGGGCTCATGCCTGTAATCCCAGCACTTTGGGAGGCTGAGGTGCGCAGATTATGAGGTCAGGAGATCAAGACCATCCTGGCCAACACGGTGAAACCCCGTTTCTACTAAAAATACAAAAAATTAGCCGGGCGTGGTGGCGGACGCCTGTAGTTCCAGCTACTCGGGAGGCTGAGGCAGGAGAATGGCGTGAACCCGGGAGGTGGAGCTTGCAGTGAGGCGAGATCGCACCACTGCACTCTAGCCTGGGCGACAGAGTGAGACTCCCATTGCAAAAAAAAAAAAAAAAAAATGTATATATATAGTGGAAAAAAAATCAGTAAGGACTTCCCACAAGGTCAGATGTTTTTTTACTTTTTGAAATGCCCTATGCGTTTTTTGAACTAATGAAGATGACAATACTTAGAAGGCTCTGGACAGACACAATGATAGGCACCTTACCAGCTTTCTCACAGGTAATCCTCGCATCAAGACGATGGAGGGAGGTAAAATTCTTTCCCTAGTTTACACTTTGATTGGAGAAAAAAATGGAAAAGCTATTTGCACTTTGTAAAAAAAACACGTTGGTTGGATATGACTGCATCAAAGGTACTAGGCCAAGTGGGAAATCTAAAGATGTTTGGGAGTGGCCCTTGACTTCAAGAAGTTTCCAGCCCCAGGTGTCTAAATAACAAGAATATCTGTTCACATTTGGTAAGTGGACCAAGGGAGGAATCGGAGATGTGTTATGAGAACACAGAACAAGACATGGCTTTGGGGGCAATGAAACCTGTATTTATTGGGCAGCTACTATGTGCCTACTGCTCTGAGAACTTTATCTCATTTTGGGCTCACGATAGCCTTCAAGGTTAGTGTAACTTCCACCCTTGTACCCTTGAGGAAATGCAAGCTCCTGGCTTTTTCCAGAGCTATGAAACTAGTAGTAGTGGAGATGGGATTCAAACTTCTGTCTCCAAAGCTGATGCCGTCTCTCCTGCCCTCACCTTTCCCAAAATCCCTGGGGATATATTGAGGACAAAGCAGCTTTTGAGGCCAACCTTGCTTCATGTTTCAACAGCAGGAGAGGAAAAAGAAGGCAATTCTCTCTCCAAGCCTCAGTTTTCCCACCTTTAAATTGGGGGTACTCATACCTACTTCATGGGGTTGGTGTGAGGATTAAAGAAGAAATCCAAGTTATTGCAGGGCAGATGCAGTAGAGATAATCCTGAGCTTAAAGCACCTGGATAATATGCCTGGCTCAGGGGGAGTGTTTGGTGACTTAGAAGCTGTATGGGTTCTAGAATCAGGCCACATGGGTTCTGAGAACCTGGGGAGGCTTCCTGGAGGAGGTAGCCTTGAACTGGGTCTTGCAGGTGGTGGAGCTAGGATACCCCTTGGGGACCCTACACTTTGTAGCAACCCCTCTGCTTAGACAAGATGCAGCAAAGAATCATTTATGGAACTTCTACCCAGTGCTTAAGACATACAATCCTAACTGTGACCCTGTGAGGTGGCTGTCACTGTACTCATGTTTTAGATAGGGAAACTGAGGCTCAAAAGACTAAGTAACGTGTCTAGGGTGGTGGCGTGAAGGTTGATGCCAGGCCCATCTGACCACCAAACCTGTGCCACTCATACAGTAAAAACCCAGTCCCCAAAGGTTAGAGCTGGTCCCACTCCCCACATGACCCCATCCCACTTCGCAGCCTGGGCTCAATCCAGCTTTCTGCCTTACTTGCTGTGTTACCTTAGAAAATGTACCCCAATTCTCTGATCCTTGGTTTCCTTATCTGAAAAATAGACAAATGGACCAAGGGAATCCTTAAGTAAAAGTCCTTATTTAGAAGACTTTCTGTGAAGATTAAACAAGATGCTATATCTGATGTGCTCAGCACAGCCCCTGGAATATTATAAGTACCCAACAGTTGATAGCTACTTTGTTATTCGACACGGTTTGGCTCTGTGTCCCCACCTAAATCTCATGTCAAATTGTAATCCCCATGTGTTGCAGGAGGGACGTGGTGGGAGGTGATTAGATCATGGGGGCAGATTTCCACCTTGCTGTTCTCACTGCACTTGTGAGTTCTCACGAGATCTGGTTGTTTAAAAATGTGTAGCACTCCCTGCTTTGCTCTCTCTCTCCTGCCGCCATGTGAAGGTGTGCTTGCTTCCCCTTTGCCCTTCTGCCTTGATTGTAAGTTTCCTGAGGCCTCCCCAGCCATGTCTCCTGTACAGCCTGTGGAACTGTGAGTCGATTATACCTCTTTTCTTTATAAATTACCTGGTAGCGGGTAGTTCTTTACAGCAGTGTGAGAATGGACTAATACTGACTGTTTCAATTATTATTAAGGCAAATAGTATCTATTAAGCAGGCATCACAATTTCAAGTACCTACAGAGGGTGAGCAGACAACACAAATCTATGAATAGGGCAGTGGGCAATAATAGGGCATGGTGGGGTCTGTGGCAAATTGGAGTGTGCATGCCTTTGCTTAAAGGCACTCTATGATAGAATTTAAAAATAAATATTTGATCTTTTTCTTTGGTTTCTAGTTTTCAGCAGAGTTTCTGAGTTTCTTGGAATTTACTGTACTTTGTTTGCTAGTGAGGGGACTCCCAGAGAGCTTCAGGATGGGGGCTAGTCACCAAAAAGACCAAGCCATGATTAGAGGGTTGAAACTTTCAGCACCACCACCCATCTCTGGGAAGAGGAGAGGAGCTGGAGATGGAATTCAATCACCCATGGCCATAGATTTTAATCAATCATGCCTAAATAATGGAACCTCCATAAAAACCCCTAAACAATGGGGTTCAGAGAGCATCTGGGTTGGTAAACACATGGAGGTGCTGGGTGGGAGGGAGGGGGCCTGGAAAGGACATAGAAGCTCTGTATCCCTTCCCCAGTACCTTCCATCTGGCTGTTCCGGAGTTGTACCCTTTTTAACAAGCCAGCAAATGTAAATGAAGTGTTTTCCTAAATTCTGCAAGTCATGCAAGTGGAATATTGAGCCTGAGGAGGGGTCATGAGAACTCTCAATTTACAGCCAATTGGTCAGAAGTCTGGGTGACCTCCTGGGACCAGTGTCTGAAATCAGGCCGTTTTGTGGGACTGAGCTCTTCACTTGTGCAGTCTGCACTCATTCCAAGTAGTTACTGTCAGAATTGAATTGAATTACTGGACACTCAGTTGGTGTCAGAGAATTGCAGAATAGGTGTGAAAAAAAACAAAACCCACAGTTTAGTGTCAGCTTAAAAAGACAGCACATGGCCAAACTAAAAATAATAATAATATTTGAAAGTACAGGCTGGGTGCAGTGGCTCGTACTTGTAATCCCAGCACTTCAGGAGGCCAAGGTGGGATGATTGCTTGAGTCCAGGAGTTGACCAGCCTGGGCAACATGCCAAGACCCTGTCCCTACAACAAGTTTAAAAATTAGTCAGGCATGGTGGTGTACACCCATAGTTCTAGCTACTCAGGAGGCTGAGGTGGGAGGATCTCTTGAATCCGAGAGGTGAAGGCTGAAGTGAGCTATGATCATGCCACTGCACTCCAGCCTGGGCAATAGAGCAAGACCCTGTCTCAAAAAAAAAAAAAAAAAAAAAAAAACACAGCACAGTGTCAAGTGACTGAAGGAGGCCCAGGGTGAATCCTGAGGGGCCAGCCATACTTGGTTGGTGGTTACCCCAATATCTGCTAGGTGACAGTTCACTGAGCCAGTTGATAAAGTACTGTACTTGTTTCTGTCTGTGTTATCACATGTAATAAATCCCAAAAGCTGTTTATAAGTATTTAACTATACAAGTCAAATGAAAAATATCTAAGGACCAGATCTGGGCCCCAGGCAGTGTGTTTACTATCCCTGAGTTAGGTACTTCCTCCCAGAATGAGAGCACCTGGCATGCTGCAATCACCTGGGTACCAGGAGTTAAGAATCTCATCGAGTAAGAGCTGACAGAATTGGAACAGGACCAGAAGAACTCATCTGGTCCATGCACATATGCTATTATCATTCCCGTTTCTCAGATGAGGCCACTGAGGCCCGGAACACCAGAAGGCATCATGTCATTGGGACCATAAAATTCCCAACAGCCTGACTCTTTTGTCCCATCTTCTTCACAAGCCTCATGAAGCCCCCCAGCAAGCAGGTGTCTAGAAAAGGCAGGCGGGGTTGCGAGGCTATCTCAGTCGGCTTTTATGTTCTTGATTCTCCCTTGTTGCAATTTCAATTATTATTTTAGTGATGCTTTTCAAAAATACTCCAAGGCCTTCAGGCATTAATGTCTCATCAACCTGGATTCATCATAATTTTTATTACTGTCTGCTTAAGAATAATAATTCTCTGCACCGGCCATCAACTTGTCAGTGGGGAAGCTCAAAACCCTTAGCAGAGGTTGACTTATGCCCCAGAGGCTGATCAGAGACAGCAATTTTCTCCCCAGATATTCAGCAACCTCGATTAGAACTCAGGGCGCCATGCAGCCACCAGCGGTCTCCAGTATTAGAGCCAGGCTCATCTCTAAGCACTGGATGACATCACGTCAGTGCTGCCTACCACCGTGGATCCCAGGATGATTTGAGGCCATACAAGGCAAAGCATTGAATAAACATTGGCGTACACAAAGAGATAACCTTTCATTCATTCCTTTCCCATTTTTTCCCCCAAATTTCAACAAGAAGAAAGTCTCAGTCTTGTTTTCATCTGTCCTTGACACCTCTCTATTCCTCTTCAACAAAGAAAGAACAGGCCCCAGGCTCAGACGAGAGGCCTGTCGAGAATTTAATAATGTAAATTTGCATTTATCTTTTTTTTTTTTTTTTTTTTTGAGTCAGAGTCTCACTCTGTTGCCCAGGCTGGAGTGCAGTAGTGCGAACTCAGCGCCCTGAAACCTCTGCCTCCCGGGTTCAAGTGATTCTTCTGCCTCGGGCTCCTGAGTAGCTAGGATTACAGGCATATGCCACCATGCCCGGCTAATTTTTGTATTTTTAGTAGAGACGGGGTTTCACTGTGTTGGCCAGGCTTACCTCAAACTCCCAACCTCAGGTGATCTGCCCGCTTCAGCCTCCCAGAGTGCTGGGATTACAGGCGTGAGCCATCGCAGCCTGCCTATCATAGTTACATGGCCATCTTGTATCTATGTTAAGTGATGTTGGTATGATAAAAATTTCCTTTTCAAAGGAATTATTTAAGTAAGTAAAAGGTGAATCTAAAAAAATATATAATAGTGTAGGTTACGGGTCAGCAAACTATGAGCCAAGGGTCAAATCTGGCCGACTACCTGTTTATGCACCATTCACAAACTAAGAATTAATTTTATGGTCAGACACGGTGGCTCACGGCTGTAATCTCAGCACTTTGGGAGGCCAAGGCAGGTGGATCACAAGGTCAAGAGATCAAGACCATCCTGGCCAACATGGTGAAACCCCGTCTCTACTAAAAATACAAAAATTACTTGGCGTGGTGGTGGTCGCCTGTAGTCCCACCTACTTGGGAGGCTGAGGCAGGAGAATTGCTTGAACCCGGGAGGTAGAGGTTGCAGTAAGCCAAGTTCGTGCCACTGCACTCCAGCCTGGTGACAGAGTGAGACTCCACCTCAAAAAAAAAAAAAAATGGATTTTACATTTTTTAATGGCTGGAACAAAGATCAAAGGAACAATGCTATTTTGTGGGAGTCAGGCATGGTGACTCACACCTATAATCCCAGCACTTTGGAAGGCTGAGGCAGGAGGATAGCTTGAGGCCTGGGGTTCAAGACCAGCCTTGGCAATGTAGCAAGACACCATTGCTACAAACAATTTAAAAATTAGTTGGGCATGGTGGAGTACATCTGTGGTCCCAGCTACTTGGGAGGCTGAGGTGGGAGGATTGCTTGAGCCCAGGAGGTTGAGGTTACAGTGAGTTATGAGCACACCACCACACTTCAGCTTGGGTGACATAGCAAGACCCTGTCTCTAAAAATAATAATATTTTGTGGTAGTGGCAAATATATGAAGTTCAAATTTCAGTATCCATCAATAAAGTTTAATTGGCACACATCCAGGTTCATTCATTTACATCTTGTGTAAGGCTCCTTTCCTGCTACAATGGCACAGTTGAGTAGTTGCAACAGACCATGGACTGCAAAGTCTAAAATATTTATTATTTAATCCTTTATGGAAAGAGTTTGCCACCTCCTGGTGGAGGTGGTTGGCTGATATGGCAAAGATCTTGGTGATATGGCAAAGATCCAGTGAACTCCTCACTGGAACTCTGGGAGATTGTCATCATTTATTTCCATCCAGTTTATAGATCAGGAGGAAACTAAAGCTCAGAGAGGTTCAGTGGCTTACCCATGGTCACACAGCTAGTCAGCAGCAAGCAGGGATTTGAACCCAAGTCAGATGTGAAAGCATTGGGGGATACACAGGGCTAAAGATAACATATGCTTTGCTGAGCTTTCCACAATTTCTACCCCCTCCATTCTGCATGTCCCCCAAACACTTCCTACTCTCTCTCTCTTTTTTATTTTTATTTTTTAAGAGATGGGTATCTCGTTATATTTTCCAGGCTGGATTTGAAGTCCTAGGCTCAAGAGATCCTCCCGCCTCATCCTCTCAAGTAGCCGGGACTGCAGCCCTACCCCTTTCTCCCTCCCTCTATGGGAGGAAGCTGTGGATTCATCATTTCCTAATAATGTGGCTCGTCCCCTCAAGCTCAGGACAGGCCCCTGGGGAGGGAACTGTGTCTTATACAAAGTTCACACACTTTAGCAGGACAGGAGAGGCCCTCTGTGGCTTAAGCCTGGTCTCCAGCCTCACCTCACCTCTCCCTTGCTTATGTTTGATGCTCCAGCGACCCTGAATTGTAACTCCCAAACCCATCCCCAAGTAATACCACTACCAGTTACAACTTCCCAAGCCTATTGTGCCAGCTCAGGATTCCACCTTTACACAGGCTGTTCCTTCTGCTGAAAACCTACCCTGCCTCTGTTGTACCTAACTCCTGTTCATCCTTCAAAGCCTCAATCAGGCATCAGTATGGAAACCACTGTGCACTCCAATCTCACTCCTAACAGAGAAGATCCGTCCCCCGTGCTGCCTCCATGTCTCCTGTTATTGATAAGGCCATAAAACGGGCAGCTTAGACTGCAAGTTCTGGAACCAAACAGCCTGGGTTCCAATCTGCCTCCTCCTAGTTCTAACTGTGCGTTCTTAGACAAGTGACTGAGCCTCTCTTTGCCTCAGCTGCTTCATCTGTAAAATGGGTGCAGTGACAGTAGATTGTGCCTGGGATCAGTGTTAGGATTGAATGAGATAACACACAAGTGAAACCCCTGCACATAGTAAGTGCTCGATACATTTTTGCTCTTATACTGCATTGTATTTGTAATTGTCAGTTTCTTCCCCCTCCCACACACCCTGCAATTGATCGATCGGGGGTTCTGTGGTACTGGAGACTGGCTCTTGCCTAAGGGGACAACTTCCCAGTGCCTAATGCAGTGTCAGATCTCGGCTAGATACTCAGTAAAGGTGAGTTCCTTCCCATCTTTTTCCTCCTCACCTCCACCCTACCCCTGCTCCCAGCTGAATCAAGCAAACGGAGTCCAAGCAAACTTGTACTAGTCTGCCCAAGTACAAGTCTGCTTTCTCACGGGGGTCCCAGGGCCATGCCAGGAGCTGCCCCTGCAGTGTCCCTTCCAGTCCCTTGAAAATCAGAGGACAGGCCGGACGCCATGGCTCACGTCTGTAATCCTAGCACTTTGGGAGGTCGAGGCAGGTGGATCACTTGAGGTCAGGAGTTTGAGACCAGCCTGGCCAATATGGTGAAACGCCGCTGTACTAAAACTACGCGCGCGCGCACACACACACACACACACATAGTGAGGGGTGGTAGTGGGTGCCTGTAATCCCAGCTGCTCGGGAGGCTCAGGCAGGAGAATTGCTTGAACCCAGAAGACAGAGGTGGCGGTGAGCCAAGATCATGCCACTGCACTCCAACCTGGGCTTCAGAGCAAGACTCCATCTCAAAAAATAAAAATAAATAAAGGAAAGGAAAGAAAGAAAAAGAGAGAGAGAGAGGAAGGAAGGAAAGGAAATCGGAGAAGAGTACCCTATAAATGCTGGTTTACGAACCAGGAAACAGACTAAGAGGCTTGTCTTGTTCCTGAGTCGGTGGGACCTCAAAGGAGACCACAGCAGTATCCTTGTTCCCAGTCCAGCCCCAGTCTCCTGTGAGTGGCCTTCCCCGCTAAACATAAATCTGTTTAAAAGAAAAAAACAAACAAACAAAAAAACCCAGCCAAAGATATGCCTGAATGGTGTCCTCCCAGCTGGGCTGGGGGCCAAGGTAGCAGGAGGCAGAGCAAGGCCGAGCCTCCCCTGTCAAACCAGAGTCCCCATCCGTCTAAATGGAAAGGAGGGGGGTCAGCCGCAAAGCAGGGCTGAAAGGCCAGGTATAACCCCTTCGTAGAGCTCGGGCCCTGGGTTCAAATGTGAACCTCACAACTTAATAACTGTATAACCTTGGGCAAGACACTTCACCTCTCTGAGCCTCAGTAAAATGGGAATAGTAGCATCCTGTCTTATAGAATGACCATGAGGATGAACAAGCACCGGAAAGTGCTTTGCACACAGAGCCAGGCACAAAGCACTGTCATCCGTCCTTCCCTGCAGCTTCACCTTCCGCAGTTTTGGTTACCCCTGGTCAACAGTGGCCTGAACACAGGTGAATATGTACAGCACAATAAGAGTTGTTGAGGGAAAGAGAAAGATCACATTTACGTAACTTTTATCACAGGATATGGTTATAATTGTTCTCTTTTATTTTTATGGTTGTTAGTATCTTACTGTGCCTAATTTATAAATTAAACTTTATCATAGGTATGCATGTATAGAAAAAAACACAATATATATAGGGTTTAGTACTATCTGCAGTTTCCACTGGGGGTCTTGGAACGTAGCCCTGTCAGATTCAGAGGACAATTGTAAATCTTTACTTCACCCAGCTCTTTTATTTATTTATTTATTTATTGAGAAAAGACCTCTCTCTATCTCCCAGGCTGGAGTGCAGTGGTGTGATCATGGCTCACTACAACCCCGACCTCCCGGACTCAAGCGATCCTCCCACCTCAGCCTCCCCAGTGGCTGGGACTACAGGCTCACGCTACCACGCCAGGCTAATTATTGTATTTTTTGTAGAGATAGAGTTTTGCTATGTTGCCCAGGCTGGTCTCAAACTCCTGGGCTCAAGCAATCTGCCTGCTTCCAGCCTCCCAAAGTGCTAGGATTACAGGCATCAGCCACTGTGCCCGGCCAACCCAGCCCTTATCTTCAGTGTAGGCACTTCCACTGACTCACGGGAATCCTTGGGACCCCGACTTTCCTTCTCTAGGCCTCAGCTACTTCAGGGTAAGTCATTCCTTATACTCGCCTCCTCAGGGTGGAGAATAGAAAGACCAGGCTTGTGGGACACACTGGGAGCAAGATGTGGATGGGCCAGCAGGGGTCATGAGACTCATCTGGCCCCCATAGGACCATAATCACAACTAGTGCTAGGGAGCACTGCCTAAGCCAGGGTGTCCCCAAAAGCTGATCTGATACAAGGCTTCGTGTACCTGAATATGTCGCTTACTGGAGTCAGAAGTTTGAGACCAGCCTGGCCAATATGGTGAAACCCCCAATATGGTGAAACTGGGGAGGTGATCCCAGAAAACCTGTGTAGGGGGTGAGGAAGTGAGACAGAAAAAGGAAGGCAGCCAGCCACCTCCGTGGACAGCTCGTGTTCATTCCTTCCCAATGGGGGGATCCTGGGAGCCACTGGAGAACACGAGCCGAGGGGTCTGACGTCTTCTTACACCAACTCCCGTTTGCCATTTAATAGAGGGCTGCTATCTACATATGTGTTGGAGGAGTGTTAATTCCCCATCACTTTATACCTGCGGAAGCAGCATGAGAAAGTCCCAGGCAAAAAGTGGGAGGGGCCGGCAACTGGAAATGGGGCACGCGCTGTGGCCAATGAGGGTGAGGGATAGTGGAGGCACCCACTGCACCTGCTCCAAGCTCCTACTGTGTTCCAGGCACTCGGGCACCATCCACACGATTTCTCACTTAATCCCCCCAACAACCTTGAAAGATGGACATCACTATCTCCTCTATTTTTATTTATTTATTTTTATTTTTATTTTTTCTTATTTTTTTTCTCTCCTCTCTTTTTAAAGCAGCTTTATTGGCCAGGCACAGTGGCTCACACCTGTAGTCCCAGCACTGTGAGGCTGAGGCAGGCGTATCACCCGAGGTCATGAGTTGGAGACCAGCCTGGCCAACATGGTGAAACCTCATCTCTACTAAAAATATAAAAATTAACCAGGGGTGGTGGCGCGTGCCTGTAGTCCCAGTTACTCAGGAGGCTGAGGCAGGAGAATCACTTGAATCTGGGAGGTGGAGGTTGCAGTGAGCCGAGGTCATACCATTGCACTCCAGCCTGGGAGACAGAGCAAGACTCTGTCTCAAAAACAAAAAATAAAAAACGGAGCCACCGTGGCTCAAGCCAGTTGTCCTGGCGCATAAGGAGGTGATGCTACATGTTCGAGGCCAACCTAGGCAACATTAAAAAAAAAAAAACTCTCATTCATTTAAAAAAAAAACTGCTTTATTGAGGTATGATTTATATACCACAAAATTCTCCCATTTTAAGTGGACAATTAAACTTTTGTTAGTCTATTTGCAGAGTTGGGCCACCATTGCCACAATCTAATGTTAGAACATTGCCCATTTACAGTCAGTCCCCATTTTCCCACCACGGACACCTCCCACCAGCCCTAGGCACTCATAAACTTCCAATTTTACTAATTTCACTAATTTCACTATGTCCTGTCTCCATACGTCTATCTATTCTGGACATTTAATATACATGGAGTCATATTGTGTTAGTCTGTTTTTGCTATGCTATAGAGGAATATCTGCAACTGGGTAATTTATCAAGAAAAAAGATTTAATTGGCTCATAGTTCTTCAGGCTGTACAGGAAGAACAGTACCAGCATCTACTTCTGGTGAAGGTCTCAAGAAGCTTCCATCACGGTGGAGGCAAAGGCAGAGGATGTGAGCCACGTGGTAAGAACAGGAGTGAGAGAGGGAGTAACAGGGCTGGGGGGTGGTTGATGCCACTCTTAAACAACCAGATCTTGGGTGAACTCACTGAGCAAGAACTCACTCATCACCAAAGGGATGGAACCAAGCCATTCATGAGGGATCCACACCCACAATCCAAACACCTCCCACCAGGCCCCACCTCCAACACTGGGGTTTACTATTCAACATGAGATTTGGAGAGGACGAACATCCAAACCATATCACATAAAATATAGGGTCTTTTGTGTCTGGCTTCTTTCCCCTAGCATAATGCTTTTGAGATTCATGCACGTCGTAAATGTTTCAACACTTCATTCTTTTTTATTGCTAAGTAGTATTCCATCATATGGATGCACCACAGTATGTCTATCCCTTCATCCATTGATGGAAATTTGAATTGTTCCCACTCTCTGGCTATTGTGAATTAGCCAACATGCTATGGACATTCACATATGAGTATTTGTGTGGACATCTGTTTTCACTTTCCTTGAGCAGACTTAGGAGTGGAATTGCCTGATCGTATAGTAGCTCTGTTTACTATTTTCAGAAAACACTTTTTCAAAACCACTGCACCTTTTGGCATTCCCACTACAATGGATGAAGGCTCCAATTCTTGACCACTTTGCCAACACCTGTTATTATCTGTCCTTCTCGTGTAGCCGTCCTGGTGGGTGTGAAGTGGTATCTCACTGTGGTTTTGATTTGCATTTCCCTAAGGATGCAAAGCACTAAGCATGTGGAGCAGCTTTCCGTGTGAAAATCTTCTTTGGACATGACTGTTCAAATCCTTTGTCCATTTTGTAATTGGGTGATGTGTCCTTTTTACCATCTCCCTTTTACACAGAGCAGCTTGTGGGGACCAAGCGGCCTGACCCCTGGTCACTGCCCTACCCCAAGCTGTCTCCAGATCCCCGTTTGACCTGATTGCCTGGGGGCAGGGTTAAATGCTGGATGGGAGTCAAACTTTTGGTTCTTTGGAAACAGGGGTTGGGAGATTCCACATTACTCCTGCTTTCAGAGGCCTGTGATTACCAGAGAAGTCCCAGAGAAAAGCACTTTGCTTCAGCCTGCTCCCCTCGCCCAGATAAGCCTGCACCTCTTCTAGAACGAGGGACCGGGTCCCAGCCCAGGCCCATCCTGCCAGGTTCTCTGAGTTTGCAGACGTGTGTCGTGGACCACGTGGCTCCTTCAGCCTCTTGCCCCCTCCCGCCCAGCCCTCCACTTGGGAGCATGGCCTGCTTTCTCCCGACCTCAGGCCTTGGCTCTGCTTCTTAGCTACTATTCTCGGCTCTTCTCTACAGTGCAATGATTGCACTAATGGCCCTGTGGGTAACACCCCTGCTGGGCTGACCCAGCTCTCCTCTAGAAGTCATCAGTCAGTCCTCTCAATGGACATTGTCTTAGCACCTGCTTGGTGCAGGATGCCGGGGACATGGAGAGAACAGGACAGTCTGTGCCCCTGACATAGCCCCAGCCCTGTGGAGGAGGCAGAATCATCAGTGGTTGAGGGCAATGAAGTTTTATGGGAGGAATATTAGGCATGAAAAGTCTGTTGGAAAACTGTGGGGTGAGGGGTAGGAGGCAGAAGTGAAGCCAGTTTCATGGACAGCCTCACTGTTGGAGGGTCAGGATGGGAAAGGGCGTTCCAGGCAGAGGGAACAGCAAGACCATGGCGGAGAGGTGCAGAATACGTTTAGGGAAAGGCAGGTTGCTCTGAGTTGTTGAGTCATAAAAGGAAGGAGTGGGGACCTAGTAGGGCTGGGGTCATAGAGGTTCTTGAATGCCATGCAAAGGAGCTTGGAACAGGGGGAGTGAATGAGGGATTTAAGCAGGAAAGGGGCTGTTCAAATCTGTAGTCTGGAAAAATACAGCCATGCGGATGAGCTTCTATTTATTTATTTATTTTATTTGTTTATTTTGAGATGGAATCTCACTCTGTTGCCCAAGCTGGAGTGCAGTGGCCTGATCTCGGCTCACAGCTGGGATTACAGGCGGCTGCCACCATGCCCGGCTAATTTTTGTATTTTTAGTAAAGACAGGGTTTCACCATGTTGGTCAGGCTGATCTCGAACTGCTGACCTCGAGTGATCCACCCGCCTCAGCCTCCCAAAGTGATGGGATTACAGGTGTGAGCCACCAAGCCCGGCACAGTTTCTCTTTAAATGCAGCCCTCTGCTGCTCCCTGGGGTCTCTCATGCTGTCAGGTAATTCCACTACATTTCCCAATCCACTCACACTCCTACTGTCTTAAATGACCATTTCACACCTTCCCTCTCCCATAGCTCTGACACCTCCTCCCCATCCTCCTTCTTAGCTAATGACCTTCCTTGCTACTTAAGAAGAAGAGAAGCAACCAGAAGAGACAGCCCACACCCATCCATCACCTCATTCCCAACCTACGTGACTCTGTGCTCTGTGGTTCCTTCTGTTGCTATGAGTGAACTCTCCCACTCTTGCCTGACCAATTCCTCTCCTTGTGTATTGGACCCCTTCAGCTAACAAGGACATCATCAGCTGGCCCCTGTCTGCTGGGTCATTCTCCTCGCCATACAAATCTCTACCTTATGATATGGTTTTGCTTTGTCCCCATCCAAATCTCATCTTGAATTGTAGTTCCCATAATCCCCATGTATCGTGAGAGGGACCCAGTGGGAGATAATTAAATCATGGAGGGAGTTACCTCCATGCTGTTCTCATGATAGTGAGTGAGTTCTCGAGAGATCTGATGGTTTTACAAGAAGCTTTCCCGACTTTGCTCTGCACTTCTCTTTCCTGCTGGCATGTGAAGAAGGATGTGTTTGCTTCCCCTTCCACCATGATTGTAAGTTTCCTGAGGCCGCTCCAGCCCTGCAGAACCGTGGGTCAATTAAACCTCTTTTCTTTAGAAATTACCTAGTCTCAGGTATTTCTTCATAGCAGCATGAAAATAGACTAATACTCTTACCTTAAGGTAATTTCTCAATCCTTGCTTTTTTTTTTTTTTTTTTTTTTTTGACCCTACATGTCCCTCCAGGTACTAGCTCATTTCTCTGATCATTTTCACAGTAAAATTTTACAAAAGAGTTGTGAATTTTTCTCCAGTCACATTCAAATTAAAGAATTGAATCAGTTAAAAGATAATGAAACTAAACATGAAACAAGAGACTGTAAAATGCTCATGAAGATTTGAAAAGAACCCAATACAATTTTTAGAAATGAAAAATATATTAATTGAGATTTAAAAATCAGTGGCTAGATTAAAAAGCAGATGACATAGGGTCAAAAAGATAATGGAGAAAATGGAAGATAGATCGGAAGAAACTGTCCAGAATGCAGCACAGAGACAAAATTATAAACTATGAAAAAGAGATTAGAGACATAGAGGACAGAGTGGGAAGATCTAACATGTATCTCATTGAAGTTTCAGAAGGAAATGAGTGTGGTAGGATTAAAAATTCAGAAAGTTTCAGAGAAAATGAGTGTGGTAGGATTAAAAATCCCCTCCCTCCAGATAGCCATGTCCTAATCACTGCAACCTGTGAATGTTACCTTATGCAGCAAAACAGGGAAGGGGATCTTTGCAGATGTGATTTAAGTTAAGGGTCATAAGATGGGGAGATTAGCTTGGGTCATCTGGGTAGACCTTAAAGGCAATCATATGAGTCCTTGTAAGTGAGAGATGGGGACTCAACAACACACAGAAAAGAGGTCTATATGTAGACTGAACAGGGAGATATTTGAAAATGCTGCCCTTGAAGACTGAAATGCAGCTGCCATCAAACAAGAAATGTTGACAGTCATCAGAAGCAGGAAGAGTCAAGGAATAAATTTGCCCCTAGAGCCTCCAAAGAAAGCATGACCCTGTCAACATCTTGATTTCAACCCAATAATTTTGATCTAGTACTTCTGGCCTTCAGAACAACGAAAGAATACATCTCTGTTTTAAGCCACTAAGTTTGTGTAAATTTGTTACAGCAACCACAGGAAACTAATACAATGGGAGAGAAGCAATAATCAAAAGGATGATAGCTAAAAAATGTACAGAAATTGATGAAAGACATAATTGTCAGATTCAAGAAGTGCAGGAAGTAAAGAGCAAGATGACAGTTTAAAGCCACATCTAAATATAATATAATGAACCTGCAGGAGCGTGTGGTCAAAAATGAAACATAGGCCAGGCGTGATGGCTCATGCCTGTAATACCAGCACTTTTGTAGGCTGAGGCAGGAGGATTGCTTGAACCCAGGAGTTAAAGACCAGCTTAGGCAATATAGGGAGACCCCATCACTACAGAAAATTTTAAAAATTAGCCAGGCATGGTGATGCATGCCTGTGGTCCCAGCTGCTTGGGAGGCTGAGGCAGGAGGATTGCTTGAACCTGGGAGGTTGAGGCTGCAGTGAGCCATGATCACATGACTGCACTCCAGCCTTGGTGACAGAGTGAGACAAGAGAGGAAGGAAGGAAGGAAGGAAGGAAGGAAGGAAGGAAGGAAGGAGGAAGGAAGAGAAAGAGAGAAAGAAAGAAAGAAAGAAAGAAAGAAAGAAAGAAAGAAAGAAAGAAAGAAAGAAAGAAAGAAAGAAAGAAAGAAAGAAAGAAAGAGAAGGAGAAGAGAGGAGAGGAGAGGAGAGGAGAGGAAAGGAAAGGAAAGGAAAGGAAAGGAAAGGAAAGGAAAGGAAAGGAAAGGAAAGGAAAGGAAAGGAAAGGAAAGGAAAGGAAGTCAGAGAGAAAAACAACAGATTACCAACAAAGTAACAGGGACTAGTGGGCAGCTGACTTTTCAACAGTAACAACTGTAGCCAGAAGACAGTGGAACAAAATTTGGAAGGGCTAATAGAAAATAACAGTCTAGAGGGTGGTTCCAAGATGGCTGAATAGGAACAGCTCCAGGCTACAGCTCCCAGCGTAGCGACACAGAAGATGGGTGATTACTGCATTTCCAACTGAAGTACTGGGTTCATCTCACTGGGGCATGTCAGACAGTGGGTGCAGGACAGTGGCTGCAGTCCACTGAGTGAGAGCTGAAGCAGGGCGAGGCATCACCTCACCCGGGAAGCACAAGGGGTAAGGGAATTCCCTTTCCTAGCCAAAGAAAACCGTGACTCACAGCACCTGGAAAATCGGGTCACTCCCACCCTAATACTGCGCTTTTCCAAGGGTCTTAGCAAACGGCACATCAGGAGATTATATCCTGTGCCTGGCTTGGAGGGTCCCACACCCACGGAGCCTCCCTCATTGCTAGCACAGCAGTCTGAAATCTAACCGCAAGGCAGCAGCGAGACTGGGGGAGGGGCGCCTGCCATTGCTGAGGCTTGAGTAGGTAAACAAAGGGGCCAGGAAGCTCGAACTGGGTGGAGCCCACCATAGTTCAAGGAGATATGCCTGCCTCTGTAGACTCCATCTCTGGGGACAGGGCATAGTCAAACAAAAGGCAGCAGAAACCTTTGCAGATTTAAATGTACCTGCCTGACAGCTTTGAAGAGAGTAGTGGTTCTCTCAGCACGGAGTTTGAGATCTGAGAACGGACAGACTGCCTCCTGAAGTGGGTCCCTGACCCCTGAGTAACCTAACTGAGAAGCATCCCCCAGTAGGGGCAGACTGACACCTCACAGGGCCAGGTACCCCTCTGAGATGAAACTTCCAGGGGAACAATCAGGCAGCAACATTTGCTGTTCAGCAATATTCACTCTTCTGCAGCCTCTGCTGCTGATACCCAGGCAAACAGGGTATGGAGTGGACCTCCAGCAAACTCCAACGGACCTGCAGCTGAGGGTCCTGACTGTTAGAAGGAAAACTAACAAACGGAAAGGACATCCACACCAAAACCCCATCTGTATGTCACCATCATCAAAGACCAAAGGTAGATAAACCACAAAGATGGGGAAAAAACAGAGCAGAAAAGCTGAAAATTCTAAAAATCAGAGCACCTCTCCCCCTCCAAGGGAACGCAGCTCCTCGCCACAATGGAACAAAGCTGGACAGAGAATGACTTTGATGAGCTGAGAGAAGAAGGCTTCAGATGATCAAACTTCTCCAAGCTAAAGGAGGAAGTTCGAACCCATCACAAAGAAGCTAAAAACTTTGAAAAAAGATTAGACGAATGGCTAACCAGAATAACCAATGTAGAGAAGTCCTCAAATGAGCTGACAGAGTTGAAAACGATGGCACGAGAACTACGTGACAAATGCACAAGCTTTAGTAACCCATTCAATCAACTGGAAGAAAGAGTATCAGTGATTGAAGATCAAATGAATGAAATGAAGTGAGAAGAGAAGTTTAGAGAAAAAAGAGTAAAAAGAAATGAACAAAGTCTCCAAGAAATATGGGACTATGTGAAACGACCAAATCTACATCTGATTGGTGTACCTGAAAGTGACGGGGAGAATGCAACCAAGTTGGAAAACACTCTGCAGGATATTATCCAGGAGAACTTCCCCAACCTAGCAAGGCATGCCAGCATTCAAATTCAGGAAATACAGAGAACACCACAAAGATACTCATCAAGAAGAGCAACTCCAAGACACATAATTGTCAGATTCACCAAAGTTGAAACGAAGGAAAAAATGTTAAGGGCAGCCAGAGAGAAAGGTCAGGTTACCTACAAAGGGAAGCCCATCAGACTAACAGTGGATCTCTCGGCAGAAACTCTACAAGCCAGAAGAGAGTGGGGGCCAATATTCAACATTCTTAAAGAAAAGAATTTTCAACCCAGAATTTCATATCCAGCCAAACTAAGTTTCACAAGTGGAGGAGATATAAAATCCTTTACAGACAAGCAAATGCTGAGAGATTTTGTCACCACCAGGCCTGCCCTACAAGAGGTCCTGAAGGAAGCACTAAACATGGAAAGGAACAACCTGTACCAGCCACTGCAAAAGCATGCCAAAATGTAAAGACCATCGATGCTAGGAAGAAACTGCATCAACTAATGAGCAAAATAACCAGCTAACATCATAATGACAGGATCAAATTCCCACATAACAATATTAACCTTAAATGTAAATGGGCTAAATGCTCCAATTAAAAGACACACACTGGCAAATTGGATAAAGAGTCAAGTGTGCTGTATTCAGGAGACTCATCTCACACGCAGAGACACACATAGGCTCAAAATAAAGGGATGGCGGAAGATCTACCAAGCAAATGGAAAATAAAAAAGGCAGGGGTTGCAATCCTAGTCTCTGATAGAACAGACTTTAAACCAACAAAGATCAAAAGAGACAAAGAAGGCCATTACATAATGGTAAAGGGATCAATTCAAAAAGAAGAGCTAACTATCCTAAATATATATGCACCCAATACAGGAGCACCCAGATTCATAAAGCAAGTCCTTAGAGACTTACAAAGAGACTTAGACTCCCACACAATCATAATGGGAGACCCTAACACCACACTGTCAACATTAGACAGATCAACGAGACAGAAAGTTAACAAGGATATCCAGGAATTGAACTCAGTTCTGCACCAAGTGGACCTAATGGACATCTACAGAACTCTCCACCTCAAATCAACAGAATATACATTCTTCTCAGCACTACATCGCACTTATTCCAAAATTGACCACACAGTTGGAAGTAAAGCACTCCTCAGCAAATGTAAAAGAACAAAAATTATAACAAACTGTCTCTCAGACCACAGTGCAATCAAACTGGAACTCAGGATTAAGAAACTCAATCAAAACCGCTCAACTACGTGGAAACTGATCAACCTGCTCCTGAATGACTACTGGGTATGTAACGAAATGAAGTCAGAAATAAAGATGTTCTTTGAAACCAATGAGAACAAAGATACAACATATCAGAATCTCTGGGACACATTTAAGCAGTGTGTAGAGAGAAATTTATAGCACTAAATGCCCACAAGAGAAAGCAGGAAAGATCTAAAATTGACACCCTAACATCACAATTATAAGAACTAGTGAAGCAAGAGTAAACAGATTCAAAAGCTAGCAGAAGGCAAGAAATAACTAAGATCAGAGCAGAACTGAAGGAGATAGAGACACAAAAAAACCTTCAAAAAATCAATGAATCCAGGAGCTGATTTTTTGAAAAGATCAACAAAATTGATAGACCACTAGCAGGACTAATAAAGAAGAGAAGAGAGTAGAATCAAATAGATGCAATAAAAAATGATAAAGGGGATATCACCACCAATCCCACAGAAATACAAACTACCATCAGAGAATATTATAAACACTTCTACGCAAATAAACTAGAAAACCTAGAAGAAATGGATAAATTCCTGGACACATACACTCTCCCATGACTAAACCAGGAAGAAGTTGAATCCCTGAATAGACCAATAACAGGCTCTGAAATTGAGGCAATGATTAATAGTCTACCAACCAAAAAAGTCCAGGACCAGATGGATTCACAGCTGAATTCTACCAGAGGTACAAGGAGGAGCTGGTACCATTCCTTCTGAAACTATTCCAATCAATAGAAAAAGAGGGAATCCTCCCTAACTCATTTTATGAGGCCAACATCATCCTGATACCAAAGCCTGGCAGAGACACAACAAAAAAAGAGAATTTTAGACCAATATCCCTGATGAACATAGATGCAAAAATCCTCAGTAAAATACTGGCAAACCAAATCCAGCAGCACATCAAAAAGCTTATCCACCATGATCAAGTGGGCCTCATCCCTGGGGTGCAAGACTGGTTCAACATACTCAAATCAATAAACATAATCCAGCATATAAACAGAACCAAAGACAAAAACCACACAATTATCTCAATAGATGCAGAAAAGGCCTTTGACAAAATTCAACAGCCCTTCATGCTAAAAACTCTCAGTAAATTCAGTATTGATGGAATGTATCTCAAAATAATAAGAGCTATTTATGACAAACCCACAGCCAATATCATACTGAATGGGCAAAAACTGGAAGCATTCCCTTTGAAAACTGGCACAAGACAGGGATGCCCTCTCTCACCACTCCTAGTCAACATAGTGTTGGAAGTTCTGGCCAGGGCAATCAGGTAAGAGAAAGAAATAAAGAGTATTCAGTTAGGAAAAGAGGAAGTCAAATTGTCCCTGTTTGCAGATGACATGATTGTGTATTTAGAAAACCCCATCGTCTTAGCCCAAAATCTCCTTAAGCTGATAAGCAGCCCTTCAGCAAAGTCTCAGGATACAAAATCAATATGCAAAAATCACAAGCATTCTTATACACCAATAACAGACAGAGCCAAATCATGAGTGAACTCCCATTCACAATTGCTTCAAATATAATAAAATACCTAGGAATCCAGCTTACAAGGGATTTGAAGGACCTCTTCAAGGAGAACTACAAACCACTGCTCAATGAAATAAAAGAGGACACAAACAAATGGAAGAACATTCCATGCTCATGGATAGGAAGAATCAATATCGTGAAAATGGCCATACTGCCCAAGGTAATTTATAGATTCAATGCCATCCCCATTAAGCTACCAATTACTTTCTTCACAGAATTGGAAAAAACTACTTTAAAGTTCATATGGAACCAAAAAAGAGCCCGCATTGCCAAGACAATCTTAAGCCAAAAGAACAAAGCTGGAGGCATCATGCTACCTACTTCAAACTATACTACAAGGCTACAGTAACCAAAACAGCATGGTACTGGTACCAAAACAGAAATATAGACCAATGGAACAGAACAGAGCCCTCAGAAATGATACCACACATCTACAGCCACCTGATCTTTGACAAACCTGACAAAAACAAGAAATGGGGAAAGGATTCCCTATTTAATAAATGGTTCTGGGAAAACTGGCTAGCCATATGTAGAAAGCTGAAACTGGATCCCTTCCTTACACCTTATACAAAAATTAATTCAAGATGGATTAGAGACTTAAATGTTAGACCTAAAACCATAAAAACCCTAGAAGAAAACGTAGGCAATACCATTCAGGACATAGGCATGGGCAAGGACTTCATGTCTAAAACACCAAAAGCAATGGCAACAAAAGCCAAAATTGACAAATGGGATCTAATTACACTAAAGACCTTCTGCAGAGCAAAAGAAACTACCATCAGAGTGAACAGGCAACCTACAGAATGGGAGAAAATTTTTGCAATCTACTCATCTGACAAAGGGCTAATATCCAGAACCTACAAAGAACTCAAACAAATTTACAAGAAAAAAACAAACAATCCCATCAAAAAGTGGGCAAAGGATATGAACAGACACTTCTCAAAAGAAGACATTTATGCGGACAACAGACACATGAAAAAATGCTCATCATCACTAGCCATCAGAGAAATGCAAATCAAAACCACAATGAGATACCGTCTCACACCAGTTAGAATGGTAATCATTAAAAAGTCAGGAAACAATAGGTGCCGGAGAGAATGTGGAGAAATAGGAACGCTTTTACACTGTAAACTAGTTCAACCATTGTGGAAGACAGTGTGGCAATTCCTCAAGGATCTAGAACTAGAAATACCATTTGACCCAGCCATCCCATGACTGGGGATATACCCAAAGGATTATAAATCATGCTGCTATAAAGACACATGCACATGTATGTTTATTGCAGCACTATTCACAATAGCAAATATTTGGAACCAACCCAAATATCCATCAATGACAGACTGGATTAAGAAAATGTGGCACATATACACCATGGAATACTATGCAGCCATAAAAAAGGATGAGTTCATGTCCTTTGTAGGGACATGGATGCATTTGGAAACCATCATTCTCAGCAAATGATCGCAAGAACAGAAAACCAAACACTGCATGTTCTCACGCAGAGGTGGGAATTGAACAATGAGAACACTTGGACACAGGAAGGGGAACATCACACACTGGGGCCTGTTGTGGAGTTGGGGGAGGGGGGAGGGATAGCATTAGGAGATATACCTAATTTAAGTGATGAGTTAATGGGTGCAGCACACCAACATGGCACATGTATACATATGTAACAAACCTGCACGTTGTACACATGTACCCTAGAACTTAAAGTATAATAAAAAATAAATAAATGTTTTTTAAAAAAGAAAATTGTCTAGAATTATGTACCCAGCAAAACTATCTCTCAAGAACAAGGACAAAATGTTCAAACAAAGCAATGTTGAGTGTGTTGGCCACCAACAAACCTTCATCAAAGGAGTTTATTAGATATACCTCAGGAGGAAGGAAAATGATCCCAAATGTAAGGTCTAAAATGCAAGATAAAACAATAAGAGGAAAAAAGAGGCAAACAGATAGGTAACTATTAGTAAATACTAACTATAAAAATAGTATCTGTACAAATTAATTTATTATTCAATGCAGCTCCAAATTAGACCCCAACAAGGTGTTCATGGCCTATGACAATCTCTATAATTTAGAAGCAAAGGGTCAAAAAGAGCCAAGACATTCCCAAAGAAGAATAACAAGGAGTAGGGCTTGGTCTACTAGGTCTCAACACAACATAAAGTGATAATTAAGATTTATTTTAAAGCACTAGTAGTCAAGATAGTGTGGAATTGGCTCGGGGATAGACACATAGACAGCGAATGAGACTAGAGAGGCCAGAAGTAGACTCAAGAATAAATGAAAATATGATCTGTAGATGACATGGTTTTGCAAAATAATGTAAAAGATGAACTATTCAATAAACATAGCTTATGTAGTTACTTATCCATATGGTAAAAAACTGAAATTGTATCCTTCTCTATACAAAATCATTTCCAGATGGATTGAAGTCTTAAATGCACAAGGCAAAACTTTTAGAAGAAAATAAAGGAAAACTACTTCTGTGACCTCAGGGGAAGGAGGAATTTCTTTTAAAAGACACAAAATCACAAACCATAAAGGAAAGCATCAACAAATTCTACCACATTAAAAATAAGGACTTCGGCCAGGTGTGGTGGCTGATGTCTATAATCCCAGCACTTTGGGAGGCCAAGGCAGGCGGATCACAAGTTCAGGAGATTGAGACCAGCCTGGCTAACATGGTGGAAACCCGTCTCTACTAAAAACACAAAAAATTAGGCGGGCATGGTGGCACACACCTGTAGTCCCAGCTACTCGGGAGGCTGAAGCTGGAGAATTGCTTGAACCTACGAGGCAGAGGTTGCAGTGAGCCGAGATCACACCACTGCACTCCAGCCTGGTGACAGAGTGAGACTCCATCCCACCACCCCCCCCCCCCCCGCAAAAAGGAACTTCTGTTCACATACACAAAAACACCATCTGGAAAATGAAAAGACAAGTCACAGGTCGGGAAATGATACTTAGGATGCATATAATTTACCTAAGATTAGGATCCAAATATATAAAAGGCTCCTGAAGAATCAATACAAGAAAAGAAACACAAAAGAAAAAGGACTAAAAACATAGTCAGGCCTTGTGAAGACAAGGAAACAAGTATTGCCGATAAACATGAAAAGATGCCCAAGTTCATTAGAAATTAGGGAAATGCAAGTTTAAAGCCTCTGTTTTATGCCAATTTACACCCACCAAGTTGGCAAAAATGTTAAAGTCTGGCAACCTCAAGTGTTGTAAAGGCTGTGGAACAATGCAAGCTCTTATGTATTGCTTGGGGGAGAGTAAATTCATATAAACATTTTGGAAAGCAACATGATATTGTCCGGTCAAGTTCAAATGCACATAGCTTCCTATCCAGAATTTCCATTTCTGTGTACAGACTCTTACACATGCATATCAAGAGATGTAATAGATATTGATGAGAGCAATCCTATGTCCGACAAGAGGAGAATGGATCCATAATCTGTGGTTTATTAATACAGTACAGGGCCAGGCACAGTGGTTCATGCCTGTAATCCCAGCACTTTGGAAGGTGGAGGTAGAAGGATTATTTAAGGCCAGGACTTTGAGAGCAGCCTGAGCAACATAGCAAGACGTCATCTTCACAAAATATTTCAAAAATTACCCAGGCATGGTGGCACGTACCTGTAGTCCTAGCTACTCAGGAGGCTGAGGCAGGAAGATTGCTTGAACCCAGGAGTTCCAGGCTGCAGTGAGCTATGATCACACCACTGCACTCCAGCCCAGCTGACAGAGCAAGACCCTGTCTCTAAATGAACAAACAAAAATACAATAAACTACGTTATGGCAGCGAAAATGAATGAATCACAGCTATACTCAACAACACGGATGAATAATGTGTAGCAAAAACACACACGCTGCAAGAAAACACATATGGTACAAATTTTACAATTTCCAATGAAAAAAATGCATATGTTACATATGAGACTATTTCTCCACAGTTCAAAGGCATGCAAAACTAGACAATATATTGTTCAGAAATGCAACCATCTGTGAGGAATGAGTAAAGAAAAAGGCAAAGAAATAATAAACATAAAAATCAAGGCAATCATTACCTCTGGATGAGAGGGAGAGGAGAGCTTGAGGAAGTCATGGGGGAAGATTTCACAAACTTGTAATGTCAGCTCTCCGAAGTTGAATCTCGGGTACATGGATTTATTATTATTGTTATCATCATTATTTATATGTCACACATATGATATGTTTTATGTAGATGGATGTTCTTAATTTTATCAAGGAAGTGATTGTGGGATGAGAGCCAATAATGATTTCATTATTTCATTGTAAGTGTTGATATACTTAGTATTTGCAGAAAAAGCAGGGACTAGTAGGGAGAAGCGAATGAGGGTCTCAGGGGTGATGGTTGTTTCTGATGCAAGTTTGGGTCACATGGATGGTTGTTGTTATTAATATGCTATGTGCACTGGACTGAAGAAGCACAGTGAAGAAAGTTAGATGGAGACTTTGTATAAAGGAGGAGAATTGAGGGCTCACTGGAGGAGCTGCCCCTAAACCCACCCTTGGAGCCATGTGCAGACTCCATAGCTCAAGGGCAAGGCTGCTTCAGTCCCAAGGCAACTCCAAAGAGTTTGCTGGCCACCTTTTTGGTTCATAGAACTTTTCTATCGTGAGGCTTTTTCACTGTCTCTTAAAAATGCCCAGGCGATGGCTCACGCCTGTAATCCCAACACTTTGAGAGGCCGAGGCAGGCAATCAGGATGGTGGTCGCCTTGAGCTCAGGAGTTCAAGACCAGCCTGGGTAACATGGCGAAACCTCATCTCTACAAAAAAATACAAAAAAATTAGCTGGGCATGGTGGTGCATGCCTATGTTCCCAGCTACTCAGGAGGCTGAGGTGGGAGGATCACCTGAGCCCCGGAAGTCAAGGCTGCACTGAGCCGTGATTGCACCACTACACTCCAGCATAGGCGACAAAGTGAGACACTGTCCAAAAACCAACAAACAAAAAATGCCTGGCATCTTGTGGATTTCTGTGGAACCTGAACTCCTGCCTGAGCTCTTGGAGGCCAAGTCTTTGGAGATCCACCCAGGGTCCCTGGCATGCACAGCACAGGTCAAGTTTAATCTTGATCCTTGATGCTGCTTCCACAGTTTGTCTTGTTGTCATTGAAACCTCAAATCCAGTTCTGGAAGGGACCTCAAAAGGTCCCCTGAGCAGCTCTGCCTCTGGAGACTAACTCAGACAGACCTTGATCTCTTCCCTCTCTGCATGTTTCCTGTCGGGGAGAGGCCATGGATTCCCTTGAGAATATTTTCTCCATCTACATGAGAAGTTCCTCTTGAAAAGCGTGAGGCGAAGGGGTTTATTGGGAACATACTGCCTTGTTCAGACTTCAGTGAGCTCCCCATTTGTGGAAGGCATCTGGACAATGTGTATCAAAAGCTTTAAAATGACTTTAGTCTGGCACACTTTCCTCATAAAACTATCCTAAATGAGCAACTAGACAGCTGTATCAGGATGCATTTCCCAGGTGGTATATAATAAAGGAAATTTTAAAATGAGCTGTGTGTCAACATGAAGGAATTTAAATATATAATGTAAATCCAAGCAGCATGATGCAATGCATTCATTTAAAAAAAAACAAAAAAACCTGGCTTGGGAGTATATTTACTGGCATGGAAAGATATTTTCAATATAGTATAAAGCATTAAAAAAAAGCAGATTGTAAAATAGTCTGTTCAATAGAGTCATATGTTTACTTTTTAAGCATAGAAAAATATAGAAAAGATCTGGAAAGATGTAATGAGATTTTTTTTTTTAGACAGGGTGTCTTTCTGTCATCCAGGCTGGAGTGCAGTAGTGCCATTACTGCTCACTGCAGCCTCGACCTCCCAGGCTTAAGTGATGCTCCTCATTCAGTCTCTAGAGTAGCTGGGACTATAGACACATGCCACCACACCTGGCTAATTTTTTTGTTTGTTTGTTTTGTTTTTTGAGATAGAGTCTTGTACGTCACCCAGGCTAGACTACAGTGGCGCAATCTTGGCTCACTGCAACCTCCACCTCCCAAGCCCAAGCATTTCTCGTGCCTTAGCCTCCCAAGTAGCTGGAATTATAGGCTTGCACCACCACACCCGATTAATTGTCGTATTTTTAGTAGAGATGGGGGTTTCACCATGTTGCCCAGGCTGGTCTCGAACTCCTGACCTCCAGTGATCTGCCTGCCTCAGCCTCCCAAAGTGCTGGGATTACAGGCGTGAGTCACTGCGCCGGCCTAATTTTTGTATTTTTAACAGAAACAGAGGTTCACCATGTTACACAGACTGGTCTCAAATTCCTGAGCTCAAGTGATCCACCTGCGTTGGCCTCCCAAAGTGCTGGGATTATAGGCATGAGGCACCGCACCCAGTCAGTAAGATCTTAACATGATTATCTTCGGGTGTAGTGTTTGTGAGTGTTTTTTTTTTTCCCTTCCTTTGGCAAGGCTGCATTTTCAGAGGACCAGTAATGAATATATATTAGGTCTAATTTTAACTTTTTCATTGTACAAGTAATGCAGGAAGGCAGACTCATGGTGAAATATTCAAACAAAATATCGAAGGTCAGCTTCATCTTCAACCTCCTGCTGCCCAGCCCAGTACCTGTCCCTCCTCATGCGTGACCACTGTCCCGAGTTTAATGTCATTCCTCTCAGTCCTTCTTCTGTGCGTCTCGCTCACTGCCCCCTGCTCACTCCAGGCCAAGCACCCTGGCTCCCCTTCCTATTCCTCATAGATCCCCCAGCCCCTTCTTGCCTCGGGTCCTTGCCCAGGTTATTCCCAGGTTAAAGACCCTCCTCTTCCCAGGTTGGCTCCCGCTCCTCTTTCAAGTCTTGGCTTAAATGTCACACTATCTAAAATGAGTCTTCCCTTTCTTGTCCTAATTTTCCATCCTCTGCCTTCATAGCATTTATCAGACCAGAAACACAGAAGTTAATCTCTGTGGTTGTTTCAGGCGTTTCAGGCCCATCTTCCCACTAGGCTGGGAGCCCAGGGATGGACAGGGCAGGGCCTTGTCCATCATGTTCTTCTCTGTGTCTTCAATACCAAACACAGTGCCTGGCACATACTAGATGCTCTGTGAGGACTGATGAATGAACGAATGAATGAATGAATGAGATATTCTCCAGAAAGAGGGAGAAGAGGCAGCCTGGAAACCAGAGAAAAGATACAGAAGTAAGGCAGTATGGAGAGGGGTAAGGAAGTCCTTTACCATGGAAGGAGAGCTCAGGGGGAACCCCACCAGAAAAGAGTCCTGGGAGGTGGTGGTGGCCCAGAAATTGCTAAGAAGATGAACATCTATTTTCATCCCCAAATCTCAATAAAAACCCTGTGCTGCTCACGTGAGTGATGCCTTGAGAAGTAGATAAAGGAAAAATCGAGCTGCTCGTAAGTACATGTTGGGTGGAAAGAAGAGAACAACTGCAGGAAGTCGGGGCAACCCGGAGAAACACAAGCCCCTGGGAATCCCTGGGAATCTGGGCCAGGTGGGAACACCACATGGGTCTTCATGATAGGGATTCATGGAAGGGAAGGGTGACCCCACAAGGTTAGAGGAATTTGGTGACACTGTTTTTCTACCAGATTCATCACCTAAAACTTCAGAGGAAAAGAATATTAGAAAAATATCAGAAATATGCCGGGTGCAGGGGCTCATGCCTGAAATCCCAACACTTTGAGAGGCCAAGGCGGTGGATCACTTGAGGTCAGAAGTTCGAGACCAGCCTGACCAACATAGTGAAACCCCATCTCTACTAAAAATACAAAAAGTTAGCCAGGCGTGGTGTCGCATGCCTGTAATCCCAGTTACTTGGGAGGCTGAGGCAGGAGAAGTGCTTGAACTCAGGAGTTGGAGGTTGCAGTGAGCTGAGATCGCTCCATTGCCCTGAAGCCTGAGCAAAAGAGTGAGACTCTGTTTCCAAAATAAAAAAAGAAAGAAAAAGAAAACAAATCAGAAATAACACAAAAAAGGAGGTGGCTCATTCCTCTTTGCGTGGTTGGGGGGCAGGGTATGCATGGAAAAAGCCTGGGCTTTGGACTCAGGTAAGTTTTGGGTTCGAATCCCAGGTCCTCCTCCGCATCTTCACTTCCTCATATGGAGAGTGGGCATGATAGCCATGATTGACATCGGATGTTGACAGATGACATGAGATAATAAATCTCTAAAGCACTAGCTGGCATGCCTTTGGCCTCCCTCACAGAGGGTGGAGAGAAGGAAAGACACAGGTCAGTGCAAACAGCAGGGGACCTTGCGTGTCTATGTGTGCGCAGGGCCAGCTTCCGGGATGTGTGTCCTGCGCAGCCTCCCGGGGCCCATTAGAAGGCCCCCGCGCTTGGCTAAATGACCTACTGTCACAGCCTTGACATTCTTAACTTTTGATCAAGGGACTTTGCATTTTCATTTTGTCCTGGGCTCTGCAAATTAAATTGTATAACCGGCGATGCACACGTGTGTGGGGGCGCATGCGAGTGTGTGCATGTGTGAAGGAGGGGGAGAAGGACGCTGCAATGGGTGCTCCACGAAGGGATGTTACTGACAGCAACCGCACCCCAGCAAGTACCCACCCCACAGTCCTGAGCCAACCACACACACCAATAAGCTGAGGCTTTGCCCGACAATAGCCCCTCTTTTCTCAGTTCCAATCAACAACAAAAACAAACCCTCCTAGCCTTTGGGCTGTTACCCAAACACCCCACACCCACAGGCCGAGGCCCAGCAGCTCCACATGTGGGCTCCCCAGGGATTTTCCCAAGGTCCCTTCCAGCTGGTTCCGCCAGCCCAGGAGGCTGCTTGCTGGGGTTTTCAGACACCAGGCACGCAATCTGCTCACTCCCACAGCACTTCTGCACGGCTCTGTGTGGGACCCCACGCCACCCTCCGCACACTGTAAGTGAGGGGCTGATCACTCTGTCCTCCCTGGACCAGAGGTGAGCTGCCTGAGGACCAGAGCTGGGCTGTCTCCATCTCCGTGTCTTTAAGGCCAGGTGCACTGCTGGAAACACAGTAGGTGCTCAATAGATGCTTGCTAAAGTCGTTTATGCACTCTTTCTACACATCATCCGGTGGTGGAGACTGGTCACAGACAAGATTCACATAAAGTAAAGAAACGCTAAGAAGTTTACTGTCTGAGCAGGCATATGTTAGGCTGTGCCTTCTGACTCCACTTCTGAAACTGCTGCTTCTTGGGTCACTGCTTGCTGTCCTGATGAAAATAGGGCAGGCAGTGAAGTGGAGCAGAACAGTTCTGACGGAGTCAGGGGACCTGGGTCCTGGTCACACTCTGCTCAGTGACCTTGGGCAGGCCACGCCCTCCTTGGACCTCGGTTGCCCATGGGTAAGATGAATGTGTTGGAGGCAGGGCTGCACTATCCAGTCCGGTAGCTGCTCGCTTCAAATGTGGCTGATGACCCTCTGGAACTGAATTGGAAACTTCATTTATTTTTAATTAATTTAAATTTAAAACCAGATACAAGCTTCAGATAGGAGATTTTTTCTTTTTTTTTCAAGACAGAGTCTTGGTCTGTCACCCAGGCTGGAGTGCAGTGGCGAGATCTCAGCTCACTGTAACCTCTGCCTCCCAAGTTCAAACAATTCTCCTGCCTCAGCCTCTCGAGTAGCAGGGACTACAGGCACGTGCTACCACGCCCAGCTAATTTTTGTATTTTTAGTAGAGACAGGGTCTCACCATGTTGGCCAGGCTGGTCTCAATCTCCTGACCTCAGGTGATCCGCCCCCTCTTGGCCTCCCAAAGTGCTGGGATTACATGCATGAGCCACCGTGCCCGGCCAAATTTTTAAGTGCATTTGGAATAACTTGCATATGTGAACCTATCTTTCTCAATTGTAAATGTAATAAAATCTGAACACAGATCAAGTATGTCGCAGCCTGGCAACAGAGGGAGACACTGTCTCTACAAAAAATAAAAAATAAATTAGCCAGGGGTGGTGGGGTGCACCTATAGTCCCAGCTACCAGGGAGGCTAAAGTGAAAGGATGGTTTGAGTCCGGGAAGTCAAGGCTGCAGTGAATCGTGATTGTGCCACTGCACTCCAGCCTGGGCAACAGAGCAAGGCCCTGTCTCAAAAAAAAACAAAACAAAACAAAACAAAAAAGTATTTCATTGGGACTAAGATATACTGTAAGTGTAACAGATTTTGAAGACTTAGTTGAAAAAAAGGTAATACTTTTTATATTGATTACATACTGAAATTATATTAGATAGAATGGGTTACATAAAATTTATTATTAAGATTAATTTCACTTGTTTCTCTTCTTCATTTCTAGTATGGGTACTAGAAAATTGAAAATTACCTATGTGCGGCTGAGCGCGGTGGCTCAAACCTGTAATCCCAGCACTTTGGGAGGCCGAGGCAGGCGGATCACGAGGTCAGGAATTCAAGACCAGCCTGGCCAAAATGGTGAAGCCCTGTCTCTACCAAAAATAAAAAATTAGCCGAGCATGGTGGCAGGCGCCTATAATTCCAGCTACTCAGGAGGCTGAGGCAGGAGAATCGCTTGAACCTGGGAGGCAGAGGTTGCAGTGAGCCGAGATCGAGCCACTGCACTCTGGCCTGGTGACAGAGTGAGATTCCGTCTAAAAAAAAAGAAAAGAAAAGAAAAAAAAGAGAGTTACCTATGTGCTTCATGTTCTACTTTTAGATTAAGGAATCTCTTAAGGTATTTCCTTTTTATTTTTATTATTCTGATATTCTACAAATCTACCAGGAATCATTAACTTCTGTGGGTTTGCCTATCTACCATCATACACTTCCTCATCCCTTTCTTATGTTGGCATCTTGATTTTCCAAAGGAAAACAGCCCCTGTAAAATCTTCATCCCAGCTATAGGGAAGGGCATTAGGCCCAGGCCTGGCCAATCAGAGCAGAGCACTCTTCTTTGACCACCATGATTGGTTCAAGAATGACACATGACCCGCAGGCAGAGCCAATGAGACTTCATTTGACTGAAAGTTTCGAAATGAGTTTGGCTTTTCCACTGGGGTTGTGAAGGAAGGGATAGAGCCCTAGACCTAGGGGGGGCCATCTTGCTGCCATGAGTGAGCAGCCTGCCTGAGAAGGAAACCACTGCAGAGAAGAGGAAAACCACAAATGAAGAGAGTCATGACCAGCCCCAATTTCTCTTCTGGCATTTTCACATTCCCCTCCCACACCCCTCCGCACCCTGCGCCCTACCTCCCAGAACCTGGCAAACTCTTCATCCTTCCAGCCTCAGCTGCCCTTGTCAAGGTCACAGTGACCTCTATGTTGCCAGATCCAGGGGTCACATCTCTATCTGGCTCCTGCACAACTTCTTGACAACATTCAACATAATTGGCCATTCCCACCACTCTTGGCTTCCATGATGCCTTATGCTCCTCCTCCTCCTACCTCATTGGCCACTTCTCAGTCTCTTCTTTCATTTATTTGTTCTTTCATGTGTTCTTTCTGCAAGTGTTTACTAAGAACCTTCTATGTGCTGTGCAGTAGGAAGTCAACAGAACAAAACCCCTGCCCTCAGAGAGTGACATTCTGGGGTAAGTCTTCTCTATTGATTCTCCACTTCTGCTCAGCCTCCAAATATTGTCATGTACCAAGGCTCCACTGAGAACCCCAGGCCTTTTCCATCTTATCCTGTCTCGTGGCTTTAAATTCCATCCACATATCAATGATTCCCAAATGTCTATCCGTAGCCCTGGCTGGGGCCCTGAACTCCAGACTCATAGATCCAACTGGTTACTTGACATAACTACTGGGTTATCAACAGGCTGCCTCAGCTTAATGTGTTCAAAACATAACTATTGATTCCTCTATTGCCAGCCTCAACCTGTTTCTCCATTTGTCATCCTCCATCCCAGTCAATGGTACCACATCCACCCAGTTGCTCAGGCCAAAAACCAAGAGTCATCCTGATTCTTATCTGTTCTCCTCACCCACTTCCCATCCGTCAGCAAGTCCTGACAGCTCTGCCTCCAAAACGGACCCTGGAACTGTCACTTTTCCCTATGTCCGCTCCTATCACCCTAGTCCAAGCCACCATCATTGCTCACTGGGCCACCATCATGATCTCCAAACTGGTTTCCCCTCTTGCATTCATGCCTACCCTGCCCTGCCCTTCAATTCTTCATACCATAGCCAGAGTGATCTTTTAATCATGTAAATCAGGTATCACTCCTCTCCTTAAAACCTTCCAGTAAAGAGCGTGGGCTATTTACAACATTTATAAAAAACAATGGATTTGTAATTCGAATATATAAGCAACTCCTACAAGTCAATTAGAAAAAGACAGCCTTTTAGAAAATTGGGCAAGGGATATATACTGACAATTCACAAGAGAAGAAATTCCAAGAGCCAATAAATATAAAATTATATGTTTAACCACGCTAGTAATCAGGGAAATACAAATGAAAACGAGTTACCATTTTATATCCAAAACATTGTCAAAAATTTTAAAGACTGACTCTACCAATTGTTGGCAAGGATATAAAGAAATGGGATCTTTTGGATGCTGCCAGTGGAAATATAAATTAGTATGACAACTTTGAAGGGCTGAGTGACAACTTCTCATAATGTTGAACATCTGCACATTCTGCAACCTATTAATTTTCCATTTCAGAATCAGTTGCAATGGTAAAAAACAGAGTATGACCTAAGCACATATCAACATGAGAATGGATGAATAAAATATGATGTGTGCATGCCATATAATTCTATATAGTAGGTAAAAAAAAATTAACTAATTTAAAGTTATACCTATAAAACCATTGTCAGATGAAAAGAGATGGGTCATCAAAAGACAGGAGCTCTGTGCACACTGCTTCCATTTGTGCAAATTTAAAATTCTAAACTTAAAAAAGAAAAACGGTCAAGTGCAGTGACTCACACCTGTAATTCCAACATTTTGGGAGGCCGAGGCAGGTGGATCACTTGAAATCAGGAGTTCAAGACCAGCCTAGATAGCAGGGTGAAACCCTGTCTCTACTAAAAATACAAAAATTACCTGGGTGTGGTGGTGCACACCTGTCCCAACTACTCAGGAGGTTGAAGCAGGAGAATCACATGAACTCAGTTGCAGTGAGCTGAGATCACACCACTGTACTCCAGCCTGGGTAAAAGAGCAAGACTCCGTCCCCCAAAAAAAAAAAAGGAAAGAAAGAGAGGAGAGGAAGAAAGGAAGGGAGGAGGGGAGGAAGGGAGGAAGGGAGGGAAAAGGAAAATGGCTTCTTTTTGTGCTTGGGGTAAAATCCTAACTTCCTGCCGTAGGGCGCAAGGTCTTTGCCCATCTCTCTAACTCCATCTTATCTCATCCCCTAAGCTCTGGCCACACCAGCCGTCTTTCAAACATCTTTTATTACAGCATTTTCATGCTCACAATCGGGCCTTTCCTTGAACCTTACTGCCTCTGCCTGGCACTTAAACTTAATCTTCCCCTAAGCCTCTCCATCACTTCTGGACATTCTCGTGTTTGTCCATCTATTTGCTTGTTCATTTCCTTGTCTATCCCCACTAGATAGTAAACTCCAGAAAAATGGGATTGCTGCGGCTTTCCTTTTCAGTGGTATATCCTCAAGGGATGGCATTTAGTAGGCACTCGATATTTGCTTGTTGAATGAATAGATGTGACTTCCTTCAAGAAGTCTTTCCCAAATTCCTAGGCTAAGAAGCATTCCCCAAATCTGTACACCTACAGCCTCCTGTCTTGGCTGTCTCAGTAATTTTCCCACTATGATTCAGGAACTCTTTTTTTGAGAAGGAGTCTTGCTCTGTCATCCAGGCTGGGGTGCAGTGGTGCGATCTTGGCTCACTGCAACCTCCGCTTCCCTGATTCAAGCAATTCTTCCACCTCAGTCTCCTGATTTGCTGGGATTACAGGCATACACCACCATATCCGGCTAATTTTTGTATTTGTAGTGGAGACAGGGTTTCATCATGTTGGTCAGGCTGTTCTCGAACTCCTGACCTCAGTTGATCCACCTGCCTCGGCCTCCCAAAGTGCTGAGATTACAGGCGTGAGCCACTGCACCTAGCCTAATTCAGGAACCCTTAATCTGGGGTTCTCAAATAGATGTCTGGAGAACCCATAAACATTCTAAAATCATAGACAGGATTTCATGTGCATGTGCTTATTGCCTCTTCTAGGGCCAGGGTTCTCAGTTTCCATCATTTGCTTAAAGGCATCTGTAACACAAACACATGAAAATTGTTTTTGTAACACTATCCTCTTTCCGGTTGGGTTATAACTGAACCAGGTTCTCCAGACTGTAGGCTGCTCGAGAGCTGGAAGCTGCTGAGTCCACCACTGTTTCCCAAAATGCTAGTGCAGGGCTTGCCATGTAATAGGTGAATCTCAGTGAAATCTTGAATGAATGATGAATGAATGAGTGAGTGAATGAATGCATGCATGGTTTTGGAGCCTGGAAACCAGGCCCATATTCACTCAGATCCCTTAGGTGCCTGAGATATCAGACGTTGGAACAGACGGGGAACAGAAAGCTGGCCTCAGGGCAAGGAAGGCTAAGCGCTTGGCTCCCCCAGAGATGAGCAGGGCCTTGGAGGGGGCTCCCCACTTGCTCGTCCTGAGCCCAAGGCTATGGGTCGGGATCTGTTACTGTTGCACCCCTCAGGGACTGCCAGCCTCCTCCTCCCTCCACCTCGCTGGGGAAGGAAGGCTGCAGCCTCCTCAAAGATGGCTTTGGTAGCAGGGGTGTTGCCCCCGAGATCAGTGCAATCACCAAGCTCAGACAGCCCCATGGAAACCCCACAACAAGGCACCCAAACAGAGACCAAACCCATCCCAGGAAACTCAAGGGGCGAGGAGAGGTGTCTACTCAACCAGTGACTTAGGAATCTAGAAATTCCGGTGGGGCCAACTGAACAAGGGGTGCGGGACACCGGGCCTCATTCCATAGAAAGAAATTCCAGGCTCCAAGATGAGTCCCCATTTTCCCTGTGGCCAGAGTCTTTGTCCAAAGCCGCAGAATCCCACCCACATTCTCTATGGGGCAGGGGCAGGGGGTGAGGGGCTCCTCCACTCAGAGAGTAGTGGTTCCCCAACCTTATTGTTCACTCTCAAAATGTATAGATTTATGTACCTATAAGTTATAGAAAAAATCCATTTTTAAATATATATGCACATAAAAACAAAAGCTCATCTTACACACCCTCAGCAGCACACACCTCCCTGAGAAGTTGATGAAGGAAGTCTAAGCTCCTTCGTGGCTGGGCCCGCAGGTATCACGAGGAATATTTAATACCACTGGCCACCATTGATTGAGGTCTACCATGTGCCAGGGTTTGTGCTACATGATCTACATTTTTAACAATTGAATCCTCACAATATCTATGAGCCCCATTTGACAGAAGAGGAAACTGAGGCAGGGCAGGCCATGTGACTTACCAAAGGCGCCTTGGCCAACAAGTGGCAGAGCTGAGATTCAAACACAGCTCATCTGATTCCTGTGACCTTCACCTCCACTTTAGAGGCATCATTTATAGAGCCCAAACTCAGATACATGGGGCTGCCCCTGATTTAGATTCAGTCCTCACAGAAACCCTGGCAGGGGATCACCATTGCTTTTTGCATCTTACAGAGGAGCAGAGACTCAGGAAGGCTAAGTAATCTGCCCTAGGTCACACAGAGAGGTAAGTAATGGCAGACACCCATGCCTATCTAATTCCAGCATTCTCCCATGAGGACTGTTTTCCCAGGCAGGGCTGAAGGCTAGGTCAGTTTGGCCACTCCCACCCACTACCCCCATCTCCGAGTCCAGAATAAGTCCTTCTCTAGGTTAAATTTCTCAGACACAAACCAGCACCTAAAACAGTGACTAGCAAATAGTCTGAGCTTGATGAATGAATGAATGAATGAATGAATGAATGAATGAATGAATGAACAAGTGAACTAGAGAACATATAGATGAATGGATGAATGAATTTCCCCTAATCACATTCTCTCCTCTCAGAAAGAAAGAGTCTGTGATTCCCACTATAAGAGGCAGAGCTGGGTGCCCACCAAACACTTCCACGAGGTCTGGAGACCACTTGAGAGGTGAGTTCTAGGATGTGGGCTCACCACGTGTGTCTCTGGAGAACGAGCCCTGTTGTTTCCACAACAGTAACCCACCCGTGGTCCGCAGAGCCTGTTTATACTCATGTTGTCATGGGCTTCTCCCCATGGCTGTGGTGAAGTAGGCACTACCCTCCCATTTTACAGGTTGAAGAGCCTGCAACACAGAGAGGGAAAGTGGACTGTCCAAGGTCACACAGGAAACGGGTGGCAGAGTCAGGGGCTCACCTGCTCTTCTCACTTTCTCCTCCAGCCTACTTCTGTGTATTGGGATCTGACCTTAAGTTGCCATCATTCAGGGATGGAATTGTTAGGGGTTTGTCCCAAATCCACAGGTCAGGAAACAACATCCTACTCCTCATTTAGAGAGAAATAAAATAAAAACAAACACACAGCAAGGGATGCCAGCTAGGCCAGCACAGCCGGGTCCAGAGACCTCCAGAGAGCCACAGCGCGTGTCCCAGGCAGAGTCAGGTTAGGAACCGGGAAGAATCAGGGACATCACCCAGGGATGGCAAAACAGGCACAACCCAGTAAGAAGTAGCCCCAAGAACCCGGGCAAGCAGAATCGGCAATGGGCTCTTCCTCTGCCCTCCTGCTCACCCCTCCTGGCAGGGCCCAGTATCACTAAAGAAGCCACATGCCGGATGATGGGCTGAGAGGGCAGAACCTTTCCCTAGAATGGGCACGGTGCTGCGGTGCCCGGCCCTGCTGCCAGCTCAACCCAGCCCGGCCCTCACCAGACAGCCAAGCACAATGGCTGTCTCAGGCAGGCAGACAATTCAACCCTTTCAGACCAAGGGCATCCGGGCTGGCATTCCCCGCACCTCTGTTTCTCCCTGGCTCCTGTAAGTGAATCACTCAGAATTAATGACCCTGGGAACAATGAATGGGGAGCAGATTTGGGTTCTTCTTGAGCAGAGAGAAGACTGGATCCTAGGAACAACCGTTCCATGGCTACTGATGGAGACCAGAGCAGTGGATGCTCCAGGGTCATGGAGGCATGCTGCAGAATGCACAGAATCATTACTGACTGTGGCCATCCGAACCATAGAGCATGAGGGCCGCAGCCTCATGGATTGTTTGAGCCACAGACTGTTCTAATCACAGAGCCACAGAAATCCAGTGTCTCAGAACCATCAATTACTAGCATCCCAGAATCAGTAACTCAAGGAATCACAGGCTTCCAGGACCATCAATCATCAGTTGCTAGAATCCAGCTCTTCAGGGCGGGAAAAGAGTGTTAGAGACCATCCTGTCTGAGGCCTCTTTCTGCAGTTAAGGAAACCAAGTCAGCTGATCAAGGTCACAAAGCTAAGACTAGTGGCCAGGACTTGCCACTCCCTGTCCTCATTCCATTCTAAAGAAGTGGGCAGGAGCAGCAGCAGCCTCAGCTCCTGGACACTCGGCCCCTCGGAGTTTGGTCTGGTCCCCCTGTGGAGGATTATCTGACACTGTCAGGGCACTTGTGGGCAAGCCCTTCCACTGCATCAAAACCAGAGGCTTTGTGGATTCTAATGTCAGGATGATGTGTTTTGCAAGTCTGGACAGGCCTGGATTCTTTTAACCAATCCTCCACTTCCTCGCCTAATAAGGGAGAATTGTGCACCCTTATGATTTTACCTGGGGCTCTGCCTACTGGTGATTACACAGGAGAGAGAGCCAGTCCTCCTGAGTTTCAGCCTGAGATACCCATTGCCTCATCAGGGTCACTTCAGTTCACTGGTAAGCCACAGAAGGAAATCCAGCCTCACTTTCTAAAGGCCTATCACATGCTAGGCTCAAGAAAGTTACTAATACTAAGAAGGGAGAGACCCTATCCCCACTTTTGAGCCCCTTATAGTCCATTGAGACTGTCAGATATGTATGTGATTATATTAATATGTCAAGGCAGAATGTGATGGTAATACACACAGAAGAGACAGAAATTAAGAAACGCTTCATGAGAGAGGAACAGCATTTAAATGGAGCCATTCAATGGCTTTTCTACATATCAGTTCCTTACTTCTGCTTCTGGCTGTGATGAAGTAACAAGGACTGGACTTACCTTCCCACCCTAAGCAACTAAAAACTGAACAAAACCAGCCAGGCGCGGTGGCTCACATCTGTAATCCCAGCATTCTGAGAGGCTGAGGTGAGCAGATCACCTGAGGTCAGGAGTTGGAGACCAACCTGGCTAACATGGTGAAACCCCATTTCTACTAAAAATACAAAAAAAAATTAGAGGGGCATGGTGGCACACGCCTGTAACCCCAGCTACTTAGAGGCTGAGGTATGAGAATCACTTGAACCAGAGAGGCAGAGGTTGCAGTGAGCCGAGATTGTGCCACTGCACTCCAGCCTGGGTGACAAGAGTCTCCCAGACTCTCAAAAAGAAAAAAAAAAAACAAAACTGAACAAAATCCATGAAATAACTTTTTACAATCATTGAGAAACAGGAATGACTTAACGTGACTCCTGAGAGAAGATAAAAAATGAAAGGAGCCCTGTGTTTGCCTTGGTTTTCTTCCTAGAGTTATATTCCAGATCACGGTTTGGGGCGAGGCATACTAAGCAGAATATAGTACTCTTGCAGAAGTGAGGATTTGGAGATTGGAGTTCAGGGATTCAGCCAGAAGTTGTGTGGCACAGTTCCAGAAAGGAAGACACTATGCAGAAAATAAACTCCAGAAATCCGCATGGGATGTTTTTGAGTTGTTGCTGAGTCCTAGGTCACACATACATGGGATCAAACCCTGTGAGACTGGGCAAAGAACAGCTGGAAACTTGCAAGCTGAACAATTCCCAGAGTTGGCACAGACCAGGAGACACTGCAGTCATTTAGAGTGGTAAGAACTCATTGAAAACCCAGTCAAGGCTGGGCATGGTAGCTCACACCTATAATCCTAGTACTTTGGGAAGCCAAGGATCAAGGATCACTTGAGCCCAGCAGCTTGAGACCAGCCTGGGCAGCATAGTAAGACCCTGTCTCAAAAGAAGAAAAAGCAGAAGAAGCAGAAGAAGCAGAAGAAGCAGGAGCAGGAGCAGGAGGAGGAGGAGGAGGAGGAGGAGGAGGAGGAGGAGAAGAAGAAGAAGAAGAAGAAGAAGAAGAAGAAGAAGAAGAAGAAGAAGAAGAAGAAGAAGAAGAAGAAGAAGAAGAAGAAGAAGGGAGAAGGAGGGAGAAGGAGGGAGAAGGAGGGAGAAGGAGGGAGAAGGAGGGAGAAGGAGGGAGAAGGAGGGAGAAGGAGGGAGAAGGAGGGAGAAGGAGGGAGAAGGAGGGAGAAGGAAGGAGAAGGAAGGAGAAAGGAGAAAGAAGAAGAAAGAAGAAGAAGAAGAAGGAGGAGGAGGAGGAGGAGTATGAGAAGGAGGGGGAGGGGAGGGGGAGAAGGGGGAAGGGGAGGGGGAGAAGTGGGGAGGGGGGGGAGGGGGAGAAGTGGGAGAAGGAGGAGAAGGAGGAGATGGAGGAGAAGGAGGAGAAAAACTCTATTCAGTGGAGATTCCATAGAGGTCAGGCCTTAACCACAAGCTGAGCTATCCCTAGCACGAAGGCCCATTCAGACCAGCCACATCAAAGCTTAGGCTTCAAAGGGATCAAGCTGACTTGCAAGTAACTTAGGTACCTGTTAAAACAGAGCCCAGCATTATTTTAAAGGAAGACAACAAAATTGAGACTCTCAACAATGTAACATTCACAAAATCTAGCATCCAGTCAAAACTTACTATATATACCAAGAAGCAGAAAAACGTGACCCATGGTCAGAAGAAAAATGAGTCAATAGAAGTGTACCCAGAAATAACAGAAATGATGGAACTAGTACACAAATATGTCAAAACAGTTATCACAAGTATGTTTGAAGTATTTATGGGAAAAGATTATCATAATGAGAAGAAAAATTGAAAATACAAAAAAGAATTAAGTGGAACTTCTAAAGGGGAAAAAATATAAGTCTAAAATGAAAAATTCATTAAATAGGATTCCCAGGAAATCAAACACTGCAGAAGAAAAGCTCATTGGCCCTGTAGTTATAGCAGCAGAATTTATCTAAAGTGAGGCACAGAGAGAATAAAAAAGCCTGGAGGGAAAAATGAGAAGAGCTTAGTGACCTGAAAAAAGACATTAAATGGTCTAACATATATGTAATTGAAGTTCAAGAAGGAGAGGGGAAGAGAGAGAAAGTAACAGGAAATATATTTGAAGAAATAATGGCTGGAAATTTTCTAAATTTGATAAAAACAATAAACCCACAGATCCCAGAAGCTCAACAAACCCCAATCAGAATAAAGGTAAAACTCCACACCAAAGTATATCATAATCAAATTGCTTAAACCAGTGATAACAAGAAAATCCTTTTTATTTATTTATTTATTTATTTATTTTTATTGTTATTTTTATTTTTTTAAATTTATTTTTGAGATGCAGTCTCGCTCTGTCGCCCAGGCTGGAGTGCAGTGGCATGATCTCTGCAAGCTCCGCCTCCTGGGTTCACACCATTCTCCTGCCTCAGCCTCCCGATTAGCTGGGACTACAAGTGCCCGCCACCATACCCGGCTAATTTTTTGTATTTTTAGTAGAGACAGGGTTTCACCATGTTAGCCAGGATGGTCTCAATCTCCTGGCCTCGTGATCCACCCACCTTGGCCTCCCAAAGTGCTGGGATTACAGGCTTGAGCCACTGCACCCAGCTGGAAAATCTTAAGAGTACACAAGAAAAAAAGACATGTTACATACAGATAAATTATGACAAAAATTCACAGATTTCTCATCAAAAACTATGCAAGTCAGAAGACAATGGAACCTCTGTAAAGTACGGAAAAAAAAAACTATCAACCTAGCATTCTACATCCAGCAAAAATACCCTTTAAACAAAACAAAACAAAAAGAAATAAAAACTCTTTCAGGCAAACAAAAGCTGAGAGAATTTGTCACCAGCAGACCTGTACTACAGGAAATAGTAAAGGAAATTTTTCAAGTGAAAGATACATGATACTGGGTGGAAACGTGAATCAACACAAAGGGCTAAAGAGTGCCAAAGATGGGAAACATGTCAGTAGATGTAAAAGGTTTTCCCCTCATTTTTCAACTTCTTAAAAATATACCTATTTAAAGCAAAAATAATATCAGTGTATGGGGGTTTATAAGGTACATAAAAGCAAAATATATTAAAACAATATCACACAAAATAGAATGGGGAATGGAAGTATTTCTAAGTTTCTTACATTATCTGTTGTAATTTATTTTTGTTGTGTCAATTAAGCTTAGCTACATTTCTTGGAATTCCTTTCTCTGTATAGTTTTGATTTAGCGTGGATGACTAGAGACATTTGCACAACATTTGCAAGCTAGAGCAAAGCAGTAGCTGCTTATGTTTTGATTTTGTTCTTTTTTTTTTTTTTGTCTCAGAAAGCTGGAGCAGGGACACCAGGTGCTGTTGCAGCTCATATATACTGTCACTTAACTGCCGGGTCACCTCATTGTCATGAGGCAGCAGCTGGGCCCACAGCTCTCCCAGTTCCCACTAAGTCATCCTTCAGTGTCCCTGACTCCTGACCCAAGTGTGTGTTTAGCTTCATGTTGAAAAGCCTCACCCTCTCTTATAGGTTATGTTATCATTGAAGTTGGCCTCATGGAAGAGGTGAGAGATCGCACGCAAGTTCTAGTCTGTTGTGGCTCTTTTCCTATTCTTTCCCAATTTAAATACATCTCCCCTTCCCAGTTACCTCCTCTGCACTGTCAGTATAGCAGCACCAGACACACAAAAAATAGCCTTTTATAGACTGTTTAGCCAACTCCATATCATTGTATAAGGACAATTTCCTATAATAAAGCTGTCTCAGCAGTTCTGTTTCTCTGATTGAACCCTGACTGACAAATATGTAAAATGGTATAATGTTTTGTGAACATTATAAGTTAAAGAGCATGTTATTATTATTATCATTATTATTATTATTTTGGAGTCAGGACCTCCCTCCATCATCCAGGCAGGAGTGCAGTGGCATGATCATGGCTCCCTGTAGCCTCAACCTCCTGTGCTCAAGTGATCCTCCTGTCTCAGCCTCCTGAGTTGCTGGGACTACAGGCATGAGCCACACACCTGGATCCTAAAGATGCATATCATTAACCCTAAAGCAACCACCAAAAAAAAATAGTAAAAATAAAATGGAATCATTTTTTAAAAATAATTAATCAAAAGGAGCCAAAATGAAAATTAAGGAACAAAGAGGAGATGGGATAAACAGAAGGCAAATAGAAATATGGAGTATTTAAACCTAATCATATCAATATTACATTAAAAGCAAATTATCTAAATAGTTACATTTAAAGATGGAGATTGTCACATTGGAGTTTAAAAAAAACAAGACCGGCCGGGCGCGGTGGCTCAAGCCTGTAATCCTAGCACTTTGGGAGGCCGAGGCGGGCGGATCACAAGGTCAGGAGATCGAGACCACAGTGAAACCCCGTCTCTACTAAAAATACAAAAAATTAGCCGGGCGCGGTGGCGGGCACCTGTAGTCCCAGCTACTCAGGAGGCTGAGGCAGGAGAATGGCGGGAACCTGGGAGGCGGAGCTTGCAGTGAGCCGAGATCGCGCCACTGCACTCCAGCCTGGGCAACAGCGTGAGACTCCATCTCAAAAAAAAAAAAAAAAAAAAAAAAAGACCTAGTTATATGCTGTCTACAAGAAACCCACTTTAAATATAAAGACACAGATGAGTTAAATACAAAAAGATGACAAAATATATACTAGGAAAACACTAATTTTAAGAAAGCTGGAGTGGCTATAATAACACCAAATATAGTAGACTTAAGAACAAGGGTTATTATCAGAGATTAAGAAGGACATTTATTAATGAAAAAGGGATCAATTAATCAAGAGGATGTAACCCTTCTAAATATGTATGCACCTAATAACAGAGCTTCAAAATACTTCAAGCAAAAACTGACACACCTGAAAAGAGAAACAGACAAATCCATACTTAGAGTCTGAAATGTCAACATTTCCATCATTGATAGAACAGGTAGACAGAAAGTCACCAAGGATCCAGAAGACTTGAACACTGTCAACCAACTTGAATTAAGTGACATTTATAGAACGCCCCACCCAACAACACAGTACACAGTATTTTCAAGGGCACACAAAGCATGCACCAAGATATGCCAAAGGCTGGGCTGTAAACAAGTCTCAATATATTTCAAAGGATTGAAGTCACCACACTGATTCTGGAGAAGAAAAAAAAAATAAATAAAATAAAAGAATACACAAGTTCTTTCAACTCAAAGAGAGAAAAGAGCAATTTTCTATATGATGAAAATGAGTCATCTTTGCTGCAGAAGAGTGATAGCGATGGATTACTCTAGTGTGCCTTAAGACTGAACTTCTTTCAAACCAGGCCATGAATCAGATGGGACTTCCAGGCCGGAGGAGCATGTCACTGGAGGACTTTCAAAGAGAAGGTGCTGATAATAGTAGCTTTAAAGAAACCGGCCAGTATATAGCCAGTTCCCTGAGTTCCTGTGATAAATCCCACTCCTGTACCTCCTCTTGGGTGTCCCCTGGGCAGGGCACCTCAGTGTGTCCAAAACCAAATGAACAGCATGTCCCCAGCCTCCCAGAGCCTCCACCTTCATATAACCTCCTTCTCAAAACAGTTGTTTATCCTGAATGATCCAGCTTAGTTAAGACACCACCCAGAAACTTACAGGTATCTTCAACTCTGCCTCTCCTTCAGTCTCCGCTTGGTTAGTCAGTCACTGAGCCCTGTGGAGTCTCTCTCTCATTGATCTCTCCAACCCATCTTCTCTTCCCTCCTCACTGCCACTACCAAGTCCAAGCCCCTTCTCATTTCTTATCATCTTCTCCAGCCTCCTCATCCCTCCCCTGCAGCTGGTCCTGCCTCCCCACCACACTCGGCCCCACTGGCCAATGGACTCTCAACTTTGTTTTTCAGGTCTTAAAAGTCACACAACAGTACATATACCATGTCAAAAAATGTTTCATACAAGCAAGCAAAACTCAAAAACACATTAATAAATAGAAGTAAAAACAAATTTTAACTTAAATCAAAAGCCCATCACCATCCAGCAATAACCAATGTTAACATTTTGGATCACCAGCGTTCTGACCCTTTCCTAAATGTTCATTTATGTTTTTCTTTTTTCTTTTTTTTTTTCCAAGACAGAGTTTTGCTCTTGTCTCCTAGGCTGGAGTGCCGTGGCACAATCTTGGCTCACTGCAACCTCCACCTCCCAGGTTTAAGCGATTCTCCTGCCTCAGCCTCTGGAGTAGCCACCACGACCAGCTAATTTTTGTATTTTTAATAGAGACAGGGTTTCACCACGTTGGCCAGGCTGGTCTCAAACTCCTAACCCCGTGATCCGCCCGCCTCAGCCTCCCAAAGTTCTGGGATTACAGGCGTGAGCCACCACACCTGGTCACATTTATGTTTTTCACCAAATGGGATTGTTCTAGACATACAACTAGGGTGAGCCAGTTCACCTGGGACTGTCCTGGCTTTTGCACTGAAGCTCCTGTGATCCAGGAAACCACTCAGTCCTGGGCAAACTGGGATGGTTGGTCTCCCTACAACTTTTCTGTTTAAGAGATTAGCACCTTTTGATGTTAATAATAGACAGCTATGTCTTCATTTTGATGACTATAGGAATACCAGTGAATATAAATATATAAGTGGTCTTTTAAAGGTAAAAACCTGCTGTCTTCCACTTACCATCCCTTCATGCACCCCATGGTATTAAGCAGTAAGCTCCAAAGTGGGGAGGAGGGGAATCCGGGGACACATAGGAAAAGCCATTGGCCTAGGGAGAAAGAGTAGCAGAAGTTCTGTTTATATGTATTCCTTTTTTTCTCATCATAGCTCACCGTAGCCTTAAACTCCTGGGCTCAAGCAATCCTTCTGCCTCAGCCTCCCGAGTAGCTAGGACTACAGGTGTGTGCAACTATGCCTGGCTAATTTTATTATCATTATTATTATTATTATTACTATTATAGAGATGGGGGTCTCCTTATATTGCCCAGGCTGGTCTTGAACTCCTGGCCTCAAGTGATCCTCCCACCTTTGCCTCCCAAAGCACTGGGATTACAGCTATGAGCCACCATGCCCAACCTACATGTATTTTTTTATCTCATGTTTTTCATTTTTCTATTTTTGTGTGTTTTATAGTGTACATGATACATGTGTACAGTAGTACACGTACATAACTTAGTGATAAATAAATCTCCATATAATGGAGGGTTTATTTCCAGCATGCTTCTAAAGGTTGGAAACACTAGCCCAGCTGATAAAATATTTCCTCTTTAGCAGTCCTGGAATGTCTAGCATAGTCAAGGCTTTGCTTCTCCCTCCAGTTTCACCTGCCACCTCCCTCACTGATACAGTTTGGCTGTGTCCCCACCCAAATCTCATCTTGAATTGTGGCTCCCATAATTCCCATTTGTTGTGGGAGGGACCTGGTGGGAGATAATCGAATCACGGAGGTGGTTTCCCTCATAGTGTTCTCGTGATAGTGAATAAGTCTCATGAGATCTGATGATTTTATAAGGAGAAACCCCTTTGGCTTGGTTTTCCTTCTGTCTTGTATGCTGCCATGTAAGACGTGCCTTTTGCCTTCTGCCATGATTGTGAGGCCTCCCCAGCCGCATGGAACTGTGAGTCCATTAAACCTCTTTTTCTTTATAAATTACCCAGTCTCAGGTATGTCTTTATCAGCAGCATGAAAACGGAGTAATACACCCATCCCCCTGCAAGCAACACCAAACCATATCTGTTCCCTGAATATCCGTATTCTCCCCTCCAAGCTGTTCCCCTCCAAGAGGTTCCCATCACCCCACCCCATTCACTCCTGGCTAACCTCCGCAGTTCCTCCATTGCAGCTCACAGGCTAACCCAGGTCAGATACCACCTCTGCCAGGAAGTCTTTCTGGAACACTCCTCCTCTCACGTCCATCCCATCCAGGTTAGGTGCCCTTCCTCTGCGTTTCCATAGCACCCTGTGCTTACCTGCACCACAACGCTGACCACATGACTTAGTAATTACCTATTTAACCCTTTGTGACTTCCCCTGATTCCCTGGTGGCCGCCCAGCCCAGTGCCTGTCACACAGCCGTCTCCTAGTAAATGGTGAAAGAATAAACAAACAATAATTGCAAACATGTATATAACACTTTCCAAATGCACGACACTGATTACAGATCAGGAAACAGGGGCACAGAGAAGTCAAGGTACTTGTCAGGGTCACAGAACTAAGTGGCAGAGCTGGGCTTTGAACCCAGGCAAACTGGCTTCAGAGTCCATGCTATCCATTGTTATGCTACAACATCACTCAGCAGAAGAATGAATGAATAAATGAAGAACAAATAAAGAGGAATGAAGGAACAGATGAATGAACAAAGGAATAAGTAAAGGAATGCCCAGAGACCTGGTCCCAGGCTGCTTTGCAGACATCAACCAATTGCACTGTCTTTAAGTTGCCTTTGTCATTGTCCATCTAATGCCATTTTTCATATTTTAGTTGCTGCTTGTGGAGGCACCAGAAGTTTGTCCCTCCTCCCCCCTCACCCCTGTACCAGCATCAACCAGACCTCCCTCCCTTCCTAACTCCCCCATTGCAGCTCACAGGGTAATGAGCATCAGAACTGCAGGATCACGGCATATTAGAGCTGGAAGGTACACTTAGCACTATCCAGTCCAATCTTGCATTTTGTAGATGGAAAAATGGAGGCCCAGAGAGGCAAAGCAACTTCCCCCAAGGTCACACAGTAACTTAGTGCAGAGTCAAGAGTGAGCCCAGTCTCCTGGTTTTCCATCTGTCTCCCTTTAGTAAGCTGTCTCTGTTTATTGCTTGAGCTTTGTCAATCAAAAGCAATTTGGGGCAAAGCACAACAGATGGGTTTAGTGAGTTCTCAAATGCACTGTTGAGAAAAGTTCCTGGGAATAGGGAGGTGAGAAATGCAAGGTCAAGGCCCTGCAATTTCCTCCAGGCAGATAAATAAATAACCAAAACCATCACTGAGGACTCACCATGTGCTGGATGCTTCCCTGCATTATCCCATGTCGGCCTTTGACACAGAGTAACTATCCTGGCTTTAGATATGAGCAAATTGAGGTTCAGAGAGGTAAACAGAGCGACCAGCTCATCCCCAGTTTCTTGGCACTGTCCCAGTTCTAAAACTGAAAGTCCCATGTCTTGGGAACCCCTTTAGTCCCAGGCAAATCAGGACAGTGGGTCACCCCCAAGGTAAGCAGCCTGCCCAGAGGACTGGATCCCAGAGATCCAAATTCAGATCTGCTGTGGACTCCCATGCCCTTTCTCCTACACCACGCTGCATCCTTTGGGAAAATACAGAAACTCTCAAGGGAAAAATAAACAGATACGCCGGTGGGGTCAGGAGCGGGAAGTGGGAAGTGGGCCAGAGGAGGGTGGGCACCAAGCGGCAGCTCTGAAGTCAGGTCAGCCCTGGGGCACTGCAGCCCAGCCATCTGGGAGATAGAATGCTACTGGGTGTCGGGCCAGGGGAGGACAAACAAGGTTCTTATTCTTCTCTCTTTATCTGGAGGACTCTGTTTACGGCAATAACCCTGTTATCTCAGCCAGGTCTCTGGTCTCTTGCCAGGAGGTGACAAGGGGTTTAGGGGCTGAGCCTCTGACCAAACCAGTCTCCCTGGGACCCTGGCATGCTCTCCCTTCTCATCTGACAACCTGATTGGGGTTGAGGAGGCATGGTGAGCACCACAGGGCAGGGGACCCCTGCCCACTCATGGAGGCCACAGGGAGATCAGGACCCCACGCTTGGACAGTGGATTTCCCTGTCGTCGGGAAGGAATTTCAGAGTAGCTGACCACCTGCTGGGAGCCAGACTCCTGACTGCGGTGGTCTCTTTCAGCCTTCTCCTCCCTAAGGCACTCAGACAGGCATCCTCACCTCCACCTTACAGAAGCGGAGGGGATGTCCCTTAGAGAAGTCACATAGCATGTCGGTGACACAGGGCGGCCAGGGCACAGCAGTGACCCCAACTCTCCCTGCCTCCCAAGCCTCTGCATGAGGCTGTAAAACAGTGGCGGATACACAGACTCTGTCCTGGCTGTGTGTCTATGTGACTTGCTTCCCACACCACACCTGCCTGGACACCTCTCCCCGCCGGACACCTCTCCCCGCCGGACACCTCTCCCGCCCGGACACCTCTCCCCGCCGGACACCTCTCCCCGCCGGACACCTCTCCCGCCCGGACACCTCTCCCCGCCGGACACGTCTCCCGCCTGGACACGTCTCCCACCCGGACATCTCTCCCGCCCGGACACGTCTCCCGCCCTCCTCCACAGGGTGATTTGTCCTCATCTTGGGACCTCAAGCGTGGCCTCCTCTGACCCTCAAGCTGGGGTGAGTGCTCCTGTCTTAGAACTCAGGGTGGCCTATGCTGAGGCAACCACAGTTCGTGGGGATTGGGGTGTAAAAAGCACCTGCCTGACCCCTTCTGCACGAAGACCCCGAGAGGACAGGAACTGACTCTGTATCCCAGCACTGATATATTAGGTTGGGGCAAAAGTAATCACATTAAAAGTAATGGCAAAAAACTAAAATATTAAGTAGATTTTGCCATTACCTTTTTTTTTTTCTTTTTTTCTTTTTTTTTTTGAGACAGAGTCTCACTCTATTGCCCAGGCTGGAGTGCAATGGCGTGATCTCGGCAACCTCCGCCTCCCCGGTTCAAGCGATTCTCCTGCCTCAGCCTCCCAAGTAGCTGGGATTACAGGTGTGTACCACCACACCTCGCTAATTTTTATATTTTAGTAGAGATGGGGTTTCACCATGTTGGCCAGGCTGGACTCCAACTCCTGACCTCATGGTCCGCCTGCCTGGGCCTCCGAAAGTGCTGGGATTACAGGCGTGAACCACCGTGCCCAACCTGACATTACTTTTAATTGTAATTCATGCAATTACTTTTGCACCAACCTAATATATCAGTGCTGGGGACAGGGAGTCACTTCCTGTCCTTTTAACTTGCATTAAAAATAATGGCAAAAGATACTTAATATTTACTTGTTGCACAAATAAATAAGTAGATTAATTAATTGCCAAATACTCTTGAGGTCCAACTTCAATCAGGTGGCATCCTGCAGGCAACGGCCCACCTAAAAGTCTCCCAGCTGCTGCCTCTGTTCCATCCCCTCCCCCACACTTCCATTGGCCCTCCTCTGTTACCACTTGACTCAAAGTGTGGTCCCCAGATCCACAGCACCAGCATCACCAAGAGCTTGTTGGAAATGCAACAACTCGGTCCCTGTCCCACCAGGCCCCGGGGCCCTTGGCTAAAAGCTTGAAAACTGTTAGAAATCGTGATATGCTACCTTAGGTGATCCTTGCTAAAAGACCTACTGTGTGCTGGTGTTATTCCCATCGCTACAGATGAAGCTGGGCTTCAGGGAGGGGAAATAGCTTCTCAAGATTAAACAGCCAGGAAATAGTAGAGGTATGATTCAAACTTGGGCTTGTCTCTCTTCAAAGCAGGTGGAAATTGATGCTGCTATCCATGTGGTGAAAGGAGGAGAGAAACCTGCATTTACTGAACACCCACAATGTGCCAAGTTCTGTACGACTCTTGTCTCGTTTCATCTTCCCGACTCCCTTATGAAGTAGGGGATCGCACATTCTTGTTTTACAGATGAGACTCTGAGGCTCAGGAAAGGGAGGTGACTTGCCCAAGGTCCACAGCTGGGGAACAGCTGAAATGGGGCACAAAGCTGGAAGTCTGCTCCTCACCCTGGGGAACGGACACCAGGTGACGATAGATAGTGTCCTCGCACGGCAGCAGGCACTGGCTCTCAGGGGACTGCGGGGTCACTGCTCGGCTCACACCTGTCCTTTCCCTCCCCTGAGAGAGCTTGTGGCCTTGGGCCACATCATGCTTTCTTTTTCCTCCTAACCCTCAGCCCTCAGCTTAGTCATTATCCAGCTCTGATGGAGCACAAATACATGCTGCTGGTGACGACTGGCTACCAAGGTGGGATGTCACCCTCCCAGCTATTCCCATCACTTGTCCTGGCAGGTGCCAAGAATTCCTGAGGTCACCTCAAGGCCCCTTCCTGCATTCCTAGCGTTCTTGGGGCCTTTGTGGCCCCACATGTGAACCTCTGCTGCAGGCTGAGCTCACAGGCGAATGCATCACGCCGTGGTGACCGGGGCAGGAGAGTGGGATCAGTGAGGCCCTGCCTGCTCTGGATGTGAGACTTTGGCAGATTCCTTTGCCTCTCTACCTCAGCCTCTCTGTCTCTGAGAGGGGCGGGTAATAATCAGACCTCCCAAGGTGTTTGTGAAGAGCGTTCAGGGTGCGTGGAAGTGGCTAGGCCTTCTATATCTCTCACTGCCAGCAATCAAAACATGGCCCAGGACTGTCTGATGGGTCCGCCAGTGGGAGCGGGCAGCACACGAGCTTCCATTTGTATGAGCAGCTCGCAGGGATGGGGGTTGCTCAGAAGGAGAGGAGGGAAATGGGATTGGGCCCAGTGTGTGCCACATGAAGAGGTGGCTGTTGGGAGACCCAGGCAGGGGCTGGGCAGTGCTGCCCAGGGAGGAATATTTGCCCCAAATCTGCAGAGAACACAGCTCCATGGCCCCAGGGAAGGAGGGGAGCTTCAGAAAACAGTTTATTGGATGAATCTCCACATTTCCACAAAGGACACCAGCCACAGTGGCCAGACCTGCTTAGTGACCTCAAGGGCAAAGAGCATAGAGGAGGAGAGGGGTGGCCAAAAGAAAGGAGGACCAGGCAGGGGCTGGTGGTGGTTGTGGCTGGGACTTGTGAGCACTCAGGACACACTCAACTCCCAGACCTAACCAGGTCAGGTTTTGCAGAAGCCAGACATGTAGGAGAGCACCTGGCAACCAGATCCACTGAAATTGGGTGGGTACTATTAATGCAACCCATTTACAAGCACACACTAGGGATGGCTAGAGAGATGGCACTGCATAGAGGAGGCACACACCAGGAGGAGATGGCAAGGGCTCCGGACACACAGCCGCCAGAGCCCACGTCTAGCCGGGGCTGTGAGCCCTGCAGCCTGTGTTCACCTACTTACCCTTGTCCAGACCTAGATACAGGGCAGAAAGGCACGCCTAGGGGAGCCCCAGTGAAGTCCTTATAAAGTGAAGACTTCTTGGTGAGTCAGCCTGAGCCAGGCGGGCCCAGCTCATTCATTGCGAAGGTATTTTCTTTTCAGTGTTTTTCTGCAAAGCCTTTCACTGCCACAGAGGTGAAGTCATCTGCTGGTAAACTCTCTGCCTTGCGGTAAATTTCCTCTGAACTTTCTGCTTCTGTTTAACTCGCCAAACCTCAAGGGGAGCTGGCAGTCAGAGTCGTGCAAAGGTCACTGGGCTGAGTCGGAGGCCTGGGTTTAAATCCCAGCCCAGCCCCTTTCTAGTTTCGGGATCTTGATGGATGTAAGTCACATCTTTGGGCCTCAGTTACTCTGTTTCTAAAATGAAGTCACTACTATCGAAAATATCCTAAAGAAATACAACGCTATACACTCATGTAATCAGTAAATATTTATTGGGTTCTTAGTGAGTGTCAAGCACCATGCCAGACAATGGAAAGTATTAAGGAAACACACATACACACATGCATACACACACATATACACATGTACACACATGTGCACATACATACACACACACATATACAAGCATGTATATGCGACGTGTATGCATACATTAGCACAGGCACACACACGGTTTCCTGATTCTTGCCCTCGGACGTTTCACATTCTGATGGGAAAGACAGACATGAATCAAATGATCCCATCAATGAATATTAAAACACAGCTGTGATTAGTGCGGAGCTCTCTGGTGCTCTACGAGCTTGCAATGGGGGCTTGAGCCGGTCTGGGGTAAGCAGGCGTGGGACAGGGAAGCCTTCCCAGAGCACAAATGGAGCGGGAGATGGGAAAGACGACCAGGCATTGCCCAGGCAGACAGAAGGGGCAAGCAAAGCCCCTGCAGAACCATGGCTTGTGCCAGGCCAGGGAGGTCAGCTTACCAGGGGCAGAGCAGTGAGGGGCCAGGAGGACTGTGGACATAGGAAAGATGGGAAGATGACTGAGCTAGCAGCCCTGAGGGCAGCTTCCTGCTCCGATATCCCGGACCAGAAGCTCCCAGTGCGGTCAAGTGGCTTTGCAGCTAACATTATGAAACATCAGTGGATTAAACTTAATTTGGGGCTAGATCAGACGCTATCATATACCTGCACAAAGAGCAGTGGGTACCAGAAAACTGATCACTGAAAATAGTCTATCCATCAGTTTTATTTTTCTGTTATTTGAAAAACACTGCCATGGTTGGGTTTGAGTAACAGTAAACTTCAGCCCAACACACAGAGCAACAGTTTTCCATGGGAGGCCCCCCGAGCCCAGCTAAACTCAACACTTGCCTTTCCAGGAAACGGCATCCGTGAGGCCACCAGGCGGTAGCCTGGGAGGGGCAGTGGAATTCCTGGGCGACTGCTGAAGAGCAAATCACACACTGGTGATGGTGCCTACCGTTTTGTCCCAGAAGCAGAAGAAAATTCAGATCCAGGATCCAGGCAATATTTGTCTTACAGATATGCTAAATAATGACTTTTTTTTTTTTTTTTTTTTTGAGACAGAGTTTCACTCTTGTTGCCCTGACTCTTGTTGCCGATGGTACAATCTTGGCTCACTACAACCTCCACCTCCCAGGTTCAAGCGATTCTCCTGCCTCAGCCTCCTAGTAGCTGGGATTACAGGCGTCTGCCACCACACCTGGTTACTCCTTTTATATTTTTAGTAGAGACATGGTTTCACTATGTTGGCCAGGCTTGTTTTGAACTCCTGACCTCAGGTGATCCACCTGCCTTGTCCCAAAGTGCTGGGATTACAGGCGTGAGCCACCGCACCCGGCCAATAGTGACCTCTTATTGGGTGGTCCTTGACTAGTAGCCGTCTGTCATCCTGACCCAGTAGTGAGCACCAAGAAAACTGAGGCTGTCTATGTCACCACTGTATCCCCAGCCTCGTTGGTGTTTGGCACAGGGAGACAACTCTGAAAATACGTAAGGAAAGAAAAAGAAGAAAAGGGAGGGGATGGTGCTTGTCATATGGAACTCTGGGAATATCATGTTATAGCTTAAACTGCTATATCAACTTTTACGAATATTAGATATTGACTTACCTAAAGTTTGTATTGCTTTCTTTAAGATCATAGTGGGTTTAGGGATGAGTGATTTAGATAATTCAGGTCTCCCTCTATAAAAAGTTTATCTACAGGCCGGGCGCAGTGGCTCATGCCTGTAATCCCAGCTCTTTGGGAGGCCGAGGTAGGAGGATCACAAGGTCAAGAGATCAAGACCATCCTGGCCAACATGGTGAAATCCCGTCTCTACTAAAAATACAAAAATTAGCTGGGTGTGGTGGCACGCACCTGTAATCCCAGCCACTCGGGAGGCTGAGGCAGAAGAATCACTTGAACCTGGGAGACAGGGGTTGCAGTGAGCCGAGATGGCACCACTGCACTCCAGCCTGGCGACAGAGCGAGACTCTGTGTCAAAACAAAACAAAAAGTTGATCTACAAGAATGGAGATGAAGACATTTCCCCTTCCTCGATAATATTTTTCTTGCAACAAACATTGCCATCCAAGATCATTCCTTCTGGGAACAGAGGGATGGAAGAAGGAAGGAAAAGGAAAAGGAAAAAGCAATTCCTCAAGCATCTCTGGCACCCGCTCTGTGCCCAGCCCTGTGCTAAGCCCAGGTTATCCAGGGAATGGCAAGTGGGGCATTCCAGGCACGAGGTAATAATTGAACACAACAGACATGGGTTGCCATACCAGGGCTCCATCTGCAATGTAAGCAGGAAAATATTCCAAGCCATGCAAATGATTCACAAATGACCCTTGGACACGGGCAGGGACAGGCAGCTGACCTCTAGAGACAGGTGACCTGCCTTCCAACCCTGGCTCTGTTGCTTTCTTGTTTGGTCAAGTTTCCGCTCTGCTCAGAGCCTCGGTTTCCTTGGCTGTAAAATGGGACCACCAAGTGTTGGCAGGGCTGTGTGAGCAATGAGTGGGATGAGTTGTATAAAGACCTCAGCTCCAAGCACAGCTCTCAGGGGTGGGGAGATTAATTTTTGCTGGGGGCAACTGGGAGGGTTTTTTTGAGTGGGATTGACGTAAGTCCCTAGAATCAGGGCAGGACTGCACAGGTGAGGCACAGGGCAGGGGAGGGCGGCTGCACACCCACAGTGGGGGCTCTCTGTGCATAGGTAAGGCTGGTTTGTCGTTGATGATGGTAGCGGAGGTGACTACTCCCTTTGAAAGGTGATTTATTTTTAAATGAGGGCTGACCACAGACTTAGCCACTTCATGCTCTGTTACTACCTGCCTCGGTTTATTCAAACTTCTGCCAAGCTTTGGGTTCAATAAAAGTCACCAGGAAATAACTGCCTCACACTTCATAGGAAACCCATTAAAAAAAATTCATGCACCATTAAGGACCGGTGAGAGGAAGCCAACCTCAGGCCTTCACTGAACTGCAACTACTGGCCTGAGATTGCCCTCAGAGCAGGGACTCAAAGGGTAGATACATGCGGGAAATTTCGCATCTCCATGTTAATTTGGTTGCAGCAAGATGGAGGGAAGAGCACAGATGGTCAGGTAACAGACAGAGGGCTGCGGCTCAGATCCCCGCCATCTTTGCGTGGTGCTCAGGATGAATGAAATATACCAAAAGGATGACAGATATCACCATCTGGAAGCTTTTACCAGCAACCTTTCTGTTCCACGATGAAGAGAAATTTGACCACAGCTGTCAAGAGACTTTTGAAAGTTCATGCCCTGTGGCCCAGTCCTCTTCCCTATTTTAAGCCTTCTGGCTAAGAAGTCATTTGCAGGACGGGCACCGTAACTCACACCTGTAATCCCAGCACTTTGAGAGGCAGAGGTGGAAGGATCGCTTGCGACCAGGAGTTTGAGACCCATCTTGGGCAACATGGCGAAACCCCGTCTTTACAAAAATAACCAAAATATTAGATTGAGGCTGCAGTGAGCTGTGATCGTGCCACTGCACTCCAGTCTGAGTGACAGAGGGAGACCCTGTCTCAACAAACCAAAGAAGTCACTAGTGGTTCTAGCAAATAGTTTAGATAACAAGACCCTTCAGAGGAGAGTTATTTATTAGTAACAATTGGAAGAAATTAAATATCCAACAATAGAATGGACAACAATAGAATTTGTTCAACAAAATTCAGCATAGAGATAGCTACTATTCCTGGTTCAGGAGGTTTTCTCATAATGATATGGTGAAATGTCAGTGATAAAAATACTCAGTAGGGGCAAATATACAAAATTCTATGTTTAAAATATGCCTCCAAATTTGTGTGTGTGTTTTTTTCTTTTTTTTCTTTTTTTTTTTTTTTTTTTTTTTTGAGACAGAGTCTTACTCTGTCACCCAGGCTAGAGGAGTGCAGTGGTGTGATCCTGGCTTACTGCATCCTCCGCCTCTCAGGCTCAAGTGATCCTCCCACCTCAGCCTCCGGAATAGCTGGAACTACAGGCATGCACCACTATGCCCAGCTTATTTTTTATTTTCTTGTAGAGACAGGGTTTCACTATGTTGCTCAGACTGGTCTCAAATTCCTGAGCTCAATTGATCCGCCCACTTCAGCCTCCCAAAGCGCCCAGATTACAGGTGTGAGCCACTGAGCTTAGCCCAAATTTGTGTTTTCAACAAAATGTGTGCAAGGAGCTTATTTCATTCAGCCTTGTGTTGTAATTAACTGATTGCCTGTGTCCTCCTGCCCCCCAGCTATAAACTGTTAAAGGACTACATGAGTAACTTATCGCTGTATTAAAAGAAAGAATGGAGTGGTGGGAGGGGGGAAGTGGATTATCAGAGAATCTGAGTCATTTATTTTAAAATAATAGTAATAGTATACATTAGTGAGTATTTGGTACATGCCAAATTCTGAACTGAGTTCTTCACACACTTGTTGCTTAATCCTTACAACTCTATTATGTTAAGATGATGCAGTTAATTAGGGCAATGTTCTCAAAATGTGGTCCCTGGAACCAGCAGCATCAGCATCACCTGGGAATTTGCTGGAAATGCAGCTTCTAAGGTTCCACCCAGACCTACTGAATCAGAAACCCTGGGAGGCAGGAGCCAACAATCTATGCTTGACCCAGCTCTCCAGGTGCTCCTGACGCAAACTCAAGTTTGAGAAGCCTGGACTGGGGCGACAGGCAGCTCAGGGTTATTGAGGGCAGCCTTGAAATTGAGGATTAAAAGTTCTGTCCTGGGCTGGGCGCGGTGGCTCACGCCCATAATCCCAGCACTCTGAGAGGCTGAGGCAGGCAGTGAGACCCTGTGACTACTAAAAATACAAAAAATTAGCTAGGTATTGTGGCACGTGCCTGTAATCCCAGCTACTTGAGAGACTGGGGCAGGAGAATCACTTGAACCCGGAAGGTGGAGGTTGCAGTGAGCCGAGATGGCGCCACTGCACACCAGCCTGGCGACAGAACAAGACTCTGTCTCAAAAAACAAACAAGTTCTGTTCTAACCCAATCAATGTAAGACCACCTGTAGCCTGACAAAATCAGATTTATTGGCCCATTGCAATGAAGGAGAACACACACCAGAGGAACCAAACAAAGGACAGGATGGTGCTACTACGGAATTTTGGAGCAGGATGGAATTCAGGTAAAATGTAAATGAAACAATGTTTTGATTGGCTCAAAGCAAAGCAGAAGTGTAAAAAAAAAAATCAACATCAAGCCTGGGCCACAAATTGGACCCAGAGCTCTATTTCCTTGGAAACTACAAAATTAAGCTAGATTCGGAATGTTGGATCCAGAAAGCGCTATCTGAAGCTCTGTGCCTGGGCTGGAAATCAGGGCTTCCTCTCTGTCGACGTGACTGAGACCCTCAGGGCAAGAGCCTGGTGTTTCATTCATACATTTCATCTCTCTCCAAAATTCCTACTGACAACATTTCAAACAGCAAAGCTTCATTAGTCTGATTTTAGAGAACAAGGCTTCTTCTCATTGAATAAAAAAGCAGTTGTCACTTAAAGATGCGAGTTGCTATGACCTTGTACAGCTGCAGGGTGTCCTTGGGAGAAATACGTTTCCTAGTAACTTTGCAGCCAGCTTTACTGATGTCTGTCATTCCAGACTGACCAACAGCTGGCCAGGTTTATACCTTCTCAATCCAAGCTAATTTTTTTTCTTTCTCGGCTAGAAGGTATTAAATGAGTTAACATTCATAAATTACTTAGAACAGTGTGGCAAATAACATAAATTATAATTTATATTACATAAACATGAATTAATATAAGTAAAATATAATACATAATATAATGTTGTAATTAGTACAAATATTAATTAACTAATTAAAGTAATAAGGATTATGGTTACATAAAAAGAAGAAGAGGTTGGGCGATGGCTCATGCCTGTAATCCCAGCACTTTGGGAGGCCGAGGTCAGCAGATCGCTTGAGCTCAGGAGTTTGAGACCAGCCTGGTCAATATGGTGAAACCCTATCGCTACAAAAAAATACAAAATCAGTCAGTCTACTCCGGAGGCTGAAGTGGGAGGATCACATGATCCCGAGGAGGTTGAAGCTGCAGGAACAAGTGATTGCACCACTGTGCAGCAGCCCGGGCAACAAACTGAGGCCCTGCCTAAAAAAAAAAAGTGAAAGAAAGATAGATCCTGGGTTCTAGTTTCAAAAATACTGAGAAGGAGAGGGAGAAGTATTTGTTCGGTGCCTATTTTGTGCTGGGCTCCAAGTTACCTCATTTACTGTGTAAGCCAAGTACTCTTACCGTTACTGGTGAAGAGAGGTTTAAAGCCTAAACTCATCTCGCTGATTAGGAGCAGAGCCAGGATTCAAACCCAGCCACAGCTAGGTGCGCGGCCATCCATAAACCACCCACCCTTTGGGAGCTTTTGTCTTTTATTTGTAAAATAGAGGAAATACAACAATATATTAGGTTAGTGCAAAAGTAATCGAAGTTTTTGCCATTGCACCAACTTAATAGTTTTAAAGTTCTTTCTCATGCCAGTTTTCTCTCATAATTAAAGCTCAGTGATGAATTTCCCCCCCAACAAAGACAATATCTGAAAAGATAATGGGACAAGGATAGTCATTATACATTATTATATCAAAAGTGGAGCCAGGCATGGTGGCTCATGCCTGTAATCCCAGAGCTTTGGGAACCTGAGGCAGGTGGATCACCTGAGGTCAGGAGTTCGAGACCAGCCTGGGCGACGTGGTGAAACCCCATCTCTAACGAAAACAAGAAAACAAAAATTAGCCAGGTATGGTGGCGTTTGCCTGTAGTCCCAGCTATTTAGGAGGCTGTGGCAGGAGAATCTCTTGAACCTGGGAGGCAGAGGTTGCAGTGAGCCAGGATTGTGCCACTGCACTCCAGCCTGAGCAACAGAGCAAGACTCCAACTCAAAAAAAAGAAAAAAAAAGAAAAGAAAAAGAAAAAGAAAAAAGTGGGAACTAACCTAAATGCCAAACAATAAGGTCTGATTACATAAATTAGAATATACCGGTACAATAGAAGACTATGCAGCCATTACAAATGATGTTGTTAAAGTATATTAAGAACATACATATATTTATGACATAGTGTTCATATATTCCTAATATTTTACAGAAAAGATAGTTTAAAATAGTGTATATCATCTACAGGTTCAATCCAACCCCGATCAAAATCCCAACAACATTTTTTACAGAAATAGAAAAATCCATCCTAGAAGTGATATGGAATCTTAAGGGACTCTGAATAACTAAAACCATCTTGAAAAGGCACAAAGTTGGAGATAATACATTTCTTGATTTCAAAACTTACTACAAGTATACAGTAATCAAAACAGTGTGGTACTGGCATAAAGACAGACACCTAGACCAATGGAATAGAACAGAGAGTGTAGAAATAAACTCCTGCATAAATAGTCGAATGTTTTCTTTAAAAACACACACACACACATTTTTAAGGTCGGGGTACATGTGCAGCTTTGCTCCACAGATAAACTTGTGTCATGAGGGTTGGTTGTGCCGATTGTTTCATCACCCAGGTTTTAAGCCTAGTACCCATTAGTTATTTTTCTAGATCCTCTCCTTCTTCCCATCCTCCACCCTCTGATAAGCCCCAGTGTGTGTTGTTCCCCTCTATGTGTCCATGTGTTCTCATCATTCAGCTCCCACTTATAAGTAAGAACACGGGGTATTTGATTTTCTGTTCCTGCATTAGTTTGCTGAGGATATGGCCTCCAGCTCCATCCATGTCCCTGCAAAGGACATGAGCTTGTTCTTTTTTATGGCTGCATAGTATTCCACAGTGTATGTGTACTGCCAGTCTATCATTGATGGGCATTGAGGTTGATTCCATATCATTGCTATTGTGAATAGTGCTGCAATGAACATATGCATGCACGTGTCTTTATAATAGAACATTTTATATTCCTTTGGTTATATACCCAGTAATGACAGTGCTGAGTAGAATGGTATTTTGGTATCACCACACTGTCTTCCAATTAGTCAAACTAATTTACACTCTCACCGACAGTGTATAAGAGTTCCTTTTTCTCCACAACCTTGCATCTGTTATTTTTTTTTTTGACTTTTTAATAATAGTCATTCTGACTGGTGTGAGATGGAATCTCATTGTGGTTTTGATTTACATTTCTGTAATAATCAGTGATGTTGAACTTTTTTTCATATGATTATTGGCCACATATATGTCTTCTTTTGAGAAGTGTCTGTTCATGTCCTTTGCCCATTTTTTTAATGGGATTGTGTGTTTTTTTCTTGCAAATTTATTTAAGTTCCTCATAGATGCCGGATGGGTTTTCAGAAAGGGTGCCGAGACCATTCAGTAGGGAAAGGAGAGTCTTTTCAATAAATGATGTTGGTAAAACTGGATATCTACATGCAAAAAAAAAAAAAAAAATGAAGCTGGACCCTTACCTTACATTATATACAAAAACTAACTAAAAATAGATCAAAGACCTAAATGTGAGAGCTAGAACTTTCAGATTCTTAGAAGAAAACATGGGGGGAAAGCTTCATGACATTGGATTTGGCAATGGTTTCTTGGCTTTGACACAAAAAGCACAAAAGGAAACACAGATAAATTGGATTTCATTAAAATAAAAAACTCTTGTACATCAAAGAGCACTATGTACAGACTGGAAAGGCAATGCATGGAATGGGAGAAGGAAGATATTTGTAAATCATTCACATGATAAGGGATTAATATCTAGAATATAAATAACTCCCACACCTCAACAACAAAAATTCAAACGATCTGATTAAGAAATGGGCAAAACTGGTCAGGTGCGGTGGCTCACACTTGTAATCCCAGCACTTTGGGAGGCTGAGGCGGGCAGATCAGGAGGTCAGGAGTTCAAGACCAGCCTGGCCTACACAGTGAAACCCTGTCTCTACTAAAAATACAAAAATTAGCTGGGCCTGGTGGTAGGTGCCTGTAATCCCAGCTACTCAGGAGGCTGAGGCAGGAGAATCACTTGAACCCAGGAGGTGGAGGTTGCAGTGAGCTGAGATCGCGCCCCTGCACTCCAGCCTGGGTGACAGTGTAAGACTCTGTTTCAAAAGAAAGAAAGAGAGAAAGAGAGAGAGAGAGAAAGAAAGAGAGAGAAAGGAAGGGAAGGGAAGAAGAAAGGAAGGAAGGAAGGAAGGAAAGAAAGAGGCAAACCTGCACATTCTGCACATGTATCCCAGAACTTAACGTAAAATAAAAATAAAAATAAATGGGCAAAAGAGCTAAGCACAGTGACTCACACCTGAAATCCTAGCACTTTGGGAGGACGAGGCAGGCAGATCACTTGAGGTCAGTAGTATGAGACCAGCCGGGGCAGCATGGCGAAACCCCTTCTCTACAAAAAATTACCTGGGTGTGGTGGCACACACCTGTAGTCCCAGCTACTTGGGAGGCTGAGGTGGGAGGATCACTTGAGCCCGAGAGGTTGAGGCTGCAGTGAGCCAAGATCGTGCCACTGCACTCCAGCCTGGGTGACAGAGAGAGATCCTGTCTCAAAACAAAAATAAAATAAAAAGACAAATACTGCATGATTCCACTTATATGAAATGTCCAGAGTAGCCACATTCATGGAGTCAGGAAATAGAATGGTGGTTGCCAGGAGCTGGGGAGAGGGAGAATGTGGACTTAGTGATTTGTGTTTGGAGGGGAGAGCCGTTTATTAGTTTATTTTTATTTTTGTAGTGATGAGGTCTCACTATGTTACCCAGGCTGGTCTTGAACTCCTGGGCTCAAGCAGTTCTGCTTTAGCCTCCCAAAGTGGGATTACAGGCATGAGTCACTGCACCTGGCTGGACTTAGTGTTTGATGGATACAGAGTTTCAGCTGGGGAAGATGAAAAAGTGCTTGAGATGTACTTAATGTACTTAATGCTTCAGATCTATGCACTTAAAATGGTATAAATGGTCAATTTTATGTTTGTTATGTATATTTTACCTCAATTTTTTTTCCGACAGTCTCACTCTGTCGTCCAGGCTAGTGCAGTGGTGTGATCTCAGTTCACTGCAGTCTCCGCCTCCCTGGTTTAAGTGATTCTCCTGCCTCAGCCTCCCTAGTAGTAGTGGTAGTAGCTGGGATTACAGGTGTGTACCACCACGCCCGGCTAATTTTTGTATTTTTAGTAGAGATGGGGTTTCACTATGTTGGCCAGGCTAGTCTTGAACTCCTGACCTCAAGATCCACCCACCTCAGCCTCCCAAAGTGCTGGGATTACAGGCATGAGCCGCCACGCCAGGCCACCTCAATTTTTTTTAAGTGTATGTCAAATGGTCTCATTTTTGTTTTTTATAAATGCCTATGTTTAAAAATATATGAAAGAGGGATATATTTATAATGCCAATAGTAATTATCCTTAGGCAATTGATTATGAGTGATTTGAGGAAGGTATCTTATTTTCTAGACATTTACAATGAATTTGTTTTAGTTACATAATAAAATACAAACCTGAAAACATAGGAACAGCAAGATTTCCAGTAATGTCAACATTAAACTAGTCTCTTCCACATAAAACAAGTATAAACTGGACAAAATTATTTTGAAAATAACTATTTCAAGGCACTGGAAAATGACCAAAGGCAGATACCAACTTAACAAGTCTTCACTCTAAGGAAAAAATGACTGCTAAGAATAGGAATGAAATTTTTGACCTTCACGCCTGGGGGTGTTCCTATTCTCCCAGTAAGGGTAATAAAAACCTACAGCTTTACTGGGCAACGGTGAACATGGTTCAAAGGTGGCATATTTCACAGGGAGATGTTGAAGGTGATAGAGCCATAGAAGGGCTGAGACAATAAACTCTTTACACATCTTCAGGTGACTGCTAAACTAAGCATAAATGTGGGAGGGCCCAGGGAAAATGAAAAGCCTGGGACACTTGAAAACTTCCTTCCTCTCCTTAGCATGCCTGAAACTGGAACCTTTGCATGAACTCCTCAACCCCTGCAGAGTTCCAGTGGCAGAGCGTTGAGTACCAAAAGGAGAGAAAAGAGAGAAGTGGGTGGAAAAGGATTGGAAGCACAATGGCCAGTTTCTTTCCAAATTTGGTGAGAATCATTGACTAACAGATCCAGGAAGCGAAACAAGAAGACGAAACACAATGAGAATCACACATAGATACATCATGGTCAAACTGCTGAAAGACAGTCCTGGCAACAGCCGCAGAACAGCCACACATCACATATAGAAGATAATGATACAATGAGCCACTGAGACCAACCTGGCTGACACAGCAAAACCCCATCTCTACTAAACATACAAAAATTAGCCAGGCATGATGGTGCACACCTGTAACCCCAGCTACTGGGAAGCCGAGGCAAGAGAATCACTTGAACCCAGGAGGTGGAGGTTGCAGTGAGCCAAGATTGTGCCACTGCACCACTCCAGCCTGGGTGACAGAGCAAAACTCCATTTCAAAAAAAAAAAAAAACAAAAAGATAGGCAGCTGAGTTCTCACCAGAGACAATACAGGCCGGAAGACATTGGGATGACGTGGGATGAAGTATTCAAAGTACTGAAAGGAAAAAAAAAAAAATCTTGTCAAGAAAAAAATTCTCTATATAGTAAAACTGTCCTTCAAAATAAGGTAAAATAAAGACATTTACAGAAAAAGTACAATGTGTTGGTGGGGACAGGTGTGGTGGCTCACACCTGTCATCCCAGCACTTTGGGAGGCTGAGGTAGGTGGATCACTGGAGGTCAGGAGTTTGAGACCAGCCTGGCCAACATGGTGAAACCCCATCTCCACTAAAAATACAAAAAGAAAAAAAAAATGAGCTGGGCGTGGTGGCGTGTGCCTTAATCCCAGCCACTTGTGAGGCTGAGGCAGGAGAATCGTTTGAACCTGGGAGGTGGAGGTTGCAATGAGTCGAGACCATGCCACTGCACTTTGGCCTGGGTGACAGAGTGAGGTAAAATACACATCTAAAATAAGTATGTTGGTGACACATTTCATTGCAGTAAAACTCAAAAGGTTAAAGACTAAAAGAAAATTGAGTAAAAACTATAAACTAAAAAAAAATCATACCTGAGGGTCATCCAGCTCCACAGGTAGGAATGAAAGTGGTAAATACGTGATCTGTTTTTTCTTTTGTTTTCTTAATTTCTTTAAAAGATATATGACTATTTAAAGCAAAAATTACAACAGTGTATCATTGTGTTTACAGTGTAAATAGATGTCATATGCACGACAACGGTAGCATAAAGGAGGGTGAGGAAAATATGCTGGCACAGAGTTGGTGAGAGTTAGTCATTATTAATACAAAGTAGATTTTGATAAGGTAAAGATGCATATTACAATACCTAGAATGATCACTAAAAATCCACAAAAATATCAAAGAAGAGAATTTAAATGATATACTTAAAATGTTTGTTTAACACAAAATTAGTAGTTTAGAAGGAACAGAGGAACAACAAGGAGAAAAGACAAGTAGAAAACAAATAGCAAAATTGTGGACCAATTCTCACTATGTCAATAATTACAGTAAATGTGAATATGAACTAACCTCCCACCAAAAGGCAGAGATATTTCAGATTGAATTAGAAAGCCAGACCTAACTATATTCTGTCTACAAGAAAGTAAAAGGATGGAAAAGGATATACCATGCAAATAGAGGCCCAAGAGAGCTGGGCTGGCCATATTAACAACAAACAAAATAGACTTAGAGACAAGGAGTATTACTGTAGACAAAAGAAGAACATTTCATAATAATGAAAGAGTCAATATGGCATCAAGATATAGCAATTACAAATCCATACACATATGATAACAATGCCCCCAAATGCATAACGATTTCAATACTCCTTTCTTAGTAATTGATAGAAAAAGTAGTCAGAAAATCAGAAAGGATATAAAACAACACTATCAAGAAACTTGACCTAATTGGCATTTATAAAACTCCACCTAACAAAAGCAGAATATAATTATTTTAAAGTGTATATCACAAAAAGGAATGTGGGAAATCCCCAAAACATGAAAATGAAACAATATGCTTTTAAATAACTCTCGGTCCAAAAGAAGACATCACGAGGGAAATTAGAAAAATATGTTGCCCTAAAAACACAACATACCAAATTTTGCAGGATTTAGTTAAAGCAGAGTATAGAGGGAAATTTATATCTTCAAATGCTTATACTAGAAACGAAGAAAGCATAAAATCAATTATCTAAGCTTTCAACTTAGGAAGCTGGAAAAAGGAAAGCAAATTAATCCTGAAATAAGTAATAGAAAGGAATAAAGAGAAGCACAGAAATTAATAAGGTAGAAAACAAATAATTTTTTAAAACATTAATGAAACTAAAAGCTCATTCTTTGTAAAGATTAATAAAATTGATAAACCTTTAGCTAAACTGATCCAAAAAAAATAAGTGGGGGAAGAAGTCACAAATTACCAATATCAGGAATGAAATGGTGACATCACTATGAATCCTACAGACATTAAAAGAATGACTTCCACTTACAACCAAAATGAAATCACAGGAGCCATATTTACTCTCCTACTGAAAACAACTGAAGTTGCAGACAAAATATATGAAATAAAAGTTGTCAAGACATTGGATAGTAGGCAACAAAGATCCCTGAAAGAGAGAGAACAGACTGAGCGCAGTGGCTCACACCTGTAATCCCAGCACTTTGTAATCCCGCCAAGCGGGCGGATCGCCTGAGGTCAGGAGTTCAAGACCAACCTGGCCAACATAGTGAAACCCCGTCTCTTCAAAAATACAAAAATTAGCCGAGCATGATGGTGGGTGCCTGTAATCCCAGCTTACTTGTGAAGCTGAGGCGGTAGAATTGCTTCAACCGGGGAGGCAGAGGTTTCAGTGAGCTGAGATTGTGCCATTGCACTCCAGCCTGGGCAACAGAATGAGACTCTATCTCCGAAAAAAAAAAAAAAAATAGGGAACAAATGAAGTGAGCCCTGCAATTACTGCAGCTCATTGCCTTGAATGAGTTTCCCGGCTGCAGCACAGGGAGGGGAGACGCAGGTGGAGCCCAGCCAGCTCCCTGAGTTGAAAATATAGAGCTGAAAGTCTGGGAAGACTAAGTTGGCCAGAGTTGCAGGACAGAGTACTGAAGAGAGCTGCCCAGAGAAGGAATCTCAGCGTTCTGCAGAGGGTCCCCATCAAATATGCATTCAAGAATTGATTGGTACATGAGTGCTGGAAAACTACCTAAGACCGTGGAAAGAACCATCATAATGGACTAGAGGAAATAGTAACTCGAGATCACACAGGCTGAGAATAGTGCCTGTTTCCACTGGCCAGACTGAAAAGCCTCAGAATTCATCGGACATTGTGTAAAGTATTGAGGAGCGTCTCGACTTGGTAGTAATGCTGCTCTGGTCTCATTTACAAACCTTAAGGGCAAGACCCAAAAGGATGAAGCTGCTTACAAGTAGCTTAACTGTGTCCCAGAAAAAATGGACAAACTTGGCCGGGTGCGGTGGCTCACGCCTGTAATCCCAGCACTTTGGGAGGCCGAGGCGGGCGGATCACGAGGTCAGGAGATTGAGACCAGCCTGACGAACATGGTGAAACCCCATCTCTATTAAAAATACAAAAAATTAGCCGGGCGTGGTGGCGGGCGCCTGTAGTCCCAGCTACTCAGGAGGCTGAGGCAGGAGAATGGCGTGAACCCGGGAGGCGGAGCTTGCAGTGAGCTGAGATCGCGCCACTGCACTCCAGCCTGGGCGACAGAGCAAGAATCCATCTCAAAAAAAAAAAAAAAAAAAGAAAAAGAACAAACTCAAGAATACTTACAGAAATACAAAGTACTTAGCATGCAACAAGGTAAAATTCACAAGTCAAAAATTAATGGGGATGGGGCACAAGTTGTCAGGACCTCCTAAGGCTGTGTCACAGAAAAGAAAAGTCAAATATACGTATATATGTATTTTGAGACAGAGTCTCACTCTGTTGCCCAGGCTGGAGTGCAGTGGTGCAATCTCGGCTCACTGCAACCTCCACCTCCTGGGGTCAAGCGATTCTCCTGTCTCATTCTCTCCAGTAGCTGGGGGATTACAGGTGCCCACTACCATGCTCGGCTAATTTTTTGTATTTTTAGTAGAGATGGGGTTTCACCATGTTGCCCAGACTGGTCTCGAACTCCTGACCTCAGGTTATCTGCCCCTCAGCCTCCCAAAGTGCTGGAATTACAGGCCCAAAAATAAATTTTAAAAATTACTAGGCATGCATAATGAATGAAAACACCACCCATGATGAACCGAAAAATAATTCCATTGAAATGGACCCAGACTTGACATAGATGTTAGAATTGCAGATAATGACATGAAAACATATAGCTGTATTCCATATGTTTAAAAACTAGAGGAAAGATTGAACATGTTACGTGAGGGGTTTTTTTGGTTTTTTTTGTTGTTGTTGTTGTTTGTTTTGAGGCGTTTCACTCTTGTTGCCCAGGCTGGAGTGCAATGATGCGATCTCAGCTCACTGCAACCTCCGCCTCCCGGGTTCAAGTGATTCTCCTGCCTCAGCCTCCTGAGAAGCTGGGATTGCAGGTATGCACCACCACACCCGGTTAATTTTTGTATTTTTAGTACAGACGGGTTTCTCCATGTTGGTCAGGCTGATCTCAAACTCCCGACCTCAGGTGATCCACCTGCCTCGGCCTCCCAAAGTGCTGGGATTACAGATGTGAGCCACCATGCCCGGCCTAAGGGTGGAATTTTAAGAGATGAAAACTATAATGGAATATACAATAGGATAGGAAACTTTTGGGGGGGGTGAATTTGTTATTATCATGAGGTGGTGATAGCTTCACATGTTTGTATGTCAAAACATATAAAATTGTGCCCTTTGAATATGTGTACTTTATTGTCTGCTAATTGTGCCTCCATAAAGCTATCACAAAATAAAGATAAATTTAAATAAAGGACAAGAGAATATTGTAAAAAAAACTTTATACCAACAAATTTGAAGACAAAGAAAATGGGCAAACATACAGAAAAATAAAAATTACCAAAACTGACTCAAGAAGACATAGATCTAAATATACCTGTATTGAGTAAACACATTAGCAATTAAAAATTTTTCCACAAAGAAAAGTCCAGGCCCAGATGGTTTCACTGGTGAATCCTATCAAATATTTAAGGAAGAAATGCTACCAATTCTATGGAAACTCAGGAAATACAGGAGGAAGAAGCACTTCCAAATTCATTTTCTGAGGCTAGTATTACCCTGATACCAAAGCCAGACAGTGAAATCACAAGAAAGAAAACTATACCTTAATATTCTTCACGAGCATAGATACAAAAATCTTTAACAAAGAGCAAATCAAACCCAGCAGTATTTACAGAGGATAATACATCGTGGCCAAGTAAGATTCATTCCAGTAATGCAAGGTTGGTGTAACATCCAGAAATCAATTCCTGTTCTACACCATATGATCAGATAAAGGAAAAAAATTACAAAGCCATCTCAATAGATGCAGGAAAAGCATTCAACAAAATTCAACACCCATTCATAACAAAATATCTCAGCAAACTTGGAATAGAAGGGAACTTCCTTAACCTGATAAAGAACATCTATGGACTGGGTACAGTGGCTCATGCCTGTAATCCCAACACTTTGGGAGGCCAAGACGGGTGGATCACTTGAGGTTAGGAGTTTGAGACCAGCCTCGCCAAACATGGTGAAACCCCGTATCTACTAAAAATACAAAAAAAAAAAAAAAAATTAGCTGGATGTGATGGCAGGCACCTGTAATCCCAGCTACTCAGGAGGCTGAGGCAGGAGAATTGCTTGAACCCAGGAGACGGTGGTTGCCATGAGCTGAGATTGCACCACTGCACTGCAGCCTGGGTGACAAAGCAAGACTATCTGAAAAAAAAAAAAAAAAACACCTATGAAAAACCTACAGCTAACATCCTATTTAATGGTGAAAGACTAAATGCTTCCTACCTAAAATCAGAAACAAGATAAGGATGTCTGTTCTCACCATGCCTATTGCACACTATGCCATTATACACCCATTTGAATGGCTGAGATAAACAAAGCGAAACACCTAACTCTACCCAGTAAAGCAGGAAAAAAAGTGGGGGACAAGGAAGTTGTTGCAGAGGAAGGAATGTGAGAACAAGGATGGATGCTCTGACCTATATTCACGTCTGGCTTGACATCCGTGTGCTACAAACCGCCAAGATTGGCAGAGAAGATGGGCTTCCAAGGGGATGGAGCCCCACCCAAGAGGGCAGAGCGGCATGTGACCTAGTCATTGCAGAGCACTGTGACAGGCTCCACAAGGGCTCCCAGCTCTGTGGGCACACTGAGGAGGGAGCCATCAACCCCTTCCGGGAGAGGGGAGGCTTCCCAGGAAACGAAGTGCCGGAGGGTCGAGCCTCATGGGAGCCCAGACCTTGGGGACTTGGGGCTGTTGGCTTCACTTCCTGCCATTCCCTCCCTCCTCTTCCCGCCCACTAGAGTGCCAGGTGGCTGTCACTTCTTTTTTGACTAAAGTGAACCCAATTCGATCTTGCCTAGAGAGTGTCCTAATACCACTTGGAATAGAGTCTTGCTGGGGTGTTGCAAAAACTGGGTTGGGCATCTAAACTCTGAGGGCAACTGTGGGGACCACCCTCCCGGATGCAAGTTTGAGTTGGGGACAGGGCTAGGTGGCAAGGACAGTGTTCCAGGTGCATAGAGGCGCCTGTGCCCACCCAGTGCTGTCTTCATAGAAGAAAACAAAAGCCCCTACACAAAGGCCCTGCCATGGTGCCCGGCGTGTTGAACTGTCCAGAGACCCTGTGTGACCAGGGCATCGTTAGCAGTGACCTCAGGGAGCCACAGAAGTCTGGGAGGCAAACGTCTGTGTCCGAGGGCAGGGCAAAGTCTTGGGGTGTTATTCAGCTCCGTGAGTGCATCTGATTGTCTCAAGGGCGTAGCTTTGTCCTAGCAACATCGGCAACTCCTGGCAGGCAGAATCTGGCTTCACATAGTTTCCTTCTGCGCCTAGAAAGGAGGGAATGAATGTCTATTGCAAGCCTCCTGAGTGCTCATGGACATTATGTATGCATTCAGTCTTTGTGTATACATGGGGACATCATCCCTGTTTGAAGATAAGGAAACTGAGGCCCAGAGAGGTGAAGTAACTTATCCGAGGTCACACAGAGGCAGATCCGGGATTCCAACCAGTTTGTTTCGCCAAAGCCCCAGCTTGGAAATCCTGGGCCAGTGAGGGCACTGCTGGGACCGGCCTGCTCATCTGGCTCATTCCCTGAAACCCCGCACCCCGGAGAGGGGGCAGCAGGCAGGCATCCTGAGGTCAGTGCCTCCCTGCCTGCTTGGCTCTGTGCCTCAGGTGTCCTGGGTGCTAGGAGTGTCATGGTAATCTCAGGCATGAGTAAGGCTCGAAAGATGTACTGAAAGTTAGATGCAGTGATTAAGAAGAGGGAAGGGGTGTCCCCCGCCTTCCCACCCCTGCCCCACCATCGTTTCCCAATTCCCTCTACTGGTTTGACAGAGGGAACCAGTCCAGTTGACAGGAGGGAGGTGCTGGCCTCAGGCATGGCTGCAGGAAGCAGGCTGGGCAGGAGCAGGGCATGATTGCAACAGCCCCCTGCTGCCAGCCGCCTGCCTTGCCCCATCCTGCCCGGCGGCAGGATGGGGCTGTGTGTCTGTCATTGCTACTGGGACCCCTGGGGGATACCTACCCCCGGGATTGGCCATGGATCCTGCTGGTCCTCTACTAGCCCAACATTCTGCTCCTGTTGCGTGGATGTTCAACTCTGAAAGTCCTCAAACAAGCCCCTATGTGGTCACAAAGTACCCCCTGGTCACTCAGGTCCGGAGGACTCCAAGCACTGTGTGCTGGGGGCCAGCCTCGGGGCCCTGGTGTTTTGAATCGCCTTTCTGAGGGCCTGTTCTGGCTCCAAGATGACTGCGGGAGATCCAGAGCTACATCCTTGGAGCACCCTTTACCAACTCCAGGCACAGCCAGTGTCCCCACCCTGGTGGCCTCTCCCCCTTGAACAGGTGCACTGTGGCCCTAAGGACGATGTGCGATGATGACTTGTTCCTGATTTGTCTCCCATCAGTTTGTAAGCCTCTGGCACATAGAAGGTGCTCAGGAAAAGTCTGGAGACAGAAGGGAAGGAGGCAGGGAGGGAAGAGGGAAGAAGCGAGGGGGAAAAGGTGGGAGGCTGGAGCGGGGGAGAGAGGAAGGAAGGAAAGTGGGAAAGAAGGGAGAAAGGGAGAGAAGGAGGGGTGAGTCTAGCACAGTGCTCAACCCATAGGGGTGTTGTTGAATAGAAAGAAATGATTCTGGGCTCACACCTGTAATCCCAGTACTTCCTGGAGGCCAGGAAGAGTGGATCACCTGAGGTCAGGAGCTCGAGACCAGCCTAGCCAACATGGTGAAACTGTGTCTCTACCAAAAAATACAAAAATTTTCTAGGCGTGGTGGCATGCACCTGTAATCCCAGCTACTGGGAAGGCTGAGGTGGGAGAATCACTTGAACCAGGAGGCAGAGATTGCAGTGAGCCCAGATCGCACCACTGCACTGCAGCCTGGGTGATGGAGCAAGAACTGTCTAAAAAAAAGGGGGAGGCTGGGGGAAGGAAGGAAGGAAAGAAGGAAGGGAGGGAGGAGGGAGGGAGGGAGGGAGGGGAGGGAAGGGGAGGAGAGGGGAGGGAGAGAGAGAAAGAGAGAGAGAAAGAAAGAGAAAGAAAGAAGGAAGGAAGGAAGGAAGGAAGGAAGGAAGGAAGGAAGGAAGGAAGGAAGGAAGGAAGGAAGGAAAGAAAGAGGATTCTGATGCGTCTACTTGCAAATGTATTACCTTCCAAAAAGGAAACATTGTGCTGTTTTTATGATAGCACTAGCACATGTCAATGTTAATGTTTTTCTAGATCAAAGATTGGCAAATTAGTTTTCTATGCAGAGCCTAAATAATCTAGATTTTGTGGGTCACATGCTCGCTATAGCATAATCTTCTGGTTTTGTTTGTTTGTTTGTTTGTTGTTTTTACAGTCATTTCAAAAGGTAAAAGCCATCCTTAGCTCATGGGCTGTATAACAACAGGCCACCAGCTGCATTTGGCCCCTGGGCCATAGTTTGCAACCCCTATTCTAGATAATCCTGAAAGGTATAAATCAGAAAGCAAAGATCACCTGTAAATCCACATCCAGAAAGAGCTCCTGATACCATGGTGGTGGGTTTCTCTCTGGACTGTCTCTGGACATTTTGGTGATGAATATTTTACTGAAATAGGGTCATACCCTAGATTCTGTTTAGCAAGTGGCTTCTTTAAATTCCACAATATAATGTGGATCTGGTTCCACGCTCCTGAATAGGTACCTAGGACATCGTTCTTATGGATGGGTAAAGCTGCATTGCATGAGCCTAACCATTTCTTAGGCTTATCTTGAGAGTGGAGGAGTTATGACTTCTAAGTCCTTGCTCAACTTATTCAAAGAGACCAAAAGGACGAATGGATGACGAAGTTTAGTGAACTGGATACACAGCAGCCCCCCTACTGCAGACATGCAGAAATGTCTCTTTGGTTTTTTTGAGACAGAGTCTCGCTCTGTCACCCAGGCTGGAGTGCAGTGGCACGATCTCAACTCCCTGTAATCTCTGCCTTCCAGGTTCAAGTAATTCTTGCACCTCGGCTCCTGATTAACTGGGACCATAGGCGTGCACCACCATACCCGGCTAATTTTTGTATTTTTAGTAGAGATGGGGTTTCACCATGTTGGTCAGGCTGGTCTCGAACTTCTGGCCTCAAGTGATCTGCCCACCTCAGTCTCCCAAAGTGCTGGGATTACAGGCGTGAGCCACCACACCCAGCCTGAAATGCCTCTCTCTGGTGACTTTATTATGCATTTATTTTCACCCATTGCTTTCCAGCAGAGAAGAGAGACAGAGACTGCGTGTGCTTTCACCCCCACACGGCCGGAGAGCCATGCCGTTGGACTGAACAGGAGCCCAGTTGATCGGAGCCTGGTGGAGGCGACAAAGCTGCCAGGCCCCAGCCTCAGAGCTCTTTGATGGGCCTTTCAGGCCAGGTGACACCGACTCACCCAGTCACACAGAGGTTTCTCCAGCATGAGTGCGGCCGCTATTTAGAGACTCTGGGAGTTGAGGTCCTTCACTTTCCAGGTGGGGGTTGGATGCCCCAGCAGACAAGGCCTTGGAGGACGGGAGATGGGAGTCTTTTCAACACATCCTAAGGTACCAGGGTGGCGGGGGCTTCGTGCGTAGCGATAATACACGAGGGAATGTGTCAGCCATGTGCAGGCCAATGTGACTCCATTTAAGTATCCCCTGCCCAGTGAGAACAGCCCCTCCTTACAGGTAAGGAACTTAAAGCACAGAGCAGCCAAGTAACTTGCCCAAGGTCACATTGTGGGAAGCAGGAAACCCCAGAGCTGACCCCTCCACCCGGCTCAGACACCAGTGCTCTCTCAGACAGAGCGACGGGGCCTGTATTCTCCTGTGCAAACCAAAAGCACCCATGTTGGGGGTGCTGCCGTGCAGGTGGGAGAGCCATGTGAGCCCCCCACCCTCTAGAAGCAGGAAAGCATGGGGAGTCGCCCGGCCTCTGTGAGCTGTGCCCTCATCCATGCAATGGGGGCATTGCGCTTCCCTCCTCATCCTCCAGGAAGGGTCCTGGGAGACACACCCCAGAGCACGGACATGCACGCACTTTGGGTCGTGTGATGTAAGGGATGACAGCTGGGCAAGCTGGCCAGTGGGGGACATCGCAGAGAAGTGGCACTGAGGTCAGAAGCGAGCAGAAAGCACTGTCAGCTGAGAAAGGCACCTGCCTTCCTCTCCAGCCAGGCCCGATCAACTGGGCTCCTGTTCAGTCCAACAGCATCACTCTCCAGCCCAGCCTGGGGGTGAAAGCACACGCGGGTCTGTGTCTCTCTTCTCTGCTCCATCAGCACCACCTGAGCTCCAGGTCCTAAACCCTCCCCTCTGCCCTTGCCCTGCCCTGGTCCAGAACCTCTCCTGTCTCCCCTGGACTATTTCAACAGCTTCCTGCCACCTGTCACCACCCTCCGTCCACCCTTCTCACCCAGCCGCCAGCATCACTGACCTAAAAACTGAACCTAGTCATTTCACTCTCTGGCTTCAAATCCTTCTGTAGCCCCAGTGTCGTGGTCTGAGCTACATGGCATGGCACAGAGCCCTCTGCTGCCCAGCCATGCCTCCCCGATCACTCATCTCTCCCTGCCCTTGCTCCCTACACATACCTCTGAGCCTTTGCACATGCCATTCCCTCTGATCAATCCGCCCCCTCTCCTTTCCCAGTGTTATCTAGTACATCCTTCAAGACTCTTCCAAGCATCGCCTTCCCAGAAGGCCTCCCCCGACTCCTGAGTAGTCAGGTACCTCCTCGGTGTGCCACGTGCTTTGCACAAATAGTCCAGGGTTTGGAACTTTCTGTGCGTACACTTCCCCTTGCCCATCAGGGTCTGAGAAGACCCTCATCCCCATATCCCCAGGACCCACACCAGGATCTGGCCCAGCATCAGCTTCAGCCTGCAGGGGCTGAGTTAAGGACCAGATAAAAGCCAGCACCAGAGGGGCCTGGCGCCCGGTTCCGCTCACCGACCCCTTGTCCAGGGTCCCAGCCCATGTGCCAGCCTGGGTGGAGCTGGGGTGCCAGTGAGAACCCAGTAGGACAAGCAAGAAGATGCTTGTCTGAGGACCGAGCCAAGGATGACTTCACCGCCAAGTCAGCCTCCCAAACATGCAGGGCGGGGGGCGGTGCCTGGGACAGTTTTAACAGGCAAGGAGCGTGCTTGGGGGCCAAAAAGCGAGGCGGGTGAGTCAGGGCAGGGGAGACACCTTGCCCTTAAAAGGAGAACAGCCTCCTCCTCACCTGTCCCTCCTGAGTACATCACACTCATAAAAAGAAAAAAGAAAAAGAAAAGCAATCGGAGGGAACGGGCCCAAATCCCACAGCTGGCACTTTTTCTCGGAGGTAATTAGTGCTCATTCGGAAAGAATGGATGACACAATCCCCGGCGTGAGCCAAAACACAAGGGCCTCAGGTGTCCACCAGGTGGAGGACCCAGGACCCAGCCCACTCCTCCCGTCCCCACCCCCACCAGTCATGCCCCAAACACGTCTGCCCCCGAGGGGGCTGTGTGAGGCTCCGCATCTCCCAGGAGGATCTGGATCCAGGCGCTGCCTCTTCCAGAGCCCGCAGGCTCCAGGCTCTGTGGGGACTTCCAGAAGTCACAGCAGAACCACGAGGTGGGTCCTAGTGACAAGATGCCACAGGTGAAGAGACAGAGGCCAGAGGAAGAGAGGGGTGCTCAGACTACATCATTAGTGAGTGGCAGCGCCAGGACACAAGGGACTCGCAACGCAGCCCCCTTGATGTCGTCCTCCAATGCAAGCCCCTTTGGTGTTGAGAAAGGGATGCCATCAGTTGACATTCCCAGGCAGTGGCTGCCCCCTGGAGCCCCATTGCAGGACCCGAGTGAGGGTGTCGAGAGCAGAGCTGCCGGCCCTCGGGTGACAGCTGGGTTATGACCGGGGTTGCCAGGGTTGGTACCCTCCCAAAGTCACACTGAGGACCCCCAGTCCACTGAGGCAGGGCAGAGACCCGCGAGCCAACAGATCCAGAGGGTCCACCCTGCCTCCTACCAGGGGGTTCCGTGGGGACAGGAGGTTCCCCCAGGGCAGGGTCACTTGCCCCAGGAGGGAGCCAGGCACAGAACTGGTGTCTGCCCATGTCCACCAAGCTGAACTGAACCTAAGGAGGCTGCTCAGCGGGGCCACGGTTAGAGGCTGAATTGTGTTCCCTGCCCTTCCCCAAAAAACAAAAAAAGTTGAAGTTCTAACCCCAGAACCTCAGAATGTGGCCTTATCTGGAAACAGTCTTTACAGAGGTCATCAGGTTAAAATGAGGTTATGGTAGTGGCCCCTAATCCAGTATGACCAGTGTCATTTTAAAAGGGGAATCTTGGGCACAGAGACAGACATGCTCAGGGCAAAGAGGATGTGATGAAGGCAAAGATGGGGTTATGCTTCGACAACCCTGGGAATGTCAAAGAGTGGGGACAGGGGCCTGCGCCAGGACCTCCCTCAGAGCCCTCCACAGGAGCCGAGCCTGTTCTTGGTCTCAGATCTCTGGCCTCCAGAACAGTGAGACAATAACTTCCTGTTCATTTCATTCACCCAGTATATGGTGCTGTGTTACGGCAGCCCTAGCAAACTCCCAGCTGGCTTCCTGGACGTGATACCTGCAGTACACAGGCCTCGCTCCGAAGGACCCAGCCTTTGGTTAATGCTCTGCATTCGCCACCCTGAAATTCTTAACTTTTGAATGAGGGACGCACACTTTCATTTTGCGTAGAGTCCCACTAAGGATGTAGCTGGTCACGTTTTCAGACCTCCCTGGCAAGCCCCTGCCAGAGGCCCAGATACCCCCCCAGAGCCAGGGCGCAGCTCCGCACTAGGTTTTGAATGTGGTAGGACCCAGCCCCAGCAAGGTCAGGATCGCAGGGGATGGCTCCAACCTGGCCTCCTGCCACCTCAGCTCCCCACAGACCTGCTCAAGGATGGGAGGTCCTCATCATGGCCCTTAAATCAGAAGGAGTCCCTAGACATAGCCACACACCCAATGCCCTTCCTAAAGCCCCTCCATCTTTTCTCGACTTTGTGCTAACTCAGGTCACAGCAGCCAGCATGTCTAGACTCCTGCCTGGCTCTTGGCATCACAGCCTCACGATTCTGCACAGGACACTCAGGCTTCTGGGAACTCGCTGTAGGGGGTAAGAAGCAGGTCCTATTTATTTCTTCTTTAAAAAATAACCAAACCATCCCAGCAGGCGGGTCACCTCATTGGGCGGGAGTTGTGTTGGCAGCTCTGGAGACAGCTGATGCATTGTGCCCCTGACACCCAGGGCGACGGGAGCTGGATCCACTCCCTTCACCGGGTGGTCAAAGAGAGCCTGAGCAGGGAGGAGGAGGGGGTGGAAAAGGGAAGAAGGGCCTGATTCCCTGGGCTGCCGGCTCCTGCCAAAAGCAATATCGTGGATCATTGTATTAACTCCCTGCAACAAAGCCGGGGAGAGGCAGAGAGATAAAATAAAGCCAGGATAATTGAGGCCCAGAGATCATTCCAAATCCGACTTTAGCACTGAGTTTCACGGTGCAACAACCTTTTACTCATTCATGTTGGCTAGCGAGAGCTCCTCTTCTCATCTTGCCCCCACTTGGTGAGCTGGTACAGTGGCTAAGGGAAGATGTAAGGGGCTGAATGGAGGGAGGAGAGGGAGAGGATGACCCTGGTGGTGGTGGTACCCACAAAACACCAGCCCACCAGCCCTGAGTAGGGTGGAGTTGGCTGTACCTCTCTCGGCCAATTACAGTGTCCCCCAGCCCAGCCTAACTGTTCCCTCCCTTTGCCCAGCCAACTCCTCCTGGCACCCTGGAAGACTCCACCAGGCCTTGCCTCCTCTGGGGTGTCCGTCTTGATATCAACATCACCCACCCCAGCCTGTCTCTTCCTCCATTCCTTTAAGATGTGTTCATGACGCCTGTAATCCCAGCACTTTGGGAGGCCAAGGCGGGAGGATTGCTTGAGCCTGGGAGCTTAAGACCAGCCTGGGCAACATAGTGAGACTCAGTCTCTACTAAAACAAATTTTTTTTTAATTAGCCAGGCATGGTGGTGCACACCTATAGTCCCAGCTACTTGGGAGGCTGACGCAGGAGGATTGCCTTGACCCTAGGAGATCGAGGCTGCAGTGAGCCATTATCACGTCACTGTACTCCGGCCTGGGTGACAGAGCAAGAGCCTGTCTTAAAAATAAAAAAATTGTTAAACGTTTTACGTGGATGATCAGCCCAGACATCTTTCTGGAGCTTTTTGATTGAATGTTCTGCCTCTGTGCCTTATATGGAACCTCGTGCACAGGAAGAGTGTGTGCTGGACCCTTCTGGGAGGGGGACTATCTAGGGAGGCAAGAGAGGAGACTAAAAAACCAGTGAAGACGGCCTGGCAAGAGATGGTGTGCTTACACTAGGGGGTCACTGCAGTCTGGTGAGTGTGGTCAGATGTTAGGTATATGGATGAACAAAGAAATGGATGGATTTCCAAAACAGAGAAAGATCCTGGGGCCCAGTGGAGACACAAGCTCAAATCCATTTTGGTGGTGGTGGTGAGAGAACTGCAAGGGCAGAGGCAGGCAGGTAACTTCTGCTTCTTCCAACCCAGCATCTCAGCAACCTGGAACGGATGTGGCTCCCTTGGGAGCAAAGTCAGATAGTGGCATTTATTGGGTAACCCCTGTGGCTCTTTTGAGCCTATTCTTGGCATGGACCCCATGCCAGCAGGGGAAGGAACAGATACTCCCCAAGTTACCTCCAGCCCTTCATTCGAAGAGCTCAATCCAACAAGGAAACAAGGCAGCCATGGGCAGTTTGCTGGCGGTGCCTGGAATTAGTTCCCGTGAATCTCAAGCAATGCAACGAAATCCAAGGGCATAGGCAAAGGCCTGTGGGGACCACCAAGGGAGACTTTGCACAGAACCATCGAAGTATTCAGGTTTGCTTCATTATCAAGGTCATGCTTGGGAATTTTGGAAACAACAGGGAGGTAGTAACTTACCATCTCCCACCCTGTTTCCCAAGACAATGGCTGTTTTATTCAGGTGCTTTCCTTCTGGCTCATTCTAGGTATGGTTTTCTGTACAGGGGAAAGGAGAGACAAGGGGACCCCATGAAGGAGGGTGCCTCACCACCCTATTTCGGGCCCCACACAATTCAATCTTAGGGGTGCACGGCATCTCTGATGGCAGGGTTGTGACCCTTGCCGCGTGGGTCTCAGGACTCCACCTGCTCTCTGGGTACATTTTTACAAGGCTGATGCAACAGTCCACACCTGCACAGGTGTGTGCAATCCTCATGGGGCTCTCAGGGTCTCTGAGGAGGGAGTCCAGAGGGCTTCGAGGTTGTCCAGGGCAAATGAGCACACACTGCTGCCTCCCTGAGGGTTTGCAAGCAACTCCCGCCCCCACCTCCCCATTCATTTATTCGTTTACTTAGATGTCCATCAGCACACCTTCTGGGGATCCAGGGAAAGGTATGACAGAGTCCCTGCCCATTAGGAGTCCTTGTTTTAGAGAAGGAGACAAACAACCAAAGAAACAATTACAGCTGGGCTTGCGAAAGGCACCACAGAGCTGCTGACTCCCACAGTAGCCCGGGGGGGTTCCCAGGGAACAGGGACCCAGCCTCCCTGTCCCCCGCCCAGACACTGAGGGTGGGGACCCTGGAAGGCATGAGACCAAGGACTCCCTAAGGACACGCAGTAATTGTCTCTTCATTCTGCCCTGGAAACAATGGGGAGAGGAATTCTGCAAAAGACTCCCCAAGGCTGGGAAGATGGGCTATCCAAGTGGGTTCCTTGGGAGTTGGGACCATGTCTCCTTCTCATTAGACAAATCACTGAATGAAAATGATGGGTGCAAAAACACTTTGCAAACTGGAAAGCTTTGGATGAAGCTGGGAGCTTGGAAGCAGAGATGGTGGTCACTAGACTGGGAGCCTCCTGAAGGCAAGGGCTGTGCCTCCTCCATCTGACTGGAGGCCCCTGTTTTAACTCTGTAGTCCCAGAAGCTTCCGCATCCAGGGCATGCTTAGTGAACCCTCTTCCTCCACTTACATGGATGCTCCAGAATTACGGCCGGGCTGATGCACCTGAACCTTTTCTGCCTCTTACAAAGAAAATCCTAGCTGTACTCTGACATCTGAGATCATCTTTTTAAACCATTTATTAAACCCCTTACTATATATATCACATAGTATATGAGGGTAAGTTTGACCTAAATTTATACTAGTGTGTAAATGACTATACAACAAGACCTTTAAATTTTTTTTAACTGACGAATAAAAACTGTGTATATTTATGGTATAGTTGTGATAAATGTATATATTATGAAATGGCTAAATCTAGCTAACTACTATATGCATTATCCTACATATTTATTTTTTGTATATGATGAGAACATTTAAAATCTACTCTCTTAGCAATTTTTAAGGACACAATACATTGTTGTTTACTACAGTCACCACGTTGTACTATAACAAGATCTTATCGTCTTGGAGTTAGAAGGAAGCCGGGTGCTCTGATTCTCAAACTTGTCTGCACAGGGATCTCTTGGAGAGCTTTGCAAAGCACCCAGGCTGCACTTCAGACCAATTAGATCAGAATCCATGAGAGTGGGATGTAGGCATCTGTACTTTTTAAATTCCCCGATCACAGGGGCTCACGTCTGTAATCTCAACACTTCGGGAGGCCGAGGTGGGAGGCTGCAGCTCAGGGGTTCAAGACCAGCCTGGGCAATATGGCAAAATCCCATCTCTACAAAAAATACAAACATTAGCTGGGCGTGGTGGTGTGTGCCTATAATCCCAACTACTCAGGAGACTGAGTTGGGAGAATTGTTCAAGCCCAGGAGGCTGAGGCTGCAATGAGCCAAGATTACACCACTGCACTCCAGCCTGGGCAACAGAGCAAGACTCTGTCTCTGTAAATAAATCCCCTGGGTGACTCTGGTATGTAATCAAGCTTCAGCAGTGTTCTAGAATGACTTCCTACGCAAATACAGGAATCACAATCATTGATTCATTCAATAGATATATATAAAGCACCTACTCAGTGCCTGAAACCAGGGCTGTCTCAGAATCTGTTTGTTGGTTTTCTAGCCTTTTCTTGGATACTTGAAGTGATGGGGAACTCACTGCTACATGAGGCAGAACTTTGCCAAAGATCTGGTTTCCAGTGGTGTGTAGAGAGGGCAGACGGGTTGAGAAAGGGCAACTAAGATGCATTGGGTCCTACTATGTGCCAGCTATGGTGTGGGAAATTTCACAGGCACTGCTTCTCTGAAACTTTACACACTTCTATTCGGGGAGGTAGGAGATACAATCATAGTGTTGCAGATGAGGACCCTGAGGCTCAGAAAGGATAAGGGGCTCATCCAAGATCACTCAGCTTGTGTGGGGCAGAGCAAGGTCCACACCCCAGGGTGTCACTTTGGTGGGGAGTTGGGGCTGGCTGGGGGAGAGGGAACATAGGTCAGGCAGGAGATCCCATCCAGGGCCATCACTCCTAGATGTCCAGGAAGGACATCTGCATTAGGCTGAAGTGTGGTGATGCAGTCACAGCTCACTGCAGCCTTGACCTCCTGGGCTCAAGTGATCCTCCCACCTAAGCCTCCTGAGTAGCTGAGAGCACAGGTTTGTACCACCACACCTGGCTATTTTTTTAAATATATTTTTGTAGAGACAGGGTCTCACTATGTTACTGAGGCTGGTCTCGAACTCCTGGCCTCAAACAATCCTCCTGCCTCAGCCTCCCAAAGTGCCCCATTAAGAAGTTAATGTGAGGTTGGTTTACTAACCTCCACATTCTGGACACATGCTTCCCCCTCCTGGCCCTCAGGGCTGGGAGAGATTCTAGCAAACTCAATTGCCCCAAAGAACTGGGGACCTGAGTCACCCCTCCAAAAAGCGGCACTTACACATAAAAGGACCAGGCTGGGCAGAGTAATGCTCAGCCTGAGGACTGACTGATGGTGACAGTGAGGTGCTGTGGGCAGGGAAGACCCATCCTGGGCATTCTCAGATCCTAGCCCAGAGGTGACGTCCCACCCTCCCACACACCCTGGCTGGGTCATCTGTGTGGCAGTAACAGAAGCTGCCATTTTTTGCACACCTACTGTGCGCCAGATGCTTTCCCTCCATGACCCCAGCCTTCACAGCAACCCTGCAAAGCCAGATTATGATGCTATTTTTCCAGACAGAAACAAAACAGAGACAAATCTGTCTTCTGATCCTGGGTTCCTGTCCACTAAGACCCATGTTCTTCAAGCTGCAGGTTGTGACCCATGAGAGCGGTGTGGAGTCAATGCAGAGGGCCCTGAGCAATGTTTTTTAATGAAATCAAATGGGGTAGGAGAGTAGAAAATAACGCATAAAAGAGAAGACTTGTTTCATGAAACTTTTGTTTCAGTTGTGTGTGTGCATGTGTGTGTGCGTGTGTGTGCATGCATGTGTGTGCATGCATGTGTGTGCATGTGCATGCTTGTGTGTGCATGCGTGTGTGCATGTGCATGTGTGTGCATGTGTGTGTGCATGTGCATGCGTGTGTGCATGCATGTGTGTGTGTGCATGTGCATGCGTGTGTGTATGCGTGTGTGTGTGTGTGTGTGTGTGTGGTGTGCGGGGTCCCAATGTAGAATATATATTTATTTCATTTATTTATTTTTTTTGAGACAGAGTCTCACTCTGTTGCTCAGGCTGGAGTGCAGTGGCACAATCTTGGCTCACTGCAACATCCACCTCCTGGGTTCAAGTGATTCTCCCGCCTCAGCCTCCCGAGTAGGTGGGATTACAGGCGCGTGCCACCATGCCCAGCTAACGTTTTGTACTTTTAGTAGAGACAGGGTTTCACCATGTTGGCCAGGCTGGTCTCGAACTCCTGACCTCAGGTGATCCCCCTGCCTCGGCCTCCCAAAGTGTTGGGATTACAGGCGTGAGCCACCGCACCCAGCCTGTATATTTCTTACTGAGAGACGTGAGCCAAATGTTCAGAAGCCAACACCCTACGCTGTTGTCTACATGATGCTAATGGGAAGCGGCTCCCTTTCTTCCTGGGAAGGGATGGGATGACAGTGTGCTCTGAGCACTGAGAAGGGAGGGCTCAGGAGGCCACAGGGTGAGATCACCCCTATTTAACAACTCCTCTGGGATGCGCAGAGAGAGAGAGGGCTCTAGCGCCCAGCACTAGAGCTAAGAGCTCCCTCACCTAGCAGGTTCAGGGTGGTCTTTAGGTAACCTCCGTGCCCAGCTGGCTCTCGAGGAGATTTAGGAACCAGCCAAAGGCGTAGGCAGCATGAGGCATATGGAGTAGGACTCTGGAGGTCCGGTTCACTCAACAAAAACCCTGGAACCAAAGCAAACCACACCTATGAGCCTCATTTTCCTCATCTGTGAAATGGAACAATGGCCTAGCTCAGTGTTCCCCAGTAGAAACATAATGTGAACCATAAATATTCTAGCAGCCACATAAACGTGTAAAATTAAACAGGTGTCGTTAATTTAAATAATATGTTATTGAACCCATCCATCCAAAATATTATCAATTCAACATGTAGTCAATACAAAAATCTATGAATGAGACTGTACATTGTTTTTTGCGTATGAAGTCCAGCGTGTATTTCATACCCGTGTAGCACATCTCAAGTTGGACTAGTTACAGACCCAGGGCTCAACAGCATCTGTGGTTAGTGGCTACCAGATTGGGCAGTGCTGATGTAGATATATCTAGGGTCTCCTCGAAAATGCTGTGGCTGGATTCCAAAGGCCAGGTTCAATTGCTCATACGTTTGTTTCCTGCTAAACCCTGAGGCCCTGACTGGTCTCAGCTACAGAAAATCATTCAGGTGACACACTTGGGGAGTTACTTCAAGTGACAATAAAATGGATCCTTGATTCTGAATTGCTGAGACCTGGCTTACTGAGCTGTGTGCTCTAGGGAAGTCATCTTCTCAAGCTTCAGTTGTTCTATCTGTAAATTGGGAATAATAATAGCTAGCATTATAAAGCGCCTACTATGTGCCGGGCATTGTTCTACACCTTTTATGTGTATTAGCTCCTCATTCAGAGTCTATCATTCCTCCTAATTTGTAGGAAGGAGCATTGAGGCACAGAGAGGTTAAATAACTTCCCTAAGGTCACACAGCAAGTATGTGGTAGAGCTGGGATCCAAACCCAGCTGCCTGGCTCCAGAGTCCCTGTGCTGAACCCCAGGTCCACACTGCCAGCCTGGGGTGGCCCTGATGACTGAGTTTAAGGCTGCCCTGAAAGTGCATGGCACGGTGTCGGGCCCACGACAGGCAGGGAAGAAATTATTGTTGCTGCTGCCCTCAAATGGGGCAAGAAAGGATGTGGGAAGAGTCCCCTAGGTGACCTCCAAACACCTGGGGCACAGCACGGTTATAGTGAGGAGGGGACAGCCCCTTCTGAGCCTTCCTTGTCCCGCCCCCAGCCGGAAGCCGAGAGGGGAATTTGGCTGAGAAGGCGTCTTCCTCATAGCTCAGGTGCGGAGGGCTCTGGAGGCGGGTGATTCAGGGTCTGAAGTGCCTGAGGCTCCTGGCTTGGGGCAGTGGGGTAGGCTGAGAGGGGTGGCCTCAGTGAGAAAGGTGGGCGGGCCAGGAGCCAGGTGGGGGTGCCTCGTCTGGGTCCCACCGCCAGCATCTTAGAGGGCGGAGGATGAAAGCAACCTGGAGGAGGGGCTCACCGGGGGGCCATCGCAGTAGCCAGGCCTTGGCAGGAGAAGGAGCTCGGCCACCACTAACTCAAAATCAGACTCAAACTGGCCTCAACAATAAAGAGGGTTTTTTAGCTGAAAAGTCCAGAAGTGATTCTGCCTTTAGGTGAGGCTGGACACAGCTGGTCTAAATATCACCAAGGGCCAGGTGCGATGGCTCACACCTGTAATCCCAGCTACTCAGCAGGCTGAGACTGGGTGGGAGGGGGAGGAGTGGGGATCGCTTGAGCCCAGGAGTTCAACACCAGCCTAGGCAACGTAGCAAGATCTGTTTCCACAAAAAATTTAAAAATTAGCCAGGTACTGTGGCTCATGCCTGTAGTCGCGGCTACTCCGGAAGCTGAGATGGGAGGATCACTGGAACCCAGGAGTTCAAGGTTACCGTGAGCCATGATCATGCCACTGCACTCCAGCCTGGGTGACAAAGAGAGACCCTTTCTGAAAAACATAAATAAATAAAATTTTAAAATAAAATAAAAATCACCCCAATCCACCCTTTCCCCCCCATTTCTCCCCTGCCCGCTACAGAGTTAGCTCTACTTCTGGCCGCAGAGTTCCGACCCCATGTGGCTCCCAGGGCTGTGAGCTTGCCTGTCCCCTCCAGCAGGAGAGAGAAGCCCTCACCTGAGCATCCCCAGCCCGAGTCCCGAGACTCACTCTGATGGCGGCTGGCTTTATTCACAAGTCCACCCCTGTGGCCAGAGGCATGGCATACGCTGGCTGGCTGTTTGGATCCCGTGCTGTACTGTTTCCCCACTGCCTTCTTGGGAAGGGGAGAAGGGAAAGGGCAGATCGGGGCTCTGGGCAGGCAGTGAGCGGATGTCTGCCCATCGGCCTCTGGTTCCACGTCTGCCTGACTGTGTGACCTGGGCAGTCTCCTCTCAAGCCCCAAGAAACATTTACTAGAGCGAATGTTTCTGACCTTTATTTTAGGTAAGGAACCCTGATGATAAAACTCCAATGTAGAAATCAGATCCAAGTGGAGACGCCGTGGTTGATGTGAGGGTGAGGGTCCTGATCCCTGTTCCCTGCAGGGGACCGCAAGGGCCTCTGCTTCTCCCTCTGTCCCCAGAAGACATGGGTCACCGGAGTCAACATGGAGCCCAGCACAGCTGCCAGCACCCGATCTCAGCTGGTTACACCAACCAGGCAACATCCAAGGAAACATGACATCAAGGTGGCAGTCCAATGGGCTTGTCATCAAGGAGAGAAGGGGATCCATAAACTCCACTCCCACCATCATCGCCACCCCTCAGCACCCTCAGCCTCCTCAGAAAGCCCCTGCCCCCGACCACAACCTCACACCTGAAGTAGTGTGGGTGAGGGTGGTGAGGAAGTTGTGCCAGTCGGGGTGGCACGGTCGGAGCCATCATCGCTGTGGTTGACTGGGCCAGAAAGCAGGCTGGGGGAGACAGGGTGATTGATAGCCATGAACAGAGCCGCCTTTGACTCCAGAGGACAATGCCCCTGCAGTGTCCCCTGAGGCTAGCCCTTGCTGTTGAGTCACTGTCTGCTCCCCCAGAGCAGTTTGGGCCAATGCTGAGTTATTTCAGAATAATAATAGACTAACGATGCAGTCATAGAATAGAGAATAGAGAGGCGTGCAGGGTTGCAGCTCTGTTATATGAACTGACACTTACTGAGCCCCTGCTCTGTGTACATGTACTGACTCATCTCACCCTCACGACAGTAACGTGAGGTGGGCACCACTGTTATCCCTGACCTGCGTGAGAACGCTGAGGCTCAGAGAGGCAACAGCACCTGCCCAAGCCACTTAGCTAGAAGTGGTATGTGAACCCGGGTCTGTGCAACTCAAAGCCTGTAGTTGACACACTGGAGCCATTAATTTTGCAGAAGAGCACACTATTTATTTGGTCACCATCATCAAATCTTCCAAGGGTGGAATGGAAGAGAATTCCACGGGAATTCAGAGGACAGAACAATGTCTAACACGGGGGTGTGTCTGGGAAGCAGATTTCAACTGGACCCAGGAAAGAACTTCGTGGGACTCCGAGGGCCAGGGCAGCCTGGTGGTGTGGAATGAGCCATCTGTTACTGGAAGCGCCCAGACAGGGGCTGAAGGTCATTTGGAACAACGTGGTGGGAATTCCCACACTGCCGAGGGTTGGACAAACAGCCTAAGAGCTTCCGTTTGGCTCTGAGGTGCTTGGATTTCAAGTTGATTTATGTAACGGGTCCCCTGCCTGCAATCTCAGCCTCTCCAGTCCACTCTCCACGCTGCAGACTGTATGCTTTCCACAACACCCTCCAGCGTGCTGTCCTGCAGAAGTCCCGAGGCGGCTCACCACCTGTTCCAGTTACGACTGCGGGCTAACAACCCCTTCCGAAACTTAGTGACTTAAAACGACCACCTGGCCGGGCGCAGTGGCTCAAGCCTGTAATCCCAGCACTTTGGGAGGCCGAGGCGGGCGGATCACGAGGTCAGGAGATTGAGACCATCCTGGCTAACACGGTGAAACCCCGTCTCTACTAAAACTACAAAAAACTAGCCGGGCGTGGTGACGGGCACCTGTAGTCCCAGCTACTCGGAGGCTGAGGCAGGAGAATGGCGTGAACCCGGGAGGCGGAGCTTGCAGTGAGCCGAGATCCAGCCACTGCACTCCAGCCTGGGCGACAGAGCGAGACTCCGTCTCAAAAAAAAAAACAAACAAAAAAAAAAACCAACCACCTGATGCTCAGTCTGTGGGTCGGGAATTCAGACAGGCACTTCAGCATGGCTGGACTCCGCTCCATGATGTCCTGGGAAGACTGGATGGGTAGGAGCTGGGGTCAGCTGGAAGAGTCCTCTTCCCATCTGGCTGTCGATGACGGCATAGTCGGGACCATAGCAGGGCTGTTGGCTGGACACCTAGATGCGGTCTCACCTGTGGCCTCTCTGCATGGATGGATTAGTTTGGGATTCCTCACTGCATGGTGGCCGGGTCCAAAGAGTGACTATCCCAAGACAGCAAGACAGAAAGGTATTTGTGTAACCTAAGCTTGGAGGTCACAGAGCGTCACACACAAAGCTCCACCGTACACACAAAGTATCCATTATACACAAAGCTCCACCCAGGTTCAAGGGAAGGGGACACAGACCCCAGTGCCGGATGGGCAGAGTTCAAGGCCATGTTGCAAGAAGAGCAAGTGGGACAGCAGCCAGGGTGACAGCAGCCAGGGTGACAGCAGCCAGGGTTGCAGCCACGTTTGGGAAACATAATCAGCCACACATCACTCTTCAAATGGGGTCCAAGCCATTGCTCGACACAGCTGATGAGGCCCTGTTCACATCTCCAGCCTCCCTGGGTTTTGCACATGCTGTTCCTTCTGACCAGAAAACACGTGCACACATCCCACCTCCACCTGCTTCACCTGGCTCACCTCTACTCACCCTTCAGGGCTCAACGGAGATATCGCCTCCTCGCCCAGGAAGCCTGCCCTGACCCTGCCCACATCCGGCTGAGTGGGAGTCTCTCTGATCCATGACCACATTTGTCTCCCAGGATGCAGTGGTTTCTCTACTCATTGGTCTCCAACAGACTGCAAGCCCCAAGGGCATGGACAGTGTCTACCCCATCTACTGTGATATGCCTGGCATCTGGCCAAATGCCAGTCCCTTTCTGGGTCCTGCTGGCAGCCTCCTCCCACAAGAAGTCTTCCTGGATTGCACCTAAAAGCATTGCACCTGTGCTCCCACGGTGCCCCCACTCTACCCTGAGCAGGTGTTTGGGAATGCCTGGGGAAAGGGAAAAGCTCTTCTCCTCATTCCCAAGCCAGAGCTTGTTACTGCAATGAAAGAAGCAACAAATTACCAGCCAGGCTTGGAGGCTAATGATGGAAACCAAGGCATTGTTCTCGGGGCTGCTAATTGCATGCCTCCGCAGTGAGGCCCGCTCAGCCTGCAGCATGTCACCACTAACTTCTGCCCACAGCGCCAGGCCCAGCCTGGAAGTGGGCCAGACACAGAGTTTACTGGGGCAGGAGGGGTGTTCCTGGAGCAGTGGGTCCCAAAAGGGTGACTGCAGCTGCCTCTCCTGGAGACCTATTACAAATATAGATTCCCAGGCCCTGCCCCAGAACCACTAAATCTATATCTGAGGGGCTGAGTGCCCAGGGATAGGCATTCTTGACAAGCCCCCAAGAGGATTGTGAAGCCCAACCTAGGCCTAGGGTTTCTAATCCCATCCCCACCCCAAAGCCAGACAGAGACTCTCCACACGTAGCCCAGCTCACCCTGACAACGTGGCAAGATTCAGAAAGTGAACCTGATTTAGAGGAGAAGGGTGGCGATGACAGAAGCCCCACCCAGGAACAGAGTCAGGTCTCCTCGTGAGCTGAGAGACCCAGGTCAAGTTAGTGCACCTTTCGGAACACGGGTGGAATTCCAAGGAAGCTGAGAGGCCTGGAACGTCTCAGTCTCTGCAAGGCCCTGAGAGTGGCCTTAGCATTGGGCTCACTGGCTTGGGGATCTGTGTACAATTTGTGAAAGTAAGATATCTTAGGCCAGGCGCATGGCAGCTCACGCCTGTAGTCCCAGCACTTTGGGAGGCTGAGGCAGGGAATTTGAGACCAACATGGCGAAATCCCACCTCTACTAAAAATGCAAAAATCAGCTGAGTGTGGTGGCACATGCCTGTAATCCCAGCTACTCAGGAGGCTGAAGCAGGAGGATTGCTTGAGGCCAGAAGGCAGAGGTTGCAGTAAGCCGAGATTGTACCACTGCACTGCAGCCTGTGTGACAGAGGGAGACCTTGTCTCAAAAACAAAAAAGAAAGGAAAAGAAGAAAGAAAAGAAAAGAAAAGAAAAGGAAGGAAGGAAGGAAGGAAGGAAGGAAGGAAGGAAGGAAGGAAGGAAGGAAGGAAGGAAGGAAGGAAAGAAAGAAAGAAAGAAAGAAAGAAAGAAAGAAAGAAAGAAAGAAAGAAAGAAAGAAAGAAAGAAAGAAAGAAAGAAAGAAAAGAAAGAAAGAAAAGAAAGAAAGGGAAAGAAAGAAAGAGGAAAGAAAGAAAGGAAAGAGAGAGAGAGAGGGAGGGAAGGAAGGAAAGAAGGAAGGAGGGAAGGAAGTAAGGAAGGAGAAAAGAAAGAAATGAAAGTAAGATTATCTTTTTATTCTTTTTCTTAAAGGGCACCCACCACCACCAAATTGTATAAGCCTCAAACCCCCTTAAAAAATGAGAAGAGGCTGGGCGCAGTGGCTCACACCTATAATTCCGGCACTTTGAGCGGCCGAGGCAGGAGCATCACGAGGTCAGGAGTTTAAGAACAGCCTGGTCAACATGGTGAAACCCCATCTCTACTAAAAATACAAAAAGTAGCTGGGCTTGGTGGCACCTGCCTGTAAACCCAGCTACTTGGGAGGCTGAGACAGGAGAATCATTTGAACCTGGGAGGCAGAGGTTGCAGTGAGCTGAGATTGTGCCACTGCACTCCAGCCTGGGCAACTAGAGCAAAACTCTTTCTCAAAAAAAAAAAAAAAAAAAAAAAAGAGGAGAACAGGCCAGGTGCAGTAGCTCACATTTGTAATCCCAGTGCTTCGGGAGACCGAGACGGGAGGATCACTTGAAACCGGAAGACAGAGGTTGCAGTGAGTCATGATTGTACCACTCTACTCCAGCCTGGACAACAGAGCGAGATCCTGTCTCTAAAAAAATATTTTTTAAAGAAGAATTTTAAGTACCTCGCGTGGTTATTGTGAGAATAACCAAGCGAAATGTAAACAAAGCTGGCAGCACAGTGCCTAAAAACCCACCACGGAGAAAGCGCCCTGAGCAAGGGACTTGATCTCCCTGCACCGCTGTTTTCTCATCCGTAAAATGCTGGTGCAGCCATAGCTACCTCCTCACATGGTGTGAGCATGAAATGAGCTAATTCAGGTGAAGCACCCAGCTCAGGGCCTGGCACAGGGCAAATGCCCTCCAAGTGCCGACCACTGCAACTGTCACTGGCAGGGGGACATGGCTCCCATCAACGAATAATTGTGGACAAGTGCAGGAGCCAGCGCATGAGTGACAGAATGCACAGTTTCTTCTGAGGCAGCCCAGCCTTCGAAGATTGCATGGCGATAGGACACATGCTTTTGAAACTGTGTTTCCTGGAAATACTGGAAGGAGATAAGACCCTCTTTCGCCAAACCAATTTAAGAACAGCCCTGCCAAGAAGCAGGGGAATGGATCCAGTGAACCAGATTTGTTGCAAATCTGGGACAGGACTAACAGGAATGGACTTGACCTTGGGCAGTGATTTCTGAGAAGGAACCTGTTCTGAGGAAGAGAGTGGACGCCCAGATTAGAAGATGCTGGAAAGTGAGAACAGGAGGAGAGCTGGGATGGGAACGGCGCGACATCCAGTCCAATCTTCACTTCCTGTGCTACAAGCAATTGTGAATTAAAACAAAGCTGGAGGTGAGACGCTGGAAGGTGATGGGTGACCAGAGTCACCAATGCACATGACACTTCTATGGAGGACTTCCTGGAGGAGGTTACTTCAGAGCACGGATTAAAGTTACAGATCAGCAGAAAGAGACAGCAAGTCCAGCAGACGCGGGAAGCTCTGCAATCATGCACTTAATTATGGGCATTAGATGAGCACATACTACGTCAGAACTTGCCTAAGTGCTGACCTCAGACACTCTCATTTTTGGAATTATTTAGTTGTTACTTGTTTTGTGCTAATATTTTCTCTTTATTTTGAGGCAGTATCTCACTCTGTTGCCCAGGCTAGAGTGCAGTGGTGTGATCTTGGCTCACTGCAGCCTCCGCCTCCAGAGTTCAAACAATCCTCCCACCTCAGCCTCCCAAGTAGCTAGGACTACAGGCACACACAACCACGCCCACCTAGTTTTTGTTTTTGGTTTTGTTTTTAATTTTTTATAGAGACAAGTCTTTGAATTCCTGGACTCAGGTGATCCTCCCACCTCGGCCTCCCAAAATGCTGGGATTACAGGTGTGTGCCACTGTGCCCAGGGCCTATACTAATAATTTTTAAAGCTTAGAAACAGTGGCAAACTTATAGAAAATTTGCATGTATAATACTAAGAATTGTTTTTGGTTTGTTTGTTTTTGAGGTGGAGTCTCACACTGTTGCCTAGTTAATCTTTTGTATTTTTGGTAGAGACGGGGTTTCACTATGTTGGCCAGGCTGGTCTCGAACTCCTGACCTCGTGATCTGCCCGCCTCAGCCTCCCAAAGTGCTGGGATCACAGGCCTGAGCCACGGCGACCGGCCAGAATTGTTTTTCTGCAACCATTGAACTGTAAACTGCTGACCTATTTTCATCAACAAAAGCCTTTCCCTACACAAACGCAGTAAAACCATCAAATCAGGGAGCTAGCACTGATCCATTCCTACCTTCCACTCCACAGACCTAGCACCGGTTTTGCCAACTGTCTCAACAATGCCTTGGTAGCAAAAGACCCAGTTCAGTCCCCCGAGTTGCATGAAATTGTCAGATCTCCTTCAGTCTGGAACAGTTACTCAGTACTTCCTTCATGGCTTTGACATTTTGAAGATCACAGATCACTTATTTCATCAAATTGGGGTTTGGCGGGTGTTTCTTCGCGGTTAGATTCAGGTCATGCGTTTGCGACAGGACTATCCTAGATAGCAGTTACGGGGTGCTTTGGATTAGTTTCAATAAAGGCGATGTTAAATTCGATCACTTAAGGTGGTGTCTGCCAAGTTTCTCCACTGCAAAGTTATTCCTTCTCTCTTTGTAATTAATAAGTATTTTGTGAGAAGATACTTTGAGACTATGTCAATATCCCATTTCTCATCAACTTTCAATTTATTCGCTTATTTATTTGTTGCAATACAGACTCCTGTTTTCTTAGGGAACTCAACAGGTTAACATCCATGACTATCACTGGTCTTTTTGGTTTTTTTTTTTTGTTTTTTTGAGATGAGTCTCGTTCTGTCGCCAGGCTGGAGTGCAGTGGCGCGGTCTTGGCTCACTGCAACCTCCACTTCCTGGGTTCAAGTGATTCTCCTGCCTCAACCTCCCAAGTAGCTAGGACCACAGGCACGTGCCACCTCACCCAGTTATTTTATTTATTTTATTTTTTGCATTTTTAGTAGAGATGGGGTTTCACCACGTTGGCCGGGATGGTCTTGATCTCTTGACCTCATGATCTGCCCACCTTGGCCTCCCAAAGTGTTGAGATTACAGGGGTGAGCCACTGTATCCAGCCCATTGTTTATTTTAATGCTTAGATCGTCCCAGATTTGGCCAGTGGTTGCCCTTTCAAGTAGCTCCAGGGGCATTCTGACTTATCTCCATCATTCTTTGACCATGTCCTGACTTTCTGGCACAAAAAGATATCCCAGGCTCATTCTGCCCCTTCCCTGCCCCAGCCCTAGAATCAGCCATGGCTCCAAGGAAGCCTGATTCTTTAGTGGGGAATGCTATACAGAGGCCAACATCTGGGTGCCCGGTGTGCTCCCGGCTACTGGGGAGTTGCTGCTCCCAGTCCCTCTCAGTAGACAAGGCCATGGGGGCCCCTAACCTCCACATCATTCAAGGGTCAACTGTACATATATACTATACATATGTCCACACACACTCACATATGTGTATATGAATAGTAAATATCTAACAGACACATTTGCATGTGTGTATGTTTGTATTTATTGCTCTCTTATACTGAAAACCCTGGCTGGGTGCAATGGCTCATGCCTGTAATCCCAGCATTTTGGGAGGCCAAGGTGAGCGGATCACGAGGTCAGGAGTTCGAGACCAGCCTGGCCAACATGGTGAAACCCCATCTCTACTAAAAATACAAAAATTAGCTGGGTGTGGTGGTGTGTGCATATATTCCCAGCTACTCAGGAGGCTGAGGCAGGAGAATTACTTGAACCCAGGAGGTGGAGGTTGCAGTGAGCCGAGATTGCGCCATTGCACTCCAGCCTGGGTGACAGAGCGAGACTCCTTCTCAAAAAAAAAAAAAAAAAAAAAGAAAAAGAAAATCCTGAGTTCACACTGATATCTCATCCAGTCCAACAGCACGGGGCTCCTTTGCATTCTCTCCCTCTCCATGTGTATAACTCCGGCTCTGATGTGACATTCCAGCTTCCTTTATGCTTCACATATTTACCAATTCCTTCAATAGCCCCCTCTCCATACACACACACACACGTGCAGGGACACCCTCAACTCAGGCTTGGCCCTCCGTGCCAGACCTCCTCCGCACCGGGTCACCCTCCATTCATTGCCAGAGCTCAGGCACCCTCTGTGGGCCACTCCCCCACCTTATGTGGACACCTGTATCACCCCTCCATGGGTGACCTTCTCCCCAGCTCAGGCCCTGACTCCCCCACCAGCCACTATCCCCGCTCAGATATGCTCCTCACCAGAGCTAGCAAATGGCAAGTCAAAGATGCAAACCCAGGTGTGTCTGCTCCACACCCTAAGCTTTTTTTTTTTTTTTAAATGGAGTCTCCCTCTGTTGCCCATACTGGAGTGCAGTGGTGTAATCTCAGCTCACTGCAACCTCTGCAGTTTAAGCAAGTCTCCTGCCTCAGCCTCCTGAGTAGCTGGGATTACGGGCACACACCATCATGCCCAGCTAATTTTTTCTATTTTTAGTAGAGATGGGTTTCGCTATGTTGGCCAGGCTGGTCTCGAACTCCTGACCTCAAATGATCTGCCCACCTCAGCCTCCCAAAGTGCTGGGATTACGGGTATGAGCCACTGAACCCGGATGCCCTAAGCTCTTGATCGCCGTGTTATCTAAAACTGAGAACGAGCCCATTTTGTCTGCCAAGTGATTTAGTCCCAGCAGGAGCACCAAGGGAATCAAGGGAGTTCTCAGCCTCAGCCTGAACTGGTTCCCCTTGGGGGTGAAGGCAGGCACCCTCCTCTAGCCCTTCCGCAGGGCTGCAGACCAGCCCCTGCTCCTGCCGGCTCCTGGCCTCAGCAGGGCCCTCTTGCCTCCCCGGCGTGGAATTCGGGAATTGGGAGGGAGCCACCCACCTACGGCAGGTGATAAAAACAGCTAGCCATGTTCACAGCACTCTACAGTTTGCAAAGCCCTTGGTTAGAGGTGCTGTGTCCTCACAACAGCCCTCCCAGGGCCAGATGAGTAAACACACTTTACAGTCAGTAAAACAGAGGCTCAGAGTGGGGAAGAGAGACTTCATCCAAGTCCACATCATACAGCCCCTGGGTGTCAGAGCTGAAAGCTCATCCAAGACAGACCGACCCAGGCTCCGCCCTTCGCGCACCCCATCTACCACCCCGCGCCCTCTGCTTCCCGCTTTAGGGGATGGCTTAGCTCAGAATGGCTCCTATCTCCCCTGAACCTCTTCTAAGGACACCCAGGTGTGTGGCTCTGGACCATGTGGGACCAGGTGGTTCCTTCCCCGCCCTTCAGTGCTCACAGTCTGAAGCAGACATCCCAGGGGGCAGTTTGGTGCCCACACCCTCTCCTCCTAGAAACCTGGCCACCCTCCCCTTTAACTGGGATGAGCAAACTAGGGGGTGAGTCTGTGGTGTGAGGGGTTAACTCATTTACTTCACTGTCCCTCAGTGTCCCATTAGCACCCAGGTCAGACAACCCCTCTCAAACTGGTGGGCTCAGCCCATCCGAGTCTCACCAGAGACACCCAACCCCAGCACAGGACAAGACCCCGAAAGTCAGCAGGAGCTGGTGCCAGGGCCCGCCCGAGGGTAAGGGCGGCTCCCCAAGCCCAGTATTTGTGGCTCTGCTCAGGCCTCATGGCAGGCGGGGCTGGCCAGGAAGGAAGGCAGGCACCCTCATTAGCCTCGCACGTGTACCACGTGGACCGGGCCCCTGAGCCACACAGCACTGCCTCGTGGGAGCCCCAGGGAAGCTGGGTTCCGCAGCTGGAGCAACTCCACTGGTCCAGGGGAGAGGCACCTGCAGTGAGTCAGCCGAGCTGAGCTCAGCACAGAACTCTTTACCCAGCCCCGCCAGGGACGCCACTCCCTGCAGTGGGAACAGCCCTTGTGCCCCCCAGATTCCACAGAAGGGGAACTGAGCCTTGGCTCTGCAGGGTATGTGGCGCCTCCCAAGGCGGCAGACCAGTGCCCATGAGGAGGGACTGCTGGGTGTTTCCGAAGCCTCTGCCCACCCCAGAAAAATATAGGGTCCCCCGCTCTCCCCAGTGCATTCTTGAGGTTCGCAGCCCCTCTCCCCTGGGTCAGAGGACAAGTCATGGGGAGCTGAGGGGCGACTGGGGACAGGACCTTGGCTTTGAGAGCCCTCTGTGGCCGTGGTAAAGGAGGGACAATGCACAAAGCGCCTTCCGCTGGAGGGTGGGGCACACGTGAGCCAAGGGGCAGGGAACCACCCAGAAGCATGAGGGGCTTATGGAGAGCTCCCTGGGGGCACTGGCCAGCTCGACCCCGGCTCACCATGCTGCCCTCATCACTCCCCATGTTGGGGCCTCAGTTTCCCCACCTGCAAAAGGAGTCTGTTGTTTCTGGTCAGTGGTTTCTACGCTGTTCTCCAGGGAGCCTGGGAATTCTGCAAAGGCGTCTCTGTGAGCCTCTTCGGGAGCGAGTGAGACAATGTCCCCAGGGCCAGACCCGGAGCAGCTCTTCATATCTCGGGGGTGAGATTTGGGAGGGGCTTCCGTTTAAGGAAATAACAGGATGTGGAAATTCAGAGGAGCCCAGGAGCCCCTCAGCGCTGCCGTTCCCTCCTCCCTTCCACTAACCTCTTTCAACACCCAGACAGCACAGATCTGCTGTCCACAGGGTACTAGTTGGGCACTGGGGCATCTTCAGACATGACAGTCATGTGGTCCCTGCCCAAGGATCATTGGGAAGGTGCCGTGAACAGGTAGGGATAAGCCCAGGACCAGGAGATGGGGCTGGGGACAGAAATGAGTTGATAGCTGCCTCAGTTTCCCTAAAGTGCATGTCCTCGAAAGGCCAAAGATAAAACAAACTATGAGGCTGCCGATAGAAAAACCCTCCAGGTTATCTACTTCAAAACCAGGGGTACAAGGAGAACAGTTTTTTGTTCCTATCCTTGGGGATCTCAGGTCACCAGGATCTGATACTCAAAGGATAGTTACTCCTCAAAAAGCTAAAATTAGAACTACCATAAGATCCAGCAATCCCATTGCTGGGTATATATCCAAAGGATATGAAATCAATGTATCAAAGAGACAGCTGCGCCCCATGTTCATGGGCGCTGTTCACAACAGCCGAGAGACGGCATCTATCTGTGTCTGCAGATGAAAGAATGGATAAATAAAATGTGGGCCACGTTCACAATAGGAGACCATTCAGCCTCAAAAAAAGAAGGAAACCCTGCCATTAGCCACAGCGTGGCTGAACCTGAAGGACATTATGTTAAGCAAAATAAGCCAGACACAGAGAGACAAATACCACACGATCTCACTTACATGTAGAATCTACACAAATCGCACTCACAGAAGCAGTGAGCGGAATTGTAGTTGTCATGGGCTGGGGGTGGAGGGCTGGGGAGATGTTGGTCAAAGGACACAAAATTTCAGTTAGACGGGAGGCACCAGGTCAAAAGATCTCTCGTATCACATGGCGACTATGGTGAAGAGCAATGTACTGTATTCTTGAAAATTACTAAAAGACACTTGGGAGGCTGAGGTAGGAGGATTGCTTGCACCCAGGAGTTTGAGACCAGCCTGGGCAACACAGTGAGACCTCATCTCACCAAAAAAAAAATCGAAAAAGTTAGCCGTGTGTGGTGGCACGTGCCTGTGGTCCCAGCTACTCAGGAGGCTGAAGCAGGAGGATCACTTGAGCCTACGGTGAGCTGTGATGGTGCCACTGCCCTCCAGCCTGGGCAACAGAGCAAGACACTCTCCACCCACGAGCCAAACTAAAGAGATAAGAAAAGAAAGAAAATTTCTAAAAGATTAGATTTTAAGTGTTCTCAACCAAAAAAAAAAAAAAAAAAAATGATAAGCCCGTGACAAAATGCATAATTAGCTTGATTTAACCATTCCACAATGTATATCAAAATATCATGCGGCACACCATATATATGATTTTTAATGGTAAATTAAAAAGAGAGAAAGAGGCTGGGCATGGTGGCACAGGCATACACTCCGGAAGGCTGAGGCAGGAAGATTACTTGAGCCCAGGAGTTTGAGACCAGCCTAGGCAACATAGTAACCCCGTCTTTACAAAAAATTTAAAAAGTAGCCAGGTGTGGTGGCACATGCCTGTAGTCCCAGCTACTTGGGAGACTGGGGCAGGAGGATCACTTGAGCCCAGGAGGTTGAGGCTGCAGTGAACCCTGATCATGCCACTGCACTCCAGCCTGCGGGCAACAGAGCAAGACCCTGTCTCAAAAAGAGAGAGAGAGAAAGACCGGGCACGGTGGCTCATGCCTGTAATCCCAGGACTTTGGGAGGCCAAGGCAGATGGATCACCTGAGGTCAGGAGTTTGAGACCAGCCTGGCCAACATGGTGAAACCCCGTCTCTACTAAAAATACAAAAATTAGCTGGGCATGGTGGTCCGTGCCTGTAATCCCAGCTACTTGAGAGGCTGAGGCAGGAGAATCGCTTGAACCTGGGAGGCAGAGGTTGCAGTGAGCCAAGATTATGCCACTGCACTCCAGCCTGGGTGACAGAGCAAGACTCTGCCTCAAAAAAAAAAAAAAAAAAAAAAAACGAGAGAAAGAAAGAGAGAGAGAGATCATTCTACCCAAGCTGGAGAGGGCGGTGACCAAGCGATGGCCACGGGGAACCCAGCTGTCAAGCTGTCAACTTGTGAGCAAGCAGGTAAGCACGGTCATTTCAGAGAGTGATGAGTGCTGCAAAGACAATGAAACAAGGCCCTAGGATAGAGAGGGAAGGGGCGATATTGCATAATGCCTGGGAAAGGCCCCTTGGGTGACATGTCACCTCGCCCAGCAGACGTGAACGGAGACCTGGGTGACCTGAAGGAGTCTACGACAATATGAGGCAGAGGGACAGCCTGAGCAGTGGCCCTTTGGTGGTGCAGGCTTGGCTGCTGGAGGAACAAAAAGATCAGGGTGGGTGGCGCCACTTCCTCACAGGCCCGTGGTCTCATTGCCTTTTGGGGGCACGAGCCCAGCCCTCTGACCCCACCCTGCCACTTAAGAACACGAACACAGTGAATTCTCTGCTTCCCCTGGCTCCTGAATCTCAGGCGTCTTTGACTCCAAACTTCAGATCCAGGGTCACAAAGAGAGAAGAATTCCTGCCTCATGGAGACCAGGCCTTGGGAACCACCATGGCCCACCCCAGGGCCGGCTAGGAAAATCCCCAAGAGACAGGGACCTCAGGCTATGGGGCTGCCTCCCCATGCCCCCACCCCCGCCTGCCTGGGCTCAGGTGTCCAGACACGTGACAGTCTCTATCTGGGGCGGGGTGCCCTGGCAAACAGAGCTTACCCAAGAGGAGATGATGCCATGGCCTCCTGGCCCAGGGACCAGCTCTGCCGAAGTGATGGGGCAGCGTGTCACAGCAGCAGGCTGGGGGGTCAGCCCGCCCCGGCTCAGAGAAAGGCAGGGGCTTTGTCAGAGGCTCACAGCACGGACCTTAGGTGTCCCACCCTCCCCAGGCCTGTCTGGAGACCTGAGGGAAGGGGGAGGGGGAAGAGAAAGAGGCCAGAAAGGGGGAGGGGAGGGGCAGGAGCACCTCTTTAAGCAGGTTTTATGACGGTTGGCAGCTCCACCCGGTTGGCAGGGGTTTTGGATTGAGATGTCTTGGTGGAGACAGTTGGGCGGGTGGAGGGTACCACCCCGGAGGTGGCACAGCAGGCAGCTCAGCCCAGCAGGCTTCACACCTGCCCACTGCCTTGGGAAGGGGTGGCTGGGTGTGTCTGGTGGCCCCTTGATGAACACCAAGGTGTCAGGTACCTGCCCCTGCCTTTGGGCCACACTTCCCTCTACAGGGGCAGATCCAGCAGCCCCTCTCACGCTTGTGACACCCCAGTGACTCCATGCTGCTCGGCTTCACGCATTTCCTGGCCGTCCTGCCTGGAACGTCCTTCCCGAGCTGACCCTAACACCCACCTCTGTCCGTCTAAGCCCTGTCCACCTCCTGCTAGGTGTTTGGGACTCAGGCCTCGAAGCCTCCCCGGTCCCTCCCTCTCTCCTGCGTTGGTTCCGTCCTGTCCCCTCCATCCTCCAGCACAGGCGACAGCTCCTGTCTGCTCCTCGCTGGGCTGACTGTGCTATGTCCTCCAGGGCAGACCCCACGGGGGACATGTCTAATTCATGTCTGCATCCCTGTGCCTGGCACAGAGAAGATGCTTGGGAGATATCAGATGAACGAAGAAATGAGGATCCAAGAAGCCACCAGTCAATCTGATGCCCTCCCTCAACCAAGTGATCAAACTTGGCATCACCCAGCATGGGCAGCCTGGCGGGACGTGTGCCAAACAAACCACACAGCGTCGTCCAGGCTGGCCAACATTTTAACACGGCCCCAGCCAAGCAGCAGAACCTGACTTCCAGTTTATAGAAAACCCACAGGTAGAGGAACCAGCTCATTGCTGTGGGGAAAAGCCGGGGGTGTGGGCAGCGGGCAGATCTTTTTGAATAAAAGAGAATGAAAAGACAACTAAATGCTGTGTGTGAAGGAAAAAGGACATCAGTGTTTCTCTGGAAACCACTCACTGTGCCCCGCCCTGCAAGGTCCTTCTATGACCCCAATCCTGTTTGCTCCTCTATAAAACGGGGAATGGGCTGCACCATGAAGCCAGAGCAGAGCATGCAGAACAGGTGGGAAGCTAGAGGGCTCCGGAAGGAGGGAGCTGGAGCCCAGAGTTCAAGGCGAGGGTGGGAGGAGGAAGGGGGTGGGGCTTCATGGTGGGAGGAGGAAGCATGGAGGGGAGTGTGGTTGAGCCAGGCTGGAGGACAGGGACAAGGCTCCGGGATGAGTCTGAGCCAGGCCTTGAAGGAGAGGCGAGCGTAGGTGGCAGGTCCCATGCAGGGTTTCCACTTCCATCCCTGGGGGCTGACAAGGAAAGACTCTGACATTGACTGGAGTCACAGCAGCAGCTCCCAAACCCACTCCGAAGCTGGGTAGTGGGGGGTCATGGCGGGACACCCAGGAGAACCATGGGAGCCAGGGCTGCACCCCAAAGCAGCACCCCTGCACCTCCTAGCTCACAGCAGCTTGCAGCTCCCAAGGAAGAGCTTTGCTGGGCGGCGGGGCACTCGCCTCACCTGTCACAGGGCACCTCAGTGACCTGTGTGCATATATTGAGCAGATCACTATGGTTTGGGGTTTGGGAAAGCTTTAACATCAGAGCCGCGTCCCCTCCATCACACTGGGGGCTCCTCTATCAGGCTGGGGGCACGGAGGACGGGCTCCAGCTTTCTCATTCTTCACAAGATCCAGGCGAACTCATTCAGGGGACTGTGACATTTGACTAATGTGGTCACGTTTCTGTGTCAATTACATTTGTGAAAGCCTTTGGCTCCATGGGTGGCCTTCAACACTAAGCCCAGAACGGACCCAGCCTCCAGACAAACTCAGCTGACCCAGGACTGGGACCACCATGCCCCCCAACCCCACTCGACCAGAGATCCCAGAACCACCATCTCCCCACCCCCCACTCCACCACAGATCCCAGGACCACAATATCCCCCACCCCCCACTCCACCACATATCCCAGAACCACCATCTCCCCACCCCCTACTCCACCACAGATCCCTGAACCACCATATTCCTCACCCCCCACTCCACTACATATCCCAGGACCACCATATCCCTCACCCCCCACTCCACTAGATCCCTGAACCACCATATCCCTCACCCCCCACTCCACTACAGTTCCTGGACCACCATCCCCTTCAACCCCACCCCACCACAGATCCCAGGACCACCATCCCCCCACCCCCGACTCCACCACAGATCCCAGGACCACCATCCCCCCACCCCCCACTCCACCACAGATCCCAGGACCACCATCCCCCCACCCCCAACTCCACCACAGATCCCAGAACCACCATCACCCCACCCCCACTCCACCACAGATCCCAGGACCACCATCCCCCCACCCCCACTCCACCACAGATCCCAGGACACCATCACCCCACCCCGACTCCACCACAGATCTCAGGACCACCATCTCCCACCCCCCACTCCACCACAGATCCCAGGACCACCATCTCCCCACCCCCCACTCCACCACAGATCCCAGGACCACCATCTCCCACCCCCCACTCCACCACAGATCCCAGGACCACCATCTCCCCACCCCCGACTCCACCGCAGATCCCAGGACACCATATCCCTCACCCCCCACTCCACTACAGATCCTCAGACCCCCATGCCCCCGATTCCCCACTCCACCACAGATCCCTGGACCACCAAATCCATCACCCCCCACTACACCACAGATCTCAGGACCACCATATCCCTCACCCCCCACTCCACTACAGATCCCTGGACCACCATATTCCACACCCCCTACTATACCACAGATCTCAGAACCACCAAAACCCCCACCCCCAAAACCCCCACCCCCACTCCACCACAGATCCCAGGACCACCATCCCCCCATCCCCCACTCCACCACAGATCCCAGGACCACCATCTCCCCACCCCTCCACCATGCCCCCCACCCCCCTCCACCACAGATCTCCAGACCCCCATGCCCCCCACTCCCCACTACACCACAGATCCCTGGACCACCATATACCCCACCCCCGACTCCACCACAGATCCCAGGACCACCATATCCCCCACCTCCACTCCACCACAGATCCCAGGACCACCATATCCCTCACCACTTCACCATGTCCCCCACCCCCACTCCACCACAGATCCCTGGACCACCATATACCCCACCCCCGACTCCACCACAGATCCCAGGACCACCATATCCCCCACCTCCACTCCACCACAGATCCCAGGACCACCATATCCCTCACCCCTTCACCATGCCCCCCACCCCCACTCCACCACAGATCCCTGGACCACTATGCCCCCCACCCTCTACTCCACCACAGATCCCTGGGTAGCAGGCGCCATGCCCTAGCCTTTGGGTGGGTTGTTGCCTGAAGGAGAGCCATTTGCTCCTGTCTCCAGTAGCAGGGACTTGTCCATCCTGGGCAGCCCCCCTCCAAGACAAAGTCGTATCTGTACATCCTCACTGCTGAGCTGGGCAGGACAGGTGGCTCAGCACCTTTGGGGGATGCTAGGGGCAGGAAAGAGGCTGGGGATCTCTGGGCCAGAACAGGGCAGTGGGTCAGACTCAGAGGCAGGGCTTCTGGGCTCTTTCCTTGTTGTGGAATGAACCATTCAAAAAAAGGGGCCCTGCCGGGCGCGGTGGCTCACACCTGTAATCCCAGCACTTTGGGAGGCCGAGGCGGGCGGATCACAAGGTCAGGAGATCGAGACCACGGTGAAACCCCGTCTCTACTAAAAATACAAAAAATTAGCCGGGCGCGGTGGCGGGCGCCTGTAGTCCCAGCTACTCAGGAGGCTGAGGCAGGAGAATGGCGTAAACCCAGGAGGCGGAGCTTGCAGTGAGCCGAGATCGCGCCACTGCACTCCAGCTTGGGCGACAGAGCGAGACTCCGTCTCAAAAAAAAAAACAAACAAAAAAAGGGGCCCAAGACTTCAGGCTCTGAAATGAGATAAATCTCTGACATCAGATAAATATCTGAATTAGATTTATCTGATATTGCTGCTCTACTACGTCCCAGCTTGTGACCTCAGGGAAAATACTTACCGTCTCTGAGTCTCAGCTTCCTCATCTGTAAAGTGGGAATGACACATCTACTTTGAGGAGCTACTGTAAGAATAGAGGTGTCAGATAAGATGAAGCACGGAAAGTGAGCCTGGCAGAGTGAGTGCTTGAAATCCCTATCATCACCACCACCACCACCACCATCACCATCACCATCATCATCATCACCACCATCACTATCATCACCACCACCACTATCATCATCATCACCACCATCATCATCACTATCACCATCATCATCACCACCACCATCATCACCACCACCATCACCACCACCACCACCATCACACCATCACCACCACCACCATCATCATCACCACTACCACCACCACCATCACCATCACCACCACCACCATCATCACCCCATCATCACCATCACCACCACCATCACCACCACCACCATCATCATCATCACCACCATCACCACCCATCACCATCACCATCATCATAATCACCACCATCATCACATCACCATCATCATCACCACTACCACCACCATCACCACTGCCACAATCATCATCACCACCACCACCATCACCACCACCACCATCACCACCACCATCTTCACCATCACCACCACTACCACCACCATCACCATCACCACCACCACCACCACCACCATCACCATCACCACCATTACCACCACCATCACCACCACCACCATCACCATCACCACCACCACCACCACCATCATCATCACCACCACCATCACCATAACCACCACCACCATCATCACCACCATCACCACCACCACCACCACCACCATCACCATCATCATCACCACCACCACCATCACCACCACTACCACCACCACCATCACTATCACCACCACCACTACCATCACCACCATCACCATCACCACCACCATCACCACCACCATCACCATCACCACCACCACCATCACCATCACCACCATCACCATCACCACCACCACCATCATCACCACCACTACCACCACCACCATCATCATCATCACCACCACTAACATCACCATCACCACCACCACCACTACCATCACCACCACCATCATCACCACCACCACCACCATCATCACCACCACCATCACCATCACCACCCATCACCACCACCATCATCATACCACCATCATCATCATCACCACTACCACCACTATCATCACCACCACCACCATCACCACCACCACCACCATCATCACCACTACTATCATAACTATCATCATCACCACCACCATCATCACCATCATGATCACCACCACCATCATCACCATCACTATCATCACCACCACCAACATCACCACCATCATCATCACCACCACCACTATCATCACCACCACCACCATCACCACCATCACCATCACCACCACCACTATCATCACCACACCACCACCATCACCATCACCACCATCATCATCATCACCATCACTATCACACCATCATGATCACCACCACCATCACCACCACCATCATCACCACCACCATCATCACTACCACCACCATCACCACCATCACCATCACCACCACTACTATCATCACCACCATCACCATCACCATCACCACCACAATCATCATCACCACCACTATCATCATCACCACCACCACATTCATCATCACCACTATCATCACCACCACCATCATCATCATCACCATCACTATCACACCATCATGATCACCACCACCATCACCACCACCACTATCATCACCACCATCATCATCACCACCACCACTATCATCACCACCACCACTATCATCATCACCATCACTATCACACCATTATGATCACCACCACCATCACCACCACCACTATCATCACCACCACCATCATCACCACCACCATCATCACCACCACCATCATCATCATCACCATCACTATCACACCATCATGATCACCACCACCATCACCACCACCACTATCATCACCACCACCATCATCACCACCACCACTATCATCACCACCACCATCACCACCATCACCATCACCACCACCACCATCACCACCACCACCATCACCATCACCACCACTATCCTCATCATCACCACCACCATCATCACTACCACCACCACTATCATCACCACCACCATCATCACCACCACTATCATTATCACCACCACCACCATCACCATCACCACCACCATCACATCACCACCACCATCACCATCACCACCACCATCACATCACCACCACCATCACCATCACCACCACCATCACATCACCACCACCATCACCATCACCACCACCATCACCACCACCATCATCTCCACCACCATTACCACCACCACCATCATCATCTCCACCACCATCATCATTATCATCATCATCATCATCATCATCATCATCATCATCATCATCCGAAAAGCAGGGAAGAGTCCCTGGGGAAAGAAACTGACACGCTGCCTGTGCTGGCTACACTTAGAGCAGGGGTCAGGTGCTCTGGGACCCACTCACCCTGTCACGGGCAGGGGCAGTACCTTGTCCATCCCAGCACTTGGCACCCAGTCAGTGCTCAGCAAGTGTGTGTTGAGTTGGTTTAATCCAAAATAGGAACAGAAGGGGCTAATGATCACTAGTGCTGGGGGCAGTTCTCTCGGGGGGCAGGGCTGGGGAAGGTCAAGAATCTGCATCATTGTCCAGCCCCCCAGGTGGCTCTCTTGGAGAAGGAAGGGGAGGCCTCCAAGGGCTTCCAGGAGCACCAGGGGAAGGGCTGGTCTTTTCCAATCCCCTTGTGTTAGAGATAGGCAGGGCCTGGAGAGGGGCGGGGTCACGTGGGGAGCTAGGGCAGCTGTCCACTGCAGCCAGGCCACCTCCTCAAGCCTTCCCTTGTTCTGCTGTCTCCCTCCTCCTGCCTCCCAGCCTCCCCCAGCCACACCCTGCACCTGCAACCCCTCCCAGTTCCCACCACCGGAACACCTGGCACCAGGCCTTTCCCAAGAAATTCCCCTGGTAGCATACGCTGGCTGCAAGACACACCTAGGCCCTCAGGGGCTGGCCTCCCTCCAGAACCCTCCATGACAGCCCTCCTCAACCCCTCTGAGATTCGGTTTTCTCCACCTAGGAACCCCTGTCTTGAACACCACCTCCTACAGGAAGTCCTTCCTGATGCCTGCACACCCTCCTCCAACCAGATGTGATTTCTCCTTCCCTTAAAATCCCTTCAGCCCAGCCTACTGGAACTCAGACCTACAGCCTCCCTCTGTAGGTTTTCCTCTGACCTTCTCTGGGACACCTGGCTTTGAGTCTCGTGCTGCAGGACTGGGAACAGGTTCAGTGGATGTCTGTTGGTCATGTCCTGTGCCAGGTGCTGTGGGTGGCTCACAGTAACGGTCGTGTGGTGGTTAATGACGGATCCTGCTTGCTTGTCCAGGTATTGTGCTAAGTGCTTACCAGCCATAATCTCACTCAGTCCTCCTGTATTAGTACCTCCTCTGTAGGGATGAGGAAACTGAGGCCCACAGAGGCTAAACAATTTGTCCAGGGTACGCAGCATGGCAGATGGCAGAGCCGGTCTGACACCAAAGCTCCCCTGTAAGATCCCATCTGTGTTTTCCAAGCTCATGCCTGGATAAGCCAGGTTTCTGCATGGTGGACAGCGGCAACCCAGCCTCTCAAACCACCTCCTGGTCTGGGACCCACCCACCTGCAACTTGCGGAAGGCCACACCCACATGATCCTCTAGCACTTTCCCAGCCTCCCTTGCAGCTGCATGGTCATGGGACCTAGCTCAGCCAATCAGATGCACTTGTGCAGATTTGACCCCAGAGCCAGTGATGCAAAAAGGCAGGATCTAGGTAGGGGCAGGTGACAGTGGTGGCTGGGCACAGCCGTATCCTGTGTTTAGAGTGTGGCAGCCTGTGTTGACCAGTTCTTTTAACAAGAAGGAAGGGAGGGAGGGACGCTGGGTGGCTGGGGTGGACAGTTGCTGGCATCGCTGCCCAGCCACAGGCATTCCCAGGGGCTTCAGGGACCTGCCCTGCCCAACCCCAGGAGGTGAGGTGAGGGGAAGCTCACAGGGGCTTCCGGGAGAGCTGTCCTGAGAAGAGGACTCAGGGACCAGCAAGCCCTGCTTCCTCTGGACCTGCTCAGGACTCTGAGGGACACCAGCCTGGGGACAGAGCCCGCAGACTCCTCAAAGACCCATGCCCCTGCAGGCCTGAGCTGCCTCTAGACTTGCTGACACGTGCCCAAGACCACAGTAAGTTCCCCTCACCGTCCAGGCCGCTTCGCATTGGGTCTTCTGCCGCTCGCTGCCACACACCTCTCAGCTGCCCCACCCTCTGGCGGTGACACCAACATCCTCTTGTTCCCTGGGACAGAGCCTGGGCACTGTCTCAGCGAGGGTGCAGTGGGTAGGCTTGGCAGTCAGCCTGCCACCGGCCTGGTGACCTCGGACAAGTCCTTAGAGCTCTCCAAAGCTCAGTTTCCTCACCTGGAGAGTGGGCTCCTGAGGTGGCTGTGAAGCCCAGGAGGTCAAATGCGAAGCTCTCAGAGCAGCCCCGCCAGCTTCCCGGCTGCTGCTGTTACCAGTAATCGTCTCTATCCTTACAACAACTCTTTCTTTGTTTTGGTTTGGGTTTTTTTGTTTGTTTGTTTGAGACGGAGTCTCGCTCTGTTGCCCAGGATGGAGTGCAGTGGTACCATCTTGGCTCACTGCAACCTCCGCCTCCTGGGTTTAAGCAATTCTCCTGCCCCAGCCTCCCAAGTAGCTGGGATTACAGGTGCACACCACCACACCTGGGTAATTTTTATATTTTTAGTAGAGACAGGGTTTTGCCATGTTGGCTAGGCTGGTCTTGAACTCCTGACCTCAAGTGATCCGCCCACCTTGACGTCTCAAAGTGCTGGGATTACAGGTGTTGAGCCAGCGCATCTGGCCAACTCTTCAAGGTAGGTATTATGATCTCCATTTTACAGATGAAGAAAGTGAGGTTCAGAGAGGTGAATTCACGTGCCCAAGGCCACACAGTCAGCAAGAGGCAGAACCCACTTGGAACCCGGTCTGTCTGACTCTCAAAGCCAGTGTCCTCCCACCTAAGCTGCCTCCTTCCCTGGCGTTGGCAAAGAGATGGGCAGGTGGCCTGGAGGATGGGCGCTGGGGCAGGCGCGGTGGTTCCCAGGCCTGTGTCTCTCTCCTGTAATCCTTTAGAGATCCCTGGGCCAGCCTTTATCTCAGCCAGGGCTTAGCAACTTTTCCTAGAAAGGGCCAAGCAGGAAATATCTTGGGCTTTGAGGGCCACCTATGGTGTCTGTCGCATGTTCTTCCAGCCCTTTACAAATGTGAAAACCATTCTTCCTTGCTGGCTGTCCAAAAGCAGGCAGGATTTGCCACGCCAGTTTGGTAAGCTCTGCTGGAATTGATCTGCCATTTTCAGCCAGGTCAGCCTCTGGGACACTAAGTTCTTCATGTCTGTCCCCACAGTCCTGACCAGACAAGTCTTTGTATTTCCCAGGTAATGTCCAGCTAGACTGAGGACCAAGGTGAGGTGGCAAAGGGGATGGTCTTGGATTTGGACTTAAATCCCTGTTTGTCACTTCGGACGGGGTGGCCTCAGTTTCCTCGTCTGGAAGATGCGAATAATAGTGTCGGCCTCATGTGGTGGTTTATAGGATGAAACTCCCTGTAAGCACTTCCCACGGAGCGAGGCACACCTTGGCAGGTAATTGCGGTGTGGGAAGCACCTGGCGGCCCAGCCCTGGTCTGAACAGCACCTACGCCCGCTTCTTGACAAGGCTGTGGGCCTGGTTGTGCCTGATACCATGAGCTTGTGCAAGGCCCTGCCCCTCCTGGGCCTCAGTTTCCCTGTCTGAGGTTGGTTGGACAGGTCACCCTGAGGGCCCGCCACCCTTCAGGAGTTAATGGAACGAAAACAGCCATGGGCATGCCAGCTGTTTTGTGCTGACAGCTCTCCCAGGCTGGACGCCACCCTGTGTGGTGCCCAGAGCAGCACGACATGGCAGTGAAGGAAGTCCAGCCTGGGCGCATCCCTGCCCACCCGTCTGGTTCAAGGCTGCCTTGCCTTCCCTGGCAGGGAGACAAGCACAGCCCAGGCTCCGAGCCCCACCATCCCAACCCTGGAACGCCAGGCCCCAGGGAGGCAGAGGACTCTCCCCTCTGAGCCGCCGCTGTCCCCAGGTTCCCTTTGGATTCTGAGAAACCTGTCTGCCGTTCTTACCACAGTCCAGCCCTGCGGCTGGGGCGCCAGCCAGGGTAACCGGGAGCGGGGCAGGGTGGCTCCCGGCCGGGCCCTGGAAGGCTTCTCAGAAGCCTCTGTTCCCACATCAGGGAGATGCGTCTTAGAACCCACAACTCCTTGGCATCTGCTCAGAGCTGGGCACTTTGCAAACACGGTCACATCTATCCTGTGAGGCAAGGCTGCTGACTGCCTTTTGTAAGGGGCAGAACTGAGGTTGCTGGGGAAGCAGCTTGCCCAAGGTCGCACAGCGAGAATGAGACCCCAGGACTGTCTGACACCAAAGCCCTTGAACTTTCCACCTGCCACCCAGCCCATAGAGTTGGAAATGACCGTTGACATCGTCACCTCCCAAGTGACACATCTGAGGCATGGCCAGTAGACCGGCCTCTGCTTGGATACCTCCAGTGACAGGAGACTCACTACCTCCAAGCAGCTCTTGTCACTGTGGGAGTCCTGCTGTCAGCTGTGTTTTCCTTCGACGGAACCGAAGCCGCTTCTGTGAAGACCCTTCCCGGGAGTAGGTCCTCCATAACCCCGATGATGCATTTCCAGCGCCACCTCTGTGCCAGGCTCTTGGTGAACCCAGTGAGGCGTGTTTGCTTCACACATGAAACCAAAGGCCTGGCCAGGTGAAAGGCTGTCGCACAGCCAGCCCCGAACCCAGTCTGGCCCCAGACTCCAACCTCAACCACTTTCATGCCAGCCCTGGCTTCGGGTCCCCATGCAGAGCTGGCAGATGTGGTGGGGCAGAGCAGGGAGCGGCGTCAGAGACAGGAGGCAGGGAGGGGCTGGGGAGCCGCCTGGAGCAGCTCCCCTGGGACTCAGCACAGTCCTGTGGAGAGGAAACCCTGCAGAAAGGCGTGGGGCTGAGGCTTCTAGAACCTGCCTTCCCTGCTCACAGCACTTCAGGGTCCTCATGGCGCTCGGATTGACCCCTTCACCAGCCCCTCGACGTCCCTGTTCCTGACACTCCAGACCCGTCCTGGCTTCCAGGCGAGGGCCCCTGCTGCTCCGTCGGCCTCCACGTGGGAACCTGTGTCTGGGACTTGTCTCTCCCACTGAAGCAGAGGTGGCTCCCTGAGGTCAGGGCCTGAGCTGGCTTAACTCAGTGCGTCCCATGAGCACCTGTGCCAGGACTGCCAGATTTAACCAATAAAAATACAGGCTGCCTGGGGAAGCTTGTATTTCAGAGAAATGGTGAGTCTTTTTTTTTTTTTTTTTTTAGGATAGTCTGTACTAAAGACTGTAGTAGTTCGGGGCTCTGGCTGAGCCCCCTGCAAACTTGGCACCTGGGCCTAATTCTGGTCCTGTCCCAGCCCACTGGACTCAGGAACCCAGCAAAGCACAGATCCCGCTGCCTGATACCCGCTGTAGGCCCCGCCAGCGTCAGAGGTTTACATGTATTTGTTGTTTATGTGAAATTCAGATTTAACTTGGTACCTTGAATTTCACCCAGCAGCCCTAACCCAAGCCCCTCCTCTGGGTGAAGCAACCTCACCCTTGAGCCCCGACTCCCTCATTGGAATGGGATGAATAGCACCTGCCTCAGAGAGAGGTGACATGGGACAAGACCGTCGGGTACGGAATCCAGCCCTGCACAGTGGGTCCCAAGTGGGGCCCCCGAGACAGAACCCAGAGCGAGGGAAACGCAAAGGTGGTGGGCCCGCGCCCCATGGCCTGGGCCACCCCTGTGATCGCTCTTGAGGTGGCTGGAGCCCTTTTGACTGCCTGGACAGGAGGAGAGGGAGGGACTGGTGGCCCCAGTCACACTGTGCCGTGAAAAGCAGCAGCCCTCCAGCCATCGCTTCTGAAGCTGGGCGAGGAAACAGAGTGGCATTGTCCCGTTGTCTGCTGTCACACTCCGCATGTGACCCTGTCCCCTTGAATGAGCAGATTCCCGCCACATGAGGGGGTGGGGGCTGAAGCGCCCACAGCTCCATGCCCAGCATTCAGGCCCCACCAAACAAAAGCCACCTCCTAATTGCCCTGTTTGTCCTGGCACGAGGGCTGACAGGGGTGCCTGTGGAGCTCCCTGTCAGCCCGGCCTGGAGCTGGTTCCCAGGGCCTTGCACCTTGTCTGCCCAGCCCCGAGTACGGCTCCCAGCCTACAGCCAGTTAACCCTTGGCTGTGGCTGCCCTGCCTGCCTGCTGGGCACCTGGCCAAACCCTGGTTCCCAGAGCTGTGCCCTCCTGCTGGGAGCTGGGATGATCTAACCCAATCCGTGCCCAGACCAGATGGGGAGCAGGGTCAGGTGAAGAAGCAGGGCTCAGGCTGGCTGGACAGGGAGGTTGCATCTCACTTGCGGGCTGTGCAGCCTTGGATAGGTAAGTTTGCCTCTCTGAGCCTAAGGTTCCTCATCTGTAAAACAGGAAGAACAGTAACAAGAATTGGAGATCACGTGAGGCATGGAGATCCCACTGGAGTGGGTGCTCAGTAAATACGGCTACGGTGCAGTTCCCAGATCTCTGAAGCCAGGAACAGCCTAACAGGGGGCCCAGCCAGGACCCCTTGTCGGGACCAAGCTGGCTTGTGGACAGAAGGGGTGGATGGGGTGGCATTGGCCAAAGGCGACAGAGGGACCTAAGGAACAGAGTCCAAGGAACAATGAGCCTGAGACCCTGTGCCCCCATGCCCAGAACACCCCCACCTCCCATTCTGCATGTGAGTTCGGGGCTCTGGATGACTTCCCCCTGTAAACTTGGCACCTGGGGCTAATTCTGGTCCAGTCCCAGCCCCCTGGACTCAAGAAAGCCAGCAAAGCACAGATCCCGCTGCCCCATACCCGCTGTGGGTCCCACCACCGTCAGAGGTGGTGACCTTAGATACCTCCCACCACGGCTTCCTCAACCCAGCGCCTCTGAAGCTCATCTCCCTTTTCCTGAGAGGCCTGGCCAACCTCTGGCAATGTCCCAGGGGGCTGCCAGAGGGCGGCACCCCATGCCCCTCAGGAGGAAGCCCGCAGCCTGCTGCAGATGCTGGAAGTCATTGGGGCTTGTGGCAGTGGCCGGAGATCAGCACCGACTCAGAGCCCAGAGTAGCCAGAGGAGGTGAGGGGGCGGGATTCTGGTCTTCATAATCCACCTGTCACTTTGACCCTTAAAACAGAGCACCAGCTCCCCCCGCACTTCAAGCCAGGCACCTCCCGCCCCACGCTTTCCTCCAGGAAGTCATCACACTGCTGGGCACCCACCTGCAGTGCAGCCAGGCCCCACATGCCCAGGACCAGGTTGGCCTGCGTGCAATGTGGGAAAGTGACGGGGGCCTCATGCAAGCCCGCTCCTGGCTCTCCGTGCCCACTGTCCCTAACCCTAGAGTGAAGGGGTCAGAGTTCACCTTCAAGCTCTGAAGTCAGGGCAAAGGGGCAGAGTGAAACGCAGTGGATGCCAACCCCGGCCGCCTTGGCCAGGGGCAGCTCCCAAGGCAGATGGCAGCCAGTAGCCCTCCCATCCCAGGCTGGGGCCCTGATGCTCTGGAGGGCGGGGTCCCTCTGACACGGCCAGGCGGCAGCGGAAACGGCTCTGCCTCTGCACATGCCTTGCTCAGCTTCTCCAGGCCTGTTAAGGAGGCCAAAGGGGGCAAGTTGGCAACTCACGGGGACCAGGCCAAGCTCCAAGACTGAGCAACAGATAAGGAAGGGGAGGAAGGGAGTAGCCCCCCCAGGGCAGGAAACACGGAGCAGAGAGACAGAAACAAACCACGGAAAGCAAACAGATGTCACCAAAGCAACTGAACTTGTGAGTGCCTGGAAGGCGTGTACACCTGTGTGTGCGTGTCAGGTTGGGCATCTGTCCCGACACCCATAAGACAAGGAGAGGGGTGCTGTGGAGCCTGAGATCCTCCCCCAGACATTCTGTGATTCCCAGTTTTTGTTGTTGGTGCTGCTGTTGTTTTGAGATGGAATCTTGCTCTGTCACCCAGGCTGGAGTGCAGTAGCGCAATCACGGCTCACTGCAACCTCTGCCTCCCGGGGTTCAAGCCATTTTCCTGTCTCAGCCTCCCAAGTAGCTGGGATTACAGGCACCCACCACCATGCCCGGCTAATTTTTGTATTTTTAGTAAAGATGGGGTTCTGTCACATTGGCCAGGCTGGTCTCAAATTCCTGGCCTCAAGTGATCCGCCCGCCTCGGCCTCCCAAAGTGCTGGGATTACAAGCGTGAGCCACCATGCCCGGCCATCTGCGATTCCTTGACACACTGATACAGTAACACTGACGGTCACAGCTAAGGCCAGCCGTGCCTGGGCTGTGCCAGGTTCTACAACTTTCTCCTGTATTTGTTCCTTGAATCCTCACCCACATAGACAGGTTAGGAAATTTGCTCAAGTCCCATAGCAGGGCTGGGCCCCCTCTGGAGCCCTTGGTCTTGCCTCTACACCATGTGGCCCTTGCCCTCTGACGGGCAGCGGCACCCCAAATTCAGAGCCCATGCAATGCAACTGTTTAGTCCCAGGACATGTACCTCTCGGCCGCATCCTCAGGTACGGGGCCCTGAGGCTGCCTCTGCTGGCAACGGGGACAGGAGGGAGCAAACTGGGTCACACTCTCTAAGTCAGCCTTCACCCTCTTCCTCCTTCTGGTCCCCGTGCCCCAGCATGAAAAGCAGCCAGTCTCCCCAGGCCAGCAACGGTCTCTGTAAAAAGGGGATTTCAGAGCCAAACACATCTGGGTTCTCATCGTGGCTCTACCCTTTGCTGTGTGAGCCTGGGTAGGTCATCAGCCTCTCTGTTTACCTGTGTTTACCTGTGTGAAGGGAATGCCACCTGCCGCTTGGGATGGCCGCAAGGATGGAAGGACGTGCTGCAGGTGAAACACGAGCTTCCTGCAGGCCCTGAGTAAAGGCCGGCCCTCAGCTCCCTTCCTGTTCAGAGGCTACTCTGTTCCCCCTGTTGCATCTGAGACACCAGCCAGGCTGGGATCAGAAAGAGGGCCAAGGGCACCAAGAGAAGGTAGGGGATTCGTCCAGGCCTCGCCCCAGGTAAGCATCAGCAGCCAGCTCCAGGAAGCTCAGCCTGGGGATTTACCTTGTCCCTCTCTGCCATTCTCTTGGTACTGCTGGGAACCACTCAAGCTTGAAAAGCACTTGTGGTCTGGGAGACCAAAGCTAGCTCCAGGCAAAGGAATGGCCCTGCCCTGACGTGATCTATGACAGGAGGAGGAAGGGGTATGACCCGGAGCAGGAGCCTGGCTGGAGCCCTGACTTGGGCACTCCAGCCTGGGTCTGAGCCAGCTCTGCCTCCAGCATGTTCCAGGGCCTCAGCCCAGCCTTGCTGCAGGAACAGCGAAGGGCAGGAGATGGTGGGGAAGGGCCCTCATGGGCCCACCTGCTCCAGCCTGTTACTGGAATCAGGTTTGGATTTACTGCCCATCATCCCAGAGTTAGGCATAGCGTTGTGGAGATAGCTGACTGTTTCTTGGGAGATCCTGACATAGACCCATCATTCAGCCAACAAATACTCCCCGAGTGTCCTCTATGCACCGAGCACTGTTCTAGGCACTGCAGATGCAGCAGGAAATAAAGGAAAGCTACCAGCAGGACGCAGCTGAGGGAGATGAACAGGCGAGCTGACCACAGCTGCATGAGGCCAGCGGAAAGCACCGAAACAGGGCAGGCAGGGGCAGAGAGGGCCCCAGAGGGCACTGCTCTCCCACACTGGGGCTCAGGGGCATCTCTGAGACCTGAGTGGAGGGAGGAGAGGAGCCATGCAAACATCTGGGCTAACGGGACAAAGAAAGCCTGGGCAGTGGATGTGTGCCCTGCGCGAGGGGACAGCAGGGAGCAAGTGTGTGGAGCGGGGGATGAGAGGGAGTAGGGAGGAGGGAGGCTGGAGAGGGTCTGGGAGCCTGGGAGGTAGTTTAGCTGGCCTTCAAAATGTGAAAGTGAAAAGAGTTTCAGAGGCAACCGCCTGCAGTGTTTTTTAAGTGACTGTTCCGGGTGCTTGGAGAATGGACTACAGAGCGGGAGGAAGTGGGAGATGCAGGAGCTGGGTCTGGGTGCAAAGGTGGTGGGAAGTGGCCAGCTCTGGGCTACATTCTGCAGCCTAGAGAGCAGAGTGAGTCTCTTCTGGCTCCTCCCAGTCCTCTAAAGGGACCCCATGCTGACAGCCAAGCACAGACTAGGTGCCCAGCTGAGGTTTGCTAAGTGACCAAAGAGGATGCCCGTTGCAACCAGACACGAGAATCTGGCCATGGGCAGGTTGGAGCTGGGGGTGGACCAACCCAGCCACCCACCTAAGGAGCATGTCAGCCACAGCCTGTCCCCAACGCTGATCTGTCTACACTCCACACTGCCACCTCACACCTGTCCTGGAACCCCTCAGTTCTGACTCTCTCCTCTCCATGAGGACAGGGCCTGTTTGGTGCACGCTGTGCCCTCCGCCTCTGTTAAGTCCCTGGCACCGAGGAGACACTTGCTACATCCTGGAAGGAACAAATGAAGTCGCATGACCCAGAGTAATCTTTGGAGTCCCACAGACCGCTCAGCTCCTGACTCCCTAGCAGGCGAGTTACCTCCTCTGGGGGCCGCCTCCCCATCGCCAAGGCGGAAATTCCAGCACCTAATGTACAGGGTTGATGCAGGAGTGAAATGCAGAGAACAGAGCACAGCCCCTGGTGTCCCAACAAACAACCCTGGGGAGGGGAGGTGCAGGCAGGGGGCCTCCCTTTTCACCTCTAAGAGCAACAAACTTGGACAGCTGGGCGCCAGGGCGGCTGCTGACTGAGGAATGCCAGAGGCTTCAGCCGTTCTACAAGGAAGGTGTTGACACTGCCTCCCCAACTTTATAGCTGAACTCGAACTTTATAGGATTAAAAGTGCAGCTATCATTAGGCGTAGGCAGTCCAGAATCAACTTAATTCCCCAACAGGGGCTGCCTATTGAGAAAGACAGGGACCCAAGAAACAATGGGCCCAGATACTGGTGTGGGACAGGAGAGGGCTAAGTGGCTTTTTCTTCGGTGCCCTTCTATGCTCCTTTCGTGAGACCTGGGCCTGGAGAGGTGTGGCTCCCTCCCCAGACCAGCCTCCACTCCTGCTGGAGCCCAGACCAGCCTCCACTCCTGCTGGAGCAGGCCAAAAGCACCCCCTGGAACCTGTTGCAGACCTCATGGCTGCCGTGTCAGCAGCCTGTCTGGGGCTATGGCAGCGCCACTAGAAGCATCCCTGTGCAGACACCAGGAAAAGCTCTACCAGTGAAAACAAGATATGTTTGGGCTGGGGCCAACATCCTCTGAGGCCTTTGCAAGAAATAAAAAAATGCACGGCAGACAAAAATAAGCAAACACCTTGTAATGAGCTTTGGTGACTCCACCTTTGCAGGCCAGAGCAGCAGGCCTCGGGACGGCTTCTGAAGGCACCAGGTTCACTCTCACTGCCCTGAAGTGTGATGATGGACGTGCTGAGCCTCCCTGAGCCACACGAAGCAGCGAGGCCAGTCTCTGCGCAGCGGACCCCATGCCACCAGCTCACCTGGCTGCTCCCCACGCTCCCTCCCTGCTTCGCTGTCCGGATGAGGCTGCTCCACTTTATTCCTCACAAGGGGGTGATGTAACAGTGAACACAGACTCCTGAACACCTGAATCGGTCTCTCGAGACCAACAGAAAGTGACCAGCACAGACACACAGCGGGCGCAAGCCCGGGGCATTCCTAGTGTGAGGCAGAAGTGTGCCGAGACCAGGGTCTCCATCGTCCTCACCCGGGGCATGGGTGCCTCCTTCAGACTAAAACAAATTCACTAACAGTAAGAGAAGCTACTAGTTTCTACATGGCAGGCAGATTAGCTCGTGGAAACCTCAGCACCCTCCCGCCACAAAGATATTCCCATTTGACAGGTGAGGAGACTGTGGACACAGCAGCAGTGGAGCTGGGATCTGAACAAAGGAGTGAGTGCCTGGCCACACTTCAACCAGGCTGCTCCCCTCCCTGGAGCCATGCCAGTCCCTCAGAAGCCCGGTGTCCCCAGCACAAACACCAAAGTGTGCTCGTGCAAGCCAGCACATGCATGCTCTGGTCTGCCAGGGCTTCCAGCTGGGCCCTTGCCACAAATGCCTTTGTCTCTCCAGCTCAGTCCACGCACGACACTCATGCCCGCCTGTGGCTGTTCGGTCAGAGGCTCTGGGGAGGGATGTGAAATCCTGGCTGTGGAAGTCTACAGGAGCCCAGAGGCCACCCCCAGTCCCATACAATCTGGCCTGAGGAGTGAGCCACAGAAACTGGACATCCAGACAGAGGAGGCGACGTCAGTTGGCTGAGTGGCCCACAAAGAAAAAAGGAGACAGGCATGAGCGAGCCCTCCCTCCCACGAGGGGAGCCTTTTCCCGAAGTCTGGGGAGAGGCCCTCGGGAGTCCTGCTGCCCACGTGTGTAGGGGAGCAGGTCTGAGGTCTCCAGGAGCGGCAGCCACACTGGTCAGGACATAGCTTCGGAGGCACAAACCTGACAACTCCACAGCCCCTGGCTGGGAGCCCTTGGGTGAGTGGCTCTGGCTCATGGGCCCTTTCTTGAAGAGATTAGAAATAAGATACACTGGGTGCCTGGCATGTCGAGAGCAGCCACTCTCTTTATCCTGATCCTAAGTCTGCCCCAGGCCCTCTCTTAACATGACAACCCTGGAGAGAAGTCACCAAGGGATTCCCGATTCACAGCAGCATGAGAACGTCAAATGCTCCCCAGGCCTCTGTGGTCCAACAAGACCGTGCCCTACTCCACCAGCCTTCCTTCGGCCGAGGGCGTGGAAAGCTCTGGGTTCCACGTATCTTTGGGTTCCAGCTCTTAAGGCCAAAAAATTAAGAGCAAGGCATGGGCTTTGTTTTGGGAAAAATCAGAGCAATCAAACGTGGTGTCCCAACTTGCTGGCCAAGAATAGACAGGTTCCACTTAGCACTGACAACAGGCCTGGAGACAGCGATTCTGACACGAGTCTTCCCGGGCTGACGCCGGAAACGGCTGTGCATTCAAGGGAAACCATTTGGCCTGCACCACTGAGGAGGAGCTGATGCAGCAGGCTACACCTTCTTTTTCAATGTGTATTAAGTCATTTGTTTATTTCTCAAGATGTGCACACTCAAGTATGAAGTTGGCCGGGACAACTCATGGCTCCTAGGTATGTACAGGCCCTTTGATGGCTTGGGTTACAGACAACTTCATAGCTAGTGCACCACACACACGAGATAAAACAGGAAGCCTAAAAACCCCAAGCCACACCAAGAAAAATGAGAGAGGGGAGGGCGGGGTAACAATGCAGCATCCGCGGAGGGAACTCAACGCACAAGGAGGGAGAACAGAGGGTGGAAGGCAAGCCAGCTTCGTCTTCGCTGCTGCAGCTGCTGTGTGGTGGTCAAGGGACTGAGTTCAACAGGTCCTTCAGGAAGCTCTCTGGATCGGTGATTTCTGATAAAAGACCTGTAAAGCACAGCGGGCAGAGGTGTGTCAGGGGCAGGCGTGCAGCCCCCATTCCCCCTGAGTCACGGCTGCCGCTTCGAGCAGAGAACACGCTGCGGCCCGAAGCTCTGGCCTGGCTGCTCACTGGACAGCAGCATGACCGGGGAGGCAGTCATTGAGCAAAACCCTGTTCCGCAGCAGCAGTCCTGTTTCAGAAGCAGGCACTGCTGCTGGGGGTGAAGTGGAAGAGGCCACACCTGGCTCAGGGACACCCAGGGATGTGCAAATCCACTGACCCCCAGTGCAAAATGGAAGGTGGGTTCTGAAAGGAGAGGGCCTGCCGTCTACCATCTTCTCAAAGGGATCTGGGACCAGAGAAAGCCCTGCCCCTGAGGGCTGGGAGGAGCAGCGCAGGGTGGCAGGACCCCAGCTTCTTCTGAGCTCTGATCTGATGATGGGTCCTGGGCTCCTGAGCAGGTTGTCAAAGCTCAGGAGCTCCATTTCCTCAGCCATCAAACGGAGACAGGGAGAAGCCCTGCGGCCCCACCATGGGGGCTCAATGAGGCCCTTCATGTGCCTCACTCACAGAAGGTGCTCATGCTGCACGGAGGCCTTGGTGGCCCCACCCCTCTGTCACTGAGCAGGGGACAGGAGACGCCGGAGCCACATGTAAAACAGCCGTGGAGCTGCTAGCCCCAAAGGCCTGGCGGCATCCGAACTGAAGTCATTGCCCAAGCATCTGGGCTAATGGAAGACAGAGCGGCTCAGACTATCCCCGTTTGGCTTTGGAAGGTGTTTTTGTTCTCACATTTGAACAGGGTGTGTCTGTTGTTCTGAAATTTTCTAACAGCTTAAACAAAGTAATAAAGGGGTGCTGTCAAAACGTGACCTAGGAGTGGAACGCACAGAGGCTCGCTGCCCGGCAAGGGCTCTGGCTCTTCCCGGCTGCAGGCCAGGGGTGCTGCCAGCAGCTCAGGGCTGGTGTGGAGCCCGAGCCCAGGGGACCCTCCTTCCCCTGCCCACCTCCTCCTCCTCTCACTAGCTCCAACTTCCACAGTCACAGTGACACAGGCTCATGCAACAGGCACAGGGCCCAGCACTGAGGACTTTAGCAGCCCACCTGGTCCCAGGGCTGACTTTCTGGGAAGAACACGAGGCATGTGCTAAGGTATGATGCTGGTGAAACGTCTAGGTTGAAACAGAGCCAGTGGGAGCTGTAAAGAGGTGGTGGAGTTAACAAACACACGGAGGTGAGCAGTGCTAGCACAGGCCCACCCAGATGCGGAGGCAGGCACCAAGCCGACGAAGGCCATCCCAGCACAGAGCTTCCACTGAGGCCACTGCAAGGGGCAGCCAACGTGGAGGCACAGAGCTTTGTGGGAAAATCTGTCAGCTGGCTCCGAGCTGGGAAGAAAGAGGAATTCACACTGAGCAACCCTCCGGACCTGTAGTGGGTCTCATTCCCAGAGGATAACAAGATAGAGAAAACGTTAGCAGAGGCGTTCTCCTAAGAGTGGGATCTGGGGGCGATTGTTCTCCTTTAGACTTCACAAAATTCCCACGATGGGGCTGGGCGCGGTGGCTCAAGCCTGTAATCCCAGCACTTTGGGAGGCAGAGGCAGGTGGATCACGAGGTCAGGAGATCGAGACCATCCTGGCTAACATGGTGAAACCCTGTCTCTACTAAAAATACAAAAAACTAGCCGGGCAAGGTGGCGGGCGCCTGTAGTCCCAGCTACTCGGAGGCTGAGGCAGGAGAATGGCGTGAACCCGGGAGGCGGAGCTTGCGGTGAGCCGAGATCGCGCCACTGCACTCCAGCCTGGGCGACAGAGCGAGACTCCGTCTCAAAAAAAAAAAAAAAAATTCCCATAATGAACACCAGAACAAAGTGAAACAAGTTCACAAAAGAGTCAGCAGGTTTGGTGACCTGTGCTTTGGCTCTGGGGAGCTGACCTTTGTAGGGAGGGTGTTCTGATGGGGGCTGTAATGCCACGGCGCCCACAACCTGACAGGGCAGTGTCTCTTAACCCTAGGTGGATTTCCCAGGCACGGGCCAAGTCACCTCCCTCTGCTGTCACTTGGTGCTTGGTTATGAAATCCAAAACAATTCTAATGTGTTTGTTCGCAATTAGAATGATAAATTTGTTATACAAAGAATTTCAATTTTACTAGCAGTGGGATAAGGAATTGTCGGACCACAACCCCCACACCCACTGTTCAGAGGGGCCCTGCTCGGTCGCCCATGTCTCCCTCAACTGTGACCTAAGACGCGGGAGGAAGACAGCACATTGCAATTTGCGTGTGAATTCTCTGAACTGCCGTTAAAAAACAGACTCAAACAGGGACCCTACCACTTTCTAGCTATGTTCCCCTGGCCACTCATTTGATCTTCAGAGCCTCATTTACCCCATCTAGAAAATGGGGATAACCAAAGCTCCTGCTTCATATAGGGCTGCCGCGAGGGCTGAGATCATGTACAGTGAACAGACCATGCCTGGGAAAGAGGGAGTGCTCAGTACATGTTAGAGCTGCTGTTCTTATTATTGGTGACTTGCTATGTAGGCATCTTTCCCAGGGCTTTTGGTGGCAGCAGACAGGCTGGCCCATACTGCGTTTCCTCTGGTTGTGAAAATAAAGCTACGGCTGGCCCCACTGAGGAAGACGCGGGGCTTTGCTGCGGAGGATCTTTAAAAGAGAAAACCCTGACACTAACCGGCCACATCGAGGAACTCTGAGAAGGTCTCCACTGGCATGAACTCCTCCTGGAAGGTTTTCAGGGCTTTGTCGGCAGCTTCGTAGATGGGCATGTCGTTGTGGCGGATGTACTCAGCGAGAGAGCAGGACCAGCCTCCCTCTGTGTTACTGGTAGGCACCTTCTACGAGAATCAACAGGAGACAGAAAGGTGGGTGACTGCTGCCTCATCTTCCACCTCAAGTCAGTCAGGCCATTTCAACCCCTCAAAGGACGGCCCTCCCAACCTACACCAAAGCATACCAACACACACCCTAGAGCGCGTGTTTTGTCTCCAGGAACAACAAAATTTTATGTCATTCCTCTTAGGGCCCCCTTATTAGGCACTGAACCTACAGGTTCCAAGTGGCTGCATTCCTCCCCCATACACTTCCCATCCACATTCCCCAGAGCAAAGGGACTTGTCGACGTGCTTCCATGAGCTGTTTCATTCCAATGACGAAAGGAACCAACTCAAAAACTCAGATTCTCTCCGGAGAGGACTGTCCTGTTATAAGCTGGCTGCGGTAGGTCAGACTCACTCAGGGCAACAGAGCTTATCCCAATAGCGCGGCAAGAGCAGCAAAGAGAGACCCAGGAGGGAAGGTCTTCCTGCACAGTCGAGCCTGGAGCAGGCTCAGGAGCAGGTGACGGGAGTGATCTCAGCTACAAATGTGGGCCAGGTGCGGTGGCTCACACCTGTAATAGCAATACTTTGAGAGGCCAAGGCAGGTGGATCACTTGAAGTCAGGAGTTTGAGACCAGCCTGACCAACATGGAGAAACCCCGTCTCTACTAAAAATATAAAATTAGCCAGGCATGGTGGGAGGCGCCTGTAGTCCCAGTTACTTGGGAGGCTGAGGCAGGAGAATCACTTGAACCTGGGAGGCGGAGATTGCAGTGAGCTGAGATCACACCATTGCACTCCAGCCTGCGCAACAAGAGAAAACTCCGTCTCACAAAACAAAACAAATGTACCTCACAGACAAAGGCTCCAGGCTGCCAGTGCCAATCCCTCCCACAGCTGGGGTTGTTTGTTTCTAGGAACAAAGCGCCCCCAGGCCAGCGGAGGAGCAGCCACGTGGGTGCTGAGGCAGGGTCAGGGACAGAAGTGCACACATTTTACATTCTTGCCAAAACCCACTGGGCCTCTGACAGCCTCCTTACCTTAAACATGTTGTAAATGAGATCGACGAGGGCCCAAAAGAGAAGGGAAGAACGGTAAGCGGAATAGTCCTTCACTGCCTTATCTGTCAGCCTGCAAAAGAAAATCCAATTCCATCACATGAAGTCCCTAGGAGGACACTCACAAGGACAGAGCAAGGCATTCTGGGAGCAAGGAAGAGTCACAGTGGTCTATGCATCTTGGAGTTCCAGGGACTTGCCTTCTGCTTGGAAAAAAGCAGCTGTGGGCAAGAACCTCTGGAGCCCTGGGACCCAGAAGTTTATTGGTCATAAAAATGCTCCATGAAGCTGGGCGCAGTGGCTCAAGCCTGTAATCCCAGCACTTTGGGAGGCCGAGACAGGCGGATCACAAGGTCAGGAGATCGAGACCATCCTGGCTAACACGGTGAAACCCCGTCTCTACTAAAAAATACAAAAACCTAGCCGGGCGAGGTGGCGGGCGCCTGTAGTCCCAGCTACTCGGGAGGCTGAGGCAGGAGAATGGCGTGAACCCGGGAGGCGGAGCTTGCAGTGAGCTGAGATCCGGCCACTGCACTCCAGTCTGGGCGACAAAGCGAGACTCTGTCTCAACAACAACAACAAAAAAAATGCTCCATGAAATTCATCTGATTCTCTCAGTGCTCATCTTCCAGATCAGGGTAAAATGGAACCAGGGGAGACATCACCAGGGCAGACGTGGCAAACACAAGGCTACTGACTTAAAGAAAGGCAAAGGATTCCTATGTATCCCTTGTGTTTGGGCCCCCACAAACTCTTGGAATTTGATGGACCCTAATAAATGAGGTAGGAAACAAGGTTCTAATTCAGTCTTTACGCTCCCATTAGGAGAAATTTCTTAAAAGCCAGCAGACCCAAACCAGTCAAACACAGTAACTTGTCAAACTTGTGCTGTGTTAAACGGCAGCAAGCTGCTAGGAAGCTGGTGTTAAGCAATGGTAATGTCTAAGATGGAGCATGCAGCCACCCTGACATCACCTAAATCCTGGGATAATCCAAGTTGCTCACCACACCCCGTTGTTTCTAACCAGTATCGTTGCTACTTAATCTAATGATTCAGTTCAGGATTAAAGATCAGCCAGTTCCTTGGAATATGGGGGGTGGTGGTGGGGTCGTGGGGGGGTGGTGGTGGGGTCGTGGGGGGGTGGGGAACGCCTCTAACAACGTCCACTGCATTCTCAGCAGGCACTCTTGGTTTGAGGGATGATTACAGCAGGTAGAGCCAGTATGAAATACAGAAAGACCAGGCTCCCCTCGGCTGGAACACATCCCATGACTAAAGGGACATATATTAAATGTTTAGTATTAAAATGCATGGATATATAAAAGAATCATAAAAATAAGACAACATAGATGGTATTTATTATAGAAGCTAAAACTATATGGGCCTCAAGTGAAGGGCTGCCTAGCATGAGACAGGCCATCCACACCTGCATTCAATAAATAACCCACAAAAGACTAATAATAATAATGGGGACAATTCCCTCTCTACTAAAATATGCTTCCTGTGGCCTCCCTCTGCCCCAGTACCTTCCCGAGCCCCCACTTTCTCTCCTGCATACATGTGATGATGCTGCAGCCTAAAGTCCTAGAAGGTGGACCCGTGAACTAGGACAAGAATCCATTTCTCTGCAGTTCTTTACCCTGGCAGATAAGGTAACAGATCAAGTTCCGACAGATGCCTGAGAACGTCCCAGGTTTCTGTACTTGCAAGTTCCTGGCAGAGGAACTTTTTTTCTGAATGTCAAATGTGCAGAAGAGGCCAGCTTCTGCTGAGCTACATTTCTGTGTCTCTGCTACTACTCCTCACCCCATGACTTACAGGACTTAGGACAAAGACTGCCGCCAGTGAGGCTGCCCCAACGCCAGGATGATACCTCTAAACGCCCTTCCAGCCGTGGTCTCTTCCCAGTGGGTCTCCTCCCAGTATCGGGCAAACTCACAGTGCCTTTCCTAGTCTCCTTGATGAGTGCTGGGTTCACAGCCCCAGACCATGGCCATGTTTGGCCCTTTGCTGTGGCTGTTCTGCTTTGGTAAGCAGAAAGCTTGAGTGACCCTGCCCAACTTAATTATTTAAGGCCAATTAGTAAAGGTGACTAAACTGCTACAGAGAAAACAGCAACTCATGAATGTAGCTCACACTGGATTTCCTAATTAAGCTGTGACCAAATCAGCTTTTCCTTAACTGCCTGGGACAGTAATGAATGCTAGTCTCCTAACTGAGAGCAAAACAGCTCCTGTGGGTTCCGATTTCACACCCGCCATGGAGAGACTGTGCCCAATAAACGGCCGCTCTTTTGCATGGATGCAGCAAATGGATGCAGGCCAAGCCTGACTTCTCAACTTAGTATTCTCAAGATCTAACTTTTGATTTCCAGCAGTTAGTTAACTATTAATTCAGGCTCTTGGGAAATACTGGAAAGTGGTATGTTAGGAATGGGGGCAGGGGTTACCTAGGAATCTAACAAGACTTGCCCCTCCCACTCTCCAGTGACAATTTGGTACAGGCCAGATTCAACAGTACAGCTCCAACCTGGTCTCTCTGGGGGCATGAAGTGCCCACAGAGCAGAAATGCTTGATCAACTAGGGCTAATGGACATAAAGATACCAGGTGTGCCAATGAGGGCACACGCTATTTCCACTTGGCTTGTCTTTATCATGGCCCTAAAAGTTTCCCTCTGCTCCCTGGCTGGCCTACAAATGTGGACATGATCCCACGAATGCTGGGCTAAAGCAGTATCACAAAAATCACAAAACCGATCTTCCAGAAATGAAGCAGAGGCACATTTCACTCGAGGGACAGAAGCAAACTGCCAAACCCAAAGCCTGCTCTGTAGCTCCCCACGACAGGCAGAGACTGTGTGGGGCCACTGGCAGCCTGAGTGGTACCCATGGAGTCTCCCCTGCGCACAGCAATCCATGTGGGGCCTCAAAGAGATGCTGTGGTGGTTGTTTACAGCTGTTTCTCTCGATACCATCAGACCCAAATCACAGCCCATGGTCATAAATCAAAGACCACTTCCTTTCTGACACGCTCTTTCTTGGGGAGGTGTCCACATGTACAGGAGAGTGGTCTAGAAGAAGAAAGGTTCATGGACTGTGGGACGCATGGGATAGGAATGTAACCAAGAAGAGAGAGTGAAGACGAGTTTTTAATTATTAGAAAATACCCCATGTGGCCACACTGAAACTTTCCTGGCTTATGCCAATGCCAGCAAGATTTGGAAAACCTGATTACTGTTCTCAGCCCTGGCAGCTCCGATCGTCTCATTGGTTGTACCACCCAGTGCCTGGCTGCCTTCCTCTCCAATATTTTCTACAGTAGGTAAGCCTGCCTCTACCTTTGTAGTAGCTGAACATAAAACCTGGAAATGATCAGGCAACCTCCAGCTATCAGCTTAGACTCTTGACATGACAGACTGAGAAGGGAGAAGAGCTGGTGTCCACTGCCGCAGTCACAAAGCATGCCTCCACCTAGCACATGCGTACCGCTAAGCAGCTTTTCAAAACTGATTATGGGAAATAGTGAGCAGCAGCTTCCCGAAGCAGGTACTGACCTGGTGGCTCCACCTGGAGCCACTGCCCGGGCCTGTGAGGTCACCAGCAGCCTCCGCAAGATTTCCACACGTGTGGCTCTCCACTGCTCAGGGGACAGGATGTGAAGGGCCAGGACCGTGAAATAGTGGGGCCCGTCCACTTCAAAGGCACTCTCCACCCACTTCTCCTTGGGCTGTTCGAGAAAGCCTTGGAGGTTCTTCTCTTCTCGGGAAGTTGCTCGGGTTCTAGAAGAAAACGGGCACGATAAAATAAGAGCAGGGTGGAAGCAGGACCCGGCAGCAAGAGCAGGAAGAATTTGCTCAATTTGTCATTGTCTTGTGACATTTGCTGAACGCTTGGATGACTGAACACCCCCCACCCATCCTTGACTACTCCTCCCACTCCCTCTGACAATCCATGATCCATGCCCTTCTTCCCCTTCCAGGCCTTTCTTTGTGGCATCTTCCCTTCTTCCCTGGCCCCCGCTTCTAGCTCCCACCCCAGCTCTGACACAATTCCAAGCAACTACTGGCTTCTGAGCACCATGTATCAGGGACATTCACAATCCCGCCAACATGGAACTGTGCTAGTAACTCCAGAGACCCAGAAAAGTGAAGTGACTTGCCCAGTCACCAAGCTAGTGAGTAATGGGGTCAAAACATGAATCAAGATTCCCTAGCGGGTCCACAGCCTGACTCCCCCTTGCTCCACATAGTCTTGTTATGTTTACATAGTTTGCACTAAATTTGCATGTGGTTCCTTTCCTAGGCTCCCTCTTCCGGTTTGTCTTCTTATGATCTAGGTCCTCCCGCCTTCGTGAGAACAGTCTCTCCCAGATGAGCGCGGCTTCTTGTCCTCATGTGTCCTAAGTTGCAATGATGATGATGATGACCACAGCAAACTCAGTGCCAGGCACTGCTCTAAGTGCTTTATGGGGATTACTTCACTGGGTATTCACAAGAACGCTATGGGACAGGTGCCACCACTATCCCAATTTTAAAGAAACAGAAAACTGCAGTACGCAGGAGGTAAGGATTCTGCCAAAGTCTCACATCGTGGAAAGAACTGGGCTCTGAAGCCAGGAAGCCTGTCCATCTTAACCCTGCCTCCTTCCCCATGCTGAAGCTTTGACATTTGACGGAGTCAGCACTGAGAGGTGACTTAAGTCCTTCCTGATGACATGCTTCTGGGTACACTCTCTCCTTAGAATCTGAATGGTGCTCTCATGCCGTGAATGCTTGATGCCCTATCCTAACCCCATGGGGCACTGGTGGGGAGAAGTGGGGATAAACACAACACTAGAACCCAAGTTACCAGGTCTATAGTTGACACTGGCACAGATGCTGGACTCTGGGAAAGCAGGAGGAGAGGGTGCAAGGACACCCTGCCTGCTTCTGCTGCCTGCAGATGGGCATGGATGCGTACACTCAACTTGATCTTCCAGCCCTGTAAGGAATCCGAGGCTTCTGGCTGCTGCAGGACCTGCTCAGGCTCTGGTCTGGCTTACAGTGGCCATGCTGTGACATACTTGCTTCCATACACATATATTCCACCAAACGCACTCACCCCGCTGTGACCAAGCGCCCACCAATGTCAATTGGATAGCTGTCAATTGGGAAGCAGTCTGTGGCCAAGAAGCAAGGCCTCTCTGTGAAGCTTCTGGGTCAGCCTCGGGCTGACCAAAGTAACTGTGAGAGAGCCAATTCCCTTTCCAATGAAGGGACCTGAGAATTACAAATGTCTGGCTTTTCAGAAGTATACTGACACCTAGTTACCCAGGGCTCTGTCCAGGGCCCCAGGACCACTGAGAAGGAGCGACATTTGGACAGTGGGAAGGTCTGTGCCATCAGTGCTGCCGGGTGCTGCTCCTGCCAGTCTAAGCAGTTCAGCAGATGATGTAATGTACTGATGTCAACCTGCCCCTGCATGTTTTAACAATGAAGCCTGTGGTCTCGAGGTCAGCCTTTTATCTCACAAGGAAACGGGAGGGAAGGAAAAAATAACATTGTTGAAGAGAAAGAACCAGAGAAGACAAGAGATGGACTGTCCTGTTGCCTAAACTGTGCTGCAGCTACCCGGGGTGAGCTATACACAACCTTTCAACAGGGAACTGTAAGCCTCTTGCTAGGAGATGGGGCCTACAAGCATGAAACAGTGAATTAAATGGAAGAGCTAAAGGATAGTCAATCTCCTAATTTTTTTTTTCTTTGAGACATGGTCTTGCTCTTGCTCATGGTCTCGCACAGGCTGGAGTGCAGTGGTGTGATCACGACTCGCTTCAGCCTCAACCTCCTTGGCTCAAGCCATCCTCTCACCTCAGCCTCCCGAATAGCTGGGACTACAGGTGTGTGTCTGGCTAATTTAAAACAATTTGTTTTTTAATAAGACAGAGTCTTACTATGTTGCCTAGGCTGGGCTCAGCACCTTGGCCTCCCAAAGTGCTGGGATGACAGGCGCGAGCCACCGTGCCTGGCCTAAGAGCTTCTTTAAAATTATATTTCCAGGTACCAACCTAACTGTCCCATAATGTGCATATGGATAAAACTACCAATCTCTTTTTTTTCCTGGCTGCCTTCCTTGTCGGTTGACTTTCCCAGATAATCTTGAACATTCCCTTTCCCTTCACACTTGCCAGAAGCATTACCCAGTGTAGAGAAAACAGGGATAACAAATCCAGTTTTCCATTTATGAACTGGTCCTTAGCTTTGCTGCATCCCCTTGATGGGAAACCATCACCTGTAACAAACCATATGCCCTTGACTAATGATGTGGGTGCAGCTCCAACCTGTGGCCTCCCCCTATTCAAGAGAACAGTCTGGAAAGTAGAAGTAGCAGCTGCATCGAAGTAGAGGCTTCAGTGGCCTGACTTTTCCCATTTTCTGCTCCCCTATGAGCTGAAGGTCAGTCCAAGGATGTGGTCTTTGGGCTGCCCATGGTGGGAGACAGGGCAGTTTGGGGGAAGGAAGTTCCCTTTATTGCTTTTTCTGCGTGGCCCTAAAAGAACGCAGATGAGGATCCCCACCTCGGCAAAAAGGCTGCCTCAGGCCAGACACTTGCTCTGGAACTAGCAAGAAAGGCTATGAAGAAGCTGAGGGATCTCGGGCAGAGGGATGCAGGGTAGGTGTGCGAGATGCCGCCCCTGGGACACAGGGTACTGACGTGTTCAGGACGTAAAGCACAGTGTGAATGATGTACGGGATCAGGTGGATGTTGCTCTCCCGGCCGCCCCCGCCGGTGTCTGCGCTGAACGACTGCTCCATGGCGAAGCGCAGGAAGAGCAGTTTGATGTCGTGGATGTTGAGCTGGTACGTGGGCTCCCGCTGGCCTGTGCATTCCTGGAGGTAAGTGTTGTGTCTAGAGGGGAAGCAGAACAAACAATGAAATGGAAGTAGTTCCTGGGGAAAACCCAGTTTGGGAGATGGAGCCTCCTTCCAATACTCCCGGGCCTGATAGCTGCAAAGGTTTGCAAATGGAGACAAGAATAAAAGGGAAAGTTGAGGCCAAGGCTGGGGCCAGCAGGATGACAAGGCCATAGGACATTTTCATTTCTGCAGTGACTGAATGTGACACTCTCCAAGTTTTGATGAGAGCCCACCACTCCTGGGGGCCCATTTCTTAATGGACCAATGTTGTAGGACATACCGTGGCTGCAAGTGAAGTACATTTTGGAGGAAGAAATGTAGAACTCATCCATTCTGACTGACAAAGTGATCTGTCCATAAGAATGAGCTCTTCAATCTCCAAACAAAGGCATTTTTTCCCCTTTGTCAATACACGTTCCCATCTATCTGGGCTATGCCTCTTATTAATTGGGTGACCTCGAGCAAGTTGCTCAAACTCTGCATCTCACCTGTACAATGTATACAAGAATACATGCCTGGCCGGGAGGGGGCGCTCATACCTGTAATCCCAGCGCTTTGAAAGGCCGAGGCAGGTGGATCACCTGAGGTCAAGAGTTCGAGACCAGCCTGGCCAACATGGCAAAACCCTGTCTCTACTAAAACAAAAATTAGCTGGGTGGCCAGGCGCGGTGGCTCAAGCCTGTAATCCCAGCACTTTGGGAGGCCAAGACGGGTGGATCACGAGGTCAGGAGATCGAGACCATCCTGGCTAACATGGTGAAACCCCGTCTCTACTAAAAAATACAAAAAACTAGCCCGGCAAGGTGGCGGGCACCTGTAGTCCCAGCTACTCGGGAGGCTGAGGCAGGAGAATGGCGTGAACCTGGGAGGTGGAGCTTGTGGTGAGCTGAGATCTGGCCACTGCACTCCAGCCTGGGCGACAGAGCAAGACGCCCGTCTCAAAAAAAAAAAAAAAAATTAGCTGGGCGTGGTGGCAGGCACCTGTAATTCCAGGTACTTGGGAGGCTGAGGCAGGAGAATCGTTTTAACCTGGGGGGCGGAGGCTGCAGTGAGCCAAGATCACGCCATTGCACTCCAGCCTCAGTGACAAGAGCAAAACTCTGTCTCAAAACAAAAGAACACAGGTTAAGCATTTCAACATGCTGCCCGCTATCACTGTCAGCTGCCTGTTTTATTGACAGGCATGGTTTTATCTCTAAGCTTTAAAACAGGACTTGGGGTGGGGCACCACTCCACAAGGCATCAGCAAGACATGAGGACCTCACAGATGCTTTAGCTATTCTTATCCGAGTTTTCAGGACCAGGGAGGCCTTCTAAGGAGCCCAGCATCCCCTCTGCCACTAAGCCAGTTTCATTATTTAAACCTCAGAGCCACACGCTGTAGAAGTGAACTCAAATTCTGGCCTCAAGGACCAAGTCAGGGTCCTACATCTTATCTTATGTCATAAGATAAGCAAAGGCATAGTGAAGACCCAGAAATTTCATCTGGGGCCCGGTAAGCTGAGGGTGCTGGTTCCTCCCACCCTGTGGCAGGCCATGTCAGGTCACCCCTTGAGTAAGCCTCCATCCCCCACCCTGTCTGCTCTGGACAGTTCCCCAGTCACCAGACAGACATGGATTCCCAAAGCAGGTAACAGGAAATGGTGTCACCAGGGATTGGGTTGATAGCAGGTCTTGTTCCATCCCCTGCAAATCCCCTCCATCCCACCATGGAAAAATACTCAACACTCACCTTGCCAAGCAAGTGGCAAAAGCTGATTCAGGGACGTGAGGCCCCCAGACTGGAAGGAGCCCATTGCACTTGGTGTTGGCATTCTGCAGGGCGGCACTTTCCCACTCTTCCCGGCCTCTAGCCAACCTGGATAGGGAGGAGAGCAGGGACAAGCGACTGCTGGAATTAAGGTGGCCACCAGGCACCTGGGCGGGGGTGGGGGTGGGGGCGTGCCAACACTAAGAAGTCAGTCAGCCCGGGCTCCTGACCCTGCGAAGAGAATTTGCCATTTGTAGCCTCAATGTGGTACATGCTGGCTTTGCTGACTGCGGTAGGCAGGGCTGCTCTCACCAGCCTTGGGCCCAGGCCAAAGCATATTTTCCTATCATTCAAATAACTGCTTGGGGACCTATATGGTGTCAGGCAGAACACCCTACTCCCCAGACCCTAAGGAGCAGATTTAAAACCACGAGGATGGCAGTCCCACCCACTCCAGGCCCACAGGCAGGCCTACTGAAGGAGCCTTCCCGCAAGAGCCAGGGCCTACCTGACAGCAGCCAGGTGGCAGTCGTAGTGCACAATGTTGAAGTGGGACACGGTGCTGTAGCCCTGCTGTTTCCGGGGCTTATTCTCCATCTCCTCCAAGGCTACCCGCTTCGTGAAGGTATAAATGCCCAGGACCTTTGTGGGCTGCAAAGATGACAACATAAGGAGAGGAGAGGAGAAACTCCAAGTCAGGCTCAGGGGAAGCAGAGCAGAGGGGAACTGTCGCCCTTCTTGGACAATGCCTTGGGGTTCATGTTGCTCTCACTAGGGAAGTTCAGAAGAGCAGATGAGGCCAGTTCCTCAGTCTGTTGGTGAAGCACTTGGCTGGGCGCAGCCCTAGTGAAATGAGGATTATGGGAGCAACCAGTAAGAAGGGGATGCGGTGCAGATGTAGAGGCAGACACATTAGCAAGCCTCGGCCATCTTTCTCTACTTTGTGCTTCATCTGTCTGAAAATGCAGAAGTGACTTCTCGATATTCCCTTGCTTTTCAAAACCTGCCAGGCAGCTCTGAGGAACCTGCACTATACAGAACTAACGAGCCCTGTGGTCCAGGCACCTGCCCTTCCACAGCCTGTGTTCTGAGCAGTAAGTTCAAGCTGGAGAGAAGAGGCCACCTTTGAGCCTTCAGGAGAGCCAGCAGGTCACTGGCTGCTCTGCTCCTTTCAGGTGGAATCTAGTTTGGATAAGCCAAGAAAGTTCTAATTTTCTCCCCAGTTATTCTGAATGGAGGCAGCATGTCGTGTTTTTAAAAGCCCAGGTCTGGAGTCTGAGAAGCCTAGGCTGGAATTCTGGCTCTGCCATGTGACCTTTGTTTGCTTAACCACAAGCTGAGACTTTTTACAGGTTTAAATAAAATTATCCAGTTTACACAAAGCTCTGAGCATGAGGCCTCACATACAGGAAGAATACAATCAGTAGCATTTGTCATGATGATGATGATAAAGATAACAAAGTCTAAAGTTCGGATGAGTTTGCCTTCCTGCCTCTAAAGAGGACAGCTGGTCCTTTTGTTAATCTCCTAAGATGCAGGCCTTGACCTTGCCTAGCTAAGAACAAAATGGCCTGGAGAGGAGGGGGATGCTACCTAGAACAAGGGGCCAGGCTGGTCCCTCAGGACCGACCGCAGCCCAGCAGCTGTACCTGGAACTTATATCCCTCCCTGCAGATGCAGCACGTGAGGCCAGGCTCCTCGATCAGCTCTTCCATCTGCTTCAGGAGTGCCGTCTTGGTCACGACCTGGCCCTTTTCATTTGTCTGTAGGGGAACCCCAGCGGCATGTCAAGGGGGATTTCCATACACCCTCTCCCACCCTAGCCTGGGGATGCTCAGGAACAGGGCTAACTTTCTACCTCCACTAAAAGGACAGGTGCATGAAAAGAAAGCCCTTGAGCTGTCTTCTAATGAGGATAAAGACCCAGGCCCTTCTGCTATTCTCTCTTCCTACAGGAGCCACTGAAGCAAAGGAAATCATCCAGCTGGAGCCCTGGCAAGGTGCCACCTGCCATCAGAAAAGCCCCCTTTCTTCGTGCCAGCATCTTTGTGCCAGCAATGCCAAGTCTCAGCTTCCAGGGGCTGTCACACTGATTCATTCACTGTTCCCACATGAGCTTTTCAACTGCTGACACTCAAGTCTGTGCTTTGGAGAAGGAGCTTGTAGGACTCTGCTTCCTCCAAGGTGGGACAGTTAGAAGAGCACAGAGCCCTTTGTGTCAACCACTGATTAGTTATGTGCCTTGGCCTATTTACTTCACCTCTCAGTTTCAGTTACTTCATCTGGAAAATGGGTATAACAATATCTACCTCCTAGAACAACTTGAGGGCTTAAATAAGTCCTCAATAAACAATGGCTCTTATCACCGGCTTACTGTTCTGGTAAACTTCGTAAGTCACTTACTCCGAGTCTCATCTGTATGATAGAACAATAGCAGTCCCACCTCTGAGAGGGTCGACCACACCTAGTTCCTTCCTCCTCCTCTGTCCAGCCTTCTCTTTCCCCATGGCCAACCCCAGGGCTGTCCCATGGCCACCTCCTCATCAAAGTGTGGGCAGAAACATGGGGACTCCAGGAGGTGGCTTTACCGTCATGCCCAGGGTGCCCAGGGCCTTCTGCCTCATCGCCATGGCCATGCGCTTCTTCTCTGCCCGGGTCTCCCTGCGGGCTGCGTCAATCTTCTTGTTTACGTCAGGGTGTTCCCGCAGGGCTTCCAGCAGGTTCTCTGCCAGGGTCCCAATGCCCTCATCACTGGACACCTGCTCCAGCTTATGTAGGTTCGAGATGGAATCAGTTCCAATCAGAATCTGCCAATAAGAGACCAGAGAGACTCATGCCTCCAATTACGTAGACAAACCTTCTTCCCGGGAGCTCAAAGGTTTAGAAACTCAACCACTGTGCACGACCTCATGTCACCCGCTCAGCTGCAATCACGTCCTTTGATTCCACACTTCGACAGACAGACAAATGGAAGAGGGTTTGGCTCTGCTACTGCCTCTGACCAGTTCCTATGCTCTAAGCTCAGTGTTTCCATCTATAAAATGGGGATAATGCAAGGGTTGCTGTGATGACTGAAAACTAGATAACATATGCAAAGCATCCATCACAGAGGATGTGGAAAGGGGTCAGGAGAAGATTCCCTTATTCTGGTAAGACAAGCAGCAGCACCTGACGAGTCCTAAATGGTGAACTCACCAGCCAAAGCAGGCGCTGGATGTTCTCATAAGGACCTGCCTAAGTTATCCACCTGGGAGCCCCTGGGTCCACCAAACCTAGGAGCACAGTTCTCTCAGGCTAGGGATACTAGAGGTGCAATGACTACAAGCAGGTATGGACATTAAAAACTTAAACCACAAAAAAGATATTAACAAGAAACCTCTGTGCCTGAAAAAGCTGGAAGTCACTACATATAGGGCCACGCAATAAACAGGGGTGGAGAACATCAGAAGGCTAAAGGCAGGTGTAGTTGGAAAAAGCGCTCCAGGTGAGCTCACTGAGAAATATCACCACATCCCTGAAATCCTCACCACCGTGTCACAAGTGACTTGACAGCAATTACTACATATGAGATGACAGGCTGAAAACAACACAGCCAGTAGATCACTCAGCAGCTCATAAATCTGTTCTCACAGTAAGTCTGCTTCCAATATCTGTGTCTCAGCAAAATTACCTATTCCCTCATGTCTCATGCTCCTAAATGCTAAGCCCATATTTCAACTCGTACTGAGCTTTTCCACAGGTTTCCCAAACTCAACATTCTGGCTGTTTACTGTGTGTGCATGCTTGCACATGTTTTTGGTGCTGGGAAAACAAAGACCTTGCCCTCATTTAACTTACATTCTAGTTATTAATAGGACAGACCGTACATTCATAGCATAGTCTAATGAACTCTCCTCCACCTTACTTGCAAACCTCTGATCTTCTCCATCTCAGTGGCACCACCATTCACCTCATCACTCAGTCCAGAAACTGAGCAGGGTTCTTTTTTTTTGAGACGGAGTCTCACTCTGTCGCCCAGGTTGCAGTGCAATGGTGTGATCTCGGTTCACTGCAAGCTCCGCCTCCTGGGTTCACGCCATTCTCCTGCCTCAGCCTCCTGAGTAGCTGGGACTACAGGCACGACCAACACGTCCAGCTAATCTTTGTATTTTTAATAGAGACGGGGTTTCACCATGTTAGGCAGGATGGTCTCGATCACCGAGCAGGGTTCTTGATTCATCCAGCTTCTTCGCTTCTCACATTCAGTCACTCTCCAAATCCCATTTATTCTTCCTCCCAGCTCAATCTCTGTTGAATCTATCCGTGAGCTAGTTCAGGCCACCATTTCTCTCACTTCAATTACAATAAAAGCCTGTCAACTGTTCTTCCTACCTCGAATCTCACCTCCTTTGAATCCACTCTCTAAAATACGGCCGGGGCACTGCCCTTAAGAGAAAACCCATACTCCTCTTCCAGGAGAAAGAACATGCCTTGGCCCTGCTCGGGTCTCCATCGGCAGCTCTCGCCATGCCTCGCCTCCCACTGCAGCTGCTTTCAATTCTTGGAAGGCTTTAAGCGCTCTTTGGCCTCTGAGCCTTTGCAGGTGCCATGCCCTCTACTTAACACTCCTCTTTCCTTAGGCCCCAGCCCCTTCCACACTGCGTCTATCTCACTGTTTAGTTATTACTCTGTATTTGGCTGTATCTTCCACCAGACAGTAAGCTCCCAACAGGCACAGACGGCGACTGTCTCCTCAGTCTAACACAGGACCAGCTACACAACAATATATGTTGAAAGAAAAATGAATGGCCATAGCATAAATGCCAAGTATCTAACTAGATAAAGCCTTATTCTAAAGAAAGTAATTCAATTTTGTAACTAAGAATAAGCCTGGAAGGCCAGGCACAATGGCTCATGCCTGTAATCCCAGCACTTTGGGAGGCTGAGGCGAGTGGATCACCTGAGGTCAGGAGTTGGAGACTAGCTTGGCCAACATGGTGAAACCCCAGCTCTACTAAAAATACAAAAAAATTGGCCAGGTATGGTGGCAGGTGCCTGTAGTCCCAGCTACTGGGGAGACTGAGACAGGAGAATCGCTTGAACCCGGGAGGCGGAGGTTGCAGTGAGCCAAGATCGTGCCACTGCACTCCAGCCTGGGCGACAACAGGAAAACTCCATCTCAAAAAAAAAAAAAAAAAGAAGAAGAAGAAGAAGAAGAAGAAGAATAAGCCTGGAAATCAGCTGACTTTGAGTTCCAAACTCATTGTGTTGCCTTTGGCCGAATCACAACCGTGTTCTTTGATTTATCCATATACAAAATAGAGATGTTACAAGGATATGGAAAACAATACATGTGCAATTCCTATGCAGGAAAAAGTATCTCCACAAATATATACTAATTATGACTCCACTGAGTTGAACAAAAGTTTAGAAAAGGAATTTCAGTGAGACACAGTGAAGAAACTTTCCCGTACTCAAGTTGCCATGTTTTTGGAATGAATTACCAGAACAGACGACCAAATGAGACAGTGGAACTATTTTCAATGCAGAACACTACAAATAGAAAGAAATGCAATGCTGAGGACTCTCAAAAGTCAGCATTAAAAAACAAACAATCCAGTTAGAAATTGGGCAAAAGACATGAACAGACATTTCACTGAAGATAAACAGGGCACATGAAAAGACATTCAACATCATGAACCACTAGGAAAACATGGAACCAGACGGAATCACTGCACATCTACCAAACAGCTCAAACTAAAAATAATCACCAAATGCTGGCTAAGACGCAGAGAAACTGGAGCAGCCATACATTTTCAGGGAAATGTAAAATGCTGTAGCTACTCTAGAGAACAGTTTGGCAGCTTCTTATAAACAAAATACTTAACTACTATACAACCCAGTAACTGCACTCTTGGGCATTTATCCCAGAAAAATGAAAACTTATATTCACACAAAAACCTGCACACAAGTGTTCATGGCAGCTTTATAAATAACAGCCAAAAACTGGCAACAATCCAGGTGTCCTTTAATGGGTGAACAGTTAAACAAATCTGGATGAAACTCCAGAAAATCATGCTGCGAAAAAAAAGAGACAATCCTAAAAGGTTATACATACTGTACAACTGCATTTCTACAACATTCTTGAAATAACAAAGTTACAGAAATGAAGAACAGATCGGTGGGTGCCAGGGGCATGTGGCAGGGGAGTCGGGAAGATGGATGTGGCTACGAAAGGCCAACAAGAGGGACCCTTGTGCTGATGAACTGCCCTGCGTCCTGACGGCACCGATGTCTACATCCTGATTGTGGTGTGTGTTCCGGTTCCACATGTTACCATTGGGGGAGAGTGGGAAAAGGACCCATACGATTTCTCTGTATTGTTTCTTAACAACTGCATGTGAATTTATAATAATCTCCAAATTAAAACTTCAATTTAAAAAAAAACCCAGTCCTGGCCATCTATCCAGGGCCAGTTAGGATAGGATTTGTGAAAGGTTAACGCTCAGCCCCGTGGGGTGAAATCAGGAATGAGCTGCGGAGTGGAATGGGTGGGCCTAAGAACAAGGTGTTCGGCTGCTTGAGGCAGAGAAAATAGAGGTGATGGTAATGTAAGTGTCCTAGTGACTGTGGCCAGACACCCAAGTGTTTTACTCTCTGGTCAGCCAATCCCTCACAGTTCAACAGCTGCACAGCTGACCCATTAGACAGTGAAGCCCCACTTAAGAATGAGTAAATCACAAATACAGCTTACTTGTCTCAGCACACAGAGAGATGAAGCAGATGACTTCTGAGGCTCACTTCTACTCTAGGAGTCTCATATATTAGGGTAAGTCATGTCTCAAGGTGAACTAGGGTGGTTATACTTGCACACCTGTACCCTCACACTACCTGTCCTGGCTACCCACCTGGGTGGCAGGGTGCTGCATGGCCAGGCCCCGAAGCAGCCTCAGGATAAACGGCAAGGCTGGGCGAGACAAAAACTTTTTCCAGATGTCAGCATCCAAACTGCAAAGCAAAGGAAGGCTTATCAGCAGGTCAGGGAAGCAAAGGCTACCTAGAAACCAGTTGTTGACTCTGGCTTATTTAAACCCCCAGAGAGTGTTTAATCGGGACCCTCTCCGAGTGTCATGAAGAATCACATAGAACCACCCAGCTCAGCTGAAGAGCCAGAAAGAAGTGAGTACTCTAAGTAGAAACCAAAAAGTTGCCATCCTTTTCCCGTAAGCCCCAAGGACTCTGCAGTGGTTGACTGGTCTGGTCACCCACATAGTTTCCAGAAGGGGTTGGGAGGCCCCAAGGAGGACAAGGAGCATACGTGAAGCTTTACACCAAGATGCTGATGGAGAAGGAAAAGGAAAGGGCAAGGGGGAGGCAAAGCAGCCCTGCTGCAGGAGGGCTTCATACTTCTTGGCGCTAGGGATGTGCTTTTTCATGTAGTCAAGTGCATTCTGGGTGATCCCCTTCTGGAGAATCAGATCCTTCAGCTGGTGCCCATTGCTGTTGTTCTTGATGCCAGCAGCTATTTTACAGAAGCAGTCCAGGAAGACTTTATCATCGCCACTGTGATCTTCATCATACCTAGGAGAAAAGAACAAAGAGTTTGAGGGTATGAAAGGCAGGACAAAACCCAATCATGTCACCCTCTTGGTTAACAACTGTCAACAGCCTAGAGAAGATCAAGGCTAAGTTCCCTAATGTGACACAAAGTCCTATCTGCCCTGGCTCCCGCCACTCTCCCTGTTACCTGCTATGTCTCCCACACTCACGGCCTTCTCTCGCACTCACATAGACGCGCACGTGGCTCCATCTCGTCATATTCCTCCTATCTCACCAACCACTTTGCCTTCTCTGCCTAGCCAACTGCTACTCTAACATAGTACTAACTATTCACTTCCCAACTAGACTGAGCTCCTTAAAAGCCAAAACGAGGACACAAAAATCTAATAGAAATTCTAATAGAAAAATCTAATAGAAAACCCTAGTTCAGGGTTTTAGTGGAGACTCTCACTTCACTATATGAAATCCAAGTAACATACTTATCAAAGTTGCAGTATGGTTTGAATCGCTCCACCAAGATTTGCATTTTCTCCACCTCTCCAAAGGAAAGGTACGGGATGATGCGAAGCAGGCCCTGGAGCACACTGGGGTTGGAGCGAACAAAGGTGCTGTTGATCTGGTCCAAGAGCATCACCAGCTGATCCTTGTCACCTGTCAGGAGGAGGTTGCCCTGCAACAGAAAAGAGGGTGGACATGCCATTAATGCAGTCAGGACTGTGGCTGCAGGCAACATCTGAGCCCTAAAAGTCAGCATTTCCATCAGAGTCATCAAGAGTACCCCTAGAAGAACTGTGTCTCGGCACTTCTTGGGGAATAACAAACAGTTTCACTTGAGAAATTTGTTTCTAAATTTCTGAGACAGTCCTGTTAATAGTCTCAGGTGGTCAGAATATACCAATACAATTTTCCCTTCCTATAAGAGAATGCAGGCTGCTGGACATTCACTTGGTCATAGCTCTAGCCAAATCATTAGCACCAGTAAGAATGGAGGAAATTACAGGTATAATAGGTGGAGAGAAATTCTGGGAGTTGGAGACCTGGGTTCTAGGCCTGATTCTACCAGTAACCAACTATGTACCACAGTTGAGGAAATGCCAAGTCCAGGGAAATGAAGTGGGCTGTTCAATTCCTCAATAATGAAATGAAAGGTTGGACTAAAGCCCCTGCCTATCAACTGGGATATGCCACGATTCCATTAATGAGCAGCTTTCGAGTGAAAGACTATCCTTAGCAATTGTGCTTGCTCTGAATCCAAAGATTTCAGATTTTAATACAATTATGTCATCATTAGTTGAGTCCTGACATTCCAAAGCTTCCAAAGCAGGATCCGTCATTCTCAAGTGGGCTAAGCCAGACACTAACAGGCCTGTTGTGGGCAATGAGACAGCGCAGGCTCTCAGTGCCTGCAGATGGAGGGGCTGGGCTTCACTCACCTTGTCCTCACTCAGGGGCTCAGCATTGGACTCATCTAGAATGATCTCCATGATGCTAAGCACCTGCTCAGCCACAGCTGCGCCCCCACTGTCCTTGCTTTCTTGTTCAGCTACAAGGGCCTGTAGGAGAAGGAGACCCAGTCACTCTCAGAATAAGACCACAGCCACTTACCACTGATAACTGCTCTCAAGGACGCCCTCATGGCCTTATTCCCCAGAAACCATGTGTGTATGACCATGTGTATGAATGTGCGTGTATATGCATCTTCTGAGAGGGAGACACGCATGTGAGCTTTTGATGGCAGGGAAAACATGAAGTTCCAGATCTCTTTCTTTGTCGCCCCAAGGAGAGGGGCACTTCTTTCCCATTGGTGTGTAGTCTAGACTGCTTAAGGGACTGCCTTCCTCTTATCTCTGATCTGAACTCAGGAAAGGAGTGAGGAAGCTCTTGGGTGCCATGGCAGCAGCATGGGGGCAGGGGGTGAGCCAGCCAGAGGAGAAGGGCAGCTGAATGACCCAAGCCTCTGCACCAGTCAGTCAGAGAGATGAAGGGCTTGAAGAGGCCGTGAGTCCATTTCATCTGAGCCCAGAACTGAGATGTCTTTCGCACCCAGACTTCCAAGGGCCACACTTCTTCACCTGCAGCCCATGCTCCTTACCAGGTTTAGGGTCCCCAGCATGACGTTCAAGGTGTTCATTTCCAGTTTGACCAGTTGCTGCCGGTTGACTTTCACCTTCACACAGTAACTGAACAATTTCAGTAGCACCTGACAAGAAAAGCCAGTCAAAACCCATGAGGCCACATGAGAGTGTAGGACGTGGGCGCCAGTAGGAAAGGGATGTCTAAGCAGGGTCTACACCATCAGCAAGGGCTCCTCCTGAAACGAAGAGGACAGGAGGGAGAAGTGGCCCCTCAGGGGACACAGTGAGATGGCTGCGCTCTCACATTAGGCTGCTATTCTAAATAGCAGTTGTCTCCAGAGGTAGCTCCATTGGCTGGATATGTCTCTACCATCTCTAATACAACGGCAGTGACACCAGTTCCTGATGGAAGAAGTGATGTTCTGTTTGTTGTCTTGGGGGAAATCCCAGCAACAATCCAGACCCTAAACTAATAGTAAAGAGAATGATCCCAAAGCTCGTGGCCTGTGAGAGCTCAGAACCACACAGGTCATTTAAAACAAAGGCAAATAATAACAATACTACATATTCTCATAAACCCTGGGGGAGTGGGGGGGGGGGTAGTGAAAATAACAGTATAATATTTGTGGTGCCTCTCTGGAATGCTCTAATCCTTGCTAAGGAGATTAGTTGGATGAATACCCAAATAAAACCCTATAATGCAAGAAATGAGTTACATTATAAAATCCATTTTAAAAACAACAACTATGATAATGGTTAACACAAGTGCAGTTATTTGGGGAAAGTCAGTCAGATGCTGGCTCTATAAAGAGGTATCAGAGAAGGGAAGTGGGCCAGCAGGACGGGAAGAGGTATGCCTAAGAATGTAGTGCTAACTGCCAGGTCCTTTACTGGCTCGCACTGCTCCGTGGCACCACGCTGCCCTCTAGGGTAAAATGACACAGTGGCCACAGCTTCTTTCCACAGGGGCCTCTCCCAGTGCAGAAAGGCTGGCCCCCACACCTTGCTGCTCCCAACTCACTGTTAGAAGGTGGCGTCCCTGCTTGAAATCTCTGATCCCTGCGAGTCTGTTAAGCATGCATTCCAGGCCCCCACACTGGGCCATCACACCAGCCATTTTATACACTTCTTCTTCGTCTTCTTCTTCATCTAGGGGAGAAGAGAAGCCAAGCAACAATGGAGGGTAAGGTGATGATGGGAATAAAATAGGCCAGGATAAGACAGCCCTCTTCCTGGCTGATGGCTGACAACGCTTTTCCGTATCTCCAATAAAGACACAGCCAATAAAAGGGGTCAATGATGGATGATACTAAACTATCCCACTCTCAGTAGGAGCTTTTTCAAAGTTTCAAGTCAATTAAAATTGCTTACTCAAATGTCAAAGTATAAGCACCAATACCATCAATGGAGTGGGGGGAAGAGAGGGTTAAAAATAAATTTGAACTCCAGTTTACTGTTAATTGCATTTTCCTCTAGAAGTTTGCTGGTGTTTTTTTTTGTTTGTTTGTTTGTTTAACCCTCAGTGGTATCTGCATCATGCCACAGACACCTCTATTTTTCCTCAATTGAAGAAACACTCTCCCCACAGTTCTGATGTAGAGGTACAAGAGAGAAGCTCCTGAGAATGCCCCTAAGTCCCAGGGCGTGAGCCGCTCATGAGTCCCGAGACTCAGATCCCATGTGCAGCACCATCTGTGATCTACCTGTGGTAGAGTCCAGGGACTCAATGAACTCCTCCGTGGCATCGCCCAGCAGCCCCCGCATACGATAAACAATCCTCATGGGCTCTCCCTGAGCAGAGAAAGTGGAGAAAGGTACTTAGAAACAGGCCCAGACAAATGCAAAGGACTCCATACTTGGTCCTGCTTAAAGCCCCAGCAATGTGGAGAGCCTCTATTTTTCTACAAGGTCTCAACCACAGCATCTAGAATCCAAATGCACAGCAATTCACTTAGGGGAAAGAACGCTAATTTTATTTTGTGTCTACTAGAAGCTAGGCATTGTATGAAACATTTTAAAGACACTATCCCCTTCCATTTCATTAGAACACTATGTAATAATTTAACAAATATTTATTGAATGTTTTACTCTGTTCCAGGTCCTATGCTAATTAAGTACTTTATATGATCCTTTTACACAGGGTTACACAGCTCGTTCAAGGTTACCAAGCTATAAGCGGAGGTCTAATTCCAAGCCTGGACCTTCCTCAGGAGTAGAAACTCTCTCCTATCAATAGGGACTACTACCCAGGACAAGAAAGGCCATTTAAATCAAAGAGCGTTGACTCAAGCCTCGGGAATCAAAACAGGAAAAGAGAGTACATCAATCTTTGCCTGTAGAGATTCGGACGTCTTCATATAACCATACCAGGAGGGGGTTCATCCACAATTCTTTAAGCTAAACCCACAATCTGACTGGAATAAGAATCAAGTCTTTTATAAATGACAAAATTACAGCAACTTCACTAAATTGGAGGATCAGGAAAGTTCACTATATTTCTGGCACTGAGCACATATATTAATATTATTCTCATCTTGCAGACTAGAAATTGGAGCTCAAAGTGACCCTCGATGAAATCCATTGGGGGATTTGGTAGCACACTGATTCAAGCAGCCTGCCTCCAAGTCTGTGCTTAGCTTCAGGACAGGAAACCCTGGAGGAAGACAACCTGCCAGAAAGGCCAGTTGCAGAAGTGTTTCTGGCTACAGAAGCCCAGTGAGAATTCCTCAGAGAGAGTACCACCACAGACACTGAACACAGAGCAGGTTCTAGTCAGTAGCTAAAGAGGTAGGCTGCTTCTCAGGGAAAAGGAGGGCAAGATAGAGAAGGGAAGCTGAAGTCCCAGAACAAAGGCTATCACAAACTCTGGACTTTGCCAGAAAACTACTTCTAACTGGATTAAGCACATCAATGAGAGGGGCAAATGATTCTCAACTTCTATCTTGCTTCACCATTCAAGGGAAATACCCTTGTGTAGTCTGTGGGTTCACTACCACCATTTACAACAGTGCCCACAGAAGCTTGGTCTTAATTTTTTATGTGCATCAGGGATTAAATCTGTATTGTTCTGTTTTGATGCTAAAATGTGTGTGACAAGATGTATTGGCTGGGACAGTTCTCTGCCTGTCCCTCGGCCAACAGTGCAACACCGACCCAACTGGCAGTAGACCAACAGTCAACAGTGACCAGGATTCCCAGCCCAGTGGGAGAAAAGAAAGGAGAGAGGCGGAAATATGTAACAAATTAAAGACCAAAATGTACAAATAGTATACTGCCAATTTAGTTTCTCAAACTCTACAGAAGTATTTGGGACCAAGTCTAGAAAAGTTTGCTGTGCATCCCAGCTACACTAGTTTGCTGTAATTAAGTTACTTATCTGATTCATGTACTAAAGACCTCTCCTCCCAATAGAAACAAGAGAAGGGAAGAAATGGCAGTGGGAGAGAGAAATGGAGGCGAAGAAAAAGAAACAGGAAGAGAGGAAAGGAAGGAATGGAGACTAAAAAAGGAGGGAAAGGTGACGGGGACCATCTAATACATCCATAAGTGGACAAATAGCATCACGAGTGATGACCAAAAGGCCCAGAGCGCTGGACTTCCTTCATTTCCCTTTTCTCCTCCTCAAGAACAACTGCCTGTTTGAGCCTCCATTCCCCAATTAGTAAAACAGAAATGATGCTCCTTGACACAGCTACTGGAAAAATGTTCTACTAAGTGAGCAGGCCCATAAAAGCTGAGAACTAATCTCAGTTGAGAGGTGTCCATATTGAAGGGAACAAGATAGCAAGCATTCCCAGCACAGAGCCTCCTTCAACACCCCTTGGTTTTCAGTCCTTGGGGTTTGACAACTTGCACAGCCCAGCAAAATACTTTTGCTTTCCTGAAGATTCATGAAGGTCATTAAATATCCTTCCATTAGTCAGATGCCTCCAAAGGAAAACAAGATGATTGGTTTTTCTCCACACAACCCCAAACAGGAAAAGTAAAGCCTTAGAGAGCTGCTACAAGCCAGGTAAGTGATGATGAACAATGGCTCCTGCTGGTACAAGTCTGCATAAGTCAGAAAAGTTACACCACACCTCCAAACAAGAAAGCAGGCACATACCTCATTCGTGGTACACCAGACTTTCTTGTAAACTTCAGCCACAGGAAGGTCCAAACTAATGATTTTATTGTTCACTAGAAGCTGAACAGAAAAGCAGGTGAAACTGTTATTCCAAATAATTGTAAGACAAGTAAAATCTAAGAGCAAAGGGCACCTTATGGCAATGGCTCATAATTCATAACTTTTATATGTCATGGACCTATCAACTCTCCCACTTTTAAAAAATCCACATGTATGCAAAACACGCAGAATTTTGTGCAAATTTCAGGGGCTGCAAACATCCCTAACCCACACATGGGCTCCAGCTTAGACACACCCACTGGGGACCTTCTCCTGCAAGCTCAGCACCAGAAAAGGCTTTTCACTATGTGAAAATGTCAGACCCTCAAGGGTCTGCCAGAAAGTAACTGACACAGGGATATTAACCTGCACAGGGGGTAAAACGCCAATATTTAGGGGTTCAGTAACTCAGACTCACTGAGAAGTCTCTGCCAGAGGCAACAATAATAATAAATACCCACCACCACTACAACCAACAGTCACTAACAATATGCTTACTTCTTGCCAGGCACTGGGCAGAGCCCTTTACAGGTTATTAACATTAGCATTAGGTGAGGCAGAAAGGTGGGAATCATTAACCCCAACTTATAGAGCGGGGAAACTGAAGGCCACCTGCCCCAAGTTAATCAGCTACTAGGAAGAAGTACCTGGATTTGGTTAGACTAGAAGGAAGCCCCTAATCTTAAACGTGGGCAGCACTGTCTTATGGTCATTACCTCCATGCCACTGTCATCTTCCAGGAGAGCCACTAAGTCACAGTCCTGGCAAATCTTGTTCTTTATATCCCTCATCAGCGGCCCGATGCCTGGCTCATTGCTGCTATACGGGTTCCCAGGCATCCTGCCCTGTAAGAAGTCTTCTTGTTGGGGATCCTTCTCCAGGGTCACAAAGAACTCAGTGACTTCATTCTCCTCCTGGAGGACAGAGAGAAGGGTGGGTGCATCAGAAGGGATGGCAGAGGTGGAGATTTATACCATGCTACCTTGTTCTATGGATGCTCGAAGAAAACACACCAAACTCAGCAAGTCCCCTAAACATTTAAAGATATAAAGGACAGGAAACTCAGAGGTACTTCCAAAAATCTAAACTAACTGAAGTAGTCTAAAATATCAAGCATCTCCCCTGAAACCCCAGGGTGAATTAGGAGATAAAGCCTAACAAAACCAGCAGACAAGGAGTGACATATGAGAGATGTATTAATGAAATGGGGGAAGAGGTGCGAGGAGGGACTTTCTTTCCTCCTCCCGCCGGTCTCATGTGATGCTAATCAATTTGGGGCCAGAGGACTTTGTCACTGATGACCCTGAAGTCAAGAAAGGGGCTTCTCTATGGGACATGACACTCAGGTACACACCCCCAATGAGCTCTCATTGCTAGCTCTCATTTCATGATACTAGTGTTCATCCTTCCTCAATAGCAGGCAGGGTTCTCATGTATAATACTGTGCTTCTACACAACTCAGGCTAGGAAAAAAACACACGCTGCACGTGTGCACAAAATACAGGGCAGCTAAAGAAGGAAGAGAGTAAAAACATCTTTATATTCTAGCTCAATACTGCTTCTTCCACAGCATGTTGGATTGATATGCTATGGGATTTTGGTAATGGAGGTTAGACCTAGTTTTTAAAAGAACCTGATTCTTTACTTGAATCTAAGACACAAGACCAAGGAAGGTCATTAAATGTCCCATCATTAGCAAGAGGAAAATTATGAGGTTGCTTCTCTTTTATGGTGGTGGATCTTCTTTCACTAATGACTAAGTGGCCCACAGCTGGTACAATTCCCCATAACTTTAATGAATCACCAAGAGGCTTCATGGCAAAGTGGCCCGTGCTGACACTCGAGAGCCATGGGAAGCACCGCACTGCTTACAGGATAAATGATGCTGCAGAGCCTCTCGAAGATGAACACCGGGGTCCGGTAGTCATCCAGATTGTAGCGCTTGGCTGTCTCAATGCACACAGCCATGAAGGCCTTGGTTTCTGATTCTGTACCTGCCAGAAATCAAAGTGGCCAAGTTAGGAAAGAGCCTCTCCCATGGAAGCTGAAATGAGACTTCTAATTGAAGTACCATCACTGACAAATTATTTCTGCCTGTAAGTCTTTAAATGCCCTACATGGCAATATCAATAGTTCAAATTGGAAATTTGATGCTGATTGATTTTATCCTCAGACCACATTCAGTTTGAAACCCATAACACCCAAGTCCACACACTTCATCGTGGTTGGCTGTGTACATGTCTTGCTCTCTCTCAGGATATAACCTCCTCAAGGAGAGGGACTGTGCCTTATTTAACTAGCATCTCCTTGCCCAAAACAGGCACTCAGAAAATGTCAAATAGTCCTGTGTTCCAGTCAAATCAAAAGGAAGTTATAGTTTTTAGCTTCATTCTAAAAGATTAGGTAGAATGTCCTCTATAAGCAAAAAAAGACAACTTAAAGTAACATGAAGGTGAGAAAATATGGTCTTTAAAAAATAAGGTCTTGTGAGCACTTTGAGCTCACAAGTTGAAGACTAGCCTAGGCAATGTGGCAAAATGCCATCTCTACAAAAAATACAAAAATTAACTGGGCGTGGTGCCACATGCCTATAATCCCAGCTACTTAGGAGGCTGAGGTGGGAGGATGGTTTGAGCCCAGAAGGCAGAGGTTACAGTGAGCCATGATCACACCACTGTACCCCAGCCTGGGCGACAGAGTGAGACTTCGGCAGAGAAAAAAAAAAAAAAAAAAAAGTCCTACTGTTATATTCCTGGGTGGGTCTGAATTAAAAAAAAAAAAAAAAGGTAAAGGTCCCTGACAAAGTCACAAACCAGTTCAGTATGGCACGATGAAAATGGCGTCAGAAAGAGTTCCATTTCGGGCAATAAGGCAAACGAGGTTCCCTGACCTAGTCCTCACTCTCCACCACTCAAAAACAATCTACAGTGTTGAATAAAAATGTATCAGTGAACTGCCACACTAACACAGAACAGCCAAAAGCCAAAAACTAAGAGAAATCGGGAAGCCAGGGAGATAAGCAAAACACGAGTCAGTTTTTGCATTGAGCTTCGGTTTCCATTCCCTGCCCAGATTTGAGAGGTGGATAAAGCCCGGAATCCACTGAGGCAAAGAGTCTAACAGAAAACCCCAACCCCATGCCCCACAAATACAAATATGGTACCCCAAAAAGCTACACCCTTGGTGCAGAGATCAGCTATACATTTCCCCCAACCAAATAACTGAGGAAATGGACTTTCCTTAAACTTCACCATCAAGTGGCAGGGAAAAATCTCCTCTGAAGACTTGCCATGAGCTGCCCCTCACAGGGGTTTGCGGCTCAAACCTCTCACTACCTAGGAGGTCTGAAAATCCTGAGGCTCAGAACTGGGACAGCAGTGCCCTGCACTGCCTCACAGAAGCAGTGCTTTATCTTCTCTGGAGAAACCCATCTTTGGCCCAGTCCTAAAGAATTTCCACAGATAAAGCTAAAAAATATGAGGTCACAGTCAAAACTCATAAAACACAACAAGACTTTAAGGTATCATGAGTAAGAGCCAAAACAACAAACTGCAGAATCAGGCCTGTAAATATCTCAAATTTTCCAATTATCAGACACAAACGTTTAATATGCTTATAGATCATATAAAGGAGGGAAATATGAATTTTTAAAAAGAGACCTCAGACCTGTAATCTCAGCACTTTGGGAGGCCAAGGCGAGTGGATCATCTGATATTGGGAGTTTGAGACCAGCCTGACCAACATAGAGAAACCCCATCTGTATTAAAAATACAAAATTAGCTGGGCATGGTGGCGCATGCCTGTAATCCCAGCTACTCAGGGAGGCTGAGGCAGGAGAATCGCTTGAATCCGGGAGGCAGAGGTTGCAGTGAGCCACTCCAGCCTGGGCAACAAGAGCAAAACTTGATCTCAAAAAATAAATAAATAAATAAAAAAGAGACCATAAAATCTAGAACTACAAGAATTCAACAGGTTGATTAAACATTCACACCTAGTGAAGAAAAACTGAATTGAACAAACTGTCAAAAATGCAGCATAAACACACGATGAGATGAACATTATGAAAGAAAGGAGAGATATGGATGACAAGAGTGAAAATGGAGTTTCACAAGGAAAAGAAAGAGAACACAGCAGAGGGGATTAAAGAGACAATGGCTGAGAATTTTCCAGACTGATAAAAAACACCAATCAGAGAGCCTTTGACCCTGTACCACTCTATAAGCTCAACACGAAAAATCCAAAGTGAGCCCAGCTCTAGAATTTAAAACTCCAAGAGCCAACACTTTGTCAAGAAATGAGCCTCTCCTTGAATGCAGGGAAATGCTTGCCAGTCCTCCTCTGGCTCTGTAGAACTGGAGGAAATTGGTCGAATGCACCTCACCAGCCCCAGAAGGGACAGTGTCTCAGGCTCCAGGCCGCTGGGCAGTGCTACCTGTGGTCATGTCCTCCAGCATCTCCAGCAGCATGTCCTGCGTCTCATCGATCAGCTTGGTCCTCTGAACCACCAGCTTCCGCAAGCACAGGTATCCATTCAGCACAGTACCCACCAAGCGACTTTTAAAGTGTCTTTTGATAGATTCCACCTCAACAAAGGAGGAGAGAAGGCCTGTAGAGACAGGAAAATGTTGCTGTGAGAGCTCTGGATGAGAACATAAGGAAGGTCTATGTCTCAAAAGATTATGAGCAACTCAAAAAGCAGGGAAAATCTGCCTTTGTGCACGGCGCAGAGCAGGTGTTCAACGAGCAGAAATAGTCAATAGCAAACACGGTATCAAAATCATAAACGTATCAACACAGAAAAAAAATACAGAGCTTAAATCTGCACTAAGGTCAGTACAAGACAGAAGAGAGTCAACCCCAGTACCCAAGGAACTAAGGGTGTCCCTAAAACACTCAGGATGCCCTGAAGGAAGGTCCAGAGGCTCTCTTTACCTGTGAGACTTTTAAGGGCATAGCCCTGCTGCAGATCGGTACTCAGGGTAGCCTCCTCCAGGGCCAGCAGACGGGCTATTTCCTAAACAGGATGACAAGTGCAGTCAGTGTGACAGCACTGCCAAGGATACCAGTTACCTCCACCACTGTCCCAGGAGCTTGCAGCACTAGACACTCAGGAGTTACAGCTTCTTAATCGAACCCTTGCAGAACTCCTTTCCAGGAGGCCAAGAACAGTTGCAGCGCTGGTAAGGGATTGCTTAAAAACTGTAAACTGTCTAAATGCCCCCAAGAGTTTGCTATAGCTATATAATAAATACAACAAAGTCAAAAAAAATTTCCAAACCCCTTCAACAAATATTTCTTCTCAGCAAAAACAAACCAACAAAACACTACGGTAGAGCTTACATCCAGGTACAATGAAGGGGGAATTAGGGAAGGGGCTCTCTTGGGCAATAGGGTAGGATACCTTGGTGATGAGGTTGCCCACATAGGGTAGGACTCCCCGAGCTGCCAAGTAGACTTTCCAGTGCGCGGAAGTGATGAGCTTCTGGTAGAGAGCCAGGTACTCGGCCGCACACTCCCCAGCTATGCTCAGCTCATCCAGGTAACTGCCACCAGGAGGGACAGGGCACTCTAGTCAAGAACTCTAACATTTCAAACGGCTCCAAGGCTCCCCTTTCTCCTCCCAATCTTTCCTATCTTCTGCTGTCTGTCTCTCCTGCTTCCTAGAGGGAGGAACAGCATCCAAGAAAGCTCCAATTCCCACATGGGAATCTCCCACACCTAGGAAGCACTCAGAGCACACCACAGGGAGTGAATGCCACAGAATCGAAGCATTCATATTTTGGCACCGATTGCTATGAGAGAATTAAATAAGATAATGCATGCCAAGCATTTATGCACTCAATCGCGATAAATATTAGCTGCATAAGATCTCAAATATTAGCTGCTGCTGCTAATACCCTCACCACCACCACCACTACTATCACTAATAGTCAGCTTTTTAACACTTTGTTGTTTCTGGGGTCTTCTACAGGGAATGACGTGTGCCTTTCATTACCCTGATCCATGGATTCCCCCGGGAAAGATGAAAAGGCTTTAGAGGAAGTCTAACCATCCTCCCCATCCCACTCCCAAATGGTACCTGGTAAGTAGGTCCAGGACTTGCTGCTTGCGGCTGGGAATGGTGGCTAGAGCTTCCACAATGGTACAGGCTGCCTGCCGTGCGGCCTGCGTTGCTGGAGTGAAAAGCACCTGCAGGACAGGGGAGAGAAGAGGCCGTAGGCTCAGAGGATGCCCTGCCTCACCAGGCCTCCAGCAGGGCAGTCAACTGCCACCTGTCTAGGAGAGGTCTTCTGGGCAGCTCTCTAGGAAAATATTAGAGGTAAAAATCACCAGCTAACACAAGACTCCACTGTTTTAGGTGCGGAAGGGGGCTGTGAAAGAGCCCTGCTTCTGCCTGGAGACTTCTCCATCAGGAGATGTGAAGAACACACCTACAATAAGTGAAGTAGGAAAAACGGATCTTCCTTAGCAAAGACCATTCTTTTTTGGGGACACTTATATGCTGAATACTTTCATTTAATGTAAACCAAATATTTCTTATTTTATATATCAACAGACAAATGCATTACCTAACATAGAATTACTTTAGCTAGAAAGAAGAGGGAGGGGAAGGACAGCAGAAGATATGAGAAGTGGAAGGAGAAAAGGGACTATGGTCAGGGAGGAAAGCAGAAAGCACAAGGAGCTTGTTGAGATAAGCAGAGGAAATTCTGTTTCGGCCAGCCCACCATGCTAGCCCAACAGCTACAACCAAGAACCTGTACTCACTCCCTATTTGAAAGGAAGCAAGAATAGCAAAGAGAAAGAAGGGATGGCAGCACAGACACATGGTGAGGGGCAGAAACACACCGCTCAGAGTCTGCGGTCAGGGGCGCAGGGGGTGAAGAGTCCAGCAGTGGCCACTCACTTGTCGCAGCCAGTTGTTATGCCCCAGTTTGAGATCCAAGGGGGAGGTCCTCTTCCCCCGACGACTCAGGAACTGTTTCCACCTCCACACGTACTTCTCAGTCAAATAGAGATGGCGGAGCTCTGATTTGCTGGGGGCTTTCCCATTGCCATCTATCCCTGCAAGGCCAAGGGTTGCAGGGGTAGGTAAGTAAACAAGAGTGACAGAAGGCAGGGCTGTCAGAGCACAGGCAGGACTTCCCGGCATCTTGAAGAGAAAGACATACCTCTGATAGGAAGACACTTCTTCCAGGCATCGTAGGATGCCTTGGGGTCTCTCTTGAGCCACAGCTGAGCCTGGGCGTGGATCTCATTGCAGTATGGCTTCACCGTGGTAAGGGCCTCGACGGGGACATCCTGGAGGAGGCAAGTGGAGCAAGGTGAGGGCGCTCAAGGGCACACCTGAGCCATAGCCCCAACAGCATGGCACTGGTGCCCCAGGGGGTGACATGCAAAGGCAAGAAGATCAGGAGGATCAACATGTGTATCTTTTATGCCCAAATATGTGTTCCTGTTAACCATTTTGATCCAATTTAGCAGCAGGATCTCCACACTGAGCTTAAGGTCAATGATTTTTATTGTGCAGCAGAAGCCGTGGCTGGCTTCCTACAGACAATCCTATAGCACATACACTAATTCCTATCCCACGGCTGATTTGCAGTTTCCCAAGCATAAATCTTCCAAGGGTCATGAGCAGCCTCCAGAATGCAAACTGTCACTAACTAGAAGCAGCCTGCAGAGAGAGCGAGCCACAGACAGACACTCCAGGCCAGCGCGTCTCAAGCTGTTTGGCCTCAGAACCCTGTTACACTCTTCGAAATTTATTAAGGACTCCAGAGAGTTTTGCTTTACATGGTTGTATCTATTGACATTTCTCATGTTAAAAATTAAAACTGGCTGGGCACGGTGACTCACGCCTATAATCCCAGCACTTTGGGAGGCCAAGGCAGACAGATGATGATTTAGTCCAGGAGTTCAAGACCAACCTGGCTAATATGGTGAAACTCCATTTCGATACAAAATACAAAAAAATTAGCTGGGTATGGTAGTATACACCTGTAGTCCCAGCTACTCAGGGGGCTGAGGCAGGAGGATTGCTTGCAACCGGGAGGCAGGGGTTGCAGTGAGCTGAGATCGTGCCACTGCACTCCAGCCTGGGTGACAGAGTGGGACCCTGTCTCAAAAATACATACATACATAAATAAAAATAAAAAACTGAGAAATTCTTAAGATATTTGTTAATTCATTTAAAAAGAAGAGTAAATCTATTATTTGTCAACCTAAATTTTATGTTTTCCAAAGCAAAAACAACCTACAGAAAGACGTGGTACTGTTTTACATTTTTGGTAATTGTTTAATGACTGCTTTATAAAACATCTGGATTCTCATATCTGCTTCTATGGTCAAAGTGTCATGACAGGTTGTTTTGGTTGAAGTATACGAAAAACATTTGGCCTCATACAGATATACAGTTGGAAAAGGAAAGAATACTTTAATAGCTTTTTCAACTAGTTATGGATTTTTTTCATTGAGACTATACCAAAACTCAACAAATTCTAGGGTCTGAAAGATTAGCTGTAGTATGGACTCTGAAATCACATCAATAAACTTTTCATAGTTCATTACACTAACCTTCATCTTTTACCTGGCAGGATACTATAACATGCATTGGTCATTTAGAAAACACTGGTTTACACGGTTATGTCAGTTCTTCTTAAAGCTCACTTCATTCATTTTGAGGAAAATATGTGCCAAATACCTAAGCCCGAACAACCACAATTTGCCCATCAGCCATTGTTTTTCAAGCACAAGCGGAGATCCATGGAAAGCAGCTGGTTTGGCTTGCATCTCACACAAGTGCCTTTTCTCAGCACAACTGCTGCACTTGGGGTACAGCAGAGGTGCTTTCTGTGTACTCATTTTGTCACACTGAGCATTAAACAGATTAGTACCCAAGAGTGGAGACTTAATAAAATTAATTTGTACTGCTTCATCAAGGATATTCTTGATGAAGCCGGGTGGCAGTGAAGAACTGCACGGGGCCACCGCCTTGTCAACCTAAGGCACCGGCCATCTCCCCAGCAGCAAAGATTTTGTACAGTTAGCACAAACAGCACAAGAATGACAGGGGCAATAGTGTCTTAGGACAATCATGAAGATAACTTTGTCCTCACAGATCTCTGAAAGTCTTAAGAACACCCCGGAGTCTGTGAGCCAGATTTTAGGAACTGCTGCTCTCACTAAGTTACACGGAGCAACATGTGAACATCCACACCAGGCCTCAGTCCTTACAGTGCAAGTAATTCCGTGAAAAATCTCCCTTTGCCTCACACTGTGGAAACAATGACGGTCATGTAGGGATGGGTGCCCTCTTCTCAACCAAGGACCGATTTTACCTTGGAATCTGGGGGAAAATAATCCCTCCATCAAAGGGAAGGAAGTAGAGTGCCCAGTGCTGCCTTTTCTGAAGGCAGCTTCAATGTCCACCCTCCCCACAGCATAATCCTAGTGCTTCGCACTCAGAAAGCAATCTTCCCGCCATGAGGACTCTGTTGCCCATAAGGGATGGCCCATCAGACAGAAAGGAGTCAGAAGGACCCAAGGCCCAATCCAGGGCAAGTTGGTGGCAGAGCCTTAGGCATGGCCCAAAGAAAGAACTATGGCCTGCCAATTCAAAAGTTGATACAAGCAAGTCAATCTCTGGCTCAGCTACAGTTATTTTAGGATAAAAACTTGGTTTCGTTTATTCACTTAACAATAATTTACTAAGCAGCTATTACAGATGTTATACCATCCTATATACTAGATATAAATAGTATTACTAAGATGGTCCAGTCCCTGGATTCAAGGAGCTTACAGCTAGCCTAGTAGAGAACTGACCCTCTAAGGAGCAGCTAACAAAGTGAAGGAAAACATTCTAGGCAAACAAAGCAGGAGACAGCCACAGCTAATGTTTGTTAAGGATTAACTTAGGCAGACACTGTTTTGATCACTTAGTCTGCATTATGTCATTTATTTTTCACAACACTTCAAGATGGAGACTATATTCCCATTTTATAGATGGGGAAACTAAGGAACGACTTGCCCAAGGTCACAATGCTAATAAATGGAAGCGCTGGGATTTGAACTCAGAAAGTCTGCTTCAGAGCCTGGGATTTCTATCACTGCACAGCACTGCATGTGCAAAGGCACAGGGGTAGGAAGGACACAATGCTTTCTGGGGGCTGCAAGTTATCTAACATGACTGGAAAGAGCTCAGCCTTCACAGCTAGCCACTTTGCTCTCTGCTTTGCAGTTGCATGTTTATTTTACTTCAACCATCCTTCTCAAAAATCCCAACCCATGTCTGCTGAACTCAGGCAAAGGCTGCACGGGAGCCACTCAGGTGAGGTGGGCTCAAGGCAAAGCAGAGACCATGAGGAGGCAGGGCACACTGGAGGGAATGAGGAGGGCGGCCGCCCTGCCCTTCCTTGTTAGACCCCTGCTTGGCCCAGTACCTTGTTCTTCTTGCTAGTGGGAGCAGGTGGTTTTATCAGCTTCTGCAAGATCCTCAGGCACATGAGGGTAATGTTCTCAACCACCACGGGAGTCTTAATGTTCACAGCCATGAGGAAAAGGCTGAGAGCTAGGGATGGTCAGGAAAGGCAGAGTCACAATCAGGAACACTACACACCTGCTCTGCAGAGGCCGCCCAAGCATGTTTCCCTCCTCCCCTCCCATTCCAGCCAGGACTGCACCTTGGAGCCTCCTTTCCTTTCTCTGAAAAGCCCCTAACTCACCACAGCGTAACCGGAGCTCCCAGCAGCTGTCCTCCTTGGAGATAGAATCGGTCAGCAGCAGCATTTCATACTGCAGGCTGCTTGCCTAGAAGGCAATGGGAAGAGACATGAGTCAAGAGGGTCAGCTACGGTCCAGCGACTCTTAACCATTAATACAATTTCTGGTCCTAGGTGGCTCCAAAAGAGACAAAGGACAGACGGAGACCCTTGTGCTCCAGGCTCTTCCCTGGGAAAACCATTCTGGGATAATGTTCTTCTCCTTCCCTCCTCAGTCACCGCAGGACCTGGGAGGGGGACACTGAGGAACACAAGGCGTGTGAGGGGGAGTCCGCGAGGACAGCTGGGCCTGATAGGCCGGCTCACCAGATCGGGGTTGGCCCAGTGGCCCTTCAGGGCTGTGGAGACCTTGCCAATAATCAGGTCATTCATCTGCTGAGTGGCTTCTGGGTTGTCTCTGTGGAAGCAAAGAGAAATGGAGTCCTGTAATTCACAATCAGCTGTGACGCTCCTTTCCACCTGAAGGGGCCCACAGAAAATGAAATCAATGTCTAAGGCTACCTGGCCCCAAATTTTCTACTTCCTTCCCAGGGGCGAGACTACAGCTTTAGCTTCACAAAACCGTGGTTGGTAATAACGGGCCCATCACAGCTGCCTTACCTATGAATAGATGCTAACTGAGGGAAGAGCAGCACCACCTTATGGGACCCATGTCCCAGGCGACAGAGCCCTGTTGTCTGGTGTGACACATCTCCAAAACCTAGATGTCAACTCTTAGTCTTGGTCACAGCTCTTTCCCCGACCTCTCTATCTGCCTGCGTGTCATTTTCCAGGAGGCCCTCACATCCTAGTTTATGTCTCTTTGTAGCAATGTTCTCATTATTAATAACAAAAAACAAACCTATCACCTCACTCTTGCTTCCCAACATACTGAATAAGCCCCAAAGTCCTTACACAGGCCCACAAGACCCTACGGGATCTGGCCCTCACACCCTCCGACCTGAGCCTCCTCCCGAGTCTTCCCTACTGCATCCCTGTCTCCAGCTACACGGGTTCCTTGTGACGCCCTAGCATTCCTGGCACGCGCCTGCTCTCAGCTCCCCACTTGCTACTTCCTAGGCATGCAGCCTACTGCTGAGACTTTGCCATGGCTGGCTGCCCGCCTTCCTTCACACAGGTCTTTGCTCAAGTATCACACCCTCGGGAAAGTCCTCCTTGACTACCTTATCCAAAATAGCATGCCTTCCTGTATTCGGGGTCACCATCCCTGCTTTATTTTTCTTCACAATCTTATTTCCTGACATTATATTGTGTAATTATTTGTTTATTGCAGTTCTCCCCACCTAGAATACAAGCCACACAAGGATGGAACTTTATTCCATTTACCACTGTATCCCCAGAGTCTAGAACAGTGCCTGGCATTCAGCAGCTGCTCAATAAATAATTGTTAAGTTAGGGAATAAATAATATAGCAAATACCATTTATCAAGCACCTATCATGTTCCCGAATTTATGCCACACAAAGTAATCCACATAGCTCTGGCTGTAGGATCTGGGACATACTAAGCACTGGACATGCATGAGTTATTTACTGAACTACTTCATCTATCCTCAACCACATGCTTTTAAGGTGTTTATTATTGTCAGGTTTTTGTTTTTGAGACAGAGTCTCACTGTCACCCAGGCTGGAGTGCAGTGGTGTGATGTCGGCTCACCGCAACCTCCGCCTCCTGGGTTCTAGCAAGTCTCCTGCCTCAGCCTCCCAAGTAGCTGGGGGTACAGACGTGAGCCACCACGCCCAAGAAATTTTTTTTTTTTTTTGAGACAAAGTCTCACCCTGTTGCCTAGGCTGGAGTGCAATGGCGCAATCTTGGCTCACCGCAACCTCCGCCTCCTGGATTCAAGCGATTCTCCTGCCTTAGCCTCCTGAGTAGCTGGGATTACAGGCGTGTGCCACCACACCCAGCTAATTTTTTGTATATTTAGTAGAGACAGGGTTTTACCATGCTGGCCAGGCTGGTCTCAAACTCCTGACCTGCCTGCCTTGGCCTCCCAAAGTGCTGGGATTACAGGCGTGAGCCATCACATTTGGCCCTATTTTTGTATTTTTCTTTCTTTCTTTCTTTCTTTTTGAGATGGAGTTTCGCTTGTTGCCCAGGCTGGAGTGCAATGGCGCGATCTTGGCTCACCGCAACCTCCGCCTCCCAGGTTCAAGCGATCCTCCTGTCTTAGCCTCCTGAGTAGCTGGGATTATAAGCATGCACCACCACACCCAGCTAATTTTGTATTTTTTAGTAGAGACGGGGTTTCTCCATGTTGGTCGGGCTGGTCTTAAACTCCTGACCTCAGCTGATCCGCCTGCCTCGGCCTCCCAAAGTGCTGGGATTATAGGCGTGAGCCACAGCACCTGGCCCTATTTTTGTATTTTTAATGGAGACAGGGTTTTACCATGTTGGTCAGGTTGGTCTTGAACTCCTGATCTCAAGTGATCCACCAGCCTCCGCCTGCCAAAGTGCTGGGATTATAGGCAAGAGCCACTGCGCCCAGCCTACTGTCAGTATTTTTCAGATGAGGAAAACACAGGCTCAGAGAAATTAAGGAAACTGTCCAAGGCATATAGTACAAGTTATCAGATACTGAAATTGAGTCTTTCCAGTCCAGAGTCCAAGCTCTTAATCCCCAGGCCCCACTGCTCTGGCTCCACTATCTTCTTTCATGTGAGTCTTTCTTGAGTTCAAGTGTCTCCCTTCCCTTCCCTCACAAGGACTCAGGGATAGTTTCCTCAAAACACTGTACTGGAACCAAAAAAACACTTCACTTACCTACACCCTGTGTCTCTTTCCATCTTTCCTGTTATAAGCTATCTAACCTGCTGGGTGGTCAGAAGCACTATTCTGTGCACCCTGTAACGCTCCTGGCATGGCTGCTGCCACCATCCCGAGTGTCAGTAGGAATTACTAGGCCCATAACCATGGTGTAGGTGCTAACCGAGTTAGGAGGCACATGAGCTGGCGGACCTCCTCCCGCATGGCCGCAGCCCCTCGGCGAAGATTATAATCAAAGAGCTCCCGGATAAGGCCCTGGGAGACAAGGATGTGCCTCAAGGCTGGGTTGGTGGCCAGGGCCCGAAGTAGTGTGATACAATGTTCTGTGACAGCCGAGGCGCAGCCGTAGCACTTGGTGGAGGATGTGTGGCCACAGCCCAGGACGGATAAGGCACGGTACTGGCTGGCAGTGAATGTGGGCTGCACAGAGGTCCGGGATGATTTAGTGGCTGCTTCCCTCTGCTGTAGGTCGTATTCCAACAACTCTTTACGTGAAGCAAAGACTTTCTAAGAACAAAAAGGCAACAGTAATGGGAATTAGCAATTAAAATAAGAAGAGGATGTTAATTGGAAAGTTAGTTTTGCTTTAGAAAAAACTTTACATGCATTATATAATTTAATCTTCTCAATAACCCAACCAGTTAGATGCTTTATCTCTATTTTACAGAGAAGGAAACTGAAGCATGGAGGAACTCGCTTGACCAAGATAAGTGGCAGGGTCCGAACTCAGACTCAGATGGTAGGCTCATGCTCTCAACTCCCATGTAACAAAGACAAAGGTCAGAAGCTAATACACGTGTAGCAAAGATGGCACTCCAGCAATCTGGGGTTGAGGGGGAAGGTAAACTGGATGCTCTCCTTATCTGAGGTACCTCTGTCTATGGCTAGCCTCCCATCTCATGGAGATTAGGTCTGTGACACTGCAACTGACACATGGCCCACCCTGGTTGATTGCAGTTGGTGTGCCCCTACAGCCTGCAAACATGGCATATCAGAAAAAGAGGGAACAGAATCTTGGCACCAAATTTTTTAAGACCAGTAACCCCTCTACTAAGAGACAGGTTGTTAATGGCTAAAAAAAAAAAACAAACAAAAAACCCCAAAAGTATCTATGCTACCTTCCCATCACCAGTATGCTCAGTTATCTAGCACGAATTCAGCACTCTGACCAACGCCATAAATCACGGTGGGGGAGATGCCGTTTGGTGCAGCTGCCTGCCTGCCTTTTCAGCTGGATTGGGCAGGGACAACACCAAGACTGCTTTGAAAACAACGCCAAACAACACTTGGACAAAATACACCCAAAAGCTGCTCCCCGCTCTCTACCTGGATGATTTTGGAGAGTTCATCAAAAGAGTTCTTGCAGTCTCCACAATACTCCTGAGCCAACTGCAGTATGTACCGATTCACACTGGCGGAAGTGGAGCTGATGCCCCCTGCTGTTCCTGAGTCATCCTGCAACCCCAAGAGGTAAGCTGTGAGGCTTCTCACCTAAGGTGATCTCACCTAGGAGGCAGTCTTCTGATCATGACCCAAGGCCTTCTCCAAATGCCCTTTGCAGCATGGGATTACCTGTGGCTTTTCTGGAGCTGCCTCATTCACTTTGCAGAGCAGGTTTTCCAGCTGTGGCCGATGTCCCATCAGCTGATGATACACTCGATCAGCTTTGTCCAAAAGCGTATTGATGTTGGACACAGCCTAGACAAGAAAAGACAGGGACCTGAGTGAAGGCTTTTTAGCTGATGACTTTCCCTGAGTAATCCTCATTGCTAACCATTTACCAGAACATTTCCTATGGGTCAGGCACTGTGTTTCACATACATTATCTCTGTTCTTCACAATAATCCTTCCAGTGAAGTGGGTATATTATTTCTAATAAAAATACAATGCACATCTGTGATACATAATAATACAATGCTAAGAGAAGTAACTTATACTAGGTTATACAAGTATTAAAAGTATGGCTGGAATTAGAATTTCTGTCCTTCTGACTCCAAAGCGAAATGTTCTTCTGTTATCCCTATAGGTGCCCCCTTTCCACTGCTCTTTAATATCTAGAACTTCACCCCCCTCATATCATGTAGGCTGGGAACTAGCACTGGACAAGTTAATACCGAGGGAGGACCAACAGCCTCAATATGAAGCAGTCTGTGGAACAAATACAGGGCAAAGCACCCAAATCCAAAGTTATTTGTACCTGGAGATACTCTAGTTTCATTACCAATCAACACTTTTCTAAAATCCTGTGCAAACCATGTCTTCCAATATAATACACCTTACACCATTCTTTGCTCCCACCCAAAAGCTGGGTCCTGAAACTGGTGTTGAGTTGAAGGCTTGAGCTAGAAAGTAAAGTGCACTGCACTGTACCAGCTCTGCCCAAAGTACAGATCAAGGCCACAGCCCTGAGTCTAGGCCAAATCTGGCCTCACCTTCTTCCGGTCTTCTTCATTCTCAATGGGATCCACGGCACAGCAAGGTTTGGCATAGAGCATGAAGTCGAAGCGGGCATATTTACAGAAGCCACAGGCATTGCAGAGGAAGGGATCCTTTTCATCATAGTTGATGGATCTGAGTAACCAAAGCGTTTGGGTCAGTGAGGTGACAAGGTTGGGTGGGGTAGAGGTCACTCTGAGGAGATGTATTGTGCCACGTTTACATACTCTGGTAACCACTGCAGGGGCTACTGAAGGGACAATAACAAATGAATGACTTAAGCAGCCAGGTAACAAGAAAGCAAGACCCAGAGCTAAACTTCTGGACCTCGCTCCACCTTAACCCTCCACCCCTGCCTCAGGACAGGCACACTCGTGCACACACGCACATATACACACTCTCTCTTCTTCCTCTTCCCTTTCTACCCTTGAACCCACTCTATAAACCCATAATTCTCTAAATGTTCTGAGGGAATCAGACACTGCAATCGCTCACACTGACACTGTTATAGAAAAACAACAAGGAATGTGCACGGCACACGGCCTGGCCTAGGGGACGACCACTGACTTACCTGCATTTGTGACACTGGTACACATTCTCTCCACAGTTGCCACAGACTCCTGGGTTGGCAGGGACTGAGGCACTACAGCGTGGGCACTGCAGGGTCTCTGTGGAGGCCTGGTAGTTTTCATAGAAGTCTGCAAACTCAATCATCAGATTGGAGGCCACAATGGGCAACGGCAGGTCAATCTTCACCTCTGTCTGCCCAGGGGTCAGCTGAACCTTCTTGGCTTTGTGCCAGCGAGCTGGCCTAGGAAAGACAGACAGCCTTGAGATTTTCTCATCTCACCTTCAGTGATAACAGTCTGATGAGACAAAGAGGAAGACTGGCCCATGTATTTGTCTAAGGCAATTAAGTGGTTACTCTAAGGAAAAGAAATCTCGCATATAATAGGAAGCCAGTTTAAAAAAAGTTTTCCATTACCTCTTCTCTATAAAAAAAGAAAAGAACATATGAGTGCTTTAAGCTGTTATATATGATACCTTTTGAAATTCCAGGAAAACAACAGAAGCATATAACAAGGGAAACTATGACTCCAAAAGCATGCCACACTGAAGCCTGTAAGAGGTGCAATGATGATGCATGCCGCCAAGTTCCCATCCTGACAGCAACCATGGAAAGATAAAGCTAGGCTGTTTGAGAGAGGCAGAGGACGAAAATCAGGGTCTGAACCAAGTGCTAAGTCAAGTCATAAAAAGGAAGGTATGTAATAATTTTGGGGTGATTATATTCACATAATGAGAGCTAATATTTACTGAGTACTTACTATGTGCTAGGCTCTGTTCTCAGCACCTGACACATACTAACTCATTTAATCCTTAAAATAAAACCCTGGAAGTGGGGCCCTACCTCCATTTTATACTTATAGAAACTGAGGTTAAGCAGCTTCTCCAAGGTCACAGAGCTACGTAGCAGAGCTGGGATCTGAACTCAAATAGTCTACCAGCAGCTCTGCTGACTCCACACAATGAAAAATCAAACCCACCTCCTCTGGAGAGGAATGGGTCATCCTAATGCGCAGCATCTACTTTCAGGTCACCAAGGTGAAACTAGGCTTTTCAAGGCGAGAAGAGAAACCTCCCTAGGCAGCCTTCATGGCCACATGCTGCTGTGGTACACAAGCCTTATTCTGCCTCTTGGAGTAACAGCAATACTTCCATCCTGTGTGCAGAACAGCTCTGTAAGTCTTACCATTCAAATAGCATCGACCTGTGTTCTCCATCCAGTAGCAATGCCTGAGAGTTCAACAAAAGGCGACCTGTCTCTGTGAAAGTCAACACTATAACCCATGTGAGTGCCTCTCTTGGCCTATATACGACATTCAGTCACTGTGCTACATGGGCTAGGAAGATCCAGTATCAGCAGATATAGAGGAAAGGCGCTATGCAGAAATCGAAGAGTGTGTGTACTCAAGAAGCTTCTTGAGAAATAACTTCCTGCCCTATGAGCAAGAGCATAGCTGTCTTCATCCAAGAAATGACAATTACTTCCCAATACAGAAGGTTTTATCTAAGACTAGAACTTTACATAAGAATAGTTAAAATGGGCATGAGAAGCCTGGAGGTCCCCACACTCAGCTTCCCCTCCCTAGGAAGGCTGTTGAGGAGCTTCCACAGACCCCTATGGCTCCACTGGACTAATTTAGAAATAATCTTTGTCAACATCCTTAGAACTGTTGTTTCACTTTTGCCCTTCAGTCATGAATGGAGTGGCCAAGAGGATGCACTAGGCCTCTAGGGATGTGCTGCCTTACTCCATTCCAGGAACCAAAGGCAGCAACTGAGCTTGAGCCTTACAGACCTGCTGCCCCCCCCGAGGCCTAAAAAGCCCGTACTTGTTTTTCAACTCCACGATGGCCTGCACGGTTCGGTTATTATAATACAGGTTGATGGTCCGCACCATCTTGGTCCGTTTCAGATCCCCGATTTTCACTGTCACTTTGCTGATGGTGTGACTGCCAATGAGCTTCACAACCTGCTGGGTGGTGGTGTACCGCGTGTCCACTTTAATGGAAGACAGCTTGATATACTAAATACAAGAGTTCACAAAACATGGTATTAGTTCAAGACTCATACTGCCTTTTAAAAAATTCATCAATGTAACCCACTCTTCATCCACAAGATGAAGTTTCTATTTAATTTTTTAAAAAATATTTTGTAGAGATGCGGTCTCACCATCTTGCCCAGGCTGATCTCAAACTCCTGGGCTCAGGGGATCCTCCCATCTTAGCCTCCCAAAGTGCTGGGATTATAGGCTTGAGCCACTGCACCCAGCCAAGTTTCCATTTAAGGTAATAAATGTGGCAGATAAAAATTCCTACTATTGGTGACCAACCATTAGGAGAGGAACATCTATGTGATAATGATCCATCTCTGGAAACAAGAATCCCACTGGACCTATAGGCCTCAGGACTGTCCATGTACAGACGTTACTTACACAGAACGGTACTTCCGGGTTATTACACACCAGGCAGGGATCACTCTCCAGGTAATAGCCATCAAACTCCACTAAGCCAGACAAAGTGCTAAGGAAGAAACCAGTCTTAGCATGAATAAATTTTCATCTTAGGAAGCACTGAGCTTCACAAAAAAATCATGAGAAAGCCATGGCTCAATGCACCCCAAAGTGAGCCCCACTCTAATGAGAACTCAAGGACACAGGAGAAATCCCAATAGGATTACGAAGTCACAGGAAAGAAATTTCAACTAACTGACCTTAATGTTTTCTAATCTTTGATCTATCCTTCAGAGGAATTCTAAAAAGTAGTAAAATTTGACTCAAGAGTCACAATTAAATTTACTAAAAATCATTGAACTGTACATTTAAAATAGGTGAACACATAAATGATCTCAATAAAGTTTTGTTTTTTTTTAAAGAACAGTCACTACTAAACCACAGAAATAATGCACTGTCAATTTAACCAATATCCTCTTATAAAAGTTTTTTTAAAAAAGGAAGACATTTTCTTTAGATTTGTTTTATCCTATTTAACTTAAACCCTTGAAACTAAAGACCTTTTTTTTTTTTTGAAACAGGGTCTCACTCTGTCACCTAGGCTGGAGTGCAGTGGCTTGGCTCACAGTTCATTGCACCCTTGAACTTCTGGGCCCAAGCCATCCTCCTGCCTTAGCCTCCCTAGCAGCTGGGACCACAGGTACATGCCACCACGCCTGGCTAATTTTTTAAAAATTTTTTGTAGAGATGAAGTCTCACTATGTTGCTCAGGCTATACAAACCTTTCTACGTTACTATTCAGCAAACCCTGAACACAGCAATGACATTTTGAGTACCTTCTATGTGCAAGACCCTGGGCTACATGGAGGGGACTGGAATCTCAACTAGGCAGATTGACTCTTCTCTCAGGGGCTTGCCAATTCCTATGTAAGAGCCTATCAACATTCAAATAACTCCTCAGAAAGCTGACTGAGCTTCCCACAGGTAGAAAGCAAAATAAAGCTCACTTATAAATGTTCGAGTTGGGGTGGTTGGTAAGAATATGGTTTTGAGTCCGCAGAATCTCCACAGCCTTCTGCGAATACTCCTTCAACTGAAAGAGAATTCAGTAAAGAAACAAGTTAAAGCCCAGGGGGAAGTCTTATTGGAAAAGACTTTTGTCTTCTGCATTCTAGCTGAATACTGCCCTAGACGTACCAGACTTCTCAGTCAGAATCATACAAAGCTGGGCCTAATTTCAATCATTTAAATGGATTCTATCTCCTTTAGAAGTTTCCACGAGCTTTAGTGATAGGTGGTACGCTTTTCCAACCTGATGGAGGAAGATCATTTTTATTCTTATGGAGAAGCCATAAAGGTTAGCTAATTGCAGAAGCATTTTCTGGTATGTAATCAGAGCTACCAGCAAAACCAGGAGCACTTGCTTTTCCAAGGAACTGTAATGAGTTCTATCTTCTTTCCCCACTTGACCTTGACCTACTTCCTATGTTAAGTCAGATTTGCTAGTGTATACTGTCTACATCACAGACATATTACAAGTGCTTAACAAGAAATGCAAAATTGGATATATTTAAAAGAGATTTTGTATATGGACTCCCTGAATCTGGGTTGTTCATAATATTCTTAACTCAAGAGAAAAAAGGCTAAATATGGCAAGTTGGCCTCTCTGACCATAAAGCAATTGTTACCTTCTTCTCCGTTTGTGGCGTTTTCAGGGAGAAATATCCTAGTAGGTCCACAAACTGGGCAGCCTTACGACCATAGGCTGGGAGTTCTGGCCAGATGGACCACATCAGATCTAGCAGGAGCTCCTGCTGAGATTTGCTGGAATTTCTGTAGATATATGACAGCTCATGTTACCAAGCAGCAGAAAACCCTGAGGCATCTGTGTTTATCACCGAGGCCCTGGTATTGTTTTTACAAATGTATCTATGTCCCCACAATTATGGGTTAAGTTTGAACAGTTTTGTTTCTCTTTTGACAATCAATCCTACCAGATGCAGCATAGTCATTTGCTGCCTCTACCTATCACCCAACATACCCCAGAGCAGAAACTGAGCATTTTTTAGCCTACAGAGTCAAGCTCAGTCATGTTACAAACCCAGAAATATAGCCTTCTGAGTAGAAAACAGATCCTCTCCTGCCTATGACATCAGTTTAATGGCTAAAAAGCAGACAAAGATGAAGAAATCTCTAAAGCACAAGAGGATTCAGGCTGGCTAACTACTGACTCTGTGACTGTACGTAACTGAAAACCAAAACAGAACTGCGTTACACACCCTGGCCTCAGACCCTTGCAGATCTGCCAAACCCAGCCCTGGCCCTACCTGTAGATGTGCAGCGTCAGACAGTGGGCCTGCCAGCGCACCGAGGAAGAATTGGACTCCAACAGGAAACAACGCAGGAACTGGATCAGGGTTTCCTTATCGGCAAATTTGTTCAGCTGGTTCACCAGAGCTGTGCACAGCTGGTCCTCCTGGCTGCCAGAGCTCTCACCTGTAAGATTAGGACAGGACTGAGGGCTGAAGAGTAGGAAGAAGTCCTCTAGGGTCCTAAGGCCTGGGCTACCAAATGGGGAAGTAAGGAACTCTGTCCATTTCTAAAAGTTTCTACTGAATGCTGATATTCTGCAAAACAATTTTGAGTTGTTCACTGGGGGACAAATAGGTCAGCCCCAAATGAGACATACATGCAGCACTGGGGATGCAGTGGTGAGCACAACTGCCTTCCAGACAAGACATACAATCATGACACTGAAAAACCACAGGATAAAGTGCTATGTAAGCTGGCACTGAACAAATACAGTGACACTGGAGGAGGAACTTCCTTTCGAGAGCTTCCAATAGGCCTGCACAGAGATGTGCGATCATTAACTGGGGGAATGTGAACCACTACCACTGGTCTCAACCCTGATCACCGATCTCAGGTCTCCAAGGACCATGGAAAGCAGTGCAGCTGACAGTGAGGATCAGCTAAGAGAGCTAACATTTACTGAGCATTTACCAATGTACTCAGTCACATTTCACTTAACTCTGATGGGAGCTCCACAGAGAAGCTGTTACTATTTCACAGAATAAGAAATTTGGCCTACTAAAAATGTTCAGTACACTTTGACTTTTCTTATTATTGTCACTTGGTATGAGAAGTCATGCTGTTTAAGGTGTCACGTCAGTATAATTGAACATGAGACCGAAAGTAGACACTAGAGAACATTTGGGCCTTAGGTCCCCTGTAAATCAGGATTAAAAGACCTTTTGCAACAGAACAAACCAGGTGCTCCAAGAGAGATTTACACACACCACTGTGGTCACAATGACAAGAGGGTGACCCTTACCATCTTTCTCCTTTTCTTTTTCTTCTTTCTTGCTCTTCTTAGTGGAAGACTTGGACTGTGTTGTGGCTTGTCCGGAACTGGCAGCCACAGGGGCTGAGGAGGAAGAAGCACTGGAGGATCCCGCAGAGGCTGCCAGTGCAGCGAGCACTTTGCTGCCACACAGAGCACAGGAGAGCAGTTGCAGCAGCACTGGGGACACGCCCTCGTCCACAAGGAAACTGACTTGGAGGAGGAAGTACAGGACGGCTGCAAGCAGAGGAGACGGTGGCTCAGCTCTGAGATGACCCCGACCAGACTCACGAGAACCAAAGCAACGTCCCCCTACAGCTGAGACTGCCTGTTCTCACCAGCTTTCTTTGCCATGTCCTCTCTGCTGGACATTGTGAAGAAGTTATACTTTCTGTGGAAATCTCTGAAAAGTATTATAACTACACACTGACCAGAGGCCCCTGCTCCTTTGAATAAGGGGTTCTCTAGACTCCACCTACTCCTCTTTGGCTTTACTGTCACTACCTGGAGGTCAGAGACTCCTGCTTTGTGCTTCCACAGCACCCCAAACTTTGACTACCAGCCCTTACCACTTTTTTAGATTTTTACTTGTCTTCTTTGCTAGGCAGAGTTCTGTCTAGTCTGTGTATCTTGTTCATAGCTATATCTCCAGCATCCAGTTCAGGGCTTGGCATATAGTAGGCCTTAATAGTTCCTGAATGAATGAATAACAGCAATCAAAAGGAGCAGCATTGCTTACAGTCGTCTTTGATGCAGAATTTCTGCCAGTTGATGGTTCGCTGGGCGGCAATCTCTGCACAGGCTTTCAGGTGCTCCATCTGAAATAGGAACCAACCGTGGGAAAGGAGTAACTCCACCATGCTGCCCAGACAAGCACCACACCTGCTGCCTGGAGCCATCTCCCTGGCTCTGGACTACAAGCTGAACATGATCTTCTGAGCAAGGCAGGTGCTTGCTGGGAAGTCTGGTGAACCTGGCACCATGGCCCACACACTGCTACAACCACTCCGGCTCTTACTGAACCTGCCTTTGTTCTACCCGCATCCCCGCGCGAGGTGCTGTTTTCAGGAACCTTCAGACTACTCAAAAAGGCAACAGCAAAAGATAGACTATGACCTAAGAAACTACAATTCAGTTTACTTTTCTTGATATAAACACAATAGCAAGGACACGAGCTAGCTAGATTAAAGACGTTCTTTCTAGGTTGTTCACGTACCAAATACTCAGTTTACTTCTCTAAGTCCAAATAGTTTCTCTTTAGGGAGTAATACATTTTTCTACTTGAACCTTCATCATTTCTTTAGTATTCAAGGGTAAAAACCAGAGGTGCATAAAGAGGTCAATTCTGGCTAGGATGTAAGCAAATGGCACTGGTAAGAAGCCCAGGCCACTCACCTCACAGTGGAGGAACTGCTGCCAGGTGGGACGAGAGTGCTGAGGGGGACATCCCAGACCCTGAAGCCAACTACACGTGGTACAGCACCCAGACAGGGGTCACGGATTTACCCTCATCTCAGCCCTAACCATGCCATTGTCAACACAGTTAAAAGCCCTGCATTATTACCTCCAGCCCTATTACCTACTTGGCTGAGCCTTATCACATGCGCCCTCCCTGCCCTACCAGGTCCCAGCCCTCGTACCAGGCTGATGAGTGTGTCATATTGCAAGGCGGAGCCTGAGCTGGCTGTAACCACACTTGCCCGGAGGAATATCCCCTGCTCTTCTAGCAGCTTCTTGATCCCACGCACATGAGAGTCCAGGGTGTGCAAATCCCGGAGCTGGCGGTACTTCTCTTTGGATCCACAAATGAAAAGCAGAAGTTTGCGGACTTGACGGCGCACAAATGGAGTCTGCTGGATCATTAGGTACTTGAGGAGAAAAACACCATAAAGAGTAAATGACTCTGGGACTGTATGTATATCAACTGTGGCTCTCACAACCCGGGTTTTAATAAACTGTTCTTAAAAGCTGGGGAGAGGCCGGGCACGGGGGCTCACACCTGTAACTCCAGCACTTTGGGAGGCCAAGGTGGGCTGATCACTTGAGGTCAGGAATTTGAGACCAGCCTGGCCAACATGGTGAAACTCCGTCTCTACTAACAATACAAAAATTAGCTGGCCATGGTAGCACTGCCTGTAATCCCAGCTACTAGGGAGGCTGAGGCAGGAGAATTTGTTGAACCCAAGGGGCAGAGGTTGCAGTGAGCTGAGATCGTGCCACTGTACTCCAACCTGGGCCAACAGAGCAAGACTCAGTCTGGAAAAAAAAAGCGGGGGGCTGGGGAGAAACACAAACCAAGCTATTTCCTCTTGACCAAACCAGCCTCTCTTGAACTTAAGTATCCTTTAATGAGACCAGGAGAAAGAAAGGGAGAGAAAGAAATCAGAGGAAAATATCAATATTCATGTATATCTTCCTTGTGCCCTTAGGAATCTACAGGGAAGCTGGCCTCCACTTCAGCCCACCCAAACGGAAACTATCAAGAAAAAAAAAAATTCCAAATCTCTTTTTCAAGTAAAAGAGCTAAAGAAAAGTTTGGGTTGGTACAACTATGTAACTCGAAATCCTCATCTGAGGTTTGCTAACAGATTATTCTTCCCAGAGTTAATCTATCTCAGGGTCGCTGTGCTGGTTACTAAGGTTATTAAGCTATTGTCTCTCAGTTCCCAACCCACCCACCAACACTGCCCAGTGATGCCCAGGCCAGAATTATGCCAAGTGCACTACTTCTTTGCCAGCTGGCTCCCTCTTAGGTTCTGCCAACAGAGAGGGACGCTGGCAGCAGGAGGAAGAAGGGGCTTGTTTCTTCCCATCTCCCTGCAGTCCTAGCAACAGCCCTGAACCCTGGCCGCCACAATGAGTTCTAATCATCAGCTTCTCTCACTGGTCCCAGAATCACCCGCATCACATCCCCGCAGGGCACCCGCTTCCTGATAACTGCTTCTGGCAGTTACTATCCCTGTGTTACCTCAATGTTTCCTTTTTGCCTTTTTTGTTGTCCAAGAGCATTCACCCAATTTCCCATATTGAAATCTCTCTGTTAAGATAACTAGTATACTTTGTTTTCCTGACAGAACCTAAATTATTAAACTTGCCCATTATGAGCACAAGTGGGGGAGTTCAACACACAGAATCAGAAGGTAAAGTATGGCTTGCTTGATACACATCTCCTACAGTTCTACCCACAGTATGTTCCAGAAGGGCAAGACCAAGACCTGCAAGGGAGAAAGGAACTCTGCAAGGGGAAATACCGAGTGAGGACGAGGAAGAAAGGGGCCCACAGAGGCGAATGCAGATGTGTCCTCAGCCCAACAAGCAAGCAGCTTGGGACTTTCACTTACCTCAGAGAGAAAGTAAAACCACGAATGGTCAAAGACAGGAGGTGGGATGCGGGAATTGGTGTCAGCAATCTTTTTGATTTGGTACGGAAGCCTCAGCACCATTTCTGTTAGAAGCTGAGTATAGGCCTCAAACACATCAGCAGCATGGCCCTGGGAGAAGAAAACTTGCATGAGAACCTGTGACTGTCGATTTTCCATGACCAAACTTAGGAAAACCGCTGGCTCACTAGGCATATTACATGTTGGAGGTGGTAAAGGGCGCCTTTCAGAGCTGGAATCAAGACTGACTGACAGTTTATTCTACAAACTCAGAAGGCCCAGGCTTCTGGGGGCAATTTAATTACATGCAAAGGTTACAGTGGAGACAGACCTCACTTCTAAAAGTCCTAATATTTCACTCTATGGCTTTTGACACTGGGTTGACTGTACTCTGCTTACATAAAAATGAGTGCTAGAAAGACCAAAAAAATTGGAAAAAAAAAAAAAAAAAAAAAAAGGTAGTAAGGATCTCTGACTTCTATGAGATGTATTCTATTCCCTAGAACCAAAATTTCCCATGATAACAAGAAATTGTTAAATAAACCAAGGCTGTCAAGATCACTAAACTCGGCCAAGATTCCTGGCTTCATGTAACACAAAAAGGCAGAGGTAAACGAGAGATGTGAGGAAAGTGGAAACAACAGCTATCCTGCAAGTTGTGTGGTCCCATAAAAAGAATCTGTAAGAGTTCGAGGGCACAATGTGCCTCACATATTCAACTCCCAGCTATTCATCGGTTCTGTATCAAGCACTGGAGTTGTAAACAGTAATAAAATACGGTTTCTGCTGAGAGTGTAGAGGGGAAGACAGGTGAGTGAGTGCACAGGGTGCTCCGGGAACCCAGGACAAGGCTCTCTTGAGCAGACTTGATGGCAGGGAGTGTGTTAGGGAAGTTTTCCCTGGGATCCAAAGCTTGTGCTGAGTCTTGAAGATGGGTTAGGAACTCACGAGGCAGGGGAAGAAAGGGGAGCAGAGGGAGAGGAAAGAATTCCAGAAGGGACAGCACGAACAAAGGCAACACGTCACATCTTGGGAAATGCACAGGCTGGCAGGGCTGCGTGTAAGGTGTAACAGGTGACAAAGCTAGAGAGTCAAGCAGGTGGCTGGGTCCTCCAGAACTTTTTGGCCTATAAGTTATGGAAAACCACCAAAGAGTCATGAAAAAACAGCAAGACACAGTCAGATCCACACTCTATGCCTATTGTATTCCTCCCCTACTCAAAGCTATTCTAGGGGGGCAGTGAGGAAGAGAGTGGTGATAGCAGTTAATACGGACTGGGCATTGATACATGCTAGGCACTGTGCTAAGTCCTTTACAAACGGCACCTCATTCAACACTCACAACAGCCCTATAAAGTAGATACCATCTGCATGCTCATTTTCCAGCAGTAGAAGCTGAAGGTTAGGGAGGTTAGACAGACAGAACTTCTCCATGCTTCAAGACTGGTAAGTAAAAACACAAGACGGGACTTATCCCAGATTCATCTGATCAGGAGGCCCATCTTCTTAATAATACGTTAAAGGGCCTCTCTGTGGTGACAGCACAGGGAATATCTGACATACACGTCATGACCCACAACTGATGACGTTAGCTTGTACCTTCTCATCTTTTTCTAAACTTAATGTGAAATGAGATAACTGAGATTTCATTCAAATCCTCCAATTTACAAAGAGGCAGGAACCAGAATCCCATAGAAGGTTGGGAGAAGTGGAGTGCTCTGAACAAAGGACGAGTGTTTCTTTGATGAGGGAAATATCTCACCTTCACATACTGGCGGAGAAAGAATGGGCTCATGTCAGGTGGGGAGGAGGTAGTATGTGGTTTCAGCAACTGGCTGGTAGCCACAGGCTCCTCATCATTCTGTTGGCTCTTCCAATATTCCAGCAGTGATTTGAGCACATGCAGGCAGTAGTCCACAGCCCCAGAGCTCAGCAGAGCTGCTGCTGTGGCACTGGAGATGAGGGAAGACGACTGGGAGACAGAGAAAATACAGAGATGGTAAGAATGGCTTGTAAAAACAATGTGAAATCCGGGTGGGTGTTGGGGATGGGAAACACACTCACAATAGTCCTGGTTTCTATGGCAGTGAGTGAATCAGGCTCTTGCACTGAAACTTCCCCAAGGAAGTTTGTGAGGTTTTTTGGAACTTTTTTGAACAACCACATGGTAAGACAAAGAAACACACCTGTTCTCAACTCTAACCTTGCTACACACACACGTGCCAGAGGCCAGGGAGGCAAGATTAGATAACCTTTCGCCCTGGAGGGGATGGGTTTCCTCTTTTACCGTGAGCAACTAGAAAATAAGCCCAATTCAAGAAGGAGAGAGAAAACTTTCCATTTTAGGCACTTCTGAACAACCCCACCCCACCCCCTATACAGTCTTCCATAGAACCAGCTTCCAAAGGAGATGGGGGTGAGTGATCACATGCATAAAAAAGTAGGAGAAAAGCTACTGTAAATAAGACCATTAGAAGAGCCTTGCAAATCCCAGCAAACCCCACAGCTCCTAAGCTCATTAAGATTGGATGCAGTTCAGCCTCAATTTCTACCTTCTCTGCTTTGTGCTAATCTCCTTTCACCACACACACATCGCTTTCTCTGTGCTTTATTACCATACCTTATAGCAACATACACTAGGGGAATCCTCTTAGCCACTCTGTGCCTTGCAGAAGAGAGCCCTGCTTTTCAATAATGGAACTTCCAAACCCTTTAACCCCTCCATTGGAGGGACTGTTAGCAAAGACTAGGGTTGGAAGGGATTCCGAAAAAGGTGGAGGTTCTGCTCTTGAAAAGGTGACAGCTTAGAATCTTACTCCCCTCAGGGAACAATGGCTTTATTCTTACAGAGGACTAGCACCCCTGCGCTGGCCCTAGCACTACCCAGACAATCCTCTTACCTTTCCCCAAACCCATAAACCCAAAGCAAAAATACCTCACATATGGAAGACTTGGATCCAGATTTGGTGCGGGACATGAAGACACTCAGGAGTCTCATTACTACCAGATGGACTTCATTCAGGGCGCTGCGCTCATTCTTCTTGGAGACATCCTGCAGGCCAAAGCACAAGCCCAGAAACCTCTACTTACTTGATGCTTGAGGCATCCTCTGAACAAGATCCCTTCAAATCAAGCCCATCAGCCCTAAAGTGTTCCTTAGATTGAATCAGACACAAAACAACCCCCAGTATATCCATGGACTATACATGGGGTACCCAGAGCCCGATACACTTAGGAGGTCATATTAAGATATGAACAACTAATTTGATGTTTTCACCTCACTGAGCACTAAAGGTCCATGAGGGTAAGAACTTCATCTTTGCCCTCAACTATGCTCAGAGTCCAAAACTATACTCGGGCCAAAGCAGACCCTGAATACACTTCTGTTGACTCAACAGAACTGGAGCCCTCAGTGGATGGTTACCCCTTAAAATAAGGTGAAGTTGCTCTATGAAACAAATGGGAACCTGAGGAAGTATCTCAGCCAATCCTGTTTCTCACACAGATTGCCTCTCAGATTTTACCTTTTTATCCATACCCAACTCAGCAATAAGCTGGGAGAGCAGGTTATCTAGGGCCCCCTTATCTTTCTCATCTTCTCCATCCAGATCTGTAGTGAGCATTAGAATGACCTAGAAGTCAAAGAGAGAAAACACAAAACCCAATTTCCTAAAGAAGAACGACTTGAAATACGGGGTGTTTCAGAAGAAACCCTCATCTTCCTGACATCCCTATCAATCATAACTGTAATCCATTACAGCGTTCTAAATTCCCAGTATCCAAAGCTTCAGTGTTCAGAGTCAGAAAAGTCAAATTCTGATATATGCCACACTTGACGTTACAAAAAATGTTTTGTAAAAAGTTTGTAAAATTAATGGACTAACCTATATTATATCCAAGCAAAGCAGCTTGAGAAAAGGTGGTACACTGAACTAAGAATTAAAGAACAGTTTTGAATCTGAGGAAGACAGCTAGTGAGTGGAAGAACAGCTATTAGCCCACTAATATCAACGAAGAAACTAGAGACTCAGAATCTCAGGAGCGGGCTTTGCACCGGCTCTGTCAATAACTACCTGGAAGAACTTGCGCACTGAAAAAATTCTCTGACCCTTAGCCTTCTCATTTATAAAATGAAGAGCTATAATTTGTAGCTCAAAAATTAAATTGCATTATTCTGTGGCCTAACACCAAACGAAGGCTTCCAGGTCCTCTGCAACAGAGATGCGGGCATGCTTAAGGGTAGTCCAATCATGACCTGACAGAGACCCAGGTGAGCTAAGAGATACCTGCATGTACGGGATGGCCCGGACACCCCCAACGTTGCGTAACTGAGGCAGGGTCTGCAGTAATCTCTCCAACAGCATTAGACGGACCATGTGCAGCCTAAAAGGGTGAGGAAAAGATAGAAAACATGAGCTGTACTCCAACAGAAACCAGCTGAATATAGTTCCCTTCCCACTCCAACCCTGCTACCAAGGTCAACAAGAAGCCTAATGCTTAGGAACAATCTCCAGCATTAAAAAAAAAAAGTTAAGAACTGCCTACTTGGTATGCCAGTCAGCAACACAGAAGGAGAGATCTCACTCTGTTAAAAGAAAGCAAAACTATTCCAAAATACAACTGATGGCACTGAAAGAAATCCTACTACAGGAAAGTTCAAAGTATTTCCCAAGCCTCCAGGCCCTGGTAGTTCTCAGTTTCAAAGTCAAAGCTCCAACTGCAAGATTTATGGCTTTTTTCTAGTATGCGGCCCTATTGTGCCTCCAGACATTATTTTCTAGAATTCTTCTATATACAAATTCTGTATCACCCAGCTGCAGTGACCCAGCCCTTTCTTTCTCACGTTTCCCAAATTCTTATAAAGTCCAGTCACTGCTCTACTGTCTCACACCTTGTTCACCATCATCCTAATACAATATTCTGTTTCAACGTCACACTCTCCTACTGGACCCATGAGTTTTCCCATATAATCAATTGGCCATTACCTAGCCTTCATCTGCAGATATACAGCTGACCTTCTGTACTAAGTATGTGCCCCTGGATCTCTAGCTAATATGCTGATTCAAGAGGATGATGAAAATTAATTAAGGTCCTGCTGACAATTTGGTTGCCAGTCTCCCCTAATACACAATCTCATACAGATTAAGAATATAGTTGCTGAATAAATCAATGGATTCACTTTCATAATTAGTAAATGGTCCTTGTCTCATTTTTATCTTAGAGATTATTTGTAAGAAACCACACGCCTATTTTTTTTTTTTAATGTGTGATTTTCATGTGTTACATATCCTAGCAGGTATCCAGAATATTTTCTTTTTCTTTTCTTAAAAAGAAAATTTTTTTAAATACAAAAAAGGACCAAAAAAAATGTTTTAAAGAAAACAGCTGGGCATGATGGTGTGCCTCTAATCCCAGCAATTCAGGAGACTAAGAAGGGAGGATTGGTTGAGCCCAGGAATTCAAAGATGCAGTGAGCTATGACCACACCACTGCACTCCAGCCTGGGCAACAGAGCTAAAGTGAGCTACTGTACCCAGCCCAGAATCTTTTCAAAATAATACAAGTCTGGATGAAAGTACAGGGTCTAGGGTTGGGTGTGGTAGCTCATGTCTATAATCCCAACACTTGGAGGCTGAGGCAGGAGTTCAAGACCAGCCAGGGAAACATAGCAAGACCTCATCTCTACAAAAAAGTAAAAAATTAGCCAGACGTGGTGCCATGTGCCTATAGTCCTGCCTCAGGAAGATCACTTGATCCCAGGAGTTCAAGGTTACAGTGAGCCATGATCATGCCACCGCACTCCAGTCTGAACAACAGAGCAAGACCCTGTCTCTAAAAAAAGAATGAATGAAAGAAAATATGGGGTCTTACGTGAATTATAAATTATTATGATTCTAAAAAGAACTCAAAGGAATGAGCTAACTGTTCTTCAGAACACCATGCACGTGTCTGTTAATAATTAGCCAAGCTAGGTGGGGACTACAAATGATTTAAGAATTGTTCAAAGATGGACCAGGTACAAGTGAGGAAAGGTGAGATGATAGCAGCAGTTCAACAGTTTCAACATAAAACATAAGACAGATTTGTTTTGAGATGGATTAATATCTTCAGATTTGGAGACCATACACGCAAATATACACACATGAAGAAAAAGTCAACAAAATGAGCAGAGTCTAGACTTGGACCAAGATCACAGCAGAATATTTTCAAACATCATTCATTCATTCATTTTGTTTTCTGAGCCTAGGACACCCTGTTGCCCAGGCTGGAGTGCAGTGGCACAATCACAGCTCAGTGCAGTCTTGACTTCCTGGACTCAAAAGATCCTTCCACCTCAGGATCCTGAGTAGCTGGTACCACCGGCGCATGCCATCATGCCCGGCTAATTTTCTTATTTTTTGTAGAGACAGGGTCTCCCTGTGTTGCCCAGGCTGATCTCAAACTCCTGGGCTCAAGCGATCGTCCCACTTCAGCCTCCCAAAGTGCTGGGATTACAAGTATAAGCCACCAGACCCAACCTATTTTCAAACTCTTACACAGTACTCCTAAAACTTTAAAAAAAAAAAAAAAAAAAAAAAAGTAAACACAGCACCAAAAACTGCAGTTTCCTTTTCTTTAGTGACTTAAAGTAAAATTCTGTTTTATTTAAAATAATTCATGTTTCAACTAAGCAAAGAGAGAAAATAAAACCAAAAAAATTTTAAATAATTCATTAACCAATTATTTAATTAACTTATTCATGAAAAAAGGTTAACTTAAAACCACTATAGAGAATTCCATTGTCAATATGGCTAGGTTACCTAAATTCACCCTCTTCCTAAAAACAAATGAAAATCCTAAGAAGATATAACACCATTTTAGAAGCAGTGATGAGTCTCAAGAGATTTAAAAAAAAAAATCTACAATCCACCTGGTTCATGCCTGTAATCCCAGCACTTTGTGAGGCCGAAGTGGGCAGATCATCTGAGGTCAAAAGTTCAAGACCAACCTGACCAACATGGAGAAACCCCATCTCTACTAAAAATACAAAATTAGCCGGGCGTGGTCACACATGCCTGTAATCCTAGCTACTTGGGAGGCTGAGGCAGGAGAATCACTTGAACCTGGGAGGCAAAGGTTGCAGTGAGCCAAGATCATGCCAATGCACTCCAGCCTGGGCAACAAGAGTGAAACTACGTCTCAAAAAACAAACAAACAAAAAAATCTACAATCACCCGGCATGTTCCCAACCATGGTAAAATTAAACTATAAACCAATAACAAAAAGATAAATAGAAAATTCCCAAATGTTTAGAAATTTAGTAACATACTTTTAAATATCCCATGGGCCAAAGACTAAATTACAACAGAATATAGAAAACAATTTGAATTGAACAGCATTGAAAATACATTATCAAAACACAACATTATCAAAATATGTGAGCTGCAGCCAAAGCAAGATTAAGATGGAATTTTAGAAAAAATACGTTGTTTCAAATATGGTTGTTTTTTTTGTTTGTTTGTTTGAGATGGCGTCTCACTCTGTCACCCAGGCTGGAGTACAGTGGCATGATCTCGGCTCATAGCAACCTCCGCCTCCCACGTTCAAGCAATTCTCCTATCTCAGCCTCCCAAGTAGCCGAGATTACAGGTGCACTCCACCATGCAAGGCTAACTTTTATATCTTTAGTAGAGACAGGGTTTTGCTTTGTTGGCCAGGCTGGTTTTGAACTCCTGGCCTCAAGTGATCAGCCCACCTCAGCCTCCCAAAATGATGGGATTACAGGCGTGAGCCACCGCACCTAGCCGAATATGTATTTTTAAAGTAGGTTTAAAATACATATGATTAAATGATTTAGGTTTGTATCTCATGAGCCAGAGATAGAACAGGAACAACAGAACAACAACAAAAAAAATAGTAAAAAATGGTAAATAGCAAAAGAAAGGAAATAATAAAAAGCAGGAATAAAATAGAAAGCAGACATACAACAGAAAAAAACCAGAACCAAAAGCCAGTTCTTTCAAATAAAGTTGATAACTCCTAGCAAGACTGACAAAGAATAAGTCACCATTGTCAGAAATGAAAAAAGGCAAATCACTACAGATTGTCAAGACATTAAAAAGATGAGGAAAAAAAAAATATGAACAGGTTTATGCCAGTAAAACTGACAACTTTAATAAAATCAACAAATTCCTTTTAAAATACAATATACCAAAATTGAAACCAAAATAAATAAAAATAATTCTCTAGCATTTAAAGAATAAACCTAATTTTAAATCTTCCCTTACATAAAGTCCAGACTCAGATGACTTCACTGGTAAATTTCTCTAAGAATTTATGAAAGAAAGAACACTAATCTTATACAAACTCTTCTAGAGCAAGAGAAAAGGGGATCATGCCCTGACTTATTTTATGACGCCAGAATAAGGTGAATATCAATCCCTGACAAAGACATCTCAAAGAAAAATGATAAGCCTAAACTAAAAATTAGCAAATCAGGTCACGTGATATAAAGGATAACACACCATGACTAAATAGGTTTAATAATAGAAAAATCAATTAATGTAATCTATAAACTTAAATAAAATAAAGAAGAAAAACCATATAAGTGATTCAATACATGAAACACAAGAAACTGGAAATCTTGAAAAACCCATTTAATATAAAAATCTTCCAGCAAACTAGGAACAAAATTTCCTTAATCTGATAAATATCCATAAAAAACCCTTGCGCTAACATCACACTTAATGAGAAAGTATTGAACCTTTTCACCCTGAGTTTGGGAATGAGATAATGTTCATCATCACCACTTCTTTCAACATTGTACAAGAGGTCCTAGCTAATGAAATAAGACAAGAAAAGAAAATTAAAAGGTACGAAGATTGGAATGAAAAACGTTAAACTGTTATTTGCAGGTGATAAGATTGTGGACGCAGAAAATCCACTAAAATCTATCATTAGAATAAATAAGTGAGCTGGGTGCAGTGGCTCACACCTGTAATCCCAACACTGGGGGGCTGAGGAAGGAAGATCACTTGAGTCCAGGAGTTCAAGACCAGCTTGGGCAATCGTGAGATGCTGTTTCAACAAAAAAATAAATAAATAAATAAATAAATAAATAAATAAAATAAATACTAGGCCGGGTACGGTGGCTCACACCTGTTATCCCAGTACTTTGGGAGGCCAAGGTGGGTGGATCACCTGAGGTCGGGAGTTCGAGACCAGCCTGGCCAACATGATGAAACTCTGTCTCTACTAAAAATACAAAAATTAGCTGGGTGCCAGGTGTGGTGGCACATGCCTGTAATCCCAGCTACTCAGGAGGCTGAGGCATGAGAATCGCTTGAACCTGGAAAGTGGAGGTTGCAGTGAGCCGAGATTGTACCACCGCACTCCAGCCTGGGCAAGACACTCCAAACTCTGTCTCAAAAAAAAAAAAAAATTAAAAACAGCTGGGCATGGTTGCATGCACCTAGCTACCCAGGCAGGAGGATTCCTTGAGCCTAGGCATTTGAGGTTGCAAAGTGCTTTGATTGTGCCACTGCATACCAGCCTGGGAAACAGAGTGAGACTCTGTCTCAAAAATAAATAAATAAATACAAACAGCTGGGCATGCTGGCATGTGCCTAGTTACTCAGACAGCTGAGGCAGGAGGATTCCTTGAGCCTAGGCATTCAAGGTTGCAGTGAGCTATCTATGATTGTGCACACCAGCCTGGGCAAGTAGGACTGTCTTAAAAGAAAAGAAAACAAGAAACAACAAGAATAAGTGAACTAAGAAAGATGATCAGATACAAAGTCAAAATAAAAGTAATAATGAGCTCACTAGCAATTAACAAGTTATTAAGCCAAAGATGTAAGCAGAACTCAGAGACAGATTTTAGGGAATTTTGAAATTTGACAAGTTAAGGCCAAGATGTTCTGAAGGCAACTTGACCCTCTGGTTGCCAGGACCTCACAGGGCATTTGGAATAGAAATAAAAGCAGAGGATCTTCCTTAAGTGGGGAAGGTTTTCATTTTTTTTTCTTTAGACCTCCTCTGTGGACAGTAGGGAAGGTCTTCAAAGAGAACCTCATAGAAGAACCACAGAAGGCTACACCCTCACTTTAAAAGTAAACAGTAATAAATGACTTCCCTTCACACTCTTCCCTGCACCTGCACCTCCCGCCCCACTCTAGCCTAGGAGCCTAAAAGAAAAACTACCTAACTGAAACCTTAACACTGAGAAGAGGGGAGGAGAAAATGAATAGCTGCTGAGAATATAATCCAGTTTATACATTTGTTTTCCTTTTAATGCTTTTGTGTCCTATTCAATAAATCTTCACCAAAGCCAAGTTATGAAGACATTTTGTCTTTTAAAAGTAAGAAGGTGTTACCCTTTGCATTTACATCTATAATTCAGTTGATTTTTGCATATAAGATCAGGTCAAGATTCATTTTATTCTATGTGCATTTCCAGCTGACCCATTATTATTTATCGGAAAAAACCCTCCTTTCCCCCATTGTACATAAGTGTCACCTTTGTTACAAATCAGATGACCAGGTATGTGTGAAGCTGTTTCTGAACTCCAGCCCATTCCACCAATCTATTTGTCTATCTTCATACCATTATCACATGGTCTTAATTACCGTAGCTTTATAATAAGTTATAGTTCTATAAAGTCCTCTAACTTTATGAATTTTCTTCAATATTGCCTTGGCTAATCCACATAAATGTTTGTATCAACTTGTCAATTTTAACACATAACTCCAGCCAAAATTTATGACTAGGATTATATGGCTCTATATCAATTTGAAGACAATTATCTTCACAATGAGTCTTTCAATCCATAAACATATTTCAATTCATAAATGTAGCTCTTCATTTATTTAGGTCTTTAACTTCTCTGAGATTGTGCAGTGTTCAGAGTAGAAGTCTTACATATCTTTCTAATTTATTGCTATGTATTTGATGTTTTTTAATGCTACTCAAATAGATCAAGAAATTTATAATAAGCACAAGGAACACAAAAGAAAAAGAGATTTTAAGAGACATGAAGAAGAGAATATGATGGTCTAACATCTATTTAACTGAAATCCCAGAATGAAAAATAACAGAAAATAAGACAAAAAGAATATCTGATAAGATTAATAGATGAGATTTTTCCAAAATAAAAGACACTAGCCCACACATCCAAGAGTCCCAAATACTACTAAGCAAAACAAATGTAAAGAAATAAATCACATATCCTGGTAAAATTGCAAAAATAATGACAAATGAAGATCTTAAAAGTAGCAGTAAAGACATTACTTTCAAAGAAGCAACAGCTAAAATAGGAGGTGATTTCTCATTGGAAATAACAAAAGCCAGGAAATAATAGAATACCATTTTCAACTAGGGAGGTCGGGGGTGCTGCCAACCCAAAATTTTATACCCATCAAAAATACATCCTCAAATGTAAGTTCAATAAAGTTATTTCCAGACCAACAAAATCTGAGATATTGTAAACCAGCAAACCTCCCTAAAGGGAAATCTAAATGATACAGTTCAGGAAAAAAATGATCCTGGATGGGAGGTCTCAGAGGCATAAAGAAATGTTAGGCACATAAAATGGTAAACATATGAGTAAAACTTCAACAAACACTGACCATATAAACTATAAAATTCTAAAGGCTTTAAGAAGACATTAAAAAAGTTAAAACACACAAAAATGATCATTTATATTGATAAGAAGGAGTAAAGTCTTCTAAGATCCTCATATTATTCAGAAGGTGTAGCTATTAAACTTCATTTTGAATAAGGTAAGTATGCAAGTTAAAATGCATAATATAACCACTGAAAGATTAAAAACAGAGTAAACAACTTCCAAACCTGCAGAGTTGGAGGAAAAAAGGAAAAAAACAGGAACAAAAAATTAGCAAGTCAACTCAAAAGAAGGCCAACAAGGAAAGAAAAGGATACACATAGAACAAATAAGAAGCACAAAGTAATAGCAGACATCCATTCCAAATCTGTCAGCAATCAACATTAATTGTAAATGAACTCAACTATATCAACTAGAACACAAAAGTAGACTGGATTTTAAATTTTTTAAGTAAATTTTAAAAAAATCATAGAGACCAAGTTAACTGAACATAAGGGAATTAACCTAGAAATCACATTAAGAAAAATATTAGGAGATTTTTTAAAAACTCTATCAAGGCCGGGCGCGGTGGCTCAAGCCTGTAATCCCAGCACTTTGGGAGGCCGAGACGGGTGGATCACGAGGTCAGGAGATCGAGACCATCCTGGCTAACACGGTGAAACCCCGTCTCTACTAAGAAATACAAAAAACTAGCCGGGCGAGGGGGCGGGCGCCTGTAGTCCCAGCTAGTCGGGAGGCTGAGGCCGGAGAATGGTGTGAACCCGGGAGGCGGAGCTTGCAGTGAGCTGAGATACGGCCACTGCACTCCAGCCTGGGTGACAGAGCGGGACTCCGTCTCAAAAAAAAAAAAAAAAAAAAAAAAAACTCTATCAAAATATCTATTAACAGAACCAGAGAAATTCATCCAGAGAAGTAAACGGCTTACATTCAAGCAGTAGGATATAGAGAATGTGGAAGGCACTCTTTGATGCCCCCTTTAAATGTCTCTGATGCCTGACTACATCAGGCACCATATTTTTTCCCTGATAGAAATCAGTTAGTTCAAAATTCTGGGCCAGGCACAGGGGCTCACACCCGTAATGCCAGCACTTCCGGAGGTGATGAGCAGATCATTTGAGCTCAGGAGTTCCAGATCAGCCTGGGCAACACGGCAAAACATCATCTCTACAAAAAATACAAAAATTGGCCAGGTGTGGTACCGCACACCTGTAGTCCCAGCTACTCGGGAGGCTGAGGTAGGAGGATCACCTGAGCCTGGGAGGTTGAGGCTGCAGTGAGCTGTGTTCACACCACTGCACTCCAGCCAGGGTGACAAGAGGGAGGATCCTGTCTCAAAAAAAAAAAAAAAAAAAAAATTCTGACTTACCTATTTTTGCACTAATGTAACAACTACTGGCCTCAACAAATTCAACAAACATTATATCTTGAGTCTTATTTTTCAGGTTTGTCTTCTATTTCTCTAGTTACCTCTGGGATAAGAATACATTCACTTCACCAATCTAGCACCAAACTCCACCACAAAAATGGATTAGGATTTTATAGATCACTTTCAGTTTCAAAATGCTTCACCACTGGTATTTCTAGCCATAAGCATGTATTTGCTATGTCTTATTTCTCCTTCACCTTATGAACATGCTGAACAAGGAGCACTTCTAGGACACCTAATACGTATACCTAAATGTTGAGCCTCCAGCGGTGCCATTTGTAAAGAGGATGCCGTACATTGAGTGTATGGATATTGATGAAACTGGAAAAATTTGAGTAAGAAAGACATGTTTTTATGACAATCACTTTACAGTCACTAAGATATTCAGAGGAGCCTTAAGAGAAAGACCACTTCCTATTCTCTCTGTAATTGATTTAATATAATTCTAAGACAAAGACAGACCTAGAGCACTTCCTAAGATTTTAAACTGTTTCAGAAGTTTACACCTTAATATTTCAAAAGAAATATACTGTTATCACCACTCTACCTCCTACAACTGATCAGTCCTACTATTCCTGAAATAGTCTCAGATAGGCAAGTCTCTTAACTGTGGAGGACTAGGTTTTGACCTGTTGCTAGTGTGGACATCTCCTTCAGCTTCTCCTTCTCCTTCTCCCTCGGAGCCATCTCCCTCCTGGTGCCCAGTGGTGGTGCTGATGGCTCCAGTGCTTGAGCTGACACTTCCTGGTCCAGCCGGATGCCCCTCAGCTGTAGCATCGCCATAAGCACTGCTCCGGCCAGACACTAGAGGGAAATAGTTTAAAAAGCACAAATCAACTCCCAAAGCATGAAGGAACCCAGTGCATTCTAAAGCAGCAGCCAATAGATAATAACGGGTAGCATTAGACAGCAACTGGTAGTATTTTTTTCTTATACGTAAAGCTAAGTAAGACCCCACAGCACTGTGTTAAATCACTCTCACAGTAGCCATTAACCCTTCCCCGGTACATAAGACCCACCTATAAGAATAATCTTAATCTCAGATGCTAATACATTTCTATCTCATACTTCAGAGGAAACATACACTGACATGGGAATCTATAAATTATTAGCTGCTCTTAATCTCCTCTGTAAAAATTGCATCTGATTGCTACCCACGGACTGATATGGAAGGTCAAACCAAAATGGCTGTCATGTTCCCTCCTTCTAGAGTCCCACCTCATCAGCTAGTAGACTGTGGGGATGGTATGCTATGTGAACACATCAGATCATTAACAATAAGATCGCGTAAAAAAACCCTCCCCCGGCCGGGCGCGGTGGCTCAAGCCTGTAATCCCAGCACTTTGGGAGGCCGAGACGGGCGGATCACGAGGTCAGGAGATCGAGACCATCCTGGCTAACACAATGAAACCCCGTCTCCACTAAAAATACAAAAAAATTAGCCAGGCGTGGTGGCGGCGCCTGTAGTCCCAGCTACTCGGGAGGCTGAGGCAGGAGAATGGCGGGAACCCGGGAGGCGGAGCTTGCAGTGAGCCAAGATCGCGCCACTGCACTCCAGCCTGGGCGACAGAGCGAGACTCCGCCTCAAAAAAAAAAACAAAAAACAAAAAACAAAAAAACCCTCCCCCAAATAAATAAGGAGCAGAAACCATAGGATAATGGGTTTCAAGGTGACACCATAACTGTTTTAGGCTAATCATGACTTAGAATTATGCACATCATCACAGTTTCAGAGAGGAAAAAAAAAAAAAAAAGAATTATGCATGTCAATGCTTTTTTTCCACTAACAGATAATTAGTAAATATCTGTAAAATATTTCAATACTAACCCCCTGAGCTTAAGCCATTAAACATTTGAAACTCGAAAGTTGAGGCCAAATGAATCCATAAGACTTTCAGAGAGTCCACAAGACTTTCAATGAGTCTCTATAACTTTTCTTTGCAAAAACCAACCCCAGGACCCAAGCAGAGATTCCTGTTTTGTCCCCACCCTCTGCCCCCCTCCATGGCACATTACCACTGTGCTCGCCAGCCACTGAGTCCACTGCACTGCCCCCGCTCTCCGAGCCCACACTACCACCGTGGTCAGCAGGAGAGGTCCGAAGGGTAGAACCATCTGTTGCTGCTGTGCTGCCCTCGTCGTCTGAGGCTGGAGCTGAGAGAGTAACGAGAGCTGTTACAGGTTAAAAAATAAAAAAATTAAAAAAAAAAAAAAAGAGCCCTCCTTGGGATGAAAGCATCAAACCACATAGTGCATAGGACACAATGCAGTTTATATATCCTGTCGTCAAAGAAAAAAGGGAAAGATTTGCTTTGCTGGTTAATCGCTAACAGAAACAAACACTATACACGGTGCATTGCAAACAGTACTTAGACAGGAGTGAAGAAAACCCAGTTCACTGGGCATTTCCTTCGCTGTTTAAATTACAGTGCAAGTTCAGTAAGAATCTGTGACATGGACGCTGAGTTTTCTAGCTAAAATGCTTCATGGTTACCATTGTTTAGGTGTTACTGACACCTGCTGAGAGATCTGAAACTAGCCATTACCATTCAAAGCATAGAACTCTGAATTTTAATGAGATTTGTTTTGAAATCAGTCAATTTTTGCTTATGTTAGGAAGTCACTTAGCATGAGCTCTTGAATCAACCCGGTTTTGTTTTTTTTAGCAAGTGGTCCAAAGGGGAGCTCATGGGGAAATTTCACATCTCCTAATCATCCTCATCAGATGCTAATAATGAAGCAAGGAAATTCCCCAGAGACAGCCACAGCATCCAGGATCAGGGCTGAGCTGAGACAGGAGGAAAATGCTGGATGAGATACATGGGGGAGGAAAGCCAGGACAGCCACAGAGCACAGCGGGAACACGACTGGCACAACACAACAGCAACCTCAGAGCCTGAAATGGCAGCAACTAAAGAGACCTGAGAAAAGCAACAAGCCATGGCAGCAGGTGGGGCCAGCCGCTCTCTCCCTTTCTTATCTACCCAGGCTAAAACTTCCAAAAGAAAAGAAAAAAAAAAAAAAAAACACAAGGAAGCATCAGTCTCAAAAACTATAAATCAACCCTTAAATTACTCAGGGGTTGACCAGGTATCTCCATTTGGTCCAACTCTCTATTCATTAAACATTTTTTTTTAATCAGATTAGGGAAAAGATTGAAAATAAAGAGCAGATGAGTTCTGGAGATTTCCTATAGATTTCAATTGTCCACAAAAACCCTCTCTCTCAAGCTCATAGATCCCTGATGGTTGGTCACATGGACCAAGAATTCTGAAGTACCATCTAGCTTCTTGTAGCTCTCCTTTCATTTGCAAATGAAGATAAAAAAAGTAAAAAGTATGAGTTCTATTTCTTGTCTCTCTTTTAATACTGTCTAAATTGTTAGAGCTCTGACAAAGAACGCTGGAAGCTGAAGTGGAAGCCCTGTAGCTGATCAGCCTGCATGCCGCTCTCTCGGCTTTTCCGTGGGGAAGTAGCTGAAGCCAGGCAGCATGCAAAGTGTGAGGAAGCGGAGCTGTGCGCAGCAGGGCCGAGCCACAGCACTACACCCTCCACACCCATCTTTCTAAAGCCAAGGCAGAAGCAGGAAGTCCAGAATGGCCTGTCAAAGCAGCTGCCCATTACACTCTCACAGCAGTGGAGACAAGGCCTGAGGGTCCTGGGGCCCTGAGCCGTGCTCCTTGCTGTGGACAGTTACCTGATGCTGTGGTGTCAGAGAGGGTTCCTGCGTCCAGAGAGGAAGAGCTGGGTGCCTGGCCGGACAGTCCCAGGCTCTGCAGGCCCAGGGCACTGCTGCTGCTGCCTGGGAAACAAGTGGAGAGTGAGCACAACATCCCCTCCAGGTCCCATCCACAGTGCTGCTTTGGCCACGTGCTGCCCTCAAGAGTCTCCAAACACCAGCATGTGACCCCCTCTGGCCTAGAGGAAGTTAGCCAACAGCCACTGCTGTCCACCCACCAAGTTCAGTTACAGAGATGGTGGAATGCTTCCTTCAGCTCAGGCAGGACACAGGCTGGAGGAATCTAAGATTCGAGAGGAAATAACCCAAACTGGCAGAAACTATGAGATTAGCGCTCAGACTGAAATTCCCACCACAGCCCTCTCACTCTCCACCTGTATCTCTGAACAGCTCTCACCCAGATCAACCTCTCCCCAAATCTGGGGACAAGCTAAGTCAGCTGGATATCAGTAACTGCCAAACCCTCTTTTCCTGCGCAAGGCCAATGGGCTGCTTTGTTCCTGGCATGGCCTTCTACCTTGTTGGTCCTGCTGCAGGCTCAGGGCAATGGCTAGTTCAACCATGGTCTCGTCATCTGCATCAGGCGGGATGTCCAGCATGGGGGGGAAGCCCTCTGCGCCTGCCAGCAGGGCCTCCAGGGGAGAGGGGTTGCCATTGTTGACATTTTCAGCTGTCTCCAGGACCATCGACTCAGACTGCAGAGAGAAAGCTCTGTCAGTGTCCCACGGTAAATGGTAACTTTTGGAAGTCCACTGAATAAGAGCTAGAGGAGAGTTTTGAAGCTCCTCCTCCCCTTCTCCTGCTGCCAGAGACTCACCACCATCTCAAAATCTCCATGGTCCACCTCACTCTGTTCCTGGCTTTCCTGACGGATGTGACCACCATTCGGGATCCCTGATGACTGCATTTTCTCATCTGCATCATCATCGTCATCATCATCCTTGTCTCCTGAGTCAAAGAAACCCCAGTCACCTGAAGGTGCTTGCTTTCCTCCTTTGGCACATGGTGCGATAAGTCATGTGGCAACAAAAAGCCTGGCCAAGCTACCAGCTAGCACCCTGGGCTTTAGTGGGAGAACTCCGGGGTGCTATGCCTGGCCTTGTTCTCTTACTTCTTGGACCTATAGCATCTGGGAAGATGGAGGCGGCTGTGACAGCTTGCCCCCCACAAAAATAAAATGTTTTCCAGCTAGTGAAGGAAACAACCTTGGATTCCAAAGGGATTTCCATAAAGCCGAGAGATCTAAAACCAGGAGGCCCCTCAAGTGCCCACTAACTCTCAGGAGACCTTGGATAAGACAGGAAAAATCATATGATTGGGATCTTTACCTTTTGTCTGTCATGACAGATTAGAATTTGTTTCACTACTTTTTTCTAAAACAACTAGGTCAGTGAGATTTTCACACTATGTAAGTATTATGAAAAGAACCAGAACTGAAGTGTAAAACCACTGACTGGAAACCAAGGATACCACTGCAGGTCCTGCCTGTGCCAGCTTTTGTGTGAAGGTGAGAAGGCCTTCTAATAAGGAAGATGTCCAGGTGAGACTCCTAATTGTCAGAAGAGGATAGAGACCTCATCTTCCACTCAATGGATTGCTAAAGCATGTAAATATGTCCCTTAGAAACATAAACTATCTCCACTCTAGGTTCTTGCTAGAGAAAAGAGCCACAAACTTAGACAAGATAAATGATATGCAAGGAAGACTGTCTGAAAGTCACAAAGTTGTGTACATTCCTCTAGACATGCACTGTCCACTGAGCACTTAAAACATGGCTGTCTACAAGGAGATGTGCCACTAGTGTAAAATACATTCTGGATTCCCAAAATGGTACCAAAACAGGCAAAATATTTCACTAATAAATTTTGTATATTGACAATATATGTTGAAATAACATATTTGATATACTGGATTAAATAATTAGTAAATCAATTTTACGTTTTACTCTTTATAATATTGCTATTAGAAAACTTAAAAGTACGGCTGGGCAGTGGCTCACGCCTATAATCCTAACACTTTGGGAGGCCGAGGCGGGTGGATCACTTGAGGTCAGGAGTTCGAGACCAGCTAAGCCAACATGGTGAAACTCCGTCCCTACTAAAAATACAAAAATTAGCTGGGTGTGGTGGCACACGCCTGTAATCCCAGCTACTTGGGAGGCACAGACTGCAGTGAGCCGAGATTGTACCATTGTACTCTAGCACTCTAGCCTGGATGATACAGTGAGACTCTGTCTCAAAAAAAAAAAAAAGAAAAGAAAAGAAAATGTAAAGGTACAGAGTGACTTTCATTTGAAATTTACTTCTAAATCAAGCCAAGTAACCAGAATTATATAATTCTGTTATTCAGACACCTTTTAGAATTGCCTTTACTGAATCGTAAAATGTTATGCCCTTGACTGTGTCCAAGTGTATCATGAGGGAAACTCCTGTGAAATTTGCTATCCAACTTATTGTAGGTAAGTCCACTAAGGATTCTGCCCCTTTGGCAACAAAATGGACATTTAATGAAGAGCTTCTATCGCAAGAAAAGTTACATTTTTGTTTTGTCTTTGGTCACTGTGCTTTTATTTTTGCTATGGCTCTTAGGAAACTTTCAGCCACCTCACAAGGTCCTACATGGTTGTTAGGTGAGCCATGGCCTCTCATCTTTATTTTTATTCTACTTACCATATACATTTTGATGTGCCACCTTAAATTCTTTATGGGGTGAGGTAGCATTAGAAAAAAGGTAGATACATAAACAAAAGTCTCCAGGACCTTGGTCAACATGCGCAGCATGTCTAATGCTACTGTACCTCCCTCTCTCCCCTCCTCCCAAATACAGGCTTGAGCCTAAACCCAGACCTCACATTACCCATTGGAGTGTTGCTTCGAGGGGAGGAGGGTAAAGTCACATGTCTCCGTTTGTTCCTGGGCCTTAGGACTCGAATTAGAGCTTGTTTACAAGAGAAGCTCACAGCAGGATCCTGAGGTTTAAAAGGAAACTGTCACGCTTTGGTCTCGTATTATTCATGAAACTCTCTATAAAACACTTTCCTTTCTTGGTCACTCACTCCCACACATGTGGATACCTCTCTACTCTCACCTGCAACCCAGCGGACAGCAGGCACATCAGCAGGTTAAGTTAATCCCCCGTTCCTGACCTGGCACACATAAAAGAGCCATTCACTAACTTCCTGTCTCTCAGCTCCTGGGGATAGACTGGCAGGTCATTCGCTCCTGAGGCCATTTTGGCCCCTTACAAAAGGCTTTGGCTTTTTATCAGATGATCAGGCCCCCAAGTGCGCATCTTAGCTCTGTGCTAAAATCAGTAGTTTTAACACTAAGCTTCTGTGAAAGGGTCACTGGAAATAGAAATCTTGATGTACTTCTTTCATTCATGCCCTCATTTAAGTCACAATTCACTGAGTTACCTAGCACTTACTATGCAGCAAGCAGCAGGCCAATCCCTGGTGATTCAGCACTGAACAAGAGAGACTAAGCCCATCCCCTTTGCAAATCTTTCTCTTCCATGGAGTAAGATCTTAAAGCTTTTACTGATATTCGAAACTTCATCCCTTCAGCTTCCTTTAAATCTATTTTATTTCATTAGTTTAGCAAGCTAAAAACAATTTTCCAGACATTCCCTGGCTGCTGAGAGCTCTCTGGGATTGTAATGCTACGTACAGGACACAAGAGCATCTGCATGTAGATCTTGGATGCTGTGTTAATACAATCCAGCTCACAGGTGCAGTAGCCATGGATGATGTCCACCAGAGCATTGACAGTTGCTTCAATATGAGTTAGGCCTAAAGGAGACACAAACATTATTTGAAAATCTGGAGCAAAAAGCTCTAACTACTTGAGAGTCTGAGACAAAAGTGTAGCTTTTTATCTCCGCATAAAAGGTCATGCAAACAAAATGACAAACACTCACACACACACTCACTCACACACAGTAGCCTGTCAGTATTATTTGTGATTTGTTTCATTAACAGTTTCCTAATCTCCCAAATTGTCCTCAAAAGCCTTTCCAGATATCTTGAGTCACAGAAATAAGTAGCTGTCCACTCTCTCTGGATATCAAAAGACAAGGCAAGGAAATATGAAGAGGAAGGCAGATACTAAATGTCCTCTAATATCCTCCAACCTCAGGTGATGACAAAACATGACCTTGACATGCCTTTTAGGTTCACCCACCCAAGTGTCCTCCAAACATGAATGAGCACCAGGATCATCCTACTTTTCTATATTGCTATTCAAACCCTTACCCTTCAATCTGAATTTTCAATGGTATAAGAAGTTAGAAACCAAAAGAAATATAATAGTCCTCAAGATACTTTTGCCTTTTGAGCTGGCTTTAAGCCAAGTTATCAAAGATTTTTTAAAACAATGATAAACCAGTGAGGAGACACACAGACACACACACACACACACACACACACACACACACACACACACACAGTGCCTCTTTATGTAAAATATTCAACCCCAGTGAAAAGATATGGTACAAGAAAATCCCACTGTGCCACACTGCTAAATTCCTCAGGAACATTGCATTTATCTCACAGACTTCTACTTGTCAATTATGAATTCTGGAAGAAATGGATTATGGAGAATGAAGGCTAATGGCTAATGGTCATGGCTGTTCAAAGACAGAACTTACATCAGGCTTCATTACCAAGATTCAAATATCCCTTTTAACATACCTGGAAGGCAGGCAGGTGCCAAGAAGGCATTCTTGGGTTTAGATGCATGGAGTTTCCAGAAGTGGTTCACAAGCTGGGTGATGAAACTACAGCAATCTCCTTCCAACTGCTTCTGCGGTTCTTTCCCCTCATCCATTCCTTCTAAGCAGGAGAAAGAAAATTATCAACGATGGTAAATCTGAGGTGGAATTTAATTTGTTTTAAGGTTAACTCAGGTCAAGGAAGCTTGCCTGGGGAGGGAGTTTCAAGTGGGGGCCCAATCAATATGCCAACTATCCCTAGACTCCAGCAGGCACATCTAGGAAAAAAACAGTCTGGGAAAGGAATATCGCAGAAAACATTGTATGTTAGAATTAAGTAGAAGGGGGAGCATTTAGGATGTTTACAGCAGATTCAAAGATCTCAGTTCCAACTGTTCAACTTCTAAAACCTAGAGGAACATATGAACATTCTAGAGATTTCTCTAGAATAATTCTGGGATTCTAGTATTAAAAGGAGGAACAGGATGACGATGGAGCATGTAAATAACAGAGAATTGTAAAGGCAGCAATCAGCTCAATTTGACAATGACAAAACAGGTTTGCTACCCAGCCAACAGAAAAGGAGATGAGGAAACAGCACTAAGCACTGAGAAAGCTGCTACACATATTAATAATAGCACTGGCAAAAGAACAGCATGAAAGTGAAAGATATGTCACAGATGCTTCAAAGCAACCAGGGCCCAACCAAGCTTAGCTTTCCCCTGAAGCTCCTAAGAGGTAGTAACTTCAGAGACAGATTATATCTGATGTCTATTAAACTCAAGGATAATCAAAAGGATAAGCACTGGAAAAAGAATGTGTTTAAAATGGTACAATTTCAATGTCAAAAGGCCCTACAAGGTATAAAGACCAAGAAGCAAAATCCTTGTCTCTGAGCATGCAGTCAGTCAGAGGCCAGTAAGAACAGTAAGGAAGAGAGGGTAAATAGGCATATGAAGCAGATCTCAGGACCACGGCCATAGGGGCCAAGTTCACCTGTTTCCATCTGGGGCAGCTTTGACTCCGTAAAGTGGACAAGGTTGTTGGGGCGCATGATGGCAATGGAGCGAGCTGTGATCACCAGCCTCTGGAACACCTCGGGGTCCAAATCCTTGCCTTCTTTGCTGGATGTGTTCAGACACTGTACAGCTTTGCTCAGCAAGGCCTGATCCTATAAAACAACAGGGGCACAGAGGGTCAGCCATAAGCAAGAGCTGGGTACAAAAGCAAAGAGGAGAGAAAAGCTGGCAGATCACCAGGATTATTACCTCCTCTCAAGAGAACAGGCCAATGAACACCAATCACCTACAACAAATCTTCAAAGCAGCCCCATATAGTTAAGTTTCTTAATACATAAAATATTAATGTTATTAAAAAATTAAAAACCCTGCAGTATCAAAGTATGATGGGAAAATTCAAATCTACTCAGTTCTCCAGAACTGCTGGATTTCTTTCTCCTACAACAGAAGAGCCATTTCCTAGCAAATTCATATTACCCAAGGACAGTGTTTCCAAAATTGCCTTTCCTCGAGAGGCTCAGCAGGTTAAACTCACATTTTTCAGTTCCCTGGGTTGGAGGCACAGAAGCTAACCAAAGCTCTGGGTTGATGGTTCCTCTCAGAGCCTTTCTTCCTCAGGGGTCTGAACTGTCATCTTTTCCATCTACAGAAATTGGCCCAATTTGTCTCCTTTGGCAATGCCTTTCTTTTATAAGTGATACCCTCTTTCCCCAGATTTTGCCATCAGAGGCACTCCAACAACTATGCAACACTTGTCTCACCAACAAGGACAGTGCACCTCTCGTGTTACGCCACAGCTGAGGGAGGGAAAACACTAGCAGTCTGTCTCCTGAGGGACTCCCTCACCTCACCCTTTTCCAGTGAGAAGGCCACCCACACTCAATGTCCCTCCCTCTCTTTCTTAAGTCTTGTTGATCCTGTTAGAGTGACAGAAAAATAAGTATAAACCAGGGGCCCAGTCACTGGCTTATCCTCAGTTTTGAGTGGCACTTGAGAATTTCTCAGGACAAACTCTGTAAAATGTAAGTCTAATCTGAATGCTATCCTCTCTTTACCTTACTTTGCTGTGCTGCTGCTTTACAATGAAAAGCTAACTTATTTGATTCCCTGTCAGCACTGCAATTTCCTTTCCTACACAGGCATCCCTGAGAGAGAACAGTTACCTTGTGGCTGTGGTAGGCCGAGCGGCTGGTGTGCAGGCTGGCCAGAAGGCTCTTGGACTGCTGCTGGACACTGGCAGGTGCTGGCAGGGACAACAGCAAAGTGGCCAGCTCCTGAGCGGCATTCTTGTTTCTCTCCTGAGGCAAAAGACGGCAAGGTTATCACTAACCCCACCAACTCGAGGCAGAATGAACTATCTACACTCTGCCTGCCCTTCCTTCCTTCTAGGCCACCAGGGCTAGGTTATGCTCCATGGACTGCAAAGAGAAAAAAAAAAATTCAGAAATTATAATCCTCCTTCCTACCAGATGAGGAAATGGAATCCAAGCTCATGATTCCCAGAACAGTGTTCTTGTACCAACACGCATCCTATTCTATGACACACGCTCACTATGGGCCCTAAAAGTAGGACATGAGGCCTTAAGCTGAAGACTTCTCTGGAGCTTCTTAGCAAATCAAGATTATGCTACTATAAATGTTCTTTAGCTGCGAGGCCTCAGGGCCTCAGACAACTCCACTGACTTCCTGCCTCTTCAGAAAGCTTCCATGTGCTTTGAAAAAGTGACTTGCCTTCTCGATGATTGGGCCAACGGCAAAGCAGCTTTCCAGGGCTTCTAAAGAACTCACAACCAGCCTGGGGAGACAGAAAACCTGGCTTGAGTACAACACCGTTCTCTCCGCCTTGCGCTTTAGCCTAAGCAAACTATAGTCATGAGGACCTTGGGGACAGCTAATGAATGCCAAATACAAAATCAAAGCACAATAAGACCTGCCACAGGCACCATGCATATCGTTTCCTATGTTACAGGCCAGGAGAAACCTGGCTCCTGCTCGGAGATCAACCTGAGGCCATGTTCATAATCCGTAACTCAAAGACGGGGCTTTTCTTCCTCAAAGAGGATAAATGTGCTTCCTTCAGCTGCCTGTGGCAGGGATCACTGAGATGGGCTTAACAGTCTTGATGCAATGGGACCCGAAGCTCAGGTGCCCAGAGATCAGTGGGCAAAAGGATACACAAAGGGAAAGGTAAAAACCATCTTCTTATATTGGAAAGTTTAAAGTTATATATGCACAAAGGCATTTCCTATGAGTCCCTAAGTATAGGGGAGAGAACAAACTATTTTTTAGGTGCATGCCAATTGCCAACATTCAAGGGGTAAATACAAAGCATCTTTAGAAAACTGAGCGATTTCCCCTTAGGAAAGGAATAGGAAACCCAACTACTACTATTAAAGGGTACCAAGTAACATGCTCCCCAGGGTTTACTCCTTTCAATTTAATGTGGCATAGTAAAAAGAATAACATCCTGACAGCTGAAGCTCTGGACAGAGAAAGAAAAGTATTCAGAAGGTAACTGGAAAGAAAAGGGTTAAGGGGTAGAGGAAGGCAATAAAGAACTAGGGAAGAGGAACCTGAGGCATAAAATAAATTTGGATAGAACGAGCTCTCTAGTGGGTTATCAGATGGTAGGACTTTGCTGCTAATCCCTCTACCCTGAACCCCCTTTTCATCCACTTAGAAAGGGAGCAGAGAGTACTAGGGTAAGGAAGAGAGAGTTGAGAGAGTGTCTGACATGGCCAACACCAAGAGTGCACTTACGATCCTCCATGTACTCCATTTTTACACAGGGACAGCTCTGTAGCCATGCAATGACCAGAACAGAAAGAAGCAGCAGGACTCTTCAACAGAAGCAGAATCAATGCAAAGCCACACCATTGGTTACACTGCTCTCTGACACACACTCACTCGTGCAGAGAAAAGAAAGAGGGCATACTAACCGGTCCAGCTTGGTTAGGGACTCAGTTTCAGAACTTGGGGGAGAAGCAAAGAAAAAAAAAAGGAAAAAAATGTGAAGCTCAGAGAAACCTGGAAACACATCCTAAGCAACCATGTATGGATAGGGTATCGGGGAAAAAGAAAGAGAAAGGAAGGGAGGGAGGAGGCTGCTGGTGGGAGGCAGTGATTCCAAGCAAGGCTATTCTTGTGACTTACAATGTAAGAAACTCAAAATCTCACATCATGAATTACGGTATTTCATCTACCATGGCAAACCAGCAGCTACCTAGCACAAAGAAGCCAAGCACAATGCTTAAGAATGCCACTGTAGGGAGACTAAGGAAACTCTGGACTCTGCTACAAGAGGCAGCAGACAGCCTCTTTGCTGGCAATGTTATTACCACAGAAGTAGCTACTGCAGAGAAAGATGATGAAAAGATGATGAGCTCAGAATGGAAGGGAGGATGTTTTCCTATCATTTCAGCAAGCCTGGATCCTAATCTAGAATACTGGCTTAAGCATCATCTAGCCTGTGGCCTCTGGCTACTCTAAAGGGTACCTGAGCATTAAGAGAAGGGACAGAACTTCTGCCCAGGGAGAGACTCTGGTGTCACATGACTCTGAGCACATTTTTCAGGCTTTGTCTGCACACTAAAGAGACACTGAATATGGGCGAGTTGTATGAAAACTTGAAAAAATCCCAGGCTAGCCTTGAGATGGTTACTAGAAGCTGGCTCTCTCAAGACACGGGAAGGTTCTGCAGTGAGTGGAAGATGTAAAAACTGAAGCCACCCCCTGCCAGCACTGGTACCTCTCCAGGACAGTTCCACTTGTCGTAGTGGGGGCAGCTGAGTCGCCATCTCCAGTGCCGTTGCTCTGGTTCAGATTTGAAGGGCAGATGTTGCTGACAGAGGCAGAAGGGAATTCTTCTGGGGGCTCATCAGGCCAGCCAAACTGCTCCTTAGTCTTGCCATAAATTTTTACAGCATCTATCATGGTGACACCTGCTGGATCCACCGAGGCCCCAACTGCAATAAGCAAGAGAGGACTTTAGGAAGCACATTCTCTAAAGAGCCACCCCTCCAAATCAAAGACCAGAACAGTTGGAGCAAAGAAGTAAATCACGTCAATTTTACAGACATAGAGAAACTTTATCTTCTGAGATATTCACAGCACTTTAATCGTGTATAGATGCTGAATACATGTGGAGAAAGTTCCAGGGACCAAAAGTCAATTACATCTCCTACTCAGAAGAGTCCCTAATCATCACTGTAAGGGTCCTCTTTTGCTTCAGAGTATTGTATCCCCTACCCCTCACTCCCAAGTGTCTCTACACACTTTCTTTGTTCAAAGTACAGATCATGACCATTCTCACTAACAGCAACTATATCTAGGAGAAAGCGTATCAGACCATGGCCAATAATTGACAGAGAAATGCAGTCTTGAGTAAGGCTCAAGGATTTGTATTCTGAGGGTGTAGTTTTCAGTGGCATAGCAAGCCATTGCTAACCATCTCTCAGCCACGTGGACCTGAGGTCTTCCTCTGTGCTTTAAGAAAGCCTTGCAATTTCATGTCAATCTGCCTCCTCTCAGCCTAAACACAGAAGTAGCCCCGTTAGTGAGGCAGACACAACACTATAGAAATGAATACTTAATGAAGTGCAGCCCTATCTTTACTGCTACCATGCTCCAGTGTACTCCTTTCCTGTCACCTTGCCTCTTTAATATTTCAAATGAAGCTCAAAGTTTCCTGACAAAAGGACAGAAAAACCAGTAGAGTGGAGAGATCCCAGAATATTGGAGAGTCACAGACCAGTGGCTCCCAATTTCGCAGTCACAATGAGGACAGAGTCTGCACCAGGGGTTGGTGACTCACTGAAGAGGTTCAGCTTCTTATCAGCCTGCAGGGCTTCTTCTCTGGTGAAGGGGAAGTCAAACCAGCGTGAACGACTCAGGTTGAGCTGCATAGTTCTGCCGAAGATCTCGATATACGATGGGGCCCGTTCTATTGCTTGAGTCCCAATCTGGATCCGCATGCCTGTCATCACCATAGTGCTATTGTTGTTACTTATCTCAATGGTGAAGCCTCCAGGCTGTAGGGAGACAAGGCACACATCAAGAAACTAACGGAAGTTCTTAAGTCTGAACTAGGACTCCTTCTTCTCTGACATTGTCTCAACATGTGAAGCTCATTAAATCTTATCCTTTTAACTCCCCGGTAATGACTTCCTTGTTTCTAAGAATGGGAAAATAGGAAAAGAGAGCAGATTCTCTTCAACGTCAGGCTTCCTTCTCCCCAGCATTAACAACCTCTTTGGTGTCCTCTACACAGTAATCCTGCTGGTACTGGTGGAAACCCAACCTGTACAAGTCCTTTGCCAAGTGAGTGAGAATATCCATTTTTCTAAGGAACCATTTAACTAGAACCGAGGGTTGTGACTGCGAGTATATACTCCATACTTGCATTCTAAAAGGAGATGTATTCCCAAACCATATTGTTTATGAATCCTTTTACCCAGGGACTGATCCCAGTTCAGTGCCATTCTCACCTTGGTGTTGGCCACATACATGCCGGTGGAATTCAGCCGGTGTTTTATCTGTTGTGCATTATAGACCTGCAGGAGGTCATTACCACCAAACTCCACATCTGTCAGCTGCTGGTTGTGTTCAAAAAAGTCAATGGGGAAAGTCACCTGGCTAGATGTGCGGGTTGCTGCAGAGAATGATACCAGATCGTCAGAGAGTCTCTCCTACCTTTGACCCGACACCGCTGGTAAAGACTCCTCCCAGACAGAGCCCACACTCACACTCTAATCTAAACAAACTCTGGATTATACATTTGCATCAGCATAATGCCTACATGTGGTTAGCTCTTCAATGGTTATTATCCCTAACTATGACATGTCCTAGCAATACAAAGAAATCTGGCATTGGTATCGGGTGTACAGTTAATAACAATAGGCTTTCCCATAACTGGGTTATTTAAAATAAACAATAGAAACTACTTCTTTATAGGAGAATGTAAATGAATAAACCAAAATTCTTTTGAAATGTACTCTAGAGCAAATTTAAGGTAATGTGATGATCCCTGTAATGGTCTTTGCTTAGCTGGATTCGTTCACTGCTAAACTCAAGCTTTCACTTTCCTGAAGAGTCCTCAGTCAGTCAAGTGCTAGACCACCAGCTCAGAGACCTGTGGTGGGCTCTTCACTACTCAGTGGGAAATTAACCAACTGAAGAGATCTATACTTCAATCAGTTCCATTCTTCAGAGAAGTCATTCTCCCTAAACCTAGAGAGAACAATCTCTCAAATAAGGTCCAGGACATAACTCGTTACTAGGCACCAAAGAACCGGTGGCCTGAAACAGGCAGCCAATGGGTGCTTGCCACTTAGAACTGTGACTCTGCTTTTGGGAAATTAGCTAGCACATACCTCTAATTTTACAAAATGTGCAAGTAAGACAGTCACCATTTCTTCACAGATATTTGCAACAGTCTATTCTGAGTCACTGTCTAGAAGACCACCATTCCTACTCCCCCACAAGTCATCTAAGGAGCCTTACTGATTGTAGCTGTTTTGCGCTTTCGAACAGGCTTCATGATGCTGATGACACTGCTGGGCTGCAGGGATGGCTGCAGCCAGTAGGAGGTGTTCTCCACGTTGGCCATGTAAATGCGCAGGCTGCCATCCTCACACAGCAGAATCATTGTTGTCCGCTGCTGCTCATTGCAGGCCATATGCCTAATGGCAACCATGTCTTGGATCTAGGAGGAGAGGACAAAGGAGGGTCGTAGTTCCCACACCTACAGATCAGCATCCACACAGAAAAAGAGGCAGAGATGCAACTGGTTTCACAGTCAGTTGAGGGGCTGTACAGAAGGGTGGCAAAGAAAAGGCATCTAGGAGAAAAAGAACTGAAAATCTTTTATGGGCCTCCACTGAAAGAGCTGGGGAAGTGAAATGAATAAACAAATATAAAAAGAGATCAGGTTCACAGCAAAGTAATGAATGGGAAAATCTGGCACTGACCTTTGCTTTAGCAGGAAGAGTCTTAATCTCCTGGATAAGAAAAGTGTCTGGTTTCACCATAACTACCAGCGGCACCCCTGTAGTTTGCTGGACACAGCACACCAAGCCAGGGTGGTTCATCACCTCAGACCACTGGCAAAGAGCAGGAGAAGTCTTACTGCCACCATTGGAACTGCAGACAACAAAACTGGCCACAGTTAGAGTGTCAATCACCATTCAATAGTTCTTTTCTTGACCTAAAAACCATCCTCTAACTGGCTACGTGACTCCAAAGCAATATCCTTGGCCAGGGAGTCAGATTATCCACAGGTCAGTTTTATTCCAAGCCATGCACACACGCTCATACACCCCAATGGTGCTTCTGGCAGGGCAGTCCTCCTTTGGAATCTCCACTGTGAGGTTCCATGTCTGAAGAACAGGTGGCCCTATGTGCCTAGAGGCTGTCAACTTTAGAGGGCCATGGAGCTGCCTAAGGCAATGACCCAATGTCCTGTCAGGATCTCCAAAAACATCGAGTTAGTGTAAACTGGTATCCATTTTATTTCATCCCAAACCAGGTAATTCCCAAAGAAAGGCCTGAGAGAAAGTGCTACAATTGGGTCATCAATGGCAGATAAGAAACAAGGGATGATACCTTAAGCCTCTTCTTCCTCCTCCCTAAGTGAAACTCTCACTACCTTACACACCCCTCTATTATCTGCAAACTTGGTGAAAGTCTCTTCCTCCCCCAAATCCAACCATGCCCCCATTACTAATACATTCTATTTGCTAACAGAGTAAGTCTCCCCCAGGAGAAAAACTTAAAGGGCATTATGGCAGAATGAGCGTCTAAGAGAAATTTAGGTTCCCTTCTCACATTAAAATCACATTTATAACATTAACTATATGTTTTCCTTCTAAGTAACAGTGGACCCCTAAACTACCTCTGACGGCTTGGGGTCTCCAGGGTGGAGGACAAACTGTGCAGACAACCCAACCTGCCAAACCCAGATGTTCCTTGATTTTAAAGATATCTAGCAGGGAGAAAAAAAGGTTGGCTGGAGAAAATTAAGTTTCACAAAACTCAGAACAGACAGCAGATAGTGGGAGTGGAGATCCATCACTGAATGCGGACATTGTGGAAGTTGAACATTAAATGTTCATTCCCACCTTTTGATGTTAATGGGGAAGAGTTGTAACACCTCCAGGGTCGTCCTGCTGATGGTGGCTGCAAATGATTTGCCTTGACAATAGCTGAAGAACAACATCTGCAACACGTGGGAGTAGTACACAGACACACCGCCGCCCGCCACCTGGCTGTTACTGTCCTGCTGGCACAAAAACACATATTTGCAGTAATTCACGTTGCCTTGGCTACCAACTTCCAGGTTATACTGGTTATTAGTTTTCAATCATGATCAGGTGCTCTCATACTCTAAGCATGAGATCCCTGTGGGTAAATCTTACAAAGACCCTGAGAAAAATGGAACTTGAAGTTGAATTAGTTTAGCCCTAAAGGATAAGAGATTTTGCTATTAGGCAGAAAGTTAGAAGGAAAAACAAAGAAAAAGAAAAAAAGACCCAGTTAGATGAAGTCCACAGAAAAATGTCATAAAAGAACAAAGAGAAAAGAGGAGTTGCTAAATAATTAAATCTGGAATAGAAGGAAATAGCAACATGTGCTCTAACCTTCAGGTCCTCATGATTGATTTCCAATACATTAGTGACATAGAAGGGTCCCTGCTGGGCACTGCTGGCCTCTTCCATAAGCTGAGTATAGATGTACCCAGCTGAAGACATTATAACAATGATGTTCTTTCCCTCCTCATTGAAAAGGAAGGTAACATCTCTTATCTTTGAGCTTGGCAGGAGAAAGTAGAAGGTTGGACTCAAGGCATCAACAGACAGGTCATAAATCTGCAGGATGGAAGAAAAATTAAATAAGGGAAATCTATCTCAGTCCCATCCCCCAAATATCTTAGTGAATCCAAATAGCCAGAACTGACCAATAACGGGCATTCATTCTCCATTCAATAAAAAATGGAGTGTCAGGCACTGGTCTTATAAAGATGAACAGAACACCTTTCACTCTCCTTCAAGGAATGAGTAGGGGACAGACATACACAAATAAATTCTGCAACAAGTATGGCAATAAGTGTGCACTTGGTACAGTGAGGGTAGAACCAGAATCAGTTCCCTATTGCCTAAAGACAGAAAGCTCCTAGTCAGCAACATAGCAAAAGGTGACAAAATATGGCTATTATTTTTAGAGACAGGGTCTTACTCTATCACCCAGATTGGAGTGGAGTAGCATAATCACAGCTCACTGCAGCCTTGAACTAAGCCTCAAGTAATCCTCCGCCTCAGCCTTCCAAGCAGCTGGTACCACAAGTGCAACTCATGGCACCCCGTTGATTTTTTAACTTCTGGGAGAAGCTAGCACATAATGATTCTAGATTTAAAAGTAGAAAAATTCTAGAACCATATCAACAAAGAACTGTAACTGTACCTTAACAAAGTCCGCAGTGACAATTGCTAACTCGGTCTGTGAACCAGGTAACCACACGGCTTTGATGATGAAGTTCCCCGTTGCCAACTGAGGGTGCAAAACCAAGTGATCCGAAACAGAGCCTGAGCTACTAAAGGTGAGCACATGGCAGTCCTGGATAATGTTTAAGGAACAAAATGGTGAAAAGATGATCTGGAAAGTGGGCTAATTCATTTCAGAGTTCTGACGTTCCCTTTTTTCTCTAATATCCCCTGCCTTCAGAGAGTATTTAGACTGTCTAGTAACATTCAGGTTTCATGAACACAAACATTAGTTTCAATATTGGAGAAATCTGAAAGATCTGGGAGAAATTCAAAGAAAAATTCCTTTTGCATTTCAGTAGGTTTTAAGTTTTAATCTCAACAATGAATAAGAAAAAGTAGTTCTGAGAACAGGGGAGAGAAGATGACTAGAATCTACAGCTCAAGGATCAAAACCTAGATCAGGATTTTTACCTTTAGCCCACAAACTGCCAAGTAGTCTTCCTTGCAGGGATTTCCTGTGAGGCTCAACACAGTAAAAGGAACTGGGGCAGAAGCCAAGCGGGTCAGAGTCAACTTCCTTTTGCTGGAATCCGCTTGCTTCAGGAGTGCAGAGAGCTGCAGAACAGTGATCTGCAAAGGAACAATGACCAATTTATTCTTACTCCTGGTCCTCTCAGAGAAGTCCAAGCAAGTAACAAAAACTCTTTCAATAGGGGTAACAGGTTGCACACTTTTTTCTTTTGTTTTACAGATAAGTCTAGTAGAAAATCCTAGATCAATATTAATCTCTATTTCTCCTGACTAAAAGCCACGGAATGTCTTTCCATGGAGGACAGAACAGGTAAGTAATGAAAACAATTTCTCTTTATAAAGTTTTCACAAAATAGTTTAAGAATACCTATGTACCACTGTCCTTTTCTAGTTTTCCATGGAACTGTTTTTAAAATGATTTTAGAGTTGTTTTAAGGAGTATCCATATTTTCACTTAAAAGTGAAAACTATATTAGTGGTGATGGAGAGGCCAGAATACAGAAAAGTGTGAGTTAAGATACCTAGCATTCTTCCAACTTCTACAAGCTCTATAAAACAATACAAATTTACTTATATCCTTAACAGAGCTGGGAAGGCAGGGCAGGACTACATAAGCAACACTGAGTATTCCTATTCCAAAAGAAAACTTTTGTCTCTCGGCTTATGCCTGCCAGAGTGACCAAACAGGGCAAGACTGGGAGTCAACCTGTCCTAGGTAACTGCTAGTCATTACTTTTTCCTGAGGGCTTGAAGAATACGTTTTGAGTGGAAATTCACTAATTAGAAACAGTCTATCCTAGTCATACCAGCTCTAGGTCTAATCAAATCAACTCGGGGTCCAAGTATTTGAAAAGCTCAACAAGATCTGTCCCTAAAGCATTCTTAGAACCCAACGGACTTTTTCCCACAGAGGGCTAATCCGAACGTGGTCATCAAGTTGTTTTGCTTAGCATTTAAGACAATATGACCTAAAGTAAGTGCACAAGAATTGGAGGACCCACCTTGCCCTTCTCATGGCTGACAGCCAAATGTTGGCGGCGCCCATGGGGAGAGGAGAGCACACACATAGCCACCCGCCTGAGCACATGAGCGCTGATCAGCTGCCGGATGGTCTGGCCCTGGTCTCCACTGTAATTCATCCGCACATTCTCAAAGGCACCTTCCTGGGAGCCTAAGGTGGGAACCTGGCAAAGAAAGAAGCAGAGAAAGCGGGCAGTAATGAAGCAAATAAAATCAAGTGGATTCATGCACTATTCATGAGACTGAGACACTGCACCATGGAGTCATCCAAAAGCAGTGATTTCAGCCTTCAAACCATGGATGGCTGGGTAAATTTGTTAAAAGTTATTAATAATCCATTAAGAATAACATAGTAAATGTTTTCATAAAGCTAAACTTAAATACAAAGTACTGGTCTTTTAAAAAAAATGTTAAAATGTCCAATCTCTTACAAATTGTGGTGACAGATGATTTTTTTTTTTCATTGATCTAACCTGGCAACATAAAAATCAGCAACTTGATGGGTCCCCAACCCAAGTATTTTTTCGCTTCATCTTTAATATCTAAAAACCAACGCTCTAACAGTGTGACTGATCTTACGACTTCTTTTAATTCCAAGAATATCAAATACAACTGTGACTAATTTTATTTTATTTTTTTTTTTGAGACAGGGTTTCACTCTGTCACCCAGGTTGGAGTTCAGTGGTGAGTGCAGTCATGTGATATCAGCTCACTACAGCCTCGAATTCCCAGGTTCAAGCAATCCTCCTGCCTCAGCCTCCCAGGTAGCTGAGACCACAGGCATGAACCACCACACCTGGCTAATTATTTTTGTATATTTTTTATAGAGACAGGGTTTCACCATGTTGCCCAGGATGGTCTCGAACTTCTCTGGTCAAGTGATTTGCCTACCTCAGCCTCCCAGTGTTGGGATTACAGGCATGAGCCACTGCACCTGGCAAAAACTGTGACTGATTTTAATAAAATGCCAGAATATATATGTGTATGTACGTGTATATTTCCAACTGACTATTATTCCCTTAAAAACAGCCAACTTTTGTTGTGCGCGGTGGCTCACGCCTGTAATCCCAGCACTCTGGGAGGCTGAAGTGGGCGGATCATGAGGTCAGGAGTTCGAGACCAGCCTGACCAACATGGTGAAACCTCGTCTCTACCACAATTATAAAAATTAGTCAGGCGTGGTGGCACACGCCTGTAATCCCAGCTACTCCGGAAGCTGAGGCAGGAGAATCACTTGAACCCAGGAGGCAGAGGTTATGGTGAGCTGAGATCCTTCCACTGCACTCCAGCCTGGTGACAGAGCGAGACTCTGTCTCAAAAGAAAAAAACGAAAAACAAAAAACAGCCAACTTTGGCTGGGAATGGTGGCTCACAACTATAATCCCAGCACTTTGGGAGGCCAAGGGGGCAAATCACTTGAACACAGTTGTTTGAGACAATTGTGAGCAACATGGTGAAATCCTCTCTCTACTAAAAATACAAAAATTAGCCAGGCATGGTGGTGCGCACCTTCAGTCTCAGCTACTCAGGAGGCTGAATGAGGCATGAGAATCGCCGGAACCAGGGAGGCAGAGGTTGCAGTGAGCTGAGATCATGCCACTGCACTCCAGCTTAGGTGACAGAGCAAGACTCCGCCTTCAAAAAAAAAAAAAAAACAGCCAATTTATGAGATCTATTCATGTATCTCATTCACAATATTTGTTCACTTCCTTTTTGGAATTGCCACCACTTTACTTTCTATTACTTAACTCTGCTGCTAAAAAAGGCCAGGAAGGCCACATCAGAAGTCATATATTCAGTGCTGAGCAGCAGGTTTTAAAGTCAATAATGACTTATACCTTATAACCAATGTGACATGAGAAACTAAAGGAAAGTTATCTAAAGGACTATATGCAAAAAAGGACAAACATTATTTTGCAAGTTAGATGAACTTTAGAGAAGATACAATAAAGTTCTATTTTCTAAAAATAAAAACTCTCTACTATTCTAGTTGCTCCAAAATGGAATTCCCCACCTCTTGGGGATTCATATATTTATATGAACTAAAAAGGAGATTTATTCTCTTCGTTGGCCAAAATGACCCTGGATTCCCCAGCCCCACTCCTTTTTTGGAGACAGAGTCTCACTCTGTCACCCAGGCTGGAGTACAGTGCTATGATCTCAGCTCATTGCAACCTCCTGGGCTCAAGTGATCCTCCCACATTAGCCTTCCGAGTAGCTGGGACTGTAGTTGCTGCGTCACCACACCAAGCTAAATTTTTTGTGTGTTTTTTGGGGTAGAGATGAGGTTTCACCATGTTGCCAAGGCTGGTCTTAAACTCCCAGGCTCAAGCAATCCACCTGCTTTGGGCATCCCAAAGTGCTGGGATAATAGGCACACCCTTGGCCAGTTCTCTTCTTTTGAAGCCACACCTCATATGCTGATTTTTACACTGTTCATAATATGTTCTGGGCATGTCATGATGTCTTAGATTCTAAGTTTTGGACGGCCAAGGATCAACTGCTCTAAGTATACTCCTCAGACCATCTAGCACACTTTGGGATCTCAACAAATTTGTTGGTTCCCACAGCCACCAAACGTCATGGCCCAAGACACTCACCATCAGCTGGTCTGTCATCTCCACTGCCTTCTCCACTGTGTGCAGCTCACTGAGGGCTTGCTGAGCACGGCTGCTGCTCCCGACAGCTGAAGCTTGCTGGAAGTTGGTCTGAATGGCATCCATAAGGAAATTAAGCATGTCTAACACGAGAGGAGCGAAGGAGAAATTGGCCTGAGAAAAACAGAAAAAATACACAAGTGAAAAAAAAAAAGAAAAACAATGGATAATACTCCTAACAATCATCTTGCCAGTAACTTCCTTCAGAATCCAGCTACTTCACTTCCAGTTTGATATACTAGCCATCTTCTCATTCTCAAACTCCTGGCATTGATTCCAATCAATATGCATTTGTGCTACTAACTCCAGAGCAATCTTTCTAAACCAGGGGTCCTGCACAGATATCCTAATGCGCAAAGGCATCCCTCATATGAAATGAGCTAACTTCTCTCCTATGTATCTAGAATGGTTTGGGTTTTGTACCATCCTTGGGAAAATTGGGAATATAAACCCTCAAATCATTTTGTATTTTGTTTTCTGTGTTTCAGATAAGGAACCCTGGCCAAGAAAGGGTACTCTAGAGTATGACACAACTAAAATTTATGCTTCCATCACCCCCCATAATATGCCTAATAGTGCTCAGTCATAAATCCTTCCCTTGTGATGACAATACATAGTATTTGTATTCACACTATGAAAATGGGTAAAGGAGAAAATGAGTTGCAAGGGGAGCCATGTGCATTGTTTACTCTCATACCAGTTCAGCAGGCTCTGAACTCTGTCTGCTTACTAGGGAGCATCAGTCTGCCCCACCTGGTTCTGTAATTCTTCCCGGCAGCCCTCTACTGTGCGGCAGAGGCTGCTCTTCTTGGGCTTCTCTTCGTCAGCAACCTTTCCATCACTGATGGTAACCTTGGCTTTGTCAGCTGGTGAGGTGCTGGCATGACGCACTAAACTCTCTGAAATCCTGGGTTCACTCTGAAATGCTGACTCCTTCATGGTAGAGCTCATGCCACTGCTAGGAGTTCTCTTCACCAGTGCCTAGGGACAGAACACGTCAGAGTCCCTAAGTTCTTGCCTCAAGCACAGAGGAAATACTGCCTGAGATCTCTGAAGAAAATCTGACCCAAAGAAGAAACTGGCTAAGCATTTCAATGTTATCCAAAAGCCTAAATTCTGATCTTCACAATATTCACCTAGTATCTAACTTCTTTATCCACTCACAGTATCAGGCCTTATTATAACATCTGAAATTGTGGGGAGGTCTTAGGAAAAATGAACTACAAGATCTCTAAGGAATTTGCTGGTTCTGATATTCTAAATGAAATGCTTAGGCCACCAACTGTACAGATCATCAATGAGTGAGCTGGAACATCTTCCTAGACTCAGGTATCCTAGAGGTGATGGGAATTTTCCAGTTCGGCTTCAGTAATCCCATGTCACGAACAAGCCACCCTTTACAGCTCAGGGAGGGTCCTCTCACCAAACAGCTGCCATCTTCCTTGGCTCCACAGTCACAGAAGAAGGATCCATACTTGGCATAGGAAATCTCATGATCCTTGTGGCACACCTTAGCACACACTGTGCAGACACCCACCCCATCCACCATTTTGCAGGTGTGACAGTGGTACCTGCAAAGAACAAGAACCAGCAAATAAGCTCAGAAGTCCCAATATTCGGTGCCCAGCAAATCTTCACCTTAAAGGAAGAACTACTCTTACCAATGCTGGTTCATGAATTCTTTCTGTGTAATCGTAAAAGTGCAGAGTTTATTGCAAAGAGAATCTTCATCCTTCAAAAATAAGAAGTCTTTTTAATTCGAAATATACCCCTGTATATAAACACCCACAAAAACACATGTGCCTCAACACTCTACGGGGGGGTGAAAAATTGACTCACAAATGACCAGTGGAAATCTACCACAACTGGAAATAGCTAGCTCGCTGAAAATCTGTTGTTATTTCAGGTGAGTGAGACCTTAGGGGTTTGTGGTTAAGAAAAAAACATCTTATGCTTTCTCTATATGGGAGCTTCCACTACCCCCATGAAGAACTTATCCCTAAAATTCCATTTGGAATTAAAGACTGACAAAGCAGGACAAGGGACTCTGGAAAAAGTTTATGAAAAAGTCCTTTCCACAAGAGATTAGATCCCCATGCCTTGCTCTGAAGGCCTAGAAAATTGGGGTCTGGCAGCAACAAGGTCTAGGAAGTTTTGAAGCTCACAGGAGGCTGGAGAAAAGAGCCCAAAAGCTTGGTACCATGCCAGTCAGTCATTACCTTGAAAGGTTAAGTTCGAGATTACTTAGTACTTACTGAATCCTCAGCCTGGGAATCTTCCTCTTCCACCGCCAACTCCTCCACCCAGTCTGAGTCTACTTCAATGGCCCGCTCTTCCCCATCCACTGAGAGATGACTTGGGCCTTGACCATTACTCTGGCTCAGGGCGTTCGTGACATCAGCCAAGTAAGACATGATATGGCATGTGCACTCCAAGATCATCACATGCTGCAAGAGAAGCCCCACAGAAACTTCAGATTCTCCATGTTTTCAAATAAAGCTCAAGATCACGGAAATGGTATGAAAGCAGAGAAGAAAAACAGTGTGTTTTTATTATCTATTAACCAGCTTTTACCACTCCGTCCCCACGTAGCTGGTCAGTCAATTGTACTGAAGTAACATGTATTCCTTCATTCTTAAGCACAAAGACAGCTCTTTACAAAGTCTTGTAAGATGAAGTAGGATTGAAATTAGAAGAATAGAGTAAAAACAGATTAAAATCACTCAAGAAAAGACCAGATTAGAGTATGAAGCATTCTGCCCCTAACATTAGCATTTTTTAACCATTAAGTGAAAGTCATTTTAATTATCAGGCTTTAAAGTAATGCAGGAGAGGAATAGCTTCAGAAATCAAGAGAAAAAAAATTCTAGCAAATCAGTGCAGATAGTTCATGCTTGCCTAGAAAACCCAATGAATTGGCACCAAAGACTCAGATTTCTAAGTTCCTTTGCTCTGCACTCTGACATGTCAGTGCTGAAAGGATAAAGATCAGCAAGTAAGGAGGGAGTAATGAATGGTACCACAGTGGTTCTCAGAGGCTAGTTATCTGTTCCTAGCCACCTATGCCAGTTCATGGGTTGGGCAGGAGAAGAAAATGCCTGAATGCAGGATTTCTGTCAATTTCAAACCCCTTTTCTCACCAGAGTAACCAGAACCTTCAGGCAAATTAAACAAAGCTTAGCATCTGGACTAGAGCTGAGGAGGCCGTATTTGGCCTCTTATAACACTGACTCAGAGTGGCACAGTTCCAAGGCCTGAGCAGGGAGACACTTTCCCATAACATTCCAATATCTTAGGATGGCAGGAACTCTACGTTTTAAGAAAGATTCTGTCTGTTTATTTACCAGTATATTTCCTTCCCATCACTTCTTGCCAGCCAAAAGATGCCTAAAGGCACACAGTTAGCAATTACACACTTCTAGATCTTCGAGATTATCAGCCTTATCCTTGGTAGGCTAGCCGGGCACAGAACTCAATAGGAACAAGAGACTTCCACCTGACCACAGATGTGAGAATCATCTTTCCTTTTACCCCCCATTGTCATTCCTCACTTTTCTTACCTTTCCATGCATTACATTGGCATTCAGTTTTTCAACCACATTCTTCTGTGACAGATATTTCTTGCTGTCCCAAAGAAAAAAAGAGGGGAAAGAGGAGACAAAAAATCATCTAAGAAACCAAAGAAATGAAGCATCTTTATTAACTTTGAATCAATCTGAGGACACTGGGAAGCAGAAGCATTCTTAAAAAACTCCATAAGTACTATATAGTTACATAGCTTGGGGTGCTCTGGCCTTAGAATTATCGTTAACACTTGGCATACTTTCCCCAAGAGTTCTCTTGGGAACAATGAATAGGAAACTCTACTAAGAAAATGATGAAGACGAAGTCTAAAGTGAACAGAGCTATTTGCTACCCGTACCCCAAACTCCAATAAAAGGGCAGAGATTCAAATTTCTTCTATACTCACTTTGAGCTATAAAGAAAGTAACCCACTTCTCCAAGATCAATGTTGTAACCTACAGATACAATTTCAGCATCTTACCATCTGCTCAGCCAATCCACAGCAGCATTATGAAGCTGAAGGTGACCAGCACCTTGGCCTGCACTGGCCAGAGTGGCCATCACAACCATAAGTTCAGGGAAGCCAGTCCCATCACCGTTGGCCAGCATCTCTGTTGCCATGGGAGTCAGGGTGCCCAGAAGAACAGCACACACACCTTCCCCAACTTGGCTAGGAGAAAAGAAAGAGCAAGTTGGTGAATAATCAACAGGAATCTCATTCTGTGTGTTATAAAACAAGTTTTAAATTAAACATTATATACATAACTACAATACCAATCCCAGTTTTGGACTTGGGCTAGTAGAGCATAAAACATTTCATTCAGGTTGTAACTAACAGGCCAAGTCATTCCAAGTTTTCCCATGGGAAAAAAATCAAGGAGCTACATACACTAGAATCCTTGAGTCTAGAAAGAGGTAGATATGAAAATGTTGAAAAAGCTAAGACTGGTGCCTGAAGAAAAGACAACTGCAAATATCAACGTATTTCTGGGGTTGCTAAGGAAACACGACAGAAATGTAGTTGTTCTACCTGTTTTCCCGAACAATGTATGTGGTCAGTAACTGCAGCAGCTGCCGATTCTCCTGAATTACATCCAGCTGATCAGAATCTTTTGGGGGTGATGTAGTCATGCGGGTGAGCCAGGCCTGCAGGCGCACAGGCTCCACACAGGCCAGCTGTGCCAGGGAGCCGCAGAGATGCAACAGGCTTGGGTTAGGGCTCTTCTCAGCTAGGAGCAGAACAAGAGGCCAGGGTCAATAAAGAAGGGCAAGAGGAAGGGAAAGAAGGGGCAAATTGTGAGCCAGGAAGAGGAGAAATGGCTTCAAAGCAAGTTTTCAACTTCCTTCCAAACTTTCTCTGAGGGATTCTCTCCACTTGTTAGCATTTTCATGCTGTAGTTAAACTCAGGCAGAAGATATGCACAGTATTTGCCGGACATCAAAGTTCCCATAAGAAGATTACTAAAAGCTGTCACTCACTCAGCTGGAAGAGTTTGGTGAAGAATTTCAAAACTCGGTTACAGAATTTAGCAGAGAGGTTCTCATTGGCTGTTGCCATCATGATCTGTACAAGTTCTCCACTGGGAGGCAGGAGGGGAGAAAAATGGAAGAATCACATTAAAGCCTCACATAAAAAGCATCCTTTCTTCACAATCTCATCTCCTCTGGGGAAAATGGCCACTTATGAGTCAATGACACAAAGCATTCATGAAATTAACCCCCTCACCAATAACCCCAAGGAGTCAGCAGTTAACTCCCCAAAGTGCAGACACCTAAACAGGCCTTAAATATTGCTGATAATAAGTACCTAAATCAACATATATAGCTCCTTACTTTCAAGAGGCATTCAAAAAATATTTACGGAATAAAGCAAAACACAGCTCACCTGTCAGAGAAAAACTCCTCCATAGCTTTACGGGCCTGGCTGCTTTCCAGCTGCTTTTCCAAGTACTGGAGACATTCCTCCAGGATGGATTCATCCAGTCCACTGAGGATCAAATGGAAAACTTAACCACCAGTATTAAGACCTGTTTCAATGTCCTCCTCATGGTGATTTATTAAAATCCAAAGTTTGCCTGTTTGACCTTGATGGCAATGTCCAATTTTGTTTTGGCAAAGCTTAACATAAAGCCTGGCACAAAGTAGGTGTTCAATACACATTTACTGAATTAATAGCAGCCTCTCAACTTTATTTTTCTATCCTCTTTCCTAGGAAATTGAACAGGAAAGGCATCTAAAACTTGGTCCTAATCCAGATCTGCCAGTGATTTAGGGAAAAAGACACTTTGGACAAATCATTTCCACACAGCTAAAAGTGTCTGGAATTATTTATCTGTTAAAAAGAAAAAGAAAAGAGGAGAAAGGGAATAAAAGGAATCCTTGATGAAAATCTGGACTACTCAACAACAAAGAGACAGGAAATTCCAACATGTGGCGCCTTCATTTGTATAATTCTCAGTGGGGTGAAAAGGAAACAGAATTTTCTTTACAGCTCATCTACAGCAATGTGGCCTAAACTACCAAGGTACAGCTATGCTGTGGGACTGCCCATTCCACACTCATTTCAGTGGCACGATCACCAAATTTTAGAAACGAATTTCAGTGAGCTCCTCTGTACATCTCATCAGAGCCAGAGCAGCACTTGATAATCATTAAAAACAATTTTAAGTCTCCAAATCTAAACATTTAAGTCTTCCATTTTCTTAATGTCTATTCCTAAGAATTAATCGCAAAAAAGGACTCCAAAAAACTCTTCACATATTTCCATATTAATGCAGAATGCACACAAGTACAGAATTTTCTGCTGAAAAACACAAATAACAATAAGCTGGCCATGTGTGGTGGCTCACGCCTGTAATCCCAGCATTTTGGGAGGTCAAGACAGGAGGATCACTTGAGCCCAGGAGTTCAAGACCAGTCTACACAACATGGCAAAACCTATCTCTACCACAAAAAAAAAAAAAAAAATCAGCTGGGCATGGTGGCATGCACTTGTAGTCCCAGCTACTCAGGAGGCTGAGGTAGGAGGATTGCTTGAGCCCTGGAGGCAGAGGTTGCAGTGAGCCCCACTGCACTCCAGCCTGGGCGACAGAGCGAGACCATATCTCAGAATAAAAAAAACACACACACAAAAACAATAAGCTATTAATTAATGACCTAAAGGCAGCAGTGTTGGTACATTTCACTGATAGTAGCAGTAGGTCACAGGAAACCTGACTGTTCTCCATCAAGCTCACCTGTTAGGATCTGCATGATTGGCCAGAATGTTGTAACAACCAGTGATCAGCTTCTCATAAACACGAGCCAAGAACTCATCAGACTCAGCAGGGCCCAAGATACGTTCCAGGGAGTTGCTACTGATCTCAGCAACACTCTCAGTGCTTGATTCCAAAAGAAGTGGTAGCAGGGTCCGAATGACCTGTGGTGGGTTCATCTCATCGGACCAACTTTAGCAAAGAAAATGAAATCGAGTTAGTGAACACACTCCTTCAAAAAGCTGCAAAGCAAGGACAGGGTAATTCAATTATTTGCCAGGGGAGAGGGGAAGGGGAATTGCGCAAGGACCTTTATTACAGTCTTTTTCTCATGATAGCTATTTTATACACAGGTATCATCATACAATCTCATATTATTCTTTTTCATTATTTTATCAGAAATAAAAATCATTTTCACTTGAAAAATCCATTTATTAAAATGTCAAATTAATGAGCTGCATTTTCTAATATTCAACAAAGAAAATTAACTGAAACCAAAGCAACTATTCCATTCCAGACAAGCCTTCTAGAAGAACTGCCAGGAACCTGGATCACTTTTAGGGCAATATGATATGAGACTTTACCTGTTACCTATGTATAAGAAGACAAAGTAGTCCCTCCATTGGCCTGACCTGGTTCCTACAATAGTGGAATTTATCCCACTATGATTCTGGAGAAACATTATCAAATAATCTGTCACTATCACTTTAAAATTTAAACCCAAGACATCTCCAAATTGCAATATGTCTTAAAGCCAGCAAGCCTTTTCTGAAAAATACTACAGAAAGGAGGAAGTACTCTGTTGTCTTTCAGATCTAAGTTAAAAAATCACTCTAGGTAAGTGTTCACACTTTAAAACAACAGGTACTCTTTGCTAAAGAAGTATACAAGAAAGCATTACTACATAGTTATAAAACTCTCACTGTCCCTCTTTAACCACAATAGAATACAGACGTAGAGTCCTTGGGGCTATGTAGTAGATACTCACACAATAAGATCTCCAGTCAACCTGACCAGTGAGAGGAGGGTGTGCTTCAGGGAAGCAGCCAGGGGCAGACTTTGGCTACAGAGAGTCCCCAGGTGTGCAGCCTGCACTGCACTGATATAACTCTCTGAAGGGATGGTGTCATTGGCAAAGGCATTGCGCTGAAAGGAAGCAAAGCAGATGTAAATGGATAGACCATCTACCCTGGAAAAAATTCTCACATGGAGAAAAACTGATATAAACTAAGACCCCACTGACGTTTGTAAACAATAGCCTTACTCAGTATACACTGTTATTCATGCTGGGAAGAGAAGTGGGGTACAGAAAAGGAAGCAGTTAAATTTTAATTAGTACAAAGTTAACAGTTAAATGCAATGAATATCCAATACCACTTTCAAATGATTAGAGTATAATATAACGCACTATATTTAAAGTAAAACTATTGTTTATCTATAATGACTGAGAAGGAACTGGATTTTGCAATGCATCTGGTCTCTACTAAAGCTCTGGGTGGTGTAAACAGAGGTCACGATCATAAAGCAGGGATAACAAGACTATAATATTTAGCTTTTCAAAAGAACTTCAGTAAGCGAATAATCTGTTAATAGAGGCAGTGTGAGCAGAGGATATACAAAGAGCAAGTAAACTGACAGAAGACTCAGTAGTATTTAAAAGCCTAGAGAAGCTAAAAGTGACCCTGTAAAACTGTTACAAAAGGAGCAGGTTCCTGACATATAACCTACAAAGGAAACAGAGTTAACATGTATTGGGAATTCATGTGCCAGGTAATATGCTAGGCACTTAACATTCAATACACTGAATCGTCACAGTCCAACATTCAATTGGTGAAGAAACTGAGGCTCAAATAAATAAAATGGTTTGTCTTCTGATAACACAAACTTATAAGCAAAAAGCCATATGAGAACCAACTAGGTGATTAAATGCATTGATTATTGATTCAGCCATAGCCAATATTACTGCAGTATATGAAGATCTCTTGGTAGCTAGTTTAAGCCTAATTCCTTTAGGCTTAAGAACAAAAGACAGAATGACTAGCACTCAGTAGTTCTACCCCTGGAACAGACAGGGACTCACCCAGGATCCAATATTGGGAAATTCATTGGTATTGATGTTGTTCCAGGACTCACATACAGCCTGCACTGACGATGGCAAATTCTGAACCAGTGTCGGACCTGGAGGCAACAGAAAGGACAAGGAATCATCACAAGAAAGAAGGAATGACACAGAGCATTTTAAAAGCCAAGCCCAAATGCAGAAAGAAACAGTACAGCCCAGGCTGTCAAAATAATTAGTAAGATAGCTTAGATGGATATTTCAATAGCAGTACTATTTCCAAGAACCAGTTAATTGCTTAATAGCTAACACTCTCAATTGTAAGGTTTTCATTTCCCATCATATTCACTTTCTAATCTTGCAAGTAAAGACGACAACTGAAAATAAGATGCGAAGTGAGGGTGAATCATTGCAAGTCAGACTGAAATCACCATTAAACATCTGCTCCCCTTCTATAAATAGGTGTCACTTTTCTCTTGATCTCTTTTCTCTTTAAGACAAATCTTAAGGGCAGGGATCATAACATACATTAAGAATAGCACTCAATGGAGCAGTACAAAGTGAGACTATCTGAATGTTAAATGAATATTTAAAGCTTGAAATTAAGGAAAATACAAACGGTTGTAAATTTTAAAGGGTAACTACTGTACTTAACTCCAATCAAGCCCTTTGATTTTTCCACCCTAAATTTCTACCAGATCATTCCTAACCCAGCAAAGAGATTATTTCCGGGCACAAAAGTACTAGCTTGCTAATCCTCCTATCCCCTCTAAATAAAAAGAACACCAGCCTGGGCAACATAGCAAGACCTCATCTCTACAAAAAAATTTAAAAATTATTCAGGTATGGTAGTATGTACCTAGGATCCCAGCTACTTGGGAGGCTGCGGCAGGGGGACTGCTTGAACACAGGAGGTAAAGGCTGCAGTGAGCTGTGATAGCACCACTGCACTCCAGCCTGGGCGACAGAGTAAGACTCTGCCGAGAGAAGAGAGAAGAGAGGAGGGGAGGGAAAGGGAGGGGAGGGGAGCAAAGATCTGTGCTAAAGACAAAATAGCCTTATGTTTTAGAACCAACAGATCCTGGTTTGGATCCCAGCTCCATCACTTGCAAGATGCAGGATTCTGGACAAGTAACTTCTCTAGACCTAATTTCTAATGAGTAAAATGGGGATCAAAGTAACACTTCATAGGGTTACTGTGAAGAGCAAAACAGACAAACCTACCTAAATGCTTCATACACAAAAAGGCTCCAATAAGCAGTAAATGCCAGTAGGCACCAAGGGAGAGAAGTAGTAGTACTAGCAGTAGTAGCTGTTGTAGTAACATTATTCAAAAGCACATTCGTTCACTCACCCAGAGTATTTGCCTTGCACCTACTAGAGCCAATAGCCAAAACAGCAGCAAAGCCTTGCAGTTTCTCCTTGGAAGGTTTCTCAGTTGTTCCCTCTTCATTAAAGTTCTGCAGCAAATAGGCTCTGGGGTAAAAATAGGGGGAAAGTGAAGCCATAGGAATCTAATTCCACCAGTTAGGAAAAACTAGGCCTAGACTGGCTGAAAATCCTCTCTCTCAGTTTCCTATCTATTTAATATAGTTGATAGTGCCTGCTTCTTCCTGGTCTCATGGGTAATTGTTTCCCAAAGAATGTCCCCTCCTCTGAAATGCTCCCAAAAAATCTCCAAACCTTAACTGCCTGACAAACAAGCCTGAGAAACAATGAATACTATATCTATTCTCCTCCTCCACCTCAGAAGATTGACAAGGTATCTAGTAAAGGCTCTGAATACTTTATTTTTTAAAACAAAACAAAACAAAAAAACTGTTTTCCAACATTTTGCAAGCTTACTTGGCCAGAAACATTAACAGCTCAGTGTGGAAAACACTGGCATAGCAGGCCAGATTACAGCCTGTAAATTCCCAGAGGGCAATGACTTGGTGTGCTTTGGCCACTGCCATAACCCTAGCACTTAGAAAAGTACGTGGCACGTAGCAGCCATACATATTTGTTCAAAAAATTTGCCTCAAACAACGGCCCTCTATCTTCTGTAAGGCAGTCACACTAAGAGACAAGGTTAGTTAAGTACGACAAAGATCTAGGGCAGCATAAAGCCCACAGAGCGGGGCGAGGTGGCTCACACCTGTAATCTCAGCACTTCAGGAGGCTGAGGCAGGTGGATCATCTGAGGTCAGGAGTTCGAGACCAGCCTGGCCAACATGGAGAAACCCCACATCTACTGAAAATACAAAAATTAGCCAGGTATGGTGGTATGCGCCTGTCATCCCAGCTACTCGGGAAACTTGAGGAGAATCACTTGAACCCAGGAGGCGGAGGTTACAGTGAGCTGAGATCGCACCACTGCAGTCCAGCCTGGGCGACAGAGCGAGACTACGTCTGAAAAAAAAAAGCCCCATAGAACAGGAGTGAACACTGAGATCCTACAGGGACCAGATAAAGTAAATAAGCTTGAGAGAGCTCTGTGAAAACTGCTGCAAAGGGAACTAATTCTCAGCTCCAGTCTGTTACTGTTGTTTCGGAAGTAAGTCAGGCCCAGTTTTGCCAGTTCTTCCAAATTAAGAAAAGCCAGAAATCTAGACATGTGAATAATCTCCTAATTTTATATACTGAAATTAACTTTAAAATATTTAAACATCATACAGACCAAAGTCTACAGGGCATGCAAGTCTACAGTGTTTGTCATAGAAAGAGTTGAATTTGAAATAAGTTCTAACTCATTCAGAAATGTTTTTCTCCAAGTACATACCATGACATTTAAAGAGCATTTAAAGGCCGGGCGCGGTGGCTTATGCCTGTAATCCCAGCACTTTGGGAGGTCGAGGCGGATGGATCACCCGAGGTGAGGAATTTGAGACCAGCCTGGCCAACATGGTGAAACCCCATCTCTACTAAAAATACAAAAATTAGCCGGGCGTGGTGGTCATGCCTGTAATCCCAGCTACTCCGGAGGCTGAGGCAGGAGAATCGCTTGAACCTGGGAGGTGGAGGTTACAGTGAGCCAAGATCGTACCACTGCACTCCAGCCTGGGCAACAGGAGCAAGACTTCACCTCAAAAAAAAATTTTCTTTAATAACAATAAATAAAGAGCACTTAAGGAGCTTTAACTCAGTTAATAAGAAAAATGACAGTATTTAGAAAAATTACATTACCCTTCTCTGTATCCTGTAAGTAAAATGGTACAAAATATTTAAAGAATTATAGACATTAAACTTCCTCCTGACTCCTCCTGCACTATTTGAAAATTCCCTCATCAAGCACCCCTTCATACTAGAGAAGAAAGCATTATACCATGGGGGAAAAAACCCTAAGCTGACGAAAGGGAAAAACATCAAATTCTGAGTCACTTGGGGATTTGCACAGAGTGCAGAGTGCATGTGCATCTCTGGGCAGGCAGTTCACCACACCTGGTGAACGATGCATAGGTATCAATGAGTTGCAGCGTGGCTGGAAGTAGGTTCTTGGTAATCTCAGACGACTTATGAGGATCAGTCTCAGCAGCCATCTTAGAAAAATGCTCATCCAAAGAGACCTGGACCTTTGAGATGGCAGCATCAAGGGTGTAGATGGACTGCAGACTGGGAATTTCATGCAGCTGCAAGATGGTGGTACAGTCGATACTACAGAAGGATGAGATCTTTAAAAATATGCAAAATATAATTAGTTGTGGCAAAAGGCTATGGTAGAAACCAAGTTCTATCATTTAGGCTCCAATACTGCATACCTGTCGAGCGAAGTATTCCTCTACTATTTCAACATCATATTTCACTGAGCTACACTTGGTTGTGGATGCCAGTTCTAGGAGCGAGCTAGCATGCTCAGCCTTCATTCCCTGTTTGATAAGGTGATCCTATTTGGACAGCAAGAAAAAGTGTTTAGGAGATCAATATAGGCAGAGTCCAAAGCTTTCATCACCTTCAAATTTAAAAGCTTCAGAAAGCACAAAGCACTCTGGCTTTGAATAGTCTTAGCAGCAAGCTCTGTGTTACCTTTATCCAGTTGACATAGCAGCTGATCCGGAGCCGAGAAGACCATCGCAGAGTGTGCAAGATGTCACATTCGCTCATCTCAGGTGAGTTCATGGATAGCTGGTTAATGTAAGTCTTTGATGGTGGTAAAATTCCTAGGATCCTCCATAGTATCAAGAAGTAATATTGAAGGGCACAGGCCTCCTGGAGAAAGGAAAAGGAGCATAGAGGTAGCACTTGGTATTGCCTCAAGATCTCCCTCACAGTACAAACTGCTCCAAATGCAACTTTTAAGAATTGTGTAGAGTCCTGATTTTAAATTGACATTTGGCCCCCAAGTCCATTCTCCAGATCTTTCTAGAGAGTGCACCTACCAGAAAATGGCAGAACACACATACAAATAATTTGTTCCATATTCTGCACATTTCACAGACCAAAAAGGCTATTCCAAGACAACTTTGGCTCCCTAATAATTTACCAATTAACCAAAAGAGGGCAGGACATTCTGTTTAGCAGACCTGCAATCAGCTGTTCATTTTTGTGGCCTGGAATTGCTTCTAGAAGTATAGAGACACATTAATAGAGCCACAGAAAAATATCAGGCTTGAGGCTTTCAATATCACACATCAACCAGTATTCACAGGAGAGATGGCACTTGGGGGGGACCACTAATTCTTAAATTACAGTTCTCTCAGTGGTAACCAAAAAAAATGCAAAAGCTGATTAAATTCTCTTTAAGGTGAACATAGCTACCCAAACTACCTAGAAATACTGAAGAATCAGTCAGTTTTGCAAATTAATATTCAATAAACTGATTACATCTCAGAAGAAAATTTCTGATAGAAATGATCAATGATCAAACACAACCCAAAGACTTCTCAGGGTTCCACCATCTTACCAAGGCTGTTACATTCTTGTTTTCCTTTCTCCTAACTGTATCAAGCTGGGACCCAGCTGCAAGCAGGGCTGTCAGTGCAGCATAAAGCTCATCATACTTGACAAGCTTGGAGAAAAGGACGTCACATGCCTGACATAAAGAAAGAAAGACAGACAATCATTTCTTTATTTTTAAAGTATTTTTTCCTACTGCCTATGCACTATCATTTATCCTCATGATTGACAAAATATCCCATCAAATCATACTCATTAATTTCTCCTTGGAGCAGATTCCCATTCTGGGATGGTGCTCACAGTTTGCAAGCTATTGTGAGCACACAACTGCAGGCATTAGAATGAGAGAGTAAGGCAATTATTTTTGTCCATTAAAATACTTGCATGTGAAAAACGCTAACAAAGATTGTCTTCAAAAATCAAGGGCCAGAGGTGCCAATCCAGCAAGGACGACCCCCACAGCAAAAGTGCACCCAACAAATAAATATCCAAGTAACATTTTCCTATTAGAATGAGCTCAAATCGTAACACAGACCACATTTCCTGACTATAAAAAGTCAGTTATTCCCTTTCCCCCCAGTAGGCTGATTCTGGTGGAAAACCATCTGACCCACATATAAAATGCAGTTTTAAAATTCCTAGTACCACACAATCAAGTCGGTTCAAATCATCCTCTGAGGCTTCTGGGGACAGGACACAGTAGAATCTGGGTTGTGGGACAGCGTCTGAAAAGTAATGTGCTGATTAAAAGAATGGTCTCATTCTTAACTCTGTCTAACTAGTATGCAACATAAAAACTCAGAAAATACTTTACAACAAGATTTCCCAACCTTAACAATATTGACATCTGGAGCCAGATAAGTGTTTGCTATGGGAGGCCATCTTGTGCACTCTAGGTGATTTAACAGCAGCCCTGGCCTCTACCCACTGAATGCCAGTAGCACCCCCAGTTATGACAACCAAAAATATCTCTAGACATTGCCAAATGTCCTGGAGGGGAGGGGACAAAATCACCCATTGAGAACAATTGCTCTAAGAGTTAAGTAGGGTGCTCTAGAATCAAATCAATCAACAAATTATGTCATTAGTCTGAACACATTAAACTTACATGCTGTTTCCCTAACATCAAATAGTAAGAGAGAACAGTAAGCTCATACTAAGGTTTCACAAAAGTTTCCACAAAATACACTTAACATCTAATAATCCTCAGGATAAGCACAAACGCACATTAAAAATACACACAAGAAATACCTCATCCAAAGAACAGACAATTGCTATATGAGAGAAACACTAGAGATAATCTCATGTTCACATTAGTTTCAGACCAGCATGTCACCAAGACCCAAAATGAAATTTAGCTGTACATTAGAACCACAACTCTAAGGGAAAATGAGGAAAATTAATCACACAGAGTGGCAAGAATCCATATACTGTACCCCATGGCCAGACACCAGGATTCTGATTTCTTGTGTCTCAATTTATTTTTTAGTTTTTATTTTTTTTGAGACAGGGGTCTCACTCTGTCATCCAGGCTGGAGTACAGTGGCGTGATCACAGCTCACTGCAACCTCAACCTCCCAAGCTCAAACGATCCTCCCACCTTAGCCTCTCAAACAGCTGGGACCACAGGCACGTGCCACCATGCCCAGCTACTTATTAAAATAATTTTTGGTAGATGGGATCGATGTTGCCAAGGCTGGTCTCAAACTCCTGGGTTCAAGCGATCCTCCCACTTTGCCCTCCCAAAGTGCTGGGACTACAGGCATAAGCCACCATTCTCAGCCTCAATTTTTTTTTCCTTGAAATAGAGTCTTGTTCTGCTGCCCAGGTTGGAGCGCAGTGGTGCAATCTCAGCTGACTGCAACCTCTGCTTCCTGGTGCAAGTGATTCTACTGCCTCAGCCACCAGACTAGCTGAGATTACAGGCAGGCACCACCAAGTCTGCCTAAATGTTTTTTGTATTTTTTCAGTAGAGATGGGGTTTCACCATGTTGGCCAGGCTGGTCTCGAATTCCTGACCTCAAATGATCTGCCAGCCTCTGCCTCCCAAAGTGCTGGGATTACAGGCATGAGCCACAGTCCCTGGCCTCAATTTTAAAAAAATAAATAAATGTAGGTTATGTGGGAGTCCATTTCTGAAATGTTTTAATCCATAGGTGATTTGCCATCCATAGGGATTACACTAAAGCAAATGACCAAAGATCCTCCAAGAGTCTCCAAGCTTCTAATTCAACCCCGCCAGTGAGAACCAGTAAGTCAGTTTCCTACTGACAATCTTCTTTCTGACCTGATGAGAAATGCTTAGACCAGTTTTCTTCTACTTCTTTGAACCCATGATAGAGAGGAGTGGTTGCCCGGCGGCTGTTGCTGTCCTGGGATCCACTTGCCCACCCAAAAGGAGGACTTAGCAGGTTATGCTGTACCTTTTAAAACACAAATACTGAAATTAAGAAAGATACACAGTCACCATTCAGCTTTTCACTTAGGCATGATAATAGCTCGGTACACTAAATCTTGGAAGTCTGAATGTGGGTATTCTACATTCAAATATTCTGTTTTATTGGGCACCATTCAGCTTTTCACTCAGGTATGATAATAGCTTGGTATATCAAAGCCTGGGAAACTCATAAACCAAAATAAAAATTTAAAGATTTTTCTGCGACTACTTTTGGAATACAATTTTTGGTGGAACATAAAGGGACTAGTGTTCAATGAAACATTTTAAGAAATGCTGAACACAGTTAAGTTTGAACGGACCTCCTATTCTCATTTTGGATCCTTACAACAAAGGAATTTACCAATCCATAAAAGTTACTACTTGACTGTCATTCAACCACTAAGAAATACTCATTGAGGGCCGATGCTCAGGGCACTGCATCAGACACAGGTAGAGCAGGGCAATTCATGGAAGAACGCCTTTGAACACAGCCTACATTCCACTTTTAAAAAATGCATCAAATCAAGTAATCTACACTTATCACTTCGGCTAAACATCAACTACAAGTCTCAGTGGTTCTCCTAATCCTACCCACCAACCTCCCAACACTTGAAACCTAAAGTGAGCAGGTTATTTAGGTCATTTGGGCTATGGATCATGGTAACCATTGAGAAGAATTAACTTCTCAATAACAGTGAAGCAAAAAAGAATGTGTCGGTCTGTACCTGCTCAAACAGATATACAGGGGCTTTGGAGTACTGATGAAGCAGATAATCAAAGATGAGAAGGAGGCGAGCCAAGATGAGTGGCACGGAGCGCATCTGAGCATCCATGTTGACGCTCAACTCCTGGATGATCTGGACAAAAAGCGTCAATATGGCCCGCCGGCCTGTCTCAGTGAAGTTGTGGAAAATGAGGAGGAGCAGCTGCAGGTGTTCTACATTCAAATCTTCTGTCTCATTGGGCACCACGCCTTGCAGGGCATTCTGCTTCATTGTAGACAAAAACCTACCAGAGAGAAAAGATGACTATGTCTGGTGGGGAAAAGAGCATTCTCCAAGAGTTATAATGTCAAGCATTAGAAGAGTTAAATTTCCTAAACCTAGGCAGTAAGATAACAAATTAAGGAAGAAAAAAAGGCTAACTGGTAAAGAGAAGAGAGAAACTAAATTGTGGCTAAAAAAAGTCAGACTTGGCCAGCCAGGCACAATGGCTCAGTCTATAATCCTAACACCTGGGGAGGTCGAGGGGAGGATCGCTTGAGGCAAGCCTTAACACAGGCATATTAATGCCCACCCTGTCATTTGTGATGGTGAAAAGTACTACAAGCTCCCCCCAAAAATGCTGCTATTGTTCCTTTCTGATTAATAAACTTGGACAGGTAAAACTAATTCAATTACTTTTCCCTATACTTTGATTCTATCATTTAATTCTAGTTTTGAGAGTTTATACTACAGGTTAAAAATCACTGCATGATAATAGTCAAAAATAACTCAATAGACTATAAAGCAATAAAAAAGAAAGTATACTATTCAGAGAACTTGTCAGAAGAGCTTTTATGCAAAAAAGGAATGAATGTAACCAAATGTTTCTACTGCCTTTGGCTATTAGGAAAGAGATTTGTGGTTTAATATTAGGAAAGAGATTTGTGTGTTTAACAAGGGTTTCCCTCATTGCACCCCTCTACCCTCTCAGCCTTTTTGCAAGATTCCACCAGGAAAAATATAGTGAGTCTTTGGCATTCAAGGAGGTTTATGATTTCTAAAATCCAGCATTAGAGCTATTTGATCCTAGAATGGGGAAAAACAAAGCCTTTTAGGAAAACAAACTGCTTTGAAGACTTCTAACCATGTAAACAAAAATGGCAAATACAGGTCCATCTAAAGCGGATTTAGATGATTAATCTGAGCTTCCCCCAAGGAAAAAAATTCTTTAAAATTTGTCCAAAAAAGACTGCAAGTCCCCCTAAGTGGCTTCATGTTGAAAGCAAAATAACCAAGGACAGAGTTGGCTTCCCTGCTTGTCTTTAAAAAAAAACAGATCAGGATAAAATTGGTTCTGTTCAAGATTGTAGTTCCATCTAATAATTATAACCAAATCCGCCATGTGCTACAGGGAGACTTTATTTCCAGACCAAAGTTGACATACTTGTTTTTTTAACAGCACATCTCCAACTCCATCCCTCTTCTACCCTTCCCACTCTAAACATTATCATTACAGCAATGTATCAAAGCCACAGATTAACTACAAAGTCAAACAAATAAAAAAGGAAATAACCTCTACAGACCTTCTCTTGGAGGCATCTTACCTGTCCCAAACTTTAAGGCATTCAGGGACGTCAGGGTCACCTTGAGCACTGGCTTTATGTTGCCAGATGAGCAGGAGGCGTGAAAGCACAGAGAGGCTTTGAGGGTGAATGTACAAGGGCCAAGGGCCCTCAGAAAAAGGAGCCACTCCTAGCTGCTGCAACAGTGTGTTCTGACAAGAAAGACATGGAACCCAACATTAGGAAACAGATATAGGATAAAGTCAAAAGGTTACTCATGTTCTCAAATGTTTGTTTGTTTGTTTGTTTTAGTATTGGACAGAATATTTTAAAGAAAGAAGGACCCAGAAATTCAGATTTTGGAATAGTTTGGATAAAGATCATTTAGGTCAACAAATGAGAAAAACATAAATGAAAATTTACTGATCTAACCTCATTAACATTTATAGTTAATGAGTGTCAGATATGGGCTCCTGAAAAAGGAGAAAAGCATTGAGATATCAGAATTGGGATAATTTTGTAAAGGGACAAAACATGAAAAGTTGTTGCCTTTGAAAGCAAACTTCTTGAGCAACTATAATAGCTAATAGTTTTTCTTTAATAATCAGTTACATAATACAAATAACACCCAAAAGGGGAAGATCCAACAACTTAAGAGATTCGCTGTATTGGCAGAGAAATTCTGCCTATGAGATCTGAAAGCCCAGAACTCAACAAAGGCTGTTCTTTACCTCCAGGTGGAGCATGTCTTTCAAATGAGCTTCATTTTCAGCTCAGTTAGCTAAGCTGCAAATTATCTTCTCAAACACACACACACACTGAGCAGGATGCCAATGGAAAACCAGACAAATGCCTGCTTTCTCATTTGGCTTCAGAAGACACAAAGCATGGTTACTGTGGGATGTAGGATAAATTTCTAAGTCTGCCAAATTAAATTATATTTTTACACTACATCCTCAAGGACCCTTCCTTGAAAATGAATGTTATGCAAAATGTCGCCGGCCTCAAGAGCAGTTACCATAGGTCGAGCTAAGCGCAGAGCGTACTTTATTGTCACACAGGATGTGCCAGGCAGAGACAGGAAGTATTATATGCTCCATGTCACTGAGGAGGGAAAGTGAAGAACATGACCAAAGCTTTAAGGTCTCTAAGTGGTAAAGCCAGGTTTATCTCTAAAACCAAGTTCTTTTTTGGTTTTGAGAGTCTCACTCCATCACTGAGATCACGGGAGTGCAGTTGCGCGATCTCGGCTCACTGCAACCTCTGCCTCCTGGATTCAAGCAAGTCTTGTGCCTCAGCCTCCTGAGTACTGGGATTACCAGCTACTGGTACATGCTACCATGTGCCACCATGCCTGGCTAATTTTTTTCATTTTTAATAGAGACAGGGTTTCACAATGTTGGCCAGGCTGGTCTCGAACTTCTGTCCTCAAGCAATCCACCCGCCTCCCAAAGTGCCTACGCACCTGGCCTCTAAAACCATGTTCTTAACCACCATTCTCAACACCATGTTCTCAACACAGTCATAAACAACTTCTTAATTTCCTAAGTTCGATGAAACAATTTAAAAAAAAAAACCTACCTGAGCTACATGAAAAATACTAACTGTAGCACAGTTTTAATAATGGAAAAATCAGGAAAAAAATCTAAATGTTCAAATCAAGGGGTGTACCTAGCCATATATATGGATAAGTAACACATATTCTTTATAACGCTATTTTTTAACGCTATTTTTTTAGCTCTTGTTTTTCATCTTTGTGTCAGTTTTTCAGGCCTCAGAGCCACAAAAATGAGTTAACATGCCACAGGAACCTGGTCTTTCGCTCCCACCTCAATCCTTCCTTCTCAGCTCTAAATAAAGTAACTGACTCTCTAAGAAGTCAAACTGCACCACAGTCCATCTAGCAGCAGAACTCTGGCGGAGTCCTCCCTTCTTCCACTCCTCTTTCATACTGGCATTTCTGAGGGTTCAGCCTCAGCCTTCAGCTCTCTTGCTAGTCTTACTGTTTCTCATTACCTCAAAAACTGCCCCAATTTAATTCCTGAATTTCACTCACATTCCCAACTATTTTCTAGACACTGGCACCCCAAAACTTCTTCATAGTTAAACTGAAACCTTAGGCCGAGCACAGTGGCTCATACCTACAGTCCTAGCTATATGGGACACTGAGGTGGTAAGATCACTTGGGCCAGGAGTTCAAGCAGCCTGGGCAACATAGCAAAACCCCATCAGGAAGACAGACGGATAGACGGGGTTGGGGGGTGAAGGAAGGAAGGGAGGAAGGGAGGGAGGGAGGGAAGACCAACCAGCTGGGGATGGTGGCACACACACATAGTCCCAAAAGGCTGAGGGCAAGAGTATTACTTGAGCCCAGAGTTCAAGACCAGCCTGGGAGATATAGTAAGATCCCCACCTCTAAAAAAAATAAACAAAATAAAACCCAGTCTCTCTTACCCCCAAACCAACTCTCCTTCCTGACTTTCCTACCTCTATTAATGACAACAGCATCCTTCTAGTTTCATTTGAGTTTTAAACTCGGGTAATATCCAGGACTCCTTCCTTTCCGTGCTCTTCACCCCATTCAAATAATGGCCCATGATCTCTGCTAAATGTCCTGTGCCGTATCTCCCTCCTTTTTCATGATCCCACACCAATTCAAGTTATCTTTACCTCTTCAGTGTCTATAATAGTACCTGGCACATAGTAGGTGCCCAATGAATATGTATTGAACAAATGAAACAAGAAACCGCAACAATAATATTAAACAATAATACAATTATAAAGAGAGCTAACATTTAGTAGGTATTAGTACTAGGTACCAAGCACTATTTTTGTTTTACTTTTCTTGTGTGGTAAAGTATCATAAAATTTACCATTTCAACCATTTGTACATGAACAGTTCTGTGGCATTAAGTACATGCACATTATTCTGCAGCCCTTACCACCATCCACGTCCAGAACTTTTTCATCTTTCCAAACTGAAACACTGTATGCACTAAACACCAAGTCCCCACTTTCCCACCTCCCTGCCCCAGGCAACCAGCATTCTACTTTCTGTCTCTATGAATTTGACTACCTAAGTACCTCTGAAGTGGAACCATACAGCATTGTACTTGTGCTTGTGACTGACTTATTTAGTATCATGTCTTCATGGTTCATCCATGTTGTAGCATGGGTCACACTTTCCCTCCTTCTGAAGGCTGTACAACTTTCATTGTAGGGATGGATGTTTTGTTTATCCATTCAAATGTCAATGGACACCTGGGTTGCTTCCACCTTCTGCTACTGTGAACAACACTGCTATGAACATGGGTGGATAAACACCTGTTCAAGCCCCTGCTTTCATTTCTTCTGGGGTATATAAGTAGAACTGCTGGATCATATGGTAATTCTATCTTTTTTTTTTTGGCAGATGGGGATCTTGCTGTGTTGCCCAGGCTAAAGTACAGAGGCTATTCGCAGGCGCAATCATAGCACACTACAGCCTCAAACTCCCAGGTTCAAGTGATCTCTTGCCTCAGCCTCCTGAGTAGCTGGAACTACAGGCACGTGCCACCATATAGTAATTCTATATGTAATTTTTTGCAGAATTGACATACTATTTTCCATAGATACTGTACCATTTTACATTCCCACCAGCAATGCAACAAGAATTCCACTTTCTCCACATCCTCACCAACACTTACTTTCCATTTAATGATAGCCACCCTAATGGGTGTAAGTGAAGTGGTATCTCATTGTGGTTTTGAGTCACAAACATAATTGAATATCACACATTTGTCCAAACAAGAACTATAGAAATATATAACAATATAGATGAATCTTGGCAATACAGTCCTATATCATACTACATGAAAAAAAGAGAGAGCCTGAAAACATTACATAGAGCATGATGTCATTTGCTATAAAACTACAAGCAAATATTAAAACTTTTTTTAAATTTAAGGAATACAGATTATATACATACATACACATACATATACATATATGACTAAGGACATAAGGAACTTGAGATGCAGGATTCAAGACATCAGCTATTTCAGTGGGGAGAGAGAACCACAAGATTGGAAGTTCACAATCAATGTCCTAGATTTTGTTTTGGTGGTGGGTTTGCAAGTACAAGTGTATATGACAGTATCTATCTCCTATAATTTGATTGATTCTTTTAAAACACACATTTTGTCTTTCTTCAATTACTAGGGGTGTTGAATACTCTTCCTATGTTTATTGACCACTTATACTTATTTTCATATAAATTGCCTCCTTGTGTATTTGTCCACTTTTCTGCTACTATAATCATCAGGAGTTTCTGTTTTTGTGGGTTTTCCTTTTCTTTAAGCTTACTGACTTAAGATAAAGGACATATTTTTTATTTCTGGAAATGATCCTAAATATAAGGCACAGGGACATATTAGAATCACCTCTCAACGCTCTTTCCAGGGAGGGGATTTAATGACAAACTGCTCCCTAACAACTGGAGCTACAAGCCGGGCGCAGTGGCGCACGCCTGTAATCCCAACACTTTGGGAGGCTGAGGTGGGTGGATCACCTGAGGTTAGGAGTTTGAGACCAGCCTGGCCAACATGGTGAAAACCCATCTCTACTAAAAATACAAACATTAGCCAGGCATGGTGGCACACACCTGTAATCCCAGGTACTCTGGAGGCTGAGGCTGGAGAATCGCTTAAACCTGGGAGGTGGAGGTTGCAGTGAGCCAAGATCGTGTCACTGCACTCCAGCCTGGGCAACAGAGCAAGACTCCATTTCAAAAAAACAAACAAACAAACAATTGGAGCTGCAGCCTATGGAAGCTGGTGTCATGAGCTCTTGTTTAGATGGTCACAGCACACACAAACCTGCAGGTTAGGTGACTGAAGGTCAGAGGTTACCAGCGAGTGGTTGAAGTGATAGAGAGCTGCAGCAAACTCTTCATCTGATGAACCTTGAAGATAAGTAGAAAAGTCAATTATTTAAGCAGCTATTGAATGCACCACACTTCCCTGCCAACAGCCAAACTCCATGAGAAAAAAAATCCACCAGGCACATATCTTGTCTACTGACCCTTGAGTCCATCTTTGTCTACCTCCTTGATGATACTGGCTAGGGTGGCCATATGGTGTTCTGAAAGAGATACACTCAGATAGTTTCGGATAAAATTGTTTCGAGAGTTCAACATGGAAGAGGTGATGAAGTTCAAAATGTTGGAAGCCAGACCTAAGAACTGAAAGGAACACAAAAACTAAGTTCTTATCAGGGTCATAAGCCCAGCGTTCCTCTAAACTCTGATTACAAATCGAAAATAAAATACGCTCAGAGGTCTCATGCAATAAACACAATGAATGAAAGAATCAGATTTTTTAAATCACTTACAGTGGGCCTAAGTTTCATTATGAGAGTCTCTCTTTCCCATGTAATTCTACTTACACAAAATGGTATTCCAGTTTAATATAACAGATGTTACAAAACAGTGTATGAAAACAGGATTTCCACATAGACTGACCCATTTCTTTTGTTCTCCTAAGGTCCTTTGTCCAGTTCCAATTCATTACTGATATATTCAATCCTGAAGCCTATATTAATGATTATTACACATATATAGAATTCCTACCTCTTCTCTACTAAAATTAAATTGAATTATTATATAAATGTTTTATGTCCACATCCTTGACTAGACTGTAAGCTATAAATATGAAGGCAAGAATTATATCTGACTCACATCATCAGAATGGGGACTGACACTTACTAGATAACCAATACTAGTTGAACCAACAGTTCAACCATAGCAAGCACTTATGATGTATCCGACTTACGCTAAGCACTTTACAAACAGTCTCTCTTTAAGATGTCACGACACCTTTAGATGCCGGTACAATCACTCTCATATGATAGGAGACAAAACTAAGGCTGGAAAAACTTCAGATTCTTGCCCAAAGTCACAAAGCCAGTAAGTGACAGAAGTAGGTTTCAAACCTACTTCTGATTAATTCTAAAGGCCAGTAAAGAAACAGTAACAGTCACACAAGATATTTAATGACAAATAATCAAGACATATAACTCCTAAGCAAAAATATCTTTAAACATTACAGTTATCCAAGCCACAAAATGTTTGAGTTCAAATGATCTGCTCCTCATACCCCTAGTTCCCCATGTCCACTTCCCCTAAACCTTACAAACCTACACTTACCAACTCAGGATCTTTGCGACTCGCCAAAATGTTGCCCTTCTCACCAGGGGCCTGCTTACTGGGGCTTTTAACCCGAGGAGAACTTTCCAGTGGAGGAGGTGGGGGAGGGGGCGGAGGTGCTGCTTTCTCTTTACTGGGAGAAATAGTCTCCTCAAACCATTGCCCCAAAATAGGCTCACTGTCATCGTCTGAATAGAGAAAGAGAAAGTAACGAAAATAATTTTTTTTTTAATGTTTTTAGTGCATCTGCTTCCTAAAAGTGCTTAAGTCAAAAGGAACACAAGGATATCCTGATTGTGATGGTGGTTACAAGGTTGCATTTTTTTTTTATCAAAACACATCTAAATGCATACATAAAATAAGAGCATCTTATTCCATGTAAATTATACCCCAATAAAACTGATTTATTTTTCTTTTTTTTTTTTTGAGAGGGAGTCTCACTCTGTCACCCAGGCTGGAGTGCAGTGGCGCAATCTTGGCTCACCGCAACCTCCACCTCCTGGGTTCAAACAATTCTCCTGCCTCAGCCTCCAGAGTAGCTGGGACTACAGGCACGTGCCACCATGCCCAGCTAATTTTTGTATTTTTAGTAGAGACGGGGTTTCACCATATGGGCTAGGCTGCTCTCGAACTCCTGGCCTTGTGATCCACCTGCCTCAGCCTCTCAAAGTGCTGAGATTACAGGTGTGAGCCACCACACCCAGCCGATTTATTTTTTAAGGAGCCCAACAAAGAAAGAGAAACAACTTCACATTATTTAACTGGTAACAAGCCAAACATTTTCAAGAGCAAATTTATACCTGCCTTATCAACCATAAATCAAAGGATGGTAAGAATCACGTCTCCCTCCATATTTCACATTGTTCCCACAAACGTGATTATGAAAGAATCTGAGGTACTTACCTTATTTACTCTCTCATCAAACTAAGGCAGGAGGGCATGCCAGTGTGTTCACTACAACAGGATTAGGTTTCTCTACTCAAGCTTCCCTAAACTATGACTGTGACAACATCCAAACCGAACACCTCACATGTGACCTTTTGAGTTTCACTGAGAAAGCTTAGAGCAGAGGTCACAAAATGAGACAACACAGGAAGAAATATGGAATAACTGAGATGTTTTCTGATTCTGGAGGGAAAGGAATGAAAAGTAACCCGGGCTTGGCTGAAAGTTGTGTCCATCATTCATTCATCAACAGCTCAACTTGATCTTAAATAACATGTCATCTTTGAGTGCACATAAAACCAAGGTCCAGGCTAAGCAGGTGAAAACAAAATGGAAACTTTTGTTTGTTCAGGAAACTACAGGAATCTGCTGAGAACACTCCTGTTGCACTCTATAGCTTATCTCTGGGAGAGAGAAAAGAGCGGCCCCTACCTTGGCTGCTGTCCTCCTCCGTGCTACTGAAATCATCCTCATAGTAAGTATTGGAGTCGGTGGAGGCGCTGGCATCACTGCTCATGGAGCCCTTCCTCTGCCGCTGCAGGACACATGCCTAGGAAAATGACAATTACACAACCAGAGCCATCCTATTTAATCTCATTCACCACATGAAAACTTTCTCCAAATCTCTTTATTTTTTCCTAAATCCAAGAAGTATGCCTCTTAATAGCTCCCTTAAGGACTTTCACCACTTTATCCTACAAAAACACTACCAACCACAGACGTGGACAAGAACTGAAAAAAACGAGTGTTTCCATAGTGTCCTCTATGCTTCTGCTTCAGTAGGCCAATCATCAGAAATCACCAAGTAGCTACATGTATCACAAAACTGATCATCAACAACTGATTCAAATGTTTGGATAGATTCAACCCGTTAAGAATTTCTCACTTCGCCGGGCGCAGTGGCTCAAGCCTGTAATCCCAGCACTTTGGGAGGCCGAGACGGGCGGATCACGAGGTCAGGAGATCAAGACCATCCTGGGTAACACGGTGAAACCCCGTCTCTACTAAAAAATACAAAAAACTAGCTGGGCGAGGTGGTGGGCGCCTGTAGTCCCAGCTACTCGGGAGGCTGAGGCAGGAGAATGGCGTAAACCCGGGAGGCGGAGCTTGCAGTGAGCTGAGATCCGGCCACTGCACTCCAGCCTGGGCGACAGAGCGAGACTCCTTCTCAAAAAGAAAAAAAAAAAAAAAAAAAAAAAGAATTTCTCACTTCTTCTACACCATTACCACAACTTTGGGTCTATAAAAATCATGGTGTATAGTCAGTCTTACTCATTTCAAGACAGTTTTATAGATATATATATCTATAAAATAAATATATTTATATATGTTATATATTTTATATATAGTATAAAACATATAATATGTATCATATATAAATTATGAGACATTCTTCTAAATTATCAATGGCTTGACTCCCACCCACCTTTCTGTAGGAAGTTGAAAGTAACGTCAAGAGCAGGTTCATCAGTGGGACAGAGTCAATCAGCCGTTGAATCCTCTGTATGGAAGTGCTCTGGGCCATAATGCTCAGGGCTGCAGGGGGGCCATCTGTCTCCCAACCCTGAAGGCAATGATATCAAAGGGCAATTAATGATACTACTCAGCCAGAAAAAACAACTTGAGTTGATGGATCAAGCTAGCTTGGCCAGAAGTGGATCCCGCAATCAATATGCTGGTTACCATGGGGATAACCTCCTCACCTTGTGAAGCGCCTCCACTTGTAGGTCTTGAAAGAGTGACGTTAGCAGTTTGATGGCATGGTTTGCCAATATTACTGAGAGTACCCCAAATCCCTGATGCCTACGCAAAGAAAAAGGAAAACACAATCCTTAAAATAATTAACAATAAATTACAACTTCTGAAAGAGTGCCATTTTGGGGTCTCAGACCCCTTTCAGACTCTGTGGACCTTTCTTCGGAAAAAAAAAAATTGTACATACATACATCTGCATAAAATTTCTGAAGTTCACAATCTCCTTGAACCCCATCCACAGATGGCCTAAGGATCTGCAGGTTAAGAATTCCTGGACTAGGCTGGGCATGGTGGCTCACACCTTAAATCCCAACACTTTTGAGAGGCCGAGATGAGAGAATCACTTGTGCCCAGGAATTTGAGACCAGCCTGGGCAACCTAGAGAGGGAGACCCTATCTCTACAAAAAAATTAAATAGCTACCCGGGCGTGGTGGCATGTACCTATGGTCCCAGCTACTTGGGAGGCTGAGGTGCGCCACTGCATTCCAGCCTAGGTGACAGAACAAGACCTTGTCTTAAAACAAAAATAAATAAATAGACCAGGTGCAGTGGCTCATGCCTGTAATCCCAGCACTTTGGGAGGCCGAGACGGGCGGATCACGAGGTCAGGAGATCGAGACCATCCTGGCTAACACGGTGAAACCCCATCTCTACTAAAAAATACAAAAAAACTATTTTATATATATATATAAATAAACAAATAAATCCTCCTGGAATAGAAGAAACTCCCAAATCGAAAATTTTCTGGAATTTAAACAATCAGTTCAAAGCTAATGGCATATGCAAAGATGCTGACTTTTAAATGTAGATTGAACTTTTAAAGAGTCATTGTTTTGAAAAGAAAAAGGTTAGAATTACCAACTTCTATAAAATATCTGGAAACAAATCTAAGAGAATAAAAGAGAGGCCGGGAGCAGCGATTCATGCCTATAATCCCAGCACTTGGGGAGGCCAAGGTGGGAGGATCGCTTGAGCCCAGAAGTTCAAGACCAACCTGGGCAACATGGCAAGACCCCGTCTCTACAAAATATGAAAAACTTAGCCAGACGTGATGGTGCACACCTGTGGTACCAGCTACCCAATAGGCTGGGGCAGAAGGATCACTTGAGCCCAGGAGGTGGAGGCTGCAGTGAACTGTGTTCATACTACTGCACTCCAACCTGGGCGATACAGTGAGGCTCTGTTTAAAAAAAAAAAAAAAAAAAAAAAAGAAAAAGAAAAAGAAAAGAAAATTAATTACATTCGAGTAAAGTGTTTCCCTCCTATCCAAAATGTCCACATAACAAAAGATTAATATATCTGATTTACAAGTTCATATAAATCAAAAAGAGAAAAGAACAACCACAGGCCAGACGCGGTGGCTCACATCTTTATCCCAGCACTTTGGGAGGCTGAGGCAGGAGGATTGCTTGGGGCCAAGAGTGCAAAACCAGCCTGGTCAACGCAGCAAGATCCCATTTCTACAAAAAATTTTAAAAATTAGCTGGGCATGGTGGTGCACACCTGTAGTCCTAGCTACTCAGGAGGCTGAGATGGGAGGATCACCAGAGCCCAGGAGTTCAAGGTTACAGTGAGCTATAATCCTATCATTGCTCTACAGCCTGGGAGACAAAGTGAGACTCCATCTTTGTAAAAATAATAATAAAAAAATTTTAAAAATGACAAATACCAAAAAGAAACCAAGGCAAAGGACATAAGGCAGTTTACAAAAGAAATACAAATGACTGGCCAGGCGCGTTGGCTCACGCCTGTAATCTCAGCACTTTGGGAGGCCGAGGCAGGCGGATTACGAGGTCAGGAGATCGAGACCATCCTGGCTAACACAGTGAAACCCTGTCTCTACCAAAAATACAAAAAATTAGCTGGGCGTGGTGGTGTGCGCCTGTGGTCCCAGCTACTCGGGAGGCTGAGGCAGGAGAAAGGCGTGAACCCAGGAGGCAGAGCTTGCAGTGAGCCGAGATCGCGCCACTGCACTCCAGCCTGGGCAACAGAGCGACACTCCATCTCAAAAAAAAAAAAAAAAAAGAAATACAAATGACCAATAAATACATGAAATGAAATACAATCACACTAGTAATCAAAGAAATACAAATACATGAAATATCATAGCACTTTCTCCTCTAAGATAAGCAAACATGAAGACTAACGATACCCAGTGTCAAAGAGAGCATGGGGAAATGGGCATATAAGCACACAGCTGGTGTCAATGCAAATTAGTGTTACTTTTCTAAAGAGTAGTTTGAGAAAACATTTCCAGTGTTTAAATATGTGAGCCCTTTGTCCTAACAATGGCACTTTTTGGAATTCATCCCAAGAGGATAATTAAATTCCCAAAAGTTTATATTTCAGGAAGTTATCAAAGCAAAATTTACCAAAACAAGACATTTGGAACAATCTAAATAAGTGCTTAGCAATAGGGGAATTAGGTAACTACGGTATATTTACATAGTGGAATACTGCTGGCCATTAAAAACTTAGACATTTTAATAGTATCACTGAAAAGATGTTGCAGTATTTCATATACACTGATCCCATTTTTGTAAACTTACATAGTTTTTATATGTGCACAGAAAAATGTCTGAAAGAATGTTTACCAATTTGAGTGGTAGAATTTGGGATCATTTTTACCTTTCCTATTTATGCCCATCTTTATGGCTTGTCACTTATACAACATACATGCATTCTTTTAAAATATGAAGAAACAACAGCCATTTTAAAAGCATGACTGTGGCCAGGCGCGGTGGCTCACACCTGTAATCCCAGCACTTTGGGAGGCCAAGGCGGGTGGATCATGAGGTCGTGAGATCAAGACCATCCTGGTTAACATGGTGAAACCCCGTCTCTACTAAAAACACAAAAAATTAGCCGGGCATGGTGGCGGGCACCTGTAGTCCCAGCTACTCAGGAGGCTGAGGCAGGAGAATGGCATGAACTCGGGAGGTAGAGCTTGCAGTGAGCAGAGATGGTGCCACTGCACTCCAGCCTGGGCAACAGAGCAAGACCCCATCTCAAAAAAAAAAAAAGAAAAAAACCGTGACTGCTACTTCTAAGGATATACTTCTTGGCATTCTTTCATTTCCCTTTACAATGCCAAGAATGAAAATGGCCACTCATAAAATCACCAACTACCGTTTGCTCTGGAACACTCTCACCTCCTTACTTTGCCTAGTATCTATCGCCTTACCATGTCAATACCGGTTTCAGATTTCAGCTTAATTCCTTGAGGAAGCCTGCTCTGATGTCCCTAACCAGGTCAAATGCCCCTGTTCTAATACTCTCTAGATACAATTTGACATGGCCAGCCAGATTGGCTCATGCCTGTAATCCCAGTACTTTGGTATGCTGAGGTAGGCAGATCACTTGAGGCCAGGAGTTCAATACCAGCCTAGCCAACATGGCGAGACCCCATCTCTATTAAAAATGCAAAAACAAAAAAAAAATCAGCTGGGCTGGTGGTACACACCTGTAATCCTAGCTACTTGCTGGCTGAGGCACAAGAATTGCTTGAACCTGGGAGGCAGAGGTTGCAACAAGTTGAAATTGCACCACTACACTCCAGCCTAGGCAACAGAGTGAGACTCTGCCTCAAAAACAAAAAAAAAAGAAAGAAAAAGATATATTTGTATGGATATATACTTCATGTCTCTTGAGAATATGTCCATTTTTATGTTCATCACAGCCCCCAGAACTAACACAGAGCCTGGGACAGAGAAGATGCTCAGAGGGTAATTTGTTAATGCAGTCCAGGCTGTGACCTCTTCCTGAAACTCCGGACTCACATATCCAACTGCTCACTCAACATCTGACATAGAGGTCTGACAGTCATCTTACACTCAGCATGGCCAAGATTACGTTTTTATTTCTTCCCCTTCCTCCCACTCAACTCACTCCTAAACAAGTGTTTCTGGTATCAGTAAATTATACAACCCAGTGGCCTCAAGCCAAAAAATCGTGATGTCATCTTTTTCACACCCAACATGCAAGCCATCAGTAAATCCTGACAGCTGTACCTTCCAAATATATTCCAATTTGACCTCTTTTCTCTGCCTTTGCCACACTACTCTATTCAAGTCACCTTCATATCTCACCTGGAATGATGCATTTGATGCTAACTGTTCTCCCTCCTTCTTACCTTATGCCCTGCAGTCTATTCTCAGATCACTAATAAATCAGGTTGCATCTCTCCCTTGTTTAATCCCTCTAACGGTTACTGACTGCGCACTTGGCCCTAGATGATCTGGCCACTGGTTACCTGTCTGACTAATTTTCTACCACTCTCCCACCTTGGTTTCTCCATTTTAGCCACACAGACCTAGCTGATCCCTCAGCAATGTCAATCATACTTCCATCTCAAACCTGAACAATTCTACCCCAAATACTTACATAGCTCTGTTACCTCACATATGGTCTCTACACCATGTCTTTGGAGCCCTTTCTGGATCATCCTAACTAAAATAATAGCCCTGGGCTGGGCACAGTGGCCCACACCTGTAACCCCAGCACTCTAGGAGCCTGAGGTGGGCAGATCACTTGAGGTCAAGAGTTCAAAACCCTGCCTGGCCAACATGGTGAAACCCCATCTCTACCAAAAATACAAAAATTAGCTGGGTGTGGTGGCGTACACCTGTAATCACAGCTACTTGGGAGGCTGAGGCACGATAATTGCTTGAACCCCTGAATTGGAGGTTACAGTGAGCCACAATCGCGCCACTATACTCCAGCCTGGGCAACAGAGGGAGACTCTGTCTCAAAAAAATAAAATAAAATAAAATAAAATAAAATAAAATAAAATAAACCCCTATGACTCTCTGGCCCCTCGCTCTGACATCTTTTTCTTCACAACATTTATATGTGATTATAATCTACTCATTAGTAGATTTGTTCACTGTTTCTCCAGATATAAAATAAACTCCATAAAGGCAAGGGCATCACTTTGTTTAGTGCTATATCCTCAATGCCTAGAATAGGGCCTAGCATATGATAGGAATTGAATGAAAAAATAAAATCCAGAAACACCTGGGCTTAGAAAACAAAACCTGAACAGCACATTGGTCACATCTCTTGACATATCTCAGAGTTCGTCAAAACAACAGCAAACATTACAGGAAGCAAACCAGCAGGCCCTAACAATGTTCTCATCTTATGGGTTATACACGCAAGAACTCAACTCCAAGTGAAACAAGCCCGCTTTATAAGACAGAAACATGTTCTTCTGATTTGAACTTCATAAAATTCCTGAAATACACATTGCACAGATATTTTTCCCCTCTGATAGATGAGGAAATTGGATCAAAGAGAATAAGTGACTTATCTAAAAATCACCAAGCTATGTTGTGGAGGTAACAGATCATGATCATTATCTTCGTTGTTAAATTCAAACCAGGTAGGAAGGCAAATTTCCCTATTGATACGAAGTCATACTAGCTCCCTGTCAATATAAAATGTTAGGGAAATAAAACACAATATAAGCTACAATCAAGTAGACACATACCCTTTTCCAGGCCCCAGTTTAGGAGAGCCCACTCCCTCTTTAGTACGAGAAAGGATGTCTCTGACTCGGAGGGCAGCCAGCGGGTCCTTCTCTTTCCCCTTATCAGCCAGTGCAGTAGGACTGAGGTTCAATATGAGGAAAAGGCTGTTTAACAAGCACCAAGCACCCAGCAACTGGAAATTCTGATAGTGCTGTTGTAAAAGGCACAAAATAAAAAACATAATCATAGAGATATTCACATCTCACAGAGGACAAGAGAGTAAGGATGCAGCAGAGACAGATAAGCTTCTTACCTCACCACCAGCTCGGCGAGAACTGCTGATTGCTTGTCCAATCATGTCGTAGATTTCGAGCTGTACAATATCAAACAGACACAAAAATCTAAACAAGCTGACAGATTTCATTATAAATGCTAAATCCTACCCAAATCAATTTAACTCGAGGAGTTCAATATCCTCTTTTCAATGATACATTCCATTGCACTTTCCTTGACCTTCACATGGAGCTGACTCCCTCTCTTCATGTGGATCAAATGTCACCATCTCAGAAGCCATCCGTCCTCCCAATCAAAAGCAGCATGCACAGCTCCACATCAGATCACTTTTTTTTTTTTTTTTTTTTTTAAGATGGAGTTTCACTCTTGTTGTCCAGGCTGGAGTGCAATGGTATGATCTTGGCTCCCTGCAAACTCCATCTCCCAGGCTCAAGCGATTCTCCTGCCTCAGCCTCCAGAGTAGCTGGGATTACAGGCATGCGCCACCACACCTGGCTAATTTTTGTATTTTTAGTAGAGATGGGGTTTCACCATGCTGCCAGGCTGGTTTTGAACTCCTAACCTCAGGTGATCCACCCACCTCCCAAAGTGCTGGGATTACAGGTGTGAGCCACTGCGCCCGGCCCAGATCACTCTTAATCACAATGTATTGTTTCAGTGCACTTAATCACTATCCCATATTTTCCTGTTTACTGCATTCCCCTAAAAGTACACTGACACACAGTAAGCCCTCAAACGTATTTGCTGAATTAATGGCTAATCTTTCAAGTGTGTTCTACAGAGATAGGGAAACAGCAATATACCAAATCAACCAATATACCAAATCAACAAGCTGGATGCCTACCTCTTAGACCTACTAGTACCCAGGGAAAGTAGTGTGGAGAATACTTTAAGTTCTTTGTTCTATCATGGAAGAAAGTGGAACTGGCCATACTCCCTCATTTGAACAATCAAGGTTCCCTTATCCCCAGATCTTTGGCTTACACATTTCTGGACAATTGTAGCTGCGTCACTTTCATAGTCATCTTCTTTGGAGCTCGTGGACCCTGTCCGCACTTGCTGGGCACTACCCACATGCAGGATGGCCATGCAGGTTGCCACACTCACACCTGAAAAAGAAGATGCACAGGTCTCAGCCATGGAGTGCACCCAAGAATCCACCAAAGCTGAAACACAAAAGCACAATCCACCCACAAGCAATTCCATGATTTGATTACTTAAAATAAACACCATTAAGAGCAAGACTAAATAGGTTTACCATACAATTCAGTAACCAGACTGCTAGGTATTTATCCAAATAAGCTAAAAACTTACACACACACACACACACACACACACACACACACACACACACACACACGAATGTCCTTCAATAGGAGAATAAACTGTGGTATATCCATACAATGGAATATTCAACAATAAAAAGAAATGGGCTATTAAGCAATGAGAAGACATGGAGGAACCTATATGCATGCTGCTAAGAGAAAGAAGCCAATCGGAAAATCCGGCTTATTGTATGATTCCAACTACATGACATTCTAGAGAAGGTAAAACTAGAGAGAGAGTGGAGATCAGTGGTGTTACCAGGGGTCGAGGGATGGGGTAAGGAATGAATAGGTGGAGCAAAGGGGATTTTTAGGGCAGTGAAACTATTTTGTACAATATGGTAATCATGGATACATGACACCATACACTTGTCAAAGCCCATAGACCTGTACAACACAAAAAGGAAACCCCAATGTAAACTATGGACTTTAGTTAATAATAATATATCAATATTGGTTCATCAATGACAATCTAACATACTAATTAAAAGTATTAATGATAAGAGAAACTAGCTATAAGGGAGAGGGAGTACATGGGAACTCTATAAACCTAAAATTGCTTTAAAAATAAAATCTAAGCCAGGTGAGGTGGCACAAGCCTCTAATTCCAGTTACTTGGGAGGTTGATGTGGGAGGATCATTTTCACCAAGGGGTTTGAGGCTACAGTGAGTTATAATCGGTACACTGCACCCCTGCCTGGCTGAAACACTAAGATTATGTCTCTAAAAAAAAAAGGGAATAAAAATAAATAATTAAGGCCGGGCATGATGGTTCACACCTGTAATCCTAGCACTTTGGGAGGCCCAGGTGGGCGGATCACCTGAGGTCAGGAGTCCGAGACCAGCCTCACCAACATGGCGAAACCCCATCTCTACTAAAAATACAAAAATTAGCCAGGCGGAGTGGCAGGCGCCTATAATTCCAGCTCCCAGCTACTCGGGAGGCTGAAGCAGGAGAATCACTTGAACCTGGCGGGCAGAGGTTACAGTGAGCCACTGCATTCCAGTCTAGGCAAAAGAGCGAAACACCATCTCAAAAAAAATTACAATAATTAATTAATTAAATTTAAAATCTAGAGCCAGGCACAGTGGACTCAAGAGGCTGAGGTGAGAAGCTCACTTGAGCCTAACAGTTCAAATCTAGCCTGGACAACACAGCAAGACCGTATTTCTTAAATAAATAAATAATAAAATCGAATAATTTGAAAAAATTAAAAATAAAAATAAATTTTAAGATTATGAAAAAAAATCCTATACCTGGAATTTCTCAAAGACATCATAGCCAAATTCCTTTCCTTAAATCAAATCCCAAGTGATCAAATTTTAACAAACCAGATTTGGGTAATCCGACTATGAATTTTTAAAGAATCTCTAGTCCTTACTGACTTGAATCACTTACTGACTGAGTACATTGAGATCCATGTGAGGGTAACGAAATTCCCTGGAAATCAAAATAAATAAACCCCAAATTTAAAAATGGAAAATCAACAGTAGAGCACGAGGAAGCTCAATACTGGAAATTAGCTACAAGAGAACATATTCTCACATGTATCCTTAACTTTCTACTCTTAATGCTGCTGCCCTAGCTGAGGCCCTAAATGTGTGCTGCCTGAATGACTGCCAATTCCTCCTGAGTAGTTTCCCTGCCTCCAATATTTCCCCACACCAAATTACCTTGTACACTACTGCCTGAATGTTCTTCCTAAAATACAGCTCAGATCCTCTCACAGCTCAGAAGCTGTAACGGTCTCTACTATCTACAGGATATGGTCCAAATGACTTAGTCTGCATTTCTAATTGAGTCTTACTTTCTGTCCAATTATACAACACCCACGAATAGCCATAAAACCTACAGACTTACTTATACACACAAACACACACACACACACACACACACACACAACTTATGCAGTATGTTCCCCCAAACTCTTGGATACTTTTTGTCTGCTTCTGCCTCTGCCTAGAAATAGCCAAGCCGAGATCCTACCTGACTTAAGATTCAACATCAAAACTCCTTCATGATTACTGCCTTTCTCAACTGAAAGCGAGCTCTCCCTCCTCTAAGCTTCCAAAGTACTTTCTCATCTCTCACTCAGTTTCTTTACTTATAAGTTATTTACTAACATCCTCTAAAAGATAGTAAGGTCCCTGAGGGCACAGATGCCTTTATCTTTATATTCTTATTCACACATAGATGTTCAAATTAAAACTGTTCAGAGAATGTAGTGAGATCAACCTCAGCAATTTCGTGGTGTTCCCCTTGGGAACAGGTTTCCAAGACTATCTGCTCAAATCTTCACTTGCAAAACCAAGTAAACTTCTAAAATCGCTATAACTTCCAAGACATACCAGAGATATGATATGTCTTGCAACTTTATGCCAAAGATCAGTGATCTGGGCTAAAAAGTCCTTTTAACAATAACTTAAAAGAGAGTAAACACCAGCTGTCAGGCCCTGCTTCAAAGGCAGTAAGATCAACAGGAAGAAAGGGGATTTTATGAAAGCTTAAAGAATACCATTCTTTGCATTTATCAGTATAAACAGATACCACCTGTTCCACAAAGCCTTCTTCAAACCTGATCCCACAGCAAGACTCAACTCCTTTCTTCTCTGTGTACCCAAAATATTCTATACTTCTCTTATTGCCTTTAATACTGTTTTATATTATACTGTTTAGCCTTATGTGTTCTCTGCTGCTCAGATGTAGCCTCCTTGAGGGCAGAGACTACACGTAGTTCATCTCAATATCCCAACAGTCTTTGGCACTTTGCTTTTTATAGAGTAAATATTTAACATCTGCACATACTATAAAATAAAATATGCGTATAACGCAATGGCAGCAGTGAACCAACAGGACCATTTACAAAGATTCCTATTGAGTCCTCATTTCACCTTGATGGGACGTTAGATGATCCTTGGAAGGGAGCAAGGGGGATGAGTAGAGTATTCAGAAGGATTTTCACAGTTTCCTGAAAGTATATCTGTGCTTGACGGAGAAAATGAGACCAGATATAATAAATTCTCACCTGCATACAGACAACTTAGGCTGAGGACTGTCACATCTTGTAGACGAGAAGGATTGAGAGGTTCCAACACAGGTAGAGAAAGGGTATCCAACGCCATAGTTACATCAATCACCAATGAATGAAAGCTGGAACACGACAGAGATCGACAAGTGTCTCTTAGAATCATTCACTTCTATAATGTGACAGTTAAAGCAATTACCAGCACGGGCCTGGCACAGTGGCTCACACCTAAAATCCCAACACTTTAGGAGGCCAAGGTGGGAGGATTGCTTGAGCCCAGGAGTTCAAGACCAGCCTGGGCAACATGGCAAAACCCTGACTCTACAAAAAATACAAAAATTTGCCAGGCACGGTGGTGTGTGCCTGTAGCCCCAGCTACTCAGGAGGTGGGAGAACTGCTTGAGCCCAGGAGACAGAGGTTACAGGGAGCCGAGATTGCATCCCTGCACTCCAGCCTGGGTGACGGAACAAGACCCTATCCCAAAAACAAAACAAAACAAAACGAAAAAAGTAAAGCATGTGCACCGTGAAGCACCTTACCCATTACGAACAGCAGTGGCATCTGCTACTGTTGCAGGCATTATGAAGAAGGAATTAGCTAACACTGCATCTTGGAACCGATTGATATAGCGTAGGAAATATGGCAGGTTCAAACACACACGCAGTAGCTTCTCCGAGCCACCTAAATGAATGAAAACCACGACCTTACAAACAGGCCTTTGTCTGATGCTTGATTCTTATGCACATGACAGAAGCACACTTAAGGAATTTTTAATAGCCCAGAAATCAGCTTTCTGATAACAGTTGAGAGTCTTACCAAGTTCTTGAAGACTAGCCACGTTCTGAGCTATGAACACATTCTTGGTTTTGATAGCTGAGGCTTGATCTGTAGATGACTGCTCATCACTTTCTCCTTCCACCTGAAAAGGAACATAAGGCCTGTCAAGATACTATTATCTCTTCACCAAACCAACTGTCAAAAGTGAGCAGTGGCTGCATGGATACTCTCCAGACTCCCCAGTTAATGATGGGAAAATTCCTTACTAATGTTGGAGAAAATACAAGTTACATTTCCAGGAGGAGGGAAAAAAACATACAGCTTTAAAATATATATATGTTCTATAACCAAAATGGAGTGAGGCCTTTATATAGAAAACTGTACATATACCTTACATTTGTTAATTTGCATTGAGAGAAGCCTAGAATGGTTGTCAAAACAGTAGTAACTGTGGACAGAAGAAGGAGTTGGGGTGAATTTTACTTGCTTTATTTTGTATTCCTCAATTTCTTTTGTCCCACAGACATGTATATCATTTTATATCGCAAACATAAAATACATCACTTTTTCTCCCCTAGTGTCATCATCTTAACAAATCCCACAAAGAAGAAGACATTTGACTAAAGAAACTTACCAGAGTCTGTGTACTGATAGGTTGTGATGCTACAGTTCTAGGGTTAAAAACTGAGGTCAACTGGTTCAAAAAATTCATCTGTACCTCCTTTTGCCTCAACTCAGGGCTTACTGGTGAGGCCAGCTCTTTCTGATCTTCCACTGCAAAATACAAAAGCAAAAAAAGGGCTGAGGAAAGTGCCACTAGAAGGCAAAGGTGCCATGGAAAAGGTGCCATGAGGGTGGTCATGTGATCAGATCTGTCAAAGGAACACCCACCATCTGAAAGTGTCTTCACTGTTTGGGGCAGCTTGGCGGATTTCATCATTGCTGTAAATGTGATAATTTCAGTTCTATCTAGTCGGCTACAGCCAGTGCACAGGCCCTTGATTAGAAGAATCAAGTGTTTCTGAAAAGAAAACAAATGCAGTGGGGAGAGCGGGGAGGGATAGCATTAGAAGATATACCTAATGTAAATGACGAGTTAATGGGTGCAGCACACCAACATGGCACTCGTATACATAGGTAACAAACCTGCACGTTGTACACATGTACCGTAGAACTTAAAGTATAATTTAAAAAAAAAAAGAAAGAAAGAAAACAAATGCAAATAGATCTTTCAGAAAATTCTACTCTTTTGGGAATTCTAACTGGCACAGGGTCAAATTTAGGTTCATATAAACACTAAAGCAAAGACCGCAAGCTGATGTCCTTAGACTGTACGTAGCTTGCAGATGTCTTATTGTTCTCGCAATATTTTTTTAAAATTTGAAGTGAATAAAAAGATTCACATGCAAATCCAAACTTCTCACTCTCAAATAATTCACAGTATAGCAACCTTGCACCTCCATTCCTGCATGGCAATAATAAGCCAGAGCCAAATAGTGGTTGGCCCCTGTAGTTGGGGCCTGCAATCTTCTCAACTAGCACACTTTACTCATTTTCTGTTACTTACCTGGCCAGCCTGGGCAAAATGGCAAAACCCTGACTCCACAAAAAATACAAAAATGTCCAATCCTTGAGAAGACTCTGTAGCCCCATGTACCAGAGGCCAGCAAAATACAGCTCCAATTCAACCACTGCCTGTTTTTGTAAATAAAGTTTACTGGAACACAGCCATATTCATCATTTACATATTAATCTACGGCTGTTTTCACACTAAAAAGGCAAAGTTAACTAGCTGCAACAGATAACATACAGCCTGCAAATGATTTTCTATCTGGCCTATTACAGAAAAAGTTCACTGACCTCTGCTCTATGCCACTAGTCAGTCACAATACTGCTTTGGAATAGGGCAAGAAATGGGCCCATCACTCTCACCTGGGACACAGCACAAGCCTCATCTGGATTCTCCAGACGCAGGAGAGAAAACTCAATTAGAACTTTACAGGCCGCTGCCACTGACTGAAGTTGGTTCCGGGGAACTGAGAAAGTAATAAACATTACTTAATTTCAGACTGCTCAGCCTTGGTCAAGAAATCAAGCAAAGTAAGTATTGAGCTCTATGTCCAACATTCCCAATATCATAACAATTATTCAGAGCCAAAAACCCAAGGGGTGAACAAAGGTATTTTAATATCAATAACTATCAGATCAATTTATCTCATATTTACTAGAAATCAGGATAACTGTAATAGGAAATACATCACACCAGTGCAAAGCACTTCAAATGTACTAACTCATCTAATTCTTAAACCAATTCTATGAGGCAGATATTCATATTATCCCTGTCCATTTTTAACAGCTGAGCTAACTAAATGACTTGACGAAAGTCACACAGCTAGATTTAAATCCAGGCAGTCAGCCTCTAGAGTTCATGCTCTTAACCACTAAACCAGGAGTGTGCAACCTTTTGGCTTCCCTGGGCTACACCAGAAGAATTGTCTTGGGCCACACAAAAAATATACTAACAGTAACAATAGCTGATGAGCTTTTTAAAAAAAAAAAAAAAAAAAAAAAAAAGACAAAAAAAAATCTCATAATGTTTTAGGAAAGTTTATGAATTTGTGTTGGACCAAATTCAGAGCCATCTCGTGGCCCTAAGGCCGTGAGTTGGACAAGCTTGCACTAGACGATACTACTACTCCTTCCCAAGGATTCTAAAATGATGTCCTGGTCAGGCGTAGTGGCTCACACCTATAATCCCAGCACTTCGGGAGGCTGAGGCAGGTGGATCACTTCAGCCCAGGAGTTCCAGACCAGGTTGGGCCAGCATGGTGAAACCCCATCTCTACCAAAAATACAAAAATTAGTCTCATAACCCAATCTCAAAATAAATAAATAAATGGATAAAATTTTTAAGTATAACTTAAAAAAAATAAAATGACTTCCTTACATAAAGTTTCTCCAAGCTAAAACTGATTTTTCTGCCAGTAGCCAGAGCCTGTATTAAACAGTATCTGACACTGAAGGATTACTCAGTAACTGGAAGAATTGTCTTGGGCCACACGAAAAATACACTAATTCTTCAGTGTCCTTTCAGTTTACTTGCTTAGCAAACTATTCAAATAAACAAATATGGTGACTCCTGCCTGTAATCCCAGCACTTTGGGAGGCCAAGCCAGGAGGATTGCTTAAGCCCAGGACTTCCAGACCAGCCTGGGCAACATAGAGAGACCCTGTCTCTACCAAAAAAATAAAATATTAATTGTGCGTATTGGCTTGTGCCTGTAGTCCCAGCTAGGACTGAGGAGGCTAAGGCAGGAGAATCACTAGAGCCCAGGAGTTCAAGGCTGCAGTGAGCTATGATCACACCACTGCACTCCAGCCTGGGTGACAGAGCAAGACCCTCTCTCTAAAAAAGCAAAATTAAAATAATTAGAATTCTTCAGAACTATTTGAGTCAAGATTTTAGAAAAGTGTAAAAATTCAGAAATGTAAAATAGGGCTTAGCCATTTTGGGGGTAGAAAAATGAAGAAACTAGAGAACTGAAGTTGAAATCCCTTCATATACCAGAGAACACAAGGGAGAATCCACATCCTCACCAAAACCAAATAGGAAATAGAGCCTTGAGTGGCTGCTAGCTCCAGAGGTCAGTATCCACCACCCTCTTCCCCAGGAAATTAACACACCAGTAATTACATGAGAAATCAATAAAATGCTTTGGATTAAGAAGGAAAAGGAGGTTGACTTAATACTTATAAAGCAGGTGTCCAAGCCAAGTAGTTTTAAAATTCCACTTGGTTAGCCTAGGTAAGGGAATCTCTGGAGCCTCATCCTAGCTGACAGTTGTCTCCACTCTTGGGTGAGCAGCTTAGGAGTGCTAAAACCTAGACTTCATTAACAACTTGTTCAGATACACTAACAAGAGGATAAACAATTCCCCTATTCACAAGCCCTCAGAAGGCAGGGACAAGAGTGGAATACTTACTGAGACTGCAAACTGTTGTAATATAGTGTGTGGAAAGTGCAACAAAAGATGAGTAGAATGGCTCATATTGCTTCTCATGGTGCAGGATTTCTGATTCACTGCAAAAATAATAACAATTCAGCCAGCATCTACTTAGCGCTTACTATGTGCCAGATACCCCTCTATGGATATTACGTTATTTAATCCTCACTACCTGGTAGATAGTATCATCAACCTATTCCCATTCAAGATTGGGAAAGATGGGGCGGGCAGATCACCTGAGGTCAGGAGTTCAAGACCAACTAGGCCAGCATGGTGAAAACCCATCTCCACTAAAAATGCAAAAATCAGCTAGACGTGGTGGCATGTGCCTATAGTCTCAGCTCCTCAGGAGGCTGAGGCAGGAGAATTGCTTGAACTTGGGAGGTAGAGGTTGCAGTGAGCCAAGATTGCACCACTGCACTCTAGCCTAGGTGATAGAGCGAGACTCCATCCCAAAAAAAGATTGGGAAGGTGAAGCTTAGAGAATTCAAATTAAATATCTCATTCAAGGTCATCAGGCTCAGGAAGAAGCAGAGACTAACAAACAGAAAACATTTTCAAAGTCAAGCAGAACTAATGAAATGCAAGTAAAGACCTAACAGGATACCAATCTGTTCTGTATTACTGGCTGGCAAAGACCGATCACTAATATGCCCTCATTATTGATAGCCAAAAAGGGGCAGACCAGAGTACTCAATATACTGTTAGTGGGAATACAGATTAAAGTAACCAATTTTAGACCAAATAAGGCTGGCCTGTAATGTGGTAACTTAAAAGGAATCAACAATTCAAGATAGGAAGTCATACGATGAGTGCTAAAATCCAAAATTCGCTGGATAACAGAGTCATCCCCTACTCCATCCCTCTGACTGTAGACTAAAGCGAGATCACAAAAGAGTCAGTGATTTTTTTTTTTTTTTTTTTTTAACCACATCCTTTATCCTTAGCTGGGGAAATGCCCTATTCTGAAAAAATCTAGAGACCAACTAGGTTTAAAGGCTGGATACATTTAAAGTCATTCTATCAAATCAGGTGCTAATCCACAATTGATGAAACACGGGCTGGGCACGGTGGCCGGCCGGGTATGGTGGCTCATGCCTCCAATCCCAGCACTTTGGGAGGTAGAGGTGGGTGGATGACAAGGTCAGGAGTTCATTCAAGACCAGCCCTCGGCCAAGAAGGTGAAATCCCATCTCTACTAAAGTTAAAAAATTAGCAAGGTGTGGTGGTACACGCCTGTAATCCCAGCTACTCAGGAGGCAGAGGACTGCTTGAACCAGGGAGGCGGAGGTTGCAGTGAGCTGAGATCGGGCCACTGCATTCCAGCCTGGGGGACAGTGAGACTCCGTCTCAGAAAAAAAAAAGAAACATGAAGGTAAAGCAAAGACTAAAATATATTTTATTAAATGGAAAGAACAACAGTGTGGTTGAATAGTTTCCTTAGTGAGTCAATCCCCAGCAAGAAGTTTCAACCTATGGCGGGACGCATTGTAGCTGGTGGCTCAAGCCTGTAATCACAGCACTTTGGGAGACAGAGGCTGGGGGATTATCTGAGGCCAGGTGTTCGAGACCAGCCTGGCCAATATGGTGAAACCCCGTCACTAATAAAAATACAAAAATTAGCCAGGTGTGGTGGCATCTGCCTGTAGTCCCAGCTACTCATGAGACTGAGGTACAACAATCGCTTAAACCAGGCAGGCAGAGTTGCAGTGAGCTGAGATTGTGCCACTGCACTCCAGCCTAGGAGAAAGAGTGAGACTCCAACTCAAAAAAAAAAAAAAAAAAAAAGAGTATCAACCTAAGAAGGGAAATGTAAACAGAGTGAATACTCCATTCACTGCCTGCAAGACTATCTACTTGCCAAATGAACACAAGAGCCAAAAGGACAAGTCACTATTTGGAAGGTGCCAATGTCAGTGATGAATCACCTTAAATAACACTTGAAAGTCTGGCATTACAAGCACTTTGCTATATGCAGAGCAAGGATAAATGGGTATGTATCAAAGATTAGTCCCTAACTCAGAATAACTCCTTCACCAAGAAAAAAAAATATTTATGGAGCATCTATGATGTGTGCAAGGATCCTCCTGCTAAGTGAGGGTCATTTTCCATTTGTCAGGGTACATAAAAAGGAGAAAATAAAAACCTTTCTACAACAAGTAGCATTCAAAAGTTCCTGGTGACTAAACACAGTTTTAAGGCTCACATGTACAGCAGAAAACTCCCTACTAAATCCCCATTTCTACCTCATATACTTAGTTTTTCCTTTACTTCCAGCCTTATACTTTCTTTTTTTGAGACGGAGTCTCGCTCTGTCGCCCAGGCTAGAGTGCAGAGGCATGATCTCAGCTCACTGCAACCTCCGCCTCCCGGGTTCAAGCGATTCTCCTGCCTCAGTCTCCTGAGTAGCTGGGATTACAGGTGCGTGCCACCACGCCCGGCTAATTTTTGTATTTGTTTTAGTAGAGACGGGGTTTCACCATGTTGGTTAGGCTGGTCTTAAACTCCTAACCTCATGATCCACCCGCCTCCGCCTCCCAAATTGCTGGGATTACAGGCATGAGCCTCCACGCCTGGCCCCACCCTTATACTTTCTTATTCGTTTTTCTAAGGCTTTCCCACTCTGACATTTGATGTTATTTTACCGGATTTATTTACCTTTCCTGATTTATTTCCAAAGTTCAGAGCTGCTTACCCCCACTTTTCCCAGCTGAACAGGTTTACCAAATCTAAGAGAAATACTGCCCACCCAAAGGATGGACTTAGCCTATTGCTTTCATACCAATTCTGAGAATGAAATATACATTTAAAAATATATATAGGAGTAAACTCATTTAATTGCCTGGTTCAGTATCATCCTATTGTGATCTAATGAACCCAACTTCCTCCCCTAGAAATACATAACATCCTTATTCCAATAAAGAAACAGGAAGAATAATGCATTTTGGGGAAAGACAGACATTGGCAGAGGAAAAATGGAACAATCTTCAGTTCTACTTAAAATGTGCATTGGACAACTAAGGATAAACCTGGGGAAAAATTGGTTTTGAAGACTTGAAAGAGGAAATAAAAAGTAATGGACATTGTCATATCTCTTGATTTTAAAGAAACAGTGTGCATGAGTCAGTTAATAGGGATGTGCTGCCATAATTTCCAACCTCACTCTCATTCCCTGAGAAAATGATAGACACCAAGACACCAGAGAATAAGAAATGGAAAAACGGAACAAAGGACAAAAAGTTGAGTAGGAAGGAGAAGAATGAAGAAATGGAAGCAAATATAAAGTACAGGAAGGAAAATAAAGAGATAGACGTGAAAATATGTCTTTGCTCTAATTGGTCAAGTATCTTCCTGAATCACCTGCCGCTCCTAATGAACTGCAACAACAGTACCGCTGAGCCTGAAACACAGTGGATAGACAGAGAATCTGAAGCTTTTATACTCTATACCAAATAAATGTGATGCAGAGTACAAAGGGAAACAGCAGCTAAGCAGAGAGGTCAGAGAAATTCAATTTGATGTGTAAGTGAAAAAAGAACTGGCAGCGTCTGGAAAAATCTAGCTCTTTTTAGGAAGAAATGGGAATCTGAGGAGGGGCATCATAAAAGACGAAAGATTCACCTCCCTTCTCCCTCTTCGATATCATACTATCAATCTTTTTTGTAAATGGTAGAAATTTCACAAGCTCCTTTCTCAAGTATATATACAATCCATTATGCTTATTCCTATCTTTCTATCTATAATCTGCTGCATGTTAACTGAAGAACTGAAAACTGTCTTTCAGATACTTCCCTCATACTCTTGACAAATCTGTGGTTAATGTGAAACTAAGACATAGAAACAGGAGTCAAAGACTAATCTCACAATCATTATCTATCTTTTGGTGGTGGGCTTTTTTTTTTTTTTTTCCTTTAGGTCATTTATCAATTTACATCCTACTGCTTACAAATTCAAAAGATCACAGCATGAGTGCATCCCTTTCTTCCCTTCAAGATTTTTAGGAAATTACTGTGCATTATCTAGTGGAAATGTTGTAACAGTCTCCCCCTTCCAAAGTAGGTCTCTTTGCCCTTAAATTCTAGCAAACATCTGGAAACAGAAACCTCGAACAGGTTTATCATTTAAAAGGCCAGGTCAGCCCAGAAAGAATTGGCTCAGAGAGAAGGAGCATATTTCTTTTTATCTACAAAGAGTCAGTCAAGCTGTCCAATGATAACCATGCTCACCAGCCTATCTTGCACAGAGTTAAGAAAGGAATTATCTATACCTTTAACACAGAAGGCTACATTCAGCAATGATTATACTAACTAATCCCATAGACGGCATGTGCTCCATTGAGCTAGTTCTGCTCCATTTCTGGCTTGGAAAAGTAACAGTGTGTTTAAAATGTTCTTTAAACTACCTATTAAGTAACAGTGTTAGAAAGAGTTTAAAGTGGGCCTAGTGGTGGGAGCCGGTAGTCTAGCTAGCTACTGTAGCTACTCAGGAGGCTGAAGTAGGAGCATCCAGTGAGCCCAGGAATTTGAGGCTACAGTAAGCTATAATTGTCCCACTGTACTCCAGTCAACAGTGGGAGATCCCATATTGTTTTCTTTTGTTTTGTTTTTTAGATGGAGTTTTTATCTTGTTGCCCGAGCTAGAGTGCAATGGTGCGATCTCAGCTCACTGTAACCTCCGCCTCCTGGGTTCAGAATCAATTCTCCTGCCTCAGCCTCCCGTGTAGCTGGGATTACAGGTGTTATAGGCGCGTGCCACCACGCGTGGCTAATTTTTTGTATTTTTAGTAGAAACAGGGTTTCACCATGTTAGCCAGGCTGGCTCAAACTCCTGACCTCAGGTTATCCTCCCGCCTTGGCCTCCCAAAGTGCTGAGTTAACAGTCGTGAGCCACTGTGCCCGGCCAACCCTGTCTCTTAAAAAAGAAAAAATATTTTAGTAGTCTTTTTAAGACACGCTAGCTAGCTACATGCTATGGAAAAAATCTTCCCTTTAAATAAATTCAGATATCTTTTTCTTTTAAAAAATCTAAGGACTTGAGAGTATGCTTTCCAACTTATCCATGTTGATCTATTTCTCCTCTGTTTCAGTTTGGTTGCAAAGTCAAACTTAAGAAATAGGGGTTAGACCTAGGAACGTTTAATCTACCTTTTCTTCAAAAGGTCAATTTCAACTATAAAAAAAGGTAGAATGTGGTGTACTGAGGAGTCTTGAGCACATCATCATTCTCAATAGTCAAGAGACAAATACAATGGATAAGCAGGCTACCAGGTAGAAAGTAATAGCTGGCATGATGGAGCCAGGATATCAAAAACGGAAGCAGATAGTAGACTGCAACAGAAAAACAGATGGTCCCCGGTGACAAGGAAGAAAAAACATGGCAGGCTTAACAAGAGAAAGAAACCAGGAAACTGCAGAAGATGGGAGTGGCAAGCACAGAACTAAAGTAGCAGCCTAGATGTCTCAACCTCTGATTAGCTAGAAAACAAGGACCACCTCAGCATCTACAGTGTTGGCTTTGATCTGGTACTACAGCTTCCTAAGCAAGACATACTCCCACAATTCTGAGACCTTTACTTTTTGAAAAGACAAGTAAATAAAACCTTTAGGCCGGGTGCAGTGGCTCATGCCTGTAATCCCAGCACTTTGGGAGGCCAAGGCAGGAGGATCACCTGAGGTCAGAAGTTCAAGACCAGCCTGGCCAGCATGGTGAAACCTCATCTCTACTATAAATACAAAAATTAGCCAGGTCTGGTGGCGCACGTCTATAATCCCAGCTACTGGGGAGGTTGAGGCACAAGAATCACTTGAGCCTGGGAGGCGTAGGTTTCAGTGAGGTAAAATCATGCCACTGCACTCCAGCCTGGGTGACAGAGCAAGACTCTGTCTCTAAATAAATAAATAAATAAATCCTTTGAAAATCAGAATAATGATAGCAGGGTATAATCTGTGTGCTCCAAGCTAGGGGTTGGCAAACTATGGTCTGCAGGCCAAATCCAGAAAGTCAGCTGTTTTTGTATGGCTAACAGCAGTTGAAAAAAAAAAAAAAATCAAAAGAATAGTTTGTGACATGTAAATATCACATGAAATTCAAATTTCACTGCCCACAGACACAATTTTAAACACAGCCATGCCCATTCATTTATGTATGGTGTGTGGCTGCTTTCACACAATGATGGCAGAGTTGAGCAGTCCACACAGAGACCACATGTCCCAAAATTATTTACTATCTGGCCATTCACAGGACGTTTGCCGACCCCTGCTTTATAACAAACTGAACACTTGATACGTTTAGCCGTTCTCACTGTAAAGAACTTGTAAGCCAGGTATTTCTTACAGAAATTTTTCTTTAGATCATACTCCTCTCACACAGCCTGCAGAGGACACATAGGCTTTCAAAGTTAACTGAGCTCCAAAAACCAGAAGACTTAAAAGATCTTGCCTTCCGGCCAGGCACAGTGGCTCACGCCTGTAATCCCAGCACTTTGGGAGGCTGAAGCGGGTGGATCACAAGGTCAGGAGATAGAGACCATCCTGACTAACACGGTGAAACCTCGTCTCGACTAAAAATATAAAAAATTAGCTGGGCATGGTGGCACGTGCCTGTAGTCCCAGCTACTCGGGAGGCTGACGCAGAAGAATGGTGTGAACCTGGGAGGTGGAGCTTGCAGTGAGCTGAGATGGCGCCACTGCACTCCAGCCTGGGTGACAGAGCAAGACTCCATCTCAAAAAAAAAAAAAAAAAGAGAGATCTTGCCTTCCAATAAATGCATTACCAAAGGGCCATCAGTTTGGACTTATTTTCTAAACCATAGAGATCTTATTAACATCTACAAATACAACTCTTGATTATCTGTACAAACAGACGGTATGGCAGAGACCACTACCACATATATAGCAAAATTCAAACCTAGTGATGTGTTTGGTTGGAGGGTGTTCCTTAAGTATTACAGCTTTAAAGGCATGGCCCCCAAATACAGGATTTACGGAAGGGTATCAACAAATTATTAATACTTTATAAGCTATCCAGCTCATGTCCAGAAAAACATAAAAGCAAATGTTCTAAAAAGACTGGAACGTTACTGATTCTACATAACATGAGTATGAGTCAGGAAAAATACTGCCAATCCAAACGTTTAAAACAAAAAGCAGCTACATAATTTGAAAGTAGCATATTTGAAACCTGTTTACATCTTCAGAACATTCCTGGCCTGATGATCAGATAAGAAAACCCATCTGTAAAGCTGACTGTGAAGTTACCAAACCCAACCACTATTTTATTATAATTTGTTAAAAACTCTGCATACAGATGAGGCACGGTGGCTCACACCTGTAATCCCAACACTTTGGGAAGCCGAGGTGGGCGGATCACAAGGTCAGGAAATCGAGACCATCCTGGCTAACATGGTGAAACCCCGTCTCTACAAAAAATACAAAAATGTAGCTGGGCGTGGTGGTGGGCGCCTGTAGTCCCAGCTACTCGGGAGGCTGAGGCAGGAGAATGGCGTGAACCCGGGAGGCAGAGCTTGCAGTGAGCCGAGATCGTGCCACTGCACTCCAGCCTGGGCGACAGAGCAAAACTCTATCTCAAAAACAAAACAAAACAAAACAAAAAAAACTGCATGCAAAGGATTACAAGCCTAACAACAACAAAAAGCACAAAAACAAGCAATTTGTCAAACCATGGGCCTCCTTTGAGTAACAAATAGCAATTTCTAACCTCTGTAGAGCACCTAGATATACCCTTGTCATCATGAAGCTAAAATGACCCAGTTAACAATTGCAGGGAGTTGCTGAAATGAGGTATGGCTAGAAAAATGAAAGTCAGTCTGGTTTTAAAAGCAAAAGTCTACCATTAAACTAATGAAAGACTGCTCCGAGCACAGTATGTCAGGAAAAGGAAGGCACTCTGAGATCACCATCTGTGTACCTATATAATAACTCTCAATAGCTAAGAATTGCTGTGCAAAAAGACAAAAACACACAAAAGGAAACCAATAGATAGTACCGTTTGTAAAAGAATGTGATGATATTTTAATGCAAGGGGGATGGGAGGCAGAGAGAGAACACACACACCACACATCCTCTGGGAAATTGACCTCTCAGACTCACACACTGAAATGTTTTTAATCAAAGACCGATACAGTAGGAATGCACAAGAAGTGCAACGTAAAAAGAGGTCATCAATGGTAGCTAGTGGCTTTAGTCACAGAAATAGCACGTGCCCCCACTGATTACAGCACCGCGGGGAGACCGTTATTAAATTATACCGTACGGCTCCGCTCCGGCCCAGGCTAGGGGAATGAGTGCGGGCGAGAAATGCAAACTCATCTGTGACTTGACCCAAGGGGCAGCCCCGTGAACATTCCCTTAAGAGGGCGAATGCATCTCAAAGTCACTCTCAACCGTGCCCGGCCACGCCCTCCCGCAAGGGAGGCCGCAAAAGTTTTGCTCGAGAGGGGAAACTGAGGTAGAGGTGATTTACATGGGTTGGCGGAAGGAAACCCGGGCAAGCTCTAGTCTCCCGGGACCCGGGAACCCCGAATCCGTGGCTGGGGCGGGGATCCCCAAGGGTCAGGGGGCGGCTCGGGAAGCGGGTCCAGACGATCCGGCTCGAAATCCCCTCCCCCCCCACAGCGTCGCCCGCCGGAGCCGCCGCCCGGTACCTCTCGATGACTGAGGCCACCAGCTGCGGCAACTCCTTCATCTCGAAGGCGGAGTAGGACGCGGACAGTAGGGGCCGCACCGCCACCTCCCAGCCCGGGGTCGTGTCCGCCCCCGTTGCCGGGGTCCCGGGCGCCGGCGCCGCTGCCGCCGCCTCTTCGCCGCCGCTCGTCGCCATCTTCCGTCGTACTACTGCGGCTCCCTCCGGGGGCTTGCCACCGGCCCAGCGCCGCCTCCCGGGAGGGGGCGGAAGTGACGCAATCTGTCGCGTCAGACTGCGCGCCGCCGTCATGGGTCAAAAACGCGACGCGCGGAGCGGCCTTTCCCCTCACCGGGGTCGAGCCTCCGCGAGGGAACGGATCGTAGTCGCTGCGCCTGCTCAGAAGGTAGCGCGGCGGGGAAAGGCGGGAGAGCGTTAACTTCTGAGCCTGCGCGGTGGGAGTTGCTCAAGCAGGTGGTAGCGACTTGGCTTCCGGGCAGCGGGGAAAGGTGAGTTTGGGGCATGGGTTCAGTGGGCAAGTGTAGGGCAGAGGAATTGACTACGCCTCGGCGAATAGAATGGCCCTGGCCTGGGACAGCTAAGGACGAGGAGAGGAGACCGAAGCCTAAAACGCTTTCACCCGCTTCTTGCCCTGCCTAGATCCCCCCGATAGTAATACTAAAGCGCGCCACAGCTTACAAAGCTTTCTCCCTCCCACACCACCTTCTAATCACTGATCCATATTCCCTTCGCGCTCAAATCTCTTGTTTGGATTGCCCTTATCTTACCAGCTTGTACAGTGCATCCCTCTTTGTAATTTGCCACGTATGGTTTCGTGTTCCCCTTTTTTCTACTGACAAGGAAAGAATGTAAGCTTTTATTCACAGATGTCTGAGACTTTTGCCGGTAAAATGATCTGGCTGCAAGATCTAAGAGGGAAAAGCAGTTTGCTCGAGGAGAGGTATTCGTGCATTAAGAACAGTCCTGTGTGTGAGATATTGGTGGACAGCTTCAAGTTCTAGACCTGTGGCCTGTGGTCTACAGCCGGCCTAAATAAGACTTCGAAGGAACTGTGAAGACGGTTTCAAGTTCCTAAAGCCCTGAAATTCTCCCCCAAGTTTAGGAAGAGCTTTTGTTCTTGGTGTGTAACACTGATAAATGAATTGGTACCTAGTGATTAATCTGCACTTTTATTAAGATATGACATACTTTACCTTTTTTGAGACAGGATCTTGCTCTGTGGCCCCATAGCCCAGGCTGGAGTGCAATGGCAGAGTTGCAGCTCGCTGCAGCCTCCACCTCCCTGGCTCAAGCGATCTTCCAGCCTCAGCCTCCCCAGTAACTGAGACTATACAGGTGCAGGCCACGACTCTTAATTTTTGTTTGTTTGTTTGTTTTTAAGAGAAAGGTAGGCCAAGCTGGTTTCGAAGTCCTAGGTTCGGGAGTCCCACCTTGGACTCCCAAAGTACTGGGGTTACAGGCTTGACCCATGCGCCCAGCCTGCATCATTGCATTCGAAATAAAATTCTGTCAAGTTAAAGCCAGTCTTGGAGGAAAATGTGGCTTCGATGACAGCAGTAGGGGTTTTCCTTCAGTGCCTACTTACCAGAGGATAATAATAACAGCAAGTTTCTTAAACATAAAAACATCAGAAATGAAAAAGAACTTCCCATAACACTATAAATATTGCATTATTTCAAGATACTGAACCAGAGCCCTAAAGAAAGGCTGGAGACCCAGAATTTTATAATGACTTTGGGACATTAATTTTATTTTAACCAAAGGACAAAATTAATCTGCAAAGACTGTCTTGAAGAAATTTCAGGAAATAAAAGATCAAATGTTTCTGCTCTCCTCCTTTCCCTCTCCGAGAGAATAAAAGGCAAATGCAAACTATCACAGGGAAATTTTCACCTGTACCTAAATTATTTATTATATACTTTATATTTCTGGTTAATAGATTGGGAGAGAGCACTCCAGATAAAGAACTTCCCTTATAAATGCCACATTTATTTCAGTACTGGAGGTTCGGTCTTGTGTTGCCACAGAGATTTGGAATGGCATCTATGTTATAAATTTAGATGACAAACAGACTAATAAAAGACTTCTAGATGAAACACATGCTTCTAATATTCTGGTCCAGAAAATAAGATAGAAACTAAAGAATAATAAATAACTTTTATGAATTAACTGAAGGACTTAAAATACTAGTTCCATTCTAATAAGTGCCTGCCAAGAAACTGAAATTGAAAATGATCAAAGACATGATACAGTCATGTTACAGGGAATTCAATGAAGTAAAAATGGCAGACATTGATGAATGATATGGTTTAAAGATTTGTGTAGAGGTAGTGATGAGGAGGCCTGCTGGGAGCTGGAAAAGTTCTGTACCTTGACACAGTTACGTTTACATGGATGTGCACACACAGTAGTCACTGAGCCATGATTTGTACTTATGATTTGCACACTTTGGTGGTTGTAAATTGTACATCAATCTAAAAACAAATGAGGTCAGGGTGCCTCACTACAGGAGCTTCAAAAGCGAGAGAAAGAACAGCTTTTTTCTTTTTTTTTTTTTTTAAGCCATCTAATAGAGTTGCTTGAAATAAATCCTAATAGATACAATGTTTCTAGAAACAAGTAAATGAATAAACCTTAGCTGTTACCCCCTAGGAGCCAAGAGAGGTCAATCTGTTCTCAAGCTTTTACAAAGTTACAAGAACAAGTAATCAGTGCATATTGTGTTGAAACTCCTACTGCAATACTGAAAACTGCAAATGGAGAGAGTAGCTCCTGTTTGGTAATTCACAACAGAGCTAGTTTTCAAATTACCAAGAATATAAGGAATTAGAAGCCAAATTTAATTTAGAATTATGAGACATTATTTGTAACCCACAGTATTATTTTTCCCATGATACTTAACAATTCACCCAGTATGACCTTAAAAGGAAGAAGAAAACAGGCTTTGCAGCCTTCTTGCTTTAAGAGCGAAAAAGAAACAATTTTGGTAACTGTGGAGGGACTAGAATACAATGTCACTTTAAGAAAGTTTTGACCCATCAGATTGAGCGACAGAAAGACAGACAGAAGGAGAAGGATAAATCAAATGTGGTAAAACCTTTGGGGGATCTGGGTGGAGGGGATCTGGGAATTCTTTGTACTATTGCAACTTTTCTGTAAGTCTGAAATTGTGTTGTCAAAAGAAAAACAGTTTATAAATACTTTATGATCCATTTGCTTTATAATTAGGAAAACAGAGTATGATGACAGAGAGAACCTACTGTAGGCCTGATACTTAACAGAAGGAAAGTAGTTTACATGTAAACTCTGGGAAAAGTGGAGCCAAATGATTACACTGTGTGTATCCTTTAGCACTGTTTGGGGTGGGGACATGGGGGGGGGTCAGGGTGCAGAGAGGGACTATTCTGGTCTCCTTGGAAGGTATGTGCCTATAGTAAAAAGCATGAGTAAGATATCACATCTCCTAACTCCATAACAACCAAGCAAACTTATAATAGCATTTTAACTTATATCACCTTTTTTATAGGAGCGGATATATATTCCAGCAGGATGAGTATTTTAGCCCTCTTTGCAATTGCAGTCTTCATTATCATCAATAAACTGGCCTCTGGTTGATTGGTCTAGTCTATTTTATCCCAGCACATGGGATATATGATACCATCAAAGCCATGATGTGAACAAACTATGAAGTATAATGGAGTTTGTTTGAGTAATTGTGCCTTTTAATTATAGTTTTAGTTTGCTTTCTTGACTTGCATTCATTCAGACTGCACATGAGGGGACAGAGAAGAGTGTGCTTCAATATAAAGCTGGGGCTATTTTACAAACACACCTTCCTAAATGTTCTTAGTCTCTATCCCGGAAAAGCCACCTTCTCAGCATCACGGATCAGAAATACATAAAAGCCTTAGTGCTTGTGGAAAACAGGCTTCTTCGTTGGAGGTCAGTCTCAACTAACTTCACGCTCTGATTCCTAAAAAAAATGGGAAGGTGGGTGTGTACACATCCTTTATGTTATAAATTTCTTACTGGAAAGATGGCCTAAATATTAGACTTTCCCGAAAGAGTATTCAGTCTCATAAAAATCTCTAATGGAATAGCACTTAAGAATTTCAACTGTGTGACCACTAAAAATGGTGTAGATCCATTACCTCTCACACAGGCACTCTCCACGATAGAGTGAGTGATAAAAACCAAGCTGCAGAAGATTATATTACCTGGAGAGATACCAAATTGTTCAGTTGTGACCTCTGGGAAACAGATGGTGGGGGAGGTTTTGAAGGGGACACTCACCTTAATTTGGGGGCATTGTTAAAAAATTTTTTTAACTTACATAGTCTTTTTAAAATAAAGAACTTAGCCACAAAATCAAAACAGCTGATTGATATGAAGCACCCCTATCTCCATTATTGAAAGGTTGCTTCAAGAATGCTGAATAGTTTCAGGTTACATTTTACAAAAAATGAAAGGGCACAGGATGTTGTCTACCTGTTTTAATTATGGAAGGATAATTGTCAATTTTTAAATGGTAAGATAAAGAATAATGTTTTCCAAAGCAATACCAAAGAGACACTTTTCCCTTTTAGAATAGAAGTTATGGTAACATGCAGCTTATTTCCCCATATTGATCATGTGAACATTTGTTTTAAGGAGTAAAAGGGTTTGTCAGACCTGGTGTCCATGGCATGCCAGAGATACAGATTGAACTATCTCTTGGCATTTCCATAAATATACAAAATATATAGGGTTTCATGGTGAAACCCTATCTTTACTAAAAATACAAAAATTAGTCGGGCATGGTGGCACATTCCTGGGGTCCCAGCTACTCAGAAGGCTGAGGCAGGAAGATTTCTTGAACCCGGGAGGTGGAAACTACAGTGAGCCGAGATCAAGCCACTGCACTCCAGCCTGGGAGACAGAGTGAGGCTCTGTCTCAAAACAAAAAAGAAAAAAAAAAGGAAAAAAATTCCCTTACTAAGTCACCGAAGTCTTAGAAATTTGGGAAACTGAGGACAAAGTTCCTAAGGGTTCTGTGAGAAGGTACAGCCATTTGGGGAACTATTTGTCGAGAAGCAACTTCGTGTCTGGGATAATAGGGAATTCAGAAAACAGTGCAGCAGTCCCTGAGAGACACAATATCTGAAACAATAAAGGGTGCGGTGTATACTCAGGAAGTTACGTGGTGAGCAGCCAGGATGGTTGAGGGTCCTGAGTAGCTGAAACCAATAGGGAAGACTTTATGGAGGAGTTCAGATTTGAGACAAGCCAGATTTTAAGCAGGGAAGAAAACATTCCAAGTAAACAATAGCTTCATGATTTAAAAGCAATTATTTATTTATTTATTTTTGAGACAGGGTCTCACTGTGTCGCCCAGGCTGGAGTGCAGAGGCATGATCTTGGCTTACTGCAACCTTCGCCTCCCGGGTTCAAGTGATTCTCCTGCCTCAGCCTCCCAAGTAGCTGGGATTACAGGCACCCACCACCATGCCTGGCTAATTTTTTTTTTATTTTTATTTTTGGTAGAGATGGGGGTTTCAGGTTTCACCATGTTGGCCAGACTGGTCTCGAACTCCTGATCTCAAATGATCTGCCTGCCTTGGCCTCCCAAAGGGCTGGGATTATAGGCGTGAGTCACTATGCCTTGCTTACAAGCAAAATTTTAAATAATTAGGAATCAGGAAATGAGTCTTGGGATGATTCTGATGATACCTTGTGTAATAGACTCTTCAAAAGTATAGCAATTTATAGGCCAGGTGCAGTAGCTCATGCCTGTAATCCCAGCATTTTTTGAGGCTGAGGAGGGAGGATCACTTGAGCCCAGGTGTTGAAGGCTGCAGTGAGCTATGACTGTGCCACTGCTCTCCAGCCTGGGTGACAGAGACCCTGCCTCAAAAAAAAAAAAAAAAAGCAATTTATAAAGGCAATGAAATTACAATTCTGAAATTTTCAAATTGAAAGATGCCTTACAGAGCACATAACTTGTACCCACACACAAATAATGAAACTAGTTAAGATTAGGTAGCTTACATTAAAGTCTCTTAAATTTAGGAATTGAGTATTTTTTCTATTAGACTTTGTTCCAGAAAGTATTTCAGTCATCTTTATGAATACATGATATTCAAGATGCATTAGTTGAGCCCTTATCAAAACATCTCATGTACCCTGTAAGTATATATGCCATGTACCCAGAAAAAATTTAAATAAAAAACTTTAAAAGATCCATTAGTTGAAAAAACAAGTAACAGAATTAAACAGCATCATCTCATTTAAGAAAACATTGTATACAAGAACCAACACTAGACTACCAGTGCTCATATACGTAATTAATGAATACTAAAACAAATTAGTTTTTGTTGTTTGTTTTTGTTTTTTGTTTTTTTGAGACAGGGTCTCACCGTTGCCCAAGCTGAAGTGCAGGAGCATGTTCATGGCTCACTGCAGCCTCGACCTCCCAGGCTCAAGCGATCCTCCCACCTCAGCCTCCTGAGTAGCTAGGACCACAGGCACATGCCACCAGGCCTGGCTAATTTTTTTTAAACTTTTTGTAGATAGGGTCTTGCTATGTTGCACAGGCTGGTCTGGAACTCCTGGGCTCAAGAGATCCTCCACTATGGCCTCCCAAAATGCTGGGATTATAGGCATGAGCCGTCACGCCCAGCCAGATCTCTTTAAATGAAATGTTGTAGGGGGCCCCAAAGTTAACCTAATTAATGAAGACAGGAGAAGAGGTAAGTCAAGGAATACACACAAAAAAACAAGGAATGACAAGAAAGCAAATAGATCAGAGAATTGAGAGAGGAAAGATACAGTCTCAGCAGCCATTGGTGGAGACTGAGCATAGCTGCTCAGAACCGAATGCTGCTTTAAGATTAAGGAAAGTTGAGAACTAAGAAAAGATTTAAATTGGACTGTGGCATTAGCATTAACTATTTTAAGCACTTGGCCAGGCGAGGTGGCTCACACCTGTAATCTCAGCACTTTGGGAGGCCAAGGCCAGCGGATCACTTGAGGCCAGGAGTTCAAGACCAGCTTGGCCAATACAGTGAAACCCCGTCTCTACTAAAAATACAAAAACTTAGCCGAGCGTGGTGGCACGCGCCTATAGTCCCAGCTGCTTGGGAGGTGGAGGTTGCAGTGAGCCGAGATTACGCCACTGCACTCCAGCCTGGGCAACAAAGTGAGACTCTATCTCAAAAAAAAAAAAAAAAAAAAAAAAACACTTATTTGAGGTAACTTTGATTACAGATGAAATACAGGGAATTTTACTAAAGGACAAAAGGACAAATAACTTCCCTCCCATTAGCTTGTTTCAGATTCTGGCACACTGGTGAATAAAAACTAGAATCTTGCAGGCTAACCCTGCACATATGTATGAAAGACAGTCAGAATTCCAGCCAGGCTTTCTCAAAACTAGGGCAGCATTTTTTTAACATGTACCTACTCTCTTCTCCCAGGTTATGTTAAAATATGCCTTGGGTCAGGATGATAGATGCCTGTTTTTTTCTGGAGATTCCTACACGTTCAGTCACTCAATATCAAATTGACGATTAATAAAATGGTTATCATTTCCTCTTCCTTCTCTGCCATCAGCATATGACCACAGAAAGATGACAAATTTTTAGATAACCCGACCAACCCATATATGATTAAACTGACATGTTTCCTTACTAAAATAAAATACACTTACTTTAGGTCTTCACTGCTTTTATCCCCTCTAATGTGAAAATAGCCTCAAAGTGATCTTATAAGACACAAAAGAGGACTTAAACATGTCATTCGTCACTTGCTTTATTCAGACATTCGAGTGTACCTCTTTCGCCACAGGGCTAGAGGTGGTCTACTCTGTACATACATTTCACAGTAAAGAAAAATTCTGTCATTCCCCAACTCTATGACCAAGGAAAACTTTTAGGCTTTCTTTAATTTGTAGCAGAGACACAGTGGCTTAGCCAATTGGCAGTGCTATAAACAGTATGCCAGTTTCCCACCCCACCCTTTTTTCCTCTTTTTTAAAGCTTCAATGGTTAGATCAGTAAGACTTAAAATTTCCTCATTTAAAGAGAAATATGATGCCCCACATGTTAATTTATATTAAAAACTAAAAATAAATAATGGTTCTTAAACAAGGACATCGTTAAATAGGTTATGATTAGACCAGCCTGTGAGTGAAATGAGAGATTATCTCTTCTCCCTGGAAATGTCTTCAAGGCTCAGACAATTCAGTAGTTTTTAAAAGGCCCGAACTCACACATCTCAGGTGAAAAGTATAGGCAATGGGCAACAAACAAGACGCTAATGACTTGGCTTCTGATAAATTGAAACAAACATTTGGTGGCCCAGCCTAATGAATGACAGCATGAAACTAGAGGTTTAACGTAAGTTTTGACATCACATATAGATCCCTCAACCCTAAGTTACTTTGGAGGGAAGCCATGAGAGGCTCAGCTAAGGATGGATCCTATTTCTTCCCAGTGCAAAACAACAAATGCACCTGTAAGGTGGAGTCGGCAAGGACAGTTCCCCTCTTACTTTGAAGCAAGAGATGGAAAAAGTCAGAAAGATTTCTAGATAAAACTGGGAAACACAAAAGGCAGAGTAAAAATTTAAACAGGCCTCACAACAATCAGCTGGAATTCTTATTAAAAAAAAAAAAATACAATTCATGGGTGGGCAAAGAAAGGAAACAATGCAGAGGCCTTTGGACTTCAAGGGAAAGCCCATCAGGATTCTCTGAGATTCTCAGCTGAGAGTGAGTGCTCTCTCCATGCAGGATTCTGCATCATGTGTATCCCAAAAGGAGTTCTACATGGAGGTCATCCATCTTCCCTGCAGCTCTTAACTGAGCTGAAAACACACACACACACACACACACTCTCTCTCTCTCTCCACCAAGCCACACACACACACACACACACACACACACACACTCTCTCTCTCTCTCTCTCTCTCTCTCTCTCTCTCCACCAAGCCACACACACACACACTCTTCTCTCTCTCTCTCTCTCCCCCCCCACCCCCCCCCACCAAGCCACCAAACTGCAGCTGTAGCTTCTTTTCTGACCCACACTCCCCTGGCTCTCCACTTTTAGGCACAGTCTTTGGTCTTTATCGCCAGGCCCGATTCAGGAGCTTCACCTGTGCTAGTCTCTTAGTGATCATGGTGGCAAAAACCAGGCCAAAGAGGACGCTGCTGATTAACACGTAGTCATAGTCATCCTTCAGAACATCAAACTGCTTAGATGGGTAGACTCGAGTTTGGTAAATGTCCAAACCATAGGCCACAACCTGGAAGGCAGATGGAATAAGAATTAGGGAAGAAACAACCAATGATCCACCAAGGGTGAAATAGGGCAGCTGTGGGCCCTACTCACCAAACAAGTGGACTCCAGGCCTGAGGGAGCTGTGTAGATACCTCGCATTCGAGAAACTGTCTGGTTATAGTTGATGAATCGCTCTGCGTGTATCTGTACATCTGGAGAATATGGGATTAGGTTCTCCTCTCTGCAAAACACCAGTCGGGACAGGCAGTCTGAGCACTGCTGTAAAGGGATCTCTTGGCTGCCCTTCCTGAGTCCTGGAAGGTTTCCAGGCTACATATCTAGCCTCAAATCTCCTAGGAGGTCTGCTTGCATTAGGTAGTTAAAAATTTAGCAGCTGAATGTTAGGAAGGACTACAAGAAAGGAAGCTCTCTGGAGAGTAAGACTGAGATCTAGATTCCTACTTTGTTCTAAATCTGAAAAGAAAGGACATACAGACGACTGGCATTTCACACCACAAGAGGAAAGCCGACCATTTTAAAACCAACACTGAACCACTAAGCTAATTCCTGTTCTCCACTCCAGGGTGCCTCTTGGTCCCCATTTCTCTGAAACCTGATTATCATCCTGTGTCTTCCTAGTTTTAACCTCCTGTCTCTCATATACTTCTCTCCATTCCTCATGCCTCTAGGTAAAGAAATTGAAGATGGAGGTAAGAAAACTCGACAGGATGGTGGCTGTTAATACAACAATACCAACAGTGAACAAGTTATTGGCTTGCCCACATGATCTGGCCCCAATTACCTCAGTGATCTCATTTCCTAGCGTTGCCCTCTGCGAACTCACCAGACATGATCTCAGGGGATTTGCATTGCCTGTTCCCTCTGCCTAGAAAGTTCTTCCTCAGGTATCTACACAGCTAGCTCCTTCACCTTCTTCAGGCCTTCACTCAAAACGCACCTTCTCAAAGGGGCTTTCCCAGGCCGCCTCTCAAATTATACCCATGCACATCCCCGTCCCCACTTCCTAGCTCATTCCTGTTTTACTCTCCTTAGCATTTGAGTACCTAACATAGTGTATATTTTACTTGTTTATCTTATTTATTTATTTATGTATTGCCCATTTCCCAGCAGACTGTAAGCTCCATGACGGCAGGTGACTTTTTCAGACTTGCCCCCTGCTACATCCCCGGCCCCTAGCATAGCATGAAGGCACACAGAGACTGAGAACCAAGCTTAATCAGTGAGGTTAAGTTCCGTAAGGTCAGAGCCTTCAGCACTGCCCAGGAGGGTCTCACCTGCTTTGTTCTGTTGGAATCTCGGGGCGGCGGGGATCCAGCAAAGCCTTAGGAAGGGAAAGAATTGCTCCAGAAGGTAGTCCAACTACACAGGAAGAAGTGAATGTTCACACCGATCCAGTGTCCAGCAAGGGCCAGTTACAAAAATGTCATTATTGCAGAAATTTAAACAAGAGTTTAAAACAAGAAAGTGGGTCAATGAGGCTCCCTTACATAGCCAAAAACAATAATCCAATAATATGCATGGGTCTGAATGAAGGTTCTCACTTTTTTTTTTTTTTTTTTTTTTTTTTTGAGGTGGAGTCTCGCTCTGTCGCCCAGGCTGGAGTGCAGTGGCGCCATCTCGGCTCACTGCAAGCTCCGCCTCCTGGGTTCCCGCCGTTCTCCTGCCTCAGCCTCCCGCGTAGCTGGGACTACAGGCGCCGCCACCACGCCCGGCTAATTTTTTGTATTTTTTTAGTAGAGACGGGGTTTCACTGTGTTAGCCAGGATGGTCTCGATCTCCTGACCTCGTGATCTGCCCGTCTCGGCCTCCCAAAGTGCTGGGATTACAGGCTTGAGCCACCGCACCCGGCCAGAAGGTTCTCACTTTTGAAGACACTAGCTTCTTAACATTCTGAGATACCAGAAAATAAAGTTCTAGAATCAAGATATGGATAATGATGAAAAAGAAAAATGTAGAAGGCGACTTGGATTTCCTCATGCCCCCTCCCTCCAATACCTCCCCCAGCAGGGAGTCTCCTTCCCGTTGAGCAAACGCAGCTGTTTATGCAGCTGCGGTCCAGTGGCCAGGGAAGACTGGAGGACCAAGCATGATCGATCGTAGCACCACTTTCAGTAACGGTGATTAAAGCTGATAAACTGCCTACAGGGCTGCCTTCTTCATGTTTAAGAATACAATAGGCCAGGTGTGGTGGCTCATGCCTGTAATCCCAGCACTTTGGGCGGCCAAGGCAGGCAGATCACGAGGTCAGGAGATCGAGACCATTCTGGCTAACAAGGTGAAACCCCATCTGTACTAAAAATACAAAACATTAGCAGGGCATAGTGGCACACGCCTGTAGTCCCAGCTACTCAGCAGACTGAGGCAGGAGAATTCCTTGAACCAGGGAGGCGGAAGTTGCAGTGAGCTGAGATCGTGCCACTACACTCTAGCCTGGGTGACAGAGCGAGCCTCCATCTCAAAAAAAAAAAAAAAAAAAGCAACAGTAATGCCAAGTGCCCATCAGATCTGAGTCCCAAACATCTTTGGTAAAATCAACTAAACACAGGAACCTGTTAACCACTGTGTTCTAAGTCCTGGGCTTAGGTTACATAAGGATGAGATTTTAGAGCTGGCGCGGTGGTTCACACCTGTAATCCCAACACTTTGGGAGGCCGAGGCAGGCGGATCACTTGAGGTCAGGAGTTCAAGACCAGCCTGGCCAACATGGCAAAACCCCATCTCTACTAAAAATACAAAAAGTAGCCAGGCGTGGTGGTGGATGCCTGTAATGCCAGCTACTTGGGAGGCTGAGGCAGGAGGATCACTTGAACCCAGGAGGCGGAGGTTGCAGTGAGCCAAGATCGTGCCACTGCACTCCAGCCTGGGCAACAGACCCTGCCAGTTTCTGTAACCTGTCAGCACAGGCTAGCTATGTTAAGAATGCTATCCAGAACTGACTTTTTGAGCTAGGTGAAAATGACAAATAGAGAGGTGGTATATCAGAAATGAGGACTAAAGGCCAGGCACAATGGCTCACACCTGTAATCCCAACACTTCAGGAGGCCAAGGCAGGAGAATCATCAGAGCCCAGGAGTTCTAGACCAGCCTCAGCAACATGGCAAAACCCCATCTCGACAAAAAAAAAATTGTTTTAATTAGCCAGGTGAGCTCGGGAGGTTGAGGCTGCAGTGAGCCATGATCACACCACTGTACTCCAGCCTGGGTGACAGAGTGAGACTCTGTCTCAAAAAAAAAAAAGATGAGGACTGAGAGAGAAGTGGTCACCTTCATAGGTGGCAAAGATGAACTAATAAACTTGTTCCACCGATATATAGCCCTCCTCACCACCTTTCCCTTACAGGTGGTTCAACAGGGCTCTGCCAGCAATGTGCCCCTTGCTCTGTCCTTCAGTGTGGTTGCCCAAGGGAACCCAGCCATCCCAGAGGCTCCCCATGCACTCACTCAGCAGGTGTCGGCTGGTGATGCCCCGCTCGGTGATGGTGGCCTCCATGGCACTGATGGAGGATGGGAAGATATAGGACTGCTGGAGGACCTGGGGCAGCTGGGGGCGGTCCAGGGAGCTGAAGGCAGTGGCGTTGTATTGCTCGGTGCCCTCATAGAGCTCCAGTACGGTAAACTCATTGCGCCGAGCCTTGGTGTTCCAGTACTGGTACTGCAGGGATAGGAGGAGGCAGCTCAGGGCTTCCCAGCTGCTTCAGCTGGAAAGGGAAATTGCACTGGAAGGCACCTTTCTAATTAGCTACAGATCCACGAAGGAAAACCATCAACTAGCACCTCACTTTTCTTCCTTACTACCAAGTTTACTAACTTTCAAAGTATTTTTATCTAGGCTATCCAAAGTTCACCAGAAAACAAAGGAAATTCTCAAGATTCTTAGAAGCCATAATAGTAACTAACCTTTGAATCACTACTAAGTGCCAGGCATTGTTCTTTGCTAGACTGAAGGTGACTTATTATCCCTATTTTACCAATGATGCAACACAGAGCATATACATAACTAGTTCGAGGTTATACAGTCAGGAAATGGAAGAGGTAGGATCAAACCTAGCGGTCTGATTCCTGAGCCTAGTGCCCTAACCAGCACGCTTTGCTGCCATCCAGGGAATTTGAGATCCTAAGAAAACCAAAGCAGCAACTGGGTTTCTGGAAAGGACTCAGGAAGCAGGGAGACCTCTGGAGCTACCTTGTGTCCCTGGTAGTGACTGCTTACCACCACCCAGTTCTCTGAATGCACGATATGGACAGGGCCCTTGGCTTTCTTCTGCACAGAGGAGTGGATGATACGCCCAGTGACGCCATCAATGAGGAAGATGCCAATAAAGGTGCGCTCATGATGTGTGTCTGTGCTCTCCGTCACCACAGCCAGCAGGTTGGGGTTCAGGCTCTGGAGAGAGAGAGAAAAGCTCCCTTAGAACCACGATGACTCATCACACACTCCATTCCTGTGCTGTGAGACCAACCTGGAGCTCTCCAGCCTGGCAGAGGAATCAGGGTTTCTGGTGAAAAGAGCTTCCTGTTTGGAGTTTCTCATCACTGCACTTGTTTTATGTGCATTGGGTACTGGGTGCCATGCCAGGTACCTTGTATTTTATCTAATCCCGTAAACAATCTTGCAGAGTAGCTATTATGGTCCACATTTTGCAGAAAAGTCTCAAAGTAGTTAAGAAGCTTCTCAAGTCTCAGAGAGCATATAGTAACCCTAGATAAAATCCAGGTCTGCCCACTCATTGACCTAGGGACAAATGCTGCAGTGATATTTTTCTTCTCAGGGTCACCACCACCCTCCCCATCGCTAAATCCAGTGGCTAAGTCTTGGCCCTCATCTTACCTGACCCACTAGTACCACGTGACGCAGGTGATCACTACCTCCCTGTGACATTTTCTCACCTGGATTCCAGAACATCCCTGCCCAGCACTCCTTCTACCTTACTGGCCTCTCCTTCTCAGAATCTTTTGGAGGTTCTTCCACATCTCCCCAGTTTCTTCATGGTGGAACACACCAGGAAGCTCTCAAGCCTTAAGCATTTCCATCACGTTCACCCTCATGGTGGTCTATCTCAAGCCAATCTCATGGCTTGAACACCATTTATGGATGTTGGCAATGCCCAATGTATGTATCCAAACCAGACACTCCTTTGAACTCCAGACTTCACTAAGAAACTATCTCAGTATCTTTTCTCAGATGTCTCATCTGAAGCTTAACATGGCCCAAACTGAACTGTTCTAACCCCTGCCTAAAATCTGCTCCTGTCTCCTCCCCAGCCAGTGGCGACTCCATACATCAGTGACTCAGACCTAAAGCCTCGAGTCATCCTTGACTCCTTTCTCTGTAACACACATATACTCGCTCTTGGCTCTACCTTCAAAAGTACCCAGAATCTGATCCCTCCTTCCCACCTCCGTGCTACCAGCACAGCTCCAGCCACCATCAGCACCTGGATGATCCCACAGCCTAAATGGTCTGCTTTCCTCCTCACCCCTCTACAGTCTCATCTAGGTCAAATGAACCTGTGGAATCTCAAGTCACTGATGTCACTCCTCTGCTGAAAACTTCCCAGTGGCTCTTCACCATGCTCCAAAGTGAAGGCACGGTGGTGGCCTCTGATCTGGCCCTGTTGCCCTCTGCCTTCAGCAGGCCTGACATGCCTCCTCCCTCATCATCTTCTAGTCACCTAGTCTTCCTTGCTGTTTCTCACACACACCAGGAGTGCTCTGACTTTTCTCTCTGGAAGGCTCTCCCCCCAGCTATCCACACGACTCAATTCCTCACTCAAGTCCACTCACTTCATGCCACTTTCTCACTAAGCCCCTCCTTAGCCACCCAATTTACACTGTACTCGCTTTCCCTCTTCCCGGCTTTATTTTTCTCTATAGAACTGGTCACTTTCTAATACACTATCTAATTTACCTATTTATTTTCTTTATTATTAGCCTCACCCAACTATGATGAAAGCCTCACAAGGTCAGGAAGTTTTGTCTATTTTGCCCATTTTATATCCCAGTGTGTAAATGAGTGCCTGCATCCAACTAGCACTAAAAAAATACTTGCTGTTGGCCGGGTACGGTGGCTCACACCTGTAATCCCAACACTTTGGGAGGCCAGGATGGGAGGATTACTTGAGCCCAGGAGTTCAAGACCAATCTGGACAACACAGCAAGACCTCATCTCTAAAGAAAATAAAATAACTGCCCGGGCACAGTGGCTCATGCCTGTAATCCCAGCACTTCAGGAGGCCGAGGCAGGCAGATCATGAGGTCAAGAGATCAAGAACATCCTGGCCAACATGGTGAAACCCCATCTCTAAAAATACAAAATTTAGCTGGGCATGGTGGCACGCGCTTGTAGTCCTGGCTACTCGGGAGGCTGAGGCAGGAGAATCGCTTGAACCTGGGACGTGGAGGCTGCAGTGAGCCGAGATCGTGCTACTGCACTCCAGCCTGGCGACAGAGTGAGACTCCATCTCAAAAAAAAAAAAAAAAGAAAAAAGAAAAGAAGGAAAATAAAATAAGCCATGGTGACATGCACCTGTTGTCCCAGCTGCTTAGGAGGCTGAGATGGGAGAACTGCTTCAGCCCGGGAGGTCAAAGCTTCAATAAACTGTGATCGCACCACTGCACCCCATTATACTGGGGAAAATGGAAGCTCAGACAGCCTAAGAGATGAACAGCTAGGCCATGGCAGAGCCACGTCTTAACTTGACAGTCAAACTAGAGGCTTACACTGTGTTGCACTGGATCATGCTTAGTGATCCGGCTTTACCATCAAGTTCCGTGATCTCACTACTCTATTCTATGACACCCCCTCCAACTCAGTCTCTACTCAGTGTCTGCTGTACCAGAGGGTGTAATTAATGTGCATTACTACTGTGATTACATTCTCTCCCACAACAGTTTTGCAGCCCACTAGTCACCTCAATCTCCCTCTCTTTAACACTAACTAGAGTGTTGGATCACAGAGATGGAGTTTCTGATGGCTCGACTATGGTTTAACCCCAGAATGCTCTGTCAGTACTACCACTAGTAATAAGAGCTGGGCTAGGCACAGTGGCTCAAGTCTCTAATCCCAACACTTTGGGAGGCTGAGGTAAGAGAACTGCTTGAGGCCAGGAGATAGAGACCAGCCTAGGCAACATAGTGAGACCCTGTCAATACAAAAATAAGAAATTTTTAAAAAGCTTTTTTTTTTTTTTTGAAGACAGGGTTTCACTATGTTCCCTAGGTTGATCTCTATCTTCTACAGAAAATAAAAAGTTTAAAAAAAAATTTTTTTTTGTTTGTTTGGAGACAGGGTCTCACTCTGTCATCCAGACTGGAGTGCAGTGGCACAACTGCAGCTCACTGTAGCCTCAACCTCCCCAGGTTCAGGTGATCCTCCTACCTCAGCCTCCCGAGTAGCTGAGACTACAGGCATGCACCACCATGCCCAGCTAATTGTATTTTTTTTACTTTTCTTGCGGGGGTAAAGACAAGGTTTCAGCCACGTTGCCCAAGCTGGTCTCAAACTCTTGGACTCAAGTAATCCACCTGCCTCGACCTCTCAAAATGCTGGGATTACTCGCATAAGCCACCAAGCCCATCCTTTTTTAAAAAATTAACATGGCATGTGCCTATGGTCCCAACTACTTGGGAGACCGAGGTGAAAGGATCGTGTAAGCCCAGGAGGACGACGGAGCTGCCGTGAGCCATGGCTGCATCAGTGCACTCCAGCCTGGGCAACAAGCAAGACTCTGTCTCAGGAAACAAAACAAAAAGGTCCAAAAAATAAGAGCTAACATCTGTTGCTTACTTACCATATGCTAGGCACTGGGCTAGGCATGAATATCTCATGTGATCATCACAACAAGCCTAGGAAGAGGGTATATTATCCCCACTTCACAAACAAAAATTAAGGCTCAAAGGGATTAAATGACTTACTCAAAGTCATGTATCTACCAAGTCCTACACCCAGACTTGAAGCCCTTGTTTTCCTGATTCAAAAGCCCTTTCTGTATACCAGACAGCTGGCTGTACGTACCTTGTAGAGCACACTGCGGTCCCCCATCACACGGCCCTGGGAATGAACGTGCTCACTGCTGCGTTTCCCCTTCACCTTGACGATCCGCTGTACTTCCGGGGGAATGGTCAGCTCCCAACTCAGCTCAGTGGTGAGATCCTAGGGCGGGGACACAAAGAACTGAAACAGCTAGAGTTAGACCCATCCTACAGTTCATTATTTGAGGCCTTTGTGCAGGAAGGAACAGAGATCAGAACTAGAAAAACGAGCCAGGAGCAGTGGCTCATACTTGTAATCCCCACACTTAGGAGGCCAAGGTGGGCAGATCACTTGAGGTCAGGATTTCAAGACCAGCCTGGCCAAGAAAGCCAAACCCCATCTCTGCTAAACTTACAAAAAATTAGCCGGATGTGGTGGTGGGCACCTATAATCCTGGCCACTCAGGAGGCTGAGGCAGAGGCTGCAGTGAGCTGAGATCACGCCACTGCACTCCAGCCTGGGTGACAGAGCAAGACTCAAAAATAAAACAAACTAGAAAAATGGCAATAGAGATCTAGTTTATGAAGAAATTTCAGAACTCTCGGTTTGATTAAGATAGATAATAGACCAGGTACAGTGGGTCACACCTGTAATCCCAGCACTTTGGGAGGCCGAGGCAGGTGGATCACCTGAGGTCGGGTGTTTGAGACCAGCCTGACCAACGTGGAGAAACCCCATCTCCACTAAAAATAAAAAATTAGCCAGGCATGGTGGCGCATGCCTGTAATCCCAGCTACTCAGGAGGCTGAGGCAGGAGAATTGCTTGAACCTAGCAGGTGGAGGTTGCAGTGAGCCAAGACTACGGCCATTGCACTCCAGCCTGGGCAACTCTGGCTCAAAAAAAAAAAAAAAAAAAGATAGATAATAAAGCCAGTAGAAAAGGAGGCGAATGCTCAGTAGTATCCCGTTATTTATCTGAGTAGGAAATACGCAAGGAAAATTTACCATTTATTACTAAACTCCAAGATGCCCGTATACTAGGGCCAGCAGTGAATGTCTAAGCTAACAGGGACCTCAAAACATTTCGTGTATGATTCTTTATGGTCATAGGAAACCAACCAATAAACACTCATGGTTAAATATATTATTACACATCCATCCTATGGAATTATGCAGAGCACTTGGGCGTGGAGACAGGAAGTAGTTACTGGCAAAGGGCAAAAGGGCCTTCTAGGAGCTGGTGGTGTTCTGTTTCCGGATGTGATTACCAGGCACACAAGTGTATTCCCTTGGTGAGGGTTCACTGAGCCATACCTCATGATTTTGCACTTTTGTCAATATTTTTCTGTAATAAAAAACTGAATTTGACAAAACAATGAGGTAGAAAACCCATTAAATGAAAAAAGCAAATTTCATAAGAATAAATATAGGTCAATTCCATGTGGGTAAGAAAAAAAAAAAACAGGCCGGGGGCAGTGGCTTACACCTGTAATCCCAGCACTTTCGGAGGCCAAGGCGGGAGGATCACTTGAGGTCAGGAGTTTGAGACCAGCCTGGCCAACATGGTGAAACCCCATCTCTACCGAAAATACAAAAATTAGCCGGGCGTGGTGGCGTGCACCTGTAGTCTTGGGAAGCTGAAGCAGGAGAATCGCTTGAACCCAGGAGGCAGAGGTTGCAGTGAGCTGAGATCACGCCCCTGCACTGTAGTCTGGGTGACAGAGCGAGACTCTGTCTCAAAAAAAAAAAAAAAAAGTATGAGCCGCACATGTGTGTCCACACAGCTGTTGATATGGAATCATAAATACACAAGGACAGTGGAAAGAGGCACAGCAAACTGCTGACAGGCTTTCCACCTGGGGAAGGGAAGACTGCTGGAAATGGGGCTACAAGAGTCTGTTCACATTTTGCTTGTTCACCTCTCTGTATCAATAGACTCTTTTACAATGAGAATATACTCATGTATTACCTAAATTTTTAAAATAATAAAAGTTATTAATAATAAGACTTCATTGCCACAACCTTCTTTGAAAACATGAGAACTCACTAAAACATCCCCAGAGAGGAAGGTCACCAAGTGAGGGCAAAGGCAGTACACTCCCTTGTGGTCCAGGACTCGTGCGCACACCTGGCTCACTTCCCACAGACAGCTCTGCCCCCTTTGTCTTCCTTTGTCACTGTTCACTCAGATGATGTCCTCAAGACTCTGGATTCATGACACCCACACTCCAGTTCACTCCCCTGAATCTACGAAACTGTCTCTTTCAAGGTCCTCATTTTATTAACTCAAAAGGATGATTTTTTTTTTTTTCATTCACAAGGGTAAAGGATGTGTCTTCTGGGCAGACCATTTCCAGTGCCGTTTATGCTAAGGTTAGCTGTTACAAATATCACAAAAGGGCACTGCATTTTCAAAACAACAGCGTCTCCAACTCAGATGGCATTTACCATGTGCCAGGCAGTTTTATGTGATTTATATGTTGAATTCTCACAACAATCTTTTGAGACAGGTATTTATCACCTTATTTTACAGCTAAGAAAACAGAAGGCCAGAGTCCAAGGTCACAAAGTTAGTAAGTGACAAACCTAGGCTTCAAATCCAGCAAATTGGGTCTAAGCTCTTAAATTCTACGCCTCTCAAAAGGCCTTACAGGACAGGATGGGAGAGCTGTTTGTGAATGCACAACACAGAGTGCTTCTCCAAACAGTCCTGCTAACAAGGCCATGCCAGCCCCTCATGAACTTCAGAGCTGGACTTCAGAGCCAGCTTGTATCACTGTTTACAAGAGTTGGTCTCAAGTATGTGAGGATTAAAGCAAACTGACCCCCTTTCTAGAAATAAAATTCAAAGCACACATTCTATCATGAGTTGGTCAACATCATCTTCATATAAAAGTACAACTTATTACTCAACCCACATTCCTACCTTCTACTTTCCCAAGAATGGAAAAAAAGTCCCATCTCTCTGCTACAGAAAAAGAATGTGGCCAGGTGCAGTGGCTCACGCCTGTAATCCCAGCACTTTGGGAGGCCGAGGCAGGTGGATCACAAGGTCAGGAGTTTGAGACCATCCTGGCCAACACAGTGAAGCCCTGTCTCTACTAAAAATAGAAAAAATTAGCCGGGCGTGGTGGCGCATGCCTGTAATCCCACCTACTTGGGTGGCTGAGGCAGGAAAATCGCTTGAACCCAGGAGGTGGAGGTTGCAGTGAGCCGAGATCGCGCCACTGCACTCCAACCCAGGCGACAGTGCGAGACTCCGTCTCAAAAAAAAAGAAAAAGAATGTGGAATGAAAGCTCCAAGGGCAGAGATTTGGTCTACTGTGCACCACTCTGTCCACAGCACCTAGAACCATACCTGCCATGTAGTAGCTGCCCAACAAACATGAACAAATGATTGACTTTGTATCAGACATCAGGATTACGCTAATCTAAGTTTATAGTAGAATGAGTAGCATAATTCACTTCTTAGCCAAATGGCCAGGAAACACCTGCATCTCATCCACAAAGGGTCATGCCAGGACACGCCTTCCCACCTTTCGAAGCCGATATCCACATAGCCGTCCCTGCTCCGCATCCACCAAATAGAAGAAAATGGAAGGGGCAAGCTCGTGTAGCTGTCGCAAGACATTCCGAGTGGCTGGAAAAGCTGTGACCTTGAAAAACCCAGAGAGCCCAAGGAAAGAGTTAGGAAACTTCCCCATCAAAGAGAGCCTTAAGAATAAAACAGCAAATCTTAAAAGAATTCAAGTCTAGTGAACTCAGTTTAGGGTTTACATTCAGTTCTGTTAAGAACCTGAGTTTTCACAAATGCAGACACAGCCATCATTTCTCTTCAGGATGGCCTTAGAGCCCAAACACGTGCTGGGTACAGAGAGCACTCCATCTCTGGGCTGCTGTGTTTGACCACTTGGCCCCAAACCCGACTCCACTAGCATGTTCTCCATCCCCTCTGAATACAGTACCTTGTATTCATCATCTATCAACAGCAACACCTTGGCGTAGTCTTGATCCATGACTGGGAGAAGCAAGGACTGCAAGATGGGGCGCTTCAGCACTGGGGGAGCCACCTGACTCCACTTCCCAAAAATGGGATTGAAGACATACAGAGAACTCATTCCCGACTCCTAAAATGAGCAAACTGTCAGGCTCCACCAACAAGAAAAGACTGCAAATCCTAGGGATAGACCTGAAGAGCTGGGACTCCAGCTCAGCAACTGTGGGGGTTCCCTAGTCTTTGCGCTCTTTGTGGAAAATAAGTTCTTGGCTGTAGGTGAATAGTCCCCTAGGCTAACGTCACAAAGGAAAAAGTCAAACTGTCTCTGCCAGTTCTTTTTTGAGACAGGGTCTCACTCTGTCACCCATGCTGGAAGTGCAGTGGCATGATCAAGGCTCACTGCAACCTCTACCTCCTAGGTTCAAGCGATCCTCCCACCTCAGCCTCCCAAGTAGCTGGGACTACAGGCACAAACCACCACATGTGGCTAATTCTGTTTTTATTTTTTGTAGAGAATGGTGAGACCCCGTCTCTACTAAATATACAAAAATCAGCCAGGCATGATGGCATGCACCTGTAATCCCAGCTACCTGGGAGGCTGAGGCACAAGAATCGCTTGAAACTGGGAAGTGGAGGCTGCAGTGAGCCAAAATCGCACCAGGCAGCCATTCCAAGAAAATGTCTACCAAGCCCACCTTCTGTGCTAGAATGAATACACAAAAATCCATTCTAATTCTGGGAAGACACAAAAATATCCTGCTCTTCCTCAAAGAGAGAAAATAGCCACTCAGCTACTAACAGCCAATGTTTAGAAAAGAGGAGAGCTGGCTCCCTATGTAGCTGGTGAAGTCACACCCACTTTCTAAACAATTCCACATCAGTGCTGGCTGGTTCCTCCACCCAGGCATGAAACTAGAAGAAACAAGAGTTCTAACTCCTGAATGTGCCTCATTAACTCACATAATTCCAAGGGCCTAGGAGCAATTTAAGTTACAAAATAGCAAAAAAAGCCACTCTGAGTCTGGCTCAAGTTAGAGCTGGATGCCGCACCTTGTCCTTCACCAGCAGGGTACACTGGGGGGGGTGGGGGAAATGAGCAGTAGTTCTCTGAACCATCAGTTTAAAGGAGGAGTCTGGCTTGACGTTGGGTAGATACTGTTTCCACAGGATGGTGCCAGAGCTGCTCTCAATGCCAAAAAGCTGCAAGATAAACAAATACTTGGCTCACTACTAGAAAGAGAAACCAAAGAACTGAGTCTGTCCTTGAAAACTAGAACCAGTGTCATCCCCCACCAAAGGCTTTTTGTTCCTCACCCTCAGAACTTGAAAAGGTTCAGTAACTGGAGTCTTAAACCACACGCACCTTGCCTGAGGCTGTTACCATCACCATCATCTTCTGGAGGTTGAATTCATCTCTGGCCAGGGTGTCAATGTTGATCTCATTCTTAATCTGACTTCGGGGCTTCCGAGCATCGTAAAACATTTTCCAGAGGTGGGAAGTCCATGCTTGCAGCAGGATAAGCTGAGAGGAGAGGCGTTTCAGGAACATCCCCAGCAAGCCATCTGGTGTAAAGGAAAAGTAACACACTCTACATCAGACTAGGGGTCCAGAAGGAGGTACATGCTTTCCTAATGAGAGATCTCTGCGTCTCCTATGGAGTGGTAAAGTCCACACTCTAGGCCACAAGCCCAAAGGGCAGTCCTATATCTGATGCCAATAGTCTCACACTCAGGTAAGGCTCATGCAGGAGCTTCCAAAAACTACTTAACTGGCTCTTACAACTAAACCCAGCTGGAATCTTGGAATAGACTAGGAGGTCAGGGATCAGGCATGCAGGAGGCAGACATGCTGTGAATGTCTCCACCACAGCCCCACATCCAAGATGCCAGAGGAAGGTTTCTGGGTGCCATGACAAAGCCAGAAGAGGTATGAGTGTGGGGGTGGAGGGTGCAGGTCAATGAATGTGTATCATGAGCAGGTACTTCCATCTCCCACTGATTCATTCCTACTTTGTCAACTGTTTAACCTGCACCCAACAGACATATTTGCAACGAGTTCCCAGGACCATCATTCACTCTTTCCCTGATTCTGTCAGTGAAGCCACTGCCCTCCAGATCTCCTCATTGGAGACCACAGATTTGGAAACAGATGCAAGGAAGCAAGGTAAAGAGCATGGTCTCTGGAATCTGCCAGGCCCAAATTAAGATCCCAGCTTCACCACTCACTATGGGGCAACCTTGAGAAAGGTACTTCACCTTTTTGCCTCCGGTTCCTCATCTGTAAAGTGGCATGTAACCCACTGGATTGTTGGAAAATTACATCATACGATGTACATCAAGGATTTAGTGTGGTGCCTGGTACATGGTAAGCACTTACTAAAAAAGGAGCAGAACCTCTGCTTATCTTATTTTCCACCCACCTCTGCTCAAGGAAGAGAAGTGAGAAGCAACAGGACAAGTCACAAGCATGGCAGTCAACACACACACACACACACACACACACACACACACCCCGCCACCAAGGATGTACCTCATTGGTCCAAGCTAGGAAGAAAAACAATTAACCAAAAGCTAGCCATGTGAGCAGGCAATGAGCAACAAGGCAGCAAGAAGCAGGTTTTACCTTGAATCGCTGGATCCAGGCAGCAGAAATAAACAGTAAAGTCAAATTAATCCTCAGCTTAAGAAAATGTGCATTGCCTAGCAGAGTGCCTGGTCCACAGCAGGCCCTCAATAGCTATCCGTTGGAGAGCTGGATGAATGGACAGAAGAGAGAGGGCGGGGGGCAGGACTGAATCAGAGCAGAGTGAATCAAGTTCATCCTGGCAGTTGGGACCATGGCCAGCTTTAGAGGGCACTGGGCTATTTCCGCAATACCCAGATCAACCCAATCGTGTCTCCAGACAGATGTGGCTGCTGCTTTAGGGACAATGAGTATACAGTGCCTGGTAAATTTTTAGTACACAGGCAATGGTAGCTATTACTATACCAAGTTATGACTTTATTCCCCACCAGGCGCAGTGGCTCACGCCTGTAATCCCAACACTTTGGGAGGCCAACGCGGGCAGATCATGAGGTCAGGAGTTCAAGACCAGCCTGACCAACATGGTGAAACCCTGTCTCTACTAAAAATACAAAAATTAACTGGGCGTGGTGGCACACGCCTGTAAACCCAGCTACTTAGGAGGCTGTGGCAGGAGAACTGCTTAAACCCGGGAGACGGAGATGGCAGTGAGCCAAGACTGCGCCACTGCACTCCAGCCTGGGTGACAGAGCAAGACTCTGTCTCAAAAAAAGAAAAAAAGGAAAAAAAAAGACTTTTTTCCCTCAGCTTTCTCTAGAGGGATTTTTCCCTAGCTTTCCCCAGAAGGATTCAGTTCATTCTTTCACAGAAATGAACGGTTTCATAAACCATATGGCCACAAATGCACTGGAACCTCATCACAGAGCTCGTTCAGAAAAGACTAGCAATCTGCCAAGCCCAGGAAGCCGGAGATGCATGACACGGTATCTCTTGTGGTCATTTCCAGACTGACCCCTCCAGCAACTCTGCAGCTCCAACCTCTTAGGTTCATACCTGCCTTTTTGCCAAATTCTCCTTCCAGTTCGGCCTGTGCCCCAGTCAGGGGGAGGTCCACCATCTCTAGGCACACCACTTCTGCCAGGGACTCCTCACGGCTCCACAGTACCACCTTCCCTGCTACAGGAAACATTTTTACAAAGCTAAGCCTGGAGCTGGGCACGGTGGCTCATGCCTGTAATCCCAGCACTCTGGGAGGCCAAGGTGGGCGAATCTCTTGAGCCCAGGAATTTGAGATCAGCCTGGACAACAGGGCAAAACCTTATCTCAACAAAAAATAAATATCAGGGCCAGACAAGGTGGCTCACGCCTATAATCCCAGCACTTTGGGAGGCCGAGGGAGGCAAATCACAAGGTCAGGAGATCGAGACCATCCTGGCTAACATGGGGAAACCCCATCTCTACTAAAAATATAAAAAGTTAGCTGGGCGTGGTGGTGGGCACCTGTAGTCCCACCTACTCAGGAGGCTGAGGCAGGAGAATGGTGTGAACCCAGGAAGTGGAGCTTGCAGTGAGCCGAGATCACGCCACTGCACTCCAGCCTGGGCAACAGAGCGAGACTCCATCTCAAAAAATAAATAAATAAATAAATAAATCAAAAAATTAGCCAGGCATGGTGGCAAGCGCCTGTAGTCACAGCTACTTGGGAGGCTGAGGTGGGAAGATCACTTGATCTCGGGAGATTGAGGCTGCAGTGAGGCCATGATCGCGCCACTGCACTCCAGACTGGGCAACAGTGAGACCTTGTCTCAAAAAAAAAAAAACTAAGGCTGCCTCCCAGATGTTCTAAAGAGACTCTTCTTGCTGACTCAGGGATTACTACAAGCTCTTGCATAAAAGGATAAATGGCAGAGCAAGGGGCTGGAATCAATAGGTCAAGGGAGGAAAGTTACGTATCCCACCAAGAAGGCCAAGTTATTCTTCAAAAGCAGGTGACAAAGGCCGGGCATGGTGGCTCACACCTGTAATCCCAGCACTTTGGGAGGCCAAAACGGGCAGATCACCTGAGGTTAGGAGCTCAAGATCAGCCTGGACCAACGTGGTGAAACCCTGTCTCTTACTAAAAAATACAAAATTAGCCAGGTGTGGTGGCACATGCCTGTAATCCCAGTTACTCGGGAGACTGAGACAGAAGAATCACTTGAACCAGGATGCAGAAGTTGCACAGAGCTGAGATTACACCATTCCACTCCAGTCTGGGCAACAAGAGCAAAACTGTCTCAAAAAATAAAAAAAGAGCCAGGCACGGTGGCTCATGCCTATAATCCCAGCACTTTGGGAGGCCGAGGCAGGTGGATCACCTGAGGTCAGGAGTTTGAGACCAGCCTGACAAACATGGTGCAACCCCATCTCTACTAAAAATACAAAATTAGCCGGGCGTGGTGGTGCATGCCTGTAATCCCAGCTACTTGGGAGGCTCAGGCAGGAGAATCACTTAAACCTGGAAGCCAGAGGTTGCAGTGAGCTAAGATCACGCCACTGTACTCGAGCCTGAGCCACAAGAGCAAAACTCCGTCTCAAAAAAAAAAAGCAGGTGACAGGCCAGGCACGGTGGCTCACACCTGTAATCCCAGCACTTTGGGAGGCTGAGGCAGGCGGATCACTTGAGCTCAGGAATTCGAGACCAGCCTGGCCAACATGGCAAAAGCCTGTCTCTACTGAAAATACAAAAATTAGCTGGTCATGGTGGCGCGTGCCTGTAATCCCAGCTACTCGGGAGGCTGAGGCAGGAGAACTGCTTGAATCCGAAAGGTGGAGATTGCAGTGGGCTAAGATCATGCCACTGCACTCCAGCCTGGGCAAGAGATCAAGACTCTATCTCAAATTTTAAAAATTTTTAAAAAAAAAGCAGGTGACATTTGGCTGTGAACAAAACGCTCGGGGCACACTCCACTTGAATCTCTTCCAGAAACCTGCAGCCTCCCAAAAAACAGTCTGACTGCAACACATCGGAAGGCCTGGGGAAATAAAAAAATGGGTTGAATGAGGTCTACTTACCCAACTGCTGCAGGAAAAGTAGCAGATGATCCTCCGTCTGCACCAAAGCCCGGTAGCCCACTGAGTCATCCTTCTTCAAGAACACCTGGATATACAGCTATAAGCCACACAGTCAAGACCAGTGTAGTCAGTGAGGATCCAAATGCCTCTGAGAGCCCCAGACCCCAGAAGTCAAAGCATTAGGACTTAACAGAGGCCCAAGCCATGGCATTATTTGATATCTAAACAATGTAGCTATTATCTGGATGCCAGTAAGTGATACATATTCTTAGGGGCCAACACAATGATGCTGGGGTCTCCCAGATCTTTCTATGGAGGAACATGAGTACTGCACGGGTACCACGCCATTCATCCATGTTCTAATCACACCCCACAAAGTGAGCAGGAGGCCAGGATTAGACTTTCTGCTTTAGAAACAAAGAAGCCACAGCCCAAGCAGCTGAGGAAAATAACCAAATGTACACAGAGGCAATACTGGGTAGTGATGAGTCCAGGCTGTGGGAGGTTAGACCTGAATCTGAACCCCAGCAACACCTCTTCCTGGCTCCGTGACTCTGGCTGTGGTACTCGCCACAGAATCATTTTAAAACCAGGTCAGGAACAATCGCTTCACGGGAGTGTTCGGAGGATTAAATTAATTAATGTGTAAGTTAAAAGCTTAAAACAGTGCCTGGTACACAATGACGAGCTGGCATAAATAATACCTGCCTTTACTGTGATTTCCAACAAGTCAGTGGCTCAGAGAGCATTAGAACACATGTTCAGAGAGCCTAATCCAAGCCCCATGGCTAAGACCTGGCCCTGAGGAAAGGAAGGCACGTGCTGAGAAGCCCACAGGACAGTCTGCAGAGAAAGGCTCTGCCTCACCCGCTCAGGCCGAGTGCCGCTCTGTTCCAGGCTAAATGTAATTGTGGTGTCCAGCAGCCGCCGACCTGTCTCCACGAGATACAGGTTAATGGTGTAGGTCTGATTGAAGCAAGCCAGAGAGTCCTAGGGGTACAGACAGCACGGGTCAACTAGAGGCATCCCCCGAAAGCAAAGCCCACCAAAGGAAGTCCAAGGATTGGGGGCAAATACCCTAGAGAAGGAGCCAGGCCAGAAGGGGAAGTATATGCAAAGGAAAATAAAAGAGAAAGCAAGCCAAATCCTAAGGCAGAAATAAGGTGCCTGAGTAAATAAATGAAATTACAACTACCATACTTGTCTTGGAAGCCAGTACAGAGTAGCAGACTTCTGAAAGAGAGGTAGGGCTGAGCAAAGTAAGACTGAGCAAGACAGGAGGCAGGGAAACGCTTAGATGGAAGCCACAGCAGGAACCTATGCCTCCAGCCAGGGGCTGACGCCTCCGCTTCAGGGTAACTGCACAGATTACTACTCAACTGTGCCAGCCGGGATCCCCAAAAAAATGGGGACGCTGAGGCCCAGAGGAGAAAGTGGCTAGGAACAGACTCTAGGCATTCTACCTCCTAATAACCCAGTAAAATGAGATTAAGAGAAACATCATTTAATTTACAGTACTTAGGAAACCCCATTTGAAGCTGGGAACTCTAAGACCTGCTCCTAACCAAAGCTGTGCCCCCAACTCTCTTTGGTGGCCTCCTGCGTCTCTCAGTCTGGCATACTGCCCAATGCCACACCCTACCTTTGAACTAGACTTCTCCGGAAAGCTCCCCATTGACCCATCTTCAGAATTGCTAGGTTTCTGCTATGAGAAAGAGAAGGACAGGAGAAAATTCAGCCAAAGGGTCACTTCCCAGTCACTGAAATGAAGCTTTTGTTTTTATCTTCTTAGCACTTGGGAGAAGGCAAAGCTCATTTCTCACCCCTGCCCACAAAGTCTATTCAACCCTTAATAGCCCCATATGAAAGTAAGGTCATCACATTAGGGTCTCGTTCCTGGGGAGAAATGGGGTGTACAGAAAGCTCTATAGGTGAGGCAAGACCTCACTTCTCAACAGCCTCCTGCCCCCTGGGTTCAAACTGACCAGGCCAATGTGCCCAGACTTCTGATTTTCAGGGTTCCTGGCAGAGACCAGGAAGGAAAACCCCAAGTGCTGACTGTTGTTCTCAATACTCACCACTTCATTCCGACAGGCCATGACTGCAGCCACCGTCTTCTCCCCAGTGGTGGCAAAGCTCACTAGGGCAGTCTGGGGGAAAAGCAAGGCATCAGCTCCTAAGTGGGACCAGTACTAGCCAGCTGCCTTACAGAGGGTCACCTCTCCAGGGAAGGCCCTTGGCCTTAAGAGTTGAAAGTGCTCCCCACTTTGGAGCAGAATGGTCAGGCATTTAAGAGCAGAGCGAGGCCCCAGTTGCATCTACAGCTGAAAACAGAACTCTCCCCTACCTCCAACGCAGGCACACGTCAATCTTAAGTCCCATGCTGCTTGCTCTTACTATCTACGGGGAAGCTCTCATTTATGTCCCCATATTTCCTTTGGACTAAGGAAGGCACTGGTTTTGCTCTAAAGATCCTTTGTAATACTCAGGAGGAAATATACCATTTCTACTGCAAGGCTACCTACCCCCTCTCAAACCATTTAAGGGAAGGTGTCATCAGTCTTGGGCCTAAGAGCAAATGTTTCCAGATTCAAAAGCACTGCCTTGTAACATCCATGTCTTGGAGAGATGTCCTGAATCCTAGCAAACCGTGTTGCCTGCAGTTACCTGTGGGAAGTTTTTAAGCAAACTCAGGGTGCCGTAATGGTACTGCAGCAGAGCATAGTGGCTTGGGGACAAGTGCAGGAAGAACTGGGCCCGGGAAGCGTCCACTGGGTTGGGCTGGGTGGGCAGGACCCGGGGTTGGAATCCACTTCCAAATTCTAAGTCGAGAGACTGGAAGGCAAGAAGGAGGAGGATTACAGCTGACAGCTGACGAGTCCCTGACCCATCCGAGGCTCACACCCTCTGCCCTACTTTACCAGAGGAAGTAACTGGGCCACGGCAGGTGGCTTCAAATGCTCCAGTTCAAATTCCCCAAAGGAGAAAGTGGCCGATTTCCCCTTATGCCAGTTCAGCCAGAGGCCTGAATGGCTTCCACTGCTCAGGAAGAGTCTGGGAGAAAGACCCTCTGGGGGAATCATGCCAAACTTTCTACTCCCCGCAGGAAATGCCTCAGGCCAGAAGCAGCAGTGGCAGCCTCTCACCTGCAGCGGGATCTGTCTCAGCTCCCATTCCGTCTCCAGAGCCAAAGTTTGGAGGGAACGTGAGCTCGGGTCAGGACACACCAGGACAGCCTCATCCACCACGCCACAGGCTCCGGACAGGTGCTGCAGCCATGGAGTTGAAACCCTGACCTACAGAAAAGTCATCATTAACAGGAAGCTCGTGAAAGATTTTTACATTTCCCTCTCAGCCCAACAGCAGTATTGCTGCCAGCATCCCACTGGGGGTCCTAAGTTCAAAGGTTCTTCACGGTTGGTTCCATAGGAATTCTTCCTGTCCCCTGAAACCCCACCCTCCAACCTCCTGAGAGCCTCCAAAGGTGGAAAAAATAAGAGGATTTTCTGGTCACTGGAAAAATACACCCGATAATTTTAAATACCTGACACTTCAGATCTGCACTTCTTTACTATATTTGTCATATGTGGTGTCCTACTGTGATTTCACAGCACTGTTAAGATACTTACAGGCAGGGACTAGATCTATGTAATTTTTTAGCCACCCCAGAAGATAACACATGCAAATATGAGTACTTTAAATAGAGGCCTAATGAGAAGGCAGCTGGCAAGTGACCACAATGAGGGAGCATAAGTAGCTTTTGCATCTGCCCAGCCAAGTTCCCTGTTCCCCAGTACAAAGAAATCTATTGAGTCCCCCCACAACCCCACCTTATTCACAGGCTTCTGTCACCCTCCCATACCTGCTGAACAATCTCTCCATCTTCCACATTAAACTTGACAATGTTCACATGGCTGAAAGGAACAACTCCGAGGGCCCACACCACCCCAGAGCCGTAAGAATACACCATCTGGTAGTGGATGCTGTCACTAAGAGAGGGAAGAAGAAACGGGAGCGTCAGCTTTAAACCCAGGACAGGATTATTCTCAGGGGCTGCCAGGCCTCAGCCAGATGTCACAAACTAGTAATTCCCAAATAGGTTTTGTTTGGCTCATACAGTTTGGGGGTTTTTGTTGTTGTTCTTAATTTGAATTACTTGTCAACATTTAGAAGAGATTATACTTCACAATCAGATTTCTCTTTTTTTTTTTTTTTTTTTTTTTTTTTGAGATGGAGTCTTGCTCTGTCGCCCAGGCTGGAGTGCAGTGGCCGCATCTCAGCTCACTGCAAGCTCCGCCTCCTGGGTCTACGCCATTCTCCTGCCTCAGCCTCCCGAGTAGCTGGGACTACAGGCGCCCGCCACCTCACCCGGCTAGTTTTTTGTATTTTTTAGTAGAGACGGGGTTTCACCGTATTAGCCAGGCTGGTCTCGATCTCCTGACCTTGTGATCCGCCCGTCTCGGCCTCCCAAAGTGCTGGGATTACAGGCTCGAGCCACCGCGCCCGGCCCACAATCAGATTTCTAAGTTTTCCTACAGTTAGAAGACGTGACAACGCTAAGCCTAAATACAGAGTGCCAATCAGGTGGGTAAGGCTGCCCCCTCCAGGCAGGCCAGGCGCTCTGCAGCTCCCATCCAGTCAGTGTTGCTCATGGATATTTCATAACCCACCTCATAGCATTTTCTTTGTTGTGTTTTTTCAGACAGTGTCTCACTCTGTCATCCAGGCTGGAGTGCAGTGGTGCGATCACGGCTCACTGCAGCCTCTACCTCCCGAGGCTCAGGTGATCCTCCCACCTCAGCCTCCCAAGTAGCTGGGATCACAAGCATGCACCACCATGCCTGGCTAATTTTTTGTATTTTTTGTAGAGATGGGGTTGCCCAGGCTGGTCTCAAACTCCCAAGCTCAAGTGATCCACCCAACTCAGGCTCCCAAAGTGCTGGGATTACAGGTGTGAGACACCGTGCCAGGCAAGAATTTGAAGTTTTGAGTCCTGCTCTAAACTTTGAAAATGGCCACAGGGTGTCTAAGTAGATCCTTTTCTCTTGTTCCCTCCCTCCCTCCTGTTCCTTCCCAATTTCAATGCTTTCTACCAGCAGGAGCTCGAGAAACCATTTCATACTCACTCAGCCTACCCTGGGCTCTTCTTGAGTTGTTCTAACTCTTTTTTTTTTTTTTTTTTGAGACGGAGTCTTGCTTTTCACCCAGGCTAGAGTGCAGTGGCCGGATCTCAGCTCACTGCAAGCTCCGCCTCCCAGGTTCACGCCATTCTCCTGGCTCAGCCTCCCGCGTAGCTGGGACTACAGGCGCCTGCCACCCCGCCCGGCTAGTTTTTTGTATGTTTTAGTAGAGACGGCGTTTCACCATGTTAGCCAGGATGGTCTCGATCTCCTGACCTCGTGATCCGCCCGTCTTGGCCTCCCAAAGTGCTGGGATTACAGGCTTGAGCCACCACGCCTGGCCTGAGTTGTTCTAACTCTTAATATGAATGAAAGGCTCAGTCAGAACTGGTACTTGAACTAGAAGTCAGAAGGCACAAAGTACCATAACCACGAGCGAGTGAGTGGCTCCCGTAGCATGGCTCGCCCTAGCGCCCCAGTTTGAGAGTGTTCTCCTCAGTGCAAAGGAAACTCCAGGCATACTCTGGAGTCTCACTCATACTTACAGCCTTCAAGATCTTGTGAGTGCAACACACTCCATGCAATACTAACAAGAGACAGGCCTGGGTTAAAGCAAATGCTTTGGGTCCCTCAAGGAGAAAGAGGAGCTCGTAGAGTAGGACGAGGCAGCTGTTGCCTGTACACAGGCGGCCTTACCTTTCTGGGAGATGTTCCACCCACTTGAGGTGCCCACTGGAGAGGTGATGGAGGGCAAGCGTCGTCTTCTTCAGGACTGCGATGTACCTCACAGACTCCTGCAGGCCAACCAGCCCAAGTGCCTGGAAACTGAGCACAAGTACAGGTTGAGAGCAGCCCACACCTGCAGAGCCTCAGGCTGGGAGAGACAGTCCAGAACAGTACTCACTGTTGCTTGGTGGGTAAGGAAACAGGCTTTGGGGTCAAACACAGCCGAATCCTAATCCTGGCTCTGCCTCTTGTTAGCCAACTTGAGATTCTGCACTCGCAACCATGTGGTCACACTGCTTGCTTCCCTGAAACCATCTACTTCTCCTAAGGGCTGTTCCCTCCTTCCCCTAGGACTTCACAGCAACTGGACCTACCCTCTGCCACATACCCATCAGACAGTGCTGTCATTACTGTGCTACCTGCCTGCCTCCCAATGGACAGCGGAATCCTCGATGACAGCAGCTGTCTCACAGTCCCGTGTGTTCCCATCGCCTGGGGCTCACCACGCGTTTACCAAATGAATTACTATCAGAAGATATATAAGCTAATACAAATGATCCTATCATTTGAACAACTTTAGGGGCCGGGCGCGGTGGCTCACACCTGTAATCCCAACACTTTGAGAGGCTGAGGCGGGAGGATCACGAGGCCAGGAATTCGAAACTAGCCTGGCCAACATGGTGAAACCCTATCTCTACTAACAATACAAAAATTAGCCAGGCACAGTCCACATGCCTGTAATCCCAGCTACTGGAGAGGCTGAGGCATGAGAATTGCTTGAACGTGGGAGGCGACGGTTGCAGCGAGCCAAGATCGTACCACTGCACTCCAGCCTGGGCGACAGAGTGAAACTATGTCTCAAAAAACTTAATAAATAAAAATAAATAACTAGAGCAAAGATGTAACAATAGGTCAAGTTATTCTTTAAACAAAACTAAACATTGGAAGTTTTATATTATGTTCTTTTATCTGGAACATTGCAAAACTCACAAATCACAGTGAAATTAGGAATAGCATACAAGCACAAGCGCAAACACTGCACCTGGAAACTCTGCATTAACAGGTGCTCAATACGTGTTGGCTGAGCAAGCATATCCACAACGGGCACTCAATGGCAATACATGTTGGCCGAGCAAGCATATCCACAATGGGGACTCAATGGCTGGCTCTCCAGTGGTCCCTGGGAAAAAGCCACAAGCCCAGACTTGCTGTCTGTGCAGATCTGTGTTCTGATAAATCCTTTAACTCAGTCAAGATAGAATCCAGTTTCTCCCCTACCTGCCACTGTCCAAGGTTATCTCCCAATTCAGGCCCCCGATGTTAGTCTCCCAGGAACGCATGATTTGGCCTCCACTGGACACAGTGATTGCATCTGGAAAAGAAAAGATCATGGTGAAGTCATTTCCCAATTGTTCTGTCACCTCCTAGGGTCCCACTGTGAGCAATGGCCTCACCTCTGATTTCAGGATGCAAATACATGTTAAACAGGTATCTGTCCTTCACTGTCAGGAGTCCCCCATCTCCTTTCCCTACCAGATCCTGTACAGATGACGGAGCCAAGGAATGGGACAGGGAGCCGGCCACACAATGGAGACACAGAAGGACTCTGCTTACCCTGTCCGTGAAGCAGCATGGCATCCACAGCCCCTTCTGCCGTGCCCTTGTCAACATGGCGCCACACTGAGAGACATGAAAGTTAGATGTTACTATGAACAGAAGGAGGCAACCCAGAAGACTGAGAGATAAATGAAGAGCTCTTCATTTGCACTGCAATGTCCAACTTTATTTCGAGGGAGTGAAGGAGTATAGCTAACTGGCAGTGATCCAGTACCATTCACGGGGTAATGAAGGTAGAAGGGGTTAAGAGGAGCCACTACTGTCCAGGCCCCACTGCCACCCCATCAAACATAAACAAACAACAATAAGATTAATAAAATCCATCCAAGTCATAAGAAAAATAGTGATCATAAATTCTATTTCCATTATTTTAGTGCCTAAAAACACCCAGCCAGTGTAGGTAATTAAGTGAGGGTATGTAAGAGTTTACTGCAAAGTAGAATAATGCGTTTTCTGCAGCAGCATCTTTTTTTGAGACAAGCTCTTGCTCTACTGCGCAGGTTGGAGTGAACTGGCATGATGACAGCTCACTGTAGCCTCAACCTGCCGGGCTCAAGCAAGAATCCCACCTCAGTCTCCCAAGTAACTGGGACTCTAGGCACACACCACCATGCCTGACTAATTTTTTAAATTTTAGACATAGGGCCTCATTGTGATCCCCAGGCTGTTCTCGAACTCCTGAGCTCAAGTGATCCTCCCGCCTGGGCTTGCAGCAATATCTTATTTAAGGGCACTCAGGATTCAGGCTAAAGAGAATAAACTGCAAAGGTCAGTTATAGGAATATACAAACATTCAAAGATGGTAAGACTGAAAAAAGTATCAAAATCCACTAGGAGAGGCGTCTTTTGGCCAACATGTCCCTTATTCAGGAATCAGCCAAGCAGAGTTGGCAATGGTGAGCCTTCCATCCCTTAGGCAGCCAGTAGACACGGTTCCCAGTTCACTCACAGATCTCCCCAGTTCTGGAATTTAATGCTGCAATCACATTCTTCTCTGTGGCTACAACCAACTTCTTAGATCCAGGGGAAAATTCCAAGGAGGCAAACTTGAGCTTCCCAACATACTGCTGTCTCCTGAGGAAAAGAGTACAGGGGAATGTAAGGAGCTAAAATCACCATTCCACAAAATGCTCCAGAAAAGAACAAATCACAGGGCTATCACCACCACACTCATTTTAGGACATATAAGAAGTGTTTGTGGCCGGGCACGGTGGCTCATGCCTGTAATCCCAGCACTTCAGGAGGCCGAGGCGGGCAGATCACAAGGTCAGGAAATCGAGACCATCCTGGCTAACATGGTGAAATCCCATCTGTACTAGAAATACAAAAAATTAGTTGGGCGTGGTGGCAGACGCCTGTAGTCCCAGGTACTCGGGAGGCTGAGGCAGGAAAACGGCATGAACCCGGGAGGCGGAGCTTGCAGTGAGTCGAGATCACGCCACTGCACTCCAGCCTGGAGGACAGAGTGAGACTCCGCCTCAAAAAAAAAAAAAAAACCGGAGGTGTTTATTAGCCAGGCTCTGTGGCTCACACCTGTAATCCCAACACTTTGCGAGGCCGAGGCGGGTGGATCACCTGAGGTCAGGAGTTCGAGGCCAGCCTGACCAACATGGAGAAGCCTCATCTCTACGAAAAATACAAAATTAGCTGGGCATGGTGGCTCATGCCTGTAACCCCAGCTACTCGGGAGGCTGAGGCAGGAGAATTGCTTGAACCCAGGAGGTGGAGGTTGCAGTGAGCCGAGATCGCACCACTGCACGCCAGCCTGGGCAACAAGAGAGAAACTCCGTCTTAAAAAAAAAAAGAAAAAAAAGAAAAGAAAAGAAAGAAAGAAAAATCTTAAACAGAGAGTCTTTCCCCCCCATCAGCCTAGCCTGGCCCTGGGCTCAGAGCAGAGTTGCCCAAAACACTAAGCAGTTAGGAAATGCCATTCATTCATTCATTCATGAAAAGAAAATTGCATATACCTAGTATTCTGCAACATTAGATATATATATCACCTGCTATATATGTGTAATATACACATATGACATTGTGAACAGTTGTGCACATCATTAAAAATGTAACTTATGTTGCATTTGTCACACTGTCTGGCATAACAGGTACTCAACATATATGTGAATCAACTTTTTCAAGACAGAAAATACTTCAGAGGAGGAGAAATCTGAGCTGGGCCCTGAAGAATAAAGTGTAAAGAGCAATAATAACAGGTAACATTTAATGACTGCATTCAATGAGCCAGGCATTGTTCTAAGTAATTTAATTGGACTGTCTCATTCATTCTCACAAGTACTGTAATAGATAACAGACTGTTAGTAAACCCATTGTATAGACAAAGACACAAAGGCACAGAGTGGTTAAGCCACTTTCCCCAAGATCACACAACTCTTAATTGGTAAAATTTAAACAAAAGCAAGCTACTTCAGGGCCTTAAGGAAGACGTGAGTGGGTGAATGAAGGAATGAATGGCATATTCTAGCTGCTCAGAGTTTTGGGCAATCCTGCTCTGAGCCCAGGGCCAGACTAGGTTGATGAGAGGGGGAAAAGGGTGCAGTTTAGGACTTTGAAGACGAAAGCTCCTGTTCAAATGCCTACAAGACACCAATTCGAGTAGGAATTCAAGTTCACTGACGGCGTGGCGATCTCTGACACCTGGTAGACCAGCAACCTGACAGTCAAAGAAATTGAACCTGACGAGGGAGAACAGGATCAGTGACCTCTGACCAGCACCCCAAGCATGCCTGGATGGCAGGGCCGGCTTACACACAAGGATCAGCTTAGAAGGACCCCTAACACTTGGTTTAAAGCTCTGCTTCGAACGACTTTAAATCCTTAATTTTTGAACAAGGCGCCCCACGTTTTCATTTTGTACTGGGTCCTGCAAATTATGCGGCCAATCCTGTTACATGACAACCCCCTTCCCTTTAGCAGGCAGGAGACAGGTACCGTGGAAACAGTCACTTATCTCTCGAATATGTTCTACACGTACGCACCAATCAAACTTGCCCACTTGGTCTTCGTAGACCGCGGCCACAGGAATCAGCAGCACAGCGCAAAGCCAGAAACGAGAAGCCCACTCAGCCGCCATGATGCGAGCGCAGGCACCGCCCACCGCCGTCCCGGCATGCACCGGGCCGCGGGCTCCGCCTCCGCGGGACCACAGAGTTGGGACCGTGCGCGAGGCCCTCGGTCGGACGCTTGGGATTCGGGGATTTCCTCGGCACGCGGGAAGTAGCCTTACAGGCGCGGGAGAAAGCGCAGGTGGTGGCTCGGCAGAAAAAGGCAGGCTGCAGTGCACACTGGGTCAGGCACACGCGAGGGGCAGCCCCCGAGAGGCGTCCCAGAGGCCCCCGCGCCGCCGGGGTCCTAACGGGGTGCACCGTCTTCCGCCGCACGTGGATTCAGCGCGATGCCCAAATCCAAGCGCGACAAGAAAGGTGGGCAAAGGGGGCGTTGGGCCCCTGGGGGGACCTCCGTGGGTTGACTGCCCAGCCTGCGGTGAGAGCTTCGGGGCGGCGGGGGCGCAGAATGGAACGCCAGGACATCCTCGAGGTGTTCCGCTGCCTCGCTGCTAGCTGGAATGGGGGCTTCGAGGCTGTAAAACCACCAGAGGGGGCTGACGCCTGGTCGGGTCCGGGGAGCGGAGACTCTTGCCTAGTTTCAAGTGCTCTTACAAGGCCTACTGGGCCGGGAGGTAGCTCCTGAACACCGCCCCCGGCTGTGCCTGGTGCCATTTCGGCCCATTTTTCCCAACCTCGGCCCTTTCTCATCTTCCTGCGCTCCCGCCACCCTGGCTGCCTTTCCCCGTTCCCTTCTTTCAGCACAGGCTTTTCCCGTGTCTGGCGTTGTGTGTCTGCGGTTGTTTCTGTCTGGCATGCTTACCTCTTCGTATGGCTTGCTCCTTCTTAGTTGTCAGTTAATAGGACTCTTCTGAGTCAGGGTCTCGCTCTGTTGCCCAGGCTGGAGTGCAGTGGCGCCACAGGCCGGGTGCGGTGGCTCACGCCTGTAATCCCAGCACTTTGGGAGGCCAACGTGGGTGGATCATCTGAGGTCGGGAGTTCTAGACCAGCCTGGCCAATATGGTGAAACCCCTTCTCTACTAAAAATACTAAAAATTAGATGGGCGTGGTGGCGGGTGCCTGTAATGCCAGCTACTTGGGAGACTGAGGTGGGAGAATCGCTTGAACCCGGGAAGCAGAGGTTGCAATGAGCCGAGATCGCGCCACTGCACTCCATCCTGGGCGCGACAGAGCGAGACTCCGTCTCAAAAATAAGTTACTGCAGCCTTGACCTCCTTGGCTTAAGCGATCCTCCCACCTCAGCCTCCCGAGTAGCTGAGACTACAGGTGCACGCCACTACACCCAGCTAGGTTTTGTTGTTGTTGTTGTTGTTGTTTTATAGAGACGACTTTCAGTGTGTTGCCAAAGCGGTCTGGAACTACGCCCGACTTGAGCGTAGTGGCTCACTTAAGAGACGATTTTTGACCACCTTTGCTGTGGTGGTATCTCTTTTAACCCGACTCCCTGGCATACTCAAAAATATTCAGGGGTCTGGCACTTTCTAGGCGTTGGAGGATACAGCAGTTACAAAGAAGGCCTGTTTCTTATCGAGCCTAACGTTTCAGGGGAAACACATTCCACAAAATGCTAAAAATCAGATTGAGTAAAAGTAGGGTGAAGAGACGGCAATATTTTGTATAATGTGGTCAGGAAAGGTCTCACTGATGAGGCGACGAACAAAATTAAAGGAAGTGAGCAACCTGTGGAATTGTGCACCTGTGGAATTATCTGGAAGAGTGCTGTTGCAAGTAGAGGGAACGTAAACTGAAAAGGCTCTGAAGTGGGAGCAGGTTTGACATGTTTGGGACAAGAGGCCAGTGGGGCTGGAGCAGAAGGAGCCAAATACAGTTGGGGGAGGGGTTAGGCAGAGAGGGCAGGGCTTCCTCGGCCTTAGTAAGGCATTGGCTTTCCTGCCCAGGTGAAATGGGTAGCAGAGGACTCATGTGATTTACCTTTGCTTATAAAGGGTCACTCTGGTTGCCTTGGTGAGAATAGTTGGGGAAGACAGGGCAGAGGGCAGGGATAGAAGCAGTGAGACCAGCATTAATCCAAGAGAGGGTGATGCTGACTTGAGCCAAAGGTGTAACAGTGGAAATGATGGGAAGTGGCCCGCTATATTTCGTTTGCCCCCCTCTACTCCACTTACCATTGACTGATGTCAGTGTCTTTGTCTGTGTGGTACCTTGTTAAGAGGGGCTGAGTGCCGGGCAGGTTAAAGAAGAGAGGCCCGGGTCCCTTTGTGAAGGCGCCCGGGGCTTTGCAGTTGGAGTTCTGTTAAGTGTTTGTGGAACGATTTGATTCTGTGGAGGGGGCCCAGGTCAGGTCTGGCAAATGCAAACTCTCTGGGTAGAGGGCAAATTGGGCCCCAGCCATTTTTACAGTAGAGGTACATATTCCTCCCCAGAGAGGTGTTGCTGCATCTGTGGGTCCAGATTGCAAAACTGGAATGCAGATACATAACAGGAGATTCAGTCCCCAGTCTCATGGTTGCACAGCATAGGCCAGCTAGAGTGGCCTCTGCATCATGGTCAAGAGCAGCAAGGGGCCGGGTGTGGTGGCTCACACCTATGATTCCAACACTTTCGGAGGCTGAGGTAGGCAGATCTCTTGAGCCCAGGAGTTCAAGACCAACCTGGGCAACATGGCAAAACCCATCTCTGCAAAAATACAAAACTCACCTGGGCATGGTGGTGCATTTCTGTGGTCCCAGCCAAAATTAGCAGGCCATGGTGGGGTGTACCTGTCATCCTCTGGGAGGATTGCCTGAGCCCAGGAGCTCAAGGTTGCAGTGCGCCAAGATCGTGCCACTGCATGCCAGCCTGGGTGACAGAGTGAGATCCCATCTCAAAAAAGAAATAAATAGGGGCCTGCCTCAGCCAGCAGGTGAGGTCTGCCACTGAGAGCACTCCCAGCAGCAGGAACAGTCTCCACCCCCACACCGCAGTCAAGTTTTCTGGGTGAGCCTTAGGGGCTAAGAAAGGCCTAGTTTGTCTAAATAGCAGGAGTTATATCCAGAGATCTTCAGGGCCAGGATGCTAATGAGTAGGCATTCCATGGGCCCTGGAAATGGCTTTGTGTGCCAGAAATGATGGCCACGAAGGCCTTGCTGCCTTTTTTCAGAATGGCTGCATCCAACTGAGCTCTCTGCCAAAGGGGAGAAAAAAAAAGTGTCCAATGCATCTAGATTGGTCCCTCATCATCTCTCTCTTTTTGTTTTTATTAGTCTCCTTAACCAAAACTGCCAAGAAAGGCTTGGAATTGAAACAAAACCTGATAGAAGAGGTAAGAAGTTTTCTTTTTCTAGAGCTTGCAATTGTTTGTTTTATCAAGGTAGGTATAGGACTGTTGGCCAGGGGAGCATACTATTGGAAAAAAAATATCTCCAAGCTGCTAATCCAGCCCTTTTTCCTCCAGCAGCAGCACCAGCAAAAACTTCCATAGTGTTGATTTCCAGCTTTGACTAGCTCATACTCTGTGCCCTGTCCTGCACTAAGTGTTTCTTATGTGTCATTCTGCTCCATCCTCATAACATCGCTGAGATGTGGGTACTAGGTGATGATGTTGCTGTTTTGCATTTGGGGTCACTGAAGCTTATAGAGGTTTGTTAGCCTGCCCAATGACAAAAAACAGGAGGAGGCCAGGAACGGTGGGCCACGTCTGTAATCCCAGCGTGGGATTACAGTAATCTGGGAGCCCAAGTGGTCAGATAGTTTGAGTCTGAGAGTTCAAGAGCAGCCTGGACAACATGACAAAACCTCATCTCTACAAAAAGAAAAGAAAAAAAAAAAAGCTAGCTGGACATGGCAGTATGCAGCCTGGGCAACAGAGTGAGACCCTGTCTTTAAAAAAAAAAAGCTGGAGATTTACCAGGTGTAGGTGACTGCACCAGCCCACTGTCTGTACAGCTTCTGACTTGCCAACCTGGGCTGCAGGCTGGATGAAACAGTCTCCTTCTGCACAATGACTCCACTCCTGGAGGCTGCCTCCTGGTGGCTTTGGCCAGCACCACGTGCAGAGCAGTGCCGATCAGCTGCCTCCCCTTATAACAGTGAGGCTCCATATGCTTCCACGTAGCAGGACCCTTCGTAGTGTGGGTGAATGTTTCTAGGTTAACCGTTGATGGTCAGTTCCACTGTTGGTCATAGATAAGTGAGAAACCTGGAAAAGGCCGTGGGGTATAGATCCATGGCTCAGCCTCCCCTGTAGTTAGGGATCCTAATTTCAGTAATCGAGGTAGGAGACAACCCAATTAGAGGCCTCCAGTTCTTCCAGTTTCCATAGTTGTCAGGGGCCCAGAGCAGATTCATTCTCATCTGAGGCCAGAGTAGTGCCCATTGTATGCTGCTGCTTGAACTCAGAGCCTGGTGAATTGTCCCACAGCTTCGGAAATGTGTGGACACCTACAAGTACCTTTTCATCTTCTCTGTGGCCAACATGAGGAACAGCAAGCTGAAGGACATCCGGAACGCCTGGAAGCACAGCCGGTGAGCGGGCAGGGGGAAGAAGGCCCTTCTGAGTGGGGACCCGGCCAGGCTGCTCTCAGTCAAAGTATAGGAGCAATTTCTGACCCTTTAGGTGCCTGGGTCATGCCACTGACACCTTAATAATGACAAAGTGCTACCTGCCACTGAAGAGCACTTCCTTTTCACTGTTACAGCTGGTCTTGGGCCGGGTGCGGTGGCTCACACCTGTAATCCTAGCACTTCGGGAGGCTGAGGCAGGCAGGTCACCTGAGGTAGGAGTTTGAGACCAGCCTGGCCAACATGGCAAAACCCCTTATCTACTGAAAATACAAAAATTAGCCGGGCATAGTGGCGGGCATCTATAATATAATCCCAGCTACTCGGGAGGATGAGGCAGAAGAATTGCTTGAACTCATGAGGTTCAAGTGAGCTGAGATCGCACATTGCACTCCAGCCTGAGTGACAGAGTGAAACTCCATCTCAAAAAGAAAAAAAGCAGATTTTGCACTGAGCTCCTGGGGGCAGGACTTGGCAATTGAGATGTTTGAGAGGTGGTCCTTTCCAGAGAAGTGGCCCTTTAACCCTGGACTTTGGGCCATTTAGGAGCATCACACCAGTTTTAGAATGTAAGCATGGGCACTGGGACACAGACAGTGACCTGGGAGCAGGATGCAGGAGCCACATGGGCAGTTTCTGTCCTGGAGCAGGTGGCTCTGGTGTTGGTCTCCTGCCGCCCCAGCTCTGGTTCAGGCTGTTAACGTGCCTCCTGCATACATCCAGATGGAGAACCCGTACATGATGCTCGTGATGGGCTGGGAGACAAAGTGTTGCCATGTCAGGGGTCTGTGGGTGGGAACATAATGAAAAGGACCCCGAAGTGGGGACAGTGTGGCCAGGCAGCATGGAGAAGTGAGTGCCACTGGCTCAGCCTGGGCCTGAGCTCACTGGGGACCAGAGCTGCTTTGCATGTTGCTAAGGGGCGGGGAGGGCAGGGCACTTCCTTCACAGAACGCTCTTTCTCTTGCTTGGTAGGATGTTCTTTGGCAAAAACAAGGTAATGATGGTGGCCTTGGGTCGAAGCCCATCTGATGAGTACAAAGACAACCTGCACCAGGTAAATCTCTGGTTTTCACGGGGTGGGGCTGAGGCAGAGCCGCCTTCTCTCCCACTACTCCCACGTGATAGCCTCCCCTAGCCGTCGGCTGGCCCCTGGCTCAGGGAGAGCAGGGCCTGGCTTAAAGCTCCGGGTTCTCCCTTCACCTCCGGACCCAGGGAATAGCACCCTTCCTGCCTCCCACTCCTTCCTGCTGTGACCACCAGAAACATCTTTAAACGTTGCCAAATGTCCCCTGGTGAGCAAAAACGTGCCTAGTAGAGAACCACTGCTCTAATGTGACCAAGCTGGCCTCACTCTTGATTTGTAGGTCAGCAAAAGGTTGAGGGGTGAAGTGGGTCTCCTGTTCACCAACTGCACAAAGGAGGAGGTGAATGAGTAAGTACTGCTGAGGAACGGAGAGAAAGAGGCGGGTGAGGGGGATTTCAGGGAGGGGATGATGCAGGGACTTCATTCCATATGCGGCATCAAGTCGGAACTGCTCCTGGAAGCCTGTCACTGAGCTAGTGACCTGGGACCACAGCCCTCTCTGCCCTCTCCAGCATGGTGTGGTGGGCTGACTGCTGGCCAGCAGCCAAGGTCTGTAAAGGCCCAGGGCCACGGGACACTTGGGGGAGCCTGACTCATGGGCTGGTGGTGTGGCCAGGAGCATCCCCTCCTACCGCTTCTTTTTCCCTTAGGTGGTTCACAAAATACACAGAAATGGACTACGCCCGCGCTGGTAACAAAGCAGCATTCACTGTGAGCCTGGACCCGGGGCCCCTGGAGCAGTTCCCCCACTCCATGGAGCCACAGCTCAGGCAGCTGGGCCTGCCCACCACCCTCAAGAGAGGTATGGGCAGCCCTGGAGCCAAAAGCTCACAGCCTAGAGTCCAAGAGCACAAGCCTGCAAGCTCATCCCTTTCTGGCTGAGCAAGTTATTTCTACAAGCCTCCATTTTCTCATGTGAAAATGGGGCTAAGAGTGCACGCCTCACAGTTGGGGTGAAAGCAGACAGTAACTTATAGTCTTGCAGCTGTTGAGGGACAGGGACATCAGGGGCCTGGTGCCGGTTTAAAAAAAAAAGTCAAAAAATTAGACAGCCATGGTGGTGTGTGCCTGTGGTCCTAGCTACATGGGAGGCTGAGGCAAGAGGATCACTTGAACCCAGGAGGTCAAGGCTGTGGCGAATCAAAGGGACCTTAGGGAGACAGCCACTGCCCAGTGTGTGATGGAGCTGTGGGGAGGGCAGGTGGCTGACTGGATTCCTCCTAACGTGGCAGGGACAGAGAGGGCTCTGCAGGCCTCTGGGCCAGAGGTAACTGAGAGCCACCCTCTTCTGCAGGTGTAGTGACTCTGCTATCCGACTTTGAGGTGTGCAAGGAGGGCGATGTGCTGACCCCAGAGCAGGCTCGCGTCCTGGTGAGTCTGGCGCCTTGAGGGCTATTGCAGGAGGGGCCGCTGGCTGGCTTCTGCCTGCTGAAAACGACCCCCTGCACTTTGAATACCTCCATTCCTCCTGATTCTTTGTTCCCTTTGTCTCTTGCAGAAGCTTTTTGGGTATGAGATGGCTGAATTCAAGGTGACCATCAAATACATGTGGGATTCACAGTCGGGAAGGTTCCAGCAGATGGGAGACGACTTGCCAGAGAGCGCATCCGAGTCCGCAGAAGAGACAGACTCAGAAGACGATGACTGAAAGGGACTCAAAATTAAAGGCCTCCTGGAACCTTCTGGGTCTCACTGGACCATGCAGGACTGCTGCCGCCCCTCTGAAGAGAGCAGCTGTTTATTTGTCTGTAGACAGGGAATGTGATGGGCACTGACCTCCTATAAAGAATAAAACTCTGGGCCGGGCGCAGTGGCTCAAGCCTGTAATCCCAGCACTTTCAGAGGCCGAGACCATCCTGGCTAACACGGTGAAACCCCATCTCTACTAAAAAATACGAAAAACTAGCCAGGCGAGGTGGCGGGCACCTGTAGTCCCAGCTACTCTGGAGGCTGAGGCAGGAGAATGGCCTAAACCCGGGAGGCGGAGCTTGCAGTGAGCTGAGATCCGGCCACTGCACTCCAGCCACTGCACTCCAGCCTGGGCTACAGAGCGAGATTCCGTCTCAAAAAAAAAAAAAAGCTCTGGGCCAGGTGCAGTGGCTCACGCCAGTAATCCCAGCACTTTGGGAGGCCGAGGCGGGCAGACCATAAGGTCAGGAGATTAAGACCATCCTGACACAGTGAAACACAGTGAAACCCTGTCTCTACTACTGTTGCCCAGACTGGTCTGGAACTCCTGTCTTCAATCAGTCCTCCTGCCTTGGCCTCTCAAAGTGCTGAGATTAAAGGTGTGAGCCACTCTTTTTTTTTTTAATGGCCGAATAATAGTCTGTTGTATGAATATGCCACATTTTCTTTATGCATTCATTCATTGATGGACATTTGGGTTGTTTTTAATTATCAGCTATTATGAGTAATGACACTGTGAAAACTCATTCCCAAGTTTTTTGTGGGGAGATACGTTTTCACTTCTCTTGGCTATATACCCACAAGTGGAACTGCTGAATCCTATGGTAATTTTATGTTTAATCCTTTGAGAAGTTGCCAAACTATTTTCCAAAGTGGTTGTACCATTTCACATTCCCCCCATCAGTGTGTGAATTTTCTCCCGTCTGTCTCTTTCTCACTCTCTTGCCATGTGACATGCTGGCTACGCTTCCCCTCTGCCATGACTGTAAGCTTCCTGAGGCCCTCCCCAAGAGCAGATGCTGGCACCACACCTTCTTGTACAGACTGCAGAACCGTGAGCCAAAGAAACCTCTTTTCTTTGTAAATGACCCAGTCTCAGGTATTCTTTTATAGCAACGGAAACAGACTAACACACAGCATCCTGGGAGGCTTTATTCTTCGTTTGGTGGTGACTCTACTGTTAAGTTTTTGTCCAAATACTTCCGTCCCTAAGAATTTACTGAGGCAGTTCTAAATTACAAAAAGCATGAGAGAGCAAAAGAGGTGACAGAAGAGCCTTGGGCAGCCTGAGCCACGATGGGCCTAGATGAAGTAGTTGGGACATTCGTGGGCAAACAAATGCCAGGCTTGATTAAAGGCATCCACGACAGCTGGCTCCAGGGGCCCTTCCTCTGCCGCTGCCAAGTTCTGCTCCAGCTGCTCCAGGCTGGACATGCCCAGGATGACCGCGTCCCCGTGGGCACCCTGAAAGGGAGACAGCCAGACTTCAACCTTCTTCTGCTACACAGCGACTTCACTCACAACCCTCCCAGTCACGACCCTACCGAGATTTGGGCTCTCTTATATCCCATATGTCCAGAAAGAACTTAAGGTGCCTTGGATAGCTGTACCCATGTCACTCAAAACCTGTATTATTTCCCCTACTACCACATGACGCTTCCAGACAGACCTACATTCACAGCCCAGTTCTGCCCCCCCAGCAGCCGTGTAAAGGTGACTAAGTTATTAAAACCTCTCTGACAATCCTCTATTTTCAACATAATTATGTGTATGAAAAAGTAATGTAGAGCACTTAGCTCCTATTTATTGAGCACCTACTATATATGTGCCAGACACTATTGCAACATCTAAGGCTGGAGTTGGAGAAAAATTTGAAAGAGGAAGACATGAGGCACTGAGAGAGGGAAATTCCAGCTCCCACCAAAAGGATGAGATTAGTGGGCTTTACAGTTAAACCTGTGTTAAAATGTATTCCCCTTTCATAGCTGGGTGAAACTCAGTTTCCTCATCAGTAACACTGGGACAGTCATTTCATAAAGCCAAAGGAATAATGAAATCCCTGCAGTAAAGCCCTCATTACAAAGCCTGGTACTCAGATACCATCAGAGACCAATGGGAAGGCGGAGCACAGTGGCTCACGCCTGTCATCCCAGCACTTTCAGAGGCTGAGGAGGGTGAATTGTCTGAGCTCAGGAGTTCGAGACCAGACTAGGCAGCTTGACGAAACTCAGTCTCTACTATAAATACAAACAATTAGCTGGGCACGGTGGTGCACGCCTGTAATCCCAGCTACTCAGGAGGCTGGGGGAGGAGAATTGCTTGAGTCTGGGAGGCAGAAGTTGCAGTGACCCGAGATCATGCCACTGCACTCCAGCTAGGGTAACAGAGCGAGACTCTGTATCAAAAAAAAAAAAAAAAAACCGTGGGAAGAGTTTTATGAGACTTAGAAGAATGAAATTTCAGAGGAATCGAGAAAACAAATGCTTTGGGCTTCACCTAAATGCTGGTCCCCCTGGAAGGGAAGGAGCTGAGGGCCCAGGGTCGCTGGTTACCTGCAGCTGTGAGTGGTGGTACATCCACCGGAGGGCGGCTGAGGTCGTGCTGGGGGTGCCGGCGCCATATGCAGCCTGCAAGGCCTTCTCTACCAGGGCAATCCCCTCGAAGTGGTTCTCCTTCCAGAAGCTGGAAAGGGGGGATGGTGGCACAGGGGTCAGTACCATGGGGATCATACTGGGAGCCACAACCAAAAAGGGTCATCCAGGGCCACTGCCCCACCCCACACCCTGCAGCCCTGAGGGGAGGGTGTCCTTTCTGGTCATAGGTCTCCCACTTTGCTGGGCATCAGAACCACCCAAGATGCCGGCCCTCTCAACAGAGACCAACCAATCTTTATTCCTGAGAACTCATCACCCTGCTCTTATTTTCCCCTAGGGACACAAAGGCCGCTGAGACGGGGCAGGACTCAGCCTGAGGCCTCCTGGACCTCCCTCCAGGGCGCCTTCTTTCCTTCCTAGCAGGTGAGTGCTCAGGAAAGAGCTACGACTTCAAGACCCTGAGGTCCAGGGAGCCTCATTTTCTACTGGAGGTCCCCAGACAACAAGAAAACCCACAGAGGGTTTGGAAATTCCTGAAGGGATGCAGGGGAGTAGGTGCAGCAGCGAGGAAAGGCCTTACCCCAGGAGCAGCCAGGACTTCATTCCACATAAAGCCGACCCCATCCCAGCCATCCACACCAAGCACCCCCAGCTCACCGATTCCTGTAGATCTCTGCCCACTGATGCCCAAAGAAGCGGCCCACGGGCTGTTTCCCGTCCTTGTCTTCATACTTGTACTTGCCAGTCAGCAGGCCCCCTGCAGGAAGGCAGCGATCAGCTCAAGGACCTAGAGTGCCCCAGAAGCTGCCACATCCCTCAGGGCTCTGGTCTAGGGGAGGGGCGGGGACCCAGGAGGGCTGAAGGACGCAGCCCAGCCCCTTGTCAAACCCTCCCTCCTTCCCAGGTCCTGGGCTGGGCATCTGTGGGTTGGGAATAGGCTGAGTCAGGGTCAGGAATGCTCCACGTACCAGCCAGAGGGTTGTAGGCATAGAACCTCAGTCCAAAGTGCCTGAGGCAGGGGAAGAGCTCCGTTTCCACTTGCCGGGTGGTGGCGCTGTACATGCCCTGCAGGGAGAGGGACCCCGGAGAGAGAGTGGATGTGTCAAAAGAAGGGACCTCAAATTTACCCTTATAGAGCCCTTATTTCAGACCTTATCAATTCTAGGACTTTAACCATCTGGGCATTTACTTACTCTTATGGTGCTGGTGAAAGGGGCTTATGCCCGAGGAAAATTCATTCATTGAGCCAACTTTCATGAGCACCAACTACAGGCTGGTTGTCAGATTTAGATTCTTAAGCCAAAAGGACAGGGTCCCTTCCCTCAAGGTTTTATAATAAGGTCAAGTATAAATAGTTACAATCGAGTAATGAGGTAATCTTAATAGACGAGAAAGTTCCGTGACCAGTGCCTGGCACCAAGCAGGTGTACAAATATTTGTGCAATGAATCATGAGGAGGTAAACAACGACCTGAGGTCTCAGGGTCTTCTGGGCCCATCTAGAAAGGCTTCCAGAGTATGAGACGTATATGAGATCTGAACCGTTCTCCTAGGGAAGGGGCAGTGGCAGGGAAGGGACAGTGGCGGGGAAGGGCATGTTCCAGGCTGAATGCAGTGCCAGGTGGGGAAGGAAGGGTCCAAGGTGCACAGGCTGGCAGGAAGGAAACAGATGCCCAGTGGCCAGCCTGAGGAGCTTGAATGGCATCCTGAGGGTACCTGGGAGCCATCTGCAGGGTTTGAACAGGGGGTGGCGGCTATGTAGAGGGTACCGGGGGAGTCAGAGGGGAATAGTGAGCCCAGGATGAGTAGGAGTTCTGGAGACCTTGGCCTCTGCAGCCCCGGCCCTCACCTGGTACACAGTGGGCACGATCCAGCCATTGCTCTTGCAGAGGGTACAGATCTCGGCCACTTCCCAGGCGGCATAGTTGGAGAGGCCAAGCTCCACGAACTTGCCCTGCAGGGGTGAGGCTCCAGTCAGAATGCAGTGCAGCCCAGACCAGGAAGGGGAGGCCAGGGTGGGGCCCTTGGTAGTGGGGCTGTTCCCTGCTCCACCCTGGGACTGCCCTGGTACCTCTGCTGTCATGAGTAGGAACGGGATAAGGAGAGCAGCAGCACACCACCTCCCAGAGCTCAGGGGTCCCCTCACCTCCTGGTGCAGCTGGTGGCAGGCGCGCAGCGTCTCTTCCACCGGCGTGCTGTGGTCAGGTCCATGTAGGTAGAAGAGGTCCACTCGGGGACACTGCAGCCGCTTCAGTGACGTCTCCAGCTGGAACCGGAGACTGTCAGGCTTCAGGGAGTTCCCCATCCATGGATTGGCCTTGGTAGCAATTTTCACTGAGAGGAGAGAGAAATGAAAATTTAGGGCTGGACGTGGTGGCTCACGCCTATAATCCCAGCACACTGGGAGACGGAGGCGGGTAAATCACCTGAGGTCGGGAATTTGAGACCATACTGGCCAACACGGTGAAACCCCATCACTACTAAAAATACAGAAATTAGCTGGGGGTGGTTGTGCACGCCTGTAATCCCTGCTAGGGAGGCTAGGCACAAGAATTTCATGAGCCGGCTGGGTGTGGTGGCTAACGCCTGTAATTCCAGCACTTTGGGAGGCTGAAGCAGGCGGATCACAAAGTCAGGAGTTGAAGACCATCCTAGCTAACACGGTGAAACCCTGTCTCTACTAAAAATACAAAAAATTAGCTGGACATGGTGGTGGGCACCTGTAGTCCCAGTTACTCGAGAGGCTGAGGCAGGAGAATGGCATGAACCTGGGAGGCGGAGCTTGCAGTGAGCTGAGATTGTACCACTGCACTCCAGCTTGGGCAACAAAGTGAGTGTCTCAAAAAAATAAAAAAAGAAAAAGAAAGAAAGAATTGCATGAATCTGGGAGGTAGAGGTTGCAGTGAGCCTAGATCACGCCATTGCAGTAAAGCCTGGGCAACAGAGCAAGACTGTCAAAAAAAAAAAAAAAAGTAAGCTTAACACTCTTCTCCCTGCCCCCTATTAAGAATCCTAGTTGGAGGCCGGGTTCAGTGGCTCAAACTTGTCATCCCAGCTATTCGGGAGATTGAGGCACAAGAATCGAGTGAACCCAGGAGGCAGAGGTTGCAGTGAGCCGAGATCTTGCCACTACACTCCAGCCTGTGTGCCAGAACCAGACTCTGTGTAAAAAAAAAATTAAAAAAAATTCTAGTTGGAGATTAGGCACAGTGGCTCACCCACATAAGGCCAACACTTAGGCCCAGGAGGGTGGATCTCTTGAGCCCAGGAGTTTGAGACCAGCCTGGGCAAAATGGTGAAACCCCGTCCCTACAAAAAATACAAAATTTGGCCAGGCATGGGGGCACATGCCTGTAATCTCAGCTACTTGGGAGGCTGAGTTAGAGGATCACATGAGCCTAGGAGGTCAAGGCTGTAGTGAGCAAATATTGTGCCACTGCGCTCCAGCCTGGACAACAGAATGAGACCCTGTTTCAAAAGAAAAATTAAAAAAAAGAATCCTAGATCCTAGTGGGCTGGACTAACAGGGGAGTGGAGAGTCCTCTTCCCACTTTTCACACTTAGAAAGTCACTTAGGCTGGCAGGAGGACAGTCACTGGAGCCATTGAGACCTGGGAGGGAGCAGGTTTGAGGAACTACTCATTTGGAATTTTTCCATGCCACCTCCACCCCTCTCCTTCTCACTGAACTTCACTTCAGATCTGAGATTTTCACCAGCCAACCTTAGACTCAAAGACAGAAGACAAAGAAGGATTAACAAAGAAAAAAAAGTCAGAAATAAGGCCCAGGCAGAGGCTGCAGATCTGTGTTGGCTCACACCTGTAATCTCAGCACTTTGGGAAGCCGGGGCAGGAGGATTACTCGAGCCCAGGAGTTGGAGACCAGCCTCGGCAACAAAGTGAGACTCTGGTTTCGATGAATAATACAAAAAATTAGCCAGGTGTGGTGGCACAGGTCTGTGTTAGTCCCAGCTACTCAGGAGGCGGAGGTAGGAGGATGGCTTCAGCCCTGAGAGGTCAAAGCTGCAATGAGCCATGATCGCACTATTGCACTCCAGCCTGGGTAAAAGAGCAAGGCCCTGTATCAAAACAACAACAACAACAAAAAAAAAAAAAAAAACAGAAATAAGATCAGAGCTCTCACCAAGTGGCAGGTGATCTAGAAAGAGCGTGGCACTGAGATGCGGGCACAGGCTTCTTTTGTTTGGGATGTACCATTTGGTGAATCAGAGGAGAAATGGACAAGACTCCACTCAGACACTCAGAGTGGAAGGAGGAAATAGTGCTAATATTAAGAACAAAGAAACAGCTAACATTTCCCAGCCCTCACTATGTCTGCAGGCATCAGCCTAAGCACCGCACATGGCATCAGACTGAGGGTGGCTCCTCCTGCCCCTTCACACACATCCTCCTCTCGGGCTACACCTGCCTCCTCCCCAACCACAGCGTTGCCAAATCACATTTGCCTTTCCACACCCATGCCCACTGCCCTGACGCCCTTGCCCCTCTTACTCCTCGTGGCAAACTCCTATCCGTTCTTTCTTCACGGGGTCCCTCCCAAAAAGGGCTCACTCGGCTCCCCAGCCATCTCTAGAATTCGAACTTCCTGGAGTGGGTTAGTGTCCATTTCTCTCCAATAGCCTCAGACAGAGCCTCCCACAGAGAGGGCAGTGAGACCCTGTACCACACCCAATTCCCCATCGCGCTAAGGGAGCTGCCAAGGTTCCCGGGCGTTGCCACCCTGGTGAGGTACCATTGTGAGTACCACAAGGTACTCAGAGCAAAGTCCAGGTCCCTGAGCAGGCTGGCGTGAGCGTAGGAGCAAGCAGATAGTGTGCTGGGTCTAAACTCTGATTTCAGACCGTGCCAGGGAGTGCCAGGCGATAAGCACAGAATTTCTGCAGATCAGGCCCCTCAAGGGCACCTGCAGGGCACAGGTGGGGACAGCAGTTGCACAATGCCAGATTCCAGTGTTTTTCGTGCTCCAGAGAGGGGCTAGCCAAGTCATTGCAGGCAAGACCAAGTCATCCAGGCGTCAGTGAGGGTGGTGGCTACCTCCCGGAAGAGAAGACGAGAGAAAAGGAGTCCAGACAAAGTACTGTCCAGTTGTCCAGAGCTAGATGTTCCTGAGGAGCCTGGGGTTCCCAAGGCTGAGAGGTGGACGGGGGTTGGGGGGTGGGGAACAAAGCCGTGGGTGCTGCCTGGGGCCAGGGAGAGCTGGGCGGTGCACGGCTGTGGACAGGCTCAGCTCTGCACAGTGTAGAAGGAGAATCAGGGGCCACTGTTACCTCCGCAGTCGCTGTTCCCCAGCCCGAGCCCCAGGCCGCCCAGGATGGTCTCGGACTGGCCGTCGGTGTACAGGAAGGCCGTGTCTATCTCGGTGTGGCCTCGCTCTAGGAAGGCGCGCGTGACTGCGGCGCTGGTGGGCGCGTCCATGCGGCGCCCCATCTCCATGGCGCCCAGCACCGTGGCGGGCCGGGCCCGCGATAGCTGCCGGGACATGACCGCGGCAACGGGATACTGCGACAGCCCGGGCGCAGCGCGCAGCGGTCGGACCAGCCCCGGAGCTGGCGGCCGCGTGGCTTTAGGGACTGGCTCGGGCCCCCCCCACCGCGGGGTGGGGTTGAGGGCGCGGCGGAAGGTGCCCAACACCGCCCACAGGCTGGACTCCGCGCTTGACCACGAGGACCGTCTGCTCTTGCACCAAGCAAGAGGCGAAATGGCTGTGGCTTCCTACCGGTGACTCACGTCTTGGCCATTTTAACACTCCTCAACGTCCCCAAGAGTGAGGGGTTCCAAGGGTGGCGACGATCCCCAAGGGCGGGGACTCCTCCCTGCCCCGTCGCCCCCAACCCTGGGCCTCGCCCGCCCGGGAGCTGTCCCAGGTCTCTGTCTCCTCAAGGAGGGAGCTTAGGAGTGGGGTGGACCTAAGGGCTGTTCCACCTGCCTGCCCTGTGGTTCAGGAGGACGAGGCTTGCCATAAGGCTTAAGACAGAGTCCCAGTGGAGTGACATGGTTAAAGTCTTGAAAGAAAAGAACTGTTGGCATTGAATTCTGTACCTAAGTGGAAAAAATAAAAAAATAAAAATAAAAATAAAAAAACGGACTCACTGTGGTGACTTAGGCCTGTAATCTCAACACTTTGGGAGATCAAGGCAGGAGAATAGACTGAGCCCAGGAGTTTGAATCCAGCCTGGGCAACATAGGGAGGCCCTGTCTCAAAAGCAAAAAAGAAAAAAGAAGATAGAAAAATGGACCAATGCCCGGCTGCAGTGTGCTGTCATAGCTCCACTGCACTCTGCCCTGGGTGACAGAGGGCAAATCTGTCTCCAAATACAAAAGAAAAAAAAAGACAAATAGACAGATGGAACAAATGAAAAACCAATAGCAAGATTAATTTAAACCTAATCATATCAATAATTACATTAAATATAAATTTAAAAATACAAGTAAAAGGCAGAGATTGTTAGAATGGATAAAAAAGCAAAACCCAACTATATAGTAAATATTAGAAAACTATTGAAATATCTAAACAGAGTAAGTGAACAGTAAAAAGACGGACCACGTCTGTAATCCCAGCATTTTGGGAGGCCAAGGGGGGCGGATCACCTGAGGTCAAGAGTTGGAGACCAGCCTAATTAAAATGGAGAAACCCCGTCTCTACTAAAAATACAAAATTAGCCGGGCGTGGTGGTACATGCCTGTAATCCCAGCTACCTGGGAGGCTGAGGCAGGAGAATAGCTTAAACCTGGGAGGTGGAGGTTGCGGTGAGCCAAGATCGCACCATTGCACTCCACTCCAGCCTAGGTAACAAGAGCAAAATTCTGTCTCAAAAAAAAAGAAAAGAGGCCGGGCGCGGTGGCTCAAGCCTGTAATCCCAGCACTTTGGGAGGCCGAGACGGGCGGATCACGAGGTCAGGAGATCGAGACCATCCTGGCTAACACGGTGAAACTCCGTCTCTACTACAAAATACAAAAACTAGCCGGGCGAGGTGGCGGACGCCTGTAGTCCCAGCTACTCGGGAGGCTGAGGCAGGAGAATGGCGTGAACCCGGGAGGCGGAGCTTGCAGTGAGCTGAGATCCGGCCACCGCACTCCAGCCTGGGCGACAGAGCCAGACTCAGTCTCAAAAAAAAAAAAAAAAAAAAAAAAAAAAAGAAAAGAAAAGAAAAAGTTAAAAAGATGGGAAAAGACATACCTTGACAAAACTAAATTTTAAAAATTTGGAATGGCTACGTCAATATCAGACAAAGTAGATTTCAAAACAAAAAATACTGGCCCACACAGTGGTTGACACCTGTAATCTCAGCACTTTGGGAGGCTGAAAAGGGAGGATTGCTTGAGCCCAGGAGTTTGAGACCAGCCTGGGCAACACAGAGAGATCTTATCTCTACAAAAAAAATTTTAAAAAGATTATCACAGTGTGGTAGCATGTGCCTGTGGCCCCAGTTCTTCAGGAAGCTGAGGTGGGAGGATCAGCTGAGCCTGGGAAGTCAAGGCTGTAGTGAGCTGTGTTCATGCCACTGCACTCCAACCTGGGCTGCAGATTGAGACCCTGTCTCAAAACAACAACAATAACAACAACAACAACAAAAACCTACCAAAGACAAAGAGGGACATGCCATAATGACAAAGAGGTCAATTAACAAAGAAAATGTAATCCTCAATGTATATGCAAATAAAAGTAGAGCATCAAAATGCATGAAAAACAATAATAGAACTTAAGAAGAAATAGACAAATACAAAATTATAGTTGGAGGTTTCAACACACCACTCTCAACAGTTGTAGAACAGTTATCAGTCATAATTTACAGAAACTCAGTAAAGGTATACAAGACTTGAACAGGCCAGGAGCCGTGGCTCACGCTTGTAATCCCAGCACTTTGGGAGGCTGAGGCGGGTGGATCACGAGGTCAGGAGTTCAAGACCAGCCTGGCCAAGATGGTGAAACCCCGTCTCTAATAAAAATACAAAAAATTAGCCAGACATGGTGGCAGGGTAATCTCAGCTACTTGGGAGGCTGAAGCAAGGAATTGCTTGAACCCAGGAGGCAGAGGTTGCAGTGAGCTGAGATCGTGCCACTGCACTCCAGCCTGGGTGACAGAGCAAGACTCCATCTCAGAAAAAAAAAAGAAGACTTGAATAACGCTATTTAACCAATTCCACATAAACAACATGAACGGAATACCCAGCAACAGCAGAATGTACATTAAAGTGCACATCCACCAAGATATACCATCTTTGGAGGCATAAAACAAGTCTTTTTTTTTTTTTTTTTTTTTTTTGAGACGGAGTCTCGCTCTGTCCCCCAGGCTGGAGTGCAGTGGCCGGATCTCAGCTCACTGCAAGCTCCGCCTCCCGGGTTTACGCCATTCTCCTGCCTCAGCCTCCCGAGTAGCTGGGACTACAGGGGCCCGCCACCTCGCCCGGCTAGTTTTTTTTTTGTATTCTTTAGTAGAGACGGGGTTTCACCGTGTTAGCCAGGATGGTCTCGATCTCCTGACCTCGTGATTCGCCCGTCTCGGCCTCCCAAAGTGCTGGGATTACAGGCTTGAGCCACCGCGCCCGGCCAAAACAAGTCTTAATACATGCAAAAGAGGCCGGGTGTGGTGGCTCACATCTGTAATCCCAGCACTTTGAGAGACAGAGGCAGGGAGATCACTTGAGGTCAGGCGTTCCAGATCAGCCTGGTCAACATCGTGAGAATCCATCTCTACTAAAAATATAAAAAATAGACAGGCATGGTGGCATGCACCTGTAATCTCAGCTACTCGAGAGGCTGAGGCAGGAAAATCACTTGAACCTGGGAGACAGAGGTTGCAATGAGCCAAGATCATGCCACTGCACTCCAGCCTGGGCAACAGAGTGAGATTCTGTCTAAAAAAAGAAAATAACAAAAATAAATTAACAGGCTGGGTGTTGTAGCTCACGCCTGTAATCCAAACACTTTTGGAGGTCGAGGCAGGCAGATTACCTGAGGTCAGGGCTTCTCTAGACCAGCCTGGCCAACATGGTGAAACCCCATCTCTACTAAAAATACAAAAATTAGCTGGGGGTGGTGGCTTATGCCTATAATCCCAGTTACTCAGGAGGCTGAGGCAGGAAAATGGCTTGAACCCAGCAGGTGGAGGTTGCAGTGAACCGAGATCGCACCACTGCACTCCAGCCTCGGCAACAGAGTGAGACTCCGACTCAAAAAAAAAAAAAAAAGAAAGAAAGAAAGAAAGAAAAGAAAAGGGGAGGCCGGGCGCGGTGGCTCAAGCCTGTAATCCCAGCACTTTGGGAGGCCGAGACGGGCGGATCACGAGGTCAGGAGATCGAAACCATCCTGGCTAACACGGTGAAACCCCGTCTCTATTAAGAAATACAAAAAACTAGCCGGGCGAGGTGGCGGGCGCCTGTAGTCCCAGCTACTCGGGAGGCTGAGGCCGGAGAATGGCATGAACCCGGGAGGCGGAGCTTGCAGTGAGCTGAGATCCGGCCACTGCACTCCAGCCTGGGCGACAGAGCGAGACTCCGTCTCAAAACAAAAAAAAAAAAAAAAAAGAAAAGAAAAGGGGAAAAAAAGAAAAGAAATAAATGAACACATACATTTCAAAGAATTTAAATAATACAAAGTACATCTCTGAGCACAATGGAATTAAACTAGAAAATAATAACAGAACGTAGAGCCTGAGAAGGAACTGAAAATAAGTAAATAGGTAAATAAATAAATAGAATAAAAAGGAAAAATAGAAAATAATAATGGAATGATATCTGGAAAATCCCCACATATTTGGAAATTAAATTACTCATGGATCGAAGATGTAATCTCAAGGAAAATTAGATCATATTTTGAACTGAATGAAAGTAAAAACATGACATGTCAAATTTTCTGAGATGCAGCCATAGTAGTACTAAGAGGGAAATTTATAGCATCACTTTGACATATTATAAAAGAAGAAATATCTCAAATCAATAATGTAAGCATTCACTTTTTTTTTTTGAGACGAAATCTCGCTCTGTTGTACAGACTGGAGTGCAGTGGTGTGATCTCTGCTCACTGCAACCTTGGCCTCCCAGGTTCAAGCAATTCTCGTGCCTCAGCTCCTGAATAGCTGGAATTACAGGCATGTGCCACCACACCTGGCTAATTTTTGTATTTTTAGTAGAGACAGCATCTCGCCTTGTTGGCCAGGCTGGTCCCGAACTCCTGGCCTCAAGGGATCCTCCCACCTCAGCCTCCCAAAGTGTTGGGATTACAGGCGTGAGCCACTGCACCTGGGTGGGTCTTTTCTTTGATTAAGTTGTAAGAGTCCTGTCTCTTTTTTTTTTTTTTTTTTTTTTTTTGAGACGGAGTCTCGCTCTGTCACCCAGGCTGGAGTGCAGTGGCGCGTTCTGGGCTCACTGCAAGCTCCGCCTCCCGGGTTCACGCCATTCTCCTGCCTCAGCCTCCCGAGTAGCTGGGACTACAGGCGCCCCCCACCTCGCCCGGCTAGTTTTTTATATTATTTTTAGTAGAGACGGGGTTTCACTGTGTTAGCCAGGAAGGTCTCGATCTCCTGACCTCGTGATCCGCCCATCTCGGCCTCCCAAACTGCTGGGATTACAGGCTTGAGCCACCGCGCCCGGCCAAGAGTCCTGTCTCTTTTCTAGCTACAAGTTCCTTAACAGATAATGTGATTTGCAAAATACTGTCCCATTCTGTGGGTTGTCTTTTCACTTTCTTGATAGTGTTCTCTGAAGCACGAACATTCTCAACTTTGATGGTGTTGACTTTACTTTTTCTTTTGCCACGTGTGCTTTAGGTGTCAATATCTAAGAAACCACTGCCTAATCCAAAGTCATACTTACTCCAGTATTTTCTTCTAAGAGTTTTACAGTTTTACCTTATACATTTAGGTGGCTGATTCGTTTGAGTTAATATTTTGTGTATAGTATAGGGAAACGGTCTCAAACTCCTGCAGTCAACGCCCACCACCACGCCCGGCTAATTTTTGTGTGTTTTTAGTAGAGATGGGGTTTCATGTGTTAGCCAGGATGGTCTCGATCTCCTGACCTAGTGATCCACCCACCTCGGCCTCCCAAAGTGCTGGGATTACAGGCATGAGCCACCACGCCCAGCCTCACTTTCTTTATGCAGTCTTTAAAGCAAAAGAGTTCTAAATTTTGATGATGTCTAATTTAATTTCTCTTTTGTTGTGTGTGCTTCTGAGGAACAATTGCCCAATCCAAGGCCACAAGATTTATCCCTATATTTTCTTTTTCTTTCTTTGAGACTGAGTCTCGCTCTGTCACCCAGGCTGCAGTGGAGTGGCACAATTTTGGTTCGTTGCAACCTCTGCCTCTTGGGTTCAAGTGATTCTGGTGCCTCAGCCACCAGAGTAGCTGGGATTACAGGAGTCTGCCACCATCGTGGCCCTGTATTTTCTTCTAAAAGTTTTTATGATTTTAGCCCATAGATTTAGGTCTATGACTCATGTTGTGTTTATTTTCTTATGTATGGTGTGAGGAAGGGGTCCAACTTCATTCTCTTACTTGCAAATATCTAGATGTTGTTGAAGATGGTTATTTTCTTCTTCTTCTTCTTTTATTATTATTATTTTTTTAAGACAGAATCTCGCTCTGTTGCCCAGGCTGGAGTGCAGTGGCACGATCTGGGGTCACTGCAAGCTCCGCCTCCCGGGTTCACACCACTCTCCTGCCTCAGCCTCCTGAGTAGCTGGGACTACAGGTGCCCACCACCACGCCGGGCTAATTTTTTGTATTTTCAGTAGAGATGGGGTTTCACTGTGTTAGCCAAGATGGTCGCGATCTCCTGACCTCGTGATCTGCCCACCTTGGCCTCCCAAAGTGCTGGGATTATAGGTGTGAGTCACCGCACCCAGCCTGAAGATGGTTATTTTCCTTGTTGAATTGTCTTGACACTTTTTAAAATTAATTGACAATATATGAAAGGGTTTACTGCTGGACTCTAAATTCTAATCCATTGATTTATGTCTAGCCTTATGCCAGGACCACACTGTCTTTAGCGCTGTAGTTGCTTTTTCTGTTTATTTGCTTGTTTTTTGTTTTGTTTTGTTTGGAGACACAGTCTCACTCTGTCGCCCAGGCTGGAGTGTAGTGGCCTGATCTCGGCTCACTGCAACCTTCCTCTCCCAGATTCAAGCAATTCTCCCTGCCTCAGCCTTGCGAGTAGCTGGGATTACAGGCGCCTGCCACCACGCCCGGCTATGTAGTTTTGTAGTAAGTTCTGAAATCAGAAAGTGTCAGTCCCCCAACTATGTTCTTTTTCAAGCATATTTTGGGTATCCTGGGTGCCCTGAATTTCCCTGTGAATTTTAGAACCAGTTTTCCAATTTCTGTGGTCTCAAAAAAAAAAAAAAAAGCTGGCTGAGCGTGGTGGCTCATGCCTGTAATCCCAGCATTGGAGGCACCAAGAGGGGCATATCAACTGAGGTCAGGAGTTCAACACCAGCCTGGACAACATGGCAAAACCCAGTCTCTACAAAAATACACAAATTAACCAGGTGGGTGGCTCACACCTGTAATCCCAGCTACTCAGGAAGCTGTGCAGGAAAAATCACTTGAACCCAGGAGATGGAAGTTGCAGTGAGCCGAGATTGCGCCACTGCACTCTAGCCTGGGAGACAGAGTGAGACTCCATCTTGAAAAATAAACTAAAATCAAATAAAGCCAGTTGGGATTTGGACAAGGATTATGTTGAATTTTCTCATCATTTTTGGGGATTTTGTCATTTTAAGCAATTGAATTTTGGTGTGCTTTTTTGTCCAAAGATAACTGACAGACCACCGCACACCAGGGAGAATCTATGTTGTATGGATAAAAAGAATCAGGGGTTGACTTCTTTTTATAAAGAATAAATTTTGTCTGTAGGGTGTCTCCCTCTGGTCAGCAAATGGGACTTTTCTTGGGGTCAGGCTTTTGGATGAGTGGTGTTATCTAAATTTCCAAGTTGGGCCCCTTTCATCATTTTAAGGGACTGTTCCAAGTATTGCCTGCTGCCCTGCCCATGGCTGGAGGGATTTTGCTGCAATGGTCAAACAGCAACCACCACACCTGGGATTTTCCTTTCCCAGCCTTGAGTGCCTCCTGTTTGGAGTAGGGGTGTAGGGGTGTTCTGAGGAAAATGTGGACCCCACTGCCCTTGCCCCCAAGCCCAATAAAAAGAAGCCCAGAACCACCACTGAGAAAGTTATGGATGAAAAGACAGGAGGCTTTAGCTAAGACAAGAGGAAAGCCATTGCGGAGATTATGGAATATTATAAAATGTTTCACATTAATACAGTTTGAATGTTTCCTCCGCTTCAAATCCCGTGTTGAAATGTGACCTCCAGGCCAGGTGTTATGTGGCTCAAGCCTGTAATCCCAGTACTTTGGGAGGCTGAGGCGGGCAGATCACGAGGTCAGGCGTTCGAGACCAGCCTGGTCAACACAGTGAAACTCCGTCTCTACTAAAAATACAGAAATTAGCCGGGGTGGTGGCATGCGCCTGTAGTCCCAGCTACTCGGGAGGCTGAGGCAGGAGAATCGCTTGAACCCGGGAGGCAGAGGTTGCAGTGAGCCAAGATCGTGCCACTGCATTCCATGTGGGTGACAGAACTAGACTCTGTCAAAAAAAGAAAGGAAAGGGAAGTGGAGGGGAGGGAAGAGGAGAGGAGGGGAGGGGAGCGGAACCTCTAGTGTTGGAAGAGGGCCTTGTGGGAGGTGTTTGGGTCATTGGGGCGGATCCCTCATGAATGGCTTGGTGCTATCCTCATGATAATAAATTCTTCCTCCGTTACTTCACATGAGACCTGGTTGTTTAAAAGAGCCCGGAACCATCTGCCTCTTGCTCCCTCTCTTGTCATGTGATATGCCCGCTCCCTTTTTCCCCTTCCACCGTGATTGTAAACTTCCTGGCGCCCTCACTAGAAGCAGGAACTGGTGTCATGCTCTTTGGACAGCCAGCAGAACTGTGAGCCAAATAAGTCTCTTTTCTTTAAAACGTACCCAGCCTCAGGTGTTCCTTTATAGCAATGTGAATGGACTAACATAGAAATGAGGAGTGCAGCATTACTGTAACAATACCTGAAAATGGATGCGGAAGCAGCTTTGGACCTGGGTAATGGACAGGAGTTGGAAGAATTTGGAGGGCTCAGAAGATGACAGGAAGATAAGGGAAAGTCTGGAACTTCTTAAAGACTTGTTAAGTAGTTGTGACCAAAACGTACTAGAAATACAGACAGTGAAGGACAGGCCGAGGAGGTCTCAAATGGAAATGGGGAATTTATTGGGAGCTAGACCAAAGGTCACCCATGTTATCCCTTAGCAAAGAGATTGGCTGCATTGTGTTCTTGTTCAAGGGATTTGTGGAAGGTTCAACTGAAGAATGATGACCAAGAGCATCTGGTGGGAGAAATTTCAAAGCTGCAAAGCATTCAGGATGTGGCATTCTTGTTTCCAAAAACCTACAGTCAGATACAGGAGCCAAGGAATGAATTATAGTTGGAATTCATAATTAAAAGGGAACCGGAGTGTAATCGCTTGAGAATTGGCAGCCTGGCCATGTGATCAAGAAGGAAAGAGCATTTCAGCAGGGGAATTCACATCAGCTGTAGAACAACCACTTGCAAGAAAGATGAGCATGACTAAAAGGGAATCAAGTGCTAAATAGCCAAGATGATGGGAAAAGGGCTCAAAGCCATTTCAGAAGACTTCAGGACAAAGTTCACAGACGCTGCTAGGGCAATGCCGGAGGCAAAGTGAGGCTGGAGCCCCCCGCCACAGTCTCCACTAGGGCACTGCCCAGTGGAGCTGTGGGAAAGGGGCTACCACTCTCCAGACCCCAGGATTGTGGAGCCACCAGCAGCTTGTGCCCAGAGCCTGGAAAAGCCACAGGCACTTACTCCAACCAGTGAGAGCAGCCGTGGGGCTGCATCCTGCAAAGCCACCTAAGTGGAGCTGCCCAAGGCCTTGGAAGCCCACCCCTGGCACCAGTGCGGACAGGATGTGGGAAATGGAGTCCAAGATTATCTTGGAGCTTTATATTTATCATGCCTGCCCTACTGGGTTTCAGACCTGCGTGGGCCTGTTGCGCCTTTCTTTTGGCCGATTTCTCCCTTTTGCAATGGGAATGTTACCCAAAGCCGGTACCACCATTGTATCATGGAAGTAAATGACTTGGTTTTGATTATACAGGTTCATAGGTGGATTAAACTTACCTTGAGTCTCGGGTGAGACTTTGGACTTATGATTGAGTTGATGTTGGAACAAGTTAAGACTTTGGGTGACTATTGGGAAATGATGACTGTATTTTGCAATGTGAGAAGAACATGACATTTGTGGGGGGGTACTGGTACAATGATATCATTAGGGTTTTTTTCCCCTCCAAATCTCATGTTGCAATGTGATCAATGTTAGAGGTGGGCCTGGTGGGGGGTGTTAGGGTTTGGGGGCAAATCCTTCATGAATGGCTTGGTGCCATGTGGACAGTAATGAGCGAGTTCCGGCTTTATGAGTTCACACAAGATCTGGTTGTTTAAAAGAGCCTGGAATTTCCTCCCGTCTCTTGCTCCCTCTCTTGCCATGTGACAAGCTGGCTCCGCTTCCCCTTCTGCCATGATTGTAAACTTCCTGAGGCCCTCGCCAGGAGTGGATGTTGGGACCACACCCCCTTGTACAGACTGCAGAACCGTGAGCCAAAGAAACCTCTTTTCTTTATTAATGACCCAGTCTCAGGTATTCTTTTATAGCAACGCAAACAGACTAACACACAGCATCCTGGGAGGTTTTATTCTTCATTTGGTGGTGACTCTACTGTTACGTTTTTGTTCAAATAGTTCCATTCCTAAGAATGTACTGAGGCAGTTCTAAATTAAAGAAAGCGTGAGAGACAAAAAGAGGTTACAGAAGAGCCTTGGGCAGCCTGAGAAACGATGGGCCTAGCGGAAGTAGTTGGGACATTCGTAAGCAACCAAATTCCAGGCTTGATTAAAGGCGTCCACGACAGCCGGCTTCAGGGGCCCTTCCTCTGCCGCTGCCAAGTTCTGCTCCAGCTGCTCCAGGCTGGACATGCCCAGGATGACTGCGTCCCCATGGGCACCCTGCAAGGGAGATGGCCAGACTTCAACCTTCTGCTGCACAGCAACTCCACTCACAGCCCTCCCAGCCACCTCCCTGCTGAGATTTGGGCACTCTTGTATCCCAGACGTCCAGAAATAAGATGCCTTGGATACCTGTACCTATGTGACTCGAAACCTGTATTCTTTCACCTACTGCCACACGATACTTCCAAACAGACCTACATTCACAGCCCAGTTCTGTCCCCCAGCAGCTGTGTAAACGTGGCTAAGTTATTAAACCTCTCTGAGACTCAATCCTCTTCTCTATTTTCAACATGGTTATGGGTGGGAAAAATTATGTAGAGTGCTTAGCTCCCGTTTATTGAGCACCTACTGTATATATGCCAGACACTATTGCAACATCTGAGGCTGAAGCTGGATACACATTTGAATGAGGACGACATGGTGTACCAAGTGAGGGAAACTCCAGCTCCCACCAAAGGATGAGACTAGTGGGTTTTACAGTTAAACCTGTGTTAAAATGTTAAAATGTCTGCCCCTTTAATAGCTGGGTGAAACTCAGGTTCCTTGTCAATAACACCGGGACAGTCATTTCATAAAGCTGAAGGAATAATGAAATCCCTGCAGCAAAGCCCTTATTACAAAGCCTGGTACTCAGATGCCATCAAGGCCAATGGGAAGGCCGAGCGCAGTGGCTCACACCTGTAATCCCCACACTTTCAGAGGCTGAGGAGGGTGAATTATCTGAGCTCAGGAGTTTGAGACCAGCCTGAGCAACATGGTGAAACCCCATCTCTACTACAAATACAAACAATTACCTGGGCATGGTGGCGCATGCCTGTAATCCCAGCTACTCAGGAGGCTGAGACAAAAGAATTGCTTCAGCCCAGGTGGCAGAAGTTGCAATGACCCGAGATCGTGCCACTGCACTCCCACCTGGGCGACAGAATGAGACTGTCTCCAAAAAAAAGGAACATAGAAAAAGACCAGTGGGAAGAATGTTTGTGAGAGTTGAAAGAAAGAGAAATTTTAGAGGAATCAATAAACAAATGTTTTAGCCCTCATCGAAAGACATTACTGGTCCCCCTGGAAGGTAAGGAGCTGAGGGCCCAGGGTTGCTGGTTACCTGCAGCTGTGAGTGGTGGTACATCCACCGGAGGGTGGCCGAGGTCATGCTGGGGGTGCTGGCGCCATACGCAGCCTGCAGGGCCTTCTCCACCAGGGCAATGCCCTCGAAGTGGTTCTCCTTCCAGTAGCTGGGAAGGGGGGACAGTGGCACAGGGGTCAGTACCATGGGGATCACACTGGGAGCCACAACCAAAGAGCCAACGACGGCCACTGCCCCACCCCACACCCTGCAGCCCTGAGGGACAGGTGCGCTCTCCAGCCATGCGTCTCCCACTTTGCTGGGCGTCAGAACCACCCAGGATGCTGGCCCCTCAGCAGAGACCTCAAAGAGTCTTTATTCCTGACGACTCAGCAGCCTGCTCTTATTTTCCTTAGGGACACAAGGGCCACTGGGATGTAACAGGACTCGGCCCCAGGCCTCCTGGACCTCCCTGCAGGGCTCCTTCTTTCCTTCCCAGCAGGTGAGTGCTCAGGAAAGAGCTACGACTTCAAGACCCTGAGGTCCAGGGAGCCTCATTTCCTCCTGGAGGTCCCCAGACAACAAGAAAACACACGGAGGGTTTGGAAATTCCTGAAGGGATGCAGGGGAGTAGGTGCAGCAGCGAGGAAAGGCCTTACCCCAGGAGCAGCCAGGACTTCATTCCACATAAAGCCGACCCCACCCCAGCCATCCACACCAAGCACCCCCAGCTCACCGATTCCTGTACAGCTCTGCCCACTGATTCCCAAAGAAGCGGCTCACGGGCTGTTTCCTGTCCTTGTCCTCATACTTGTACCTGCCAGTCAGCAGGCCCCCTGCGGGAAGGCAGCGATCAGCCCCCGGGCCCAGAGTGCCCCAGAAGCTGCCACATCCCTCAGGGCTCTGGTCTAGGGGAGGGGCAGGGACCCAGGAGGGCTGAAGGATGCAGCCTTGACTTCTTTGACCTGAGAGGTCAAAGTTTGTCAAACCCTCCCTGCTTCCCAGGTCCTGGGCTGAGCATCTGTGGGTTGGAAATAGGCTGAGTCAGGGCCAGGAATGCTCCACGTACCAGCCAGAGGGTTGAAGGCATAGAACCTCAGTCCAAAGTGCCTGAGGCAGGGGAAGAGCTCCGTTTCCACCTGCCAGGTGATGGCGTTGTACATGCCCTGCAAAGGAGGGGGGCCCAGGGCAGAGGGTGGATGTGTCAAAAGAAGGGACCTCAAATTTACCCTTATAGAACCCTTATTTCAGACCTTAACAATTCTAGGACTTTAACCATCTGGGCATTTACTTATTCTTACTGGTGCTGGTGAAAGGGGCTTATGCCCGAGGAAAATTCATTCACTGAGCCAACTTTCATGAGCACCAACTAGGAGCTGGTTGTCAGATTTAGATTCTTAAGCCAAAAGGACAGGGTCCCTTCCCTCAAGGTTTTATAATAAGGTCAAGTATAAACAGTTATAATCGAGTAATGAGGCATTCACAATAGACTAGAAAGTTCCGTGACCAGTGCCTGGCACCAAGCAGGTGTACAAACATTTGTGGAATGAATGATGAGGAGGTAAACGAGGACCTGAGGTCTCAGGGTCTTCTGGGCCCGTGTAGAAAGGCTTCCAGAGGAAGACACCATATGTGAGACCTGAACCGTTCTCCCGGGGAAGGGGCAGTGCAGGGCAGGGCGTGTTCCAGGCTGAGTGCAGGGCCAGGTGGGGAAGGAAGGGTCCAAGATACACAGATAGGCAGGAAGGAAACAGATGCCCAGTGGCCAGCCTGAGGAGCTTGAATGGCATCCTGAGGGTATGTGGGAGCCATCTGCAGGGTTTGAACAGGGGGTGGCGGCTATGTAGAGGGTACCGGGGGAGTCAGAGGGGAATAGTGAGCCCAGGATGAGTAGGAGTTCTGGAGACCTTGGCCTCTGCAGCCCCGGCCCTCACCTGGTACACAGTGGGCACGATCCAGCCATTGCTCTTGCAGAGGGTACAGATCTCGGCCACTTCCCAGGCGGCATAGTTGGAGAGGCCAAGCTCCACGAACTTGCCCTGCAGGGGTGAGGCTCCAGTCAGAGTGCAGTGCAGCCCAGACCAGGAAGGGGAGGCCAGGGTGGGGCCCCTGGGAGTGGGGCTGTTCCCTGCTCCACCCTGGGACCGCCTTGGTGCCTCTGATCTCACCAGTGGGATCAGAATGAGAGCAGCAGCGGGCCACCTCCCAGAGCTCAGGGGTCCCCTCACCTCCTGGTGCAGCTGGTGGCAGGCGCGCAGCGTCTCTTCCACCGGTGTGCTGTGGTCTGGCATGTGCAGGTAGAAGAGGTCCACTCGGGGACACTGCAGCCGCTTCAGTGACGTCTCCAGCTGGAACCGGAGACTGTCAGGCTTCAGGGAGTTCCCAAACAGTGGATTGGCCTTGGTAGCAATTTTCACTGAGAGGAGAGAGAAATGAAATTCAGGGCCTGGCACCATGGCTCACACCTGTAATCCCAGCACTTTGGGGTACTGAGGCGGGCAGATCAGGAGGTCAGGAGTTCGAGACCAGCCAGACCAACATGATGAAACCCCGTCTCTAATAAAAACACAAAAATTAGCCAGGGGTGGTGGAACCCGCCTGTAGTCCCCAGCTAGCCAGGAGTCTGAGGCAAGAGAATTGTTTGAACCCAGGAGGCAGAGGTTGCAGTGAGTCGAGATTGTGCCATAGCACTCCTGCCTGGCAACAGAGTGAGACTCCTTCTAAAAAAAAAAAAAAAAAAAAAAAAAAAAAAAAAAAAAAAGAATCTTAGTTCTCAGTGAGTCAGTGAGCTGGACTAACAGGGGAGTGGAGAGTCCTCTTCCCACTTTTCACACTTAGAAAGTCACTTAGGCTGGCAGGAGTGCAGTCACTGGAGCCCTTGAGAACTGGGAGGGAGCAGGATTGAAGAACTATTCATTTGGAATTTTTCCATGCCACCTCCACCCCTCTCCTTCTCAACTGAACTTCACTTCAGATCTGAGATCTGAGGACTTTCACCAGCCAACCTTGGACTCAAAGACAGAAGATAAAGAAGGATTAAAAAACAACAACAACAACAAAAAAAAAAAAACAGAAATAAGGGCCAGGCAGAGGGTGCAGATCTGTGTTGGCTCACACCTGTAATCTCGGCACTATGGGAGGCCAAGGCAGGAGGATCACTTGAGCCCAGGAGTTTGAGACCAGCCTGGACAACAAAGTGAGACTCCCATCTCGATGAATAATACAAAAAATTAGCCGGGTGTGGTGGCACAGGCCTGTGTTAGTCCCAGCTCCTCAGGAGGCTGAGGTGGAAGGATTGCTTGAGCTCTGAGAGGTCAAAGCTTCAATAAGCCATGATCGCATCACTCCACTCCAGCCTGGGCAAAAAAAGCAAGATCCTGTCTCCAAAGAAAAAAAAAAACCAGAAATATGGTTAGAGCTCTCAACAAGTGGCAGCGGGGTGATCTAGAAAGCGTGTGGCACTGAGATGCACGCACAGGCTGGGTTCGTTCGGGATCTACCATGTGGTGAATCAGAGGAGAAATGACTCCACTCAGACACTCAGAGTGGAAGGAGGTAAATGGTGCTAATACTAAGAACAAAGAAACAGCTAACATTTCCCAGCCCTCACTATGTGCCTGCCAGGCACTGGCCTAAGCACTGCACATGGCATCAGACTGAGGGCGGTTCCTCCTGCCCCTATACAAACATCTTCCCCTCAGGCTACACCTGCTTCCTCCAGCACCCGCGGCATTGCCAAATCACATTTGCTTTTCCACACCCGTGCCCACTGCCCTGACACCCTTGCCCCTCGTACTCTTCCTGGCAAACTCCTCTCTGTTCTTTCTTCACGGGGTCCCTCCCAGGAAGGGCTCACTCCGGGCTCCCCAGCCATCTCTAGAATTGGAGCTTCCTGGAGTGGGTTAGTGTCCATTTCTCTCCAGTAGCTTCAGACAGAGCCTCCCACAGACAGGGCAGTGAGAACCTGTACAATCCCAATCCCCCATCCCCCTGAGGGAGCTGCCAAGCCTCCCGGGCACTGCCACCCTGGTGAGGTGCCTTTGAACCTGGTGAAGTGCCCTTGCGAGTACCACAAGGTACTCAGAGCAAAGTCCAGGGAGTGAGCAGGCTGGCACGTGTGCAGGAAGAAGCAGTGTGCTGGGTCCAAACTGATTTCGGACTGTGCCAGGGAGTGCCAGCCGATAAGCACAGAATTTCGGCAGATCAGGCCCGTCAAGGGCACCTGCAGGGCACAGGTGGGGACAGGAGCTGCACAATGCCAGATTCCAATGTTTTTCGTGCTCCAGAGATGGGCTAGCCAAGTCATTCCAGGCAAGACCAAGTCATCCAGGCGTCAGTGAGGGTGGTGGCTACCTCCCGGAAGAGAAGAGAGACGAAGAAAAGAGAAGACCAGAGAAAAGTTGTCCGGAGCTAGATGTGCCTGAGAAGCCTGGGGTTCCCAAGGTTGCGAGGTGGACGGGGATTGGAGGAGCGGGGAACAAAGCCGTGGGTGCTGCCTGGGGCCAGGGAGAGCTGGGCGGTGCACGGCTGAGGACAGTCTCAGTTCTGCACGGTGCAGGGGGAGGATCAGGGGCCAGTGTTACCTCTGCAGTCGCTGCCCCCTAGCCCGAGTCCCAGGCCGCCCAGGATGGTCTCGGACTGGCCGTCGCTGTACACGAAGGCCGTGTCTATCTCGGTGTGGCCGCGCTCCAGGAAGGCGCGCGTGACTGCTGCGCTGGTGGGCGCGTCCATGCGGCGCCCCATCTCCATAGCGCCCAGCACCGTGGCGGGCCGGGCCAGTGATAGTGGCTGGGACATGACGGCGGCAACGGGATACTCCGATAGCAGCGCGCAGCGGTCGATAGCACCTGCTCCGGAACCTGCAGCTGCTTACCTTTAGGGACTGGCTCGGGCCCCGCCCACCGGGGGGTGGAGCTGACTGCGCCCCCGAAGGTCCTCAACGCCGCCCACGCGCTCGACTCCCTGCTCGACTAGGACCGTCTGCATTTGCACCCAGCAAACTGCGAAATGGCTGTGGCTTCCTACCGGTGACTCTCGTCTTGGAGATTTTAACACTCCTCAACGTCCCCAAGGGTGAGGGGGTCCAAGGGTGGCGACGATCCCAAAGGGCGGGGACTCCTCGGGCCTCCCTGCCCGGTCGTCCCTCCTTCCTCGGCCTTGCCCCGGAGCTGTCCCGGGTCTCTGTCTCCTCCAGGAGGGAGCTTACGGGGTGGGGTGGACCTAGGGCTCTGGCGCCTGCCGTGTGGTCCTGGAGAACGAGGTTTACCAAATGCTCAAGACAGCGTCCTCATGGAGTGACATGGTTAACGTGTTGAAAGAAAAGAACTGTTGGCATTGAATTCTATACCTAAGTGAAAAAAAACTGACTGACTCTGGTGACTTCCGCCTGTAATGCCAACACCTTGAGAGATCAAGGCAGGAGGATCACTTGAGCCCAGGTGTTTGAATCCAGCCTGGGAAACATAGGGAGGCCCTGTCTCAACAGAAAAAAAAAAAAGATAGAAAAATGGACCAGTGCCCAGCTGCAGTGAGCTGTGATAGCTCTACTGCACTCCACCCTGGGTGACAGAGGGCATATCTGTCTGCAAATACAAAAGAAAAAAACATCAATAGACAGATGGAACAAATGAAAAAACAATAGCAAAACTGATTTAAACCCAATCATATCAATAATGACATAAATATAAATTATGTAAATGCTCAAGGTAAAGGGCAGTGATTGTTAGACTGGATAAAAAAGCAAAACCGAACTATATGGTAAATACCAGAAAGGTATTCAAATATAAAAACAGAGATAGTTTAAAAGCAAAAAGATGGGAAAAGGCATATACTGACAAAACCAAATTTTAAAAAGTTGGAATGGCTAAATGAATATCAGAGAAAGTAGATTTCGAAACAAAGACTGCCCCCACAGTGGGCGACATACTGGCCCACACCTGTAATCTCAGCACTTTTGGAGGCTGAGAAGGAAGGATTGCTTGAGCCCAGGAGTTTGAGACTAGCCTGGGCAACACAGGGAGATCTTATCGCTACAAAAAAAAAATTAAAAATTATCAAAATGTGGTAGCATGCACCTGTGGTCTCAGTTACTTGGGAGGCTGAGATGGGAGAATCATCTAAGCCTGGGAGGTCGAGGCTGCAGTGAGCTGTGACCACACCACTGCACTCCAGCCTGGGCAACAGAATGAGACTCCATATTAAAAAAATAATAAAATAAATAAGTAAATAAATAAATTTTAAAGGATTCCAATCATACAAAGTATATCTCTGAACGCAATGGAATTAAACTAGAAAATAATAACAGAGGCTGGGCACGGTGGCTCACGCCTGTAATCCCAGCACTTTGGGAGGCAGAGGTGGGCTGATCACTTAAGGTCAGAAGTTCACGACCAGCCCGGCCAATATGGTGAAACCCCATCTCTACTAAAAATACAAAAAAAATTAGCCGGGAATTGTGGCGTGTGCCTGTAATCCCAGCTACTCAGGAGGCTGAGGCAGGAGAATTGCTTCTACCTGGGAGGTGGAGGTTGCAGTGAGCTGAGATCATACCACCGCACTCCAGCCTGGGCAACAGAGAAAGACTCCATCAGACTCCGTCTCAAAAAAAAAAAAAAAAAAAAGAAAAAGAAAAAGAAAAGGAAAATAACAGAATTTAGAGCCTGAGAGGGAACTGAAAGTAAGTAAATAAGTTAATAAATAGAAGAAAAAGGAAAAATAGAAAATAATAATGGAATGATATCTGGACAATCCCCAGATATTTAGAAATTAAATAACCCATGAGTGAAATATGTAATCTCAAGGAAAATTAGATCATATTTTGAACTGAATGAAAGTAAAAACAGGACATATCAAATTTTCTGAGATGCAGCCACAGTAATGCTATGAGGGAAATTTATAGCACCATGCTGACATATTATAAAAGAAGAAATACTTCAAATCAATAATGTAAGCATTTACTTTTTTTTTTTTTTTTTTTTTTGAGACAAAGTCTCACTCTGTTGCACAGGCTGGAGTGCAGCGGTGCAATTTCAGCTCACTGCAACCTCGGCCTCCTGGGTTCGAGCAATTCTCATGCCTCAGCTTCCTGTGTAGCTGGAATTACAGGCATGCACCACCGTGCCTGGCTGATTTTTTTATTTTTAGTAGAGAAGGGGTCTCACCATGTTTGCCAGGCTGGTGAACTCCTAGCCTCAAGGGATCCTCTCGCCTCGGCCTCCCAAAGTGCTGGGATTACAGGTGTGAGCCACCACGCCCGGCCCAAAGTGCTGGGATTACAGGTGTGAGCCACCATGCCCTGCCCAAAGTGCTGGGATTACAGGTGTGAGCCACTGCACTGGCCGAGGCAGTTTTTTTTATTATATTATATATATATATATATATTTTTTATATTTTTTATTATAAAAATAATAAAAATAGCCAAAATAGGGCTGATATGGGAGAATTGCTTGATCCCGACAGGCGGAAGCTGCAGTGAGCCAAGATCACTTCTCTGCGTGCTAGCCTAGGAAACCGAGCAAGACGGCATCTCCAAGAAAGAAAAAAAGCCAAAATAAATGAAATAGAAAACAAAAACATTAGCAAAGGTCAGTAAAACCAGAAGTAGGTTCTATAAACAGATCACTAAAGTTGAGAAACCTCTGACTAGACTGATCAGGAATAACAGAGAGAATACACAGATTAACCACACCAGAAACAGCAGAAGAGACACCACTACAGACTGTACAAAAATTAAAATGACAATAGGGTAGATGATTAAAACCTTTATGTGAATACATTTAATAAGTTAGATGAAATGGACAATTTCCTTGAAAAACACAAACTACCAAAGCCCACTAAGGAAAAATGAGACAGCCGGGCATAGTGGCTCACGCCTGTAATCCCAGCACTTTGGGAGTCCGAGGCAGGCAGATCACTTGAGGTCAGGAATTAGAGACCAGCCTGGTCAACATGGTGAGACCCCATCTCCACTAAAAATCCAAAAATTAGCTGGGTGTGGTGGTGTGCACCTGTAATCACTTACTTGGAAGGCTGAGGCAGGAGAAACGTTTGAACCTGGGAGGCAGAGGTTCCAGTGAGCCAAGATCACACCACTGCACTCCAACCTGGGCGACAGAGCCAGACCCTGTCTAAAAAAAAAAGAAAAAGAAACCAGCAACCTGAACTTTTTTTTTTCTTAAGACAGGATCTTGCTCTGTCTTCTAAGTTTGAGTGCAATAGTGCAAGCATAGCTCACTGTAGCCTCAACCTCCTGGGCTCAAGCGATCCTTCTGCCCAAGCCTCCCAAGTAGCTGGGACTACAGGTGCACCTCATTACACCCAGATAATTTTGTAAAAATATTTTTGTAGGGACAGGGTCTGGCTATATTGCTCAGGCTGGTTTCAAACTCCTGGGCTCAAGTATTCCTCCTGCCTCAGCCTCCCAAAGCACTAGAATTACAGGTGTGAGCCATCTCGTCTACCCCAGATATTTAATTCTTAATAAAAAAATATTTCCGACCGGGTGCGGTGGCTCAAGCCTGTAATACCAGCACTTTGGGAGGCCGAGATGGGCGGATCACGAGGTCAGAAGATTGAGACCATCCTGGCCAACACGGTGAAACCCCGTCTCTACTAAAAAAAATACAAAAAAAAAAAAAAAAAACTAGCCGGGCGAGATGGCGGGCGCCTGTAGTCCCAGCTACTCGGGAGGTTGAGGCAGGAGAATGGCGTAAACCCGGGAGGCGGAGCTTGCAGTGAGCTGAGATCCGGCCACTGCACTCCAGCCTGGGCGACAGAGCGAGACTCCATCTCAAAAAAAAAAAATATATATATATATATATATATATATATTTCCACAAAGAAAACTCCAGGTCTCCATGGCTTCATTGGACACTTAAGGAAGAAACAACATCAATTCTGCACAATGTTTCTAGTATATAGAAGAGGAGGGATCACTTACCCACTCCTCTTGAGGCTACATTACCAGATAACAAATGACACAAAGATGTTACAAGAAAGAAACTACACACATAACCTTCATGGATCTATACACAAAATCCTTTTTATGTTTTTCAAAAATCCTTTTAAAACTTAGCAAAATGAATACAGTAGTATATACAAACAATAATGTATCATGACCAAGTTAGTTTCATCCCAGGAATATAAGGTTGGCTTAATATTTTAAAATCAATCAATGTAATTTACTATACTAACAGGCTGTAAGATAAAACCCATATGACCATCTCAATAGATGCAGAAAAAGCACTTGACAAAATTTAATACCTATTCAAAAAAAACCTCTCAGCCAACTAGGAATAGAAGGGAAGTCCTGAAACTGATAAAAGGCATCATAGGCCAGGCGCGGTGGCTAATGCCTAGAATCCCAGACTTTGGGAGGACAAGACGTGTGGATTGCTTGAGCCCAGGAGTTCAAGACCAATGTGGGCAACATAGCAAGACTGTTCTCTATAAAAAATAAAATAATTAATAAGTGGAGTGCAGTGGAGTGATCTCAGCTCACTGCAAGCTCTGCCTCCCGGGTTCACGCCATTCTCTTGCCTAAGCCTCCTGAGTAGCTGGGGCTACAGGTGCCCACCACACCCAGCTAATTTTTTTGTAGTTTTAGTAGAGACGGGGTTTCACTGTGTTAGCCAGGATGGTCTCAATCTCCTGACCTTGTGATCCACCCACCTCAGCCTCCCAAAGTGCTGGGATTACAGGCATGAGCCACTGTGCCCGGCCAAAATAAAATAACTTTTAAAGGGCATACACAAACACCTACAGCTAATATATTTAATGATGAAATCAGACAGTTTTGCCCCTAAGATTGGGAACCAATGATGTCCACTCTTATTCAATATTGTATTGAAGATGCTAGTTATTTCAACGTATTTCTGTTTGTTTGTTTGTTTGTTTTTTGAGACAGGATCTTGCTCCGTCACCCAGGCTGGAGTGCAGTGGCATGGTCTTGGCTCACTGCAGCCTTGACCTCCTCCTGAGTTCAAGAGATCCTCCTACTTCAGCCTCTGGAGTAGCTGGGACTACAGGTGCACACCACCAACCTGGATAATTTTGGGTTTTTTTTTTTTTTTTTGTAGAGATAAGCTTTCACTATGTTGCCCAGGCTGGTCTCCAATTCCTAGGCTTGAGTGATCCTCTTGCTTTAGCCTCCCAAAACGTTGGGACTACGTGGAGCCACTGTGCCTGACCATGAACGTATTTCAGTACATGAGTAATAATAGACAATTTCTTACATAACTATAATACCCATGTCATGCTAACAAAATTAACGACTCTTTGGTGTCACCTAATACTAGGTCCATATTCTGTCTTTCTTTCTTTTTTTTTTTTTTATGGAGTCTTGCTCTGTCGCCAGGCTGGAGTGCAGTGGTGTAATCTCAGCTCACTGCAACCTCCGCCTTCCAGGTTCGAGTGATTCCCCTGCCGCAGCCTCCCGAGTAGCTGGGACTACAGGTGTGCACCAACACGCCCAGCTAATTTTTTGTGTGTGTTTCAGTAGAGACAGGGTTTCACCATGTTGGCCAGGATGGTCTTGATCTCCTGACCTCGTGATCTGCCCACCTTGGCCCCCCAAAGTGCTGGGATTACAGGTGCAAGCCACCACGCCCGGCCCACCAGGTCCATATTCAAATATCCCTGAGTGTTTAAAGAAATGTATGTTTCAGTTGGTTCGAGTTAGGATTAAAACGTGATATATTGTATTTCTGTATCTATTTTAAGTATCAGCCATCCTACCCATCTCTCCACCCTTTTCATATATTGGCTTGTTCCAGAAACCCATCATTTGGGCTATTGAATGTCTCGTGTTCTATTTGCGTAAGTCGTGTTTTTCTCTAACTTGTTCCTGTCTTCCCTCATAATTCTTGTCAAATGGAATTTAGTGCTAAAGGCTAGATCATCTTCTGGTTCAGCTTGTTTTTCTGTTTTGTTTTGTTTAGTTTTAGTTGTTTTAATATTATTATTTTTTTGGTAAGAATACTTCTTCAGTGGTGTGTGTACTTCCTAATACATCACATAAGGGAAGCACACACAGCAGTAATGCTGAGACGATTTCTTACATGCAGGTGTAAGAAACAATACAGAGAGATTCTTATAAACTTTCCCCAGTGATAGGGTTTGGCTGTGTCCCCACCTAAATCTTATGCTGAGATCGAACAGTGGGTTCATGTGGGGTTAGCCTGCTTCCTCCACTGAAGAGCTCCTCATTAAACCTTTCATCCTATGGTTTCTTTGTTTTTAGAGGCAAAGTCTCAATATGGCTCAAACTCCTGGCTTCAAACGATCTACCCATCTTGGTCTCTCAAAATGCTGGGACTACAGGTGTGAGCCAACACACCTAACCTCATCTTATGGTTTCATCTATTGATGATCTTTGCCTGAATCACCAAAATAGAGTTTTAAACTCTGGGACTATGTTTTGTACATCCTCGATATATTTTGTACATCCTCAAAACAGATCTTAGGACTGTAAGATTTATAGGTACAACCTCTGTTATTTTTATTTTTATTTTTTTATTTCATTTTTATTTATTTATTTTTTTGAGATGGAGTCTTGCTCTGTCGCCCAGGCTGGAGTGCAGTGGCGTGATCTCAGCTCACTGCAAGCTTTGCCTCCTGGGTTCACACCTTTCTCCTGCCTCAGCCTCCTGAGTAGCTGGGATCACAGGCGCCTGCCACCACGCCCGGCTAATTTTTTGTATTTTTAGTAGAGACGGGGTTTCACTGTTATCCAGGATGGTCTCGATCTCCTGACCTCGTGATCCACCCGCCTCGGCCTTCCAAAGTGCTGGGATTACAGGCGTGAGCCACTGCACCCGGCCTATTATTTTTATTTTTAATTTTGTTTTTTTCTTGAGACAGTGTCTTGCTGTGTTACCCAGGCTGGAGTGCAGTGGCAGAAACATGGCTCAGTGCAGCCTCCACTTCCCAGGCTCAAGTGATCCTCCCACCTCAGCCCCTCAAGTAGCTGGGATCACAGTCATGTGCCACCACACCCAGCTAGAATTTTTAATTAAAAGTTTCTTTAATAAGAAAGAAAAATTGGCCAGATGCAGTGGCTCACGCCTGTAATCTCACCATTTTGAGAGGCCAAGGCAGAAGGATCACTTGAGGTCACTTGAGGTCAGGTACTCGAGACCAGCCAGGCCAACATGCCAACATGGTGAAACACCGTGTCTACTAAAAATACAAAAAAATCAGGTGTGGTGGTGCGCGCCTGTAGTCCCAGACACTCGCAAAGCAGAGGCAGGAGAATCACTTGAACCCAGGAGACAGAGGTTGCGGTGAGCCAAGATTGTGCCACTGCACTCCAGCCTGGGTGACAGAGCGAGACTCAATCTCATAAAATAAAATAATAAAAATAAAATAAAATATTTAAGAGATTAGTTCTTCTCTGTTGTCCAGGCAGGAGTTCAGTGGCAGGAATATAGATCACTGCAGCCTCAGACTCCTGGACTCAAGCGATCCTTCCAAGTCAGCCTTCTGAATCACCAGGACTGCAGTCAGCCTACATTTAAATGGAAAGTACAGTTGTTTGGTTTTTAAAATAAGCTTTAAAATGTTTGAGATAATGTTGGAGTCACGTGCAGGTGTAAGAAATAATACAGAGAGATCCTTGTACCCTTTCCCCAGTGATATGGTTTGGCTTTGTCCCCACCCAAATCTCATCTTGAATTTCCACGTGTTGTGAGAGGGACCCAGTAGGAGGTAAGGGAATCATGGGGGTAGATGTTTCCCGTGCTGTTCTCATGATAGTGAGTCTCATGAGATTTGATGGTTATTATAAAGGGGAGTTTTCCTGCACAAGCTCTTTTTGCTTGCTGCCATCCATGTAAGACGTGACTTGTTCCTCCTTGCCTTCTGCCATGATTGTGAGGCTTCCCCAGCTGTGTGGAACCATAAGTCCAATTAAACCTCTTTCTTTTGTAGCTTGCCCAGTCTTGGGTATGTCTTTATCAGCAGTGTGAAAACGGACTAATACACCCACTTTTCCCCAGTAGTAACATCTTTCAGAACTATAATATATCACAACCTGGTTGCATTGATACAGTCAAGATACTGTTGTTGTTGGGCCATGTGTCCTATAAATGCTGATTAGGCCTTGATGTTGATGGCTTCTTTGAGTTCTTCTATATCATTGCTAATTCCGGGCAGTTGTTCTATCAGTTGTTAAGAGGGGGGTGTTAAAGTTCAACTATAATATGAACTTTCTCTTTCTGCTTTCCAGTCCACCAGTTTTTGCCTGACATATTTTGGGAGCTCTGTTTGGTGCTTACACATTTAAGATTGCTATGCCTTCTTAGTGGATTGACTTTTTTCCCCCTCATTATATAATGTCCTTCTCTGTTTCTGATAATTTTCTTTGTTCTGAAGTCTACTTTATTCTAAAATCACATTACAGTATCTCTTTTTTGGACCTCATTCATGTGGTATTGATTCAGAAAGAACTTATTAAGGATGGGAATGCTGGGACAGAAAGTCAGAACTTCTTAAATGAGGCAATCTCTCTCTACTAGTATCTAGTAATAAATTAGCCAGAAGGGCATGTACTGCTTAGCAGCAAGAATTTCAAGTTCAAAGTTTAGGGAACAGTAAATGCCACCAGTGTCAAAATGCCTTAGCCGCCAATTAGTTAAGTGATTATTACAGATATCTGTAAGACTTTAGGGGTTTGAATGAGACAGAGGACCTGAAAGCAGACTTGGATTTACTACTACCTGGACCACTTACAAAGCTTTTTGCTGTAGGAGGCTCCTTTCACATTTTGATGTTTGTCTTATAACTTGGTACAAAACATGTAATAAAATTTCCAGGTGCAGAATATGCTGTCTGCAAGCCTCATGATGTTAGGATTTGTCCTTCATGACTGTGGGCTATGAGCCACTAATTTGTTTTATATGATTTGTGGAATATCTTTAGAAACTGCAAAAATATCCCCACACAAAGATTACTTGAGAGATATGGCTTGGATTTTCTCCTCATTCAAGACCTGTTCATTTTGTTCAGCTGTCTTCGATGGCATGCAATGACAGCATTTTTTTTTTTTTTTTTTTTTTTTTGAGACGGAGTCTCACGCTGTTGCCCAGGCTGGAGTGCAGTGGCGCGATCTCGGCTCACTGCAAGCTCCGCCTCCTGGATTCACGCCATTCTCCTGCCTCAGCCTCCTGAGTAGCTGGGACTACAGGCGCCCGCCACCGCGCCCGGCTAATTTTTTGTATTTTTAGTAGAGACGGGGTTTCACTGTGGTCTCGATCTCCTGACCTTGTGATCCGCCCACCTCGGCCTCCCAAAGTGCTGGGATTACAGGCTTGAGCCACCGCGCCCGGCCGCAATCACAGCATTTTATTCCATGGAGGCTACTATCAGAATCTGCTACTGAATTTCATTCTTATAATGGAATATTGGCAAATATTATTGTGCTAGTGTTTCTCTACCCATTAACCAAAAAATCCAGGGGAATTTTCCATAACTCAGTGAAAGGAGTACCTTTGGCCAGGTGAAAACATGGAGTTTCAGCATTTGTCTGAATGGAAATTGAAAAGAAGACATTAACAAAACACAAAGTCAAAAAGTGCCAGTAGTGGCAACAACTCAATCACTAATGTTCAGTGTTGATGGAGCAAGCTGGGTATGCCGTGCCTATAGTCCCAGCTACTCAGGAGGCTGTGTGTGGCAGGAGAATCACCTGAACTGGGGAGGTGGAGGCTGCAGTGAGTCGAGATTGCACCACTGCATTCCAGCCTGGACAATAAAGCGAGACTCTGTCTCGAAAAAAATAAATAAATAAAAATAAAAATAAAAATTTTTAATGCTTTTGACAGCATGTCAGGCTTCTGGGTTCTGTTCCCCAAGCTCAACTCTAAGCCAATCATTTTAAGGTTTGGGGAAATTAACTTCTCCCAGTTTGGAGGAACATTATAGAAGAAGAGATAGGAGCCATCTTAAATCATGAATGAAGGAAGGAAAAATACCATAGAAAAGTCTGGGAGTTTGGGTGGAAGAATTGGAGAAGGTGACAATGTGAAAGCAAGGAAGGGCCAGGGCATCTGGAAGTTGAATTTGAGGGTTTCCTGGGGGTTTGTTTCTCTAGTTTTGAGGAATCATTCCCTTTGGGCCTGTCTGATATGACTGCTGAAAGAGCTGAGTCAATTGTGCAATGTTTGCAAAAGTCTAGTAAGAAGGCCATGCTCTTGTGCAAAAGAAAATGAGCTGCTTTTTCTTCAAAGTTTCAGGGTCAAAGGAGTCCCAGTGCTTCAGAATGCACTCCAGAGGAAGGGAAGGGGAAGACAGTGAGGGCGCCACCCCTACTGTTTTCCCTCCTTGGTTCCTGGGTCCCAGCATCTTGTTAAATGTGTCCCCATGGTTGCAGGTGTGACCCCCTGCCATGGAACCAGAGGAACTAAGTGACTGGGGTTAGTCGTGCTTACCCATGTGACTCTAGTCCTGCACTTGTGATTTCCTTTTGACTTCTAAGACTTGTGTGACCTGTGTGGCTCCCTGAAAAATGGATCTTGGGAGAGGCTATGTAACAGTTGCATTTGGGCAACTGTTGCATTTCCCTCCATAATGGAGGAAGTGTGCTGGTTTGAGCTCTATATCCTGCTATTATGACCCATGCTAAAGTATTATGGTTCCAGTTAACTTCTGGACTTAAATTATCCTTACTATTTAAGTACTATTTTAATTAGAAGCAGAATAGGTGCCTTAAAAGAAAGATAGGAACCAAATGGCTATTTTCCTGCTTATGGGACAGTATTGAGACTAAAATTTGGTTTTGGAGGACATTTTCCTCCTTATTGTTGAAGGCAGAGTTTTCCCATTTATGGAAGTAGCATAAAGGCTGGTGTCTAGCAGAGGGGTGCAAAAAGGGAGGAGAATTGGGAAGTTAGAGTGTTTTGGGAAAGGGCTGACAATGTGCTTCATGGAGAGGATTCCTATGCCACTGGGTGGTGCTGTTGACCTATAAATGTCATGTGCTCTCCAGCCCAAGGGCAGAGAGAGGCCTCACTACGGGGGGAGGAGGGGAACACCCACCGTTCCTAGAAAATCACAAAAATGGCATTGCCTTGAGCTCTCCCTCAGTTACTATGGCATTTCCCGATCTTGCCTAACAGGATTACTTCCTTGAACTGTGAAAATTCCCAGTGCTTCAGAATGTTCTCCTCAGCAAGCCTGTCCCCCCAAGTCTTGTAAGGCTGCCAGTCACACTAATCATGTTTAAATAGCTGAAGGGGGCCCACTATTTGATTTGATTTTAAAACGGAGGCCAAGAACCTTGGAATGAACAGACAGGGTTGAGGTCCACTCCTGTCCTCACTGTTCTGATGATGACACCTTGATCCCACCTGGGGCCCCAAAATGAAGCAGTGTCATTCATCTGGGTAACACCCAAAGTTCGTTGCCTCATGCCAAGGAGGTCAAACACGAACACATGTGAAGTGAGGTTAAGAGCAGAGGTTTAATAGGCAAAAGAAAAAGAGAACAGCTCTCTCTCCGGCAGAGAGAGGGGCACCTGAGTGGGTCTTCCGACCTGCAGCAGCATGCACAAGGACAGGCATGAAGAGGCAGTGTCTGATTTACACAGGGCCCAAAGATTGGTTGGAACAGGTGTGAGGTACGAAGTTTACATAGTGCAGAAAGAAGCTCCCTGCCCCACCCTTATCTTCTATTATGCAAATGGATCTTTTTTTTTTTTTTTTTTTTTTTTTTTTGAGATGGAGTTTCACTTCTATTTCCCAGGCTGGAGTGCAGTGGTGTGATCTCGGCTCACTGCAACCTCCACCTCCCAAGTTCAAGAGATTCTTCTGCCTCAGCCTCCTGAGTAGCTGGGATTACAGGCGCCTGCCACTATGCCCAGCTGATTTTTGTATTTTTAGTAGAGACACAGTTTCAACCCGTTGGCCAGGCTGGTCTTGAACTTCTGACCTCAGGTGATCTGCCTGCCTGGGCCTCCCAAAGTGTTGGGATTACAGGCATGTGCCACCGCACCTAGCCACAAATGGCTTCTCTACCTGGCCGGCGCCATGTTGCCTGCTCCTTTCTGTACATGTGGTTGATAATGAAAAACGGAAGATAGAGCCATCACTTTGAACATGCCTAGCCTCCAAGGGGCCTTTTCCTATTAGCAGAGCTGCCAGCATTCACCCCTGCAAGCTTCCAGCTTGCTTATCTATGTCTGCAGCTTGATTTTACAGGCTGCACTTTGTTAGGAAAGAAACGATTCGGGGGCTGCTTTTCATTAAAAGGAAAACCTGGCCGGGCGCGGTGGCTGAAGCCTATAATCCCTGCACTTTGGGAGGCCGAGACGGGTGGATCACGAGGTCAGGAGATGGAGACCATCCTGGCTAACGCAGTGAAACCCCGTCTCTACTAAAAAATACAAAAAAACTAGCCAGGCGAGGTGGCGGGTGCCTGTAGTCCTAGCTACTCGGGAGGCTGAGGCAGGAGAATGGCGTGAACCCGGGAGGCGGAGCTTGCAGTGAGCTGAGATTCGGCCACTGCACTCCAGCCTGGGCGACGACAGAGCAAGACTCCGTCTCAAAAAAAAAAAAAAAAAAAAGGAAACCTTACCTGAGGACTTCCTTACCCTCACTATCTGCCTAAATAAGTTCTTAGATCACAGGGAGTGTCCAATGTGCCCACTGGCCTCCAGATGCCTGAGCCTGTAGACCACACACATCTCCACCTTTTTCCAGCACTTCCAGTGCATCATTGCACTCACAAGGTTCAGGAGTTCCAGGACAGCCAGCCGTGGAGCCTGTGGACAGGGAGTACATCGTGAAGGCTGCCAAGGCAGCGGAGGCCCAGGTTATGGCAGCCCAGGAAATGAGCTGGGAGGAAAGCATTCAGGAACTGATGAGCATGGAGAAAGAAAGCATTTTGTAGAAACAGATGAGGAAGATGTGTGGGATGATGTACAGAAGTTACAAGTGGAGCTGATATTAAACAGGATTTCGCTGGAAAGAGAAAAAGGCTAGAATGTATACGAATGCTTTTTTTTTTTTTTTTTTTTTTCCCGAGACAGAGTCTTGCTCTGTCGCCCAGAGCTGGAGTGCAGTGGCGTGATCTTGGCTCACTGCAACCTCTGCCTCCTGGGTTCAAGGAATTCTGCCTCAGCCTTCCGACTAGCTGGGATTACAGGTGCCGCCACCATGCCCAGCTAATTTTTTTTTTATTTTTAGTAGGGATGGGATTTCACCGTGTTGGCCACTCTGGTCTTGAACTCCTGACCTCGTGATCCGCCCATCTTGGCCTCCCAAAGTGCTGAGATTACAAGCGTATAAGAATGCTTTTATCCACACCCCTAAGAAGAGAATTGAACATGTTTTGAAAACACAAGAGGAAAGGCAGAAACTTCATTACAAATATTCTAAGCAGTTTCTGACTTGGTTTCAAGACTGGAACACACATGGGGAAGGCTGAGGAACAAGAGGAACAAAAACTAGCTGAAACTTTTCGAGAGCAACAAAAGAGTTGCCTACAAGCTAGAATGGTTCAGAGAGAGAGAAAGCGAAACAAATTAAACTGAAATGAGCAATTCCTATGGAGTTTGGAGGACCTAGAAAAGAATCAGAGTTCATCTTACTGATGAACAAAGTGACCTTAGAAAAGAAATGGCCAGTTGCAAACAAAACTTATGAAGGAAACTCTGCAGCAAGACTTGGCACTTATTCATTTGTCTCTTCTACCTGTGTTACTCTTGTGACTGAAGAAAGAACTTGAACCAATGTGTAATGGTTAATATTGAGCATCAACATGATAGGATTGAAGGATACAAATTACTGTTCCTGGTGTGTCTGTGAGAGGGTTGCCAGAGGAGATTAACATTTCAGTCAGTGGACTGGGAGAGGCAGACCCACCCTCAATCTGGGTGGGCACCACCTAATCACCTGCCAGCCCAGCTAGAATAAAGCAGGCAAGAGAAGATGGAAGAGCCGACTTGCTGAGTCTTCCAGCTTTCATCTTTCTCCTGTGCTGGGTGCGTCCTGCTCTTGAACATGAGACTCCAAGTTCTTCAGCTTTTGGACTCTTGCACTTACACCATTCATTTGTTGGGGGCTCTTGGGCCTTTGGCCACAGACTGAAGGCTGCACTGTTGGCTTCCCTACTTTTGAGGTTTTGGGACTCAGGCTGATCCACCACTGGCTTCCTTCTTCCTCAACTTGCAGACGGCCTATCATGGGACTTGACCTTGTGAATGTGTGAGTCAATTCTCCTTAATAAACTACCTCCTCATTTTGTTTGTTTTTTGAAACAGAGTCTCACTCTGTTGCCCAGGCTGGAGTGCAGTGGCACAATCTCGGCTCACTGCAACCTCCGCCCCCCAGGTTCAAGCGATACAGTCTCAGCCTCCCGCATAGTTGGGATTACAGGCACCTGCCAACATGCCTGGCTAATTTTTGTATTTTTTAGTAGGATGGGGTTTCACCACGTTGGTCAGGCTGGTCTTGAACTGCTGACCTCAGGTAATACACCTGCCTCGGCCTCCCAAAGTGCTGGGATTACAGGCGTGAGCCACCACACCCGGCCAATAAACTCCCTTTCTTATATACATATATCCTGTTCTGTCCATCTAGAGAACTCTTAATATGCTATGTTATATGACATAAGCATGACATTAACTACACTAAACCACATGACAGTGTTTTTAAAATTCGTGTATAGAGCAGTATCTCATTAGTTTGTGTGTTAAATCCAAGACTTTGCTTCTGTAGTCTGTTGAATGAACCCCAAACAGTTATATCAGTAACAGCAATTGCACAGTTATATACACAGTCAATTAAGTTTTAGCACTAACGATAATTTAATTTTAGGTGTGGCCTCTGTGGATCTGTATCAGTCTCAAAATTTAGAAAGCACAGGCATGAAAGGGTATATTTTTCTCACCTAAGGAAAAACAGTAAGAGAAGACAAAATGTTAAAATAAAAAATCGATGCCACCTCCTTCTTCAGTCTTTCATACAGCACAGAGCAGCTTCCCGAGTTTGAGGATGATTAAATACATGAGATGCTCTCCAGATCCAGTTCTGCTTCTGTAGACTTTTTTGTTCCCTCTCACTTATTTATTTATTACTTTTTTTTGAGACAGAATCTTACTCTGTTGCCCAGGCTGGAGTGCAGTGGTGCAATCTCAGCTCACCTCACTGCAACCTCAGCCTCTCGGGTTCAAGCAATTCTGCCTCAGCCTCCTGAGTAGTTGGGATTACAGGCGCATGCCACCACGCCTGGCTAATTTTTGTATTTTTAGTAGAGATGGGGTTTCACCATATTGGCCAGGCTGGTCTTGAACTCCTGACCTCGTGATCCACCTGCCTTGGCCTCCCAAAGTGCTGGGATTACAGTCGTGACCCACTGTGCCTGGCCTCATTTATTTATTTTTAAATTAACAAATAAAAATTATAAATATCTATTTAAGGTGTACAACATGGTGTCTTCAAGAATCTCTTTATATATGCAATAGCTGAATTCAAGAGACCATCAACTATGTTTGAAATATAGTAGCCGGAAGATTCTAACAGATGGGATGTGACATAGCAGAAAATGCATCTCTGATGGGGATACTCAAGACACAGTCTCCTGGCAGGTCCCGGGACTCACCTTCTCCACTACTCAGGGCTGTTGCTCCAAATGTCAGAGTTTATTTTCCAAAGATAACCACTCCATTCTCTCACATGCTCTTTGCACAGGTATCTTTGACTCTCCTCCCAGGACACAAGAGTGATGCTATGGACTTCTGAGGCTGGGATATAAAAGGCCACACGGCTTCTGCCTAGTTTGCTTGGGATGTGCTCCCTTGGAAGCCACATGCAGAGGCCACGTGTGTGCCGGTTGATGACAGCAGCTGATATTCCAGCTGGCCCTCAGTAGGAACTGCCACATGCTTGAGTGAATGTCCTCAGGCGACGCTAGCCTCCAGCTGCTAGATCACCTCTCAGACACTGAGGAACAGATGAGGCTTCCCCGCTGAGCCCTGCCCAAACAGATTTCTGAGCTAATTGATTGTTTTATTACACATAATTGAGGCACTATATACAATTGACCCACTTAAAGTGTATAATTTAATGGTGTTTAGTGTATTCAGAATTGTACAACCACCACAATTTCAGAACATCTTTATCACCTCCCCAAAAGAAACTCTGTACTCAGTAGCAGTGAATCTCCATTTCCTCCCAAACCCCTTCAGTCCTAGGCAACCACTCATCTATTTTCTGTGTCTAATAGATTTGCTTATTCCAGATACTTCATATAAATGGAATCATACAATATGAGGCCTTTTGTGATGGGCTTCTTTCACTTAACATGCTTTTAAGGTTCATCCATATTGTAGATGTTTCGTACTTAATTCCTTTTTTTTTTTTGAAAAATGTTCCATTGTACATACAGATATTTTGTTTATCCATTCATCTACTGATTGACATTTGGGCAGTTTCCACTTTCTGGCTATTATGAATAATGCTGCTATAACATTCATGTAATTTTTAATAAGGACATATATTTCTTTTTCTTTTTTTTTTCAAGACAGAGTCTCGCTCTGTGGCCCAGGCTGGCATGCTGTGGCGAGATCTCGGCTCACTGCAACCTCTGTCTCCCAGGTTCAAGCACTTCTCCTGCCTCAGCCTCCCAAGTAGCTGGGATTACAGGCATGTGCCACCATGCCTGGCTAAGTTTTGTATTTTTAGTAGAGATGGGGTTTCACCATGTTGGCCAGGCTGGTCTTGAACTCCTGACCTCAGGTGATCTGCACGTCTCGGCCTCCCAAAGTGCTGGGATTACAGACGTGAGACACCGCGCCCGGCCTCATTTCTTCTAGGTATACCTAGGGAGTGAAATTTCTGGGTCATATAGATGCTTATCTTTTAAAAAAACTGCCAGAATGTTTTCCAAAATGGTTGCACTGTTCTACAGTCGCAATGGCAGTGTCCTAAGGCTCCCATTTCTCCAAACCCTCAACACTTGTTATTTTCTGTATTTTATTGACTCTGATCATCCTAGTGCTTAGTGGATTTGAAGGGGTTTTGATTTGCTTTTCCCTGATAAGTACTGATTTGAAGCAGCTTTCCATGTAGTTACTGACCACCTGTATAACCTCTGGAAAAGGTCTATTCCAATCATTTGCCCATTGTTTAATTGGGATTTCTTTTCTTTTTTTTTTTTTTTTTTTTTTTTTTTGAGACAGGTCTTGCTCTGTTGCCCAGGCTAGAGTGCAGTGGTGTGATCTTGGCTCACTGCAGCCTCCACCTCCTGGGCCCGAGAGATCCTCCCACCTCTGCCTCTCGATTGGCTGGGATCACAGGTGCCCACCACCATACCCGACTAATTGTTTTGGTACTTTTTGTAGAGACAGGGTCTTGCCATGCTGCCCAAGCTGGTCTTGAACTCCTGGGCTCAAGTGATCTGTCCGCCTGGCCTCCCAAAGTGTTGGGATTACAGGCGTGAGCCACTACACCTGGGTGGGTTTTCTCTTTTATTACGTTGTAAGAGTCCTGTATCTATTCTAGCCACAAGTTCCTTAACAGATATGTGATTTGTAAAATACCATCCCATTCTGTGGGTTGTCTTTTCACTTTCTTGATAGTGTTCTCTGAAGCATGAATACTTTAAACTTTGATGGTGTTGACTTTTTCTTTTGTCACGTGTGCTTTTGGTGTCAACATCTAAGAAACCACTGCCTAATCCAAAGTCACACTTACTCAAATATTTTCTTCTAAGAGGTTTATAGTTTACCTTATACATTTAGAAGGTGATTCATTTGAGTTAATTTTTTGTTTATGGTACGGGGAAGGGGTCCAACTTCATTCTTTTGCAGGAGGACATCTGGATATTGGTGAAGATGATTCTTTTCCCTATTGACTGTCCCTATTGAGTTGTCACTCAACTCTAAAATCAGTCATTTATTTCTGGACTCTCAGTTTTGTTCAGTTGCTCTATTCTTATGCCAGAACCACTGTCTTTATTACTGTAGCTTTGCAGTAAGTTTTGAAATCAGAAAGTGTGAGTCCTCCAACTATGTGTTTTTCAAGACTGTTTTGGTTCTCCTGGGTCCTATGAATTTCCGTATGAGCTTTAGGATTACTCAATTTCAGTATTAAGAAAAAGCCAGCTGGGAGTAAGAGGAATTATATCAAATCTTTTCATCAATAAGAAGGATTTTTTTTTTTTTTTTTTGAGATGGGGTCTGATTGTGTCACCCAGGTTAGAGTGTAACAGCATGATCTCGGCTCACTGCAACCTCTGTTTCCAGAGCCCAGGCGATCCTCCCACCTTAGCCTCTGGAGTAGCTGGGACCACAGGTATGTGCCACCACATGCAGATTAATTTTTTGTATTTTTGGTAGAGACGGAATTTCACCATGTTGCCCAGGCTGGTCTCAAACTCCTGAGCTCAAGTGATCCACCTGCCTTGGGCTCCCAACATGCTGGGATTATAGTCATGAGCCACTGTGCCAGCCTTGGATTTTATCTTTTCAAGCAACTTATTAATGTGGTTTGTTGTGCAAAGATAACTGATACGCTCCTCCACATGGGTGAGCATCTGTTTTGTTATGGGTAAAGAGAAAAGATGGTGACAACATAGGGAGACCTCCACTCCACACAAAAAAAATAAAACCTTCTTGGGAGGCTGAGGTGGGAGGATCCCTTGAGCCCCGGAGGTCAAAATTGCTGTGAGCAGTGATCATGCCACTGTACTCCAGTGTAGGCGACAGAGCGAGAGCCTGTCTCAAGAACAAATAATAAATAAAAAAGAAAAAGTAAATTTCCAGGTTAGGCCTCTTGCATCGCTTCAAGAAGCTGCTCCAAGTGCTGCCTGCTGCCCTGCCCATGGCTGGAGGGATTTCGCTGCACTGGGAATGCAGCAGGTTCAGCAACCACTGAACGGAGGATTCTTCTTCTCAGCCTTGGTGCCTCCTGTTTGGAATAGGGGTTTCTAAGGGAAATGGGGACCGTGGCTGCCTATATCCCCATGCCGAATAGAGGCCCAGAGCCCGGGCTGAGAACTTTATGAGTGAAAAGACAAGAGGCTTTAGTTAAGACAAGAGGCGGCTGAGACTGAGAGCGTTCAAGATGTTCCACAGATCCTGGGAAGCGTTCTGCTTGGTAGTGACTCTAATGGTAGTTTCTTTGCCCCAGTTGTTTCATTCCTAAGAATGTATTGAGGCAATTCTGAATTAGAGCAAAGGTACTGCAGGTGTACAACCCTCTTTTCTATCGTGTGTAGAAGGGTGAGGCACCTCAGTGTTGAGAGGTCAGGTGAGTATTCAGACCAGGGGAGACCGCGGAGACCCTGGGAGGGCAGTGTGCTTCTGAGGCCCTCCCACTACCCCTGTCCTCTGAAGACTCCAACCCATGGTTCTACCCTTTCTCAGTCCCCAGGTAGGATGGAAACAAGGTGTCAGCAGCAGAGAAAACAAGTTTTTGGGGTTCACTCAAGACCTGGGCGACAGCCAGGTCAAGTGCCTGCTTTATTCAACAGGGAGTGCTCAAGTGGGACTCACCCCCGCCTTTCACAGTGTAAAGTAAACAGGGAGCAAGGCAGGAACTAGAAAAATAATGCATGGATCTAGACAATCCAGAAAGACACTGCTGAGTCAGCTTAAGGCCAAGACTGGTCAGTGTGAGAGAACAAAAGAGGTGACAGAAGAGCCTTGGGCAGCCTGAGCCACGATGGGCCTAGCGGAAGTAGTTGGGACATTCGTGAGCAACCAAATGCCAGGCTTGATTAAAGGCGTCCACGACAGCCGGCTCCAGGGGCCCTTCCTCCGTTGCTGCCAAGTTCTGCTCCAGCTGCTCCAGGCTGGACATGCCCAGGATGACCGTGTCCCCATGGGCACCCTGCAAGGGAGACAGCCAGACTTCAACCCTCTTCTGCTACACAGCGACTCCACTCACAGCCCTCCCAGCCACCTCCCTGCTGAGATTTGGGGTCTCTGTTTATATTTCTATCCCGTATGTCCAGAAGGACGTAAGGTGCCTTGGATAGCTGTACCCATGTGACTTGAAACCTGTATCCTTTCCCCTACTGCCACACGACGCTTCCAGACAGACCTACATTCACAGCCCAGTTCTGCCCCCCAGCAGCTGTGTAAAAATAGCTAAGTTGGCTGGGCACAGTGGCTCATGCCTATAATCCCAGCACTTTGGGAGGTCGAGGTGGGAAGAATACTTGAGCCAAAGTGTTCAAGACCAGCCTGGGCAACAGAGAGAGACTCTGTCTCTACAAAACACAACAAAACAAAATGAACCAGTGGTGGTGGTGCATGCCTCGGCCCAGCTACCAGGGAGGCTGAGGCAGAAGGATCACTTGAGCCCAGGAGGTTGTGGCTGCTGCGAGCTATGAGTGCGCCACTGTTCTACAGCCTGGGTGACAGAGTGAGACCCTGTCTCAAAAAAATAAAAAAGCAGGCTAAGTTAAGCTTGTTTTGACATTCAATCTTTTTTTTTTTTTTTAAACAAAAACATTTTTCCTTGTGTTTTGTACAAAAAAGGGGATGGGAGGTGGTGCAGTGCGGTGGTGGCAGCGGAAAAATATGGAACGCTTCACAAATTTGCGTGTCATCCTTGTGCAGGGGCCATGCTAATCTTCTCTGTATCATTCCAATTTTAGTATATGTGCTGTAGACATGGGCACGACATTCAATCTTTTTCTCTGTTTTCAGCATTGGAATGAGAGAAAACTTATGTAAAACACAGCTCCCACATGCTGAACATCTACCGGATACATGCCAGACACTATGCAACATGGAACGCTGAAGCTGGAGGTAAGTTTGTTGCTGTTATTTTCGTCGTTGTTTGCTTGTTTTTTTAGACAGGGTCTTGCTTTGTCACCCGGGCTAAAGTGCAGTGGTGTGATCTCAGCTCACTGCAGTCTTGACCTCCCAGCCTCAAGTCATCTTCCCATCCCAGCCTCCAGAGTAGCTGGGAACATAGGAGCAAGCCATCACACCTGGCTAATGTTTTTGATTTCTTGTAGAGATAGGGTCCCACTTTCTTGCCCACGCTAGACTCAAATGCCTGAGCTCAAGCAATCCTCCCATCTTGGCCTCCCAAAGTGCTGGCCTACATGTGTGAGCCGCTGCCACCAGTCAGGAAATAAGTTTTAACCAGGAAGACAGGAGGCATCAAGAGAGGGAAACCTAAAGGGTGAGATGGGTGGGCTTTAGTTAAACCTGTGTTAAAATGTCTGCCACTTTAATAGCTGGGTGAACCTCGGGTTTCTCATCTGTAACACTGGGATAATCATACTCCATGAAGCCTAAGGAATAAGAAGATCCCTGTAATGAAGCCCTCACTACAAAGCCTCCACTCAGATACCATCAAAGACCAGTGGGAAGAGTGTTTATGAGAACTGGAAGAAAGAGAAATTTCAGAGGAATTGAGAATGCTTTGGGCTTCACCTAAAGGTTCCCCTGGAAGGGAAGGAGCTGAGCGCCCAGGGTCGCTGGTTACCTGCAGCTGTGAGTGGTGGTACATCCACCGGAGGGCGGCCGAGGTCATGCTGGGGACACTGGTGCCATATGCGGCCTGCAGGGCCTTCTCCACCAGGGCAATGGCCTGGAAGTGGTGCTCCTTCCAGAAGCTGTGCAGGGGGGACAGTGGCACAGGGGTCACTACCATGGGGATCACACTGGGAGCCACAACCAAAGAGCCATCCAGGGCCACTGCCCCACCCCACACCCTGCAGCCCTGAGGGGAGGGTATCCTCTCTAGTCATAGGTCTCCCACTTTGCTGGGCGTCAGAACTACCCAGGATGCCGGGCCCCTCGACAGAGACCTCAATGAATCTTTATTCCTGAGGACTCAGGAACCTGCTCTGACTTTCCCCTAGGGACATGAAGCCTGCTCAGATGGGGCAGGACTCCCTCCTGGGCTTTTTTTTTTTTTTGACACATGGTCTTACTGTCGCCTACACTGGAGTGCAGTGGCATGATCATGGTTCACTGCGGCCTCAACCTCTTAGGCGCAAGTAATCCTCCTGCCCCAGCCTCCTGAGTAGCTGGGGCTACAGGTGTGCACCACCATGCCTGGCTAATTTTTTGCATTTTTTTTTTTTTTTTTTTTTTTTTTTTGTAGAGACCATGTTGCCCAGGCTGGTCTTGAACTCATGAGCTCAAGCAATCCTCCCACTTCGGTGTCCCAAAGTGCTGGGATTACAGGTGTGAGCCACCATGCCTGGCCCATCCTGGGCTCGCTCCTTCCTTCCCAACAGGTGATTGCTCAGAAAAGAGCAACGACTTCAAGACCCCAACATCCAGGGAGCCTCATTTCCTCCCAGAGGTCCCAAGACAACAACAACACGCACAGAGGGTTTGGGAATTCCTGAAGGAATGCAGGGGAGCAGGTGCAAACAGCAAGGGAAGGGCTTACCTCAGGAGCAGTCCAGGACTTCATTCCACACAGAGCTGACCCCACCCCAGCCATCCTCACCAAGCCCAACCCCAGCTCACCGATTCCTGTAGGTCTCAGCCCAGCTATTCCCAAAGAAGCGGCCCACAGGCTGTTTCCCGTCCTTGTCCTCATACTTGTACTTGCCAGTCAGCAGGCCCCCTGCGGGAAGGCAGCGATCAGCCCCCGGGCCCAGAGTGCCCCAGAAGCTGCCACATCCCTCAGGGCTCTGGTCTAGGGGAAGGGCAGGGACCCAGGAGGGCTGAAGGACGCAGCCCAGCCCCTTGCCAAACCCTCCCTGCTTCCCAGGTCCTGGGCTGGGCATCTGTGGGTCGGGAATAGGCTGAGACAGGCTCAGGAATGCTCCACGTACCAGCCAGAGGGTTGTAGGCATAGAACCTCAGTCCAAAGTGCCTGAGGCAGGGGAGGAGCTCCGTTTCCACCTGCCGGGTGGTGGCGTTGTACATGCCCTGCAGGGAGAGAGACCCCGGGGAGAGGGTGGACATGTCAAGAGAAGGAACTGTTGCCTTCCACTTTTAAAATTCTAAAGCAACACTAGCCCAGGACTTCAGCAATCTTCTAACATGACTACTGTTAGCAGGGGATGGGGGGAGGGTGTTGGGTCCAAGGACAGAAAATTGAAGTGGAATGATATCTTTCCACAGATATCTGGTGTATCAACTCCATGCTGGACACTGGTTACAACCACAAGTAGGTGTCACAAAATCCCTGCCTCCAGGAGATGTTTACTCAAGTTTAAAAAAATAGACAGGAAGGCAGTTAATTACAATAAAGTTAGGTTCTACGATCAAACAAGGAGCTGGAAAGTACTCGCTGAATGCATGAAGATGAGGTTTGGAGACTGGAGACTCCTGTGGGGCTGTCTAGAAAGGCTTCCAGAGGAGGAGACCTCTATGTAAGGCCCGAGTGCTTCTCCCAGGGAGGAGGGCAGGGGAAATGTGTTCCAGGCTGAAGTACGAAAGGAGGTGGGGAAGGAGGGGTCCAAGGTGCACAGGCCGGCAGGAAGGAAGCAGACGCCCAGTGGCCTGGCTGAGGAGCTTCAATGGCATCCTGAGGGTACCTGGGAGCCATCTGCAGGCTTTCAGCAGGGGAGTGGCTGCTATGCAGAGGGCACAGGGGGCAGTCGGAGGGGCAAAGATAGCCCAAGATGAGCAGGAGTCCTCGAGACCTTGGCCTCTGCAGCCCCGGCCCTCACCTGGTACACAGTGGGCACGATCCAGCCATTGCTCTTGCAGAGGGTACAGATCTCGGCCACTTCCCAGGCGGCATAGTTGGAGAGGCCAAGCTCCACGAACTTGCCCTGCAGGGGTGAGGCAGCAGTCAGAACCCAGTGCAGCCCAGACCAGGAAGGGGAGGCCAGGGTGGGGCCCCGGGGAATGGGGCTGTTCCCTGCTCCACCCTGGGACCGCCCTGGTGCCTCTGCTGTCATGAGTAGGATCAGGATAAAGAAAGGGGCAGGAGCCCACCTTTGGAGTCCGGAGGGCCCCCTCACCTCCTGGTGCAGCTGGTGGCAGGCGCGCAGCGTCTCTTCCACCGGCGTGCTGTGGTCAGGTGCATGGAGGTAGAAGAGGTCCACTCGGGGACACTGCAGCCGCTTCAGTGACGTCTCCAGCTGGGACCGGAGACTGTCAGGCTTTAGTGATTTTCCATCCCAAGGGTTGGCCTTGGTGGCAATTTTCACTTGGAGAGAGAATGGAATGGTTAAGTGACCTACTGAAGCCATTTGCCAACTTATGTAACCCTAGCTAAATTACTAATATTCTCTTGGCCTCAATTGTATGGTCTGTAAAAACGGGGTGATAATAATCAAACTGTCCTCATTGGGAGGTCCTGGGGATTAAATAATGTCATATATGTGAGTTCTCAATATTCACCTATTAGAATAACTATCATTAGTCGCCAACCTACTGGCTGTGCAAGGCCTTGCACTAGAGACTGAGTATGCAGAGATGAGCTGAACACAATGGGTCTCTGCCCTCCTGGAGCCCTAGAGGATGACGGTACAATATGGTAAGCACAGGAGGGAAAGGCACACCGTGCCAAGGAGCCCACATGAGATGCATGAAGCCAACTTGGAGACTCCAGGGAAGGCTTTCTCTAGGGGATCATCCCCAGAATCCCAGCCAACGAGGAGGAGCAGGAAGTACATTCCAGAGCATAGGAACCCATGCAAAGTCAAAGAGGCAAAAAAACAAAAAACAAAAAAAAACCAACCCAGTATGTGAGGCTCCAAACCTTCAAGTCTAAGTTATAGGAGCATACACTCCAGAGCAAGGAGCAGTGGGACATAGGACAAGACACAGGGACAGACCTGATCCCAAAAGTTCTTAAATACCATCCCACTGAATCTGAACTTGATCATTCTAGGTTTTGTCAGGGTGCGAACCGGTCACCTGTGTTCACACTTGGCTGCAGTATAGAGAAAGAAGTCAAGGGGGCAGGCCTGGAAGAATTTAGGAAAGCGAAGCAGTCACATGAATGTGGCCTAGTGGTAGAGATCAATTTGCAAGCTTAGAAGGCAAACTGAGCAGAATGTAATTATAATTCTCCCCTCCCCTTCCCGACTCACAGAAGCATGAGCATACATCCAACTACTGTAGAGACACATCGCTATGACAACAGTGTTCTGCATCCAAGCAGCTTGGAAATGAGTTAATTTTCCACTAATCTTTCACCTAGAAAGAACCCCAGCTGTTGGTCCAGGTATAGTGGCTCAAGTCTGTAAACCTAGTTTGGGAGTACTTTGGGAGGCTGAGTAGGGAGGCCCAAGAGTTTGAGATAATCCTGGGCAATGTAGCAAGGCCCTCCCTCTGTAAAAATATAAATTAAAAAAGAACCCCAGCTGGGCCAGGAAAGGTAGCTCACGCCTGTAATACCAGCACTTTGGGAGGCTGAGATGGGTGGATCACCTAAGGTCAGGAGTTCGAGACCAGCCTGGCCAACATGGTGAAACCCCATCTCTACTAAAAATACAAAAATTAGCCAGGTGTGGTGGCACGTGCCTGTAACCCCAGCTACTTGGGAGGCTGAGGCAGGAGAATCACTTGAACTCGGGAGGCAGAGGTTGTAGTGAGTCCAAACTGTGCCATTGCACTCCAGCCCGGGTGAGAGAGTGAGACTCTGTCTCAAAAAACAAAAAACAAAACAAAACAAAACAAAAAAAAGAACTCCAGCTGTCTGGATTGGTGGGTGGATGGATTCTGCACTTTTCACACTTGGCAAACTCAGCTCAGTAGCTCAGAGGGGTGTCATGAGATCAGCTGGGATATGGAAGAGAACAAGTTCCACAGTTCCTCATCCAGATTTTCTCCATTTCCCCGCAGCCCTGCAGGCATTCTTGGCATGAACTTTGCCTCAGGCCTGGCTTGAGGACTTTGGTCCAGTGAGCTCAAAGATGGAAGTGGGGAAGGGCTGGAGAAGAAAAACCAACTCAGGAACAAAATCTTCATTATTAATAATATGTAACCTGGCTGGGCACGGTGGCTCACACCTATAATCCCAGCACTTTGGGAGGCTGAGGTGGGCAGATCACTTGAGGTCAGGAGTTGGAAACCAGCCTGGCCAATATGGTGAAACCTCATCTCTACTAAAAATACAAAAATTAGCTGGGCGTGGTGGCGTGTACCCGTAATCCCAGTTACTTGGGAGGCTAACACAGAGGTTGCAGTGAGCTGAGATCGTGCCATTGCACTCCACCCTGGGTGACAGAGCAAGATTCCATCTCAAATAATAACAACAACGTGCAGCCAGGTGAACTAGAAAGCGCGTGGGCCTGAGATTCACATTCGCCCTCTTCCCCCAACCCCACCCACCACACGCTACGACTCTAAGGTGGGCGCAGAGAGAGCCTCTCCTCAGGGGTGAGCAGCAGAAGCCTCAGGATAGTCCAGTGGGTGAAGCATGGTAAGGGTGACAGCCCATGTTCCCTGGGTCCTCACTGCGTGCCAGGCACCCTCCCAAGGGCTATCAAGGGCACCAGGCTCACAAGGAACAGTCCCCTCCATCCTCCGCTCAAGCCCCACCTGCCCACTGGCCTTCCTTTCACACATCACACACACTGCATTTCCAAACCAAGTCTTTGCATAGACTCTAATGCTCCTTTCTCCTGTTCTCCTCCAACCTACCACTGAGCCTTTAAGGCCAAGCTCCATCCAGCATTTGCTGAGCCTTCCCTAGTGCCTCTCCCTGGCCTGCAGCTCCCCAAAGTACTCTCTCTTCTGGGCTCTCCAGCAATCGTTATTTCAGTCTTCCCTATTAGACTCTGAACTCCCTGTGGAGGGCTGGAGTTACTTTCTCTCCCGTGATCCATGTCAAAGCTTGGCATAGAGTGGAAAGTCCCTACCCCTCACGCGTCTGCACTCCCAAACACCCCTACTCTCCCAGCCAGCCTGAGGCATCGCCACAGTTCTCCCTGAGACAGGCAGAGGTACTGCCAGCTGAACAGGGCAAAGTCTAGCGGTTAAGAAAAGGCCAGGATGAGAAAAGGCTGCCCAGAGAGCGCATGGGTGATGATGGCAACGAAGGGGTAGAGAAAAGGGGGAGAGCCTGGGTGGAGACCGGTTATGGGCACCTGGCAGGTTTGGAGGCGGGGACATCAGTGGAGGTGGGAAGCGATGGGCCACACCAGGCTAGGGGGGGACTCTCGCGCTGCAACTCCCAGTGGAAGGAGAGTGGGGGAAAGGAGTCAGGGCAAAGCACTGTCCAGTTGTCCCGGGGTTCCCAGAGCTGCGGGGTGGACGAGGGTGGGGCGAGGGACGAAGCCGTCCGTGCTGCCCGCGGCCGGGCCCGGGCGGGGTGGTGCACGGCTGGGGACGGGCTCAGCTCTGCACGATGCATGGGGAGAATTAGGGGCCACTGTTACCTCTGCAGTCACCGCCGCCCAGCCCGAGCCCCAGGCCGCCCAGGATGGTCTCGGACTGGCCGTCGCTGTACATGAAGGCCGTGTCCAGTTCGGTGTGGCCGCGCTCCAGAAAGGCGCGCACGGCCGCGGCGCTGGCGGGCGCGTCCATGCGGCGCCCCATCTCCATGGTGCCCAGCACCGTGGCGACCCGCGGTGGCGGTGGCCGGGACATGGCCAGCGCGCGGGCCTCGGGCGGCGGGGAACTAAGCGCGCAGCGCACGGCGGCGCGGGAGACTACGCGAGACGCGGCGCTCAGCATAGCAGCGGCGCCTGCGCGTTGGGAGCCGGAGGGCCCCGCCCACGCCGGGGCGGAGCGCGGAGGTGGTTCGGGGCGGGGACACCAGGCGCGGCCCCAGGGGCGCCTCCAGGCCGGGTCCGCCCCGCAAGCGGCGTGGGGGCGGGGCCTGCGGTTCCCGGGGCCGGGCGGCGGCGCGCGGTCAGCTGACCCGGCGGGCCCCGACCCAGAAGCTGGGCCCTGGCGGCGGATCTGGACGTGGTGAGCCGGCCCGGGGACAGGTGTCAAACTCCACGGTTGGGGGTCGGGGCTCCTGGGCTTCCCTGCCACGTCCTTCCAGCCCTCTCCTCCGGCCGCTGGACTGTCCGGGCTCCTGCGCCCTCCTTGTGGCGCGACATCCTGGGGCGAGGCTCCGGGCCGGGACTGGGTGGCTCTTGGGAATCCGCAGCCCCGTGGCCCCCCACCTCAAGGGCGACCAGCGCGGCCTCTCGAGCTGGCCTGGCCAGGAGCTGGGGGCCGGGTCCCCTTTCACCTCCTGTCCCGGCCGACCGGCCCCTTGGCATCTGATGGCTGCTTCGTTTTTCCCTGGCCGGCCGGGCGAGGGGCCCTCGCGGCGCTGGCCCCAGCAGCTGTCCTATCATTATCCCTCCAAACAGGCGGCCCGCGCCGGTCTGAGTCACCAGGAGGGAGCTGTGGCCGAGGACGCCGAGGCCTGGAGTGGGTGGTAGCCCCGAGCCGGGACGCTTCTCCCCCCACATTCTCCCCAGGTCTGCAGGGACGAGTACCCACACTGCCTCCTCCCACGCCGTGCTTAGGGTAGGTTTCCAAACGTGTGCATGGAGAGTCTGAGTCTGAAAGTGTGAGAGGTCCTGGGCCAGGGTCACAGGTTATGTCTGATCAAGGCTTACTGAAGGCACCTGTGTGCCTGGACGCTGGAGGGGCTACAGCGAGAACAAATAATAGTCATTTTGGGCTGTTGGTGTTGAGTGCCTGTGCCAGGCACCCTTGTAATCGCTTGGCCTGGATTGTCTCATTTAACTCTGCAGTCAGCCTAGGTGGTGGGTATTGCATTATTCCCCTACTTTTCAGATGAGCACTACAAAGCTAAATCACTCGAGTTCCAGACTGGTAGGCATCGAGCAGGTCTGTTCCGGAGTGCTTTTCTCCTCAACCCTGGACTGTTCGAGCTCACAGCTATCCCCTCTTCCTTCCTTTCTCCTTTCCTTCCTCTTCTGTCTCTTTATCCCCTTTCTCCTTTCCTCGCCCCTATTTCCTGTCTTCTTCACTCTGTCCTTCTCTCTGCCTCTCTCTCTCTCTCTCTCTCTCTCTCTCTCTCTCTCTCTCTCTCAACATTTGCTGAACCTCTAGGTGTGTTTAGACCTGGAGAATAAGAAATGCACAACCCAGAGTCGGGAGAGCCTGTTTCAAGGACACTGGTCGCAGAGGACGGTGGTAGCGTTCTTCAGGTGTGTGGAGGAGGGGAGAGGGGAAGGTGGCAGGCCTTATCCAGCCAGCTCTCACGGGACATCTTTGAAAGGGCAATTTAGAAGTGAGTCTTCTTATTTCATGACCAGGCCCTTGAAGGGGAGCAGGACACTTCTAGGGGAAGAGATAGCACGTGCAAAAGCCTGGAGACCTGAAATGACTGAAGACGTGGGTCAGGAGGCAGGAGATAAGGTTGGGAGGGCAGTTCTTGGAGTAACTTGAGGCCTAGCCTCAGATAATTTGGACTTGATTCTGCAGACAAAGGTGGAACATGATCAGCTGTGATCATGTGCCTAAAGCATCCCTGACTCAGCTTGGGATCAGGGAGAAGAGTTTGGGTGTGGCAGGAGATGCCATCTCCAACCCAGCCTTTCTCAAAGTGCACCAGATGGAGCAGAATCACTGGAGGACTTCTTAAACCCAGAATCTCTAAGCCGCAGCCCAGGTGCACTGACTCCAGATTTTGAACATGCACCCTCCAAGGGTGATTCCAGGGTACCCCTTCTGGGGTCCTTGCCATCCTTACAGATGAGGTCAAGCTCCATTGCAACCTTGGACATCCATTTGCTCAGTGCTGTATGAACGGGAAGTGGGCCCATGCCTGGCTTCTAGGTGACAGGAACTACGCAGGATGGCCCTCAGAGCAAGGCCCTTCTGTTCGGGGATCAGGTGTGTCTCAAAGTGTCCTGAGTTGCAGATTGCATATGGGTCCTGTCCGAGGTTAGGGGGCCACCCACCCAGTATCCTGGATCCATAAACCAAGGTACCTTCCTCAAGACAATTCCCCAACACACACATATTGAGATGTGTCCGTTTCATTTCCTCCCTAACCTGGGGAAAGGGAAGTGAGAGACAGGCTGCAGGCTCCATAAACCAAGGTACCTCCCTCGAGACAACTCCCCAACACACACGTACTGAGATGTGTCCATTTCATTTCCTCCCTAACCTGGGGAAAGGGGGAAGTGAGAGCCCCCAAGGTGGTTGAGATGCTGGACTCTCATCCTGAAAACAGTCGCTGCTGTGTGTCATCAGGCACAGGGGCTGAGAGCTTTATGTGCATTTAGTCAGGACAGCTGCCCCAAGGAGTGAGTGTCATTAGCCCCCTTTTATAGACAGGCTCAGGCCGGTTAACTCACTTCCAAGGCCGCTCAGCCTCACCTGTCAAATGAGCACAGTATACCCGACCTTACTGGGGAGTGATGGGGATGGCAGTGGATGAGCTGCAGCCTTGTCTTCAGATTCTGCTAGGGGGTGTGGGGTTGCAGCCCAGTTGGGAGTGGTGGCTGAGAACATGAGGACTTGATTTGAAATGCCTTTGGCATTGCAAACGTGTAGTTCTTACCTGGACTATATGGTTTTTTTGTTTGTGTTTTGTTTTGTTTTTGAGACAGAGTCTCGCTCTGTCAGCCAGGCTGGAGTGCAATGGTGCGATCTTGGCTCACTGCAACCTCTGCCTCCTGAGTTCAAGTGATTCTACTGCCCCAGCCTCCCGGGTAGCTGGGATTACAGGCACGCACCACCACGCGCAGCTAATTTTTGTATTTTTGATAGAGATGGGGTTTCACCATGTTGGCCAGGTTGTTTTCCAGCTCCTGAGCTCAAGTGATCCAACTGCCTCAGCCTCCCAAACTGCTGGAATTACAGGTGTGAGCCACTGCGCCCGGCCACACCTGGACTCTATGCTAATTTGGGGTGGCCTTTCAGGGGCTGGAGACGGGGCATCAGGTGAAGGCTTCTAACATCAGCTGTGCTGATGGTCCCCCAGGTGGGCCACGAAGACACAACGAAGAGGCTTTCAGCCTCCCTGCCTGTGCCAGGCCCTGGAGGTAGTCCAGTGACCCGGGGCGCCCTTACCTTCAGGTCTAGGGCCTCTGCCCATAGCGAGTCACATTAGGGCTGAGGGTCTGCGGCTTCCTGAGAGGAGGTGCTGACTCACTTCCTTTCCCTCCTGGTGCTCCCTGGTCTCTGTCCTCAGCAGTTCCATGGGGCCAGCCTGACTAGCTGGGGAGTCCAGGCCTCCTGACACAAGTGGGAATGAAGGCAGCTAGAGACAGCCGCCGCCTGCGTGAGGAAATCCCCTCTGAGCACAGGGAGAAGAGGGGAAGCCCACGTTGTGGCTGTGCCGTCCTGCCAGACCACAGAGGCTTCTCTCTCTCTCTCTCTCTCTCTCTCTCTCTCTCTCTCTGCATCTGCTTGCTAGGCAGCCACAAAAGGCTTCTGCTTCGGTGGTGACAGATGCACCTGAGGCGGGCGGTGTGGCAGGTGGCCATGAGCAGGGGTGTCGGTCTGAGTCTTGGGTTTGACTCTGTAGCTTCCTGGCTGGGTGGCCTTGGCACATCACTTCCGCACTCTGGCTCAGGCTCCTTGTGGATATCAGTGGTCCCCACTTCATAGTTGCTGTGAAGATGAAACATGAATGCATGCAGGAGACTTGGCTCGCTGGTCCGAGCTGTGGTGACGATCGCTGATAGAGATGGCCCAGCCGAGCCTCACTTTCCCTCCCTCCTCTAAGGTGTCACGCAGGCAATGACTGCCCTACGCACTGTCCAGGATGCCCGGGTACCGGGAGAGGCCTGCCCTGCCCACCTCTGTGATCAGCCATATTCTGGCTTTGTCAGTGTGACAGTGAGGAGGTGGCTGTGGACTCCCTGCTGGTAGGCGTCCGCCACGCTCTGTGAGCTCCTGGGAGAATACAGGCTGCAGTGTCCCAGACTTGAGTCCTTGTCACTCAGGCAAACCCGGGGATCCCTTGCTCCTCTTCTCCACTTGCCTCATCTGTGTGGGGCAACCTGCTTTATGGTTTGTGTGTGTGTGTGTGTGTGTGTGTTTTTCTTTTAAGACAGAGTCCGGCTCTGTCGCCCAGGCTGGAGTGCAGTGGCACGATCATGGCTTGCTGCGCACCCTCCACCTCCTGGGCTCAAGCGATTCCTCCACCTTAGCCTCCTGAGTAGCTAGCTGGGACTACAAGCGTGTGCCTCCACACCTGGCTAATTTTTGAATATTGTTGTAGAGACAGCGTTGCCCAGGCTGTTCTCGAACTCCTGGGCTGAAGTGATCTTTCCCGCCTCAGCCTCCTAGAGTGCTGGCGCAGTGCATAGCCCTTATCTTTTGTTATTGTTGTTTCGACACAGGGTCTTGCTCTGTCATCCAGGTTGGAGTACATTGGTGAGATCGTGGCTCTCTATAGCGTCTACCTCCTAGGCTCAAGTGATCTCCCACCTCGGCCTCATGAGTAGCTAGGACCTGAGGCGCACACCACCTTGTTTGGCTAATTTTTTTTTTTTTTTTTTTTTTTTTTTAGAGATAGGGTCTTGTTATGTTGCCCAGACCGCCAGGCTGGTCTCCGTCTCCTGGGCTCAAGCTGTCCTCCCGCCTTGGTCTCCCAAAGTGGGGATTACAGGCATGAGCCATCGCTCCTGCTGTAAATTAGATGAACTTGATGGGCCTGGCCTCAGCAGATCCTTACAGAGTAATTTACGATAATAACAATAAATTAGGACCAACCTAAGCATTCAAGAGTCATAGGAAAAGATAACATGGAGGGCTCCGTTCATCACACTGTGTATGAACTCATTGAACCCACACAACATCCGTATGTGGGAGGAGCGCTGTGAGGACCCCAGTTACAGATGAGAGGGCTCAGGCACAGAAACGCTGAGTCTTTGCCCAAAGTCCAGCATGAATGCGTGGTGAGGCAGGGGTTTGAACACGCCCGTCCCTTGGGCAGATCCAGCGCGCTGCCTGCATGCGTCTGTAGCTGGCATGTGTTTGCTGTGATCTGTGTACCTGGGGGCTGATCGGGTCCTGGTGGGTGAGGATTATGTCTTTGCCCTTCTCTGGTTCCGGGCGAGGCACCCAGTGAAAAGGCTGGGATGAGCTTCGTTTGGGATGACCATGAATAGGACCTGGACCTCCCAGTGCTGAAAGCCTCCTCTCTTCCTCCCTGTAGAAGCCTTGCCGGCCTCGGAACACCAGCACCCTCCCTCCCGTGCAGACCCGCCTGGCCGGGCGCCCCTCCTCCACAGCCATGGTCTGGAAGAAACTGGGCTCCCGCAACTTCTCCAGCTGCCCTAATGGCTCCATCCAGTGGATATGGGATGTGCTGGGTGAATGTGCCCAGGACGGCTGGGATGAGGCCAGTGTGGGCCTGGGCTTGATCTCCATTCTCTGCTTTGCTGCGTCTACCTTCCCGTGAGTAGTGTCTGGGTGGCAGGACCAGGGCAGGGCTGTGGGGTTGGGGCAGTGGCTCCAGCTACTGCTCAGAGAGGGCGTGCCTGGTGGGCCACAGGCCTCTCCAGACTGGAGGCTGGGTGTGCTCCCTTGATTTCCTACCCACCAAGGAGGGACCTGCACTGGTCCCTCCCACAGGCCAGACCTTGTGCTGGGCGATGCTGATGCAGAGATCATCACCTTTGCAACAGTTTATTGAGCGCCCGCCACATACCTGGCTTGCTTCTAAGCACTTGCCGTATTTCCACCTCATTTAATCCTCACAACAACCTTGTGAAATAGGGGCAGTTACCATCCATCTATTTTACAGACGAGGGATCCAAAACCCAGAGAAGTTAAGCAATTTGCTTTAGGTGGCACAGCTGGTCAGAGATGGGGCGGGAGAGTGGGAGGGCTGGAACGCATCAAACACAGCCTCTGTCCTCCAGGCTTTGATGGTCAGGTGGTGGAGATAGCAGCAGTGAACACAACATTGCGTGGCTGCTGCTGTGATTGGGCAGCGAGGACACAATGCACAGGGGTCAAGAGCATCCTGACCTGGGCGTGTCACCTCACTGCTCTGAGCCTCAGTTTCCTTGCTTGTGTCATGGAAATATTGTTACCTGAGACAACTGCTATGAAGATGGCATGTGGGTGTGTAGGGAGAGCTGCCCACTCAGGATCTTCACACAATGTTTGCACAAGCCTGAAAGCTGTCAGTGGTGACGCTGCTATTATTACGTGAAGCACAGAAAAGGGACACCCACCCCGATCTGCAGAGGTGGAAGAAGATTACAGTCAGGAAGGACCTGGAGGCCAGGCACAGTGGCTCACGCCTGTAATCCTAGCACTTTGGGAGGCTGAGGCAGGAGGATCCCTTGAGGTCGGAAGTTCAAGACCAGCCTGGCCAACATAGTGAGACCCTATCTCTACCAAAAAAATTAAATTAAATTAAAATTAAAAAAAAGAAGGGAGCTGGAGGTGTTGGCATCTAGGCTAAAAGCCGAGGATAGGACAGCATTGAGGGGTGAGAGCCAGGGGCTGGGTGTGGAAGAGCAGTTCAGGCAGAGGAAGCAACAGATGTACAGAGAAGGGGCGGCTGCGTTTATATGGCAGACAGAGTGTGTGGGGGTCAGGGCAGGGAGAGGTGAGGTCACAGGAGTCATCATAGGCCCTATGGCCTAAGGGGCATGCTGTGCTGTTAAGAAATGTGCTCTTGGCCGGGCGCGGTGGCTCAAGCCTGTAATCCCAGCACTTTGGGAGGCCGAGATGGGCGGATCACGAGGTCAGGAGATCGAGACCATCCTGGCGAACACCGTGAAACCCCATCTCTACTAAAAAATACAAAAAACTAGCCGGGCGAGGTGTCGGGCGCCTGTAGTCCCAGCTACTCGGGAGGCTGAGGCAGGAGAATGGCGTAAACCCGGGAGGCGGAGCTTGCAGTGAGCTGAGATCCGGCCACTGCACTCCAGCCCGGGCTACAGAGCGAGACTCCGTCTCAAAAAAAAAAAAAAAAAAAAAAAAAAGAAATGTGCTCTTTATCCTGAGGGATAAAGACAAGGGTTTGATCAGGGGCTTGACATTGTTTTCACAGCTTTATTGGGAGATAATTCACATTTCATGCAATTAACCCATTCAATGTACAAGTTATTTTAGTATAGCCACAGAGTTGTGTAACTGGCACCACAACTAATTTTAGGACATTTTCGTTAGCCGGAATGGAGAGCCATGCCCATCAGCAGTCATTCTTCATTCCTCCCGGACCCTCTCAGTCCCTGCCAGTCACTACTCTACTTTCTGTCTCTGTCGATTTGCCTCTTCTGGACATTTCATGGTTCCTATAAATGGAATCACACAAGACCTTTTGCGATTGGCTTCTTTCACTTAACATAATGTCTTCAAGATTCATCCGTGTCATAGAATGTATCAAAGCAGTACTTCAGTCCTTTTTGTGGCGGATACTGTTTTACTCTGTGTATGCCACATTTTCTTACCCATTGGACATTGGGTTGTTTCTACTTTGTAGCTATTACGATTAATGTTGCTATGCACATTCATGTATTTTGTTTTGTTTTGTTTTGAGACAGAGTCTCCCTCTGTCTCCCAGGCTGGAGTGCAGTGGCCATATCTCAGCTCACTGCAAGCTCCGCCTCCCAGGTTTACGCCATTCTCCTGCCTCAGCCTCCCGAGTAGCTGGGACTACAGGCGCCCGCCACCACGCCCGGCCAGTTTTTTGTATTTTTTTAGTAGAGACGAGGTTTCACCATGTTAGCCAGGATGGTCTCGATCTCCTGACCTTGTGATCCGCCCGTCTCGGCCTCCCCATGATTTTTTTTTTGTCGGGTGCAGTGGCTCACGCCTATAATCCTAGCACTTTGGGAGGCCGAGGCGGGCAGATTGCCTGAGGTCAGGAGTTCAAGACCAGCCTGGCCAAGATGGTGAAACCCCCATCTCTACTAAAAATACAAAATTAGCCGGATGTGGTGGCGCATGCCTGTGGTCCCAGCTACTCGGGAGGCTGAGGCGGGGGAATTGCTTGAGCCCACCAGGCGGAGGCTGCAATGAGCCAAGATCACGCTACTGTGAAAAAATTGAATTTTTTTTTTTTTTTTTTTTTGGTAGAGACAAGGTCTCACTGTGTTGTCCAGGCTGGTCTCAAACTCCTAGCTTTAAGCTATCCTCCTGTCTCGGCCTCCAAAGTGTTGGGGTTAAAGGCATGAGCCATCGTGCCCAGCATCTCTTGTTCTAAGAGTTTTATAGATGTAACTCTTACATTTAGGTGTTTGATCCATTTTGTGTTGTATTTTGTAAATGATGTGAAGTAGGAGTTCAGTCTCTCTTTTTTTTTTTTTTTTTTTTTTTTGAGACAGAGTCTTGCTCTGTTGTTCAGGCTGGAGTGCAGTGGTGCAGTCTCGGCTCACTGCAACCTCCGCCTCTTGGGCTCAAGTGATTCTCCTACCTCAGCCTCCTGAGTAGCTGAGATTACAAGCATGTGCCACCATGCCTGGCAAATTATTGCATTTTTAGTAGATGGTTTCACCATGTTGGCTAGGCTGGTCTCGAACTCCTGACTAGTGGTCTACCTGCCTCATCCTCCAAGAGTGCTGGGATTACAGGCATGAGCCACCGCACATGTGGATATCCGGTTGTCCCAGTGCCAGGTATTGAAAAGACTGTCCTTCCCCATTGATTTCTCCGGGCACCCTCTCAGAGACTTGACATTTTTACTGAGTTACCTTGTTCCAGGTGCCATGTTGGATGTGGGACAGGTAAGCCAAACAGACATTGTCCTTGCCTTTGGAGAGCTTCCATTCTGGTACCCTTGGAAAGATAATCTGTGAGTGATGAGGAGGAAGGAGCAGAGTGACAGAGAGAGAGTGGAGGCAGGGAGGCTGCCTTGGAGGCTGTGGAAGCCTTCAGAAAGCATCAATGGTGAGGGGATTGGAGAGGCCCTTACCAGGCAGTCTGGACAGGTGTAGGTGACTGATGGGGCCAAGGGTGGGAGGCTCCCTGTCCAGGGGTGAGAGCTTCCTCAGGACTCTCCGAGGAGCTGGCTGAGGCTCCCCCTTTCTGCCTGGGCTGGTTGATTAACCAGGGAGGGGATTGGAGGCCTGGGAGAGAGCCCTAAGTGATGGAGGGAGGGTGGCTGCGCCCTTGGTCTTCCCTAGGACTCCATCTCTCCTGAGTGGGACAGAATCACTTTGCTGCAATTGATGAAGGCAAGTTGAGTCATAGCATCTTAGGAGGAGCTTTACTGTAAGGGCCATGGGATAAACCTTGGTTCAGGGCCTTCTCAGTGCTGGGCCTATGCTCGTCACTCCCCCTGTCCTCAGGAAATTTGAGTGAATCTGGGAGGGACGGGGATGTCAAGTGTTACAAAGGAGGAAGGAGAAGATGCCAGTGGAGCTCGTGTCAGGGGAGGCCCAGAGGAGGAACCGACATTTCCTGAGATGGGAAAGGTGACTCCGAGGCCTCTGGGCCTGAGGAGGGGTGGGCGGGACATATGAGACCAGAGCTGGGAGGAAAACAGGCATCCTGGGGCGACGAGCCTGGGGCCTTGCAAGGGCCCCCTCTCAGAATGGGGGTCCTTGTCGAAGAGCACTGGAAGACTCTGACAGTTTTTGGTGACACTGGGATTTTAGTTTTTTTATTTGTTATTAAAGACAATTTTTTTTTCTGAGACAAGGTCTCACTTCCAGGCTGAGGTGCAGTGGTGCAGTCCTAGCTCACTGCAGCCTCAACCTCTTGGGCTCAAGTGATCCTCCCACCTCAGCCTCCTGAGTAGCTGGGACCACAGGTCCCCACTCCACACTTGGCTAATTTTTTTTTTTTTGTAGAGGCGGGGTCTTGCTGTGTTGCCCAGGCTGGTCTGGAACTTCTAGGCTCAAGTGATTCTCTTTCCTCAGCCTCCTGAAGTGCTGGGATTACAGGTGTGAGCTACCACGCCCAGCCTCCAAAGTGTTGGGATTATAGGCATGAGCCACTGCTCCTGGCTGAGATGAGGGTTTTAGAAAGATTTCTGAAAGGGAGGATTCATCTGAAAGGAGGGAGGCTTGTTAGGAGGCTGAGGGAGGCGGATGGAAGGATTGGCTGTGGGAAGAACCCAGCCAATGCCCGTTTCTTAGTTTCTGGCTTGGATCATGGATGGGATGAGCTGCCATTTAGTTAGTTTCTTTGTTTCTTTTTATTTTCTTTTTTGAGACAGGGTCTTACTGTGTTGCCCAGGCTGAAGGGCAGTAGTGTGATCTCAGCTTACTGCAACCTCCACCTCCTGGGTTCAAGCAATTCTCATCCCTTAGCTTCCTGAATAGCTGGGATTACAGGTGTGCACCACCATGCCTGGCTGATTTTTTTATTTTTGGTAGAGATTCACCAAGTTGGCCGGGCTGGTCTCAAACTTCTGTCCTCAAGTGATTCACCTGCCTCGACCTCCCAAAGTGTTGGGATTGCAGGTGTGAGCCACCATGTCTGGCCACCATTTAGTTTCTTTCTGTCTGTCTATTTTCCTTCATCCATGCAGGTGGTTAAAAAGAAACTGGAACAGTAAATGGCAGTATGTATAATGGTTAAGAGCAAGACCGGAGGCTCAGGTAGGGGTTGAATCCGAGCCGTATGGCACAGCTTCCTCCAGGCCCAGTGAGGAGGTCATCGTGGTAGACTGGACAGCACAGGTGTCTTGAGGACAGAATGAGTCAACACACATACAGAGGGCTCAGAACTGCCCTGGGCCTCAGTGCCACCACCAGCTTTGGCTTCAAACCCGCACCTGACCAGAAGTCCTAAGGGGGTCCCAGCACCGGGGACCTTTGGGAAAACAGCCAGGGGACCAAAAGCCTACCATCTTGATAGTGGAGCCCCAGGCACCTCAGCCCCGCCCTTCTCTGTTGCCCTCTAAAGAGAACCAGGCCGGGGTTCTGCCTGTCTTGGCTGCAGCTGCTCCTGGAGACCCGGCGTGCCCAGGCCTTCGGTCCCTGTGTCCCTTCCCCAGCACCGTTCTTGTTGCAGTGCCTCTCCCTGCATCCATAGGAGAAAGGATCCAGGGTTCTATGCAGCGGTTCTCAGGGCCCAACACAAAACTTCAGGACCCTACATAAGCCCCAGATCCCCACTGGAGACCCCAGGGTGTGGTGGAGGAGAATCTGAGTAAGGCTGGGGCTTTCCCTGGAGAGAGGCATAGCCGTAGAGCCCTCGGCTTAGAAGGGATTCCCCGGGAGACTCCTCCAAAGAGCCGAGAAGGCTCCTGAGGATCCTGCCCATGGGGAAGGTGGGCCCCCAGGCCATCTCCTCTCCATTACCGCCTCACTCCCCCGTGGTCATCTCTGGGCGGTGTCCCCTGTAAGGCGGCATTCCCTGTAAGGTGGCCCGAACATGCGTCCCCTCCTCTTCCTCTTCCACAGCCAGTTCATCAAAGCCTACAAGACGGGCAACATGGACCAGGCACTGTCCCTGTGGTTCCTCCTGGGCTGGATCGGCGGAGACTCCTGCAACCTCATCGGCTCCTTCCTTGCTGACCAGCTGCCCCTGCAGGTGGGCCGGTACCCGGGCAGGGTGGCGCTGACCCTAACCCTGCCTCACCCTGCAGGGTTGCCTGAGGAGATGCCAGGCTCTTTGGCCCGCCTGGTCTCCAGAACCCTGACCCGTCATTGCATCTTGTGAGGGCCCATCCTTCTGTCTGCCGAACTGTGGCTGTGGACAGGCCACTGCTCTTCTCTGTGCCCCAGTTTTCCCATCTGCAGTATGAGCGTGTCTGACAGGGTTTCCGCTCTTCCACCTCCAGGGTGCTGGAATGCTGGCGAAGCTTCCAGAGGGTGGGCCCTCGAGGAGGAAAGGCGTTTTTCTGTGGGAGGCCCGGGTGCCATCCCGCTCCTGTGGGCAGGCAGAGCTGGGGCTCCCAATCAGGAAGGCATTGTCTTCCCACATGGGACCAGAAAGTTCTGACTGCCCCGGCGTCAGGCGAAACCAGAGCCATCTCTTCACCGCGGAGTCCCGCTTTGTCCTGACTGCTGGCACTGACCACCAGCTCATTGGCACTTCCTGGGCTAGATCCTTTCCTGGGTCTTTTGCCCACCTGTTCTGTCATTGCCAGGTGGGAACTGTGAGCTCTTCCTTGCCAGATAAGGAAACAGAAGCTCAGAGAGGCGAAGTGACTCGGTCAGGGTCACCCAGCTGGGATAGGACAGAGGGCTGCCGGGGCGCGGTCCCAGATCCTGGCACCGCGCCAACCCCCGGGCCCCCTGCGTCTCTTACAGTCCTACACAGCTGTGTATTACGTCATGGCAGACCTGGTGATGCTGACGCTGTACTTTTACTACAAGTTCAGGAAACGCCCCTCTCCGTGTGAGTATGGGGACCACTCTCCGTCAGATGCTCCACCAGCAGCGGGGGGCTGTGGGCGACGGGGGCGCCTGGAGTGTGGGAGGAAGCGGGTTTCCCATGGCTGGGTGATAACCCGAACCTCGGAAAGGCTTCCCCGGGCCTTATCTAAGAGCCTGAGCCTTAATCGGCCAAGATAGAGACTTGAGGGCAGTGAGCGTATCCTGGCCCAGACCACAGGCCGGTTCCTCTCGCCCAGGGGCCCGTTCAGCAGGCACAGCTCCAGCTCCTCCTCTGTGTCCGGCCCTGGGCTTGGAGCTGGGGAAACGAGGACAAGTCACACAGGCTGCCTCTGCCCCAGCCTTCAGGAAGAGCAGGAGACAAGGTCAGCTTGAGGCCATACGGACATGGGGAGGGACCTGGGAAGGACTGTTTTTCTTCAGCATTCTGCTTCGTATAACCCCTCCTGACCTCCCTGCCCTCAGCGTTTCACCTTTATAACTCTAGGAGAAGGGTACTGTTGTACCCATTCAACAGATGAAGAATTAAAGCTCAGAGAGGTTAGGTCACTTGCCCAAGGTCACACAGCCCCTGAGGGGCAAGGCCAGGACTCAGCCTCCCCCCGCTGCCACTCAGCCATCTAACCTCAGCTTCCCTCCTGCCTCGTGTGCAGTGTCTGCCCCCATCAACTCCATGCTGCTATTCCTCATGGGGACGGCGTGCACCACACCGCTGCTGAGCGCTGCTGGGCCCGTGGCTGCCCCGAGGGAAGGCTTCCGGGGACGGGCGCTCCTGTCCGTGGAGCCGGGCAGCAAGGTGAGCCGTGGGTGTGGCGGTAGAAGGGATGGAGGCTAGCTTGTCCCCAGGGCTCTCCCCTGCACAGCCTCGTGGGCGCTAAGTGGGGAGGGGGATCACCTCTGGCTCCTACAAGGTACCAAGTGCCCCCTTCTGCCCCACAGCCCTTCACCCGGCAGGAAATCATCGGCTTCATCATCGGCTCCGTCTCCAGTGTGTTGTACCTGCTCTCCCGGCTGCCTCAGATCCGCACCAACGTGAGCCTCCAGCAGGGGCTGGGTGGGGCCAAGTAGAGGAGAGCCGGCCTGGCCACCCGGGCCCTCTGGGCTAAGGAGTAGCACGGCATAGGAGCCTTGGTTCAGAAAGTCTGGGCTGCTCCCACTGTTGGCTTGGGCAAGTTAATCCAGTCTCTGAGCTTCCATTTCTGCTTCTGGAAAACAGGCGCGATGTGGCCTGCCAGCCAGGCTGCAAAAGACCCATGTGTGTCTTGGAGGAGTAGGAGTTCAGGGGAAGGTGAGGGGCTGAGCTTGGAGGCCTGAGGGGAGAGGAGAAGCTGGAGAGTCGGGGAGGGGAGGCTTGCTGGGCAGCTAGAGCCTGTGTGGGGTGGAATGCAGGGTGGCATGGGGCCAGCAGGCCTGGCACAGCCATGGTCTCCTGTGGACCCGGGCAGGGGCCTGGGAGGGCTTGTCTGTGGGTGAGAGGAGGCTCTTCTGTGTGTGGGGCCCATGTCAGATACTGGGCACCCAGGGAGAGAGGAGCTCAGGGCAGGTGCACTGTGGTGGGGCAGGTGGACATGTGGACAGTTACAATCCAGAGTGACAGGAGGCCTGTTCGAGATCTCTGACCCAAACTCCTTCTGCCTCAGTTCCTCCGGAAGTCCACCCAGGGGATCTCCTACTCGCTGTTTGCGCTGGTGATGCTGGGGAACACGCTGTATGGGCTGAGCGTGCTGCTCAAAAACCCCGAGGAGGGCCAGAGCGAGGGCAGCTACCTGCTGCACCACCTGCCCTGGCTTGTAGGCAGCCTGGGCGTGCTGCTGCTCGACACCATCGTATCCTTCAGGGCGTGTGGGGCTGGTGGTGGGGGTGTGGGCAAGGAAGCCCCTGCCTGCGCACAGCTTCAGCACTCACCCGTCTCTCCCTCCCTCCCTCCATCCATCCGTCCCTCCCTTCATCCATCCGTCCGTCCCTCCCTCCGTCCGTCCCTCCCTCCATCCGTCCGTCCCTCCCTTCACCCGTCTCTCCCTCCCTCCCTCCATCCATCCATCCCTCCCTCCATCCATCCGTCCCTCCCTTCATCCATCCATCCCTCCCTTCATCCATCCATCCCTCCCTTCATCCATCCGTCCCTCCCTTCATCCATCTGTCCCTCCCTCCGTCCGTCCGTCCCTCCCTCCGTCCGTCCCTCCCTCCGTCCGTCCGTCCCTCCCTCCCTTCATCCGTCTCTCCCTCCCTCCATCCATCCGTCCCTCCCTTCATCCATCCGTCCCTCCCTCCGTCCGTCCGTCCCTCCCTCCGTCCGTCCGTCCCTCCCTCCGTCCGTCCCTCCCTCCACCCGTCCGTCCCTCCCTTCATCCGTCTCTCCCTCCCTCCATCCATCCGTCCCTCCCTCCATCCATCCCTCCCTTCATCCATCCATCCCTCCCTTCATCCATCCATCCCTCCCTTCATCCATCCGTCCCTCCCTCCATCCGTCCGTCCCTCCCTCCGTCCGTCCCTCCCTCCACCCGTCCGTCCCTCCCTCCATCCATCCGTCCCTCCCTCCATCCATCCCTCCCTACATCCATCTCTCCCTCCTTCCATCCATCCATCCCTCCCTTCATCCATCCGTCCCTCCCTTCATCCGTCTCTCCCTCCCTCCATCCGCCCGTCCCTCCCTTCATCCGTCTCTCCCTCCCTCCATCCATCTGTCCCTCCCTTCATCCGTCTGTCCCTCCCCTCATCCGTCTTCCCCTCCCTCCCTTCATCCATCCGTCCCTCCCTTCATCCGTCCGTCCCTCCCTTCATCCATCCGTGTCCCTCCCTTCATCCGTCCGTCCCTCCATCCGTCCGTCCCTCCCTTCATCCGTCCATCCCTCCCTTCATCCGTCCAGCCATCCCTCTCTCCCTCCCTCCCTCCATCCGTTCACCCAGTTGTGCACACCTGCGTGCTGGGCACCCAGCTGGACCCTGGAGCCATGAGTGAGCAAGAACAGCCATGAGTGCCTTAGAAGCTTACAGTTCGTGGGGGGAGGGAGGACACAACATTATCATCAAAGAATTAAGTGGCACCAGGTACTGCGGAGAAAAACAAAGCGTCTAGCCAGGGGCTGTCCAGGGGCTGTCCTGGTTAAAGTGGCAGCAAAGGCCCCTGTAAGTCTCATTGAAGCTGTGACCTGACAGAGAAGAAATTAGTCAGGTGAAGGCAGGAGAGGAATGTTCCAGGCTGTGCGAATGACAGCTGGAGTGTGGAGACACACATGAGTTGGGCAGACAAACCTGGGTTCAAATCCTGGCTCCTCCCCTGCTTCCTACTGTGTGATGCAGGGCACAGGGTCAGCCTCTCCGTGCTGCTGTCTTCACCTCAGTTAACAGCTGCTGTCTCGTCCGGATATTGTGTAAGACGAGGTAGCTGGAAACAGAACCCCGTGATCAATGAGGGCTCAGAACGTGTTTGCTGAGTGGCTGGACAGAGCGTTATCTGGGTCTCATTTGGGAGAAAGTAAACATGGCCTTGGTTTTAATATTTGCTAAGCCCCTGCTGGGTGCAGGGAGAAGTGAAAGTGTAGGCTCTTGTGCCCCCAAAATGGCCCAGCCACCTGGCAAGCTCCAGGATGTCACAGGGTGAGAGGAAGAGAAGATCCTGGGCCAGAGTCAAGGGAGGGAGAAGTCAGTGCCGGTCTTGGAGACAAATGGAGCTTGGCTAGGGCTTGAGCAGCCGGACAGGCATTCCGAATGGAGGGCACAGCTAAGGTAGAGGCCAGGAGGGTATGGCTGGCCCTTCCCAGCTGCAGCGTGGGGGTGGGAGGGAGGGGAGGGGGAGGCAGCTTCCGGGAGTGGAAGGCCCCCAGGGGCAGGTCCAACCCAGTCTGCTCAGCTTGGCCTTAACCACGGCACCCCCAGATCTCCATCCAGTTCCTGGTGTACAGGCGCAGCGCCGCCGCCTCGGAGCTTGAGCCCCTCCTCCTCCCCAGCTGACCGAGGCCGGCTGAGCGCAGGAGGACGGGGACCACCGGAAGCCACACCAGGCAGGGGGAGGTGTGGGCAGTGATGGTGCTGCAGCTCTGCATCAGTGTGTGGGCGGCCTCTGGATCCCCCATGGACCGAACCGTCCCCTCTGGGAACACACCTTCAGGTAGACCCTGAAGCCTCGAGGCCGGGACTGGAGCGGAGACCCCACCTCTCAGGAGACAGGCTGCCCCTCCTACCACCTACCTCATTCTGCCTACTCACCCCAGGGGCCACAGCTGCAGCCTGCGGGACTCAGGACTGTCCTGTCAACCCCAGACAACCGAGTAAACAGGCCGGGTGTGGTGGCTCACACCTGTCATCCCAGAACTTTGGGAGGCGGAAGCGGGTGGATCACTTGACGTCTGGAGTTCGAGACCAGCCTGGCCAACATGGTGAAACCCCGTCTCTACCAAAAATACAAAAATTAGCCAGGTGTGATGGCACACACCTGTAGTCCCAGCTTCTTGGGAGGCTGAGGCAGGAGAATTGTTTGAACCCGGGAGACAGAGGTTGCAGTGAGCTGAGATCGTGCCACTGCACTCCAGCCTGGGTGACAGAGTGAGACACCATCTCAAAAAAATAAAAAAGACAACCGAGGAAACGGTACCTCCCCGCGAGACCTGCTTCTGTTGCTCCTTCCCCAAGGTGCTGAGGGATCGGGGCTGCTTTGGGGACCAGTGGTGGATGTGGATGGGGATCCAGGATGAGCCAAGCAGAGGGGAGCACATCTGTCTGTAGCCCTGGCCCAGCCTCCTGGGGCCTCTGGTTTCTTTAGCCTGCTTGTCTGTGCCCTCTTCTGACAGGCTCCACACCTCACTGTGGGGACGCAGCAGGGAGAGAGACTCCCCACGGGGAGCCTGCCCCTCGGTGCGCAGGAAGCAGCAGAGTGGTGAAGTTTCTGTCGGATCTGGGTTGTGCGTTGCAGCTCCTCGGTGCCTAGCTTATCTCATCTGTGAAATGGACAGTACTGCCACTTCCTATGTCCCTTCAAGGATTACATAAGATGCTGACATTATGCAGTTTAGCCCCAAACATGGCGCATAGTAAGGGCTCAATAAAGGTTAGTTTTGAGGACTTTTAGTTGGAGAAGAGGAGCAACCAGATCTCCTTGGAGATCAGGGAGAGCCTCCTGGAGAAGGTGACAGGTCAGAAGGATGAGCGGGAGATATCAAAGGGAAAGATAGGATTGAAGGCAGGAGGAAGAAGTGGCGGGTACAGAAGCAAGGTGGGAGGGTGGAGAGGAAGGCAGGGCTGAGCCCTGAGTGCTTCCTGGACCCCCAAACTCAGTGTTTTCCAGACCCTGTTTTTTTATTTTTAAAATTTTTTTAGCCCAGGCTGGAGTGCAGTGGTGCGATCATAGCTCACTGCAGCCTCGAACTCCTGGGTTCCAGGAATCCTCCCGCTCAGCCTCCCGAGGAGCTGGGACTACAGATGCTCACCACCACGCCTGGCTCCAGACCCTGTCTGATTCCACTTTGCTGGGGGTCATGACCCTCAGGTACTTGGAGCACAGAGGCGCCAGCTACCCACCTTGCCGGCCTGATCTCACCCCACACACCCAACCCTAGCTCTGGAAAACCAGAACTAGGGACTTGGGGCATCTGGTGGGGTAGTCTTGGGGAGAGAAGCTGTGTCTCCAGAGTGAGCCTTGCCTTTAGAATCTCGCTTCCCAGCCCCGGAGAAGGGAGATAGCGCCGCACCATTCTGGCGCTGCAGATGCTTGGTGAGTGCAGCCCTCCGCTCGGCCTTTGCCATGTCAGACACCCGGGCTGTGGTGAACCAGCTCCAAGACCCTGCCTTCCAGGAGAAGAGACGGTTACCATGACCAGAGGGCAGAAAGGCCAGGAAATGAGCAGATGAGACCAGCCCCAGGAGGGTCAATCAGGGAAGGCTTCTCAGAGGAGTGGCCTTTGAGCTGGATCTTGAAGGCAGAGGGGAGGGCAACTCAGGAAAAGGGAGGGGCAGGTACAGAGGCCTGGAGTTGGGTGTCTGGGCTGCTTCCAAGGCGGGGCTGCTTCCAAGGAGCCTGAACAGCCGCACCAATGCCAAGGACAAGGTCCTGGAGCACACCCAGCAGCAGCCCAGCAGCAGGGGATGGGGTTTGGTCGGGGAAGAGCCTTTTGCTGGAGAGAGGAGGCGAGGCACACCTCTGAGACCCAGGTGAGCAGAGAGGGCCAGTCTCCCCTGCCCCGTCCTCCTAGGGTCACCCACGGAGCCCGGGATGCCATCTGGCCTGCAGCTGTCAGTTGCACACTTGCTATATGCGGGCTGCGTCGCCTGCCGTCAGTGCGCGAGATCTCCCGTCTTCACAGCCAGCTCTGAGATGGGGGAGTTTTTATTTTTATTATTTTTTTGTTGTTGTTTTATTTTTTTTGAGACAGAGTCTTGCTCTGTTGCCCAGGCTGGAGTGCAATGGTGCGATCTCAGCTCACTGCAACCTCCACCTCCTGGGTCCAAGCGATTCTCCTGCCTCAGCCTCCTGAGTAGCTAGGATTACAGGTGCCCGCCAACACACCCAGCTAATTTTTGTATTTTTAGTAGAGACGTGGTTTCGCCATGTTGGCCAGACTGGTCTCGAACTCCTGACCTCAGGTGATCTGCCCGCCTCAGCCTCCCAAAGTGCTGGGATTACAGGTGTGCCACCACGCCCAGCCAAGATGGGAGTATTCTTATGGCCATTTTACAAATGGGAAAACAGGCTCAGTGCAATTGAGCAACTTGCCCAGCTAGGAGCAGCAGCAACACGAGGCCCTCCAGCTGTGGGGGCCACCCCATGCCTGGCCAACATTGGCGACCCGTGTCCCCTTCCTCCGTGCTGGGGGCCCAGGGCTTGTGGCAGTCCAGCCTCACCCTCAGGAGTGGCCCGAACCCTGCTGGGCCCAGGCTCCCTTCTCACCATCCTGAATAGTGACTTTCCTGAGCCTCTGGCCCTGCTGAGATTTCAGGATAAGTTACCCCCAGGTCCCCAGCCCCCGCTTGCCCTGGCCTGTGCCTGCCACAGGTGCCAGCCTCAGGTGCCAGCCAGATGCCTTGTTCCACCTGGGTCTGGGACCTGGCTCCACCCCAGTTACCTGGGACCAGTAGGTGCCCCTTCAGCCTGAAGATCTGGGGGCACCATATGGCCACATGAGTGCTATGTGTGGGCCTGAACTGGTGCTGGGTGGGGAAGAGTGAGACGGGATAACACAGCCCCTGCGTGGAGGCCCTTGTCTGATGGGCTGATGTAATCCCTTCCTCCTGGGAAACACCAGCTTTTGGGGTGATAGCACTTTCGGGCAGGAGCTATAGTTCCTTCCTCCCCCTGGGGAGTGCCCTGTGTGATGGAGGCAATACAGCCCCTACCCTCAGAGGGCAGCTGGCCTGCAGCTCATCCAAACCTGAGTCTCCTCTCCCTTGGAGGCCTCATTCCAGTGCCCCAAGTAGGATTCAAACTGCTGGGGCTGGAAGAACTTGGTGGCCTTGGTGCCTGGAGCCCTGTTGAAGGAGCTGGTGACATCCAGATGCTGGAGGCAGGTGGCAGGGAGCACAGACTTTGTGTCCTGCACACTGAGCTCCGAGTGTGCCCCAGCCACCGTGAGCCTTGTGACTTGAGCAGACATCTGAAGCCGTTTCTTCATCCCATGAGACCAATAACACGGCCTGCCTCAGAACAGAGCCGTGATCAAGATGAGCACGGAGGCTCGTGTCCCGGCACCTGGCACACAGTAAGTGCCTGCTAAATAAACAATGGCTCTATTTGCTTGTCACCAGGGGGCTTACCAATGCCTGGAACCTCCCCCAGGTTCCTCCCAAAGAGAAGGGCCAAGGCCCGGCATGGTGGTTCACGCCTGTAATCCCAGCACTTTGGGAGGCTGAGGCGGGAGGATCACTTGAGCCGAGGACTTCAAGACCAGCTTGGATAACATAGCAAGACCCCATCTCTACAAAAATTTAAAAAATTACAATAAAGGTGAATCTAATCAATGGGATTCTGCCATACTGATGGGGCCATGGTTGCTGATGGCAAACATGTTACCAAGTTAAACGCCTCCGCAAGTGGCGTTTCTTTCTCCCTGGCTCACACCTCCTGCTCCTTCCTGCAGGCCACGGGATGGTAGGATGCTCCTCTCCAGGTGTGGCCTGAAGGGAAAAGTGTGGATGTTTTGGTGTGGTCAAGGAAATGGAACTATGCTAACCAGTTGCCTTTGTCCAGGAAGGGCTGGCTCCCTTAGGACGCCCACACGGAGCATGAGGCTGGGCCAGGCACCCCCAGAGGTCCCCGCCTTGGCAGGTTCTGTTTTACCTGTTGAACGAGACACTGTGTGGGGAAGTGACATGCGCAGTGCCTGGCCCAGCTGCTTCGCTTCCTCAGGTTCTGGGGATGGGATGGGACAGAAAAGCTGGTTTCTCAGTTGGTGGCATTCTCCAGCAAAGCAGAAGGGATGGTCCTGTCAGCCCCGTGCTCAGCACTGGACCCCATGCCCTCCCTGGCTCTCCCAGCCCCGAGGTCCCATTGGTTATCAAACCTGGTTTTTTTGTTTTTGTTTTGAGACAGAGTCACTCCGTCGCCCAGGCTGGAGTGCAGTGGTACGATCTTGACTTACTGCAGCCTCCACCTCCTGGGCTCAAGTGATCCTCCCAATTTAGCCTCCCAAGTAGCTGGGACCACAGGCATGCACCACCACGCCCAGCTAATTTTTGTATTTTTGGTAGAGATGTGTTTTCGCCATGTTGCCCAGCAGGCTGTTCTTAAACTCCTAAGGTCAAGCAATCCTCCCACCTCGGCCTCCCAAATTTTCTGGGATTCCAGGTTTTTGAAGCCACAGCCAGGACAACATGGCCTTCCATTCCTGAAGCTGAGGTAGGGAAGAAGGCCTCAGCCTCCACCGCTCCCCACCCTTTCTGTCTGACTTGGCTTTCATTGGAGCTGAATGGCTCCGATGGGGACCCCAGAGGTGCTGGGTGACAGCCAGGTGCAGAGCCTCAACTACCGCAGATGGTAGAGCTTTAAACAGATCCACTGGCCAGGCGAGGTGACTCACGCTTGGAATCCCAGCACTCTGGGAGGCTGAGGCAGGTGGATTGCGTGAGCCGAGTTCGAGACCAGCCTGGGCAATGTGGTGAAGCCCTGTCTCTACAAAAAATACAAAAGCTTTAGCTGAGCGTGGTGGTGTGCACCTGTAGACCCAGCTACATGGGAGGCTGAGGTGGGAAGGTGGGAGGATTGCTTGGACCCCGGAGGTCAAGGCTGCAGTGAGTTGAGATAGCACCACTGCTCTCCCGCCCGGGTGACAGAGACCATGTCTCAAAAACAAACGAACGAACAAAAAAACCCAACAACAACACAGGAAAACCTGGATCTGCTCAGCATTTGCCCTAGGGCAGGGACTGGGTTACCTTCCACTGTGGATTAACTCAGTTCAGCTGATAACTACTGCTTCAGGCCCCCAGCCTGGGACAGCCCTGGGGACACAGTCACCCAGTAGCAGCACTGTGCCCAGCATAGGTAACCACTCACTAATGATGACGGTTACTAAGTACTCCACCCCCACTAAACAGTAGGCAGAGACTGTCCCCTGTTTGCCATCATAACCCCAGTACTCAGTAGGTGCTCAATGTTCAGTGAATGAGTAAGTGAAGGGAAAGCTGAGGCACCAACCCTCGGGGAGCCCTCGGTCTGGTGGGTGTAACCAACAACCACAGAACTACAGAATTGTGTGGTATACGAATTATATCTCAAAGCCATTTGAAAAAATATCAAATGTGCCATTGAGTATTAAGATTTGGATAGGAAGCTATGGGTAATGAGAATATAGTGACATCTTGCAACGTTTTATCAAGAAAAATATAAATTGAAATGTTTTATATTTAACTTACATGATATTTAATTTACAGTATTTAACTTATACTATTTGAAATGAGGCATATATATATATATTTTTTGAGACAGCCGTGATATGTTTGCCAGGCTGGAGTGCGGTGGCACAATCATGGCTCACTGCAACTTTTGCCTCCCGGATTCAAGTGATTCTCGTGCCTCAGCCTCCCGATCTAGCTGGGATCACAGACGTGCATCATCACCCTGGCTATTTTTTGTATTTTTAGCAGAGATGGGGTTTTGCTATGTTGCCCAGGCTGGTCTCGATCTCCTGGGCTCAAGCGATCCACCTGCCTCGGCCTCCCAAAGTGTTAGGATTACAGGCGTGAGCCACCACACCTGGCCAAGACAGAACGTCTTCTGTCCCAGTGTGGATCACGCACAGGGGAGGAAGGAAGGTCCTGAGTGCATTGTGCTGAGGTGCCATGGAGGTGGTTTGGCACCAGAAAAAGAGGAGCTGTCCCACCTAGTAAAATCCACAATGCCTGCTCCACCTCACCTGCTGAGAGGGTGCCACACCTTCGGGCATGACTAGCCCAGGGCCTGCCACAAAGCAGTCACCTAGAAAGTAACCTGAATGCGGGAGAAAATGTTGGAGACTAGGAGTCTTGAACTTGGGGCCCCAGGAGAACCTCAGGAAAGGCTTCAGTCTACGCGCAGTGGCTCACACCTGCAATCCCAGCATTTTGAGAGGCCAAGGCAGGAGGTGCATTTGAGCTCAGGAGTTCAAGACTGCAGTAAGACCACTGCACTCCAGTCTGAGCGACAGAGTGAGACCCTGTCTCAAAAGAAAAGAAAAGGCCGGGCACGGTGGCTCACGCCTGTAATCCCAGCACTTTGGGAGGCCGAGGCGGGCAGATCACGAGGTCAGGAGTTTGAGACCAGCCTGGCCAATATGGTGAAACACTCTCTCTACTAAAAATACAAAAATTAGTCGGGAGTGGTGGCGCGTGCCTGTAGTCCCAGCTACTTGGGAGGCTAAGGCAGAAGAATCGCTTGAACCCAGAAGGCAGAGGTTGAGGTGGGCCGAGATTGTGCCACTGCACTCCAGCCTGGGCGACAGAGCAAAACTCCATCTCAAACAACAACAAAAAACGGCTCCGGAGGCTGATTTGTTAAGGCCAAGCAAGGGAGGAATGAAAGGGCTTCAGAGAGACAGGGAACCCCCTGGATTACTCACTTAAGCCCTCAGCCCTGGAGAGACCCTCACCAATGCTGCCTCCCCTTCTGTTAGTTGGCACCAAGGGGACCTCCAGGAAGCATCTAGTGAGCCCTTGGGGTGGGGGACAGCTCTGCTGCTGCCAAACCCCAGGAGTCTGTCGCCTGCAGCCCAAGAGCCCCAGGGACTCCCATACACCTTTGTTCTCTTCTCAGGGATGCCTGAGGTGCCCTGCTGGACCCCAGAGCTTTCCCCACCAGGCAGCCAAGGAATGAGCAGGGAAAGGCATGGCCAGGAGGTGGGAGAGGGTCCCAAAACACACCCTTGAGGCCCACTGTCCCCAATCTCACCAGCTGAATTTAGCATCAAAACACTAGCAGTGAGGGCCGGGTGTGGTGGCTCACACCTGTAATACCAGGAGTTCGAGACCAGCCTGGCCAACATGGCGAAACCCTGCCTCTACTAAAAATACAAAAATTAGCTGGGTGTGGTAGCGGGCACCTGTAGTCCCAGCTATTCGGGAGGCTGGGGCAGGAGAATCACTTGAACCTGGGAAGTGGAGGTTGCAGTGAGCCGAGATCACGCCATTGCAGTACAGCCTTGGTGACAGAGCAAGACTCCATCCTAAAACAAAACAAAACAGAACAACACTAGCAATGAGGGCTGGGCGTGTTGGTTTACACCTGTAATCCTAGCACTTTGGAAGACCGAGGTGGGGGGATCGCTTGAAGCCAGGAGTTTGAGACTAGCCTGGGCAACAGGGTGAGACCCCATCTCTACAAAAACAAACAAAAAAACCCAACTGGTAGTGAGGGTCCCTGTGGAAGATTCCAGATAGCAGAGCAAGATCAGGCCTGGCATACATCACAGTCACAATTTCTGGGTTTCAAGCATGATTTTTGGTCCCAGGATTGTACAGCTGATGAAGGCGACAGCGCAAGGAGCAGCTGGTTTCCTGAAGGGAAATGTCCTGAGAGGAGAGCGGGCCTGAGCCTCGGGGGGTCACTCTCAGGTGAGTCAGTCCACTCCACCTCAGCAGCTCTGCGAATCGCCACTGGCGTGCACAGGAGCTCCCGGCCTGGCGGCCTCTGCTGCAGGAGGGCAGGCCTCTGCTGTGACTCTCCGGGTGAGCCTGTCTCACTGACTTCAGGGCGGCTGTTTCCCTTGCGACCTCACCAAGGAGAGGTATTTTCCGTTTGTCCAGTTTCTTCTTGAAGTGACAACTGACAAAGATTATTTGCTTGGCCAAACTTTACTCAGGCTCCTGAACCTTCCCATAGGCCCACCTGTGGGCCCTTGTAAAACCCAGTTTCAGCAATCCCTTGCTAAGTCAATTTTACAAGAACGCCCATCCTTGACATTTTTTTTCTTTTTTTTGAGATAGGATCTCACTGTCTTCCAGGCTGGAGTACAGTGGTACGATCTCGGCTCACTGCAGCCTCAACCTCCCAGGCTCAAGTGATCCTCCCAACTCAGCCTCCCAAGTAGCTGGGACCACAGGTGCACACCACCACGCCTGGCTAATTTTTGTGTTTTTTGTAGAGATGGAGTCTACGTTGCCCAGGTTAGTCTCGAACCTCTGGGCTCAAGCGATCCTCCCAACTTGGTCTCCTAAAGTGCTGGGATTGTAGGCGTGAGCCACTGCACCTGGCCTCATCTTCCATCCCCGCCCCCAGGTGATGTCTGGTCACCCTGGCCTGTCTTCAGCAAGAATCCTGTTAGGGGTGTTTGGCCAGAAGGCCCCTGACCCCTGAGACTTCCTCTGAGTCATTTTCCACCCACTGCCCTGCCCTGCTCCTCGGCTCTAATCCCCAGCTGCCCGTGCTGCTGCACTCAGAGTTGAGCTCTCTCTCTCTCCCCATCCGCAAGACCCCACTGCAGTGGCCCCTGTCCCTACCTTGATGGTCCTGGATAAAACTTTAGCATGAAAGAAAATGAAAAGCAAAATGTTTGCTTTCCCAGCCCCTTCTGTGTGTCAGGAACCTTGCTAACATGACCCGGAGGCTGCAGCACCCGTGTGCCCATGGGGAATGGCTCGCTGGGCCCTTCTGTGTGCTAGGCACCTTGCTAACATGACCCGGAGGCTGCAGCACCCGTGTGCCCATGGGGAGTGGCTCGCTGGGTACGTCTCCTCATGGCCCATGGCTGGAGCCTGCTTGTGTTCTCCACCTGGCACTAGGACCTCAGGGGGCAGGGGCTTCTGTGCACTCTGTATGCCATGGTACTTGCACTCCATAAAGATACTGCAACGGCCGGGCGCAGTGGCTCACGCCTGTAACCTCAGCACTTTGGGAGGCTGAGGCGGGCGGGTCACCTGAGATCGGGAGTTCGAGACCAGCCTGACCAACATGGAGAAACCCCATCTCTACTACAAATACAAAATTAGCTGGCCGTGGTGGCACATGCCTGTAATGCCAGCCACCGAGGAGGCTGAGGCAGAAGAATCGCTTGAACCCGGGAGCGGAGGTTGCGGTGAGCCGAGATTGCGCCATTGCACTCCAGCCTGTGCAACAAGAGTGAAACTCTGTCTCAAAAAAAAAAAAAGGTGCTGCATCAGACCCAGGAGCCAGGGACCTCAAACAGATGGGCTGGCCAGGATGTGGAGCCCGCTGATTGGCCACGGACAGATGGGGGGTGGTATCGGCAGGGACTTTGAGATTTGCTTCAGATCTTCCCTGGGGCATTTTGGAGGGGAGAAGGCAGACTCTGGCTCTGTGCTCTGTGCGTCTTGGCTGAATGACTGCAAATGAGCCTCGGCTGCCTCGAATTTGCACTAGGCACAGTGGGAAGGCGGTGGGAGGCGTGTGGGGCAGCGCCAGAACACAGTGTTTGCTGGTGCCTGTGGCCTCCAACGGCGGAGAGCGGAAAGGGACAGGGACCCTGCACCTCATCACATGCCCGGTGTGTTTTCAGGGCGGCGGGGCCGGGGACCGGACACTTCCTTGCTGCTGTGAGCAGGGCCCACACACGTCCCCGCTTGGAGCCAGCGCGCAGCCACGGCCACACGCGCTTGGAAAGTGAGGCCGGCGAGAAGGAACACAGAAGGCCAGCGCTAACTGTGTCCCAGTTTCTTTTTTATTAATTTTTTTCTTTTTTTTTTTTTTTTTAAGTATGGAGGCTCAAGTATAAGATGTAGATTTTTTTTCTTAAGCTTTACAAAAAAACAAAACAAAACAAAAACCTCCTTTTGCATTCCATAGAAATTGACAGAAAAGCACCTGGCCGGAAGAGCGGAACTGTCGGCGGCCCCCCCCAGCCCCCACCCCGCGGCCTCCGTGGGACGGGCGAGTCTCCGCAGGACGGCACCGAGGGCCACCTCTGCTCCCAGAGCTGTCCCCTGTCCCCACGACCCCCAACCCCAAGCAACTCCCAAACACACACGGAATAAGATTTCCAGTTTTTCTTCTCTTTCACACACCACAGTTAGTTCATAAAATTTTTTTGTTTTACATTTTTTACACCAATGTAACAAAAAGGTGGGAGGGAAGGGAGGCTGGCAGACAGTGGATTTTATGCCTATAAATGGGGGGACAGGGAGGAAGACAGGGGGCCCGGGTGAACAAAAACCACATGGTCTCTATGGAAATGTGGAGAGAGCTGAGAGCGAGGTGTGGCGGAAGCAGGCTCGGAGCCGGAGGAGGGTGGCTATCGGTTTTATTCTCAGGGAGAGATGGCGCTGTGCAGTCAATGATGCAGCTGTTATGTGACCTGTCGGGGAGGGAAGGGACGAGGGGAGGGAGCAGAAAACGAGTTTTCTAAGAAAGGAATCTAACGAGTGCACGGCGTGTCTGGTTAGCATGAAGCAGAGGTTTAGCATTGCTGCTTTCTCTTCAAAGCCTCCACCAGGTCATTCTTCAGAGCTTCTTGTTTTGATTTGTCTGCAAAAGTCTGCACAGACCTGCAAGGGAGGAAAGGCGTTATCAACAGATTGAACAGGGATTGGTGAGGCGGTGGGGGCCTGGGGGCCACCATGCCAGTGCCTGGCTGGTTTGCTGCATGGACCCACCTCCCGGGGTGAGGCTCTGGGTCACTGGGCTGGGCATCTGCCCCTCTCAGAGAGGGGTGAAGGGGCACATGGCCGAGACCTGCACCCTCTGCACCTTGCCAGGCCCTGGGGGGGTGGCATATGCCTTACATGGACAGGTGCTCATCTCTGCCCCTGGCCGCCGGTGACCCGGCCATAGTCACTAGAACCCTAAGTTCACTCCTCTGTGTGTAGATCCCCATGTCACCCTAAGCCACAAGGTGGCTTCTGGGCTTCCAAGCACAATGGAACAAAGTCCCTCTGCTTCAGAACAGCTACCCTGGGTTGCTGGCTGGGGACTCAGGCCAGGGGCTAAGACGTGAGGGCTCTGGCGCCATGCGGGTTCCTCTAGAAAAGCTTCCCCCTTGCCCAGGCCCTGCCCAGCAGGAGAGCCTCATTCCTCACCCCACAAGTGCAAGGTGCAGCAGTTCTCCCAGCCCTGGCAGTGGGTAGGAACCAGTGTCTCTGTTTCTGAGCACACCGTGTTCAAGGCTCACGCAGCAGGTGCTTCAGGCCTCTGCTGTGAGGTACCACCCGCTGTTAACTTGGCCCAGAAAACCCCTCAGCCTGGACTGCAAAGGGCGGCACAGGAGAGCCAAGTGCCCCTGGGATCCCTGCTGTCAGATTCTGGATTTGTGGGGAAACGTTCAAGGTGACTGCATTCACGTATGTGTGGGGACACTCATCAACAAAGCCAGAAACAATGAAGGCTTGTGGAGATTTCGTAGTCTACAAAACGCCTTTCACATATATTATCTCATTTAATTCTTACGGGCATCCTGGGGTAGTCTCAACTATCAACCCAGCCAGATGTGGTGGCTCAAGCCTATAATCCCAGCACTTTGGAAGGCCAAGGCGGGAGGATCATTTAAGGCCGGGAGTTCGAGACCAGCCTGGGCAACACAGTGAGACCCCATCTCTACAACAACAACAAAAAAGAGCAAAGTCAAGGCTTTAAAAAAAAAAAAAAAAAAAGCTATCAATCCAATTTACAGATCCGGAAACTGAGGCCCAGAGGAATGCCCGCTAGCAATTCTTTGATCATTTTGTCAAATTTACCCAATATATTGGTTAGGCAATGACTTCCTAAAAGTGGGTTTTATAACAGTTTAGAAGCAGTGGAAGGAGTGGGTAGAGGGCTGCCCAAGAGTGCTACAGAGGGTGCACTCAGTTGGACTCTCACGTTTGATTCACACCAGCCATGGGAAGGAAGAATCAGAAAAATCAGTCCCCAAATGCAAAAATGGGTAAATAGAAGTGAAGCAGGGCCCAGGAGAAGCAACAGCACCCAGATTGAGTTCCGGCTACTGAATCCCTACAAGTCACAGGAAGAGCCCTCAAAATACTCAGCAGGTGCCACAGACAAGACCTGGAAGCAAGCTGCATACAACTGAGAAAACTCCCAGGAGAAACGCGGACATTTGGTTCATGCTGGGGAACTACACGTTTCTGAGTATCTTCCCAGGACTGTCCCTGGCTCTGCAGCAGCCAAAGGCATCAGCCCTCACGACCCTCAGGCTCCAAATCTCAGCCGATTCCCCAGGGGCTTCTTGCCAAGCTCACAGCGGGAGGTCAACATGGCCAGCAGGAGATGCGGTGGGCAAAGCAGCAACGCACAAGACCCCTAGCCTGGGTGGTCACTGGCTCTTCTGGGAAGGAAGAGCCAAGCCCATCAGGTCTTGGCTGGACTGCACAAAGGAGAAAGTTCCAGAGCCAGAATCAAGTTAGACACAGGAAGTTAGAAGTGAAATGGTGGAAGGCGGAAGGAGCAGGGGGCTCATTTAAGGGACAGAGCTTGGGAAGGTCACGGCCAAGCACCCTCGAATCAGCGCTTGGAGACAGAGCTCGCCTCTGTGGGAGGGAGGAGTCGTCCTGAGCAGACCTGGCTGTCAGGGTTTCTACGCCAGGACGCCCCCAGTGGGCGGCCAGGTAACTGCACCATCACAGTGTACCTTAAAAAGGGTTTTTTCTCAATGCCACGATGGAAATGCCTGATGGCCCCACTGTGAGGCTGACCGGAGTCTTGGGCCTTAAGTTGGCACACACAGACTAGACTGGTGCACTTAAGTCCCACGGCCTTGGAAAAGCAGCTCCGCCCGGTTTTCTAAGTGCCTGACCCCCACCTCCGCCTTGGAAAGCTGCTGCGCCCCTTCTGGGGTGGGCCTTCAGTGTGGAGCCCCTGGACCTGGACTCTGCAGCCCCAGCTGGCAGGGTTCCAAATGCCTTCTTTTACAGACAAGTTTCCCTCCTGCTCTCCAGGGATGCTGCCTCCTTCCCTACATCTGGATCTGTCACAAGCTCAAGTCATGGTTCTTGGCCATTACCAACAAGCAAGACTATTTTCCTTTCCATCCGCAGAACCTGTTTAAAGGAACAGCTGCAGCTCGTTAGGGGCGGAAGGTTATGCTGGTTGAGGCCGAGTCTGCACTGGGCGTCCAGGCAGCTCCAGCAGAGCATCGGGGCCGGCCGGGGTGGAGTCCAGCCCTGACTCTGCCCTCCAACCCCAGAGACTCCGAGATCAGAGCGGAGGTCACCCCTTCCAAGCCAGCTAGCCCTGGACAGCCAATGTACCGCTGAGCAGGGGCTTATTTGGCTTCTAGGATCCCTGCACCAGCATCCGAGGCTCCTCTGAAGCATGGGGAGTGGACGGCACGCAGACCCCTGCCCTGGGGACAGTCAGGCCGGTGCACACAAGGGGCTGCTGCTGGAGAGGCAGCATCCGTCCCTTGGCCTGGGTTTTTTCAGAAGCAAAAGCCAAAAAATCAGCCGTCTTCCCCACACCCAACCTCCGCCCAGAGTGGAAAGCGCACACACGTGATAGGTGCCGTGTTACACGGGGCCGCGGCTACACGGGAATGCGGCTGCGCACCGGCCGGGAGCACACGTGGGGGTTAGTGGTGTTTTAAATGGCCGCGCAGCAGCAGCCGGACCGGCAGGGTCTCGGCGGGTTGGTGAGTCCTGTTTTAGTGGGGAGGGTCTCGCGGCTCTCAGGCAGGGTACCTGGATCGGCTTAATTATCAGGCTGGATGTAGATCTGGCGCTGGGTCAGCACTTGAGAGAGCTCCCTCTGCAACTGCTTAAACTTTTGGTTGTCAGGGATAGCATCAATAGATCTACAGAGAGTGTTCAAGATGAGTGGAGTGGGAGGGAAGAGAACCACGAGAAGCCAGGAACGCAGGGGGCCACAGCTGAGGAGGAAATTCAGGGAGACCCACGAGGTGGAAGGGGGGTGCCGCGGCGGCTCTGGGCTGTAGAGTGGTATCACCGCTGCAGAGGCCCACGCTGGCGGTGGCCGTGGTTTTCAGGGGCTCGCCACCACCACCCATAGGCTCTTCCGCTTCTCTCCCCCACTTCCCAGCCACTGCCTGGGGACTGTGTAGGTTGGCTGGGCGGGAAAGTGCGTTTGGTGTATTGGGCAGTGGCTGCAGGTGGCAGGCCTAACACCAGGGACCACTGGGCTCTGACCCTGTCACAGGTCATGAAGACCAAACCTCCCCCAGGTGGGCAGGAGATCAGAAGACCAGGGTCCAAAGAGGAGGACTCCTCTGTTTTAAAACTGTAAAGCAGGCGACTGAAATCTGTCACCCACCCCAGTCCATGAGCTGGTGCAGCAACAGAACTGCAACCTGCCTCTCCTCTGGGCTGGGCTGTGAGAGCTATGTCACGGCAGTGGGTGAGAGGGCTGGCTGCTAAGGGCATAGCATGGCCCGACTCACATGGTGCTGCTGGACTGCAGAGCGTGTTCTAGATTCACCATCTCAGCCGACCCTGCCTCCTCCATCGGACAAGGGCCTCTTCGAGGAGTGCCAGAGGCCACACAGCTCAGGATGACAGAGCTTAGGGGAGATCCCAGCCTCCTGACTCCAAGGCCAGTGCTCACTCCACAGCTGTCTACTGCCCCCAGCTGGGCTCTGGCCTCATGTCAGAGGCCTGTCTCCTGCTCTGTCCACCATGGACCTGGAGGGTCCAGAGAGCCCCCAGCTTTTGTTCAGGCTGACACTGCAGAGACGAGGGCACGAGGTGGGTGGGACAGTGCAGGACATTGGCCACTGGTAGCAGAGCCCTGGCAGAGGACGTCAGAGAGGCTGGGGGCCCCCTGAGAAGGCCCGGGCTGAGGGCCCTGCCTGCACATTGTGCTCTGCTGTCTCGGAAAGCAGGCCAGCCAGAGGCGGCCGGGCTGCCTGGGATGTAGTGTCATGGCTCCCCTAGGCCCAGGCTGGAGGGGCTGGGCAGATTTTTGAGTGGGGACTGACAAACTGCAGGGCTGAGGAGGCTCTGGGGGCAAGGGTACCAATGGCTGCTAGGGTGAACGTGCCCCAGAAAACGGTACAGGCAGGGACTGACAGCTGCTACTGAGAGTGCAGATGACACACCAGGACTTTACTTTCCAAAATCACCATCATGATCATCCTAGAAGAGGGGCACTGCAGCCTGAAAATGAGAAAACCGAGGCCCAAGACCACACAGCTAGTAACTGGCAGAGCCAGGGTTCAAACCCCTCTTTCTGCTTCTAAAGCGTGTGCTTTCTGGTACATTACCTCAGCCCATTGACGATATCCTTTGTTTTTCCAAAGTAGATCTCGTTCAGCGTACTTCTGATTTTATTTTCCATGTCCTGGAAGGGAGGTCGGTCAGCGCCTTGGCAAACGGTCAGGAACCCTGAGGCCAACGCCCTCTCCCCACCCGCCAGCCCTGCAGTCCCCACTATGGCCACTGGAGGGCAGCACACACCTGCTCTGGGGCACGGGTGAGCGGGCTCCAGGCTGCCAAGACCCCACCTGCCATCTGTGCTCCAGGCGCCTTCCCGTCCTCAGGAAGGGAGGAAGCCAGTACCCAGGTATTGGCGGCCAACTCTGCCCATGCCTGGGAGCTGGTCTAAACCACATCACCGCCCCTCAGACTCCCCACTAATTTTGTGAACAATTCTGTGAAACCGGAGAGCACCTCCCTGCCTTCCCAAACGACGTGGTGACAGGAGGGCCAAGGCAGCCGCAACTGAAGCCACGCCAGGGCCCACTGGCATTTCTGGCATCTGCTTCGTCTCCCAGCGCAGGGCCCTGTTCACACCCAGGCGATCAGGGGAGACAAGACCTAGTGCGCCCCAGAGCCAGCGCCTGAGCAGAGTCTTCTGGGAGCCCGGGTCGGGGGGGGGGAGCAGGAGGTGGCCCTGAAGCCACAGCCTGCTGGCATCCAAATCAGAGGCTCCGAAAATATGAGGCCAGGGCAAAATCCAAGCAGCGCTCTGCCGGCTGCTGTGGAGCTGGGAGAAAGCAGCAGAGAAGGAGGCCAGCACAGCGGTGCCGGGGGTGCAGTGTCACTGCCGTGGGCCAACACAGGAGCCAGCCAGAGCCCCGGCCACTCACCTCTACCAGGCGCCCGATGTTGGCTATGTGTGGGGAGCAGTCACCCACAGTTTCATCTTTCTCCATCTGCAAAAGACAGAAACATTCCAAGTCAGAGAAAGCCGGGGCTTTCTGAGAACGGCAGACAGCCCAGCCCATCTCCACGGTCTGCAAAGAGCCTATTGTTCCCACCGTGGAGCCAGCTGCAGGTATGACAAGGCCACTTTTGCAGCCTGGGAACTGAAGCACAAACCGACTTCAGTTTCAGACCATAAAGAGCCCAGCCGGCAGAAGCCCAGGGCCCCCACTTTCAAGGGAGAAGATTTTGCTGCTGCCCATGGTAGAGCAGGCAGATGCCCAGAGCCACAGCAGGGAGGGCAAAGGCAGAGGCTCTTGACAGACACCGGCTCACCCGAGCCAACTGGAGAAGACTCGCTCGGTTTGTCTTCAGGCCTCTACTGGCAGGCCCAGGCCAGGCCGTCCACCCTGGGTTCAGGGCCTGACACTGCAGGGGAAGCTCCCGGGCTGCTGCTGCGCCCTGACACTCCCGAATGGTGGCTTTGGGGTGCCATCTGCTGCGGTCTCGCGGGGAAGGACAGACAACCTCTGACGGAGACTCCAGGCCACAGGGATTCAGTGGCTCACCCTAGTCATGCAGGTGGCAATGGCAGAGCCTGGGTTAAACCCTTCCTCGCGCCAGGGCCCGTTTGTTCTACTCTGTGAGGGGAGTTTGAGTGAGAGTCTCAATACAGACTGAGATGATGAGGGGGGCGGCAGCACTCAAGCCCCATCTCCTCTTCCCACTCCCAGGAAGAACTGGCTCTGACCCAATCATCTCCACTTGGAGGAGGGAAGAAATGGAGGCAGGTTAGGGAAGAAGGAATTCGGCACTTTCCCTCCAATTTTTTCTTATCTGAAGCCTCATTTCCCTGACAAGAATATAAATTCTTTAAGGAGAGATGTGCCTGTCTCATAACTCACAGGGTGCCTGGAAGAGTGCTAGGCACATAAATGCTCAATGTTACTACACTGAAAGTAAGAATCTGTAGCTACCATGACTAATGTTGAAATAAAATGTGGAAGCTGAAATAAAGAAAGAGGAAGAAAAGAACAGCATCAGAAAGGGTAGAGTTCAAAATGAGTTCAGGCCCATAGAAGAAAAACCAGCAAAAGGCGGGTTCCTCTCTTTGGAACCAGGAGACGGGTGGAGGCTGGGGGGAGATCCTGTCTCAGAGGGTACGGCTCTCTTGCTTCTCACCTATTTCTACTTCTCCTCATCAGGGAGATCGACTTTCAGGCTGCGAAAGGTGGAACCAACCTGGTTAAGGGGGTGAGCAGAGGGCAGGAAAGAACCAAGTCACTTTAAACAATCAGGCTTGCAGCGTCGGGGCAGACCTGACCTGTGACTGCAATCTTTGACACTGGGGGGCGGCAGTGGCTGACCTGACTTTTGTCTATTTTTTTTGTTTTTTTCTTTTTGAGATGGAGTTTCACTCTTGTTGCCCAGGCTGGAGCGCAATGGCACAATCTCGGCTCACTGCAACCTCTGCCTCCCGGGTTCAAGTGATTCTCCTGCCACAGCCTCCCTAGTAGCTGGGATTACAGGTGCCCGCCAACACGCCTGGCTTTCCTTTTTTTTTTTTTTTGTATTTTTAGTAGAGATGGGGTTTTGCCATGTTGGCCAGGCTGGTCTTGAACTTCTGACCTCAGGTGATACACCTGCCTCGGCCTCCCAAAGTGCTGGGATTACAGGTGTGAGCCACTGCACCTGGCCGACCCGACTTTTGTCAAAAAAGGAAGAATGGCCTCTGCAAGGAAATGCTAGCTTGAAACTGATCCAGACAACAATTTTTGATGGGATCATTAAAATTATCTGCTGGCACATTTTAAAGTCAGAGATCACGAGGAGCCAGCCAGGCTCACTATGAACAAGCCCTGCACGAGAATACTTCTTTTCCTGTTTTGGTGGGGATGCTGGGCTGGAAGAAAACACAACTACTTAAATAGGGTTGCATCCTTCTGGCAAGTTCTCGTCTACCATCCTGCACCTGTAGCTGAGAGGAAGGGGAGGATGGAGCCTCTGCCGATAGGGGTGGGGACCCGGCCACAGTTCCACAGCCCCGTCGCCCACCCCTGCCCACTCCCCTCCACACCTGGTCAGGGTCAGCTCACTGCCATACCGACCCACCAAAAATAGAACGATTTGTGCACTGCATATATTATGGGGCACCCTGTGGCAGTCTTTGCATGCCCTTGGTCAACTTGTTTGTCCAGGACTTAAGTAAAGGCCCGGCTGAGAGAATGACCAGCTTCCTATCGACTGTGTCAAGGGTTTAGATGGTCACAGGGTTAATACAGAACCCGGAAACCTGGGCTAGCTACAGAAGGAAACTGAAGCTTAAAGATGCAAGAATCACTGTTAGATTCCAACGCCTTTGCTCTTCCTACTTCACCACGCCAGTTAAATGTGCCGGGGCAAATTCAAGTCAGATATTTAGGCTTAAGGGTGCATTTCAGGCCGGGCGCGGTGGCTCACGCCTGTAATCCCAGCACTTTGGGAGGCCGAGACGGGCGGATCACGAGGTCAGGAGATCGAGACCATCCTGGCTAACACAGTGAAACCCCGTCTCTACTAAAAATACAAAAACTTAGCCGGGCGAGGTGGCGGGCGCCTGTAGTCCCAGCTACTCGGGAGGCTGAGGCAGGAGAATGGCGTGAACCCGGGAGGCGGAGCTTGCAGTGAGCCGAGATCCGGCCACCGCACTCCAGCCTGGGCGACAGAGCGAGACTCCGTCTCAAAAAAAAAAAAAAAAAAAAAAAAAAAAAAAAAAAGGGTGCATTTCATGGAGTACAAAATGGGGCTGACCTGCAAACATTTCCTATGAAGAGACTTGTGGTTTTTAGAGAATTTCAAGCTCGACAAGACGAGATGTGGCTACTAGGAAAGCTTTGGCGCAACTTTAAGGTGCATCAATGACAGTATTCCTTGTGCCCAGATAAGGGGAGGTGCTCCCATCCCATCGCATGATGAAGACACTGCAGCTGCCAGGTCCCACCGCTTGCTTGAGAAGGCAGTGGTTCCCCTCTGTTCTGTCCTGGCCTGGCTACATCTGCAGGGCTGGATTCAGTTTAGGGCATTTTTTTTTTTTTTTAAAAGAGACGAGGTCTTGCTACGTTGCCCAGGCTGGACAGGAACTCCTGCAATCCCCCACACAGCTGGAACTAGAGGCGCGTGCCACTGTATCCTGCTAAGGCACTGGGTTTTAAAAGTTTTGAATGAGTTAGAGTTCATCTGCTTAAAAGGTCTGAACACCCTGACACCAAGAAATGGAAAAGAACTAGGGCTATCCAGGCCTCGGGGGGGCACGGGGGAGATGTGTGTGGGTTAGGGGAGACCCAAGAGAATCTGGCAGGGCTCTGAAGGCCTGCTGTCTTCCGGGAGAACAGATCCAGCCTATGTCACTGCAGATGGCAGAGGGGGACCGAGCAGTGAGAGAACATCATGGCTCATTGGGCTAGACTCGGTCTGTTCTGATAGAGCTGTCCCTGACAGGCATCTGCTCACAAAGTAATGTGGTCCAGGAGACCGACGAGTCTGAGAAAGCGGATGGCATCTGACAAGGAGGGGGTCTAGGTGAGGGCAACAGTCCAGAACCTGCTGCCTCCCAAGTCATAACAGTAAATCTCTGCAGAAAAACAGACACCTGGATCTGGCAAGACTGTTTTGCTGAGGACTAGTGGAAAAGAGGGAGAGAAATGCTAGAAAGACCGGCTTCTCTGCTCCCACCTGTCCTGGCACACTCTGGTGAGTCATCCTGAGGAATCTCGACCCTCAGACTCCAGGAGGTCTCCATAAAACAGGAGTAGTGAGTGCCCATGAACTTGAGACTGACAGTTCTCATTTCGGGTCTAATAAACACGCCACCCGTGGCAGCACTGGAGCGTCTGCTGGAACATCATCTTTATCTGCCACTAGCAAAACCCTGGTGCCAAGATGATGGGGTGGGCTGTCTGCTGAACAGGAGCTGGGGCGCACCCTCAGAGGGAGGGGGCTCCATCCACCCATCTTCAAAAAGAACTTTGCCTGCCGGCCCCCGGGGACCGTGTGCTCTCCCCGACGTGGAGGTGGTTACTGTGCCCAGGCTCAGGGCTGGGTGGAGTCAGCTCTGCGGGCAGGGAAGCCTGGGGGTCGGATGGAAATGAATGAGGTCCTTCCAGCAAATCAGAGTCTCTCCTCCTCCCCAGCTCCATGTGGACGGCAGCTTCCCGGCCACCCTAGGGAAGGAATGAGGGTTTGGGGCTCACTGTGGGCCCCATTTTAAATGGGCACCAACAGCCCAAAGTGAGGCCTGGGCCGTCGGCAAAGGTCCTGGGTCATCTGGGCAAGTCCAGTCACATCAGCAATTTGGCCTCTTCGTTCCTATCTTTGTGTTTCAGAATCAAGAGCCACCTTCCAACAAACAGGCCAAACCCCATGGCCACCAAAGGTAGAAGAGGTTGGGTGGAGAAGGCTTGCAGTGTGCAGCACTGTCCCCAGGAGCAGACTGATTCCCCAGAACACAGCGGGCCTCAGCCTGTGGTAGAGAGGCTGAGCCCACATAAATGGCCATGCAGGGGCTGGGGAGGGAAGGAGAAAGGCACCTGGGGAGTGAGGGGCACAGGGCTCGGCGCACCCGGCCATATTTCCACAGCCCCCTCACCCACCCCTGCTCACTCCCCTCCACACCTGGTCAGGGTCAGCTCGCTGGCAATACCAACCCACCAAAAATAGAACCATTTGTGCACTGCATATATTATTACATCCTTATAAAAGTGGCTGCCAGAAGGAAAACATTTTTATGTGCTGTGGCTGCACAGATGTTCCACAAGGTGGTTCCAATGGAGTTTGAAGCCAGAGCCTGACCTGCGTGTCCCCAGCAGGCACCTCTCCCCCTCCCCATGGCCCTAACACAGGCAAGCGTTTGTAAGCCGGAAGCCTTTCCCCCAGAGGGGCTATATTACACCTCCCACTGCCACGCGGCATCTTCTAGCAGGACCCAGAGGGCACGGCCCTAAGGCGTGGGCCCCACTCAACAGCTCTGAGGCCGCCCAGCTCCTGTGCTACAGCCCGAGAGGAAAGGGCCTGGACCAGGCCTCCGTTTCCTTGCCTTCACCTCGCACTAAATAAACAAATGTACACAAAAGGCCTAGAGCGGGGCCTGCCAGAATGGCAGCTCTCGCCGACTGTCAAAGCACAGCCCCATCCCCAGGCCTCTTCTGGCCTCTGGCATCCTCCTGGTCACCACACTGTGCTGTGGGTCGGAGGCCAGGAGCCGGTGTGTAGCCAGGCCAGACGATGGTGGTCAGACGGCCTCCCAGGGAAAGTTAGGGTTGCCCAGGTTAGGAAAATTTTGAATCTAGAATTGTACATGTTCTAAAAGTCTCTCCTTGCAAGACATGTGGCAGTAGCAGTAAAAGCTATTGTTTGTATTTTTATTTTTGAGACAGGGTCTAGTTGTGTTGCCCAGGCTGGAGTGCAGTGTTGTTATCACGGCACACTGCAACTTCTGCCTCCCAGGTTCAGGCCATCCTCCCACCTCAGCCTCCTGAGTAGCTGGGACTACAGGTACATGCTGCCTCACCTGGCTAATTTCTGTATTTTTTGTAGAGACGGGGTCTTACTTTGTTGCCCAGGCTGGTCTCAAACTCTTGAGCTCAAGTGATCTGCCCGCCTTGGCCTCCCAGTATTGGGATTACAGGCATGAGTCACCGCGCCTGGCAAAGTTATTATTTATTGAGCATAAAACTGTGTGTAAAAATAGTTTTTTATTTCTACTTTACAATGATCTTTCCTTTATTTTTGAGATGGAGTCTCGCTCTGTCACCCAGGATGGAGTGTAGTGGCGCGATCTCAGCTCACTGCAACCTCTGCCTCCCGGGTTCAAGCGATTCTCCTGCCTTAGCCTCCTGAGTAGCTGGGATTACAGGTGTGTGCCACCACGCCCAGCTAATTTTTGTATTTTTAGTAGAGATGGGGTTTCACCATGTTGGTCAGGCTGATCTTGAACTCTTGACCTCGTGATCCACCTGCCTCGTGATATACCTGCCTCAGCCTCCCAAAGTGCTGAGATTACAGGCATGAGCCACTGCGCCCAATTTTTTTTTTTTTTAATAAAATTTGTTTATTATGTTTTTTAGAGATAGGGTCTTGCTCTGCTGTCCAGGCTGGAAAGCAACGGTGCAATCATAGCTCACTATAACCTCAAACTCCTGGGCTCAAGTGATCCTCCCATCTCTGCCTCCCAAGAAGCTGGGACCACAGGTGCCGCCCCACCCGGATAACTTTTTGGTTTTTTGGGAGGGGGGAAGGGGTGGGGAGCAGGGCAACTGTTGTCCAGGTTGATCTCGAACCCCAGGCCAAGCAATCTTCTTGCCTCAGCCTCTCAAAGTGCTGGAACTATTATCTTTGAAAATGAGCACTATCAACACTGAGCTTCAAAGAGGGGGAGGTCTGTCTAGGCCACAGAGCCGGAAAGTTCCCGGGTTAGGATCCGAACCAAGGTCTGGGTGATCCTGAAACCTGCTTCCTTTTATGAGATCTCTCTGCTGGCTCAATTTCATCTACATCTTTTACCAGAAAACTGAAGGACAAACCACAATCCAGGGCTCAGAAAACCTGAGCAGGGTCCATCCCTGCCTCAGCCACCTCCTGCCAGGGATCTCCAGTCCCTTCCTCTCCTGTTTCCGTCCTTCACAGCATGGGATGGTTGTGGGGAGCCTGTCGCAGGCCAGCTTTCCTTCTCAGCCAGGCGCTGGTCACTCCACCCCAGGTCATCTGACAAAAACCCAGCCGCCCCTCGAAGCTGTGCTGCTCAAGCATCTCCACCCCCAAACCCAGGCAACCCCACGGGACACAAGGAGCATGTGTGCAGCTGCAGCCAGGCCTCCCCAGCGAGCGTGCACTCCTGGAACTGCCAAGCTGGGCCCAGCCCACCCTTTGTTCCCTGCATCTGGAAGGGCAATGGGCTTCTTCCCTGTGACAAAAATATACTGCCTGGCCTGACTGCCAAACACGAGTCAAAGAGGATGTTCCTGCTAGGATACACAGGCAAGCGCCTGCCGGGGTTTTACTGCCTCAAGATATATTGGGGGTGTCTACTGCTGAGTGGGGAGAGAGGGCTCACTAGCCAATGACCCGCCTGATCTCCCCACTCAACAAAACATTCCACCTTCATTTCTAAATACTTAGAAGCTGAGAAAATATCAAACGAACATCTGCAGGCCCTTCCCCGGATGGGAAACCTTCGATCTCTTTCCAGAGATTTACAGTTTCGCCTCTTTCCCACGTCTCTGCTGTCACACAGAAGAAGTGACCTCTCAGTACAACTTCCTCTGCAACCTTTTGGAACTGGGGGCTTGCAACCTTTTTTCACTTGCTCTACAACCCTCCCACGGGGGCCCACGTGGCAGTGTGCTAGCGGGTACCTTCTGCCCGCCTTTCCTCACACGCATCCGCAAGTCTTGGCAGGAAGGTACGATCTGGCTGGCTTGCGGCTCACCTTCTCTCCGACAGTCCCACTGCCGTGGGAATCTGCTAGAAGACTAGCTATTTACCTTGTCTTCCAGTTGACGTCCCTGAGAAACATCTTTTGGTGGTTGGAGGTGGGAGAAATAAAAGGTAAAATGACGGAGGCAGGGCTGGGTGGAGGGAGCGCCGCCTGGTCTGGCTGTGGTCTGGCTGGGGGGCAGGCGCAGCTCAGGCCCTCCACCTCTGTCACACGTGCCCAGGAGAGTGGCGCTCTGCCCCGGTCACTGGCCTACCATCAGCCACCTACACTGGGATATGAGTGGGCCCAGGGCATACCCTCATGTGCCCACGGAAGGGACCCCTGCGAGATGCCAGCAAGCCGAAGCTGGCAGCCTTCTCCAGATGGGCCGTGGGAAACAGGAAGACGAGGGTGCCCCCAGGACCACACACACGGAAGGGCAGCTACTGCTCTCGGGGTGAGGCAGGCTGGGCCACAGGACCCTGGGAAAGCTGGGGACCCATGGGGCCTTGCTGATGGTGCTGATGCTGGCTGGGATGGCTCTTGGGGCTAGGGCCTGGCACTGTGGGCCTGGGGAGATGGCTCCAAAACCAAGTAGCCTTCCTTCCTGACATGTGGGGCAAGGGCATGTGAGCGTGGGTGACCTGGATGAGGCCAAGTTTCCAGAGGAAAAAACTCAGGTCCAGGTTGCTGTGAGGACTGTGTAAGGAGGAACTCGAGTGAGGGGGCTCTCATCTGACGCCCATCTCACATCTTGGTCGTCCAGCCCCTGCCCACTCCACTCCAGAATGCCTCCCAGCCTGCCCTTCTTCCCCTGCCCTTCTCCGTTTCCGCCCTTGCCACCTCCTGCCTCAGATGGACGCTAGCATCTTCACTGACCTCTCTGCTGCAGGGCTGTCCCCTCCAACCCTCCCAGGGTTGCCTGATCCAGGCCCTTGTCGTCTCTCTCCTGGATGACTCTAACAGCTTCCCTCTGACCACCCATCCCCCAAGCCCACGGACAGAACCACCTTCTGGAAACGCAGATCCCATCAGATCACTGGACTCCCTAGAAACCTCAAAGCCCTCCTGACAGCCTCTAGCAGTGAATGCACCCCAGTGGCCAAGTGGCCTCCAGCAGGAGACCATCCTGAAAGACAAAGGCACACCTGCAAGAGGGGCCCAGAGGGCAGCACTGCTCAGCACACGCCTAGGGAGCCCTGGCCCCATGTGGGGCTCTGCCGGGTCGGTCCCGTTTGCGGGGTCTGCTTGCTTCTGAGGCCACAGGTCCACTGCAGCTGCCCACGCCGGCTGCTGAGACAGTGTGCTGTCTACACCGAGCTGACTGCTCCATGCACTTCCATCTGACAGCTTATTTAGCAGTCGCCGAATGGCAGGCACAGAGGATGAATCGAGACCACAACAGCTGTGGTGTGGTAGAAAGTAGCATATTTTTTTTCTCACCAAGCAAATCTGGGTTCACATCCTGGCTTTGCTTCTTACTGGTTAAGTTATATGGGCAAATTATTTAAGTTTGAACCTCAGTTTCCTCACCTGTTAAACGAGAATAACCTGACCTTGGTCACGATCTAATCCAAGGGGACAGCTTGCAAACCATGCGTGTTCATGCTACCACAGATCCACTCACCTCTCCCGGAACCCTTCGCCTCCCACCCAAGCAAGCACAGGCATTCTTCCAAGGCTCCTCTGGGACCCGTAGCCAAGCTCTGCAACCCTCACTTCCCCTGTTTGCTCAGAAGCTGTGCATCATTAACTTAGATTTGTCTACCTCGTTGCAATCCCTCCCTCTTCTGCAGTTACTTACATTGGAACCCAGCCCCAGCTTTAATGCACCTCAAATAAATGATGTGATCAGCCGTTAGAATGATGGCAGAGCATGAATTTCCTCATTAAAGACCCTAGAGCAAAAGGCAATGCAAACAAGGTCCGAAGCCCTGGCCAAGGTGTGCTGAGGACAGGCACTCATCAGGCCTGGGTTGAGCTTGGCAGGAGACACTGCTCACGGCAAGCCGGAACCAGACTCTGGCCATGGGCTGACAGCTTTGATTTAAACTATTAGGAAGGCTGAGGATTAAATATTTGTCCAGGTCACTGTAAACCGGGTGGAATTATCAACAGCCTGGAGTGGTAAGTGATGCAGGAAGCAGTCTCTGGATACAGATTCAGGATTTTCCACCCACTCCCCAGGTGGCAGGATGTGGGAGAGTCAGGCTGCAGGGGAGCTGGCTGTCTGGGGATTTGGCTGCTCCTCCCCAGCTAATGGCCCCTGGAAGATAGGAGTCCACTTCCATGCAAAAAGGCTAACCACCACCCCCTCCCCCCGGCCCTGTCAGCACTAGTGAGTAGTTCCGGGATGGGACCGCGATATCCCTGCTCAGACGCCAAAAAGAGGACCCCAACATCCCTTCTGGCCTCCAGCCCCTCGGACACAAGAGAGGCAGCGGAGCTTCTATAGGTGGAGGGAGGCTCCCAGGCATGATGGCTGACATTCACCTTGCATCACTATTTTTTTTTTTTTTTTTTTTTTTGAGACGGAGTCTCGCTCTGTAGCCCGGGCTGGAGTGCAGTGGCCGGATCTCAGCTCACTGCAAGCTCCGCCTCCCAGGTTTACGCCATTCTCCTGCCTCAGCCTCCCGAGTAGCTGGGACTACAGGCGCCCGCCACCTCGTCCAGCTAGTTTTTTGTATTTTTTAGTAGAGACGGGGTTTCACGGTGTTCGCCAGGATGGTCTCGATCTCCTGACCTCGTGATCCACCCGTCTCGGCCTCCCAAAGTGCTGGGATTACAGGCTTGAGCCACCGCGCCCGGCCTGCATCACTATTTTTTAAAAGTATGTAGGTGTTGTTGTAACTAGTAGAATACAAATTCACTTAAAAGATTTACTACACTGGGCTGGGTGTGCTGGCTTATGCCTGTAATCCCAGCACTTTGGGAGGCCGAGGTGGGCGGATCACTTGAGGTCAGGAGTTCGAGACCAGCCTGGCCAACATGGTGAAATCCCACCTCTACTAAAAATACAAAAAAATGAGCTAGACGTGGTGGTACATGCCTGTAGTCCCAGCTACTCGGGAGGCTGAAGCAGGAGAATCGCTTGAACCCGGGAGGCAGGGATTGCAGTGAGCCGAGATCACACCACTATATTCCAGCCTGGGTGACAAAGCGAGACTCCGTCTCAAAAAAAAAAAAAAAAGATTTACTACACTGATCCTTTCAGTCATATGTTTTCTATCCACAGCTATCGAGAGCATAGTTATCTTACTGAAAGATATCTCTGATGTTAAAAGGAATTCTCACAGTGGAAAGTCAGGGACTACTGGAACCGAGAATGAAAGGGCATCCTTGCAGAAAGTGGCGCCCCTCTGAGGCTCCCAAGGCTGTGCCGTTTCTGCCAATACCGACTTCTCCGAAGGCAGAGTGGGGTCCTTGTGAAACCCAGTTGTGCACCTGGTCTATGCTTTCTCTTCCCCCTTTACGCCAAGCATCTTGTGGCCCCGCACCAGCACAAGATTAAGGCCTTCTCTTGGGATGGGAATGTAAAGGGTCCTGAACGTGGATCCTTACACAAGGTTCTTAAACCCACCTAGATGCTTATGGGAGCATCTAAGGTAGAAGGGGAGGCAAGTTTGCTCAGGGAAGGCAGTACCTTCCAGTCCAAGTCCAAGTTTGCCTTAGACAGAACCTGGGAGCAACGTCGTGGAGAAGGGTTGCTAGAGATACCCAAACAAAAGATGGATAAGAGAGAGGTATCCAGTAGGGCACGTCTTAAATTTCAATGTGCACACACATTACCTGGAGAATTTTGTGAAAATAGAGATCCTGATATGCTAGGTCTGGGGGGGCGTCTGACATTTCTGCCTTTCTGACAGGCTCTGTGGTGACGCTGATGCTGGTCCTTGGACTGGGCTGAGGGCAGCAAGGTGCAGACACTCTGAGCTCAGGTAAGCAGCTCCCAGAGAGCTGGCCTGACTGATGGGCTGGGCATGGCCACAGAGAAGGCAAACAGAGCCAAGCACCACTTCTCACAGCACACCATGACCCGAAGCATGGGGATGTGCGGTGCCCTGAAGAGTAAGGAGGAGCCACGCCAGCACCTGACCTCCCTCAGCAGGAGGCCAGCAGAGTGCCAGCAGCTACGGGCAACCTTGCAGAGCCCAGAGAGCTTTTATTTGAAAATGCAAAGCCCTCCTTAGGTGGTGGATTTATAGCTGGCTGAACATGCTTACCCTAGGGCACCTGCTCACTCATCTCTGCAGGTCAGCACTGAGGCCAGCACCTGTGGGCACTGGCAACTGGCTATGAGCGGGTAACTCTACCTGTCTGGTAAGGCTGCCTCCGAGGTTCATGGTGCCAGAGCCGGATTTGTTGGTCTGCAGCCACAGCATCACCGTGGAGGTCAACTTGTAATGGGCAGTGCGGCCGCTGGATTTCTCCTGGAAGGACAAGACAGAGATCTGTTGAGCTGAGGGAGAGCCTGAAGTGGCCCCTTGAATTCAGGGTCATCCTAACATCTCCCTTCCTAGGTCATTATCACAATATTACCTTTTTTTTAATTGGAGACAAAGTCTTGCTCTGTCACCCAGGCTGGAGTGCAGTGGTGTGATCTCAACTCACTGCAGCCTCCACCTCCCAGGTTCAAGCGATTCTCCTGCCTCAGCCTCCCAAGTAGCTAGGATTACAGGCACCTGCCACTAAGCCTGGCTAATTTTCTTTGTGTTTTTGGTAGAGGTGGGGTTTCACCATGTTGGCCAGGCTGATCTTGAACTCCTGACCTCCAGTGATCTGCCTGCCTCAGCCTCCCAAACTGCTGGGATTACAGGCATGAGCCACTGCACCCGGCCTCACAATGTTATCTTTCTTATAAAATCCCAACTGGTTTTTAAAGGGACATTTGTAATTGTGTATTTCTTTTGAGAACTTAATCATTAATGACTACTGCAATCTTTTTTTTTTTTTTTTGAGACGGAGTCTCACCCTGTTGCCCAGGCTGGAGTGCAGTGGCCGGATCTCAGCTCACTGCAAGCTCCGCCTCCCGGGTTCACGCCATTCTCCTGCCTCAGTCTCCCAAGTAGCTGGGACTACAGGCGCCCGCCACCTCGTCCAGCTAGTTTTTTGTATTTTTTAGTAGAGACGGGGTTTCACGGTGTTAGCCAGGATGGTCTCGATCTCCTGACCTCGTGATCCACCCGTCTCAGCCTCCCAAAGTGCTGGGATTACAGGCTTGAGCCACCGCGCCTGGCGACTACTGCAATCTTGACTTATCTTTATCCAAATGGCTTGGAGGCATTTCTCAGAATGAGGGGTTCAGAGATCATAGCATCCCCCTCACTGCATCTGCTAGAGAGCAGCGCGGCACTGTTTGGTGTGATTCTGTACTTAGTGGCCCCGGCCACCAGCTGCTGGGAGGCAGTACCTGCACTTCTACCACGTGGATGGAATCCCAGCAGCCTTTGATCTTCTTTGATCCATCTCCAGCCTTCTTTATGAGGATCACTCCAGCAAAGCCATGATCCAGATCCCAGAGGTAGACAGATGAGACGCCGCCTTCAAAATACCTGCAGGAAACAGGCCAATGTGCCTGTTAGATGCTAAAGGACAGATCATCAGCCTGGGTCCCAGGCTGTTGCTCAGCAAAGATTCTGGGATTTGGGGTCCTCCCTGCAACAGTTATAGGAGCCGATCCTTGGGTGTGTTCTGATCGTTCTCTGGCTCGGGGAGAGGGTGCAGCATTTTTGGGGGTGTAGTAGGTTTAGGCATCATAAAGATGAACTTGAGTTTGGGCTCTGCCACCTCCCTTAGCTTTGTGGTCTTTGGTTTACTGGACCTCTCTAGGCGTCACATTCCTCCCAGATAAAGAACGCAGCACGAGTGACATCCAGTGACAATCCATGCAGGCTATGACTACTGGAGTGACCACGGTTGTTCGATATTTCTGTCTTTTGGGTTACAAGGCAGATGAGAAAATACAGCAACAAACTCCCTACATGCTGATCCCTCCTGACCAGGGCTCCAGCTGGTCTTTCGGAGCAACTTCCTACAAAGCGCTAGCCGGAAATGAAGGGCTCAGCTTGAGACAGTGCTTCCTCCTCAAATCCGAGTCAATACAAAAACATCTCTCTCTCTCTTTTTTTTTTTTTTTTTGAGATGAAGTCTTACTGTCTCCCAGGCCAGAGTGCAGTGGCACCATCTCGGCTCACTGCAACCTCCACCTCCCAGGTTCAAACGATTCTCCTGCCTCAGCCTCCTGAGTAGCTGGGATTACAGGTGTGCACCACTGCGCCCGGCTAATTTCTGTATTTTCAGTAGAGATGGGGTTTCGCCATGTTGGCCAGGCTGGTCTCGATCTCCTGACCTCAAGTGATCCACTGCATCTGGCCCAGAAACATTTCTAATTATGATCAAATGGAAGAGGGATTTCTAATTACGATCAAATGGCAGAGGGAATGAAAAGGTTAGATGAGAAATGGGAATCAGTCTGGGATCCCAAACCCAACAGACCCAGGTCAACTACTGTGGCTCGCTGGGGCTGCCGTGAGCAGAGGTGAGGGGTGGAGTCAGCTGATGGGAACTGCAAATGCTGGTGATAACCAGCGAAATCTCATTTCTTGTGGCGAAATCTGTAGCCTCTCCGACCCCAATTAAGCCCCAAAAAGAGAAATCTCATCTCTGCTGATAACCAGTGAAACTGTAAGCAATCGCATCTCTCATGGTGAGCACATCTTTATCAGGAAGTCTGGGGCCTCTCTGACCCCTATTAAGCCCCAAAGCCCTGGTGCGGCAGGCGTATTCTGGGAGCACACCGCCCTCAGCCCCGGACAGCTGGGAAGGTGGGCCCAGGCTTGGGAGTCAGACGGACCCAATGACAGCTCTAGCACGCCCAGCCCCAGCTATGAGCTATGCTCACGCATGCATGCGTCCAACTGTTTACTAAGGGACCAGTGGCGTGAACATGGACTTTAGGGACTTAATCTACTTTCTATGGCTGTTGAGAGACAAACAATTAGGAAAAGTAGACACCTACCAAACGGTTAATGTAAAATTAAGTACTAGAAATTAACATGTATCTGTAGATTATGTCTCACCAAAGCTATTCTATAATAAAAAATACACACGGTAAATGTGAATATTTACAGAATGTGGGTGATGGGTATACAAGAATTCTCTGTACTTTTTTTTTTTTTTTTTTTTTTTTGCAATTTGACAGTAAGTCATACTGTTCCAGACTAAAAAGCTTTTGTGAAAAATCAGTACGCGAATACACCAGAGTGTAATGTAACTAAGAGACCATCAGACCAAGGAAGCAAAGCATCCTCCCAGGAGAATGAGGGTGCCCTGGCTGGTCTGCCCTCACTCCAACCCTCAGACCTGTGGAGCATCCAGGAGGGCTGATACTTAGGTGGGCTACCCTTGGCCCCGCCCCGAGGGCTCCCTCAGGCAGGCTGCAGCCAGCCCCTGCGGCAGGACCACATTCTGTCCCGTTCCCTCTGTGGCACTAACCACTGTGATTAAGCTATCAAACCGAATACACCATGGTGCGCCCACAGGCGAGTCTGCAGGAGGGCATATGAGGGCAGGGCTGCCTGGCTAACACAAGTGCCACTCAGGGAACACCTGTGGGATGGATGTGTCAGGTGCCAGATGCTGAGCTCATCACTGGTCAAACTGCACAGGGTGGGGAAGGGCCTGGCTCTGGCAAGGTGTAGCACAGGCATCCTTTCCTTCTAGAGGAAAAGGACCACTGGATGAACAGACACACCTGTGGGGCTCAGCGCGCACTGCTGGCAGAGGTGATGTCCAGGACACCGGCCAATACTGGCACTCAGAGACCCCACTCCAGAAGATCATTTCCTTTATTCCAGTCTGTCTCCAAACTCTCCCTTCTTGGGGCAAGGCGAGCTAAGCAGATGAGTGTTTTGGTCCAGGGCCCAAGGCCCCATCTGCCTCCATAGGGCCCTCCTGGTCTGGACCGGCCCCATACAGAGTTGGAGAGATCAGGCCATTCTGGAATGTTCCCGGAACACCTGGAGAGGGACTGACTGCCCCTGCTAGACCTGAGGTTTAGCAGGGCTCAGATGACTGGCAGCATGGGCTCCGTGAGCCTTTCTGGCTTATTCTCCTGGATTCTTGCAGGTTAACTTACGAGGCACACGAACACAACCGAGAGAAGAGCAACTCAGAACAGACCTGCTAATACCCTTCCTGTTGGCGACAGATGGCTTGGTTCTAGCACACGGTTTTCTCTTTCAGCCAGCTTATAGGGAGAGCAGCCCCACATCAAAAGAGGGGGAAGAAAAACAAACAAAAAAACCCTACTTTGCTGGCAAAAAGGATGGGCCAATAATTCCTTCTTTCCTTTGGCCATTCTGGAAAGAAGGCTTGCAGCCCAGGGGCATTTCATCCTTCCGCTCCTTCACAGATCCACACAGAGCTGCGGTGCTGTGCCCGCCCAAGGCTTGCTCTCCTCTGTGTGCTGGGACACTGGGGAGAGGCAGGTCAGGCTGCCCTGGAGGGGAACCAGGAGAAATCCCGATGGCCTGACACTGTCGACACCCTCCGGCGACCAGTTCAAAAGCACCAGGTGGCCCACGGCTGCTTCCCCTCAGTCCCATCCCTGAGCGTTCCGTTTCTTCCAGAAAAATAAAACAACCGCATTAAAGTTTTATAGGGTGGAACTGGCCGTTTCCACTCCAACGTCCCACCCCGTGGCCTGGCTCCCACTACAGGCAGCTTCTCCTTGGCAGGCCACAGTGACCAGATCTAAAGTTTCAAATGCTGGAGCCAGGGGAGGTAAAAATGCAAGCTCAATTGTGACCTCCTTGCGGGGTTACTATTCTTTTACCCACAATTTTAAAACTTACTGCAGGAACATCATTGTTTTTTAAAAAAGGAAATCTGAAAATTAGCCCACAATACCATAAATCAACTTATCCCATAAATCTGATTTTTCCAAATTCCCTTCCAGTCCAGATGCATTTTTATATAACCGTAAGCACAGCAAGAGCACCACGCTGAATTCGGCTTTTTACACTTGGCACAGAATCATTAGCATTTTTCCATGGAGCCACATGATCTCCATAATCATCTTTAACAGCAAGGATAGTATTCAGTCGGATAGTATCCTAATTTACCGTCGATCTGACTTTTAATAAAGAAACGACGACGACAGAGTTAGAGGCGGCGTGGTTGGTCTCTCGCTTTGAATCTGTTCCCTCTCTGAATCGGGGTGTTCCAGCTGAGGTGAGTCAGACGTGCTGAGACCTGGCCTCTGCAGGTACAGCTCAGACACTACAATAATTCAAGAATGGGCTTGCATTCCATTCACCAAAAGGGATCACCAGGGACTGGAGCAGCCACAAGTCTCGACCTGACATTCCGAGACAAAGGGAGCAGAGGACTGCACGGTTAGAAAGGCTTGTTTCAGAATCGCCCAGAAGCACCGGCCTCTCCTGTGAGTGCTGTCGGGATGGCTCCGGGACCTTCAGGAGGGAGGTGACCGCAGGGCGCACAGGCAGCGCCCCCACTACTTGGTTTATGGCTCTGCTCTGCGCGTGAAGCATTAATTAAGGAGGGACCACAACATGTTTTTGAAAATTTATTTCTTACCTACTGTACTTTGATCATAATGACATGAAACAAGGAAAAAAATAATTTTTATGTGGTTTGCATTTATGAGTTTTTACATAAAGGCTTTTGTGGGTATTTTAAGAATGTGCTAAAACGTTGTCTGAAACCACATAAAGCCATCTGAGGAGTCGCCCGCCAGAACTAACAGCACACACATGGAAGCACTTTAACTGGCCTTTGTATATTTAATGAGTCAAAAAGTATTAATATTGTTTAAATGCTAACATGCTATTTCAATAAAGTGGCTCTACCATCGCCTGCGACTCACTCTCAGGCCTCGCACATCCATGTGAGTGAATGATCAAATGTGGCCAAGCGCTAAGAGCAGGCTGCAGAGGAATTCACCCGCCCTGCCTTGGCCCCTGCCCATGCCTGATAATTTCAAAATCCCCCAACTCTGCAGGGAGGGAGGAATGGGCCCAGGACTCACTACCACAGCTCAGCTGATTTGGGCTCAAGAGGAAAAGCCCAGAGAGTCCCTGCAGTGAGGTCTCTGGTCAAGGAGGCAGAAGGAGAGCTTTTTATTTTATTTTTTTGAGACAAAGTCTCGCTCTGTCGCCTAGGCTGGAGTGCAGTGGCATGACCTCAGCTCACTGTCACTTCCACCTCCCGGGTTCAAGTGATTCTCCTGCTTTAGCCTCCCAAGTAGCAGGGATTCCAGGGGTCTGCCACCACGCCTGGATAATTGCCTTTTTTGTTTTGTTTTGTTTTGTTTTTGAGACAGAGTTTTGCTCTTGTTGCCTAGGCTGAAGTGCAACGGCACGATCTTGGCTCACTATAACCTCTGCCTCCCAGGTTCAAGCAATTCTCCTGCCTCAGCCTCCCAAGTAGCTGGGATTACAGGCATGCACCATCACACCTGGCTAATTTTGTATTTTTAGTAGAGACGGGGTTTCTCCATGTTGAGGCTGGTCTCGAACTCCTGACCTCAGGTGATCTGCCCACCTCGGCCTCCCAAAGTGCTGGAATTACAAGCATGAGCCACCACGCCCGGTCTAATTATTGTATTTTTAGTAGAGATGGGATCTCACCATGTTGCCCAGGCTGGTCTCTAACTCCTGGCCTCAAGTGATCCACCAGCCTCGGTCTCCACTTAAGTGTTGGGATTATATAGGCGTGAGCCATCGCGCCTGGTCAAGAACCTCTTTTAAACATGCAGGCCTAGGACCAGGCACAGTGGCTCACATCTGTAATCCTAGCACTTTGGGAGGCCGTGGTGGGAGGACTGCTTGAGCCCAGGAGTTCGAGGTCAGCCTCTATAAAAAAAGAAAAAAGAAAGAAAAAAACAAACCGTGAAGGCCCAAAGAGAAAAGCATGGGCTTTTCCTAGGCTTCTTTCCTAAATGGAAAGCCAGGCAGCACAGGGAGCACAGGGCTGAAATCAATACCCACAGTCAAGAGGCTGAACGACACGCTCAAATCAGGGCTCCCCAGTGGCCAGGACAACACAGGGACTAGCTTGCAAAGACTGCGGAGAAGTCTGCTTAGACAACTGTTGAACCATGAAGTCGGGGGGGCCTCAGAAGCTCCAGGAAGATGAGGAGGGGGTGAAATGACAGACCAACTCAGGAATGACTGGGAGCAAACTGCTGGAGTCACCCGTTTGCTTGTGTCCACCGAAGAGCTAACTCCTTCAACGGAGAGCCATCAGTTTTACCAACGGTCCTGGCGCCTTTTAAAACTTTCCTAACATAGATTAACATTATGTTTTGTTTTGTTTTTTGAGACAGGGTCTTGCTTTGATGCCCAGGCTGGAGTGTGGTGGTGCAATCATGGCTCACTGCGGCCTCAACTTCCCGGGTTCAAGTGATCCTCTTCCCCCAGCCTCCCAAGTAGCTGGGACCACAGGCGTGCACCACCATGCATGGCTAATTAAAAACAAATTTTTTTTTTTTTTAGAGACAGGGTCTTGCTATGTTGCCCAGGCTGGTCTCAAACTCCTGGGGTCAAGCAATACACCTGCCTGGGCCTCCCAAAGTGCTGGGATTACAGGTATGAGCCAGCTCACTCAGCAAAGATGAACATTTTTAAGGCAAACAGAATGGCAGAGCACTCAGTCAGCCGGGACTACTGAGTGGGGTAGTGGGGCCACTCTGAGCTGGATCTGTAAGTCCTGCCATTTGAAAATTATGCTCATCACAACAGGCAGATGCAGGTTTCAAAACGCCAGGAGACTGGCAACACAGGGGCACCTCTCTGGAGGAGCCAGGAGGCAAGGGCAAGGCCCTCCCATGGGACCAGCTGTCTATCAGCACAGCCGATCACAATTGAACATCTGGTTGGGTTTGTCTCTATCATCACCTCGGTCCCTAAATGTGGATCAGCTAAAAGCCTAATGTGTCAGTAATTCTCTTCTTCTCAGAGTTTTAGGTCGTTTCTCCCCGAAAATCACTCTTCCAGTTGAATAATGTCATAGTCACGGATATAGATTCTATGTCCGTAACTTTTCAACCACAGGACTTCTGGGGGGAGGGAGAAAACAGGGAAAACATAATACTTCACACTCAAAATGACCTACTTCACCAAAGTAAAAAGAAAAGAAAATATTTCAGCTCCAAAAGCTTTATGGAGTGTCTGAAGCTGAGGTGTGCGTGGAGGCCTGGGGTGGAAACTCGCTCCAGGAATCTGAGCTGTAACTATGAATTACCCAATTCCCAGGCCTGGCCAACACTGGGCTACAAATCTAACAGGGAAAATGGGAGGCGAAGGGGCTTTGAAGTTGGTCTTTACTCCTTCCTTTCAAATCACCTCCTGGGAGAAGAGCTGGATTCGTGGCTCGAATACAAAGTCTCCCAACAGGTAATAAGTACATGCCACAAGAACCAAGGCCAGGACAGAAGGGCTGGGAGCAGGGCTTTCCAGCATGAGCCAAGAAACAGACTCTGTGGTTCTTGGGTTCACTGAGACGTGGCCTTCTGGCTATTGGCGGGCTGGGCCACATTCAACAGGACTTGGACTTCTGGCCTGAGTCGTCTGTGACACTGAGGCACAGGCAGCACCCACAGACACTGCCAAGTTAGGGGCATCATAAGGTAAGCTCCATAGGTGCTGGAACAGGGCCTTCTCCTGCAGTCAACTTCACTGAATAAAGCCAAAGGAAAGGCAGTACTTGGCACCAACACAGTGCAAAAGACTTTTTTTCTTATTTGTAAAATCAAAGAGCTGGATCAGAGGCCAGTATAGAGGGGTCCCTCCCAGCTCTGACTTTCCAGGATTCAGTGGTTGCATCAAGGCCTGTATGAGGCAGACTGAGCACCACAGGGCAGGTTCCTAACATCTTAAGTCTCTGTCAAACCTTTGCTTACACACCTCCAGTGACAGTGAACTCATTACATTTCCGAGGCAAACATTTCTGTTCTGAACAACTCAGACAGTTCTCTCTGGACGTGAGTGAAAACTTCTCACTACTGCCTTCCGGAATCACAGAAAACAAGAACTTAATGCCCTTTCCTTGTACAGTCCTTTCAAACATTTAAAACTGGCGCACATAAACTCCATGATTTCTCTTTTCTGACCTTCTCCTCCTTGTATTATTCCTCATACGACTCAATACCTTGTTTATCCTTCTGAACATACTCCAGGTTGTCAATGTCTTAAAAGAACAGAAAACAATGCCCCAACTAAGTGTTAACCAATGCATAGCATAGCAGAGACCAGCACATCTCTTGGCAAAAAGGCTACTCCTCCTTCCAGCGCTCAAGAGCAAATTAACTTTCAGAGTAATCACACCTAATTCATGCTACACATACGGAACTTGCAGTCATCTCAAATGGAATATTTTTTCTTTTTTTTCTCTCTTTTTTTTTGACACAGGGTCTCATTCTCTTGCCCAAGATGGAGTGCAATGGCATGACCATGGCTTACTGCAGCCTCAATCTTCTGGGCTCAAGTGATCCTCCCACCTCAGCCTCCTGAGTAGCTGGGACTACAGGTGCATGCCACCACACCTGGGTAATTTTACATTTTTTTTGTAGAGATGGGGTCTCACTATGCTCAGGCGGGTCCTGAACTCCTAGGCTCAAGTAATCTTCTCACCTCGGCCTCCCAAAGTGCTGGGATTATAGACATGAGCCAGGGTGCAAAGCTGAATATTTTTTCTTATGTGTTGCCATGAAATTGCCTCTCACATCCTGGACTTGAGAACTTGGTAGACTGGACCCAAGAATGTCACTTTCCACTCAAATCTGTTACAGATCACTCTCTTAGACATGACTTCAACATTTCAGTGTCTCTTCTGGGATCCCAAGTCTGTTGTGATCTGTATTCTATCCAAGCCACTCTTCCCCCGAAGTCTTTATGCACGGGAATACATGTGGAAGCAGGGGACCGTGCAGATGAGGATGTCACTGAGTTACAGATCGCGTGGATTTCCAGAAAGAGCACTGGCAGCTCTACTGAAGGCTTCTGTGGAGAAATTGATGGTCCACTAGGAAGGAGGGCTCTGGTCTGGGCACTTTTTTCACGTTGGAGTCAGTATAAAGATGGAAACCAGGCCGGGCGCAGTGGCTCACGCCTGTAATCCCAGCAATTAGGGAGGCTGAGGTGGGCAGATCACCTGAGGTCAGGAGTTCGAGACCAGCCTGACCAACATGGAGAAACCCTATAACCCTATCTCTACTAAAAAAAAAAAAATAAATAAAATAAAAATAAAAATACAAAATTAGCCAGGCGTGGTGGCGCATGCCTGTAATCCCAGTTACTTGAGAGGCTGAGGCAGGAGAATCGCTTGAACCTGGGAGGCGGTGGTTGCGGTGAGCTGAGATAGCACTATTGCACTCCAGCCTGGGTAACAAGAGCTAAACTGCATCTCAAAAAAAAAAAAAAAAAAAAAAAAGATGGAAACGCCCACAGCCTTGACTGAGTCGAAGGGACCTGCTATGGTTGATGAGGGAGAGGTAGAAGGGAACACAGGAGGTGGGGCTGGCTGGAATGCTGGCTGAAGAGTTCAGACTAAAAAGTTTGAAATGTTGATGTAACTGAAAAAAGCAGATTTCTCTACGATGTGGTGCTAAGCTAGGGAACCCGGGCCCTCAAACAGCTCCAACATGTAAGATTCCACGAGTCTTCCTTTCCCCACCCTATGTTCTCCCATCACACGTATGGTGTGCTCTGCTTTTGGGATCTCACCAAGGAATAGCAGCAAGACCTGGGACAAATAAGTGGTCTTAGGCCAGGCGCGGTGGCTCATGTCTATAATCTCAGCACTTTGGGAGGCTGAGGTGGGGGGATCACTTGAGCCCAGGAGTTCAAGACCAGCCTTGGCAACACAGTGAGACCCTGTCTCAAAAAAAAATATATATATATATAAATAAAAATAAATGGTCATGAGGGACACTTTTTGCTGTAACTGGTGCTTGGTCATGACAAGGACAAGGTCACACAGGCATTAGTTCAAACAAACTCGCGGCCGGGTACGGTGGCTCATGCCTATAATCCTGGCACCTTGGGAGGCCGAGGCCGGCAGAACACCTGAGGTCAGAAGTTCGAGACCAGCCTGGCCAACACGGTGAATCCTGTTTCTACTAAAAATACAAAAATTAGCAAGGCGTGGTGGCAGGTGCTTGTAATCCCAGCTACTCAGGAGGCTGAGACAGGAGAATTGCCTGAACCCAGGAGGCAGAGGTTACGGTGCGCTGAGATGGCGCCACTGCACTCCAGTCTGGGTGACAAGAGCGAGATTCCATCTTAAAAGAAACAACAACAAAAAAAGAAACAGAAACTCTCAAGCTCCATGACTGATTTTATGGCAAAGAGGAAGAGAATAAAACCCAGAGGCAGAACCATTCCCCGGCAGCTGAGGTTCTGGCCCCAAAACAATGCCTTTTTGTTCCCTCCTAGGAACAAACTGCTATCAGCAGTAGTTTGTTTTTCTGATCATCCTTAACATCCTTACAACAAAACAGGCACCTGGTGTTCACAGGTGGGAACAATTTAACTCCACCCCAGGAAAAAGAGAAAACTGTCTATTCTGCTCAGAGAGGCATCTAAAACTTGGCCCCCTTCCTCATGGTGTAGACCAACATTCCTTTTTGCTCTGCTGGCTGCCCTCTAGCCAACTTCGAAAAGAAGCCGAGTACATCCTCTGTCCAATGGATAGGCGTGAGCGCTGCCCAGTGGGCACAACGTTGCAAAGTCCAGAGAGCTGCAGACGGCACACGAGGGGCTGCAGAATGTGGCTTCTCTTCCTTATGCTGTTGTACCAGCCTGCACTCAAGATGCATCTGGCAAACAAGCATGAGGAGATACAAGGAAGATCACAAGAGAAAAAACAAACGGGCAAGCACTTGCCATGGCACCTGGCAGAGCAAGCACTCAACAACTGGTGGCTGTTGGTTTTCATCAGGCTCTTACTTTCTGAGCAGAGGGGAGAAGGCAACCTCGACATGTTCTGAGCTGCCCTGGAAACGTCCCTCGGAAACACAAAGTGCCGCTTACTAGGAGCAGTTCCGTACCCACAGGCACAGGCCCCACACAAAATGGAGAAAGATCTACACTTGGCTTTGGGCGGGCCGTGTCCAGAGCTGATGCTGAAACTCGACCACCCTTGTTTGTGTGTTGAGACCAGCTGTTTTCACCACGGTTTAGGGAACACAGCCCAGAGGCTGCCCGTCGACACGAGACAGGTATTCAGCGGAAATTCCTTCCAGTACACACAGGTGCAACAATCCCCCGAGTCAACATACCAATCAGCTTAGGCATGTGCGACTTTAATGCCAGTTGCGCTCAGAAGGCACATCTGGACTGCGGCTGCCGTGCTTCAGAGCCTCTCTTTTACAAGACTTTTATTTTTTCACTTAAAGAGAAATAATGAAGGCCTCTCTGGAAACAATGGTGCCGCTGCAGGGGCCGGCTCTCTGGCTCTGGGGTCTGGTTTTGGGATCTGACCAAACTGTCCACACTCGGCACCACTGCGACTGTCTTCTGCCCTCCAGACTACTTGTGAAAACACCGCTGGCCCCATGGAGCGACCTCATGAGCCGCCAACAGTCAGGGCTTTCTGGGCTTCCAAGTCATCGCTCTCATCCAAAGTTGCCATTGTTGAGAAATTCTGTGTCGGGGGCTTTGCGTATCTTTTTTTTACAGTTAAGAAAACTGTAACCCAGAGGGATAAGAAATGTGCCCAAGTCACAGGCTGAGAAGCAGGGATCTGGGAGGAGATGTCAGGCTTGGCTAGCCCCAGTGCCCGTATTCTGCCCCATGCCAGTCTGCCTGGCCATCCCGAGACATGCCAGCTGTGGTGGGATGGAGTGCAGATGGACAGAACAGGGTCGGCCTGTAGGTTAGATGCACGTATGAAGCCACATCACTGAACACAAAGCTGCCCCAAAGTGGAGAAAGTCAGGCCAAATGCGGTGGCTCACGCCTGTAATTCCAGCACTTTGGGAGGCCAAAATGGGAGGCTCACTTGAGGCTAGGAGTTTGAGAGCAGACTGGGCAACACAGTGAGACCCCCCCATCTCCATTTTTTGTTTTTCTTTAAAAAAAAAAAAGGGAGGGAGAGAGTCAGGGTTAAAAAGGGAGCCCACTGGGTGACCAGGAATCTGGGACATACCCTGAGCACCCCGTACTGGGGATTTTGGAGGGTTCTCTGCCTCAGTGAGGCAGCTGGGGCTGCTGGCTGGGTCCCTGCAAGAATGCCTTTTTTTTTTTTTTTTTTAATTAGACATGGGGTCTCACTCTGTCACCCAGGCAGGAGTGTGGTGCTGGGATCATAGTTCACTGCAGCCTCCACCTTCTGGGCTCAAGTGATCCTCCCACCTCAGCCCCCAGACACTGAGATTACAGGTGTGAGCCACTGCGCCCCACCCCACCTACTCTTGATACTAGCACAAAGCAGCTTTCCATCACAGAAGCCCGGGAAACATCTTAGCAAGGGGAGTGCAGGGTCTCTGGCAGGACGGCAGGGCTTGACCAAGGGAGGGAACTGGTCCCTGCTTCCAGCCACGGGGTTTCACTCCAGCATGTGCAACGGCCCGAACCAAAGCGTGACTGTGTGCCGTCTGGTCAGAGGAACCCAAGAATTCCAGAGGCATCAGAGTCCCTGATGCTGACGTGGGGATCATGTTTATAAGCAAACTTGTTTTCTGCACACTCCTGTTTTCCATTTAACTTTGTTTCAGCAGATGAAAATCAGACCGCACATGCCAAGCAACCAGACACTGGCCTGCAGCCTTAGGATGCCAGATGAAAGGGACCCCCAGGACAGGGGGCAACATGCAAGCCTGTCTAGACCCACTCTTTAGGGGCTTGCTAACTGTAGCAGACACCCCCGCTAGGAGCAGTGGTCACGAAAGAGCTGAAACGCACTGTGAGAGCAGGAAGCAGGCTCAGCTCTACTCCCCCAGAGCTGTGAGGTTTCTCCAGACCTTTCTCCCTGCTCTGCGAAAACAACACAACCCAGGCGGGCCTGGGTTTCCCCATTAAGTGCTTCTGGCACTTTCTCACAAGCCCCAGGCAGTGGCAAGCCAGTGTCCCACAGCAGGCAGGGCGGGTTCTCAGAGGCCTGTGTGCACATGGCTGAAGACACAAACATGTTCAAACCCAAGTGCTAATCACACTGCGGACATGCCAAAAGCCAGCAAGGGCCTGGCCCCACCCTGCTGTCCCGAGTGCAAGAGGAGTGGCAAGCGGTGCCCATCACAGGACCCCTCCGGAGGCCTTTACATCCGGGGAAAGGTCCTACCTCTGGGGAAGGAAATGAGAACACAGACCTCACTGAAGGGGCAGGGAGTGAAGGGGGATGTCCCCAACCAAACCGTCCCAGCAGCTCCAGGACATTCCTAAGCATTCTCCGTTATTCCCCTTATTCTGCCCACCTCCCAGTGGGACTCTGACTCTGCAGGCCTGGCCGTTTCCAGCGGTGGAAAAAGGCCCGGGGTACCTGGAACTGCAGCGCTCACTCAGCCAGACCAAGGGAAGCAGCCCCCACTCTAGCTGAGCTGTCAGGTCCTTCCCACGACCGGCCTCTCCAATCCAGCCCCCACACTACTTCCGAGGAAATTCTCAGGATGCACCTCAGAGCTGTGCTACCCTTGGAACCTTTCAGACAATTCCCAAGGATCCCAGAATGACACCCAGATCCGGCGCCCCACAGGCCTGTGCGCCTCTCCCCACTGCCTTGTCCTGTTCCGGCCTCCACTCACTGCCCATGACCACTGGGAATCACTTCAGGGCGTGGCCCAGGCAGTTCCCACTGCTCAGGGCACTGTCCTTGTCCTCCGCCACCACGGTACAAGGCTGTGCTCGGGATCCCCAGACCACCCGAGGCTCCATAATTCGCTACAAGGACTCATGGAATGCGGTACAAACTTGCCCTTGGGGCCAAGGGTTACTGCAGTGAAAGGGAATAGGGCAAAGGAGGCCGAGGGAGAAGGCGCAGGGGCCGGGGTCCTGAGAAACCAGGCGCCAGCTTTCAATGCCCTGCTCCATGAAGTCACACAGGACGTGATATACTCCCCCAGAGATGGGTTTGACTGCATGTGTGAAGTGCCGTCTACTGGGGAAGCACGCCAGGGACTCAGTGCCTAGGGCAGTATTGCTAAGCACCCTCTACCTAGCACTCGGTAAAATTTCAGATGCCCACAAGGAAAGGAGAAGGAAGGCCATCCTGTTTGCACACAGTTCAGGCATCGGAAGCCACTCTTATCAGGGAGTGGTGAGACCCCTCCCAAAACCCAAGTTCCCAGATGCCAGTCACAGGCCAAGCTGGCAAGCAGGCCTCCAAGGGACAGCAGTCTCAGGCCAGCTCTATTAGCTCTCTCTACTCAAATGCAAACCCCCTGTAACTGACCCACAGTTCCTTCCTCAGAGCCCTCCCTAACATCCACACCCTTCGCTCTTCCCCACCGCAGGACCCAGCTCTCGTTCCTTTGCAGCATTTATCAAATTGTGCAAGTACTGTGTTCATCTGTTCACTCGTTCCTGTGTTGAAACATGGGCCCCGGTGAGGGAGGGACTGGGCCTTACGCGTTTGCCACTGACTCTGGGCGCATGGCATCGTCGCCGGCAGGCTCTCGGTAAGGACCTGGTGACCGATCCCAAGGACTCTCTCTCCAGTCACTGCAGATGGGCACTACCAGCATCTCTGTTCAGCCTCACTGCACCCTGATGATGTGGACTGAGCAGCAATCATCAATTCCATTTTTGAGACAGAGATTTCCTGGAGGCCTTGCTGTGGGAGGTGGTGGAAGAGCTCCATCCCGAAACCACAGCTTTCTCGAATGATCACGAAGCCTGCTACACCACCCAAACAGCCCCATATCCGTGATCATAAACGCACAGAATGTAAGACGCACATACAGATACCTGCTGCACAATTCAAAGAGCCCTGTCACCCAGCAGCCTGGAAGGTGCTGGGTGGACTCAGGGCCTGAGTGCAGTAGGGGCCTGATGCACAGTGTGTCACTGAGTGACACCTCAGCCAGCAGGATGGGTAAGGAAACGGAGGCTCAGAGAGGTTAACTCACTCGCCCACAGTCGGTCAGCAAGAAAAGACCAATAGAGAATCCAGTCGAAAGCTCTTTAAAGCCGAGGTCCTCTCCGTTCTGTGGCCGGGCCTCAGACACCTTGGTGAGGGTCAGAGGCTTTTGGTGGGAGGTGGCGGTGTCTTCTGCCTGGGGAGCCTCCCAGCACGTGCAGCTGCCTGCTCACACTTCTGCACCATTTCCTGGAAAACCTCTCCCTATCGCCCGCAGTTCCTCCATGCTCGCCTCTCGAGGAAGGGGTGCCCTGAGGGGCCCGGGGCTGGGAACCTGTAGTTTCAAGGACCCCGGAAATCAGGTGCCAACATTTCTCACATGTGAACGTGGACGTCCTGCCCTTCCTGGGCCAATGTTCCTCAAACATCAAATGGCAGGAAGGAGCAGGAACAACTGCAGTTCTGAAATGGCCCAGAGAGGGTACAGGTGCTGGAAAGCCTGGGAGTGCCCATCCACCAAGCTCCTGGCTCCTCCACTCCTGGAGAGGCCCTTGGGCCCTGGGACTGCCACGGGGACGCCAACCTTGTTTCACTCTATAAACTTCTTCCAGACAAGGAGGCCTGATTGGAAAAGCTAATTAAAGCTTTTGAAGATTATCTCGGAACTGAAGCAAGGAAAAACACAAAATTCCCTCCCACCCTGCTCCTCCACCCCCCAGACTCTGGCCTTCATTAGGCTTTGATTTCAATCAATTGCACACCCACTAAAATTAACTTATAAGGCCAATAAATTGCAACCGCATGTTTGAAGGTATTATCTGCTCCAAGCCAAGAGCCAAGGACTTCAGAGCATGGGGCGAGATGTCTGGCGCAGATGGGAGTAATCATCTTTGGAAGAAGGCAGTGCCAGCCCTTTGGTCAGAACATCTGGTCCCAGGCAGAACCCGGGGCCGACACAGGCCAGGGCCAGACTTGCTGCGAAAGCTCGAGCAGGGAAGGTTTCCTCTCTTCTCCAGGAACCTGACAAATCAAAGTGTTAATCTTTGGGTTCATGGCAGCCCACTGGTCGCTCACACCAGCAAGATGTTCCTCTGAGAGCTGCCGGTGCCTGACCTACAGCAAAGTCTCCACTTCTAAGTCTCTCCCAAGCAAGATCACTTAGGTCAAAGATGAGGCTTTGTGACTGATGAGCTAGACTAGGCTTGGACCTAAGAAAGCAGAGTCGGCTCTGCCGAGATAGAACGTCAAATGATCCTCCGAGCCAGCGGCCCAGGAGCTGGCCGGCTCCAGTGCCTTTCCCTCTGCCTCAGCACTGAGTTCTCGTGACATCCCCTGGATGAGCCAGGCCCATCAATTACAGGCAGAAAACCATCTCGGGGCTTGGTAGAGAGAATAGCCTAGATGTTGGGGACCAGGTGGGTGGGCTGGCTGGGGAGGGGAAGTGATGAAAATGAAGGTGACTGGAGAGCAGATAATACCCTCACCTGGCCCCAGCACTCCAGCAAAATGTGCTTGTCATCTCCCAAGCATTTGCACAAATTGGCTCTTTTAATCTACAAGCAAGGCTGTTCGGGCAGTGCTATCCACAGGGGCTTGACAGTTACTCTCCTCGGGAAAGTGCTACTATGATCCCTTCTGCCCCTGAGGATGGCAGAGAAAGGAATCATCAGTATGGAAGGGACGTGGAAGTGAGAGTGCCGCAGGGACCCAGCAGGGGCAGGGCAAGCCAGGAGCTAGCGGACTTCAGAGGAAGCCGTGAGGACACACAGCTCAGCCCCCTGCACCCTCACTTGCCTTTTGCCCACCTTAAGGAGTCATGCTCCCAACTGCTGGCCCTTTCAATCCACAGGGGAGAGGGGCTGCCACATCTCCAAGGAGTTACAAGCCAGAAAGGCCTGCTGGTCAACCCGTCCCCTGGCCCAGCTCCATCGTTCTGACATTGATTCCATGTGCTGATGATTAAATCCAACTCCCTACAAAGTCAGAGCCTTTACAGAGCCAGGGATCAAAGCCCAGAGCCTGAAGACAGAATCCACGTCTTTCCCTCAGGATCCAGTGAAGAAGATTTTTCTCTCCGGTGGCAGAGGGAGCCTCTGGGGAGACGGTAAGTTCCACTCTCTGGGAAGGCTGGTGTGGCCCATGGGCCGCCTGGATCATGCTCTAGGTCTCCGGACCCTCAAGCCTGTCTCTTCACCAATGTCTCCTTTCACATATTTTTTTAGTTGTGTTTTTCCCCCCCCCCAGAGACAAGGACTCACTCTGTCACCCAGGCTCGTGTATGATGGCATGACTATAGCTCACTGTAGCCTTGAACTCCTGGGCTCAAGTGATCCTCCCACCTCAGCTGAGTAGCTAGGCCTATGTGTGTGTGTGCCTCTATGCCTGACTAATGTTTATATTTTATTTTTTGGAGGTACAGGGTCTTGCTATGTCGCCCAGGCTGGTCTCGAACTCCTGGCCTCAAGCAATCCTCCTGCCTCAGCCTCCCAAAGCACCATTCATCTTTTTAAGCAGGGCCCCAAGGAGTAAGGACAAAGCTAACGGGCGAATGGGTGGGGGACAAGGACCTCGTTCCAGACTGTGGCACACACACGGCCAGTGCCTGTGGGTGCTACCTCAGCCGACAACAAACACACCCACAGACGGCAAGTCCAGTCTTCTGGCACGAGCCAGGAGGATACAGCAGGGGCAGGAACGGGGGTAGAACAGGGTATCCGAGGCCTCTTTATTCCTTTTTTTTGGGTCAAATCTCTGTGTGAGCAAAGTCCAGTGTGACCTTCCCAGCATAAAGAGACTTTTGAGTCCATAAAATAAGTGGCTCCCTGGAAGCTGGCTGCAGCATGGTGTCCCCACGGGAGGATTCTGAGCTCCACCATGGCAGGAGCCTGGTAGCTCTCAGTCATTCGATGGGGTTGGTGGTCATGAGGCTGGAGCGCAAGCCAAACATAGTCCTAACTGCGATTCATCAGAATCCGAGAATTCAGAAACACCTGGAATCGTTGTGAATTAAAGACCCTGTCAACACAGTCTGCTCTTCCAACCCCCAACCACCAGGGGCGCAGGCCAAGCTCTAGCTTGAAGTGTGTGGCCTGAAAGTGGCAGCTGCACCTATGCAGTCCTCCTGGGCACAAGGGCAGGCCCAACCTGCTCTTAAGGGGTGGCTTCTCCAGCCACTCCCCTTTTCTCCTCGCAAGGTGGGTCTGGCTGAAGCTCCGGCCATCTCTCACCAGGCCAGGGACACCGACCACTTTCCTGGCCCCTCAGGCAGCAGTTCAGGGTGACCAAGCCAGCAGACAGGAGCATTGGGTAGAGGTCTCCTCTCAGAGTGACCCTTGCCTGAACCCATCTGCCAACCTGAACAGAAGACAGGTGGGAGAGCTGTGGCCTCGCTCAGGGGACAACAAACAAGTCTTTCTGCGAGAAAGCATTTGTACGAGGTAGGGCTGGACGAAAGATGAAGAGAAAGCGATGGCCGGCTGCCTCTCCACCCCACGGAACAGCTGGTCCCTAGAAAACCCAGTGTGACCCTGGCCAATGCCCGTCAGGAGACAAGGCCACCCAGCTGACTCCCCTCTGCTCCAAAGCCATGGGGAAAAGAGCCTGCATTCCAGGGCCTGCTGTGGTCACTCACATGGCCACCAACAGCCTCGCGGGGCACTCTGGGAATGGGAACTTCTGGAGATGGGCAATATACACCAAGATGTTTTTTAAAAAGAAAAAAAAGAGACTTGTTCTCTTAATTTTTAGACTATAAATGGGTTTGTTCGTCACATGTGGTTCAGCCGGGAAAATGTTCCTCGCATATGGTCCCAGGAGAGAGAGCTCCTCAGCACACCCCAATGGCACTGGGTGACTCAAAATTCATGCCTCTGGTATCCTGGATGACAGCTCCAACTGCTGTCCCTTTGGTGGTCAGCGATCCCTGTCACCCAAGAAAAGCCTGGCCCCACTGCCCCTGCACATGCAAGGGAAGGAAGGGCCTCCTGCCTCTCCTGCAGGGCCACTGAGCCCTTGTGCTCCCCTCTCCTCCTTCCTCCTGAGGTGCTGGGAACAGAACGGCACCGGCCTGGATCCCACTACACACTGTCACAGACCCTCGGGGTCTGGGTTATCCAGTTCAACCCCCAACTGGGCGCAGGATGCTGTCTTGTCACCCCTCTTTCAACTCCACCGAGTCAATTTACCTTCAGAGAGGAGTGTGTAGGCAAGTCAAAGGCACACAGAAATTAAAAGCCACCTTACAAATACACATTTCCCAGGGAAGGGAAAGGCTTCACCAGAGCCAGCACGAAGAGTGAGGCCTCAGCTATGGCTTCCAGCTCCTGTGGTTTTCTAGCTGTGTTAACCAGCTTGAGTACTTCTCTGAGCCTCAGCTTCATCAGCTGCCAAATGGAGTAACTCCCACTTGTCCTACAGTCACTGTAAGGATTCAGTGATTATTCTGAAGAGTTTTAATGATAATAGGGAAATTCTCATGATAACAGGCCAACCAAGCCCCTGCAGAAGCACACACCATGTATCGTTACATATGTGAACGATGAGATGGGAAGGGAGAACAAGGGAAGCAGAAGTTCAAGATGAAACTGGGCTCCTCCCCAAGGCTGGCCCTAAACGGCAAAGTAAGGTAACACATCTGAATCACTTTATTAAGGGAGTAACAACATGAACGCTTAAGTCTCATAAAAAAATCAGAATCCCCCTCCTCCATATCTCAACATGTAGCCCAGTAAAAAGCCAGAGTACAGCCTCCTCAAAGAACAGAAGGGGTGAGGCCATGCAACTTCCTCAGGCTTAGGGGATGGCATGCATGGCAGGTTAGCTCCCTAAGCTGGGGGAAAATCTAGCAAATACTTTCAAGGGGGAACATTCCACTTCCACCTTCAAACTTGACTGAAAGGGCAGGCTGTATTCCTGGAGTATCCTGAGATGGCTCCTGAGAAGCTTACAAAGCTATAAAAGGGGCTAATTTTGCCCAAATCTCTTTCAAATCGACTTGCAATTTAAAAGAGGCTGAGGGTGTGCACTTACTGGTTGACAGCTATGTGTGCACATCAAGGGGCACCCGTCTCAGGGCCTTAGACAGGTGAGTTTGCCCCCGCCTCAGAGACCCTGCCACGACCAGCCCCCCTGCCTGGCTGGCTTCCTTGATGTCAGACCTCAGTCAAGTATCTCCTCAAGAGGCTTCATGGGCCGCTCTACATAACAAGTCAGCTGCTCCCTGTTATCACCAGCAGCACTGACTTGTTCACTTGTCCACTGTTTGTTTTTCCACAATGGAGTGTGGTGAGGGGCCTCATCTACCACGTACGAGGTGCATCCCTGGTACTCAGCGAGCACCAGGCTCATGGGAGGCACTCAAACATCTGCTAAGTAAATAAATTGATGTTGGACTGTGGAGCTGGATAAGGATGGTTTGATATCCCAGTTCCATCACTTACTAGCTCTGTGAACCTGGGTAAGTTATATCACCTTTCTGATCTGTCAGCTCGTTTGTAAGAGGGGGATAGCCCTCTTTCATAGGTTCTTGTGAAGACCGAAAGAGAACACCTGGAGGCCCACTGGCATGGCCACTGGTAACTGTTATCACCATCGTTATTTTATTACCAGTATTATCACTTTAATATCAAACTGATTCTACCTGGCATTCTTGTTTAATAGCTGGATTGGCTTCTTACCAAATGGGCAGGTAGAAGACAGTAAAAAACAATTACAAGTAAACTACCACAGAGCAATGAGTCAGCTTTTCAGTATCACTGGGGAAGGAGCTATTCTACAATAGGACAAAGTTCTAGATATAATAACCTTTAAAGACTGAAGCCTATTTTAACCATGAAAATCAACAATTTGTGGAATTTCAGACAAATATGGGTTCAAATCCTAGCTTTTCATCTCCATGTCCTATGGTCTTGTGTGAGTCATTTAACCTCTTGGAACCTTGGTCTCATTTGTAAAAAGAGGAACAAAGCCATCTTCCCCAGAGGTTCTTGTTAAGGAGTAAAGATAATGTATATAAAATATTTGTACATAATAGATACTGAAGATAAGGTTGTGTTACAAACTGATGCATTTCAAGGACACTGAAATGTTTAAGGCCATTTATTCCTGTCTTCCGTAGATCTGTGCTTGTGTATTTCATTCTACTGAGTGCTATGGGTTTTCTGTTTGTGTGTCAGATATTGAGAAGTATCACTTTTCCTTGAAAATCAGCTTTTAAAAGAAACTTTTTAATTTTTTTGAGGCAGGATCTCACTCTGTCGCCCAGGCTGAAGTGCAGTGGTGCCCTTACAGCCACTACTGCAGCCTCAAACTCCTGGGCTCATGTGGTCCTCGCACTTCAGCCTACCAAGTAGCTCAGACTACAGTTGCATGCCACCATAGCCAGTGAATTTTTGTATTTTTTTTTTCGTAGAGATGGGGTTTCACCATGTTGCCCAGGCTGGTCTCAAACTCCTGGGCGCAAGCCATGTGCCCACCTTGGCCTCCCAAAGTGCTGGGATTACAGGTGTGAGCCACTGTACCTGCCAGAAATTCTTTATGTGATACAGCAAGCTGCCATGAACTATACAGCCACTCCGAATACTTGCAAAGTGAAGACATGAACCCCTCACACTAAGTAGGGCAGCACTACCTTTCTGACACTGTTCGGATGATTCCTTATGTCCATTTTCTTGCTTACATCCTAGGCCAGGGGTGGGCGAACTACAGACTGGAGGCCAAGCCCCACCCATCTCAAAGCTCAAGAGGTGAATTTTACATTTTAAAGATTAAAGAGAAAACAAACCAAGCAGCAGCAACAGAGAGCATATGTGGCCTGCAAAGCCTAAAACGTTTAGTATCTGGTTCTTTACAGAAAAAAGTCTGCCAACTTGAAATGGTATTGCCTATTTTACAGTTTAGATGTATTTTCAGTATAGAACTTAATTATAAAAGAGATTCTGTTGATTATGGCTAACTTTCTCTGGAGTCCTTCCTTGTAAGCCTGAACAACTAAGTGACATGTTGGTGCTGCGGTGCTGGGAGGCAGGATTAGATGGAGCAGGAAGAAATCTCAACAGATCTAGCAAAACGCTTTTTAAGGCAGGTGCCGAGGCCGCGAACAACTCAGGATTCAGGAAGATGTTTGGTGCTCTGCTCCCACCCTGTAAGGACTGCGCTCGTCCTGGCCTGGGAACAGCTGGAAGTGGAGGCCTCTGAGCTCCAGGTCAGAACTGAGCCTGTGGTACGGCAAAAATCCATAAGCACCTTTGGAGATAAACAGGCCTGACTTTAATTCCTGGCTCTACCCCTTACTGTGGACAAACACTTTAATCTGTGTCTTAATTTCTTCATCTGAGAAACGAGGACTAAACTAGCTATGTTTGTGAGGACTTGGGATGCTATGTAGAAATACCTGGCACTGTTTCTTACACACAGTAGGCGCTGTACTGTGGTACCTGCTGTTACGATGAATCATGATGCAGGGGAACAACACATAGTGAAGTATGGTAGCATTCTATGACCGAGTCATCTCATAACTAACCCAACCACCAAACGAGTGCCCTGCATCCTGCTATGGAGGGCTCCCAATTTTAGTTAGGTGAGCCAGTTAACAGACTCAAGGGAGAATACCTGGCCAGGTAACAGATTCAAGATAGAACACTGCCACTTAGGATTTACCTCTCAAAAATCACAAGAGCTAAAGTACAACAGGAGAAAGTGACTCACAGGTCTCGATACTGGTCAAAGGCATTGTTGGCTTCCACCTCCAGCTTTCTCAGCCGAGCCGACGGCATGGCCCCATCCTCCAAGGGAGGGTCATACTTGTTACTCCATGGTGACCTGGAGGGAAGGAAGGAAAAGTACATTCCATGAATCATTCCATGAAGACATGGCCAGTGAGCAGGGAGCCTGACCCCTGGCTATCTGAAATCTCGGAGGCAAAGCCGCTAGCTCCAACAAAGGTTTTTCTGGGTCCTGGCAACAAACAGGGCTTTCTGGAGGTTTGGACAACAAGGGCTCTGATGCAGGCAGACTGGGACACACGCCCGTGCTCCACCTCTCACTGGCTGTGAACGCTCAGCAAGTGTCCCAACTCCCTGAGCCTCACTTTCCTCCTGTGTAAAATGCGGCTGCTACTCGCTCTGCACACCGGGCTGTCATGAGAAATGAGACAAGCAGATCAAGCGCCCAGACCAGAGCTTGCCAGACTGTCAGTGTTCAACAAATGCTAGTTCTTTCTTACCCGCTTTCTCAGTTTCGTGTTCACCACCTATTTATTCTTCTTCTTTTTTTTTTTTTTTTTTTGAGATGGAGTCTGGCTCTGTCACCCAGGCTGGAGTGCAGTGGCCGGATCTCAGCTCACTGCAAGCTCCGCCTCCCGGGTTTACGCCATTCTCCTGCCTCAGCCTCCCGAGTAGCTGGGACTACAGGCGCCCACCACCTCACCCGGCTAGTTTATTTTTTTGTGTTTTTTAGTAGAGACGGGGTTTCACCGTGTTAGCCAGGATGGTCTCGATCTCCTGACCTCGTGATCCACCCGTCTCGGCCTCCCAAAGTGCTGGGATTACAGGCTTGAGCCACCGCGCCCGGCCTTTTTTTTTTTTTTTTTAGACAGAGCCTTGCTCTGTCGCCCAGGCTGGAGTACAGTGCCGCAATCTTGGCTCACCACAACCTCCGCCTCCCGGGTTCAAGCGAGTCTCGTGCCTCAGCCTCCTGAGTAGGTGCAAGCCACCAGGCCTGGCTAATTTTTTTATTTTTAGTAGAGATGGAGTTTGGCCGTGTTGGCCAGGCTGGTCTCAAACTCCTGGCCTCAAGTGATCTGCCTGCCTCAGCCTCCCAAAGTGCTGGGATTATAGGTGTGAGCCATCGCGCCTGGCCATGTGTTCACCACCTTATAGTTCAACAGATGCCCACTCTCCTCCCTGACTTGCTGGAGGCTCTAGATAAACTTTAAGACCTTCTTACACAGTAAGCATTAAGAAGAGAGCTGTCAGTTACAGAGGCAGGCAAGAGACACAGCTCCACAGGGAAACGCTGATTACATTAGAAGACCTGAGCGATCAGGTTCTCCATGTGAACAGAGGATAGCTTTTCCAACATCCAAGGGCTATGCACACATATAAAGACTGCTAAGTAATGAGAACCAGTCTTTTTGCAGCCCAAAAGACTTGCTGTATTTCTTGAAATGTATTTTGCCACATCAGGAAAGCATTTAATCACACAGAGAACTGGAAAGGGGGTTATAAGGGAAAGATCTACTCATTAATTCCTGCAGGTGGGGTTCAGAGGGCCGAGTGTTCAGAGAAAGTAGCAGAATTAAAAAGGTGAAAGAGGAATGAAAAGACAGAGAAGACAACATGGAATTCAGAAAAAGTCCTTCACACTCCAGCCTCGGTGTTTCCACTGTCAGAGACCCACACTGCCTTTTCCACATCCCCTCCTGACCACAGACCTTCATTCGCATCACTGTGATGTGGAATGCATGTTAAGGAAAAAAAGAAGCATGCTCATCATCTTCCAAACCCCAGTTTTAACGAATTCTGTGCACAGACATCTTTCTTCTTGGTTAAGTGATGCTCCACCAGGCACCTCCATCAGTAGATCGTGGAGCATGGAACCAGAATAAGCTGGGCAGCCTCTTCCACCAGCCACCCGCAGGCAGCTTTCTCGGAGGCTGGTTCACAGGTATGTGAGGGAAGAGTTGCTGTGCTTGGTGTCCCCAAAGAGTCTCCAGGCAGGCATTACACTCCTGATCACCTCCAAGCAGAAGGAGTCTTTGGAAATCCTTTCCAAGCCGACCACTTTTTGCTGCTCATTGCAGTTTTGGTAGAGACTTTGCAAGAATGGGATGAGACACCCCTTGTGGCCCCACGACCAGCAGCCAGTTTTCATGGTCACACTGGACCACGTGCACACCATGGGAAGGAAACCGTCAACAAGCTGGGACCCCAGATGGCTGGGAAGACAGGCATGCCGCCCACAATAGATGGCTCGGTTCTCCTGGGAAGCCAAGCGCAGGCTGGCGTGTCGGTTCTTGTAGCCTGCTGCTCCTCCCTCTGAAACGGGGATGCCCAACAGAACTTCCTGAGACGTTGGAGATGTTCTCAATCTGTGCTGTCCAAAACCAGTCACGAGCCATGTGGGGCTGCTTGCATACTTACAATGTGACCAGTATGACCAAGTGACTAAATTCTTAATTTTATCTAATCGGAATCAGTGTGAATGTAGATAGCTCACTCTAGAACCTCAGCTATGAAGGGGCAAGAGCCTTTTCTGTCATCTCCTCTTCGGGTCGCTCAGCACCTAGAACAGTGCCTGGCACTCAACTACACGCTCATTTTTTAAAAAATGTTTTTAAGAATGAATCTGGCCAGGCGCGGTGGCTCATGCCTGTAATCCTAGCACCGTGGGAGGCCGAGGCAGGAGGATCACAAGGTCAGGAGTTCAAGACCAGCCTGGCCAACATGGTGAAACCCCATCTCTACTAAACATACAAAATAATAGCTGGGTGTGGTGGCGTGCACCTGTAATCCCAGCTACTCAGGAGGCTGAGGCAGGAGAATCACAGGAGAAGGCGGAGGTTGCAGTGAGCCGAGATTGCACTGCTGCACTCCAGCCTGGGCGACAGAGCAAGACTCCATCTCGGGGAAAGAAAAAAAAAATGAATGAATTCTTCTTGTCCAATCACAGTTGTAAAAAAATAAAAATAAAAAAGAATTCTTGCACCCACCCCGCAACAGAACCCACCACTCCCTCCTCCCTCCCACTCCCTCTCACACAGACGTTGATCCTCATGCCTGTCATATTCTTGCCCTTCTTCCCTCACCCTTGATTGCAAGAGGCCTTTGAGAGAAGAGAGCCTGTGCTGCCTGCCTTTGTCCCCAGTACCCGGCCCTGAGTCAGTGCCAAGCGGATGTTGCTGGTGGACCGAAGCCTCCCAGCCCGGGAGAGGAAGAAAGGGGAATCTGCTGGTGTTCTGCTCCTCCAAACCAAGAGATGGAGCAGCTTTCTGCCTTTTTATGCTGAGGGGCACCTAAGCACTAAAATACAAAAACACCAAATCAACAAAGGCCTCTCATCAGATCTCAGAGACAAAGATCCAGGTGAAAAGATGCTGTCGCCATGATTTATCTATAAATAAGGCTTGGTTCTTGTGCTGGCCGGGGGAGTGGATACGAATCTGAGGGTGTAGAGCTGAACTCCCTCCTTCCCTGGGTGGCCCTCTGAGACTCTGCAGCACACTCACACACAGGACCGTTCCCACAGTTCGATGATGGCCATTGCCTTCCTGTAGGCCAGGAAGACCCGACCCAAGCGGTGTTCACTTCAAGGCACCCTGATTAGACGCAAGAGCCCATCTCTCGGGCAGACTGGGGGCCTGCAATTTGCAAGAAGCCTGTAACTCACATTTCTACTGGCTCACAGACGATAGCATTTCAAGCTGTTAGTCCCGAAGCCAGGGTAATTGTAGCTGAGGGAAATATCATAACATTACCCAGAATATTCTTAGTGGAAGGGGCACTCAGAACACATTTAAGAGCTTAAATGGAGGCCATTTGAAAAAAGACAGATGGACAGGAATGCTTAGATTTCAAAAGTCAGGCCTTTTATTTCCCTCCGAGTAGGCTTTTTGTTTCAGCTAACAGGTTTCAAACGGTGCTGCTGGCAACGGTCACACCATAAGGATCTTATTTAAGTAAACCATCAAAAACAGTCAGGATGGAAATCTGTGGAGAGAATCAGAAGACCTTCAAGTTTCATATCGAGAAGAGGAGAAAGGAAAGACATACTTTCTGCCTCCATACCCCAGGCTCCTCTCGAAAGGCCTGAGATCCCCCAGAGCCGGTGGTGGGGCCTCAGGAATGCAGGTGGAGGATAAAGGGGTGACCTGGAAGGGCTGCAGGTACCAAGTTGCCCTCAGAGCCTGGCCTGGCCACAGACCTAGACATGATCCCGTCCTTCTACCAGCTGCTACAGAAGAGTTGCCTTACACAGTAAACTGGAGTTTTTAGGTGCAAATAATAAATATAATAATGATGTTGATTAAGTAAGACCAGTTCAAGGACCACCTTCTCCCGGAAGCGTTCCCTGAATTGCATGCCGGGTGCGAATACTCCTCCCCGCTTGCTCCCTGGTCTGTCAGACCACTCTCCACCTTCACTGGACTACTCTAAGGGCTGGTCTGGTCTACCCACCTCATCAGTGGCTCCCTGGCTGGGCAATGTGGCTCACACCTGTAATCCTAGCAATTTGGGAAGCTGAAGTGGGAGGACTGCTTGAACCTAGGAGTTCGAGGCCAGCCTGGGCAACAAGTGAGGCTCCCATCTCTACAAAAGAAAAAAAAAAGAAAGAAAGAAAGAAAGAAAGAAAAAAAGTCAAAAAATTAGCTGGGGCTGGGCGCAGTGGCTCATGCCTATAATCCCAAAATTTTGGGAAGCCAAGGCAGGAGGATCACTTGAGGTCAGGAGTTCAAGACCAGCCTGGTCAACATGGTGAAACCCTGTCTGTACTGAAAATACAAAAACTAGCTGGGCGTGATGGCGCACACCTGTAATCCCAGCTACTTGGGAGGCTGAGGCAGGAGAATCCGCTTGAACCCAGGAGACAGAGGTTGCAGTGAGCTGAGATCGTGCCACTGCACTCCAACCTGGGCAATAGAGTGAGACTCTGTCTAAAAAAAAAAAAAAAAAAAAATTGCTGGGCATGGTGGTACATGCCTATGGTCCTGTGCAGTGGGCCACGTTTGCACCACTGCACTCCAGCCTGGGCGACAAAGCAAGATGCTCCCAAGAAGCACAACACCTGGATGCCGTGCCCGTGACCAGCAGTTCCAGGCACAGAACAAGCCCTTCAAGGATGAACTTGACCAGCCTCAGGGCTGTATCACCACCTATATGCTGTGACATCTGCAGCCACATCCCCAGCCGACACCTCTCTCCTGGAACTCCACATGGTACATCCACAGCCTACCTGGTATCTCCACGTTGATCTAATGGGCCTCTCAAGCTTCAAGTGTCCCTATGCCAGCTCCTCCCTGAGTCCTCCTCACCTCAATCAACAGTGGCTCAGTTCTGAAGCCTTGTGATCACCCTTCACACCCCACCTCCTCTCCTTCCATCCCCACCCACCTGCAGATGCCGCTGGCTCTACCTTTAAAAGTGACCTCAAATCTCACCACTTCTCACCATTTCAACTTTGGTCTGTGGTCTGAAGGAGGGCAAAATATATTCTCTACCTAATTTCCATTTGAAGCTAGGAAAGGGACATGATTATAAAACTTGTCTAGTCTCTTATAAGTCAGTATTAAACTTTTTACATATATGACAAGGTCTGTGCCATTCAACATTTCATGTGTGTTACTTCTTTTATCCCCCAATAAACAACCCTGTGCTAACTTTTATTACCCTCAGCCTGGGCTTCAAGACCCTGCCAGACCTGCCCTGGCCATGCCTCCCCCCTCATCTCCGCCCCCACCGCCCTCCCCTCACTGCCTTCTCCACCTCTGGCCTTCTGCCAGCTCCATCCTGGCGAGCTCATCACCCAGGGCCTCAGCACCCAGCAGGCTCTTCCCCAGACCTGGACCTTTTCATCCTCCAGTTCCCAGCCTGTGGGAGAGCCTTCCCTGCCTGCCTGTCCTCTCCCTCTCTCCCACTGTCCTCTTTATTTTCTTTAGGAAGCATTCTGTTGAGTAAACAAATACTATCATTTCCATTTTACAGATGACAAAACTAAAAGATCAGCAACAAGAAGTGATTTGTCAAAGTCCCACTGACACAGGGAGCTGTGCTGGTTTGAAGCCCACACTGGCTGACTCCTGATCATTTTTTCTGCTTTGACTTCCCAGAAGCGTTGCCCCGTCTCCAAAGAGAGCATTAGGGTGAAGCTTCAAGACAGCCCTGGTTCCGTGGCCACCAAATAAACCTAAAGCAGGCTGTGTTCCTCTACTGTTCTCCAAGGCAGTGACTACTGCATTCATCATGGAAACACTGGGCTAGTTTAAGAATTCTCACTCTTGAAAAATAGAGGTATAACTCCTACATGCTCTTAAAACCCAGCTCAGACATCACCTCCTTCAGGAAGTCCTCCTGGAGTTGACTATGGCCTCTTCTGTGCTACTCTCCCACCCCGAACAGACTTTGCACTGGCTGTATGAATCACATCGTACAGTTATCAGTTACCCAGTGTGTCTCCTATGCTAGACCTGGTGATCAGACACCCAGGGCAGGGACTAATGTCAACTTAGTTATTTACAGCCTTGGGCGAGGTGACGGAAAGAGAGAAGAGAGCTGCGTATCTGACAGAGCTGCGTTCGTAGATCCCTTAACCACAGAGACCCTCCCTGCCCTCAGGATCCCCATCATAGGCACACTCTGTACGCTGCCCTTTGCAGGCCTGAACGCAATTATAACAGAACAGCTGTTTTCAGGAACAACATCCCTCTCCTATTAGATTGGAAGATCCATAAAGGCAGGGGGCCTTTTGTCCACTGCTCTATCTCCCATGCTTGTGGGTGGCACTCCTCACACATCCGCTGCCTGACTGGAATAACAGATGGAAGGAGGAGAAGAATGGGGAGGACAAGAGAAGAAAGGAGAGGAGGGCAGCCAACGGGCTGCCAGCTGCCCAAGTCCAAGGTCCACGTGCTCTGCAGCAGGCACCTACGGCAGCCCGCATGTGGCTGGTGTGCCTGCTGCATACCCGGGGCATGAGCTCACCTATAGGAGTCCCCATCTCTGTTGTAGTCACACAAAAGGTAATCCTTTCCCACCACCTTGTCTCTGGCAATTTTCAGTGGCTGGTCAACAGAAGACAGGAGATCCTCACATAGACTGGGGACCTGGCAGAGAGAAAGGACAAGGTCGAAACAGAGGTTAAAATAGCACACCAAACTCAGGTGGCTAACAATACTGCAGCTATATCATGGTCAGTACCTTTAACATCTGGCCCTGGGTACTGAGCCAAAATTATGGGCCTGTTCTTTTCTTTTCCACATGTGTCTGACACCAACTGTGTCCCTCTATTAAGAAACCCGTTCTTGAATTACAGCGGAGCGTGGTTTCCAATACGGTCTTCCTTCCAAAAACTGTGTGCAGCTTTAACGACCTGGTCACCAGGGTGGCCTAGTAAATTTCAGTGTGTATGTGCTTGGTATTGGTCTCTGGTGGGCAAAGTACAAGCTCAAGTCCCGAGAAGAGGGTCAACATTTCAAATACACAGGAATCTAAAGAACTCGGAGTAGAATAACTCGTCCGTGCCGGGGAACTCCCACAGGCTCCCATGCTGGGTGGAGTCTCCAATACTTTCCAGGCCCCTAGCCAAGTGTTACCAGTTGGCTTGTAGAGTCAACTCTATCTGCTGCAAAGACAGCTTCACCCCGGCTCCCACAGCACGGAGCCCCAGTGGGCTCAACCCCGGCTGGCCGGCCAGGGGGCTGCCTCACCAAGAAGGATGACCCTGTGGTTGGGGGCTGGCAGGACTCAGACTCTGGGCCAATGCTGCGACTCTGACACAAGGCTCTGCAAGTAACCAGGCCACTGGCCTCCTCCTCCCAACTCAAACATCAATTTCTACCAAAATCTCCCAGACAGGGATGGCAGCACTTTCAGAAATGGATTCCTTCAGGCTTGAGTCACTTCCATGCTATATTTTCAATGTGCTGACTTATTTGTTTCATGGGCCTGGGTTTATGGGGGCCCCACCGTATCATTTACCAGGAAAGTGCCTGCCAACTGCACCAATAACCCTTCCCAATGGAAAAGTTAAATTGTACGGCAAAGACAGCAGCAGAGCAGCTCAGCAGATGGGATGACAGTGACAGTGGTTCCTGTGTTCTTCCAGAAGACCCTTGCCACCATCCAAGAGACAGGCAGGGACAGGGAGTCCCACCACCACAGGGACCACCCAGCCTCCATGGGCTCCTCCGCTGCCCCTCCAGGGTGCCTTAGAACTCAGCTTGGAAAGCAATGTCCAGCACAACTAAAGGACTGTAAACCTGCCTCGTGACTCACAGAAATTGTGGCCTTGGTGAGATTATCTCTTTCTTGTACAGGGGACAGCACCCAAAGAGACAGACATACACCACCAACCCCTGTGTACAATGTGCTGGGCTTAAAGGTGTGAGCCCCCAGGCCTGGCCTGTACCTGTGCTTGTTTTCAGAAATCTCTCCATGTGTATCTGCACTTTCCAAACAAACATAATAAAATTGGGGGTTACATTCAAAATTGGTTTTGGTGATAATATCAGGCCCCTTACCATTTCCATGTGCCTGTCATGCACCACGTACTATGGTAGGCCCTTTATAGAGAGCATATTGTTGACTTGAAAGCTCACATGCATTCTGCAAAGTGGCTATGCAAAGCCCCATTTTACAGATTAGAGTTGAGGCCCGGAGTCATTAAGTTACCCAAGGGCCACACAAGAAGCAAGCAGTGAACACAGAAAACAAAACCAGGGCCAGATGAGTCCAAACTCCCTACTCCTCCCCTTCTAACTTTGGTTTACTGTCCAGCTAACGGGAAGGACAGTGCATGCCAAAGGCACCCTATGGTGGCAAAGCGCCCTCTCCTAGCCCCAGTCCTGCTCAGCTGTGGCCACAGAGCCCTTCACCTGGAAGGAAGTCCTGGCTGAGGAAGGAAGGTCTAACAGCTTCCACCCAAGGCCATCTGGGACCTGGAAGGGGCCCTGCTGTGCTGCCACAGCCAGTGAAGCCACCTTGCCTAATGCATCACTCCTGTCCCTAATCTCCTCCATTTATAATACTGGGCTGTTGCCCTGGCTTATCTGTTGGGCCTCAACTTTTGCCTGGAACCCATTCTCTCTGGTTGGAGTCCTGACACCATCAGCCCAATTTTTCCTCAATTACAGTAGAGACTGAGCAAATAGGGTCTGAAGTTAGACTTTCTGACTCCACTGCGTACAAGTAGCTTTATGGCCTGGGTAAGTCATTTTACTTCTCTACTAAGACTTGGTTTCCATACTTATAAAATGGAGATAACAAAACCAACCCATCTGGGTGCCCATCCCCATGTGATTTTGAGGAGTCACATGAGATAATGCATTCAGTGTTCAGGGCAGAGCTGGCACAGGGAAATGCACGTATGTTACTGACTGACATATTCAGTCTCTGCCATATTCAGTCTCTGCCATATTCAGACTGACATACTCCTCTCCCTTCCTTTAGACAGTATCATCTGTCACCTGTTACTCTCAGATAGCAACACTAGCCTGGATCACACCTGAATTCACTGTGCTGCTTCAGGCACGGGGTACACACGTACTTGTGAGGATCCGGTGCTTCACCCCAGTTCCGCCTGCAGCCAGCTGCTTCCCTTCTCCCGCCAGAAACACTGCTTGCAGCCAAGTCGCTGCAACATAGGAAAGCTCACAAGAAAATGGGGTTTGGTATAAAAGAGGCTTGACTCTACTCCTATCCAAGAGATTCATCTATGAATCAAAAGCATCTGAGTAATTTCTTCCTAGCACTTAACACCAGGTGGAATATTTTTTCATTGATCAGTTGTCTGTATCCCTCACTAGAATGTAAGTTTTACTGGGGCAAGGACTCAAACTTATTCACTGCGGGATTCTCAGTGCCTATAGCTGTGCCTGACACACAGTAAATGCTTAATATATTTGGGAGGAAGGAAAGAAAGGAGGGAGGAAAGAAGGAGTTTTACAACATGGAGCCTTCCAAACTCCAATCAACTTTATTTTTAAATTAATAAATTGGCAGGTAATAGGAATCTTTAGCAAAAGCACTTGTCCAGAACTAAATTTGAATGGATGCTGATGACAAGCTTCACGTGTGGTTCCAACCCAGCACTCTCAGATACGAACCATGGTGTGGTAGGAAAGCACTGAACAAACAAAACCAGAGCTGTCATGAAAGCCCTGGCATTTTTATTAACATGTGACCTCAAGGAGCCACAGCAATGGTGAAAAGAGTGAGAACTAAGAGACCTGGGTTCTAGCCTCTGCTCTGCTGTGAGCTGGCCACAGAACCTTAGGCAACGACCAAGATGGTTCATTTGTCAAACACAGTAGATGAGCTGCACGGAGACAGACCACCCTTGAAGATCTGTGACAGGACTTCTGAAAGCCAGTATGCCAGGTACTAACCAGCCCCAGAAAAACATATATTTAAACTGGAACTAAAACACTGGCACTGCTTGTCCTACAGTGAAAAGCACCTGGGACTTGATATGGTCAACTGACTTCACCCAAGCAAGCACCGTTTTTGCCTTTTGGAACAACTCGCAAGTTGGGCCATAGTTTTGGCCGTATTTCCATCAGCCCTGTTTCTTTTGATGAAAGACAATCTGCTCTGGAATAGTAACATTTTTGTTGTCATGGGAAATGAGAAGTGTGGAATAATGCATGGTGTGCCCACAGACTTGAACCACAGCAGCCACCCAAAGGTGCATGAGTCATGACCTGGCACCACCACTGATCCATCTCATACCCACGCCATCTCTCTGCCTCTGCCCTAACATCCTCAAACAACCACACAGTCCCATTCACCACTCCCTGAACATGCATGTGCATTCCTCCACTTAAACATCTTCCCCATTGAGGGCTGCTGGGTAAAATAGAGAAAGGCTAGTTCAATCTGAATTTTAGATACACAATGAATAACATTTTAGTATGAATACTTCCTAAAGGTTACATGGGTCATGTGTGTTTTTTTTTCTCAATGAGATGAAGTCCAGCTCTGTCACCCAGGCTGCAGTGCAGTGGTGTGATCTCGGCTCACTACAACCTCCGCTTCCCGGGTTCAAGCGATCTTCTTCCCTCAGCCTCCCCAGTAGCTGGGACTACAGGTGCATGCCACCATGCCTGGCTAATTTTTGTATTTTTAGTAAGACAGAGTTTCATCATGTTGGCCAGGCTGGTCTTGAACTCCTGACCTCACGTGATCTACCCATCTCAGGCTCCCAAGGTGCTGGGATTACGGGCATGAGCCACTGCGCCTGGCCAGGTCATGTATTTTTTTTCTTTTTTCTTTTTATTTTGAGACGGAGTCTCGCTCTGTCACCCAGGCTGGAGTGCAGTGGCGCGATCTCGGCTCACCGCAAGCTCTGCCTCCCAGGTTCATGCCATTCTCCTGCCTCAGCCTTCTAAGTAGCTATGATTACAGGCGCGTGCCACCACGCCCAGCTAATTTTTGTGTTTTCAGTAGAGAAGGGGTTTCACCATGTTAGCCAGGATGGTCTCGATCTCCTGACCTCATGATCCGCCTGCCTCAGCCTCCCAAAGTGCTAGGATTACAGGCGTGTGCCACCGCGCCTGGCTAGGTCATGTATTTTTATTTGCTAAATCTGACAGCCAATCCCCACTGCTCTCTTAAATCTTACTGATCCTTCAGGGCCTGGCCCAAACTCCAACTTCTTTATCAAGATGTCAAATTCTTCAGAATTCCTGCAGTAACACTAATATCGACTGAATCCTAAATGCTTTGAGGATGGCTGTTCTAATACTGTCAATGGCTTTCACCTTACTCCTTCCTTAACACTTAGCATTTTTCACTGTGAATTGACTCCACACCTACAGAGGCCAAGACAGGCCCTTCAGTCTCAGCGCAGCATCACGCCCGCGGCAGCAGGCATCGTTCAATGCATGCTGATTCTATGTAAGTGGATATTAATCCTGTGGTCTGAGGTCATATTACAGAACCAGAATAAAAACAGTGTATCTCGGTAATCTAACCAGTCCCTACGCTCATCTGAACCCCGGCCCCCGCCCCCTACTCATGTCGAGTGCTTAGAGCAGTGGAAGAAATCACATTAAGTGTCACGGGCCATGGGTTTGTACAGCGATTTAAATGAAACGACAGGTCCAAACAAAGCCGAGAGTTCACTTTGGGGTGCATGTGGCACCGGCTCTGTCGCCTCCAAAGCCAGGGAGGGCCTCTGAGGAGGAGGAGTGGTGCCGACGTGCAGCAGCCGGATGGTTTCTGTCTAAACCACCCATCTGAACTGCCTAACAGCCTTGGAGGGGGACGTTCAGATAACACCAAAGGTGTCAGACCAATCCAGGCTGTTGGGGGGATTTAAACATAATTCCCAGTGACTTGGAAAAATAAACACTACACTGGTCAGGACGGTGCCTGCCGTCTTTCTGGCGGGGAGTTCGGGGCTCCACCACTTCCTCTGCTGCCACAGGAGTGTGCCCATCCTGGGGAGCAGGAGCCGCAAGTCCTTCACCACCGAGACTTTCGCCGGGCTCAGTGGTACCCGGGGGCCACTGGAAAGATGGGTAGGGAGTGGGTAAAGTGAACCAGGGCAGGGAGAAGAAAAACCCCCAGAAGGTAGAAGGGAGAGACTAGGACGCTATTAGCAGTGGCCTCAGGTGACACCTGAATAATAATCTGTAGAAGGACCAGGTAATCGTAACAGCCCTGTCCTGCAAGGTGGGCACTATGCTAGCCGCTCTCCCTGCCCTGCCCCATGATCCTGAAAACTGCTCTCCACGCAGACATGCGCTCCCGTCCTTGTTTTAAAGAAAGGGAAAAAAGGGCCTTAGAGAAATAACTTGACCAGAGCCACGCAGCTAGGGGCCAATGTCCGAGGAAGGACATGCAGACCCAGCACGGTTAGGTTGAAAAAGAAACGAAAGACATTCTTGCTTTTGCCCAACCTGAACCTTTTTTTTTTTTTTTTTTAATCACCCAACCCAACAGCTGATCACACGAAGAGATACAAATCAGAAGTTTCCGGCCACAAGTGAGGTTCGTGTTTATGCTGCCATATGGTTCTACTTTGCCTCTTCCTCTTCTCCATTAGTTATTAATGTTGAAAAAAATTGTTCAACCAGAAAAAGAAACTTGAGATGAACCCTTAAAAAAAGCACAAAAGCCAGACCAGCTCAGACCCACGGAGTCTAACCCACGGCGCCCTTGTCTTTAAGAAGTGCACCCTTGTACCTCAGTTTTTTAAAAAATAGCCAAATGAACACATTCCATCTTTTGATCTGCCTGTTGGCTGAGAGCCCACCACCAGCGAGATAGGAATCAAAAACAGACTGCGTACTCGGGTGCGCTCAGAGGAAACCACCACGCCAGGATGCCACAGCTGCCGACGTCCAGCAGAGGGCTCTGTGACAATTTGTTCCTTTTATTTTTGCAGAAGGCCCAAAACTCTTAAAAAGATAAAAGTGGTTTCAAGTGGCACGCACACTAGTGTCAGAAGCAGAATATACAGCGTGGCATTCGGTAAAAACACCAACCTTGAAACCAAACGGCCTCAAATCCTGGGTCGGTCACTTGCTGGCTGAGCATAACCTTCCCAAGTCTCTGGAACTGGGGGTTACAACACTCATGTCAAGGAGAAATTCATGCTGTTCCATAAACCCCGAATGCCAGCTCCAGGCCCGTGTCAGGTGCAAGGGCTCAGCACGGGAAAAGATGGACATGGGCGGCCCTGCTCTAACAGCAAAGTCCAGCCACAGAGGCGTCCCCAAGAGGTAAGGGTAGGCTGGGCGCGGTGGCTCACGCCTGTGAACCCAGTACTTTGGGAGGCTGAGGAGGGTGGATCACTTAAGTTCAGGAGTTCGAGACCAGCCTGGCCAATATGACAAAACGCTGTTTCTACTAAAAAAATACAAAAATTAGCCAGGTGTGGTGATGTGTGCCTGTAGTCCCAGCTACTCAGGAGGCTGAGGCAGGAGAATCGCCTGAACCTGGGAGGTGGAGGTTGCAGTGAGCCGACATTGTGCCACTGCACTGTAGCCTGAGCAACACAGAGAGACTCTGTCTCAAGAAAAAAAAAAGAGGCAAAGGTAGGAAGCAAACCTGCAGGACACGACGGAAGTAGGATGCCACGGGGGGAGTCAGCAGTCTACGAGGTGGGACAGAGATGACATGTGAATAATGACCAATGAGCCAGCCCTCCAAGACTGCAGGGAAAAATAACAGGGGCATCCCAAGCAGAGGGAAGAGCCAGCATGAGGCTCTGCTGCAGAGGCCACTGAGGCAAGTGCAAGAAGAGAGAGGAGCAAAGCGCGGCTGGAGTGAGACCCAGCAAGGCAGCACCTCCTGGTCCACTCTAAGTGCAAGGGCAGGCCCTGGCACACTGCTTTTCTTAAGAATTAAAAAAAAAGGCCAGGTGCGGTGGCTCACTTGAGCTCAGGAGTTCGAGCCCAGCCTGGGCAACATAGCCAGACCTTGTCTCTTCTAAAATAATAATAATAATAAAAATAGCCAGGCACGGTGACGTGTGCCTGTAGTCCCAGCTACTCAGGATGCTAAGGTAGGAGGATTGTTTGAACCCGGGAGGTCGAGGCTGCAGAAAGCCGTGTTTGCACCACAGTACTCCAGCCTGAGTGACAGAATAAGAACCTGACTCAAGAAAAAAAAGTGTTTACTTACGTATAATAGGTAATACATTCATATAGGTCAGAATTCAAAAAGGTACAGAGCACAAGCTGGGAAAGGCCTCCCAGTGAGGGCTTGCAGGCTAGCTGCCCCCACCTAGGGAGATGGCCTCCAGGTCAGGACCCCTTCAGTGGGGCTCCCTTCACCGGTCTGTCCAGGTGGACACGTGGCCTCCACCAGCCTATGAGAGATGCAGGGATCCCCACCCCACCACCACTGCTCAGTGTGGAGAAGACGTAAGCCCGCTCCCCAACTCCCCAAGGGCAGCTTCGTTACAGGGACCTCAGTTTGCCATTAGGAACACTGAGCCACGGAAGCACAGCTTCGTGTAGCTGAGGCTAGAGCTTCCAACCCATTTTGCCTAATGGCTCTCTAAGCATGGCCACCCCTGCAATGAGAAGGCACCTTCACAGGCGGCAGCTTTGCACCGGGCCTGAAAGTCACACCCAGGTGGTCAAGCTTGTTTTGGATGGGAAGCAGCTGTGCTCCCGGAGACTCAGGCAAGTAGTGCCCCTGAGTAACCAGAGGGTAGCCCCACAGTCTCCTGCTCACTCCAGGAAGCATCAAAACATATCTCCTTAGGATAACAGCCATGTGAACTAGGGTATGGCTCACCTATTCAGAGACAGGACTGAGGGCACCCTCACCTGCGGATAAGAAAACCCAAGCACGGGGAAGCTGCTGGTCCCGGCTGTCCCAGCCAACATGAGGTGGAGAGGAACGAGAATCTCAATTTGAGACTGACCCAGCTCTTCCAAAGACCAAGCCCCACCAGGTCAACAAGGCGAGCTACCCCCATTCCCAATCAAGCTCAGGGGACAGGGGAGGAAAAAAGAACAGAATCGGGGGAACTATGGGACTGTGAGGACCAAAGCTTTCTCCCCCAAGGGCCCAGTCACGGCAGACCCAAGGTGCCCAGGGTCGCCTGGGAAGGGCTGCAGGGCTGGGCTCTCCTGCCGCCTCACCACAGCCCACAGCAGATCCAACATGTGACCTTTCCACTCTGGGCCTCGGGGACTCCTGGAGTATGGGCAAGGGCTCAGTGCCTACCACCCAGCAGAGCCTGGTGAGAAACGGGCCCCTCGCCTGCCAGGGCCACACACAAGGGGGACTCTTCCAGTTCCAGCCCCTCTCCTCTTTAAGCAGTCCCTTGGCGCTGAGGGCCTTATTTTTTTGTTGTTTTGTTTTTGAGATGGAGTCTCACTCTGTTGCCCAGGCTGGAGTGCAGTGGCGCGATCTCAGCTCACTGCAACCTCCGCCTGCCAGGTTTAAGCGATTCTCCTGCCTCAGCCTCACAAGTAGCTGGGATTATAAGTGTGCACCACCATGCCCAGCTAGTTTTTATATTTTTAATAGAGATGGGGTTTCACCATGTTGGCCAGGCTGGTCTCAGGTGATCCGTCCGCCTTGGCCTCCCAAACTGCTGGGATTACAGGCATGAATCACCTTGCCTGGCCAAGAGCCATATTCTTTAAGTACAAGCACAGCCTGCTTTCTTCCTGTGAAGGTTGTAAGTTGTAAGATGCACCAGTAATTATAACATCACTAAGTGTACACATTAAGTTTAAGAAGTAATTTCCCAATTTTGGCAACATTAAAACGTGAGTGATGGCTGGGCACAGTGGCTCATACCTGTAATCCCAGCACTTTGGGAGGCTGAGGTGGGCGGATCACCTGAGGTCAGGAGTTCAAGACCAACCTGGCCAACATAGTGAAACCCTGTTTCTACTAAAAATACAAAAATTAGCCGGGTGTGGTGGCGCATGCCTGTAATCTCAGCTACTTGGGAGGCTGAAGCAGAATTGCTTGAACCCGGGAGGCGTAGGTTGCAGCGAGCTGAGATTGTGCCACAGCACTTCAGTTTGGGTGACAGAGCAAGACTCTGTCTCAAAATACAAAACAAAACAAAACAAATTAAAAAAAAAAAAACAAAAAAAGTGAGCAAGTCACGCACCACAGAGTTGAGATAATGGTACATGCAGCACATCTGGTGGAGTAACACAGATGTTTCTGACTTAAGATTTGTTTGACTTTGCGATGGTATTCAGTAGAAGCTGTAGTCTGAATTTTGATCTTTTCCTGGGCTAGCAATGCACGGTCCAATCCTCCCTCATGACGCAGGGAGACAGCAGCTCCCGCAGCTCCCCACCAGCCCCGTGATCACAAAGGTGAGTGATGACACTCTACAGCCACTGCGCGCCAGGTGCTTTCACCAAACTGTAGGCATGTTCTGAGCACGTTTAGGGTCAGCCAGCTGAAGCCATGATGCTTGGCAGGTTAGGGGGATTAAAAGCATTTTCTACTTCCAATGGGTTTTCCGGCATGTAACCCCTTCGAAGGTGCAGCAGCATCTGTACCCGCTCATATGAGGCACACGACTCCAGGCGGGGGTTGTGGTTGGTTACCTAGGGTTTAATGCAACTGAGGCTGGCCAAGAGGGCCAACATTAGGAAATCATTTTTGACCAACAAATGATTTATTCTACTTAGAAATGAGTCTTCCACATGCCATTAACAACAAAGAGTTTTTTCAGGAAACGGTAAGTCCCCTCCATCTCTTTTCTCAGACAGGTGCCCTGACCATCCGGAGATAAATAATAAACAAAAGCAGGCCTCCTGGGCTCGCTTTCAGCCATTCATACTCCAGACCCCAAAGCTCTGCCCTCTGGAAGCTCGCAGCCTGGAAGGGGCCACAACAGTTTCCTAAAGAAAGGGTCAGGAAGGGGAAGAACAAAGACGACAAATGGAAAGGAGAAATGAAAATCACTGTATTTGGGTCAACCACAGTCACACACAAGGCTCCTGTTGTCCACATGTAACCTTAAGCTTCCCTGAAGGGGATGAACCAGGCCCTCGGAGCCTAATTAAATTAACTGTTTCCTGGCCAGGCGCACAACCCATCACCTGTGTGCAGAGAAGCCAGGGTCTCTCTAAGCTGCCTGGCTGCTTTTAATTAAGGACTCATCCCTGAGAGATGAAGCACAATATACACAACCACCTTCGAGTCCCCAGAATGGAAGTCATCTTGGACTCAATGCTGAGAACTGCCCGCAGTCCCCCAGCCGGCAGGAGAAGCTGCCGCCTACAGCCAGGCAATGGCCTCGGGCTAAGGAGCACAGGGAGGCTCCCCCGCACCCCTGCCCTCCACCCAACGTCCTGCGCGTCTATCCAGACCACCTTCCTTCCCCGAACTCCACCTAAGTCATCCTTCAGGGTCTGATTTGGCCACGCCTGCCTCTTCCACTGCAACCTCCCAAAGCTGCGTCGGCAGAGACCCTATGCTCCTGCATCCTGTGTAGGATGCGGTGTTGAGCCTCACAGGTTTGTGATGTGCATGTCTCTCCCCAGGGCAGGGATGAGCTGTCTGGACTGCCTTGTGCCTGGCTTGATGCTGGCAGGACTTCTGAAGCGCTGGTGGGATGGTGGAAAACGAGGGCCGCTCAGGTCAGGTTCTGATCTTTTGAAGCCCAAGCCTGCCTTGGTGGGAAGCAAGTTCTCAGCACTTCAGCGCCTCCCTTAGAGGAGGGACTACGGGGTCTTTGGTGGGTAGGAGAGAGACCGACCCTTGACGTGGATGGCATTTCATCCTCATGACTGCCAGCCCTGAGTTGGACGAAGGTGTGCACCCACGGGGCGTGGGCTGCCGCCTGCTGTAGGGCTGCCGCCAGCTGTGGCAGTGATGCTGCCCCTTGTACCCTACACAGCCTCCTCCTAAAGCCAGACCTACAGCCTTCCCAGCATGAAGGCAAGCACGGGGTAGCTGCTGTTCTCTTCTGGGACGGTCCTCAGTCCTTGGTCTGGCTTTCTTAGTCCACATTTTTATTAGGATTATTGGCCAGATGCAGTGGCTCATGCCTGCAATCCCAGCACTTTGGGAGGCCGAGGCAGGCGGATCACTTGAGGCCAGGAGTTCAAGACCAGCCTGACCAACATGGTGAAACCCCCATCCCTACTAAAAATACAACTCCCCCCCCAAAAAAAAATTAGCCAGGCATTGTGGCGAGCACCTGTAATTCCAGCTACTTAGGAGGCTTAAGGGAGGAGAATCGCTTGAACCTGGGAGGTGGAGGGTACAGTGAGCCGAGATGGCGCCACTGCACTCCAACCTGGGCAACAGAGAGAGAAACTCCATCTCGAAAAATAAAAAAAAGTGATTATCACATTGGTTTGTATTCTTCTGTCACCTGAAATCTTTTTGGGAAAAGACCAGGTAAAAATATACAAACATAACTCATATATAAGATGATTTTTCTCCAAAGACACTGTAATTTCACAGAGGGATTCCATCCTCTGGTTTAAGAGAAAAGATACATAGTGAAACCAATTTTTTGTTCTCGTCAACATTTTAATGAAACAACATTATTCAAGGGCTTGCTGTAGGTCATAATTCCCAAGAACCTAAGGACGACGTTAAGTGAGGACTCACTGAACTATCAAAGTTATGAAAGGAATAACAGCAAAGATGTTTAAGTCTTACCACGTAAGAGGCATGTAACACACATCCTCATTTTATCATCACAGCAACCCTGTAGGAGGCAGGGGTGTTATTATCCCACATTATTGTTCACAGGTGAAAAAAAGAGGCACAGGTAGGTTAAGCAACTTGGCTACAGTCACACAGCAGGTAATTCAATGAAAGCCATGCAATCCCACCCTAAGGTCATGGGGACTCTAGAATGATGCCTGGTGAAAAACCTAGTGGGCAAAATACTTCAGCTGAAAGAGTCACCAGCTGGATGGTGGCAGAGAGAAGTACTTGGCAAGATGGGGTTTTCACACAATAAGGCCAATGCGAATGGAACCTCTCATATAAACCTCCTAGGGTAGAGCATCAAGGCCTAATTGCAGGGAGGGTAACGGGAAATCCATCCATTTCGTCATCACTGGATAAAGGGTTAGGCCTGGCCTCAGGCTTTAAAAACCACATGTGTGCCAAATGTCCACGTCTAAACTTAAAAGAGTTTAGGGTGAAAACTATGAATGGACTACCACGGAAGTTACAAAATAAGAATGCAGGGGGGAAACCTGAGGGCGTGCCACCCGAATGCGGGAGGAGCCAGACGGAGCAGCGCAGGAAGGGCTGTTCTTTGCCACTGATCTGGGGGGCTCATGATCGCCCAGGACAGACCAACGGCGTCGGGGTCTGTGGTTGACAGTTATCTGCACATCGACACTGATGGGGATGCCAGGGAAATCTCACATACTCTTGTTTGGCAGAAACGAGATACCCGAGGCAGAACGTGACAGTAAGGAGTCACATGGCCAGGCCACCATGGGCAACGGCAGCGCAGGGGATACTTTGGAATCTGAAAGCCCATGAAACACCCTCGAGTCCAAGAGGATCTGCTCCAAGATGAGGAACTCCGTGACCTCCAGGGCCCATACATGGAAGTGAGCCACAGTCATCCTGCCGCACCTGCTCAGTCCCCCAACGAGCCAGGCGAGGTGCTGAGTCCTGTACTCCTCACCCCATGGGTCCTGATAGCCCCCTGGGAGGCGAATGACCTTTGAAGCCACAGCAGAGGCTGACCAGCTCAGAGCACGGAGCCACTGAGTCAGAGGGCGGAGGTCTGGCTCCCTCCAAGATTCTCCAAAAAAACCCTCACGACCACAAGCTTCTAAACCTCAACGACCTACCAAGATTCCAGTAATACTTCTGCTTCTCTTCAAGCGGCAGTGTTTGTGCCATGTTTGTGTGTCTGAGTCGGGGAGCGGGTGCTGGGGTAGACTCAACAAGTCGGTGGCTTCCCTGTTTTCAACACAAAAGTCACCCAGGCTGTCTGGCCACAATGTTTCACGCTGGATTCCTTCCACTGGATGGATGTCTCATCAGGTTTGCTGTAATTTCACTGAGTCACCCACAGAAATGACCAAGCAGGGGAGACGGGAGGGGACATCTCCAGGGGGCCACATCTGAGCTGAGTTACAGGAAGTGAGGCGGGTGCGGCAGTTAGGGCAGGTCGCAAAGCAGCCCAAGGATGAAGGTGCAGAAGGAGGGTCTGTCGGTCAAAGGCGGGCAGCGTGGGATGCCGAATGCTGATGGCTGCACAACTTTTATTTTTTTTATTTTTTTATTTTTGTCATCACCCAGACTGGAGTGCAATGGAGCGATTTCGGCTCACTGCAGCCTCCACCTACTCCCAGGTTCAAGCAATTCTCCTGCCTCAGCCTCCTGAGTAGCTGGGACTACAGGTGCTCGCCACCATGCCTGGCTAATATTTTCTTTTATAGTAAAGACGGGAGTTTCACTATGTTGGTCAGGCTGGTCTTGAACTCCTGGCCTCAAGTGATCCGCCTGCCTCGCCCTCCCAAAGTGCTGGGATTACAGGCATGAGCCACTACACCCAGCCAGCTGCACAACTCTTGAGTGCACTAAAAACCACTGGACCGTACATTTTAAAAGTGTAAATGTTATGTTATATGAATCATATCTCCAGAAAGCTGTTGTTTAAGAAGAAAAGGTGAATCAAGAGAGGATATTTTAGGCAGAGAGAACCACAGGGATCCAAGACATCACAGGTAGACATGCAGGGAACCAACGGTTTCAGAATACGAGTACGTCATGTGACCCAGGGTTAGGCTGGTAAAAAGCGAGCCTGGGTGTCAGGAACCATGGGCAGTGTTGTCTTTCTCTGCACTCTCAGTTGTAGTTGTTTGACTCTTCACTCGTACCACCCAGAGCTTCTCCTACATCAAAATAAACCAAGGGAATGCAGGGACTCGCCACTGGCCTGGAAGTCAGAGCTGGTTCTGCCACGAAACGGCGCTACACTGGGCATGGGCCGCGGCTACCTGGTCTCTGCAATGGATGGTTCTTTGAGACAGGAGCGCCTTGAGGGCTGTGAGTACAGAGGGAGGAGCTCAGGGTGACAAGCGTGGGAGAGGAAGTCTGGGCCCATCACCTTCTACCTGGTTTATTCAAGTTCTAAGATCTTGCTTGAAAAAAGGGTTGTACCAATTTTCAAAATGTTTGAAAACCATTAGATGAGATAATCAGTAAGGTTTATTTTAGTATCAACATCCTACAAAGTTTCATAGTTTAAGACTTGAGAGTTAATCAAAAGTTTGTGTCATCCTTCCTAAAACAAACCTTTACTGAGCAAGGTACTCTGAGGCTCCAACCAACTGTGGCCTGCCCGGCTCTTCTGCTCACAGCCTTAGGACACAGGCGCAAGCAGCTAAGTGAATTATTCACAACAAGGGGAAGAAGGAAAAGGCTTGCACCCCATAAGCTTCTCCCCTGAATGCCATGTTCAAATTTAAAACTCTTTTTTTTTTTTGAGACGGAGTCTGGCTCTGTCGCCCGGGCTGGAGTGCAGTGGCCGGATCTCAGCTCACTGCAAGCTCCGCCCCCCGGGTTCCCGCCATTCTCCTGACTCAGCCTCCCAAGTAGCTGGGACTACAGGCGCCGCCACCACGCCCGGCTAGTTTTTTGTATTTTTTTTTAGTAGAGACGGGGTTTCACGGTGTTCACCAGGATGGTCTTGATCTCCTAACCTCGTGATCCGCCCGTCTCGGCCTCCCAAAGTGCTGGGATTACAGGCTTGAGCCACGGCGCCCGGCCAAATTTAAAACTCTTAGGGAATTTCTATATTTGTATACAGAATCCAAATTCCCTCCTCTTTTCTCTTCTAGGAGAGATTCCGAGTCCACCCCTTGCCTCCCCTCAGACCCCAACACCATCCTGCTTACTAAAGGGAGCCCAGTTTTCCCTGCTACCCATGGCACAGATCTTCATCAATTTCAGTGTGCCCTTCACGGATCTGGCACGTGGTCACTGGCAGTTACAGGGGTGATGACGGAGAGAAGAAACCCCAGGCTCCAACTACAAAGCCCTGCGGGACACACAGGCTCCTCTGGGCTTCCAGGCCCACATTCCTGGCCTATTTCAAACATCAGGGAAACAGACTGAGCATGCCATGCCCTCCTCAATTATTTTTAACCTGCTTCCAAAACCAGACATGTTCTAAGGGGGGCGACCCAGGAATTCCTCATCCAGGGCCAGTGCCTGCCAACCGCGAGATGTTGGCTTTCTAACAGCTCTGGGGAGGGAGCGTTGTCTGCCTTTTCTGGCAGATGGGGAAGTGGGATCTCTCTCCAACTCACTTTTACATCTCACATTTCTCATCAACCAGAGGGCAGGATCTAACTTAAAGAGATAGTCTTCAGACCCTCCTCAATGGAAGCTCTCCAAACACTGTTCTCTGGCTTCCAACAACAACAGGAGCCCATAAGGTTCCCCCAAATGAAGGAGCTGGATAGATCGTGTAGGAAAAAAATCCTATGAGGACAAGGCCAAGGAAGGGGCCTATATGCACTTCACTTGAATTATGCCTCCCAGCTCTAGGTGATAAGAACCATCTTTTTCACTGCTGGAGAGCTCAGCTTCCTACCACCTTGCCCTGATCCTGACCTGGTTCAGATTCCTCGCTTACGTACTTCTCTCACCTTGTAGCACTGCTGCACGTTAAACAGGAGGGAAAAGTTCTTTTGTTCATTTTCCTTAGAATGGAACCAAAATGATACTCCAGTAACTCCATCTAAAAGCTCAAGTGGCAGCTAACAGCACGGACACCAGGGGCATCCCTTGCCAGCTTCCAATGCCATGGTGAGAGACACTTATCATGGTTTTAAAAAAGACCAGAGAGCATTTTCACAAGCAATTCCTAAGAGACTTAAATTTCCTACACATAGGCAGAATAAAAACCAAAAAGGAAAAAAAAAAAAACAAAAAAAACCTTCCCCCAAACAAAAGTGAGGGCTTTGGAGGAGACTTGCTGAGTGGGCAAACATTTTGGAAAGATGGAATTTTAAACACAAACACAAAAGGGCAGAGATTTGCAGCAGAAGAGCTATGCACACAGCCGGGAGGCCTTTAATTAGGGAAAGCTTTGCAAAGCCCACGGAGCATCGGCATCAGCAAATCTCCCCTTGGTCTCCGGAATGGAAAGAATGTGGAAACCAATGGGTGATCAAGGAGTTCGAATTTTGCCTGACACTCTTGCTGGGAATGAAGCATGCGGTCCTGTCTTTTGCCACCTTTTCAGCAGCCTCAGGTGAGCCTTTTAAAAAGGTGAAAGAGGAAGGAACACCTAGCCTGGGAGAAGCCAGGCTGGATCCTCTCCTTCCTAGAGTGCTTCCTGCAGATGGCACATAGGAAAGCTCTTCTGGTATTTGAAGGCATTAACAGAATTCAGGGGAGGACTAAACAACCCCCTTAGAGCTACGTGCTCTATTGTTTGCATTTTTACAAGTCCAGGCATTTTTACAGGTATTTCCAATGAGACTGAAATGGCCTGCACATAGGCAGACGACCTACAATAACATACGAAAGTGAGGTTAGCCCCCTGCTCCGCCCAGAGGGGACATCTGCCTATTCGGCTTCCAGGTTGTAGCAGCAGTCGTTTTCCCTAAACAGCTGATACCCTTTCAATTCTTTGCTTTCTGTATCATGAAGTACACTGGAGTCTGGAGCACAAACGCTTTAAACCAGTAATTTAACTCTACTTTTGAGGATACCCTATGTCCCCAGCAGTTAAGAGAAGGGCTGCCAAATCTTAACTCATGAGGGCGACAGGATCAGGAACAAAGGCCCGAACTCTCCACCATTCTCCTCTGCCAAAATCTACGCGTTCAGGAAAATGGCAAGCCAGGAGTTTACTTTAGGTTCCCTCAAGAGCAGCAGCTGTTCCCACCAGGACTGTAAAGGAGTCAGCAGGAACTGAGAGACCTGAATGGTCTGATTCAGAAAGTCCCAGCTCCCTGTGAGGTCAATAAAGAACTCTGTCTCAACAGAGGCAACAAGGCCACTGACTCCCAGGAAAAGACTGATGTGGGCTTTTCTAGAGGCAGGCAGGCTCTTGGATCAACAGGCTTACAAGGGCACATTTCTCAGTTATGATCTTAAAAATTGCAGGGAACCTGCTGATCTCTGTCTCTTACCCATCCAGAAAGTCTGAGTGGGAGCTAGCAGCTGATCCTCAGCAAAACCAGAGTGTGCGCCCATCACCTGCTTTTTGGTAACGGACCCATGTGACCTGAATCAAAACTCAAAGCTCACCAGACGCCAATTCACAGGCTCTATCTAACAGGGCAGAAACCCACCTGCTCCTGCTCAGTCCCTGCCCAGTTAGTTCCTTCCCACCACCCACCAGCTGTGTCTCAGGCTCTGCCCACTCTAAGCTTTCCCTGGGACTCGTCTGCCAAGGGTGGGCCATGGTGTCCTCCGTGGTGCTCCACAGTGCCCATGTTCCTCATATCAGAAGCCTTGCATTCTGGCCAGGAGTGGTGGCTCACCTCTGCAACCCCAGCACTTTGGGAGGCCGAGGCGGGTGGATCACCTGAGGTCAGGAGTTTGAGACCACCCTGGCCAACACAGTGAAACCCCATCTCTACTAAAAATACAAAAAATTAGCTGGGCGTGGTGGCAGGCATCTGTAATCCCAGCTACTTGGGAGGCTGAGGCAGGAGAATCACTTGAACCCGGGAGGCAGAGGCTGTAGTGAGCCAAGACTGCGCCATCACCCTCCAGCCTGGGCAACAAGAGCGAAACTCCATCTCAAAATAAAAAAGAAGCCTTGCGTTCTATCCATCCTGAGTATCTATCTCCCACCATGGCTATGAGCTCTTTAAAGACACAACTATTCTCTTGTCACTCTGACCCTGGTGCTTCAGCTTAGGCAGGGCCTTGCATTCATAGGGGCTCAAGTAGGCGTGCACTCACTGAATGTCCACTTCAGGCTTGACAGTGGGGATACAAAGGTGAACAAAAGACAAGATCCCTGCCCTCCCAGAGCCAAAAGCTCCTAGGATGGAGCAACTCCCAAGAGACAGGAGAAGCAAGGGGCATGCCTGGGGGCAGGGTGGGGGCGTGAGGGAAGTGAGGTCCCAGCGGAGGTGTGAAGATGAGCAGTTAGTGGGAGCAGAGTTGGTGTGGACATGTGTCCCAGTCAAGGAAACAGCATGTACAAAAGATGCAACAAGACAGGGCACAGGCCCGGGAGTGTGCAAGACGAGGAAGCAGGAGGAAGGGACAGGGCCAGATCAAGAGCTCTTCCACCCAGATGTGTTCTCCGGGCTTGATCCCGACAATGTGGAGTCATAAAGGGACATTATCGGAAGTGCATTTTGGCAAGACTACTCCGTACGCAGAGCAGGCTGGGGCAGGCGGGGACGACAAGCAGGAAGGCCTGTCTACAGGTTATTATGATACTCCAGTAATGCAGGGAGGAGCAGTAGCAATAAACATTCATTGAACTGCTCTAAAATGAGGATTGGGACATACCTTCACACAACAGGCTGGACAAGGTGGATGGCACTCTATAAAGAAGTGACCGCTCTTGGGCAGGAACTACATCTCCACTGGCCTCCAGCAGCTTGAGCTGCACCCAGTGCCCCTCCTGCCTGCCTCCCTCCTGGACTCCAGCTGCAGTTCCTCCCTGTCACATGCCCTGCTTAATGCCTGCACTGTCAAGACTCAAGAGGTGAAGTACAAGAGGTAACAGCAGTAGGCCAGGCATGGTGGCATCACTTGAGGTTGGGAGTTAGAGACCAGCCTGGCCAACACGGTGAAATCTCATCTCTACTAAATGTACACAGATTAGCTGGCTGTAGTGGTACGCATCTGTAGTCCCAGCTACTCGGGAGGTGGAAGCAGGACAATTGCTTGAATTGGGGAGGCTGAAGTTGCAGTGAGCCGAGATCGCACAACTATATTCCAGCCTGGGAGACAGAGTGAGACTCCATCTAAAAATATCTCTCTCTATCTCTCTATCTATCTTATCTATCTATCTATCTATCTATCTATCTATCTATCTATCTATCTATCTATCCATCCATCTATCCATCTATCTATCTATCTACTGCTGGGCGCAGTGGCTCATGCCTGTAATCCCAGCACTTTGGGAGGCCGAGGCAGGCAGATCACTTGAGGTCAGGGGTTTTGAGACCAACCTGGCCAAAATGGTAAAACCCCATCTCCACTAAAAATATAAAAATTAGCCAGGCACAGTGGTACAGGTCAGTAGTTCCAGCTACTCCAGATGCTGAGGCTGGAGAATCACTTGATCTCGGGAGGCGGAGGCTGCAGTGAGCCGAGATCACGCCACTGCACTCCAGCCTGGGTGACAGAGCGAAACTACGTCTCAAAAAAAAAAAAAAAAAAAAAAAAGAGGTAATGGGAGAAATGCTTGCTTGTCATTGCAAGATCTGAGCTCACCTCACAGTCTCTCTCCCACCTGGAAGAAGGCACGACCTTTCAGAGCCTGATCAAGCAGCAACCACCCACCTATCTGGCCAAACAGAGAAACACAGGCTGCTTTTGACAAGGGGCATGCACTCTCCTCCTTAAAAGGACAGCTCAGTGATCACGGCAAAACAATGGATTCCAGCCACTCCTGTCACCACCTTCATGAGATAATGAACCGAAAATCCCGCTATCCCCAAATTCTGAGAGGAGTCCACATTAGACATTCTAGGCTGTGTGATCTGAGACCAAGAGATGAGAGGGGACAGGGATGCCTCGTGGAGCTGAGCTGTGACTCAGGAGACCTCAGCCCCTGGCACTCAAGGGCTGGTGATCCCGGCAGGTGGCAGTATATGGACAGTCTTTTTTTTTTTTTCTTTTCCCGAGATGGAGTCTTGCTCAGTTGCCCAGACAGAGTGAGACTCCATCTCAGAAAAAAAAAAAAAAAGAAAAAAAAATACATATATATATATGTATAAAAAAAATACATATATATATATATATGACTGGGCGTAGTGGCTCATGCCTGTAATCCCAGCACTTTGGGAGGCTGAGGCAGGCAGATCACTTGAGGTCAGGAGTTTTGAGACCAGCCTGGCCAAAATGGTAAAACCCCATCTCCACTAAAAATATAAAAATTAGCCAGGCACAGTGGTACAGGCCAGCAGTTCCAGCTACTACTGGAAGGTGAAGATTCCACCACCTTCCTTGGATGATTTGCACCGAGCATTTTCCCCACACGACGTCCTTTAATAATCACAACTGCCCTCTTTGAGAATGAGGCAAATCCAGAATTCTCTCCATTACAAAGATGAGGAAACTGAGGCCTGGAGTCTAGGTAGCTTACTCAGGGTCACCTAGATATTCAGGGTGCATGCACCCAGCCCCAGCTGATTCATGACTCCGTGACCTTAAAAACTCTGTCCAGGCCAGGCGTGGTGGCTCACACCTGTAATCCCAGCACTTTGGGAGGCCGAGGCGGGCGGATCACGAAGTCAGGAGATCAAGACCATCCTGGCTGACATGGTGAAACCCCGCCATCTCTGCTAAAAATACAAAAAAAATCAGCCGGGTAAAATGGCAGGTGCCTGTAGTCCCAGCTACCCAGGAGGCTGACGCAGAAGAATGGCATGAACCCGGGAGGCGGAGCTTGCAGTGAACGGAGATCACGCCACTGCACTCCAGCCTGGGCAACTGAGCAAGACTCCGTCTAAGGAAAAAAAAAAAGACTCTGTCCATATACTGCCACCTGCCGGGATCACCAGCCCTTGAGTGCCAGGGGCTGAGGTCTCCTGAGTCACAGCTCAGCTTCACGAGGTATCCCTGTCCCCTCTCATCTCTCGGTCTCAGATCACATAGCCTAGAATGTCTAATGTGGACTCCCCTCAGAATTTGGGGATAGCAGGGTTTTTGGTTTATTATCTCATATTTATTTGGCATCAACATGTGGCCAAAGACTGTGTTAGGGTATGGGGGTAGAGATAAGCATCATGGCATCCCGCAGGTGCTCAGAAGCCAGAGGGCCCTCAGTGCTAAGGCTACAGTTACAGCACACAGCAGTGCTTTCAGTGCATTAGATACAATCTGGAGATCTGGCTGTCCCTACAGGCAGCGTTTGGGACTAGGAAGGTCAATGAGACAAGAAAACAATGTGGGTGAAGAAGTATTAAGCCTCTTTAAAACACCTGATGTACATATTGCCTCTACTCCCAACTGATGTTCAACACATGGTTAGAAAGAGGCAAAAAAAAAAAAAAAAAAAAAAAAAAAATCCCCTTGTATGAAGGATAATCCTTTCAGCCTGGGGCAAATCTCCTAAAGAGTTTTGTTCTGAACTAGGAGTGTTGTTTTAGCTTCCAGTCAATAGTAATTAAGAGTCCCAATATATTCCAGAAAGAGGGAGAGGGAGATTAACGATCATTAAATCTCTTCTGCATTTGGCTCCGAATCTCTTTTTGGAGGGGCCGGCTGTCAGATGCTCCCTCCAAAGCGTCCATCTGACAGCACTCCCGCCGCCACCATCTGGAACATCAATTCCAGTGCTCGCCTGAAGGTTTCAATTACATAAAAGGCAATGGGCCCACTAGGACCTGAGAGTCTGGAGTCTCACAAGGGCTGCTCACACCCCCTCTCCTGCACACAAAGCCTCTAGAATTTGGTCGGCAGTCCTTTGCCAAGGGACTCATTTTGGTGGGGGCATGGGACTGGCCAGCCCCTTGGCAAGGCCTCTCTCAGGCAGGGTCTGTGCGTGCTATGACTGACAGGGTCTCTAATGAACCTTAATTGTGAGCTCGACAGGCCCAGGAAGGCAGCCACAGATGTGGCAAAGGGCAACCGCAAACCGTCTGATTAGTGAATAAGAAGTGTCCGGCCCAGTGAGGGCCAATGACCCAAAAAAGGAGGAGGGCGGGACTATTCCTCCCCCACGCATCCCTTCTAAGGCTCTGGAGCGCCTTTATGTAAGCAGTGCAAAGCCTCTGGGTGCACTGGAACCTCCCCGCCCGCCGACACCCACAGCACTGCTGCTTGGCAGCTGGCAGCTGGGATGTCGGGGTCTTGTGCTTGTTACCATGGATGCTTCTGTCTCCATCAGCAGTGCACCTTCAACCACAGGAGGCCAGAACAGGACGCCCTTTCAACGTGGGAAGGGGAAAGCTACCCACTATGGAGACTGAATAACTTCTTGCTGGTGCTAAGAATTGTGAAGGTAGCTGCATTCAGAGCCAGTCGTCCTCTGGTGACCTGCAGTGACAAGGAGAAAGCTACTCCTGGAGCAGCTTTGGGCACAAACAGCGTGATGAAGACAGGCTTTGCAGTCAGGGGTAGATCCCAGCTCTGTTCCTTACTAATTAGCTGTGAGGCTTGGACCAACTCATGAAACCTCACTTGGTTTCCTCATCTGTAAAATGGGCATAAAAGATCAACCTTGTGGTGTGCAGTTTAAATAAGCAAAGTGTCTGGAACAGTACCTGGCACACAATAGTTATCTCTTAAAACCCAGGAGAACAGCAGAGTATTTTACGCAAGTTTGACGTGACCTCAGAACTCCTTGCAGTCAGCTACTACAAGCCAGGTAGTAAGCTAGAAGCTTTACACCTACCATCTCTAATTCTTGAGGTTAGTGTTGTTATGCCCATCTCACAGATGAGGAAACTGAGGCTCAGTGGTCACACAGCTAAGACATGATAAAGATGAGAGCTGAACTGGATTGTGCCTTTCGATTTTGAGGCACTCCACCATCAACTTCAGTGCTCCTAACCAGGCATTTCAGGCATCCAATCTCAGACTAACAGCCTAGAAACACCTAATCAAGAATTTTGTAGAACCTGAATTCCCAAGTACACCAAAACAGGCTTCTCTGGCCTGGCATATAAAGGAGTGGTAGGGGGCACTAAATGGCTAACCTGTTTCCAAGGAAGTCTGCAAAACAAATGAGGACTCCACTTCCAGCCTTGATCTGCTTCTTGGCTAGTGGCACCTCACAAGTATTTTCTGCATCAGGGTCATGAACAGGTGCAGCAGGTGAGCTGCTAAAACAGCCTCCCCACCAGAGAGCAGTCCCAGGAGAGGCCCAGAGAGGAAAGACGCTACAGAACAGAGGCCCATCACTGGGAGGTTGTATAGGACCCTCACACATAGACTGGGAGGCTCTCACGCTGGGGAAAAGGATGCCCGGGGGGAGACTGGAGATGTGGGTTCAAGAAGGGGACAAGAGATTCAGAGGGAAGAGGAGCAAGAGGTGAGCAGTGCTGATAAGGAAGAGGGTAAACAGCAAGGAAGCGGGAAACCGACAGAAAGGATCCTGAGGACCCGGGTTTCACAGGTGACCTGGCACCTCCGGAAGGCTGAGGAGTGAGGCGTCTGATGACCTGGGAGGCTGCAAGGCTGGCTTGTCCTTGGACACCGAGATCAACCTAAGACTCCTTCCTACCGCCTCAGACCATCTAGCCATGCTCTTCTCTAGCTTTCTCTCCCAGGGCTTCCAAAGACTTTCCCAAAGATAACCGGGGGCAGCTCCTCATTCAGGGAGCAGAAGCAGGAAGAAAAGCGCCTAGTGAGCAATCAGGAAGAGGAGGGGAAGAGACCCCACCAGGGCAGACGGTGCAGCTGGTGTCAGATGACCCTTATCTCTGCAGAACGGAAACCAGTCAGCCACAGCCTGGACGCTCACCTTCTGACCTCCACGACTCGCCTTTGGGTGGGGGGCCGTGGAGTTTCCAGCTTCCTGTTCGGGGATCCTCACCTTGACAAGTTCTCATGACTATCTACAAGGCCTCGACGGAGGGCCTCTTAATCTCCTTCCTCAGTTAAATAAGCCGAGTCCTTGCAAACGTGCACCGGGTTATAAAATGCCCCACTGGCACCAAGACTGGGACTGGGTTCACCTGTGAAAACGCAGCCCAGAAGCCTGCCCAGGGCGTCAGAGTACAGCCTCTAGGCTGACAGAACCCAGGAGTGAGCCAACCAGCCCTAGGGACCCAATGAAGGCGGTAAAGGCATCAGCTGGCATCAATTAAGTGCCTGTCTTCCACTCAGGTCTGCAGTTTACACGCACCCCGAATCCTCACAACCGTCTCATGAATTCAGCTTTCAGAAACTATGAGAGATGAAGTCTCCTGCCCAAGGTCTCAAAGATGGAAGGTGACCAGGCAAGGATTCAAGTCCCAGTGAGCCTTCTCTTCTGGCCCTAGTGAACCACCCAGGGACAAAGACTGTGGGCTGGAGCATCTGCTGGAGGCCCCTGCCTATTGTGTTCTCTCCACCTGTTTACCAGATGGGGCAGGTCATAGACCTGAGAGAAACTGAGGCCTCTTCTGCCAGCAAAAGGGGAGCCTGAAAGTGGTGACATCAACAGAAGAGTATCCATGGTGATGTTCTTTTAGTTCTAGGCAACAGACCCCTGGTTCTGAGAGACGGAGAGGCCATCAGGCCGGCACTTTGCAGAGTGAGGGCCTGAGACCCGGGGAGATCTGCAATTCCCAAAGCAACTTAGTGGCAGACTCAAAGCCACAGCCCAGGTCTCCTGACTTCCAATAAGATTTGCCAAGGCACCTTCTTAATGGACACAGTGCTTTCTTTTCATCTACCTTTGTCCCTCCTATTGAAGCAGGAGGAAGTTTCCTGAAGCAATTCTCTATTTGCAAAAATAAATAAATAATTCCAAAAAAGCTATGTTTCCTTCTATCCCATTTTACCAAACAGTTATGAAAATAAAAGGTTTGGCTAACATCACACTTAGGGACATTGTCAAAAAAGGGTGTAGAATCCAGGTCATTTAGTGTGTAGGTTATGACCCTTCCCAGGAAACCAATGTTTCCCAAAGCACATTCCTTGAAAGTAAGTTATGAAAAACAGGTTCAGTTCTTTTTTTATTAACTGCGGGACTTCTCAGAGCCTTTAATATGCCAACATGGGTGATGATGCTCCTAATAGACAAGGGAGTCTGATTATCCAGACTCTGGATTTCTGGATTTCTCCCAGTCAATCGCTGCCCTTTATCCCTCAAGGGACTCAATGCCAAGGTGAGGGGATCCACTTTACTAGAAAGTCACGAAATGTGCAGGTCACAGTCCAACAAGAAACGAATCCACCCACCAAGCAGAACAAACAGTCGTCCATGAAGAAGCCTTTTCCAGCCATCCCATCCCGGTTTATTTGGCACCTCTGACTACCAGTGAGGACCAAAAGTTTCACATATTAGGCATTTGCGTTTCTTCCTCTGTGAACCGCCTATGTAGCCAGCTCTTTGTCCTAACAAAGTATTCCCACTTTTCTTATTGATGGAGGCAATGCCGTGTGGTGGCTAACAGCCCTGGAGTCAGGTTGTCTGGGTTCAAAGCTTAGCTCCACCACCATACTTGATGACCCTGGATAAACTGCTGGAGGCCCTGCTTCTTCATCTTTCCAATGGGGACGACAACTGTAATAGCCTCAGCAGGTGTTCTCAGATTTAAAGATAGAAGTGTTTTACCAAAAGGTACAAATGCTTTTCAGAGTGTGTTCCTTGCTTTTTCATTTTGTGTAAACTTCTAAGTTAAATTTGCATGCAGTCAAAGCTATCATTTCGGCACTGGCTTATGCACCTTCTAAAAGCCTCTTCCATCTCAAGATCAAATACTGATGTTTGCTCTCTGGGTCTTTCATGTTCGTTTAAAGGTTAATTCTTCAGTCCATGAGAAATATGAAATATTCTAAGTTAAACATGCCGTTGCAATAGAGTTTTAGTGTGTTTTCCTTCAAAAGTATTAGCTGTTTCAACACATTTATTGAACAATTATTTTTCTCCCCAATAGGAATACCACTTGTGATTGTTCTAAGTTGTTCCATTACTAGGTCTGTTTCTGAGAATTCTGACCCATTTGCTTCTGCCACTCAGCCCGGAGCTCTGCAGCTGTCTTCAAGCACTGCCTGTTTGCCTCTTAGGTGACTGCCTTTAAATTAAATGTACCAAAATCAGCCTGTGCTTCAGCATAAACCAGTTAGAACAGATAAGATGCCAGGGGAGATGGGGGGACAAGAGCCCATTTGTAACAGCAAAAGGACATGCCACCTAGAAATAAGCCCCCTTACTGAACCATCCCATTGGTTCTTGCAGTGCACTGCTTTTTCCAAACTTTTTACATTTGTTTTAACTGAAAGTATAGTGATATGCTACTTGTGTCTGGGCGGGATGCTTTCAAAATAGCACTATCCCCCCAAACACACACAATGCAAAGTGTGGAGGGGCGCGGGGCTGCAATAGGAAGCTTTGCCTCTGCCCCACTGTTCCAGCTGAGCCTGGGTTCCCCACAGCCCGGCCAGTTGAAGGCAGTGGCGGCTCCTCTGCTGGTCAAGCTCTGGAGGAGCATCGCCTGCCCAGAGCTCCACACCAGCAGCGGCAGGAAGAGAAGTTTAAGTCCTTTTCCCTGAGGTACTTCCATGGTGACCTTACTTCCCCGGCCCTCATTATAAATTTCCTTTACATTTTCACTTTTAAAAGATGACTTAGCTTTGGCAGGACATGTAAGAAATGGCACTCTATAATATTTTCATTTGTAAGACTGTAATTCAGTGGAAAATACTGACTGGAATCAAGAGGTGGGCTTGACACCTCTTCTTCCCAACCTCACCGTATGCATCACCTATCAGGTCCGAGACTCACTGCCCTCCTCCATTCCTCGGTTTCCTCCCACTCACTTCACAGAATGGCTATGAAGACAGATAAGGTCCTGGATGAAGTGTATTAATAATGAGACCATCTATCAGTACTTGCTGACATCTGATGGAGATCCATTAAAAATTTATTTATTTTGGCCAGGCACAGTGGCTCACACCTATAATCCCAGAACTTTGGGAGGCCAAGGTGGAAGGACTGCTTGAGTTTAGAAGTTTGAGACCAACCTGGGCAACATGGTGAGACCCCCGTCTCTTTTTTCTATATTTAATTTAAAAAGATGAAAAAAGACCATCCGGGCTAACACGGTGAAACCCCGTCTCTACTAAAAATACAAAAAATTAGCTGGGCGTGGTGGCGGGCGCCTGTAGTCCCAGCTACTCGGGAGGCTGAGTCAGGAGAATGGCCTGAACCCAGGAGGCGGAGCTTGCAGTGAGCTGAGATCCGGCCACTGCACTCCAGCCTGGGCGGCAGAGCGAGACTCCGTCTCAAAATAAATAAATAAATAAATAAATAAAAATAAATAAATAAATAAAAAGATGAAAAAAATATTTTTCACGTAATTGAAAAGTATTTTATAGGGAACGAAAGAGGGAAGAGTCAAATTGTTAATCTGAGATCAAACAAAAAATAATTTCTACTTTGAAAATTTTTTTTTTTTCTTTTTTTTTTGAGATGGAGTCTCGCTGTGTCGCCCAGGCTGGAGTGCAGTGGTGCGATCTCGGCTCACTGCAAGCTCCGCCTCCCGGGTTCACGCCATTCTCCTGCCTCAGCCTCCCGAGGAGCTGGGACTACAGGTACCCGCCACCGCGCCCGGCTAATTTTTTGTATTTTTTAATAGAGACAGGGTTTCACCGTGGTCTCGATCTCCTGACCTTGTGATCCGCCCGCCTCGGCCTCCCAAAGTGCTGGGATTACAGGCGTGAGCCACCGCGCCCGGCCTGAAATTTGTAATCTCTGAAAAATAACCAAAGCTTACTGGGGTGACTATCTTAAAGATGATGGGAGAACATCAATTTTCAAAGTAGTTGGCTTTGGAGAAATTCAAGCCCCTTCCCCAATGGAAAATCAACCGTGACTGTTCTAAGACAGCTCAGGACTGGTGGATATATCGTTACAGTCTCCTGGAAACAGTCTTTGCTCCCCAAGGAACACACACACAAAATAAAGCCAATGGCCCTACTAATCTCTTTGGTTCATTTCCTTTCTCTCTCATTCATTCTACCGTAATTGTCTGGATTGCCTTTACAGGAGGCAATTCATCTCATTCTTAATTGGATAAAATGAGGAACCATTATGCTGCATGTAACAGAACTCATCAGAATCTGAAATCACTTCTGGCCAAATCTATGAGGGAGCCGGTCAGGTGAAAGCACCCCAGGAAACCCCACTTCCTCTTTCTAATCAAATCATGCCATTTCTTCCTGGTGGAGAAGGGCTGCCTGGCTGCCACCTGGACACAAATCAGAGGCTGCACTACTAGGTGGCAGGTCCTCAGGTCGATAACAGGCCAGGGTCATGAAAGGCCGCCACCCTCCGGAGAGGCCAGGTTGGGCGGGAAACGGCCAGCTTGGCACCTACGGTCCAGAGCGTGCCTCCTGTTCTCCCTGCCTCAGTCCCCACAGCTGCCGCCCATTCACAGAGCAAAAGGCCCACGTGAAAAGACTCACCACAATTTTCCAAGGAATGGAGTTCATTAAAATCCTGCTGGAGGCTTTTGGCTGGAATGCTTTTTCTCCTTGTATAACGGGAACTATAGCAGTGTTGTCTACACGACAGCTCCGAATACGCTCAGAAACATCAGTCACAACAGAGACTGTGTAGGGGCTGGTGCATATTACCAATGATTCCATCCATTCCCCGGCTCCTGCTCCAGAGACAACACTCGGCCCAGAGGAGAAAACTTCCAGGCAGACCCCAGGATGGGGGGGAGAGAGGAAGCCAAGTTTCCCCACCCTTAACATAAACCCATGGGGAACTTCAGTGGAAAAAGCATTTTTTTAATGTTAAAATGTCTTGCATGTGGGCATCTTTATGGATTGGAATACAATTTATTTTTTAATTTTTTTTTTCTTAAGAGATGGGGTCTAGTTATGTTGCCCAGGCTGGTCTTAATCTCTGGGGTTCAAGTGATCCTTCCACCTCAGCCTCCCAAGTAGTTGTAACTTCAGGTGACTGCCACATTCCCAGACAGAATACAATTTCTAAATAAGACAAAACATACAATGCTCTCCTTGGGGCAGGCACCTTTGGATTTTCCCCTAAAACTCCAAAGATGTGTATCTGCTCTTCTTTCTTCCTCTATTGACACGAGTACTTTGGGAAAAGAATCTGAGAAGCACCAAGGCACAAGTCGCTGAGAAAACAGTGAAAAGGTGGCGAGCAATGGCTTACAGAAGTGGACCAACATTTACTGAGAGCTGGGTACGACCATTAAAGAGCCTCTAACGCCTTTATGTGTAAAACAAATAAGCACAGCTGCCAGTTATCCTGTTCAATAGATGTACAGCGTGCAAAGCTGACCACAGCCAAGTCCTCCTTCCAGAAACTAATTCCCCACGAAACGTCAGCTCCATAGATAGTGAAGCCTTTCATCTGGTTCTCCACGAAAACCCTGGCACCTAAACAGTGTCTGGTGCATGGATGGCGCATATAATAAATGCTTGCAGAAAGAATAACTCGGTTCTACAGCTCTTGCTACTCATCCTCAGAGCTTATTCACTGGTCAATGACCAGTGGCCCGAGAGAATCCAACTAGGGTCATTCTTTTCGGGGATCAAGCTGAAGAATCCTTGCATTTTGACCTGTGGAAGAGAAGGCAAGGAATAAAGGCTGCATTTCTTCCCAGAGTAAAACACAGTGCCTGACTTCCAGGAGGTGCTCAATAAATGTCGACTGAATCCACTACCTTTTCATCTACTTCAGCTGACACCCCTTTAGAAAGGCAAAAACTTTAAAAAAAAGAAAAAAGAAAAAAAAACAGGGTCTCATTCTCTCACCCAAACTGGAGTACAGTGGGGTGATCATAGCTCACTGCGGCTTTGACCTCCTGGGCTCAAGTGATCCTCCCACCTCAGCTTTCTGGGTAGCTGGGACCACAGGAGCATGCCACCATGCCCAAAATTTTTTTTAAATTTTCAGTAGAGATGGAGTCTCCCTATGTTGCCCAGGCCGGTCTCAAACTCCTGAGCTCAAGCAGTCCTCCCACCTTGGCCTCCCAAAGTGCTGGGATTGTAAGTGTGAGCCACCAGGCCCAGCCTAAGTGAAGACATTTTAAATGTTGTCTTTGAAATAAAGGAGGAAACATGCTGGTCTGAGATTGTTGGAATGACAATGCTAAAGGGGAAGCCAGGGAAGAAGAAAGTGTAAGCCTGCTTACTCTATTAACACAGATAAAGCAGATGGCATCTGGCCTTCAAGATCCCCAAAGGCTGGGGTAGTCATCTTGGGTCCCAGGCCCAGTGCACCTTCATCACCTGGGGGACAAAACTGAGTTGTGCTCCACACAGCTGTCCCTGGAAAAATAATTTCCAGATTTCATTGCTTTAACTATTAAAGACTGAAAACTGAGCAGCACTGCTTAGCAGACATCAGATATTCTGCTAATCAATCGTATTAATGAACTATTAACTAATAGTATCAGCCTTCACGTCACCAATCAATTACAAATGTGTGTGAGCTGGCTCCACGGGCTGCTTCATGGACAGCAGGTTCTTGGAAACGTAAGCAGCAGGTCTCCACTCACTCGTTCACTGAGGCCCGAACGTGGACACGTCCCCCATGTGCTCAGCCTTCTCATCTGTCAAATCACACTCCCTGCAGATTCATGCAGCCCTGATGGGGGTGGCGATGCAGGGGTGTGACAGAGATAATTTCAAAGTATGGCTACTGCTGAGGCTGGCAGTGTGGAGACCTATGCCCAGCTGGCTCTTTCTATTTCTAGAGCGCTGTTCCAGCTACTTAAAAAGAAGAATATGCTGAAACGAATTAACCTATGAAGTTATCAACTCCCCAGTAAAAAATCAGGATGCCTCTTCCACCTTTACCTCACTGGCCTGGATACTTTCCCAGCCCTGATGTCTTCCCCTTGCTTGAGTAAAGTCTGGGGACACCCAAGAGCTGAGCCTTAGGGCGACTATAAGAAAGAAAGAAGTAAAGGAACTAAAAACATGAAGTGCCCAATGTTTGCAAGCAGAGACTTTCTTGCCTAGTTAAACAGATTCACGGCTATTTTTGGTTTGCTCTTAAAAAGGCAAAGGACGGAAGGCCTGCTGGGTGCCAATACGCAGAAACAAACACCTTCCTCAGCTCAGGGCTCAAAATACACCCCAGCTGAGACATTTCTGCTCTTGCTGCCAGTGTGCAGAGTAAGGCCATAGAAGGGCCAAGTTTATAAAGCCAAGGGAACATCTTCACATCATATGATTCTTGGCCCTCATGGACATGTGGGTATTTTTGAAACAGCTTAACAACAGATTTCGGCTGGATTCACTCTAGCACAATGGGATTAATATGTAAGAAAATGATGTTTTGGCCATCTGCAAAGGAAGGTCATTTCCCACCAATCAGAGCAGGCCTCATAATCCCAAGGCAGCAAAAACTCTGATGCTGGGAAGAAAAAAGAAAGCTGATCTGGCATGATAAATTGGGCTGCCTTGTCCTGGCTGCCAAGCATCCCTCATATTTCTCTTTAATGCCACTCTATAATCAGACCATGGTGGACTGGATCCATTCCCCCACAGTTCCCTGGCCCTGACATCTAAGCGAGGCCATTCCCTTCATGGGGAATGCTGGCAAATCCTGACATTCTCGTCCGTCTTAAAACTGGAGACTTTTCTTGAAAACAACAATCTCCCCACCTTCATTATCTTGGGCAGGTGAGCAGGGAGGAGTGACTGCTGTTCGCACGGAGCAGCAGTGCATTAGCTACTTTCAAAACATCTGGCTGATCCCAGATTACACCAGACAAAGGCCTGGATCCTTTGCCTTTAGACAGGTGCATAATAGTGTGAATTTTCTGAAAATACAGCTTTGGGAAGAAACTAAAACTGCATGTGAACTTCAGTGCCACAACAGTATACTCAGCACAGACCAATCCTTACAGAATAAAAGCATTTTGTAAATCCAATTAAACAGGAAAGAAGAAAAACTGTCATTCCCAGAGAACACTGGCAGTAATGAAAATCAAACATTCAAAACACTTCCAGGATCAGTCACAGGATCCAGTACAAATCCTGTGCACTGCCCCTTATATGAGCATCACACGTAGCAAGGAGCTCAAAGCCAGGCCATCAGTCCGAAAATGGCTTTTGAAGCATGTCAGTATAGTTTTTTGTCAGTCGTGATGGGGTTTCACCATGTTGGCCAAGCTGGTCTCGAACTCCTGGTCTCAAGTTATCCACCTGCCTTGGCCTCCCAAAGTGCTGGGATTACAGGCACGAGCCGCCGAGCCTGGCCAATGCATGTCAATATAGTTTTAATGAGGCATGCACTACCAGATCCTAATTTGTTGAAAAGTCATGCTCGATTTCCATTTTGACATTCCTCATACTTCAATTAAAAAATTAACGAGAACACCATTTCCCCAACCCACTCTGGATGATGGAATCCACTCTGGCCTCTTGTTCAGCCTCTGAGGTAGACAGGGCCCCCAGGTAGCCTCCACACAGCCAGAGAGGAGAGCTGGCGCCTCTCAGGCCGCCCCCTGAGGCAGTGGAGGAAAGAGAACAGTGGTTCAATCATAAATGACCTGGCTCTGAGAAGGGATTTTTTGCCCCATGACTAGTTCTTGCTTTTAAATTATGTGAAGTTAACATTATTCTCCATAATATACCTATGTGTTAACATTTTAGATTACTAATGAATTTAATTAACAGTTTCTCTCCCAACAGGCAAAACTGACACACCACATAGACATGCCACATTTAATCTGTTGCTTTCAGTGTGACTAACCCAAAGGAACCTGGCAAGCAGGAGAAACCAGACCTCCCGGGGCTCCCAAGCCACATCCCTATCCTGGCTTCTTCCCCATAGAGTCTAAATCATCTAAAGGAGGTGAGGTGGCCATATGTACCTCACAGGGGTGTTGTATGACTTTGAAGAAATAATAAACAACACAAACAGAAGTCCCCAGCTTAGTCCTGGGCACCCAGCAGGTATTCAACACGTCAGCTGTCCACCTCAACCTCAGCCCACCTCCACCAGCTCTAGCATACATTCTACAGAAGAGAAAGTTAAAAACAGAGAGGCAGGATTGCCTGAGGTCAGCAGTTCAAGACCAGCCTAGGGAACACAGGGAGAGAACCAGTCTTTATGCAAAATAAAACATTTTTAAAAATTGGCCAGATGTGGTGGTGGGTGCCTGCAGTCCTAGCTGCTCGCAAGGCTAAGGCAGGAAGATCATTTGAGCCCAGGAGTTTGAGGCTGCATTGAGCTTTGATTGCACCACTACATTCCAGCCTGGGCAACAGAGCAAGACCCTGTCTCTCCAAAAAAAAAAAAAAAAAAAAAAAAAAGGAAAAGTAGTATGCTCTGACAGTAATCTATAGAATGTCACACACTACATCATAGATCAGTGGTAGATATGGTCTGGCACTTCAACCTATGTCCAAGTACCATCCTGCAACTAAGCTTCAGAGGTGATCTCTCTCATTATCTGGCTATGGCGAAAGACAGCTCTTGATACTCTCCTTCATTCGCCATCAATGCTGCAATTTCCCTGTCGAGCCTAGGGAAAACCGGCACAGGCAGCAAGGGAACCAGTTGACCAGGTTTTCATAAAAGCAGCTACACGCACATCCCTGAAAGAGAGAGTGATGAGGGAATCCCGGAGAAAAGACACAGCTGTAGTGAAACACTTCAGTTGCCATAAGAACAAAACAACCTATTAAACACCAGGAAGGGTCTACTGAGAAAAATTTGTTCATCATTTCCTACTTCTATGTTTGGCTTATTTCTAAAATACAGTAATAACTAAATTGGCAAACTAAATTTAAACTCAGCCAAGCATGCTTTCATGCTGAGTTTAGAGGAAAAACAAGCCCCTGCAGCTGACCAAATTAAAGGCGGATCACACCTTCAACTTTTGCCCCCCTCTTCCACATAGGATCAGTCATAGATTTCTGACCAAGAAAAATGCAAAGCCATTAAAGCACTTCCCAGACCGCACTCTGTAGTCCTACCTCACAGGACTGCTCAGAGTTTAAATATGGCTGCGCATGAGGCGCTGCATACAAGCTCAGCAGTCAGTGGGCTGATGGTGACCATTCTCACCACATCAAGTCCAAGGTCTCCTCACTTTCAAGGATACCTCCTACCTATCCAACTTCATACTTCAGTATTTCTCAACAAAGGACATCTCCTCCAACCCCTCCAGCCCACACCGCCCACCCGCCCCCAGCTCACATTTCACACGCTCAGGTCCAGGTTCTACACAAAACTGGACCCAGCCAATCTAATGGGCAGGCCAATGTTTAAAAATCAGGATATTCGGCCGGGCGCGGTGGCTCAAGCCTGTAATCCCAGCACTTTGGGAGGCTGAGACGGGCGGATCACGAGGTCAGCAGATCGAGACCATCCTGGCTAAGATGGTGAAACCCCGTCTCTACTAAAAAAAATACAAAAAACTAGCCGGGCGAGGTGGCGGGCGCCTGTAGTCCCAGCTACTCGGGAGGCTGAAGCAGGAGAATGGCATGAACCCGGGAGGCGGAGCTTGCAGTGAGCTGAGATCCGGCCACTGCACTCCAGCCTGGCAACAGAGCGAGACTCTGTCTCAAAAAAAAAAAAAAAAAAAATCAGGATATTCTGTCGTGCGCAGTAGCTCACGCCTGTAATCCCAGCACTTTGGGAGGCCGAGACAGGCAGATCACTTGAGGTCAAGAGTTTGAGACAAGCCTGACCATAATGGTGAAATCGCGTCTCTAATAAAAATACAAAATCAGCTGGGCACGGTGGTGGGCGCCTGTAATCCCAGCTACTGGGGAGGCTGAGGCAGGAGATTGCAGTGAACCAAGATCGCCCCACTGCACTACAGCCCTGGTGAGAGAATGAGACTCTGTCTCAAAGCAAACAAACAAAAAAACCAGGGAATTTTACATAAAAACCCAAATATATGGCTCCTCTAGAAAAATGTGAAAATGAGCAACAGAGGCTCTATTTCCAACAGGGCAACAAGCACCGGGAGTAACGCAGGCAGCTGCCCTTTCCGCAGGGGCCTGTGCCTCCAGATCCCGCCAAGCCCACTTCAATGATCTTCCTCACTCGCTGGTTCCTGGCCGGGGACCCCTTATCCTGAGCACACAGTGGGTTCATTTGCATCACAACTATGTTACTACCCATCTGAAATGTCGACTGTCTGGCAGGGCCCTCTCTTTTTGATACCTGCCTTCTCTCCACTTACATCAGAAGCACGTGCAGTTGTCTCTCTGAGCAGCCAGTGACCTCAAGAAACCTCTTTCTTCCCATTTCCTGAATTACTATGAATGAGATACAACAGATTCCCAACTCCTTCCACGGGCTCCGCTCTGTGTCACACACTTGCCTCTCAGCTGGGAGTTTGCATCCCTATAAATATACAAATAGTGGCACTGCAGACCTTTTGGGCTGCTGTATAAAGTTCTCTCTGTGAATGACATGCGTGCCTCTCCTAGCAGTCATATATTTTTCCTAGTAAAACTGTTCTGAATGCATACAATGGAATTAAATAAATCACTACAGCATATGAACAAGTTCCCAACCCACTCTAAAAAGATACCTCACTAATGAGCCATGCTTGGCAAAGGATAATCACATCCAAGACCACATGGGACACAACAGAAAAAACAGAGGACCAGACTCAGGGACTCGTGTTCCAAACCCACCACCGGAACTCACTGCCAAGTGATCAGGGTGATTCGGTTGGCCTCTTAAGACCTGATTTTATTCCTTTCCAATACTTCCTGTGGCTTTACAGATGTTTTTGAATATTTTGGGCACTCTCCAATAATATGGTGCTAGTGAATTTGAGGCAACATCTTGAGACCAATCATTCTGAGCATAAAAATCTATGAAAATGAATAGAATATTTAAAAACTAGATGTGACAGGCCCTTTAACAAGCCAACTTTTGCTTGTTATACCTTTTCAAACTAGAAATGAAGCCACGGAAGCATCTTACAGGTAGACGCTTGTACTGTGTTGGCTGGAGAAACTCATACAATAGCAGAGACTGATAGTGTCTGGCCTGCGTGCACTGCCAAATGCCTGCGGGATGGGTATAGCCTCTTCCCCGCCACGTCTAAATGCACGCTTCTAGACACTGAAGACAAGGCAGGTGGGGAGGGAGCAGACTGTCATTAACTTCAGAACTCCTAACTTGGGCTTCATCAACACAGATGGTTCTGAATGACAGACCACCATATGAAACCCATCTTCTCTCTGCCTGGAGGAATCTCATAGTCCAGTGGCATGGTCTGCCAGGGAGAGAAAAGGTTTCCTGTGTTGTGAATTCTGCATGGAAAAAGCTACACAAAAGCAACCCACTCTTAGCCGCAGTCTCAAATGGAACCATATGAAGGAGGCACGTACCAGGTCGATCAGGTCGCTGAGGTTTTTCTCGATTTGCTGGGGAGGCAGGCGCCTCATTAGGTCCAAGGCACAGTCCAGCTGCTGATCACTCTGTGGAGGGAGAAATACAAGTGCATCAGTCATTTTTGCCAGAAGGAATATCAAAACCTCCTTTTAAAAAGCATGCTTGTCCAAGGCATTCTAAAACCCAAAGAGCCGTGTAGTGGGCACTCTGCCAGGTCTGTGTGCCGCTAGCCTGGAGGCGGGGACTGTGCAGGCTGTCTGCTCCCCTTTGACAGCAGTCTCTGTCTCAAGTGGGGGCATCCAAAAGACCCTGAAAGAAGTGGAAGCAGGCTGGAGACGTCAGAAAGCTCCCCCGCCGGCTCCCCTGCTCTGCTCAACGGGCCCTGGCGGCTGCAGATGTCGTGCCTCCCAGTTGGTTCCATGGTGAGCACACTCAAGTAGCGGATTACTTTTGCCCTTTGTTGTAACCTGGGTATAAACATCAGGTAACATCCCCAAGCCAGGTTCCTTGATGAGCTCCAAGTGAGGGGGAAAAGCCAGGCAAAGAACAAATGGCAAGATGCACACGGGTTAAAAGTGCTTCATTCATTCAATGGAAACTTAGAACACTAAGACCTGAACTACACTAGTCAAGGGCTCGCTCCACCCAGCAAAGTGGACTGCAAATGCAGTCAACTATGTCACTGCAGCAGCAGAGGACTGGAAAGACAACTATGACCCCTTGTTTATCAAGTACTCTTTTAAAAAATGTTTTTAATTCTTTTAAAGACAGGGTCTTGCTGTGTCACCCAGACTGGAGTGCAGTAGCACGATCTTGGCTCCCTACAACCTCCACTTCCCAGGCTCAAGTGATCTTTCCACCTCAGCCTCCCAAGTAGCTGGGTCACAGGTACATGCCACCACACCTGGCTAATTTTTATATTTTTAGGGGGACAAACATGGGGTTTTGCCATGTTGCCCAGGCTGGTCTTGAACTCCTGGGCTCAAGCAATCGAACTGCCTTGGCCTCCCAAAGTGCCAGGATTACAAGCATGAACCACCGTGCCCAGCCCAAGCACCTTTTTAAAGCTATGCATCCTGTGCTTCACAATACTCTCCTCACAGTATATATGCTGCAAGTATTTACTAAGAGCCACCATGTGCCAGTCACCATAAACATATAAAAAAGAGATAAAGGGAGGGGGAAAGGAAGAGAACTGAGCAGAGGCGAGGCTGGTAAAGTGCAAAGTAAATTCAATGCACAGTGGGTTCTAACATGGAAGCCTAGACCTCAGGAGATGAGACAAGAAATAAATTGAGAAAGGTGGGCCAGGTCCAATGGTGAAGACCTGTGTATGCAACTCTAAGAGGTACAGGTGACTCCAAGTAAGGCAGATGGAGTCTCCAACACTACCCAAGCAGAGAGGCACTATCTAATTTGTATCTGGAATCTGCTCTGCTCAGACCAATTTCAGGATTTTTGAAAGGCCTAAATCAACAAGCTACAGCCTCATAGAATACACAGAGTAATCCTCAAAATGCCACATTTGGCCTTAATGAAATACAACTTTTGAATATTACCATTTATAATCCAGGTCTCTTAACCACTAGTAGGCCGTGGGACAAGGACCCACTTCATAGTCACCAAAGACATAACACATTATTAAGGAGAGTCAATTTCATTTTTTTAAAACAAGATATTGACATGGCATATACAGCCAGCTGTTTTAAAAAGAATGAAAGAAAAGAAAAAGCCTGTCCCTTGCTCAAAATGGCTATCAGTGACAACACACAACGAACTGGCTCTCCTGCAAAGAGTAAAGAAAACCACCACCCCCGAAACTCTACCACTTGTTTTGCTTAATGCCAGCAACATGAATTCCCCACTTGTGCCACACACTTCTATGCCAACATGTCAGCCAAGGCCACAGTGACGGGTTTGGCCCACTGGCATGAGAGGAAATTTTAACACCATGTCTAGGGCAGAACACACAGATAAGCTGATTTGACTCTAGAGGGACATATTCAATTCCCAGTACTGCCATTCATTAACTTATGGCCTTGGGCAGGTTTCTTAATCTCTAGAAGGCTCTATTTATTTTTCCATAAAATGGGAACACAGTATCTTTCTTAGAGACTTACAATAATTTAGTAATGCATGTGAGATGTTTAATACACAGTAGTATGTGTTTAATGATTAGGGATATTACGTGCATACAAATATATATACAGCTTTTAAATATTTTAAAATTTTAAATGATTCCCCTGCCCAACCTCCCTGCCCCTCAACCCAGCCCTGGATCTCTCTCTCTTGCTCCCCTTATACTAGAGCTAATGTTCAAACTCAATAAGTAGCTAAGTATTCTCTTGGCTGAGCAAGAATAGAAAACCCTAAATGATTCAAGTCAAACTCGTTAAAAGGTATAAACTAGTATTTCTCAACTAGGGATGATTTTGCACACGTGCACACACATACACACACACCTCCAACCAACCCTGCCAGGAGACATTTGGCAATGTATGGAGACATTTTTGTCACAACTGGGAGAGAAGAAACTACTGACATCTAATGGGTAGGGGCCAGGGATGCTTCTAAATGTCCCCAAACGTGATATACAGCCTCCCCACAACAAAGAATCACCTGGCCCAAATGTTAATAGAGTTAAGGCTGAGAAGCCCTGGGCTAAAAATAATTGCTTCGGGGGGCTGCAGATTCCCAGAATCTGATAGACGATAAAGTCCCTCTCAAGAACAGTGCACATGCAGGGAAACATTTTATATTCAATTCTAATTTAAAGACCACACAAAACCCCTAAAAATTTCTGGTCTTCAGAAAGTATCTCAACTAGATATTAGCAATCCTCCTTATAAAAGAAAAGCAAATTAAGATATAAGGAAGCCTGTCTAATTTGAAACTGTGATCCAGGCAGAATATAGAAGGGATTAACCAGAAACTGAGCAGTGGTATCCAGGAAAAGACCTAAGTTGACCAGAGAAGCTCAAGGTGAAAGACGCTGTTTTAATCCTTCTTCAGAGCCTGTTCACAACCCCAGTTCCCATATGCTGATCACATCCCCACCCCGCAAGGGGGCTAGACAGTCCTCTGTCGGCCTGCATCTAGTTGACAGCACTAGAATACCACTATGAAACGATCTGACTGGTATTTTGCATTAATCCCAATTAATCTTAATTGGAAATGTTTCACTACAAATTTCTAGGGCTAAGGATGTTTAACTGTCATTCAATGAGGAAATGACTAAATGCTTCCCATAAGTGAAGCAATATGGGAAAGCTTAATGACAGCTTGTAAGACGTTAAAATTAGAGTTAACTGGAGCCATTTGCTTGGGAGTCATCCCAAACCCTAAGGGGTCCAAACAGGAAACGGCACCGGAGAATGAAGCAGATGTGGATGACCTTCAGCTACAAGCCACGACACAAGTGACCCCGGAAATGGAACGATGGGGACGGAGGGAGGGGGCTAGTCCTAGGGGCCTCCCTAGGATGCTGCCACTTTTATATAAAGCTCAAAAACAAGCAATAGTGAACTTTTTTTTTTTTTTTTTTTTTTTAAAGATAGGCTCTCACTCTGTCACCCAGGCTGGAGTGTAGTGGCACAAGCTCAGCTCACTGCAACCTCTATCTCCTGGGCTCAAGTTATCCTCCCACCTCAGCCTCCCAAGTAGCTGGGATTACAGGCACACACCCCCATGCCTGGTTAATTTTTGTTTTTCTTGAGACAGGGTCTCACTTTGTTACCTAGGCTGGCATGTAGTGGCACAATGTCGGCTCACTGTAGCCTCGACTTCCCAGGCTCAAGCCATCCTCCCACCTCAGCCGTCCAAGTAGCTGGAAGGCCACCATGCCCAGTTAAATTTTTGTAGTTTGGTAGAGATGGGGTTTTGTCATGCTGCCCAGGATGGTCTCGAACTCTTAACCTCAAGCGATCTGCCCACCTCGGCCTCCCAAAGTGCTGGATTACAGGCATGAGCCACCATACCCAGCCAATTTTTCTATTTTTTGTAGAGACAGGGTTTTGCCATGTTGCCCAGGCCGGTCTGAAAGTCCTGAGCTCGAGCGATCCACCTGCCTCGGCCTCCCAAAGTGCTGGGATTACAGGTGTGAGCCACTGCACCTGGCCATGAACACTCTTATTATTTAGACATGTGTTTTAGACTAATATAACAAGGCTTTTTTTGTCTTTAAGCCAAGACAAGGGAATGATAAATACAACATTTAAGAAGAGTAGAAGAGCAGTTCCAGGGAAGCCACGAGGGGAAGATGAAAGCTAGGTCTCATATGGAATGGCAGGTTCAAGGGTATTCATCATAATTGTGATGCTTAAGTTATGATTATCAGATATCTAAACTTTTTTTAAAGGTAATAGAAAAAAATACAAAGTACGCAGGGAGTGGTGATGCGCTCCTGTAGTTCCAGCTACTTGGGAGGCTGAGGCAGGAGGATCGTTCAAGCCCAGGAGTTCTGGGTTGCAGTGCACTATGCCCGTCAGGTGTTCGCACTAAGTTTGGCATCAATACGGTGACTTCCTGGAAGCAGGGAACCACCAGGTTGCCTAAGGAGGAGTGAACCAGCCCAGGACAGAAACGGAACAGGTCAAAAAAATACAAGAAAGAACAAGTAAAGAGAGGGCTTAGGACTCAAGAGTCCAGGGTCCAAGGTTATGCCCTGTCATTAGACGTCTGTGTTCCTTGGACTGCTCATTTAATCTCGTGGCCTGGGATTTGGCCCAGGTGAACTCTAAGACTCCTTCTAGATGGACTGCCCTCTATCCTACTGCGAAAGCAGACACACCCAGCCGCCACACCCTTCAAAACAAGACCATTATCCTGGATTTGGCCGCTTGCAGGCCAGCAACTGGGCTACAATTCAACAACTGTGCACTGAGTGCCAACCCTGGGCCAGGCCCTGAATCTGGCCCAACAAATGAGACCCAGTCCCAAGCCTCAAGGAACCAATTGTCCATAAAACAGCAAGTAACCACAAGGCCAAGTGGTGTGTCCAATAATGAGACAGAGAAGGTACAAAGAGACAAGGCACAGTTCACCATACACTGATTTGTACTTCTTTGTGTCAATTATTTTCCTAGGACTTCCCTCCCTCACATGGCTACAAAATAAACAGAAGGCCAGTCAGGGGAAGTCACCCGGTGGCTAAGAGCTCCTTAGGCTCCACAGGCCGGCTCCTTCAAAACTCTGACTGGTCCAGGCACCTCCTTTATAAAGTGAGCTTCACCAGTTCCACCTCCCCGTGGTGTGCTCCAGGTGGAAAGGTAAATAGTAAAAGAAGGACCGTTCCTCCTCACCCTCCGGAATTCTCTGCCCATTCAATTAGTCATCTGATCATTTATGTGAGTGTTTCCTAGGTAACAAGCACTGTTTTCGATGCTGAGTGGTCAACACAAAAGTCTCTGCTCTTCATGGAGCTTATGGTGCAGTCAAAATCAGTATGGAAAAAAAAATCAAGGAAGAGTCCTTGTTAGGCTGTCAAATAATAAGGAGGGGACAGTTACCCCACTTTAAGCTGGCAAGGCTCCAAGGGGTAGGTTTAGGGATTTTTTTGTGTTATTTTTTTCTTTTGGTATACAAACAGATAGGAAATATTTCACTTTGTTTTCATATGATTTAAAGAAAAAGCATAAAATTGCCTAAATCATCCTGCAATAAATAAAACAACCATTAATATGGACTAAAACAATTTCTCAGAATAAGAAATCAGTCCAATAAAACCCTACCATTTACATATCTGCTACAGTGTTCAGACATCTGAGAGTATTGTGAAATCATCTGCATACAGGAAAACTTGGCCTACTAAGCAAACTCCAGGGCAAAGTCTGATTTGGAAACCATCATCAAGTGAGATGTAACCAGTCCCTACACTCCAAGTTTGGTACAGTAAACACACCATCCACAACAATGTCAATGTCAGAGTAGAGGTTCCCACTAAGTAGGGCAGGGAGCCCCAGAAGATGTCTCAGAATGGGGCCACAGGAGTGGTTTAGTCCTGGATGAGCAGCTGTGCCTTTCCAGGCAGCAGGTGCAGCAGGGTAAGGAGAGGTGAGCCAGGTGCGTGGAGGAGGTGGGGAACCATGGGGGGTGGCCTGGGAAGGTGGACTGGGGCCTCGTCACAAGGGCCAGATCACACCCAAACTACTCAGGGGGCAGCTAAGCTGGCCCTAGGAGCTAGGCTCAGAACCTCACTTCTCCCTCAGTTTTTTGCTCCTGTCCAGTTTATAGGTAAGGCATCTGTGCTACATTCTTTAAAATCTACTTTTCTGTGAGGGTTCTGGAGCCCCTAGAGATTTTTCCACAGGGAATGACAACTGTTGTTGTGACTTAGAAGGTGAAGCAGATTATATTTTCTAAAAATGACCATAACAAGCAGTCCCAGACCACATGCTCCTCCTGCATCGTGACTGTGACACTCCTCCCACATGGGGGGAGCGAGGTCTGTGACCCCTCTGCCCTAGAACCAGAGGAGCTTTTGTAACTTTTTATCACCAGAGCCCAGCACAAATGATGCCCTGTGACTTGTGAGCCCACAAGAGACAATGCAGCTTCTCTCTGCCTGCTGAACACACAGGCCTGGAGTCCACTCAACTGCCCTGAGGCCACCTCGTGCAGAAGAGTCCCTGAGACTCCATGGACAGAGGGAGGCCCACGGAGCCCCCAGGTGCTCAAGGCTCCCACTGTTCCAGCTTCAGCTATCTGACTGCAATAGCAGGAGACCCCAAGCCAGAACCACCCAGCCAAGGCCCTCCTGAATTCCTGACCCACAGAAACCATCAGAGACAATGAAATGAATTATTATTTTAAGTCACTAGGTTTTGGGGTGATTTTGTCAGACGGCAATAGTAACTGACACAGAAGAATTTGTCTGGTGACCTTGGGGAGACAGCCTGACCAGAGACGAAACTGGGGGCAGAAGAGCTAGCAGAGGAGCCTCTACAGCAGCCAGGTCTCTGGCTGGATGGCCAGAGAGGAGGAGAGCCAAAGACTTTTTTTTTTTTTTTTTTTTTTTTGAGACGGAGTCTCGCTGTGTCTCCCAGGCTGGAGTGCAGTGGCGTGATCTCGGCTCACTGCAAGCTCCGCCTCCCGGGTTCACGCCATTCTCCCGCCTCAGCCTCCCAAGTAGCTGAGACTACAGGCGCCCGCCACCACGCCCGGCTAGTTTTTTGTATTTTTAGTAGAGACGGGGTTTCACCATGTTAGCCAGGATAGTCTCGATCTCCTGACCTCGTGATCCACCCGCCTCGGCCTCCCAAAGTGCTAGGATTACAGGCTTGAGCCACCGCGCCCGGCCGAGAGCCAAAGACTTTAAGGTCAGAACAGATAGGACGAGGTCAGTTACTGGAAATGGGAGGAAGCCCAAGGAGCCTGAGATGACTATGTTTCCTAGCTGGGGCCAGCTGCTAGAGGATGGTGACACAGCCTCACCGGAGTGTGTGTGGTTTGTGTGTGCTTTTAAAACCCACTGTTTTTAATTTCAAAGACAGGCACAGGCAGTAACTCAAACTGCTAATGCTTGCAAGCAGAGGTCCTGCTTGGCCTGCTGTAGTGGCTGGTTAAGGCAGATTTGTGCTTAACAGCATCTGTCTGTACATAAACAATCAACCAAAGCTTCAAGACCTTCGGAGTTTGTTCTTAAGTTCGTCAAGACCTTCACTCGTTTACATTCCCAAGAGGCTTAGCAAATAACTTCATAGACAGCACAAAGGTAAACTCTGCTGGCGCCCAGAATGACTTACCACAAATTTATGGAGTCTCACTTAACCATGGTTTGTCTTGTATAATCTGTGACCCAATAAGCAATTTTGTTTAAACGTCGAATCTGTTTTCTGCCATGTGGCCCGGGAACAGTTTGTGCTGGGGGCAATTTGGGGAAGGAATCCTGGGCCAGCCCAGCCGACCACTCATCTTTAGGTCACTCTGGAAAACCGCACATTTTAGATTAATAAAAAGAAAAGTGCTTCCTCCACTGCCTGAGTGTCCTCTGGGATGTAATGATAGCTATGCAGGAGGGAGATGCCTCAAACACAAACACACACATACCCCTTGGATGACTTTCTGTTCCCATGGGAAAATCCAATACCCAAGCTATCAAGGGAATCACAACCACGGTGGAAGTCCACTTGGTAGACCAAGCCTCCTTCAACCTTTTGGGGTCTGCTGTCTACCATCATAGCTGAGTCAATGTCATCTTTTTAAATTGAGGTTTTTTTTGTTTGTTTTGTTTTCTAAAAAAAAAATGCAACATAAAATTAACCATTCTAGTCCTACTCTGACCATAGAGACAAATATAAAACCCTGGGAGACGGCAGGGCAACATGAAGGAGGAGCCTGGCTCCTTGGACAACCCACCTTGGACATCCAAGGTGGGACAACAGGTCAGAATGGGTGACCTGTTGTTATATGAGAAATAAACTCCTATCTCATTTGAGGAATAAAATTTAACCACTTTAGGGCTGGACACAGTGGCTCATGCCTGTAATCCCAGCAGGGAGGTGGAGGCGGCTGGATCACTTGAGGTGAGCATAGCCAACATGGTGAAACCCCATCTCTACTAAAAATACAAAAATTAGCCGGGCATGGTGGCAGACGCCTGTAATCTCAGCTATGCGGGAGGCTCAGGCAGGAGAATCACTTGAAACCAGAAGGCGAAGGTTGCAGTGAGCTGAGATCATGCCACTGCACTCCAGCCTGGATGACAGAGTGAGACTATCCCTGCCCCCCGCCCACCCCCCCCCAAAAAAAGAAAAATTAGACATTTTAAAGTGAACAATTCAGTGGCTCTGTTGTTAAGGTCATTTGGATTACCATGAAAACATAACTGCTTTATGTGTCTCTCTCTTTTTTTTCTTATAAACAAGTCTCTCGGCCGGGCGCGGTGGCTCACGCCTGTAATCCCAGCACTTTGGAAGGCCGAGGCGGGCGGATCACAAGGTCAGGAGATCGAGACCATGGTGAAACCCCGTCTCTACTAAAAATAGAAAAAAATTAGCCGGGCGCAGTGGCGGGCGCCTGTAGTCCCAGCTACTCGGGAGGCTGAGGCCGGAGAATGGCGTGAACCCGGGAGGCGGAGCTTGCAGTGAGCTGAGATTGCGCCACTGCACTCCAGCCTGGGTGACAGAGCGAGACTCCGTCTCAAAAAAAAAAAAAAAAAAAAAAAAAAAACAAGTCTCTCCTTTAAAAAAAAAACTGTTGGGATCACAGAAATTAGATCTGGAGTGACATCTCAATTTCATGTGAGTCCTGCTCCTTCATTTTACAACGCATAATGAGGTCCAGCGCCAAGTTTTGCCAGGTTGCACAGACAGAGGCAAAATCCACACCTAAACCCGGATCTTCTTCATGTTTCGAGGCCTGGTTCTGCCCCGAGCCCTTCTCCCCTGTGAGTCTTTCATCCGGGGACTGTGTAAGTGACTGGCAGACACAGTCGAACAGTGAGATGTGATTCTCGCCCTCAAGGAGCTGTGACCTAAGATAGAGGACAGCCAGAGAAAAACAGCAGGAAAGAATTACACCATCCTCCTACATTTAACGCCCAGCATCCCAGCTACCCCATTATTTTCGAGGACTGGTCCTCCCAGTGACTTGTTCAGGTCATCAAGGTATCAACTTTTAAAAAAATTCTAGAAGACAGCAATCTCTCTAAAATGTATTACCTGCTCTACATTTTTACATAATGCAAATGATCACAGGACAATGCAATGAACACAGCGAAACCATTTCTCATTAGCCTAAGGACACTGTATGAGTAGCCATTCTTGGAACGCAGCCCTGTGTCTGCTTTTTACATTTATCTGCTGCTTCTGCCAGGCTGTCAGCTACACTTCCTCAACGAATATGTTGCTTCTAATCTGCTATGGGTTGAGAATCCAGAAAATTAGAAATCTGCTCTCATTTCAAATAAAAACAAACAAACAAAAAAGAAATTTTAAGAGAAGGAATAAATCAGGTTGAAAACTTGGGGTCCAGAATCACAGCCCACATAGTTTGTAAACACCTTGACACTATATGAAGATTACTTCTTCCTTTTCTTAAAGAAGTTCAAGACTCTAAAGGCACAGATAACGATATACTAACAATTCCTACTTTCCCATACAGCCTGTGTAAGCACGTCCCCACCTCATCCCTTGGAACCTCAGTCTTCTTTAAAACCTGGGCCTGACGGTACCGTCTACCTCACGGGCCACTGGGAACGAGGTACCACGTCTGGGCCATAAGGGCACTGCCCACAGAGCATCCTCCATAAAGGGTAGGAACTCTCCCAGAGAGTAAAGCACGTGGCTTATCTGCCAGGACTTACGCATAACATTCCTTAGGTGCTAGAGGGCCCTTTCCGCCTGGATTTTTCCCTCACTTGACACAGGTTTTCCATTCAGGCTGCCAGGAGTCTCTAGAAAGGTAGGCGGAGTGTTATGTCAGTTTCCAAGTCATTAAGCACCCACAAAGGACGGCAGGCTTGCACAGCACTCACTCCACACAACCGCCCCTGCCCTGAGTATGATGCAGCATATGGCTTCCCTGTAGCCACAAGGAGAGGAGAGGCAGTGACAGTGAGAGCTGAAGGAATTTCACATGTGTCCATGGAAGATCACCTTCCCCTTGTTTTCCCACACTCTAGTAACTCCCTCATGCAGTTTGCTTTCTGAAGCCCTCTGCTCCATTTCCCCAGCCCAGGACAGCATCAAGAAATATTTCCACCATCTCAACTATTTGAAATTTCTCCCTTTTTACTGGTGCTCCCAACCCCATCTGAGGCCATCGAACCCAGACAACTGTGGCAGCACTAACTAGTAGAGTCCCCAAACTAACCTGACACCCTCCCCAGCAATGAAAATTTCCACGTGCCTCTCCCTGGCATATTTATTCCAGAGGAAAACTTAGCAACCTACACACAGGCTCTGTGTCAAACTCTACAACAGCCATCAGTTGATTTTTCCCTTACACATCCCTCCAGGAAGTGAAATATCCGAAATGAGTCACACTCAGGAATTGGAGCTATACTTCTGCTGTAGCTTTTTGGATAACCAATTCACTGTTTACACTCCGAAACCTCTAATTGCTGAATACAGAACAGTTCCTTTGCAGAGATCAAAGTTTACCTGGTGAACCTGGCGAAATGACAAAATTTCTTAAAAAGGAGGTAGCCATCTAGAGTGCCAGAGGAGGGTGGCTGTACAAGCACATTTTAATTGGCAAAGCACAGTCACTGCCCAGCAAGGAGAGTATGCAGGGGTTTATTCTGCTGTTCTTCTATTTCCCCTTTAAGGCACATGTCTCTTACCCCTGCACCCTCCAACTCCAGTCACTCCCAACACACAGCTGGCAGCCGCCCACCCACACCCGCACCTCGGGGAGCTTGCTGATCCCTGAGCCGAGTACTGAAGCTCCCAAGCAGCTCCACCTAAAGGCAATCACTGCCTGCTTTTTACAACATATACAAAGCAAATGGGCCAACCTGATGCACAGACAAACCCTGGGTCACATGATGACCGACAAACTCATTGCTCAGGGTGGCTCTCTGCCACGTTTCTCAGGCACTGTGCTTGGCTCTGCTGGTCAACTGAGTGAGCTGGAGCATTTTCTCTTGGGTGTGCCTACCCCTTCACCTGTCCAACTTTAAAACACAGATTCACAGGGATGTGACACTAAAGGGGACCCTAAAAACCATCTAAACTGGGGAAAATTGAGGCCTGGACTGACCCGTAACAAACGAGACATCACATAGTAGCAAAGGAGCCATGACCAGAAAACACATCTCTTTAGTACACACTTTAGTGCTTCTGCTTATACAGGTTGAGCAGCCCTAACCCAAAAATCCAAATCCAAAACTTTTTGAGCACAAACATGAGGCTCCAATGAGCATCTCAGACTTTTGGATTAGGGATGGTCGACCAGTAAGTTCTGCAAATATTCCAAAATCTGAAAAGAATCCCAAGAAGTCCCAAATCCAAAATGCTTCTGGTCCCAAGCATTTTGGATAAGAAACCTGTAGCTTAATCATCAGTCAAAATTTAAGAATACAGCTGATTTTATCCAAGAAAATACTACTTCGGGCCGGGAGCAGTGGCTTACACCTGTAATCCTAGCACTTTGGGAGGCAGAGGTGGACGGATCGCTTGACCCCAGGAGTTCAAGACCAGCCTGGGAAACATAGCGAGACCCCGTCTCTACAAAAAACTTTTAAAATTAGCCAGGTGTGGTGGGGCATGCCTGTAGTCCCAGCTACTCGGGAGGCCAGGGCGGAAAGATCACCTGAGGTTGAGGCTGCCCAGTCTGCCTAACAGAATGAGATCCTGTCTCAAAAAAAAAAAAAAAGTAAAACACTCTTTTACTCTTTTGAATAAAATTCTACATTATTACCATTAACAATGGCAGTATTAAGAATATTTCTGTATTGTCCAGACCGGGTGCAGTGCCTCACACTTGTAATCCCAGCACTCTGGGAGGTCGAGGTAGGCAGACCATTGAGGCCAGGAGTTCGAGACTAGAATGGAGAGCATGGCAAAACCCTATCTCCATCAAAAACACAAAAATTAGCCAGGCGTGGTGGTGTGTGCCTGTAGTCCTAGCTACCCAGGAAGCTGAGGTATGAGAATCACTTGAACCTGGGCGGCGGAGTTTGCAGTGAGCTGAGATAGCACCACCGCACTCCAGCCTGAGTGACAAGGTGAGACCCTGTGTCAAAAAAAAATTTGAAAAAAAGAATTCTTGGCCAGGCGCGGTGGCTCAAGCCTGTAATCCCAGCACTTTGGGAGGCCGAGGCGGGCGGATCACAAGGTCAGGAGATCAAGACCACAGTGAAACCCCGTCTCTACTAAAAATACAAAAAAAAAAAATTAGCCGGGCGCGGTGGCGGGCGCCTGTAGTCCCAGCTACTCAGGAGGCTGAGGCAGGAGAATGGCGGGAACCCGGGAGGCGGAGCTTGCAGTGAGCCGAGATCGCGCCACTGCACTCCAGCCTGGGCAACAGCGTGAGACTCCGTCTCAAAAAAAAAAAAAAAAAAAAAAAAAAAAAAAAAAAATTTGAAAAAAAGAATTCTTATATATTGTCCAGATAATGCTATTTTGATTTTTAAGGGAATTGATCTTTATTAAGAATACTAGGTATCCAAAAGGCAAACCAATTTCAAAAGCAAAAGGGAAGGAAATTAACAACTGCTAAGGGTGGCCTGGCATGGGCCAGGCGCTGCACCCTGCGGGTTTCAGGAGAGCCTCGCAACAGCTGCAGGAGGTGGCTCTTACCCCAGCTTCACAGATAAGTAAAGTGAGGCCCTGAAGAGCGAAGTGACTTGCCCCAGAGCACTGAATGACACAGAAGGTCATAACACAGGTCCCCTCCCATGCCCAAACATTCTCCACAGAATGTCAAACAATCCCAATGAAATAAAATTAATCTCTAATGACTTGTAGGGAACAACTTGCAAGCTCACAAAATCAGATAGGGACAAAGAGTCTCTTCTCTTGGGATGAACAAATTATGGACAACGCCATCTACTACCAAATTCTGAAATCTGTCACTGTGGATTACAGACTGTATTCTCACAAACACTATCCCTGGCAGGTGGATTTGTCAAAAACAAGAAAGCCTTTCCCAGATAATTTCTCTGGTTGATGGTTTCCTAGACTCCTTGAGAAGATCTGCAAGGCGCCATCACCTCGTGTCTCATCATTAATGTTTCACAGATGTCTACAGCTGCTGCCTCCACATGATCCTGGCTGGTTTCAAGTAACAAGCGACTAATCCCTCCACTTTGTCAACTGGCAGTTAGACACATAATTATGGGCAATCCTGAGACGTCTTCAAGGGATGCCATACGTGTTGCCCATTTCCCCCTCGATGGCACAAGAAATTCAAGAAGCCTTTCACCAAAGTGGAAGCTGAGTAAAGCAGGGTGCTCCTGTCTTCCAAATAACAGTTAAAAGAAAAAACAATTCGGAAAAACATCGACCACGTGTTCACTGACGAGGGCTAACAAAAGTAAACTCCTTTTTTCATGACAGAAGCACCCAATTCGCATAAACCAAACAGATTTATAAGATGGCCTGGATGAAATCTATAATATTTGGACATAGGTTTACTCCAGCAAAACCCTGCACACGGCTTCCGGAGACATCGGGGAGAAGCTTCGGTTCAACCTGCAAACAGCACAAATGGGCACGTCTTGATGAGACAGCAGCAAGGTTTAAAGGATTTGGAGAAAATGAAGCCTCCATCAATCCAAGTATTTTATCTAGAAGGGGGTGGTGCTGTTTTTTTGACTTATGTCCAAAAGGAAGCTTGAGGAAAAGAACACAGTGCTTACTGATCCAACAAAGCACTTCCCTGGGTTCCTAGGCTCCAATTTCAGATGACTGCGTGTGAATCAATACAAAAGACTATCCAATCTCCACTTGTCCTTGTCAGCCTGCCCTATCCAGCTCCAGGGTAACTCTCTGTTACAGCACCATGCTCTACACTGACAACCACAGGCCCAGCACAGCAGAGCACAACAGAATCCTGCAACAACTGGCCCTCTGGCTCCCCTAAATAGATGGCCAAAGTTTTTCACATGTTTTAGTGACAGAAATGTACAATGCAACACTCTACCCACCCATGACACGTTTGCAAACTTAACCCAAGACCTGTCACAAAGTCGCCCTCTTCCAATCAATGTCAGGACCCACTGGGCAGGGAGATGACTGAAATGTGACATCCTTTGGGCTTCGATTTTCAAGACCAAAGACAGAGGCCTTGCAGGTCTGCAGCTGGCAGAAAGGACCTTGGAAGTAAGACAGACAAGAGTTCAAAGCCCGTACTTGCCATTTCCTAGCAATGAAGGTCTGAATAATTCCTTTACTTCTCTGAGCCTCAATTCCTTCATCTGTTCAGCGGGAATAATGATAAAAACCTATCTTACAGGGTTATTTTGAGAACAATATCACAAAATATGTGTAAAGAAACAAGCATAGTTCCTAAAACAATAACTATTCTATTTAAAAAAAAAAAAAAAAAAAGCAGGTATTGGCTGGGCATGGTGGCTCACATCTATAATCCTAGCACTTTGGGAAGCTGAGGCAAGAGGACAGCTTGAGGCCAGTAGTTCGAGACCAACCTGGCCAACAGAGCAAGCCTTTTTTTTTTTAAGGGCTAAAAAAATACAAAACAGGTATTATCACCATCCTCTTATACAGAACTTAATTCCAGAAAGCATAAGATTATAATGTTTCTAGCCAGGCGCAGTGGCTCACGCTTAGAACCCCAGCACTGTGGGAGGCCGAAATGGGAGGATCACTTGAGCCAAAGAGTTCAAGACCAGCCTGGGCAACATGGTAAAACCCCATCTCTACAAAAAATACAAAAATTAACTGGGCCTGCCTGTAGTCCCAGCTATTTGGGAGGCTGAGGTGGGAGGGCAGATTGAGCCTGGGAGGTCGTGGCTGCAGTGAGCCACGATCGTGCCACTGCACTCCAGCCTGGGGGACAAAATGCCCAAAAGGCAGGAGAGTGGGTAGCCACGGAACAAGGGGCCTGAAGATCAAGTCAGTCAAAAAGTTGTTTTTTTTTCTGTCTCAAAGGGGGGGAAAAAAAAACACTCATTGTAAAATGGAATTAAACATATACACACACCCTCTCACTTATGTAAGTTAACATTATCTAAAGGCATGAGAGTGGGTAGCCATGGGGCCTGAAAATTGAATCAGTCAAGGCTGCTCCTTTTTGGTTCTTTTGCGGAAGCCAAAATGATCTTTACAAGTGGAAACATTATTCCTCCATCAACAGACAAGTTTCCTGAGAGCTGGTGAACATCCTGCCAACAAGACATATTTCGCAAGCTCAAAACCTTCTTTCTTTCCATCCCCAATCAAACACTGAGTGTTATGTCTCAAGAATAAAGCTGGCTGAGGAAGGAGCTTAACATCCTTCCATGAGCAAAAAGAATTAAAAGAAAGGGAAGCAACAAGCTCCAGGTCCAAAACAGCTTTTTGATAACTAGGAACTAAGCCCAGCCCTGGACAGTATTACTGACTCTCATCACCACCTAAAGCAGGCTCTGCCAAACACAGCACAACAACCAACTGCTACTAACAACTTTCATTAAGCAGGTACTCCGCGGCAGGCACTGACTTAGGGCTTAAAACACAGTGATAAAAGTAACAGCTAAAACTGATTAAGCCATTCTTCTAAGCGCTTTATATGCCAATATCTCATTTAATCTTAACAATGAACCAAGGAGTTAAGTGCCAGTACTAGTCTCAGATGTGGAAACTGAGGTACAGAGACAGTGGTGAGCTTACACATTTAAATGGATGGCAGAGCTGGGATTCAAAGGCAGGTGCATCTGACCGCAGAACCTGTGTGCCTACTAGGTACTCCACAGAGCCCAGCAACTAGGCCACCTGTGCTAAGAACCACTGCCATCTCTTTGTTTTAAAGTCTCCAAAAGAAGAGGAGTGGGTTATTTGGCGTCTGCTTTTGCACAGTTGAGCCACAAGTGAGGAAGGCAGCGCAGCACTCTTGTTAAGGATACACGTCTGAAAGCAAGATTGTCTGCATTCAAATCCTGACTCCACCGGGTCCCAGCTGTATGACCTTGAACAAGTCACAAAACTCTTCTGAGCCTCGAGTTTCCCCATCTATAAATGAGGGTAATAACACAGTAGCCACCCCTTATCCGCAGTTTTGTTTTTTGGCAATTTCAGTTACCTGTGGTCAACCGTGGTCTGAAAATACTAAGTGGAAAATTCCACAAACAATTTGGAAGTTTTAAATTTCATGCCGTTCTGCGTGATGAAATCTCGCACCTTCCCACTCTGTCCTGCCTGGGATACCAATCAACTTTTTGTCCCGCGTATCCACACTGTACAAGCTATGCACCCGTTAGTCACTCAGGAGCCGGCTCGGTTCTCAGATCCACTGTCATGGTGTCACAGCGCTTGTGTTCAAGTTACCCTTATTTTGCTTCATAATAGCCCCAAAACACAACAGTAGTGATGCCAGCAATTCAGATATGCCGAAGTGAAGACAAAAGTGCTTCTTTAAGTGTAATTTCTCCAATAAAGGAAGGGAAAAACTGCATGCAGAGACTAAGATCTACGGTAAGAATGAATCTTCTATCTGTAAAACTTCGAAGGAAAAGAAATTTGTGCTAGTTTTGCTGTCGCACCTCAATGCAAAGCATATAGGGTTCAATACTATCTGTGGTTTCAGGCATCCAGTGGGGGTCTTGGAATATATGCCCCATAGCTAAGGGGGGGACAACTGCTATACATACGTTGCACTGTTATTTTAAGGATTATGTGGGGGTCATCCTCATCCAGCACCTGGCACATACCAGGGACACAGTCACTGCTGCATATGTTCTACATGTTAAGTCAACAGAAAAGAGGAAGAAACAAAAAAGTAAAAGGATATAATCTAACAATTTCACAACAAAGACCTCGCTGGCCTTCTGCCAACCTCTAGAAAACAGTGCGGGACTCTGTGTACGCACAGTGTGGCTGGGACTGCAGACACCAGGAAGACTTTCGGACCTGCGGAGCCTGGATGGTTCAGTTGTCTGAGCCAAGGAGGGCTGGATTAGGCTCAGTGATCTAAGCTGAGCAAGTTTCAGCACATACCTCTACAAAGTGGAAGCCCAGGGATGGCTGACACAATGGTTCTTTAGGAAGCCAAATGCTCAGTTTCTCAGAAGGGTGTTTTCCTGTTTCGTGACAGATAAAAAGGTTTCTCATCCAGACATATAAATCCACTGACTGAGAGCTTTCATTAAAAACAAACAGTCTTGCAATAAGGAACCTTAAACTAGGAAGGCCTTCCATGAACATATGAAATGTCACAAGTCCTCACAGCCTGTGTCTGAGGGTGGGAGAGGGAGAAATCTGAGGAGAAGGTGCTGACTGGCTCAAAGACTGGGATATCATAAGCCTAACAACGTCCAGTCAGTACATTCCTCATCTACAAACGAAAATTACAGGCAAGACCACACACCGCTGAGTCCCAGGACACACACCTTCCCAAATAAGTGTTTGAGTGGGTTGCTTATTAATTTCCAATAGAGGAGATAAAAGGTATCATCAATTGCTTCCTGTCTTCAGGTCTTGTCAATACGGAACGCTAAGTCCACCAGCCTCGAAAGCGTGTGTACCTTCCGCAGTCTTAAAGACTTGACTTGATGGGAAACTGGAAAAGCAATCAGGAACAGAACACCATGGGCACGAGACTCATTCCAGGTACTGTCACAGCAAGACACCCTTCTAGTATTCCAAATCTAGGAACCTGCCTCCCCTTGCTCCCGCCAGCCCAGGGAAACCGAATAAGCTGTTTACCAGGGACCCCAGCAAAGCGAGCCTCAAAACTCACCAGTGGGAGAGTTTCATGACACAAAAAGAAAACATCTTTGCTTTCATTTGCCAATTTTTAAATACTTAGCTCATAAGTTCTGTGACCAAAACTAATAGGAGGCTCAGTAGGAGAGCTCAGAAAAGCAGAGGGGGTTGTTTTCCTAGGCTCCTTCCTCTCACATGAAGGTGGAAATCAATTCGCCTTCCCCTTTTAACCCTCGAATCCCTGGAGAACGATCGTGTTTGGATGGCCTACAAATGCTCAGCTTTCCGGCAGTGCCCCAGACGGGGAATCCATCCATCCAAGTATTGTTCTTACCTCCCACCACCTCCTACGTCAGGGGAGGGGACCGGGCACATGGTTCCGAGGTCACGCTCCTCACTTAGAGGATCGTGGGAATGCTTACGGAAACACTTGTCACAGCGCTGCCAGCTGGAATCGCTGCTTAAGAAGAGGCTGGAAACCTAGGGTGGGCGTGATCAGAGACAGGAGGCTGGGGAGAGCAGGGAGGCAGATGTTGTGTGTTATCACTGAAACGAACACAAGCCATCCAGTTGTGTACTTCAGATATGTGCGGCTCAGCGTGCTTCGATAATGCCTCCAGAAAGTTAGGGAAAGGAAAAACAGAGGAAGCTGGGCCACTCTTCTACCACCTCGAAACTGTCCTGTTGCCAAACAGATCTGGGAAGGCAGGTTTTAATGAGAACATTCAATTAGGAAATAAACTTAAGTAACCCCAGAGCATGCTGAGTGAAGAGGAGCCTTTCTCAAGTGTCTCATGCCGAGGAGTGGACCAAAGGGCTCTGAAAAATGACCAGTGAGGCTTCCCGCCACTCAGAGGAAGCCAAGCTCAGAAAGGCCAAGAAGAACATCCTCACTTATGCGCGGGGCCAGATTCCAAGGCCAGGTCTGCTCCACCTCATCCATTTCTTGTGCTGCTTCCCAGTGAGACTCAGCAGAGGACACACGAGGCCGCGTGAGATGCCCATGTCAGGATCTCAGCTCTCCAACACAAGGCGGGGTGCAAAGAAGGCAAGGGCACAGGTGCTGTGCGTGACTCCCCAGTGGGGCCAGCGGGCACTGGGTGGCCTCAGAGATCATTAGGAACGGTCACTCCCTCCCCTTCTCCTGGTTTCCTTTCTGTCCTCTGACAGAGGAAAGTGGCTTAGATCATTCTCATAGGAAGATTAAATCCAGAGCAAGGGGAAGGGGTAGGAATCCGTTTCCAATCAATGATGGAAACCAGATTCCCTCATCAGTTGGGATTCATTCTTACATGCTGTAAACATCACGGAGCTCCACCCACGGCCACAAGCATTCAGGAGGTATGAAGCGTGGTGGCACATCCCGGGTGAGAGCTGCCTGAAGCCCCCCGGCTTGGGCTGGCCCATCTGAGGGACAGGAAGCAACACCTCTCTTAGAAGTTATCCCCAAAACTCCCACATCAGAAAGATGAGATAAAGCACAAGACTATCCCACTCTTGTAAACGTTCTATATTTACAGGAATAAAGTTTTAAAACCATCTTAGACAACTATAACCTCCTTCCTGTAGAACATACACGTATGGGAAAATACAGTATCAATTATTAATAGTAAAGTCTTTGAATTAAAGGTCTTTTGTTCCTGAAGAACCCCGGGATCTCAGTTTTTAGTGGCCTTGGAGTCCCACTTCCCCCGTATGAAACCCCTAAAGCACTAGGTGTTTCAACCCCTGCTTGATCTTGACTATGGGAAAAATGCGCCATATCCCCCCCGGGCAGCCTGTGTCACGCAGCACTGGCTGTTCGGCAGCCCTGCCCTACGCTGCAGCCCCCTGCAGAGAGTCCTCTGTCCAGAACCACCTCAAGGATGCGCAACTTCTCTGCCACACGGCATCCCTCAGACATCTGAAGTGAGCCATCTCGGCCTCCCTCCAAGCAGCTTCCCTCCTGGCTGACACTCCCAGCTCCGCCATGTCCTGCACATGGCACGCTTCCGAGACCACTTGCCCTCAGCTGTCCCCAGAGGTTCATGCCACCGGATCACTGGGTGCTTAATAGGTGCCACTCATTTCAGAAACCATCTCTTATTCCCGTGAGAGCAGCCCCTGCAAGTATTCTGTTTCGGTTTTGGTTGTGCTTTTTCTTTTTGCAGGAGGAATCAAGGCCCTAACATCCAGAACCTCGGCAGTCTCTCTGGCTGCCATCCACATCATCTGCCCAGACACGAAGAGGGCAGGGCAGGACCACAGCATGGCCAGGTGGGGGTGCTACCAGTTTTCCCTACAGTTGACGTAAAATACATGTATTAGTGCAAATCTAATAACCTGCTTAGAAAGCACTTCAAGATAGAACCATTCAGGAAATACCTTAATACAAAACACCTTTGTTTTTCTTTTCCTTTTGTTTTTCTGGAGCAGGGTCTTGCTTGCATACCACCATGTCTGGTTAATTTTTGTATTTTTTGGAGAGATGGGGTTTCACCGTGTTACCTGGGCTGGTCTTGAACTCCTGGGCTCAAGTGATCCACCCATCTCAGCCTTCCAAAGTGCTAGGATTACAGGTGTAAGCCATGCACCCGGCCCATAAAATATACTTTTGTAATGAATATGTGAGAAATAGATACGGAAAAAGATGATGTAAAAACAATTTTTTATTTTTATTTATTTAATCTCTTATGCAGATTCAGCATTTCCCCTGAAACCCAACCTTCACAGCTCAGTCCAAACTTTTCCTCGCCGTGAAAAGGTGAACTCCAGTCCAGCCTAAGGCCAACCGTTCTGAAGGGCAACCACTAGATTCAAAGCAAGGTGCTGTTACATTGCTACTAGGTGTTTGGTTTGTGCTCCTATGACCAATGTGGGGGGAGGGACTTGTGCAGATATCCAAGCTGAGGTCCCCTGGGCAGAGTGACTCAGAATTAGTGTCTGGACAGGCATCCATGCGCCCAACACTACTGACTGACTCCAGTTCATCCTGAAGACAGACTATTACAGTAAAATCCATGTTTTAAAAAAGTTATAGCTGCTAAAACCTTAGGCAGAAAGTCCATGCAATTTGAAAATATACATCATATAAATGTAAGCAAGGCTGAAAATGCATGAATCCCAGTTAGCTCCCCCTGCATTCCTGCCCATGCAGCTCGTGACCCAGCTACAGCCTTGGGGCTGTACTCTCCCTGCAGTCAGAGGATGGGGACACGTGGCACACTGCCGGCCTGAGCACAACACGAATCTTTGCTTGGGGACATTTCTTGGAAATAAAGTAAGTATAAGGGTGTACTCAGGAACACTGCATTTTATCTGGGACTCAGCTTTGCTAGCACAGGGAAAGAGGAGTTTTAAAGTGTTTCAGAGGCAGAAAGAGAAACCTTATTTGGCCTCAGGGAGGTGGGGTATAGCACATTCATTCAACTTCATTCACTGAGTATCTACCTAGTATACAGAGCAGGGCATGTTCACCCCCTTTTTTCACAACATACACCCAGGGTGGCTCCAGTCCACTCAGAACTACAGAACTGAAGAAGGTTCACATCACATCTTTCCCAAGTGATGCTGGGTGGGGTCCCCAGTGTAGAAGGCAAAGAGAAAAAAAAACCAGCAGCACCAAGCTGCTCAAAAGCTCAGGAGAGGCCAGGCACAGTGGCTCACGCCTATAATCCCAGCACTTTGGGAGGCCAAGGCAGGTGGATGACCTGAGGTGAGGAGTTCAAGACCAGCCTGGCAAACATGGCAAAACCCTATCTCTACCAAAAGTACAAAAGTTAGCTGGGCGTGGTGGTGGGCACCTTGTAATCCCAGCTACTTGGGAGGCTGAGGCAGGAGAATTGCTTGAACCGGGGAGGCAGAGGTTGCAGTGAGCTGAGATTGTGCCACTGCACACCAGCCCGGGCGACAGAGCAAGACTCCATCTCAAAAAAAAAAAAAAAAAAAAAAAAGGCGCAGGAGAGGTATTCATAGGGCCCTTAAAAATCAACACAGTGATAGCTCCAAATGCTGAAAGATGAAGGGCTCTGTCATCTTCAAACCCTGTTTGTGATTTCCAGTTTCAATGAGGCTACATTACTACTATAATCCTAAAAAAGCTCACAAATTTTTTAACTGACAATTTCCAAAAAACAAAAGTGAGTGCTTAGTCCCGTTGTTTACATCGGGTATGGTGTTAGAATTCAGCTCTCAGAGCGGAAAGACCCCGACTGCTCATGACAATTACACCAGAGGAGCTGATTCAAACGGATTCAAGCTGGGGAGTGGGGGCTGTGGAGCAAGCAGGAGCAGCTGAAACAAGGCTGGCCACAGAGGATAACTGCTGAAGTTGGGTGACAGATAACTGGGGGCTCATTATATCACCTGCTTGAAATTCTCTGTAACAAAAAGCTTTTTAAATTTAAATTAGGCAACACTAACTTAAAAGTTCCCTTACGGTAAGGCCTGGTTGCCACCTACTCCAGGCTCCTGCAAGCTTTAAGGCCAGTATGAGTCGAATGTTTACTGGACATTAGGCAATTTTCTCACACTCGCACTCAGTCCAGGAAAGCCCTCCTGGGGCAGGGGCCAAAGGAAACCCTAAATGCAGCTTTGTAGCAGCCCAGCTGCCCTGAAGGACTGAAAAACACAGGGTCCTCAAAAATCACCAAAAACCCTTTGGCTTGGACAGCTTTTCCTTCCCTGGCTTCCTGTAAAGATGCTGCAGGCTCTCTAGAATCTCCAACTCTGGTTTGTTTTTAGGAAAGTTCCGTTGCTCCTGCCTTCAGCTTGGCTGCCTACTCCACGTTATACAAATAGAGCTCCTCCGTGCGGCGCAAAAGACCTCTATGCCAGTAGAGCTAAAGGAGGCCTTTGCTACTTGCATCCATCCTATCAGCGTCCAGAGGGGTGAACACCATTGACTTCATACCCCTCCCCCAACAAAAACCTTAAAATCATAATTACATCCTGCTCTACAATGACCTTACTTTTATAACAGGATTTTAAAAATCCATTCCTGGCCAGGAGTGGTAGCTCACGCCTGTAATCATAGCACTTTGGGAGGCCAAGCTGGGAGGATCACTTGAGCCCAGGAGTTCGAGACCAGCCTGGGTAACATACTGAGACCCCCGTCTCTACAAAAAATACAAAAAAATTAGCCAGGCAAGGTAGCACATGCCTATAGTCCCAGCTACTAGGGAGGCTGAGGCAGAAGGATCACCTAAGCCTGGGAGGTCAAAGCTTTAGTGAGCAATCATCACACCACTGTACTCTAGCCTGGGCAACAGAGCAAGATCCTATCTCAAAAAAATAAATAAAAATAAAAGATAAAAATCCATTCCTTATTTTAAAATAAGACCCCGTATAATATTACAACCACGGCAGCACCACCGGACTTACAGCCTGGCTTTAGGGATACCTCAGGCTGTTGATGTCAGTTTCTGGTCAACAGTTGCCTTGGAAATCTCCCTGAGCCAAAATTAAAACAATAGCTTTCTCTCAGGGTATGCTTAAGTTATTGTTTTCTTTTTCGTTTTTTTTAAAGAAAAAAAAGACAACAGCTTTGATGTGACACTGAGTGTCTCTGGTGTGCCAGACACCGTGTCAGATACTTTACAAACAAGGAAAGCAAGGCACAGAGAGGCCAGGTCACCTGGGCAAGGCTGCCTGGCAGATGTTCTGTGTGGCCGCAGAGTGAGGCATGTCCCAGACTCAGCGTTCCTCACCAAGAGGGACTCAAAGCCTCTGGGGTACTCTGTGATGAAAGCTATGGACTCTCTCTCCAGGGATTGCACACACACACAAGTCTGAATGAAATACCTGGTGGGTTCATAGGGCCCCTCCGTTCTCCAAACGTCCCCTCCGGTTAAAAAAACGCTATTCAGATTTTCACCAATGAAGAGCTTCAGCAGGAGTGTCTCCCATAGAAAGAGGCAGGTGTGTCTCTGGCCTCAATCCCTCTCTCTCCTGAAGTGTGCATGGCCCCAGGGCTTGCTCCTCCATCTGTCCGCAACACCCCAATCCTGAGGTCTCAGACACCCAGCTACCGCCTTCCCACCCTGTGACAACTTGGGCTTGCATCTGATCAAAACTCTCTCGGGTCCAACCCTCTTAAAACAATGAAAACATTTTCTCACTCATATAAACAAACAAACCTTTACTGAAAACTAATGATAAACATGAAGGGATTATTTACAGAAAACACAACGTGCCTAGCCCCTTCTAGATTACAAACATAACTGCACTCTGGCTCTAAGGACCCTGCCATCTTCCCAGGCCCTGGACTGGCTGTTCTGCCACTCCCCACCTCGTGCTTCAAACTGACACAAAGGAGCCAATCTTCCAGCCAAAGTAAGCAATTCCAATATGTAGGTGAAATTCAGAGAGGTGATCTAGAAAGCAATTTTGTAAGATAGCTAAATTGGGGAAAAAAATGTTTTTAATTTTATTTTAATTTTTGAGATGGAATCTCACTCTGCCCAGGCTGGAGTGAAGTGGCGTGATCCTGGCTCACTGCAACCTTTCCACCTCCCAGGTTCAAGCGATGCTCTTGCCTCAGCCTCCCGAGCAGCTGGGACTATAGGTGCACACCACCACACCCGGCTAATTTTTGTATTTTTAGTAGAGACGGGGTCTTACCACGTTGGCCAGGCTGGTATCAAACTCCTAATCTACAGTGATCTGCCCGCCTCGGCCTCCCAAAGTGCTGGGTCTGTAGGCATTAGCCACCATGCCTGGCCTTCTAAAATTTTTTTTAACCCATGAGATCTGCAAAGGTCTTAGAGAAAGCTTTGACACAAAGACATCCATTTCAGCATTATTTTTGAGAGCAAAAAGTGAAAACAGCCTTCATGTCCAACATGAGGAACTTACGGTACAACTGTAAGATGAAGCACCGTACGATCCTTAATAGGAAGTTTGCACACGTGTTTTAAGTAAGTGAGAATAAGACTTATGTGACCCAATAGGAAAAAGTAGGACGCAAATTTGAAAGCTATATGTTAAAAATGTGCTCAGAGAAAACTCGAACAAAAACCCGCAAAAAAAAAAAAAAGCAAAAGTGGTTTTATCCATAAGGGGGAATTTTGAGTGACTTTTTTTTTTTTTAATTCTCTTTACACATTTTTGCATTTTCCAAGAGTAAAACATGCACTCTCCCCTCTTTGCCCTTTCCTTCTGATTATAAATGTAACACAGGCTCTCTGTAGGAAAGTCAATGCATTATAGAGAGTGAAACGTCCCCCTGTGATCTCACCACCTTGAGACTCCCCAAAGGTAACTGCCAGTGACAACGTGGTTCCTATTCTTCCAGATGTTTTCCAACAGGGATTACTTTTAGAATCAAATAATTTCTTTAAAAAATAATCCACATGACTCCACACATATGAAACAGCCAGACAGAAAGTGAATGGTGACCCGGGGCAGGAGTGGGCATGAAGAATAACTGCAAATGGATGCAGGGGGTATTTTGGGGGTGACGGAAATGTTCCAAAATTGGATTGTGGTTATGGATGCACAACTCTGTAAATTTCCTAAAAATGTACAAAACTGCACTGTACACTTAAAGCTGCAGAATTTTATATGTAAATCAGACCTCAATAAAGCAGCTGAAAAAAGAACAAAACCACCACTAGAGGCAGGGAGTGCTGGGCTGTGCAGAAGGGCAGTCCACGGCTTTATGCTCTACCCTCAAGAGCACATGGTAAGACCCTATAGCAGGAACAGAGGAAGCTGGAGGCCTCCCGGCATCACCTGGACAAACAGCCCTCGGCAGAGAGGCCCAACAGATAATCTGAGGGCGTCAGGGTCAGCGAGGTCAGTTCCAGTCTACCCGGGAGGCAGGAAGAGCGTGGCCCTGAAAGTGCATTCCTGAGGCTCAGGCTGCACTGCCAGGCTCACTTCAAAGCCAGGTGGGCCAAAGGAAGACAGCACTGGTCAGAGTGTCCAAATCAAGTTCAGGATGCACTGCATGCAGGAAAACTGAGAACATTTTTCTCTCTTTCAACAGAAACTTGAAAGCCACCCCTGACAACATGTTAGTCCCTGGAAGTACTCAATTACGGTGAAAAGACATTGGCAAAAGTTAAAGTGAGTAATATGACAATGAGCCATGTAAGAAGTAAAGGCAAGTGGAAGATTATGAACTACATAAAAGGCACAATGATCTGAGTATAGAAAGGCAATCTGGAAGCCTGAAAAGGTACAAATGGGTGCAACTCTGTTAGAAAGTAATGGGCAAGTACATGTCAAAAGCATTTAAAATATTCATACCCTCCTAGGAATCTACCCTAATGAAATCACTCAAGCTGATGAACAAAGATGCCCACTGCTCTATGGCAAAAAAACTGGAAATAATCTCCCCTAACAACAGGGAAGGGATCTCATCTCCTGTGTAATCCTTACAACCGCACAGTGTTAAAAACGTGGGAAAATGTTTCATGTTTAATTAGCAAAACTGAATATAAAAATTTACTATCAAGTGAGTAAAAAAAATGCCCAAATCTGGGAAATGACATATAAAAATTCCTTGGGTGGAAAGAGTGAGTGATTTTTTTTCCCCTCCTTTTATATGTATTTTGTGAACTCCAAGTTTTTTTATCACATGATTTCAGTCTCTAAAAATCCGTGATCCATCATACCAACTGGATTTTGTCAATTTTACCCTCTATGGTTTGTACTGTGTAAAACTAGTCTTCACTTTATTTTCCAGACAAAAAACACTATTACTGAGTATGTTTTCTCAAATTACCACTCCACTGCCCAAAAAATAACACCTGCCACACTCAAGATTATCATGGCCCCCAGGAGGTGTGCCCATCCCAGCCCTCCCTGGGTGCAACCTCTCTCTTTCTTCTATCATCCTTCTGCAGAGAAGGATTCTGTAGTTGTTGTTGCTTTGTTTTAAAGTGGGAAAGAAAAATACTGACGAATTTTAAACTTGACCTAGACAGAGACATTGGGCAGCACCAGACCTAATCCTTTTTCTGTTTTTTGAGATGGATCTCACCCTGTTCAAGCGATTCTCCTGTCTCAGCCTCCTGAGCAGATGGGATTACAGGTGCACTCCACCACATCCAGTTAATTTTTTCTGCATTTTTAGTAGAGATGGGGTTCACCATGTTGGCCAGGCTGGTCTCAAACTCCTGACCTCGGGTGATCTGCCCACCTCGGCCTCCCAAAGTGCTGGGATATAGGCGAGAGCCACTGCACCTGGCCCAGACCTAATATTTGAGGGAACTCAGCATCATCATAGAACGCTGAAACCACAACATCTTTTTTTGTGCCTTCCTGAAAGTGTTTTGTGGATGTAGCAATCCAGCGAAATGGTGAGTTGCACAGACACACCTGGGGGATGCCAGCCTAAGATCAGGGCCAGGGCAGCACAGCAGCACCCTGGGAGCTGGTGGAGGAGGGCACAGTTCACTGGCCCCATCCGACCCAGCCCCAGCAGCTCGCAGGCCACACTGCTCCCCTCTGCCTCGGTGGCCTCGCCAGAATGCTGGGCCTCTCTGATGCACTGGTGCCATCTAAGAGATCTGCAACTAACGGTAGTGAAAGCATAGTTCATTTTAGGTTTAAGAATTAGAACAGGCTGTGCTGCTCTCGAATGACACCCTCACTCTCCTGCACTCTAATAAGCTTCCGTCAGCGTGGAGAAGAGGGCGGAGGGAGGGCTTACTCGAGGGAACTGTGAAACACACTCCACCAGGGAGTGGGTGGAGCTCAGGATACCCCTCAGGCCTGGCATGGCTAGACTTTTCTTTTGGAGGAAAATTAAGTAGTAGCCAGCCAACCTATCAGCCAACTGCGCATCAAGGGGCCACAGTCTATAGGATGGGAAGCCAAAATATCTCCAAGAAGGGTGGCGCACCGCTGTGCCCATCCCACACGCCCACTTCTCTCCAGGCACTGCCCACCCATGAGGGGCTTTCCCTTTTCCAAGCGGCAGAGCTCCACTCCTGGCTGTCAACCACTGTGAATAGCATATCTCCTTTCCTCCTCCCTTCCCCACTTCCGGGTGAGCATTTGATTAATATTTTTCTACTTTTGTTGCCCCAAGTTGAGGAGTGTTTAGAGATGGAAAATAATACATTACTTCCCTCTCTGACAACCACCTTAATCCACAAAGCCCAGAGGTAAAAACTCACAAGCTGTTTCCTCTCTGAACCACGGAAACAAACCTGGTTACAGTTGGGGCACTGTGGACCACAGAAAGATGCAGTGTTTCAGCATCACCTCCCCATGATAAATGCTGCAGGGCTTTTTTCCTATTCAACTGCAGATGATTCACATTAGAAGTTGCCTGGTGACCAGACCAACTTTCCTCCCTACTTTGGCAAAAAGTTGTCACCTCGCCAAAACATTTCCTGGGGGTAGACTGTGCCTTGTGGATTCCATCAGCTTTGCTATTTACTTCTCCCTTCACCCTGGCAGTTAACATTTCAACCCTGATGGCCATGGCCACCTGTTGCTCCTCCTCCCCCCTCAGATCTAAAGTGCGTGTCACCTTTCTAGGTTCTGGGTCACATCTTCTGGGCTGGCCACAGCCTGGGTGAGAGAACCCTGTATCCTGGAACTGCCTGGGCATTGGAGGAGGTGATGGGTTAACAACAATCGTTTTGCAGGCAGGGGAGGCGAGGGGGCAAGAGGAAGTGGAAAGATGATGTGACTGGGGACGCTGCCCCAGGCTGCCCGCTGCCCGCCCCTGATTTCTCCCATCTGGTTTCCATCTGACCCAAGCAGCTGGCCAGGTGGTTTTCATTTGCAGATGAAACCCCAGCAGTTCCACTGCTACAAAAACTCCTGACCGTGGAGTCTCTGTAAGGCTGATAATGCACAAAGTGCACTGGGGTGTCTCTGAGCAGGCCTGAAAGGTCACGCTTCCCAAAGCCGGAACCAGGACAACAGGAACAAAGTGGGGTCTCGACGCTTGAAAATTCTGATCACAGCCAGAAAAGGAAATGCACTGGCCTGGCGAGATGCAAGTCACAGTCAGGCATAGAGCTGAGGAAGGGGTAAGATTTTGCCAGTGAATCAGACCTTATCTCTATGCCATCCACTAGCATCCTTAAGGTGAGAAAAGAACCAGCAGGTCTCAGGGTGAACCATGGTATGTCCGCTCAGTGGAACAGTATGAAACAGCTAAATCCAGGTTCATAAACAAAATGTAGGCTGGGTTGGCTGGGTGCGGTGGCCCGTGCCTGTAATCTCGGCACTTTGGGAAGCTGAGGCGGGCAGATCACTTGAGGTCAGGAGTTCGAGACCAGGCTGGCTGACATGGCGAAACTCTGACTTTACTAAAAATACAAAAATTAGCTGGGCATGGTGGTGCGTGCCTATAGTCCCAGCTACTTGGGAGGCTGAGGCATGAGAAACCTTGAACTCAAGAGGCAGAGGTTGCAGTGAGCCAAGATCACACCACTGCACTCTAGCCTGGGTGACAGAGCAAGAGTCTGTCTCAAAAAAAAAAAAAAAAAGAGAGAGAGAGAGAAAAGAGAAAGGGAGAGAGAGAGAAAGAAAAAGAAAGAGAAAGAAAAAAGAAAAGAAAAGGAAGGAAGGAAGGAAGGAAGGAAGGAAGGAAGGAAGGAAGGAAGGAAGGAAGGAAGGAAGGAAAAGAAAGAAGAAAGAAAGAAAGAAAGAAAGAAAGAAAGAAAGAAAGAAAGAAAGAAAGAAAGAAAAGAAAAGAAAAGAAAAGAAAAGAAAAGAAAAGAAAAGAAAAGAAAAGAAAAGAAAAGAAAAGAAAAGAAAAGAAAAGAAAAGAGAAAAGAAAGAAAGAAAAAGAGAGAGAAGGAAAATGTAGGCTGGGCACAGTAGCTCACACCTGTCATCCCAGCACTTTGCGGGGCTGAGTCAGGAGAATCGCTCGAGCCCAGGAGTTTGAGATCAGTCTGGGCAACACAGGGAGACTCTGTCTATACAGATAATTTAAAAATTAGCCAGGCATGATGGTGTGCACCTGTAGTCCCAGTTACTCAGAGGAGGCGGAGGTGGGAGGAGTGCTTGAGCCCAGTAGGTGGGGGCTGCAGTGAGCAGGAATTGCACCATTGCACTCCAGCCTGGGCAAAAGAGCAAGACCTTGCCTCAAAAAAAAAAAAAAAAAAAAAAAAAAAAAATGTAGTAATACATGGAAATGGTGATAATGCAGGCTGAGTATTAGTTTTCCTTATCCGAAATGCTTGGGACCTGAAGTGTTTTGGATTTTGAATGTTTTCCAATTTTGAAATACTTGCATTATACTTACTGGTTGAGCATCCCAAATCAGAGAAGCCAAAATCCATGTCCCAAGGAACATTTCCTTTGAGCCCCATGTCAGTGCTCACAAAGTTCTGGGTTTTGGAGCATTCTGGGTTTTAAATTTTCACATTAGGGATACTTAGCCTCTAAGTGCCAGGCACTGTTTCAGGCATGTAAAATGTGTCGACTCAATCTTCGTAACATGCCTGTGAGACAGCTTATGTTATTAATCCTACTTCATAGATGAAGGGACTGAGGTAGGGAGAGGTTAAGGAGCTTACCAAAGATCACACAGGTAGTAAGTGGCAGAGCTGGAAGCGTGGTTTCAGAGACCAGGTGAAGCCCCAAAAAGAGAAGCTGGGCACAAGGCCCCAGGGAAGCAAAAACCTGAAAAACTCTCTTTTTACACTTGCGCAGGCTCAGCTGATGTTAGGCTCATATTGCAAAATTGTATACTTCTGAAGAAGGAGAAAGCAGCAAGAGGGAAAAAGTATCTAAAATACAGACACACACACCACGTTTGTTTTGGAAAAGACCCGTCAGGAGTCCACAAAAGGTTATGAAAAACCCCAGTGACATCACCACCAATGTTTGTCTTTGGAATAATGGAAAGAGATGTGTATTATTTGTAAGAATGATCTTTGCTATTACATGACTCATTCCGGCACGCAAGGACTGCTCTCATCTGGTGCCAAGGAAAGAGTGCTGAATTATGGAATTGCAAACGTTATCACTGACTGATACTCACAACACTGCAGGGCAAACTGATACGCGCCAAATCAGCCATGTGAAGGGATTGTTATTACGCCTCTCATTAGGACCAGCTGTTGCTATTTCGCATTAAGACCTTAACCATATCTTAATCCAAGAACTCATCAACCCCAGCAGTTGAGTTGATCGGAAATGCCCAGGGTCCACACAAGTTCCCAAAGGGAACCCACCATGGGTCTGGGGACCGGAGTCACGGGACAAAAAGGGGAGTGGTAGAGACAGAGAACAAAAACAGGGAAGGGAAAACAACAGATAAAAGGAAATCACCCACACAGATGGCATGCAAGAGGCCTTTCAGAGTGGAAATGAACAATCCTGTAATTGGCAACATATGATGTGCTCTTTATTCTTGTTCCCCACTGGCATGTGGTGGAAGGATGGAGACGAAAGGACGGTAATGGGTAAAATAATATGAATACCGCCCCTACAGGCATGTGTCATCTAGGAGCCTACTGAGTGTCCCACCTTAGTGATCTGACCCTCAGACAAAACTGTGAGGGAGATGCCACCATCCCCACACTGCAGATGGGAGACAGAGGCTCTGGGGAGTGGTCCCCAGAAACAAGTGACTACTCAGAGACAAGGCTAGGACCAGGGGATGATCACTTTCCACACAGACAGTGTGGAAATATCAGCCAATAATGTGTCCTCTTATCTATTTATTATGGTCTCCTCTCTGATGACTTTAAATGCCTCACCCTCAACCTATCTGAAACCAAACTGGGTTTGCCCCACCAAAACCTAGCAGTTATCATGCAGATAACAGCTAACATTTATTGAGCATTTATTATGTGCCAGTAATAATGCTATGAAGCAATTTTATTGTTTATTATTGTAATAATTATTATTTCTCTCTACCCAAGTACCAACCTGCCCCACTTTGTCCAAGAGACCACGGTGATTGCCCCACATCTGCCCCAACCCATCCTCTCTGCACATCTGGGTCAGGGCAAGCTTTCCAAGACTTACCTGGCCAATCCTCACTGCCTGCCCCTGCGGTCCTCTTACCTGATCATCCCTCCACCCCTCCCCACCTGATGTCCCAGCCTGCTTCTGCCCCCACCCAGCTCCTTCCTGCCAGGCTTCTGCATGTGCTATTCCTTCTGCCTGGACTGCCACCCCCTCAGCTCAAGCCTGCTCCCCCGACCACGGCTCTAGGGCAGCAGCCCCCTCCAGATGCCATGACTCCACAGTTGTTGATCATTGCCCCCACTGGGACATAGGCTCCAGGGGAGCAAAGGGAGAGGCTGTTCTTGGTCGCCTCTGTACTGCCCAAGTCTGGCACAGTGTTCGGCTCATAGCCAATGAATAAACACTCCCGGAACTATTCTATGACTCTCAAATTAGCCTGAGCACCAAAAAGAGGAGCAAGGTCTGAGTTGTGGGCTGAGCTATCCTGGTGCCAAGGCAGGCCTTCCACTGCCACGTACACACCCTGGAAGCAGAGTCAACTTGCCCAAATCCTGTGGGGCCTGATGGTGACCACTCAAGCTCGGACAAACACCAAGTGTGATCTCATTGGAATCCATGTCAGCGCCCAAGTCCTCAATTCCAGCAGAAACTCCCCATCTGTTCCTCTGCTCTCCTCTCCACCACACTGCCCTCCTGTCACTGGATCCTCACCTCTCCTCTCCAAGCCCCCCATTCAGCAGTCAGAATAATTTCTTTTTTTTTTTTTTTTTTTTTTTTGGTCTTTTTTTGAGATGGAGTCTTACTCTGTCACCCAGGCTGGAGTGCAGTGGAATGTTCTGGGCTCACTGCAATCTGCCTCCCAGGTTCAAGTGATTCACCTGCCCCAGTCTCCCGAGGGGCTGGCATAACAGGCACCTGTCACCAGGCCCGACTAATTTTTGTATTTTCAGTAGAGATGTGATTTCACTATGTTGGCCAGGCTGGTCTCGAACTCCTAACCTCAGGTGATCCACCTGCCTCGGCTTCCCAAAGCATTGGGATTAGAGGCATGAGCCACCGTGCCCGGCTGGCAGTCAGAATAATTTCTTTTAACATAAATAGTCATCGCCCAGATTGACACCTTCCAGCTTCTTGTGACTGTTAGACTTAAACCTGGCACACAGGCCCAGTGTCACTGGGCCCCCGTGCTCCTGATAACTAACAGCGCCTCTTTCTTTTCTTTTCTTTTCTTTTTTTTTTGAGATGGGGTCTCGCTTTGTCGCCCCAGGCTGGAGTGCAGTGGCACAATCTCGACTCACTGCAGCCTCCACCTCCCAGGTGAGTAGCCCATCTCAGCCTCTGAGTAGCTGGGATTACAGGGGTGCACCACCACGGTCAGCTAATTTTTGTATTTTTAGTAGAGGCAGGGTTTCACCATGTTGGTCAGGCTGGTCTGAAACTCCTGACCTCAGGTGACCCACCTGCCTCAGCCTCCCAAAGTGCTGGGATTACAGGCCTGAACCACTGCCTCCGGCCACCAGCGCCTCTTTCTATACCTCAACCTGGGAACCCTTGCACCCACAGCCCCTTCCTTGTCTTCTCCTCCCACCTGGAGGCCCTCTCTCTCCTCCTAGGTCTTCCCTGTCACCCTGCTTCACAACACATCTTACAACTCAAAATGATGGTGTTTGTATCACAGTCACGATCTGTTCTGCCCCAGGATAGCCTGGGGCTTTGTCTTGTTCACCATCCCTGTGAATATTTGCTGAATCCATCCCTTTTACTATGTGAATAGTGAACAATTACTGAGACCTTGCTGGGGGCTAGGCAGTGGTTAGATGCATTAACTCATCACCCGGTAGACATCCCTACTGCCATTTTACAGATGAAGAAAATGAGGAACAAAGAAGCTAAGGACAGGGGCCACTTGGGACTCACACCCAGGCAGCCAGCTGCAGGGTCTGCGATTTCAACCCTTCCCTAAGTGCGCTGCCTCCTGGAGCAGTGGAGGACTGTGGACTCATCCCCCAGAGTCTCCCGGGCTCCTGGAGGGCAGGCACCACATCTTAGTCAGGTTTCTCCAGGCTCAGGCCCTCCAACAGGAGGTTCTGGATAAAAGCTCAGGAATAACTGAAGAAGTCCAAGGAAGCCTTGGCTAGAAAGCCCTACAACAAAAGGCAGGCAAGACTGGCCGTGAGTAGTGCCATCCCTGCCGTGCTGATAATTCACACCCTTATCACCCGCACTCACACGCAGGATAAGGCAGTCCCTCCGGTGGGCTGAAGAATGAAATGCTGGCCATGTAACATGTAAACCCCAAAGAGCGAGTCTGTCCCATCAGGTCCCCTATTTTACCCCATAATATCTGCATCCTGATCTTTAAAACTTTTTTCCAGAGAAAGTCAAGCAAATGATATTTGGAGGGCTTTCCTGCTGCTTTTATTTTGGAAACTTATATAAGATTACTAAGAGTCCCTCCCGAGTGCTTACAGTAGTGGCACATTTACGCACATTCCTCACTCGGTCCTTACAACAACCCTCTGAGTCACACACGATCATCCCAAATGACAACTGTGGAAACTGAGGCTCAGTGACCTGAGGGACTTGCCTAGGGCCACAGAGCTGCCAAGCAGGAAATCCAGGCTGCCTGAGTGCAAGCTCCCATTCTGTACTGTAATGCCAATGGCTTCACTAATTCATTTCGGAAAACAATTGTCACAATCTTCTCCAAACTATTAATACTTACAAATACTCATTCAAGGAGTAGAGCTTAGAGGCTATGAGGCAAAGGCAGAACCATTTTCGGGTGTCACATCTGAGAAAATTACTGTTCCGTTCATGTAAATGATGTTTAAAATGCTCACTGCAGCATGAAAGTGCCTCTGGTGAGAAACTGCAGATGTCAGCAGGAGCCATAAAGGAAAGATAAACTCGTAGTAAAAGGAAGGAAGAGGGGCTGAGTGGGTGACTTACAGCCGAATTCACAGGACACCCATCCCGCAAAGAGGAAGCCAAACTGCAGTCCAAGCAGCCAGGATGAGGAGGGCCCAGACGGCTCGGAACCCTGCAGGCAGCCTGGCTGTGGAGACAGAGCAGGACAAGCTCTGAGACCCACCCAGGGGCAGCAAACAGAGACAATTCACGCCTCCCAGCCTGGGAACAGGCAAGGGTTCCTGGGTTAAGAGAAAACAAAGGGGCCCATCTAAGTAATATGAAAGGCCTGGCTGTGCTGAGTGTGGGTGAATAAGGTGGAGTATGGTTAATAAAATGATTCCACATCAGCAAATGCTAACACAGGGCCCCTGGGATCCCACAGTGAGAGTCTATTTCCATTTTCATTTCTTAACGCAAAAAATAAAATAAAACTTTACTCTCTAGAAGATGACGATATGAGAGGAACGCTGGGTGGCCACGTGATGGATCAGACACGCACGCCTCCCTTGCTGGTTCCCACTGGCCTCATTAAGGCTGGGACTATTATTCCTCAACACACATGGTCTGTCCTGTCACACGCTAGTGGTTTCTGACAAGCAGGACACCAACAGCAAGTGCCCTCCAATCCGTCACAGTCCCTGCCACATTTCGGGTCTCTCGACCTGGCCTATTTACTCTTATCTACTAGCCACTGTGGGCCTTTGGATTTGCAATCCTGCTTGATAAAAATCACTGAGGAGCTACAAAGAGACGAGATTGGCCCTGACGCCAATTGTCACTCATCTCACGCCCTTCCAAAACGGATAGCAGACTCAGAGGTCCATGGACACCGTCACATCCAGTACCAGAGGCTATAGCACACACACTTCCTTCCTAAGCCATGAACAGGTCACAATCTCAAGCAAGTTATACACACAGGAACAACAAGGCCAGTTTCCTACATTTTATAAGATTCTTATATGCAAAGTTCTTGTTTATTTGTTTTCAGACCGACTCTCACTCTGTGGCCCAGGCTGGAGTGCAGAGGCGCGATCTCAGCTCATTGCACCCTCCGCCCCCTGGGTTCAAGCGGTTCTCCTGCCTCAGCCTCCCGAGTAGCTCGGACTACAGGCGCCCGCCACCAAGTCTGGCTAATTTTTGTATTTCTGGTAGAGATGGAGTTTTGCCATGTTGGCCAGGCTGGTCTTCAACTCCTGGCCTCAAATGACGTGCCTGCCTGGGCCTCCCAAAGTGCTGAAATTACAGGCGTGAACCACCAGGCCCGGTCTGCAAGCCTCATAATTTTAAGGGCAACCAACAATCTGCTGCTATAGTAAACAGAAGACACTGAAGAGAGAAGCAAGAGCTTTGAGAAGTAAACAAAAGAAATTTTAAAATAATCTGAATACCAATGACACCTCTAAGAAGAGGGTCAGGTGCAAATCCAAGGATCAGGTATTGTTGGAAACCGTTGGAAACTAGTTAAAAAAAAAAACCCACAAGATCATCTCTGGTTTCACACAGAGACTGGTATAGAGGACCATGTTTCCAACGTTAGCCTCAAGATCCCAGCCTTGGGTTCCCTTCAACGTAGGTGTTCTTGGTTCATCAAGTGCCTCACTAGCAGAGCTATCCCCCCATCCATGTGCAATTTCCCTGTACAGAAAAAAACTCAGAGCAAGGCATACTCCAGCCCACAGGCCCAGCCTGTCTTTAAGGATCAGACCATCCCACAATGTGACATCCTCAAACAGACCATTTCAATGGGGCTGCCCATGGAGTCTATTTGGGAAAGGCAAACAGAGCGGCTGGTGACAGGGGCTGCTCAGATCACAGGAATCCCAAACCCAACAAAAGCCCAATAATATTATAAAGGGAGAAGAGAAGATGATACTTAAATCTCAAACACAACTTCAGCAAAAGGTATTGTTACATGGGTCATCTGTGTTCCTCCAGGACAGAAGATGGTAAGAGCACTAATAAAGGTCATTATACTCACTTGAGCAGGGCACTCTTGAAGATTTTCATCCAGGAAATGCACCAGCATTCCAAACTATTACTTAGAGATTAGCGCTGTGTGTGCTGGAGGGTAGCCTAAAGGGTTAGGGTTAACCCCAGAAAGGCAGGAAGTACCAACAAAAAGGCAGTCATCTTATCCAAGTCTTGTTGGAACTAAAGCACAGCGGGAAAATCAAGCAAACCAAAGGGGAATTAGAGACATTCACAAAGGGAGGGGCCTTGGGATTAACGGACTCTCTAATTTTTGAATTTCCTGAGGTTTACGGCTAATTAGGCCCCTTAGCCATACTGTAATGTGATCAAATTTCAACTGGGTTCACAGAACAGTTGAAGGTAGAAGATGACATAGACATCACCAGTGGGCCCCAGAGACTACAGACAAGGTCCACAGTGCTCGCTTCCGGGCTTGATCCGCGCTAATTAGGCACCTTTAATTCCCCAAACAATGGCACAGAGGCTGGCTCAGAGGGTACTGGGTGATCCACCGCATGCCTGGGGATCTCTTACAATACCACGTACTGATAATTCTCTAATTTGGTACAAGCATATTTACGCACATGGCTCAAAGGTGGGGAGAAATGAGACATTGCAACCGGCAAACACATATGCACAAAAATATTCAACTTTGCCAACTGAAGACATACAAGTGAAAAATGAGGGATTATGTACTGCTGACTAAATCAGAAATTAAGAGAGAAAAGCGCCCAGTGTTAACAAAGAAGCAATAACCTGGCGCTCATCCTGTGGATGGCGTTATGAATCGGCCTGACACTTTGGAAAGCAACTTGGCAGAATTTGTCAAGAGCTGTGAAAGTGTTCACACTGTGGCATGATAACATTACTCCTGGGAATCCAAACACAAAAACAACTGCAGAAGGACCAGTCACTGTGGCATTGCTTATAAGGCAGGGAAAAAAAAAAAAAAAAAACTGGAAAAAACCTAAAGAGCAACATCAGGGAAATTACCCCCCTGCCATCTAATGTGTAAGGAGTATGGAGCAGCCAGTAAGCAATGATGGTTGTAAGGACTTCCTGATAACGTGGGAAGTCTTAGGTCATATTAACTTTGAAAAAGGAAGATGAATAATTATATGTAGCCTACGACCACAACTAATCAAAAACCTCATGTATGTTAAGAAATAAAAGGAGCTGCCAAAAAAAAAAAACTAAACTGGTACAGGTGACTTTTTTCCTTCTGTGATCTAAGCTTCCACAATGATGCTTTATTAAGTTGAACCATATGAAATTGCCAACACAGCCATTTCTGACCTACACAATTAGCAATTTCACATGGGTTGACATAGTACTTTTTGAAAGTTTTAATACTTTTATAAAAGTATTTTTATGAAAGATTTAATACTTTTAGGAAAGTATTTATGCAACTTTTGTTTTGTTTGTTTGCTTGATTTTGAGATGGAGTTTCACTCGTCACCCAGGCTGGAGTGCAGTGGCATGATCTCAGCTCACTGCAACCTCTGCCTCCCGGGTTCAAGTGATTCTCCTGCCTCAGCCTCCCGAGTAGCTGGGATTACAGGTGTCCGCCACCACATCCGGCTAAGTTTTTATATTTTTAGTAGAGACAGGGTTTTGCCATGTTGGAGAGGCTGGTCTTGAACTCCTGACCCCACATGATCGGCTCACCTCAGCCTCCCAAAGTGCTGGGATTACAGGCGTGAGCCACCACACCCTGCCTTATGCAAGTTTTAATAACTTTAAGATGTTCACAGTATCTGCCCTTGCTCTGCGGTACTACCCCTCTTTAATCTAAACACAGATCTGTAAACACACGTGACACACAAGTGGAGTGGCCTAAAAGCCAGTCCTCAGAACTCTGTAATCCAAAAAGGAGAGAAATCCTCCTAAGGTGTGAAGCAACGGATAGAAACAAAATGACCAAAGTCAGTTTCACCACGTTTAAGCCCAACTCTGAAAAATGCAGGCAGGCTTCTCTTTAACTGCTGGGCAGAGAGGGCACCTCCCTGCGGAACATTCGAAGGGCAGAAACAGCTCACCAGGTCAGGAAAGCCGGCAGGCGAAGCCAAACACAGGAGACTGTTGGCAGGAAGGTGTGGTAGGGGAAGTGCCACCCCACACTTCCCCTAGGTTTGACCCTCCCTACTGCCTGCCGTTCCAAAGGCCTCCTCCACCTTCAACCAGGTCCCATTTTTCCAGGCCAGAGTCTTAAAGGATGTTTGCTTCCCTTTCCTGCCCTGAGGACAAGCCTAATTTTACTCAACAAAGTAAGAAGGATTGAAAAGAACACACTGAAAAGAACAGGCTGAACAACCACCTGTGTGGGTAGAGCCATTGAAAAATTATACAAGCACAGGCACAGAAAACACCTCAACAAACGCCTATCGAAGTCTTAGCAGTATCTCGGGAGTAGAATGAAAAGTTGTTAAAGTTGTTAAAGTTCTATGTTACTTAAATAAAATAAGTATTACTTTTACAGGTGGAAAAACAATTCAGAGATTAAAATATTTTTAAAGAGAGAAAATAGGAGACCTGCTTTGATTTTTTTAAAAGTTTCTACCACGCCTTGCTCAGCCTCCCAGCCCCCACACCTTCATCATTCCAAAGTGGTAGAATTTCTTCATCCAAAAAAGGGGTTGGGGTTGGGAGAAAGAAATGCCAGTACCCGGACAGCCATTGTGGGCCAAGCACTGAGCTGGGAGTTTTAGCCACATCATCCGCCCTTCCACTTGGCTGAAGAAGAGTATGACAGTCCCTTCTAGCTGCAGTTTCACTTTCTGCAGTTTCAATTACCCATGGTCAACAGTGGTCTGAAAATATTAAGTGAAAAACTCTAGAAATGAACAATTCAGAAGTTCAAAATTTCCCATGGTTCTGAGTAGCATGGCGACATCCCGCTGTACTGCCCCACATGTAAATCACTCCTTTATCCAGTGAATCCACTGTCTACACCGCCCACCCCGTAGTCACTTAGTTGCCTTCTTAGGGATCACACAGTCTCAGTGCTTGTGTTCAAGTCGCCTGTATCTGACTTAATAATGGCCCCAAAGCACAAGAGTAGGGATGCTGTCAATTCCATTATCCCAAAGAGAAGTTGCCAAATGCTTCCTTTAAGTGAAAAGGTGAAAGTTCTTGATCTAATAAGGAACGAAAAAGTGTATGCTGAGGTTGCTAAGATCTGCAGTAAGAACAAACCTTCTATCTGTAAAATTGTGAAGGAAAAATAAATGCTAGTTTTACTGTCACACCTCAAACTGCAAAAATTACAGCCACAGTGTGTAGTAAGTGCTTAGTTAAGATGGAAAAGGCATTAAATTTGTGAGTGGAAGACATGAAAAGTATTGTGTTCTTTTTGTTGTTATTGTTGTTGTTACTGTATTTTTGGTAGAGATGTTGCCCAGGCTGGTCTCAAGCTCCTGAGCTCAAGCGATCTGCCCACTTCGGCATCACAGAGTGCAGGATTACAGGCATGAGCCATCAAGTTCTGATCAACGATACTATCTGTAGTTTCAGGCATCCAAGGGGGTCTTGGCACACATCCCCCACGGATAAGGGAGGATGGCTGTACCACTCCTTAAGAGCAGCGGGCAGCCAAGGACCCCAGCTCAACACCCACTGACACATGATGTCGACTGTGTTCTGAAAATGCATAAGCATATAATTTGAACTGCACTGTTAGCCTTCAGGAAAGGGGCACCGGGAGCTGTGTTGGCCAGGGACCTGGATCATTCACTCTTCAAAACCACCCCAGGAGCTGAGTTACTGAGTTCAGCCTCCCTCTCTCAAAGCTGGGAGAGGAAAGCTCATCTTCACTCAGATGCAAGCGTCAAGTAGGTAGAGCAGCTGTCTCTTATTCAGCCCTGGGGCCCCAGCACAGCACGTGGCTCATGGGCTGAGCCTCCGGAAGTATTGTTAGCAGATGGGAGAATGGATCTTCATATGGGCTCAGAGAGGTGAAGGGACTTGCACAAGGTCACCCACCTACTAAGCAGCGGGTGGAGCCCGCTTTCAGGTCCAAACTGGCAAGCCTCAGCATAGGTCACTATTGCTTTGCAGCACACAGAGGGACAAGTGAACGCTGTAGGACCAGGCTCTGCCTCCTTCTCTCTCCCCCGACCCACCTGCCACTCCCTGGAGCTCCTGGCTGAGGCGGAGCATGGGCATCCGGGGCACTCCAGTCGGGGTGTGTTTCACAGAAGCAGGCCCTTCAGGAACATGCATGAGGGGCGTGAGCTGGCCTGCAAGCATGCTTCCTGATCACCTCATCCTAAATCCTAAACCCGCAGGACCACTGCCCCCTTGACTTGAGCACTAGGGTAAAACCTATTTTTGTAAAAACCTGATTGAACTTTTACTTAAGAGTTTTAAGTGTTTATGGAAATGAAATCTATCTTTTAGAAGCCACTGCACACATACTTAACTGAAGAAGAGTTTGGAATGGGGCAAGCCTGAGTAGGAATCTGAATGCCTTGGATTACCAGAAACATCGTAACAGGCAAATTACCTACCCTCACTGAGCCCCAATTTGCTTGTCTATAAAACTAGGATAATAACACCTAGCTCACTGGGATGAATGAAAATTAAGTCATTACATTTAAATGAGATGAGGCATTGACTTAATGTCTTGAATACTGCCTCTGGCACACAGCAATGAATAAATATGTGCTATTACTACTGATTCTACTAATAACACAATCATAAAAATGACTGCACAAGAAGGGACCTGCAGTCCCGGCTACTCAGGAGGCTGAGAAAGGAGGATCACCTGAGCCCAGGAGGCTGCAGTGAGCTGTGATCACACCTGTGAATGAGCCACTGCACTCCAGCCTGGGCAAGACACTCCATCTCTTAAAAAAAAAAAAAAAAAAAACTAAAATAAAAAAAGTCATCTGGTCCAAACCCTCAATACAGGGGCGGAAACTGAGGCCCAAGGAGGGTAAGCATGTTAGATAACTCCTGATAGTCCAAAAGCATTTATTGCAGTGTTTAAAAAATAGTAGGCACGCAGTAAGTGCACTGAATAAATAATAATCACATATGAAACAACATATTCACCTAATCTGCTTCAAAATAGTTAAAAACAGGTCCAGTTGAATGGCATTCCCTCTGACTCCGATCCAGAAGAATTCTTTAAAGAAAAGTCCTCAATGGCAGTCAACATTCATCAGCACCTGCACTGTTCGTTAAGGCAGTCACTAGCCTTCGATAAGGCAGCGGTTATTGAAATTTCAGTCCGCTAAAATGAAATAAAACCGAATATTCAGTTCCTCAATCACACTAGCCACATTTCAAGTGCTCAAGAGCCGTATGTGGATAGTGATTATGGCACAGCCCAGATATAGAACATTTCCATCATCATGGAAAGTGCCAGTGGACAGCACAGCTGCAAAGAGAAGATATCATTAATGTGTAATTTCAGTTCTCACCCAGCAGATTTAGTTTCCTAAATCCTATTCCAAGGCGGCAGGAAGGGAAAGACGTCGTTAGCCTTGCTTTATTATGCAAATCTGCATATTCCTGTCAAGTCCAAGCTCCCTCAGAAAGTTCAAATAGAGTATTATTAGGTGGCTGCAGGGGTCTAGAGGGCAATGTCTGGGGTCTGAGGGCAGGTGAGAGTACACAGGATCTTATGAAAATGTGTTCTGTGCAAACACCTCACTTGTGCCACTCTTCTCCACACCAGCAAACTAAGCATTCTTTAACACAGTTCAGCGACCGCTCACCAAGCCTCACTTACATAAGAGTGCCATAAAAGACTGGGTCGGCTGCTTCTGCAAAGCACCTGTGGTTTTGCAAAAGGATGTGATTTCTTAGAAGTCAGTAAACAGGCTCATTTCCTTTACAGTTAAATTTTGGCATCAAAATACCAAAATACTCTATGACCCCACCTAAGCCCACATAACCTTACTTCCCACCTTAAATGGCTGGGAGAGCAAAAGGCCCTGTAAGATGGAACTGCCCAGGGTGCCAGCCTCACTGCTGGGCCAGTGGCCACCATGTCCACCTCCACCACTTTCCTTTGAGGCCCCAGGAGGCTGGTACCCACTCCAGGAGCCAGGAAGACCACTTGGCACCCTTAGCTCCTGGGACACTAGAACACATGGCCAAGTTATAAAGACTTCATATGCATCTTCTCATCTGGAGATGAAGCCCTTTCAAAGCACACAGGGTAGAGAAGCATGTGGATAATATCTCACCCTCTATGTTAAAAAGAGGAGAAATGAAATATATTTGTATTCGCTTGTTATGACTAAAGAAATGAGGAGAGCAGGCTGGGCATGGTGGCTCACGCGTGTAATCCCAACATTTTGGGAGGTCAAGGTGGGCAGATCATTTGAGGCCAGGAGTTTTAGCTGGGCCAATGTGGTGAACCCCTATTTCTACTAAAAATACAAAAAAAAAAAAAAAAAGCTAGATGTGGTGGTGCGCACCTGTAATCCCAGTTATTCTGGAGGCTGAGGCAGGAGAATTGCTTTAACCTGGGAGGCAGAAGTTGCAATGAGCCAAGATCATGCCACTGCACTCCAGCCTGGGTGACAGAGCAAGACTCTGTCGAAAAAGAAGGAAGGAAGGAAGGAAGGGAAGGAAGGGAAGGAAGGGAAGGGAGGAAGGGAGGGAGGGAAGGAGGGAGGGAAGAAGGGAAGGAAGGAGGGAAGGAAGGAGGGAAGGAGGGAGGGAGGGAAGGAAGGAGGGAAGGAGGGAAGGAGGGAGGGAAGGAGGGAGGGAGGGAGCGAGGGAGGGAGGCAGGCAGGCAAAAACAAAGTCCACATAAAAGCTTATCTGTGAAGATTTACAACAGATTTACTCTCAATATCCAAAAACTGGAGGCAACCCAAATGTTCAACTGCTGAATGGTATGCCCATACCCAATGCAAGAGTTAAGAGGTGAGGCCTTTAAGAGGTGATTAGATCATGAGGGCCCCACCTTCATGAATGACATTAATGCCCCTATAAAGAGGCCCAGGGGAGCTGGCCAGTCCCTTCCACCATGTGAGGCGCCGTCTATGATGCAAAGAACAAGCCTTTGCCAAACACTGAGTCTGCCAAGGCCTTGCTTACGGACTTCCCAGCCTTCAGAACTGTGAGCAATCAATTTCTGTTGTGTACAAATTATTCCGTTTAAGGTACTTGTTCCAGAAGCCCAAAAAGACTAAGACAATGTATATATTTTTATTTTTGAAACCTGTGACTGAATTGCCTGTTCCAAACTTGAGCTCTAATTCTTTCAAAGCCAACTGCAGAGGTGGCTCTGTGCAATGGTTCAGCTAGAAGTGGTCCACTGCTGGGCTCCTGTTGGTCAGGAATATAGGCACCAAAAGCTTAGAGGGTGGGGAGAATGAAAAGCCTCTGGATCTAACCAGAGCTGAATGTAGAAAACCGTCTGTCTCCTCCCCTCCCAGAAGCCAGTGCCTCCTGTCCTGGGCCTCTAGGCTCCATGTGATAAAGACAAGAGCTACCATTTATTGAGCACTTACTATGTCCCAGGTGCTACTACTCATTTGACATGCATTAACTCATTAATAGTGATAAGACCAACAACATGTATGGAGCCCTAACGATATGCTAGGTATGACAGGCCTTCTTCCCTGCTTGACCTCATTTAATTAGCCTCAAACCGATCCTATGACAAGGAACCAGTCCCAGAGAGTTAAGTGAAGCCCAAGGCTACACAGCTAAAAGTGTAAGGGAACAAGGATTTAAACCCAGGCAGTCTGGCCCCAGGAGCCCAGCTTTATATCCATGACCAAGGACAACCCTTTTATTGGGACAGAGGCAACACTAATCACTGCACCCACTTAGGCTGAGGTGTGGTGGGTGGAGGATCAGACCCGGAGGTGAATCTGTGCTCCTGGCCTCCTCCACCAGCTCCACAGCTCTGCCAGGAGGGTCTTTCACTCCCACACTGGGGAGGCAGAGCCAGATGCACGGAGCTATTCAAGATCCTGCCTAGCTCCAAAGCCCTTAACTCTGCACTAGACCAAGCTGCTTCCTTGGCTGATAAGCAGTGAGAGCTGAAACCCAAACAAAAATAAGCAGCACATGTGAAGACTAAATGTTTCTGAGCTGCAACATTTTTAAATCTTTTGAGATCATGGATTACATGTCTAGGTCAGAGTCTTCAGGTTCCTCATGGCGCAGGTGATGCAAGAGGGGCTGAGTGACCTCGAAGTACCACTGAACGGCATCCTGCAGTCACTCAAAACCCGTGAGCCTGGAGGGACCCTGGTGCTCACGTGGTCTGATATGCAAAGAAGAAAAAGAGGCATGGGGATCAGGAAGAGTTCAACATCACCCGGCACATCAGGGGCCAGGATGCAGCCCGAAGTCACACTCCAGACTCCCGGTACAGTGTTGTTCCCACGCCTGCAGCATTTCCCACAGCGTGCTGTGCAGGGAAATGGGGTTTAAGGGAGGTTTTAGAGAGTGTATGGATGAACGCAGTTTAATAACTACCTATATTTAATATTCATAGGAAGAATATAACTAGCACATCAAACATGACTTTGTAGATGTTTCTGCTTAGGAAAAGACTAGATAGTGGTGTGAGGCTCAGGCCAAAGTTTTGTTTTGTTTTTGAGAGAGGGTGTTGTTCTGTCGCCCAGGCTGGAATGCAGGAGTTATTCATAGGAAAAATCATAACACACAGGCTCCAGGGATCCTCCCGCCTCAGCATCCCAAGTAGCTGGGACTCCAGATGGACCATCACACCCAGCTTTTTTTTATTTTTAGTTTTTTTGTAGAGATTGGGTCTCACTAGGATGCCTAGGCTGGTCCCAAGTGATCCTCCCACCTTGGCCTCCCAAAGTGCTGAGATCCACCATGCCTGGCCACTATGGGCACCGAGCCCAGCCCTCAAGCCAATTTTAAGGAAAGCCTTAAATGAATACTAATAAAAGTAGCACACAAATCCAGCAAACACTGTGCTGGTAGACAGCCACACTGGGCTCATTCCTGCAGTGCAGCAGCCTAAAGCAAGAAAGAATAAAAGGAAAGATAAAGCAAACAGAAGGGAGAAGGGAGGGAAGGAGAGGAACAGTCCCCTCCAGCGGCTCAGCTCTTGCACTGAGGAGTGAGGCCCCCACAACATAGGACACAGATGTGCCACGCTCATTCTCCCCACAAACTCATCTAGCCTAAGTCACCAGTCTTCTCACCCCAAATGTGCTAAGGTCCAAAGGTCCAAACACTGTGTATCAGCCCAGTCACGGGGAGCAAATGTCCTGGGTCCTAGATACCCTTCAACACCTGCCCCGAGACTACTATCAGAATGGCCTCCCTCTATCCCAGTATCTGGGACAGATATCAGCTCAGATATTTAATCCATTTTCTTGCCTGAGTGATTCAGGTGACCCCATTAAACTCTCTTCCATCTGCTGCATGCTTCCCAGTGCAGAGAGGCCAGAGTGCCCCCCAAAGCCTCCCCATTCACAAGCGCCCAAATGACCAGGGCTGTTTTGGTTTAAAGCACAATTTGGGTTCACGTAACACCTCATTATGCTTCCCCAACACCTGTTTCCACACCAGCATCAGATGCTGGGAACTAGAGCTTGAAAACACTGCAGGGCTGCAGAGCTCTCAAGAGCTGTGCCCATCACACCCCTGCAGAGCCTAAGAATGGAGCCCTCGGCTAGGCGCAGTGGCTCACCCCTATAATCCCAACACTTTGAGAGGCTGAGGCAGGAGGATCCCTTGAGCCCAGGAGTTCAAGGCTGCTGTGGGCTATGACTGAGCCACTGCACTCCAGCCTGGGTGACAGAGGGAGACCCCATCTCCTAAAAAAGGGGCCTGGGCACTGACAATACGAGTTCCAAACTATGCATAGACTAAGACGCTGAAACAATATATTGAAAGGTTAACAGTGCTGCTGGCAAGCTAAGATTACGAAAGACTTTTGTTTCTTCCCTCTTTTCAATATTTTCAAACTTTTCCATAACAAACATGCTGGTTTTATAACAAAACAAAAAACACAATAAACTTTTATTTAATGATACTATCAGGTTACAAAGGGCTCCCTCCTGGTGGGGAGAGGGGTCTCTTGCCATTGGTGCTCACATTCAACCAAGCCCCATCCAGCCCACTCCACTAGGCTGGGAGCCTTTCACTAGCTCGGGTCCCCAAGGCCTGGCACCTAGGAGGCGCTCAGGGAATGATGATACATGGGGGCTGGGGGTGGAGTCATGAAAAGGAAGTCAATGATAAACTCTGAGATATCAGCTGTGCGGCAGGGCAGGGTGGAGCAGGGCAGGGCGCAGCAGGGTGGGGAAGGGCAGGGCAGGGCAGGGCAGGAGAGCATGCTGAAATAGAAGAGGGTAAATCAGAGCCTCCTTCCACCCAGGACTTCCTTCTCAGCATGGCCCTGCCTCCCACCCAGCCACTTTGAATGCTCTCCCACCCCTCACTCTTCTGGCTCCTCCGAGTTTAAATTAGTCGGTTCCCCAGCACCCGCCATGCCCTCCTGGGCCTCTGAGTCAGCACATGCCATCTCTCTGCCTGCCATGTCTCTGGGCCCACCTCTCCTCCTCCTGGCAAATGAGCCCTCTCACCTCCGCTTCAACAAAGTCGGTCCCGTGGAACCCATGCCTTGAATTTCTCAGTCAGACGCCTCCTTCAATGCACGGCTGTGCTCAGACACAGCCCCTGACAGTAATTATCTTCCATTCTACAAGTCCATCCGTCTGTCTGACTGGTCCCCACCAATGCTCTCCCTGTAGTGATGGCAAGTACCTTTTCATGCCCACCCCCAAGCAGGGCACACAATATTAATCAATGTCTCTTTGAATGAATGCACAGGGAGACGGGTACGAAGGCCAGCAGTTGTCAAAGGAAGCTTGGCGGCGAAGACGAGATGGAGCCAAGCCCTGAAAGGCAAGAGGGAAAGACACAGGCAGGAGGGAACAGGCAGGGAAGGGGGAGCCACAAGCTGTGGCCAGAGGCAGGAACGCGCCATGAACTGGTGGTCGCCAGAGGATTGCGGGTGGTCTACAGATGAACATCTTTTATAGCAGTAGATGACTCTATGTTTATTTCAGCGTGTACTTTCTATATATGGCAATTGACATTGTTTTTCGTTCATGGTAAGGACAAGGTTTCCTTCCTAAATATTTTAAGTTAAAAAGTGAAGAAACTTAAAGAAAAAGTTAATAAATAACCGTTCTGGCATAGAGATAAAGATGGCAAAAACCATGAGTTAACCTTAGAACAACACATTTTTGCAGGAAGGGAGTCCTCTCAACTTGGCCAGAACACGGAGATTGAGGAAGTGAAGTGAAGCCTGCTAGGCAGGGAGGATGAGTCAGCTCAGAGGGCTCTGGGGACAGGCAGTGAGGCGGCGGCCACCGAGAGAGCATTTGTCAGAGCAAAGTGACTGGAAGAAAGTGCGGAGAGAAAAAACACTCCACACTCTCCCTCCTGGGGACTTATCTCAAGGAAGGCAGACACTCAAAAGGAGAAAAACAATACACACAGACACACACACACACACGCCCACTGCAAGTAACAGCACAGTAAAGGGCCTGCAACTTGTTCGCTTCTGTAATCCCCACAAGCACCCAGGTGGCAGGGGGAGGGGGGACTTTTCCGCAGAACCACGAGCCCGGGACAGACGGACGACTGTGCTTCACTTAACACTAGCACATCTTCCAAACTACGACACCGTCTTCACATGTCACATTTTAATGGCTGCATTCCATTCCATTGTGGCTTGAGCATAGGAGTTTGAGATCAGACTGGGCAACATGGCAAAACCCCGTCTCTACAAAAAATACAAAGATTGCTGGGTGTAGTAGAGCACATCTGCAGTCCCAGCTACTCAGGAGGCTGAGGCTAGAGGACTGCTCGAGCCCGGGAGGTGGAGGCTGCAGTCAGCTGTGATCACACCACTGCACTGTATAGCCTGAGCAACAGCATGAGACACTGTTGCCAAAAAAAATAGTCCATTGCATAGATGTGCCACCGTTTTTTACCAACTGTTGGACAACCACTTTCTCCAGTGTCTTGTTAGTACGATTCCTGTCCCTATGTACCCCACAACACAACATGACCTACAGATCAAAGGGACCTGGACTTGAATCCGGACCTTTCCTTAGATTTCTTCTTGAACTCAGGCCACTGGCATTCTGACTGGTTAACCCAATTGCATGAAGCTCTCTCACAATGTCCTATTTGGAAAATGTGGTCTTTCCACGCATCACCAGAGAAGCATGTTCAAAGATGAGCTTTGAAACAGGCCTAAGTTTATGTGGCAGAAAAGAATCACTCAAGAATATAGAATCCAGATTCTAGAGTGTTAGACACAGGACCTAATCCCAGTGCTCCAGTGGCTTACTGTGGGACCTTGGTCAAGCCCCAAACCCCTGTGGACAGTAGAATTCCATGACACAGCAGAGACTGAGGGCAGAGACTTTAAAGTCAGAGCAACGGGGTTCAAGTCCTGACTCTGCCACTTATTAGCAATTACATAAAGTCTAAATTTGTATCACTCTAAATTTACATAAAGGCCTAAATTCACAGGATCCCATGCTTAGAAGGATTCTGGGAAGGAAACGGAATGGTGCATGCAGAGGACTAGGTGAAGTGCACGAGAACCAATGCCAGTGCTACCACCTGGCCTGCCTTCCTAGCTCTGAGGCCTGCTGAATGCTAAGGCTGAGGTGTGAGGTGCTTGTATAGTGACCCCCCTTTATCCTCAGGGGACACCTTCCAAGGCCCCCAGTGGATGCCTGAAACCTTGGATAGTACCAAACCCTATATGTACTATGTTATTCCCTACACATGCATACCTATGATGTTTAATTCATAAACCAGGCACAGTTATTATCAATAACTGATAACATAGAACAATTCTAACAATATACCATAATAAAAGCTATGTGAATGTGGTATTCTTTTCAAAATACTGGACGGGGGTTGATGGCGGGTGACTGAAATTGCAGAAATCGAAACTATGGAAAAAGGGGGGATGATGATACTTGTTCCAAAACGAGGCCCATCACCTAAGGCTTGGAAATCCCTCTTTCCCCATTTGTTTCCCTTTAGATTCTGACATGTAATGAAATTCAAGTGGGAATTTTATCAGTTAACCCAATGCCTCAAACTGACGCTGGAGTAAGAGTCAAGCCTCTCAAAGCACGCAGAGCACATCGCCCAAGGGTGGTGGGCTGAGGATCCCACACTCACAGTATTTACATGTCCACGTTCTGACAATTAGTCACATGATGGGAGGGCCCTTCGTTGGAACCATGGCAACCAGTTCTTGTCTGTTACGTCAAGAAATGCTTCCTCATCAACCAATAGGCATCTAACAGATAGTATGTAACCAAGATAAAAGCAGGATCCTGGAGGAAATTCCCAGGATTCTCCTACGTGCTCTCCATCTGGAATACAGAAAGCTCAGAAACCATGGGCCATCAGCACACAGGGAAAACCAGTTCTATGGTAGGCAAAAGGACAAGGATATTCTAGTTACAAGGTTGATAAATGCCTCTGGATAAAGTTACTAGAGGAAGGACACACGAAATCAGTGTTGAAGAAAATGCAAAGCCTGTTTCCCAGGAATATCACCTAGTGCAATGTAAGATGAAAAAGTAAAAGAGCTTGTCATGAACTGAGGACATGGAGACCCTACTCATCTTGCGGGCAGGTGTTGCCATCTACAGCCTACCTCTGAGGTTAGGGATCTCTTTCAACACCTCTGGGTGGCTCAAACCCTCGAGGCACGAACTAATAACCTGTCGGTTACGCAGGCAGGCCAGCAGACTGTGGTCTCTGTTCGTCCCTGGCTGCAGGTGTAACACAGCCAGGGCATGGAACCAGCTGGTCCTGAGTGTGAACACCAGCTTAGTCAATGACAGCTTTATCCTCATACTATGCTCCATTATTCCAGAGTCTGCCTAGATGTGTGCAGAGATGAGGAGGAGGAAGGGAAGTGAAGGGCAGGACTATGCAGTACTCAGGGACTCAAAGGTGATTCCAGACCCTGACTACTGATTAGAAGCTACTATGTAGACAATGAGGCTCCCTTTTAGATGAAGAACGGCAACTATTGTGCTTTCATTCTTCCCCCATTTTAAGATGGGTTCCAAGTCATCAAAGCAAAGCTGAGGCAGCCACCTAATAAATACTCCACTTTCAGCTGCAGAAGTTTAAAAAACTCTAAAGAACATCTGTTACAATCACCAACATAAAGCACTTTCCCCCGTACATGAAAATGACATCCTTGGATCAGACTCCATGGTGTCTGTGAGGGATGAGTTGTAGAATCTGAAAGGAATGGCTTGGAAGGCCATCTCTGCCCCTTCTTAGCTGTGTGACGTTATACAAGGTATGTTTTAACTTCTCAAGGCCTCCATATCCACATCTGCAAAATGTGGGCATGCCAAGGCTATGGTAGTGATTGTATAAAATAGTACCCACAAGGTTCAGAGGCCAGCCTAATCCAAGTCCCCTTGCCTGATAACCCCCATAAGCAGAAGTGCAAAGGCCTGATCAGCTGAAAGGAGCAGCCCAAAGGCAAGCATCCTAGGGCCTGAAAGTCATGATCTCTCCTTAGTGTGATCACCATGACTTGCATTTTAGATTTACAGACTCCTTCAGCACAGAGACTTTTAGACCTGGCTGGGCACGGTGGCTCACACCTGTAATCCCAGCACTTTGGGAGGCCGAGGCGAGTGGATCACCGGAGGTCAGGAGTTCGAGACCAGCCTGCCCAACATGGCGAAACCCTGTCTCTGCTAAAAATACAAAAATTAGCCGGGCATAATGGCATGTGCCTGTAATCCCAGCTACTCGGGAGGCTGAGGCAGGAGAATCACTTGAACCCCAGAAGGTGGAGGTTGCAGTGAGCTGTGACGGCGCCATTGCACTCCAGCCTGGGCAAAGAGAATGAAACTCTGTCTCAAAAAAAAGAGAGAGATTTTTAGACCCAATCCAATGGTGTTAATAGCATGACAAATGATGGAATTCCTATGGACAATCACAAGCCTGTATTAAATGTCCACATGGGAGGACTAAGCTATAGCATTTTATGTACATTCTTTTTTTGTTTTTTTGAGACAGGGTCTCACTCCGTCACCCAGGCTGGAGGGTGGTGGTATGATCTCATCTTACTGCAACTTCTACCTCCCAGGCTCAAACGATCCTCCCACCTCAGGCTCCCAAGTAGCTAGGACTACAGGCTTGTGCCACCATATTTGGCTAATTTTTGTATTTTTTGTAGAGACAGGATTTCGCCATTACCCGGGCTGGTCTTGAACTCCTGGCTCAAGCAATCCACCCGCCTCAGCCTCCCAAAGAGCTGGGATTACAGGCGTGAACTACCGCACCCGGCCCTATTCACAGTATTCTTACTTAACCCTCTTGACAACCCTGTGAAGAGAACAACAGTATTTCCATTTTGCTGCTCAGGAAGTTGAGACTGAGACATGAAGTGACGAGGTTCAAGCCCGCACAGTTCATAAGCAGCCACAGTGGGGTGCGGATCTGGGCGGCTCCTTTCACTCTACTACCCCAGGCTGCCTTCCAACAAGCCCTGTTTTTCTTCCTGCATGCCTTTATCTTGCCCCTCCTTAAACCTAAACCTCGACACTTCACATGCCTTAGAATCAAACACCTGCCCTTAAAATGAAATATCAAACCCTGAGGCAGGGCAGCTTGTAAGTACGGGGCAGTTTACCAATGCAAATGGGTTAGTAGAAGTTGAGAGTGCCTATGAAGACCTGCCACCTTCACAAGAGGAGAAAATGGACCAGAAAATAAACACAGTACCTGTTGGAGGGTTGTGGGGGTGACAAGGAGCATCCAAAGGCACCATACTTTGGCTGCCTCAAAGGCACTGGGTACCAAATGTAACTGGCACGCCTGGGTGGGCCACTTACATCCAGAGAAAGAAAAAAATTAAGTTGTTTTCCAGAAGAGTGACTTGTATTATCACCTGAAACAAAAGCACCAATTCGAACATCTTGTTCACGGAGAGGCAGGTGCATGGTCTGCGAGGCCCAGAACTGACAAGGACCTGCAGGGACCTATGGAGGAAGCAGGAGATCAGGCGTCCACACTAAGTCCAAGCTCCCAACACAAAGCAAAGGGAGTGTCCACATGCGAAGACCCTTTCGGCTCTAATAACACACTACGAGTCCATGTCACTGATTATAACATCGTGTTGTGGTTAATGTTAACAATTACGGTTAACCCTTGCCCAGCTTTACATGTATTAACTCATTTAATCCTCATAAAATCTATCAGAAATACCTAGTTTTAGGCTCATCATTTCTTAGACAAGGAGATGGAGGCACAGAGTGAAGGGAACTGCCCCAGTCTATACGGCTTGGACCTGAAGCCAGTCTCTCTGGCTCCAGAGTCTGCCCTTCGCTGGCCCTGGACTAGGAATCATGACTGCCTGAGATCACGCAGAAACTCCAAGAAAGCTACCCGTGAGACTTCGGGCCAAGCGCTCAGCACCCACCACGTACAGAGCCTTCAGTAAACGTCAGCTGTTTTTAGGATCACTGCTCCCACCACAGTCCAACCCTGACAAGGCCAGCACCACTGGGGCAGTCCTGAGCAGCAGAACCCCTCAAGACAGCACTGCCCCATCTCGGGGGCAGACCCCGCTCGGCTCCTCTGTTCTCGACTGAGAGCCTGACACTGAAAACTGGGTAGGCCCTAGCAGAAGGCCAGGCTTGGCCAAGAGCTCAGGCCCAGAGATCTGGACGTGTCTAGTTCACAGTGGAACTGCCCGGCCCCAGGGTTTAGTCTATATTAGGTTGAACCACATGAAAGGCTGATAATTCAACCTTTTTTCACCTAGGAAAACGGCAACTTCATACGGTTCAACCTAATGGAGGGAGGGACACTTACACTTATTAAGGACCTACTGGACATTCAGTCATTCATCTAACACCTGTAGAGCACTGGCTGTGTCCTGGCCGGTGTGTAACACTGTTTCAGCACCCCCAAGACTGACAGCCAGGATTTTTCATCTTCCCTCCTAAGGATAAGAAACAAACTTACCAGGCAGAACAAGGGTAACCAACTCAACCTGCCTGAGCTCAGGTAACTACTAAAACAGGTCAATTTTGGCCAGGCATGGTGGCTTCATGCCCATAATCTCAGCATTGTGGAAGGTCAAGGAGGGAGGATCCCTTGAACCCACAAGTTCGAGACCAGCCTGGGCTACAAAGACTCTGTCTCTAAAAAATAAGTAGATAGCTAGCTAGCTAGCTAGATAGACAGACAGACAGACAGGCACTGTGGCACATGCCTGTGATCCCAGCTACATGAGAGGCTGAAGGGGGAGCACTGCTTGAGCCGAGGAGGTCGAGGCTACAGTGAGACAAGATGGAACCACTGCACTTCAGCCTGGGCGACAGAGTGAGACCTTGTCTCAATCAATCAAACAGGCCAATTTTGTCTTTCCCCTCAGAATCCCTGCATCTTACACTGTACATGGTGTCCAGGGCTGGGATGGGGCTTTACGGGAAAAAGCCAAAGGATCCCTGCAAGGCTTTGTCACCCAACAGTCCCCATGGAGGGCTGTCACAATGATTAAGATGTGCTGCTGCCACTCACGTCACAGGCAGGAGGAGCCAGGGACACTGACACTACTGCACAAAGAACTGTCCTGCCCAGGAGGCCAAGCCGCACAGTGGTCGACGCTAGGCTAAGACTATCTCACCCTTTCAGCTGAGTGGCTATCTTTTGGAAAACAGACTGCGGTTCACGAAGTTCCATCTCCTTGCATTTCAATAAGTGGAACCGAAAAAACCTCCTAAACAAAACCCAGACTTCTTCAGCCACTGGGGCTAGACGTCGTACAGGGGAACCTCTCGGCCCCGGATTCCTCATCTATAAAATAAGTACCCCCATAGGCCGGTGCCAGAGAGGCAGAAGAGTGGAATTCCATCAGCACGTGTTCCCGAGTGGGGTGGACCTGGACCTCCGTGGCAACTCCCATTAACTAGCTGGGGGGCCTTCAGCAAGTTACTACACCTCTCTGGGCTCCGGTTTCCTTATCTGCAAAATGAGGAAACAGATCTCACAGGGTTGGTGTTGAGAGAATACAGATAATGACTGTGGGCATCCGGTAGATACTGGCAGAAGGGAGGGGCCACTCTGTGAGTGAACACTCAATACCAGCCTACAGACTGAAGGCATCCTTCATTTCATGGCATCCCCTAATGCCTGCGCCATGAGTGCGCTCCCCAAGACCAAGAATGGACTCCGCTTAACCACACCCTAGCCCATCCTCTCTGCCTGAACAAGGTCTCGAATCTCAGGACAACCAGGAATCCACGGCACCCCGTGCCCAGAAGAGATTTCAGGATAGGAGGTGTCTGGAGGGTATACACTGAGAACACGACAACAGCTCACATCGGAAATTCTCAGCAGAGGAACTGAACAGCCAAGCCTGGCCGCTGCTCTTTTGGAGTCTGAGTTCTTCAGGGTCTTAGACTTTTCACACCAGAAGGATGTGGTGGATTAAGGCTCCTCCTTCTAGTTTCTGAGTGCAAAACTGCAACGCAGGGAGCCCACTCGTGTGAAACCAACGACAGCCCACCAGGACCAAAGCCTCATGACGGAGAAGCCTTCAGTAGCAACACTCTACCTGCCAATCACTGCTGCAACTGAGAAGGGAAAAGGGCACGGGTACCACCAGAAAATGCCACTGGCTGAATTATAATTGGAAGCTCCAGCATATAGGGTGCAATGCAAAAGCATCATTTCATAACTTTTCTTTGAAAGAAAGACGGGGGTCTTACTATGTTGCCCAGGCTGGCCTCAAACTCCCAAGCGATCGCCCAAGCGATCCTCCCCCCTCAGCCTCCTGAGTAGCTGGGACCATTGACACACACCACAGCACCTGGCTTACCTTTCTATTTTACCAGGTATATCTATCGTATATACCTGGTAAATACGATGCCTGAATCCACTTATAGAGGGCTCTGAAACAGCACGCCCAAACACTGCTAAATAAGATACCGAGTCTAACTCAGGAGTATCCTGCTGCGTTCAGCACTAGAAGAGGAAGCTGCACAGAGCAGTTGAAGCAGAGGGTGGAAAAGTGCAGGGTCTGAGCCGGTGGTAACAACTGCTCACAACCTGCAATGTGGTGAGAGCTCTTGAGACCAGAAACACTGGGCTGCTGTTTTCAGCAGTTTGGTGTTTAAACAGACTGAACCCCCTAAGACTGCTCTCCTGGGGCAAGGGACTCTACATCTTGGAGTCTCAGAAGAAGGAACCAGCACCTGCCTTCCAGGCTGGCTGGGAAGTTAAATGAAACACCACCTATCATCCATCCATGTTAACAGAATAACCACGATAACAGGAGATAACACTCGTACTGCACTCACCATGTGCCAAGCATTGTCTACACTTTCCACACAGGAACTCGCTCAGTCCTCACAATCATCGCTCCACGCCAGGTGAATGTCAATCACCAGGGTTGTTGCCTTACATGACACAGGACTACATGACTGGAAACCTAACACTAGAAAGTTGTAGGCAAAGCCTCCTGTTCACAGGCGTTCAGAGATGTCAGAAACATGTGGGGTGACCGCAGGAGGAAGCACGGGAAAACGCAGGCAAGCGGCCTCCCTGCCTGTCTGATGCTGTGGGCCTCCCCACGCTGGTTCTGCACTCACTCCTGAGTCTTTCAGAACTTTGGACATACTTGCTTCCACCCGCTTCCTCCATTTAACCTTAAGACTCGGATGGCATATTCTATCAGGTCTACCTAACTGCTCAGCAGGCATCCACGGAATGAATGACCTGATGGAAAAAATCACTGCAGGCAGCAGAGCCCAGTGCCAGGACTGCCAGGTGGGCCTTGGTTTCCTCACCTGCATAATGAGGATGACATGAGAATCTGCCTCATAGGGCTGGCTGGAATATTAAAAAGTCATCAGTCAAAACTAGCTCCTGGCCAGGTACAGTGGTTCATGCCTGTAATCCCCAGCACTTTGGGAGGCCGAGGCAGGCAGATCATGAGGCCAGGCGTTCGAGACCAGCCTGGCCAACACAGTGAAACCCCATCTCTACTAAAAATACAAAAAGTAGCCGGGCACAGTGGCGCGCACCTATAGTTCCAGCTACTTGGGAGGCTGAGGCAGGAGAATTCCTTGAGTCTGGGAGATGGAGGTTGCAGTGAACCGAGATCATGCCACTGTACTCCGGCCTGGGCAACAGAGTGAGACTCTGTCTCAAACAAACAAACAAAAAAAAACTAGCTCCTGTTATTCCTACAGCTGCCACATACAGCCCACCCCCCCACCATCTCCCTCAGCAGACTGATGTCTTAGGCACCAGAACCTAGGGCTGTGTGCATCAGGCTGAACTTGGTGCCACCTGCAGTCACGGAGTCGCTGGCTGGATGGATCACTGGGCTAACCAGACTGAAATCCCCATTCAGTTGTTAATAGGATCTCAAGGCTTTGCAGACACCACTATCTAGGATTTAAACTGACCTGAAATAGCTGTGTATCAATGATAAACTGTCCAATCAGAACGCCTACATGAGACAGCTCTGGGGCAGACCCCCTCAGCCCCAGAGGTGGTAAATCATTCCGTCTCCCTCTGCCTTTATCTCCTTCCACCATCCCTTCCTTTCCACGCCCACAGCGGCACAGTGGCCAGGACCCTCATAAGCTCACAGGCTGAAGCTTGTGAAGGCCTCTCTCCCGTCTCTTTCACCCCCCAGGCCTGCTGCACGCACAGCCAGAGGACTCTTCCTAAAATACCACTGCTCTGCCAGCCTCCTCGAATTTCTACCTGCCCTGTCAAAAATTTCACTGGCTCCACACTGTCCCAGATCAAATGCAAACTCCTTAGCTTAGCAACTCAGGCACTCTACAACTCACTCCTGAGACTGAGGCACCCCATGGGCTCACATCTACTCCTTGTCTGACCACACCCCCGACCTCAGTTTTTGTGCCAGTCCCCTTGACCATACCCCACCCCATTCTCTCTGCCTGAGCACGCTCTTCCCAGGCTTCCTTACCCAGCCCCCAAGCCGACCGTGGGCTGGAGTGGTCTGCAGGGCTGCATGGAGGAGGGGGAAATGCAAGCCAGGCCTGCAGGGATGGGCAGACCACAGCACCCATGGGTCCCTGATTAAGTCTTTTCTAGTACTACTTCCTTCCTGCTGCACTTGGCTTTTTGGACACATCCTGCCTCCCCATCCTGGATTAGAGGACAGGGACGATGGCTTCTATTTGTGTCCCTTACTCTGTGGTATGCAGAATAAGATAAGCAACAACCATAGCTACTGTGTGCCAAGCACTGGAGTAAGTACATTACAAATTTCACCCCTACCCCCCATCCCTATAAAATGTTATCTTCATGCTACGGACCAGGAAAACAGACACCGAGGGAATTAGCAGCCTCACTGACAGTCACATGCTAAGTGGCAGACAGGACTCAACTCCAGATGTGCCCAACTGCAGACACCATGTTCTGTGGAGCAGGGAGCCGCCTCTCAGCTCTCACTCAGCGTTTACGTAGCTGGTGTTCACTAAGTGCCAGGTGGCCAGCGCAAGGTGTGGGGTACTCAGAGGGAAGCAAACAGACAAGGTCCCTGCTCTCACAGAGCTCATACGCTCTGTCCCCAGCCCTGTCTCTCTTCTTCCAAGCCTGGAATAGGGCAAGCACCCTCCAGTCACAGGGGGTTCCACTGGCACAGACAAGGCATTCGGGCCTGACGTATAGCATGGGCCTCTGGCAACACATGGTGCCCCGCTCACAGCCAGCTTGTCTTCAGTGGAGAAAACAGCCCCAGGCTCTATTAGGGAAGTTGTCCATTCAAGGCACAGCCCAGAGCCAGGCAAACTCCAAAGCAGCCACCAGCAGGCAGTCCGGAGTGGAGAAAAATGGTTTGCTCTGGGGTCAGAAAACCCAATTCCTCCACGTAGTAGCTAGACAGGGACTCACCATAAACCCCTTTGCACACTTTTGGAAAATGGTGATAATAACAATAGTTAATGTTTATAACAACATCATGTGCCAAATGCTACTGGATGCACTTGACAGATACTACTTAACCCTCATTACAACCTTATGCAGAGGTACCGTTATCCTAAGGCAGTCTGGCTCCTAACTCTATTTTCTTGCACTATGCTGCCTCCAGCCTAAAGTTGAACCTACATTGTCAGGCTGTGGTGAGGACAGTTCTAACAGAGTGCATAGCACATGGCTGATGCTCCATAACCATTAAGCCTCCCCTTCCTTCCACTGAGACGTGAATCTCTGAAAGCCTAGGTCTGGAAATGGCATGGCTCTAGCTGGTCCCATTATGGGTGATCTTGCAGTTGCACCCCCTGGAATTCCACACTGCACCCTCACTGGTGGATCTGCTACAAGGGGAAATGGGACAAGATCCTGTATTTATGGGACCCTCTGCTCACTGCTTCTGGAAAACACAGTGAGTGGGGTCCAACACAGTGAGTCAGGCTGACGTGGATCCGAATCCCAGGCCTGCTGCTCACACCGGTCACTCAAGCTCTCACTCTTGTGAGTAAATGGGGGCTGGGCTATAACCTAAGTCATGTTTCTGGGTCAGGTCCCTCAGCGACCCAGGTTGGACGTGCTGGACAAAGCGACCCAGACTGGAGAGGCTGGACTTCCACGGTACTGTAAGGTTTCATTTTGGGACCCCAGAAAGCCTTGGCTGTGCAAAGGAGCGAGCGGACTGCGTGCATGTGCAATTCAATTCCAGCCAATGGCAGACACAAGAGCAGGCACACCCCAAAAGGCCTTGGAGTGGAGCCTGGCACCAGCCCCAACTTTCTCTTCAGTTTCCTGCCATAGCTCAAGCAGATGTGCCTGCTGTTACACGAACAAGGCTCTTTCCCCCTTAAACTTTAGGTAACAGTGACATGCTCACCCCTCAACAACGTGAGCCGTGAAGGCAGAGATCCTTGTCTGTCTTGCATCCTCCACACATAAACAGCACAGAGCAGGCACTTGATACACAAAAAGCTGAATTAACATTACCCTGTAGCTTCAGGTACCCCACAACGTGCCTCAGTATTTGCCTAACAATAAGCCTTTCCCAGCCTTGAGGGCAGGCTTCTAATGGGTGAGGCACCTGCCCTGCCACCATTTCCCTGTGGTCAGTCATATGTCCTGTTCCTCGACTCATGGAATGGAATGTAAAAGTATAGGACGTCTGAGTTATAAATAGGAGTATCTGCTTTCAAAGGCATGGCTTATCATTTCCTTAATCTCAAGCCATTGATCACTGGCTACTTTTTATAAGCATGCCACCAAAAAGAGGCCAGGTGGGCTCAAATGAACAGGGCTGTATAGACAGACAAGAGGGATGTGAGTTGAACAATGTATCTTATCCACACCAAGAGACATTAATGTCAACTATGTTGTTTCACCTTGTAACAATACCAAGTTCCCATCAGCTCCTGCCAGGCAAAACCATCTGTGAGCTGGAGCAGCGATTCCTGAAGGGGCCTCCCTAGTCCACCTTCCTGCTAAAAGCCTCACCATCATCATAACTAAGAATAATTCCCAAGTCAGAAGCTGGAGCTGCGAAAGGAACGGTGCTCTGAAATTGTACAGCACTCAAGCAGTGGTAAGATTATTACCTGCTAAGGGAATGCAAATAAATTCCATCTGCCTATGCATTTTAACTGAGAAGGAGAAACTCATGCCAACAAAAATCATGGCATTCACTCCAAAGTCAAATGCTTTTTAGATTCTCAAGCCACTATTTCCCTCAATGGGTAACAGAGATCTAGCTGTATTCTTTACCATCGAATCTACTGAAAATGAAAAACACGGTGATCTGATTTCATTTCCCTTCAATGCAACCTCACACCACCACTTCTGTCCTACCCCAACCATCTACACTGGCTTAATGGTCAGAGTATTCAAATAGGGGATAAACCTAACAATAAGCAGTCAGAAATTACAAGCCTAAGGGATACGAAGAACAAGTGACTGAGAGAATGAATATGAAATCCAAGCAGGTAAGTTCATGGACACAGACACATCCCAAAGAGAACATTCCAAGTGGTTTCTTCCAATGCCAGGTGCTGTTCTAGGCCCCACGGATACAGCTGTGGAATACACAAGACAAAAATCTCTGCCCTCTAAGAGCTCATTCTGGCCCATGCTAAATATGCCTGTACTACCATACAGCTCTTTCGCTATAACATGATTTTCTATACAAAGGATTTAAAATACAAACCATGGGCAATAAATACTGCTCCTCCCCCCTTGCCATGTTTGAATATCCCATTCTATGTTTTTCAAACGGTGTCATTAAACCTCCTGACATATAAGCAGCTTGGTACAATGGGAATAACAGTTTAGAGGCTGCCAGATGGGCTTCTACTGACCAACGGTGGTTCCTCCACTGGCTGGGCAATACCTTGAATAAGTCACTCCACCTCCTGAGCCTCAGCTGCCTCATCTATCAAATGCGGACAGCCCCAGAAGGGCTTCGTGTGGATGAAACCAGCTTGTACAGGTGAAGCACACCACAGTGACTGGCAGACAGACAGTTCCTCCACCCTTTCCAGTCTTTTCAGATGACAGCTGAGTGCAAGACTCCTGAGAAGCTTCAGGTGTCATGTGCTCCTCCTGGGGGACTGGGGCACTTTCCCATCACCTGGGGAGCATCACCGCTTCCTGCCGCATACTTTGTCTTCAGTGCACACTCAGTAACGAAACTTCAGCCCACTTTCAAAGTCCTCACCCAACACTGCCCTGGAGAAGTCGTGCTCCACCCAGACCTGGGGTCAAAACAAGGCCTCCCCAAACAAGGAGTTTTCAGCCAACGTCACTGGAGAAATCCGAAGGCCTTAAAAGTGGCATTGCCCCTGTTTTTAATCAGCATACAGGAAGGTATCAAAAGAAAGCTTAACTCATCTCAACTCCTCACCCTCGTTCAGCAGCAACATCCCTTGACTAAACAAGGAACCAGGGTCCTCAAAACACTTTGAGGCCCAAAGCCCACATACAAATATGCTCCAAAAATCCCTTGACCCTGTCAGGAAGTTCTCTGGCCCTTCCAACCTAAGTGCTGGGCCTGTCCTGCGGAATGATCAAGAGGCAGGAGTGCAGGTCTATCTGTGGGGGCCTATGTGAAGCCCCAGGTTCCTCAAAAGTCTGGATAGCATCTGCCTTCTTTACCAAATCAAACACTACGAGTGGAGCCAGCACTCTCCCTCGGAGTTCTGCTCACCTGATCCGAGGGACTTCCATAATCAGCAGTTCCAACCCTTACAAGCTGACAGTTCAGAGGGAAGGGGAGGCTGCGCCTGCTCGGGTGCATGGTGTCCAGGCCATATGCTGGATCCTGGGCCTGCTGGCCCCCCAAGGCCATGGCCTCACAAGGGCGATTGTGCGTTCATCCTTGTCCTGTGGGCCACCCACCCTCAGCCCTCAGCTCCCACTCAGGCCTGGGCGCCGCGGACCCCGGCCCGCCCTGCAGGACGCTTCGCAAGCACAGCACCCACGGCGGCGACCTCGAGAAGGGCCCGCAGCGCAGCGCGCTGCCTTCTGGGCACACCGATGCCCGCCTTTCCCTCGCTGGCTCCCAAGCGGCCTCCCTAGAAGGGGCAACTGAGAAGGCACAGCACCGGGACCACCCCATCCCTGCTGGAGAGTTCCCCTCGCTTCCCGAAGGCTGCAAAGAAGGCGCGCCCCAGGTACAGGGAAGGGTACCCTGGGTCGTGCACGGGGCAGGGGGCAGAACCCTGATGAGAGGGTCAGGGCGGAGACCGAGCGGGGCTGACGCAGGTTACGCTAGGAGTGGCGAGAAGTCCAGGGAAGGGGATCACGGTGGGGAGGGGGCAGTGAGGTCCAGGCGGGGCCATGGGCGGAGGAGAGGAGGTCCAGATTTAAGATCACAGAGGGATGAGGAGATTCAGGCTGAGGCCACGGAGAAGAGGGGAAGCAAACCTAGACCGCTGCAGGAAGGGCTGACCGGGGTCCAGCCTGAGGCCATGGAGAAGGCAAGGGAGGGAGGGAGGCAGCGGCCTAGCCTGGGCCATGGCAGGGAGAAACGACGGCCTAGCCTGGGCGGGAGAGACGGGGGAAAGCAGACCTAGCCCTAGACCGGGGGAGGAAGGGGGCCCACGCCAGGGTCACCGGGGGGGTGCCTGGCTGGGGCCACGGTTCGGGAGGGAGGGTCTAGCCTGGGCTATGGGAGAGACCAGCCTGGACACAGAGGTGGTGAGTGGGACTCCAGCTTGTGCCAAGGGCGAGGGCTGGGAGCGGGGGCAGAGTCACTGCCACCCAAGTCGTCCGCGCCGGCGGCACCCTCCTGGGCGGGGAGGGACCGGGTCCACCCAGGGTCCGGGACCCCGCCCCTCCCCCACCCCGGGAAGCCACCAGTCCCGGGCCACGGATGGGCTGGGGGAGGGGGACGCGAGCTCCGGAGGGGCCCCCGGGCCGGGGAGGGGGCCGTGCGGCCTTTACCATGGTGGCGGCGGCGGCGGCGGTCCCGGTCCCGGCGTCAGTGGCTCTCCCCCCCGCAGCAGGGCCCGGCGCTTCCACTTCCCCGGGTGCCCAGGAGTGAACATCCGGGTCAGCGCCCCCCTCCCCCCGCGCCGGGCCGCCGCCACCTTCCTTCCCCGCCCCGGCCCGGCCCGGGCCCGCCCCCCACGCCGCCAGCTCGCGGCCAATGAGCGCGCGGGACTGCGGCGATCGCCAAGTATGGAGAGCGGCGCGGGAGGCGGGCGCCGACGGGGCGCGGGGGCGGGGTCTGCGCGGCGGGGCGGGGAGCTGCGCGGCTCGCCTGCCGGGGGTTCCGGGCCCGGGGTACGGGGCTCGGGCCGGAGGGGTGTCCGCGCTGTTGGAGGTCCAGTACCCGACTCTGGGCCTGCAGCAGCGGGTGTCGGCGAGGGAACCGCGCCCCACAGTCCCCGCGGGCGGGGATGCGGAAGGCACCGGGGCTGTGAGGCGACCGGCCCTCTGCGCCCCACCCCGTGCACGCGCTCACTCCTGCGGCGCACCCGGAACTGCCGCCGAGCGGAGCGCGGCCCGGCCCGGCCGGGCCCAGCCCAGCCCATCCCAGTACGGGGCGAGCGCGCCGGGAGCTGGGCCGGAGCCCAGCGCTGCCGCTCGCTACGGCGGGACCTGGAGCGCCGCGCTGCACCTGAGCCCGGGCAGGAATTCAGGAGCCTCGGGCTGACACCATTTATTCAGCACCTACTATGTACCAGGCCTTGTTTAGGCACCGGAAGATAACAGATGAATAATAAGACATAAAGATCCCTGCCCGTATAGCTGCAGACAGAATAGCTGTGAGGATGACACAGGTAGAGATTAGAAAATTAAGTTCAACAGGCCCGGCGCGGTGACTCACGCCTGCTATGGAGGCGAGGCACTTTGGGAGGCCGAGGTGGGCCAAGGCCAAGAGATGGAGACCATCCTGGCCAACGTGGTAAAACCCCGTTTCTACTACAAATACAAAAATTAGCTGGGCCTGGTGGTGCCGACCTGTAGCCCCAGCTACCCGGGAGGCTGAGGCAGGAGAATCGCTTGAACCCGGGGGACAGAGGTTGCAGTGAGTCGAAATCGCGCCACGGCACCCCAGCCTGGCGACAGAGCAAGACTCTGTATCAAAAAAACAGCACTTTGGGAGGCCGAGACCGGCGGATCACGAGGTCAGGAGATCGAGACCATCCTGGCTAACACGGTGAAACCCCGTCTCTACTAAAAAATACAAAAAACTAGCCGGGCGAAGTGGCGGGCGCCTGTAGTCCCAGCTACTCGGGAGGCTGAGGCAGGAGAATGGCTAAACCCGGGAGGCAGAGCTTGCAGTGAGCTGAGATCCGGCCACTGCACTCTAGCCTGGGTGACAGAGCGAGACTCCGTCTCAAAAAAAAAAAAAAAAAAAAACAGAAAAGAAAAAGAAAATTAAGTTCAACAAATGCTAACTGTTATGAGTACTGTTGGATGTGCTGCAGAGAACCATTCCATTTGCCCAGACGGGCTTCCTCTCTCCACAAGATGACTCAAGTTTCTCTCTCCCAATCTCTCTCTCTCTCTCTCTCCTCTCTCTCTCTCTCTCAATCAAATATTTGTTGAGCTTAGTCTAGGTGGCAGGAAACCTGGATTGCTAATAATATCTGCCCTCCGTGGCCTGTTTGCTTTGGTTAAATCAAATTAGGCGATCTGTGAGGGGATGGTAAACAGTACGGATGACAGGAATGTTTCCCTGAGCCAGGCCCTGTCCTCAGGGAGCTCATAGACAAGTAAAACCTTTCACAGGTAGCCACTGGCAGAAAAAGCATACGGGTAAGTCTCGCAAGAACGGTATTGGATGAGTATTACAGGAATTCACAGAAGAGAATGGCACAAGTAGTAAGTATTTATTGAGCATCTGCTATGTGCCAAGCACTGTGCTAGGCTCTGGAAATACAGCAATGAGCAAAACAACCCGAGCTTGAGTGTTGTCAGGGAGACAGTCGGCCACCAGGCAAATACAGTGTCCGAGGCCAGGCACAGTGGCTCACACCTATAATCCCAGTACTTTGGGAGGCCAATGTGGGCGGATCACGAGGTCGGGAGATCGAGACCATCCTGGCTAACAGGGTGAAACCCTGTCTCTATTAAAATACAAAAATTTAGATGGGGGTGGTGGTGGGCGCCTGTAGTCCCAGCTACTGGGGAGGCTGAGGCAGGAGAATGGCTTGAACCGGGGAGGTGGAGCTTGCAGTGAGCCGAGATCGCGCCACTGCACTCCAGCCTGGGAGACAGAGTGAGACTCTGTCTCAAAAATAAAATAATAATAGTAACACAGTGTCGGGTAGTGATTAGAGATAATGAGAAAAATTCAAGCAAGCCAATAGGTAAGCAGGCAAGGCCTAACTTAGCAGTGTTTGATCATATAGCTGAAGGGAAGGAGGGAGCAAGCCATGTGGACAGCAGAGGCACAAGGAGCAGCAAGGGTAAAAACCCTGAAGGTGGGACTGTGCTGGATCAGCACTGGTGTGTTTTCAAGGGACAGACAGGAGGCCAGTGTGGCTAGCCTAAGTCCAGCAGGAGCTGAAGGGCAGAGCCATGACAAGATCTGACCTAGGCTTTAAAAGGATCATGAGGCTGCTGTGTCCTGAATGGACTGTAGGGGGACTAGGGCCTTAGAAAGACATTTCTATATTGAGGATATTTATTTATATAAAAAGCACTGATATGGCGCATCCTATGTGATGAACACTGTTAAGCACCTTACAGATAATAAGTCATTTAATCATGACAGAAGCCTGAAAAGGTAAGGAGCTTGCCCCAAGGTCACACAGCAGAGAGATGAAGCTGGCTTGGACCAGGGTAGTAGCATTGGAGATGGCAAGAAGTAGATAGTATTCTAGATATTTCCTGATGTATTGGTGGTAGGCATGAGAAGAAAGGAATCAAGGATGATGTTAAGATTTTTTTTTTTTCTTATAAAAAGACTTTGTCTTGGCCGGGCGCGGTGGCTCAAGCCTGTAATCCCAGCACTTTGGGAGGCCGAGACGGGTGGATCACGAGGTCAGGAGATCGAGACCGTCCTGGCTAATATGGTGAAACCCCGTCTCTACTAAAAATACAAAAAACTAGCCGGGCGAGGTGGTGGGCGCCTGTAGTCCCAGCTACTCGGGAGGCTGAGGCAGGAGAATGGCTAAACCCGGGAGGCGGAGTTTGCAGTGAGCTGAGATCCAGCCACTGCACTCCAGCCTGGGCGACAAAGCGAGACTCCGTCTCAAAAAAAAAAAAAAAAACAAAAAAACACTTTGTCTTTTTGTTTGTTTGTTTTGAGACAGTGTCTCAGTTCTGTTGCCCAGACTGGAGTGCAGTGGTGCAATCATAGCTCACTGCAGCCTCAAGACCCCCAGGCTCAGGTGATCCTCCCACCTCAGCCCCCTGAGTAGCTGGGACTACAGGCATGCATCACCCTGCCCGGCTGATTTTTTTGTAGAGACTGAGTTGCACTGTTACCCAGGCTAGTCTCGAACTCCAGGGCTTAAGCAGTCCTCCCACCTCAGCCTCCTAAAGTGCTGGGATTACAGGCATGAGCAACTGCACCCAGCCAAGACTTTGTTTTTTAGAGCAGTTTTAGGTTCACAACAAAATTGAGAGGAAGATATAGAGATAATCCACATATCCCTGCCCTACATATGCAGAGCCCCCCCGAATTGTCCCCATTCCCCACTAGAGTGGTACATCTGTTGCAATTAATTAACTGCATTCATACATCATGATCACCCAATAGTTTACATTAGGGTTCACTCTGTTATACACTCTATGAGTTTGGACAAGCGGATAATTACATCTAGCCACCATTAGAACCATCATACGGAATATTTTCACTGCCCTAAAAATCCCCTGTGTTCCACCTCTTCATCCCCCTGCCCCCTAGCTCCTGGCAACCACTGATCTTTTTACTCCATAGTTTTGCCTGATGCTAAGATTTTTGGCTTAACACTGCATGGATTTGCCATTTATTGATCTCGGGAAGACCGTAGGAGGAGCAGGGTTTTTCTGAGGGGAGGGTTGTGGATAAGAGGGAGCAAGTTATGTTTGAGATGCCTATTGGAGTTTTTTGTGTGTGTGTGTTTTTTTTTTTTTGAGATGGAGTCTCACTCTGTCGCCCAGGCTGGAGTGCAGTGGTACAGTCTTGGCTCACTGCAGCCTCCATCTCCTGGATTCAAGCAATTCTCCCACCTCAGCCTCCCAAGTAGCTGGGACTACAGGCGTGCGCCACCACACCCAGCCGATTTTTGAACTTTTAACAGAGACAGGGTTTTACCATGTTGGCCAGGCTGGTCTCGAACTCCTGACCCCGCCTTGGCCTCCCAAAGTTCTGGGATTAGAGACATGAGTCACTGCGCCCAGCCTCCTACTAGAGATTTAAATGGAGATGTCAGGTGGGCGTGGTGGCTCACACCTGTAATTCTAGCACTTTGGGGAGGTGGGTAGATCGCTTGAGGTCAGGAGTTTGAAACCAGCCTGGTCAACATGGTGAAACCCTGTCTCTACTAAAAATACCAAAATTAGCTGGGCTTGGTGGCACATGCCTGTAATCCCAGCTACTGAGGAGGCTGAGGCAGGAGAATTGCTTGAACCCAGAGGAGGAGGATGCAGTGAGCAGAGATTGCGCCACTGCACTCCAGGCTGGGTGACAGAATGATACTCCATCTCAAAAAATAAAAATAAATAAATGGAGATGTCAAGTAAGTAATTAGATATGGAAGTCTGGATTTGGGGGAAGAAGTCAGAGCTGTGATAAACTTACGAGAACTGCTGGCTAGTAAATGGCATTGAAAGATATTTGAAAGCACAGACATCTTGATGAACTCACTTCATGGGTGAATGTAGAGAGAAGAGGTCATGAAGATAAAGAGGAACCAGCAGGAAGACTGAGAAGGAATGACCCGTGTGGCAGGAACAGGACCAAGAAAAGGTGGTGTCCCTCTTGGATGCCAAGGGATGGAGGCCAAGCATGAAGGAAAGTTCATTCATTGGACAGATCACTCCACAGATTGGCTGCCCATTGCTCAGATCCTGCCCCTAGATCCGTCAGCTATTGCTATGAGCATGGAGGCACGTGGCGTTAAACATGGTCATCTACAAGGGGTTGTGAATTGGTAGACAGGCACTGTAAATTTTTTTTATTTTAAATTTTTTGGGCCAGGGATGGTAACCAGGCATTTTTGGCCAGGCATTCCTGTAATCCCAGCACTTTGGAAGCCTAAGTGAGAGTATTGCTTAAACCTAGGAGTTCAAGACCAGTGCAGGTGACAAAGTGAGACCCCTGTCTCTATAAAAAAAATCAAATAGGCATGGTGGCACGTGCCACTGGTCCCAGCTACACAGGAGGCTGAGGCAGGAAGATTCCTTCAGCCCAGGAGATTGAGGCTGCAGTGAGCCGTGATTGCACCCTGCATTCCAACCTGGACAACAGAGGGAGACCCTCGTATCCAAATAATAATAATAACTTTATAATTTAAATAGGGACAGGAACTGACCATGTTGGTTGGTGATCCTCCTGCCGTGGCCTTCCAAGTGTTTGGGTATCAGGTGTTAGCCACAACATCCAGACCATAAATATCTTTAGCACTGTTTCTCCTCTCATCCTCTTTTAAAGACCCTAACCCCCTTGAAGTTCATACTGTCATATTTTTCAACCTGCCACCCCTTTTATCGCTCTCATGAACTTACCTCCATCTCCCCTTCCACACTTTCTTTAGGACTTCAGTACCCGTAAGCATAATCCACCAGAAATCTTACTGACTTCTCACTGATCTCTTCCATACGACTGAGTTTCCTTCCCCTCTCCCCAGGTCCCACTCCTGTGGTCTTACCCTGGCCTGTTCTCACCTTTAACTGCACTATCTCAGAAATCCCAATCACACTGGCTAGGCATGGTGGCTCCTATCTCTAGTGCTAACACTTTGGGAGGCTGAGCCCAGGAGTTTGAGACCAGCCTGGGCAACGTGGCAAGACCCCATTTCCATAAAGATTGTTTTAAAATTAGCCAGGCATGGTGGCACGTACCTGTGGTCCCAGCTACTCAGAAGGCTGAGGTGGGAGAACCTCTTCAGCCCAGGAGGTTGAGGCTGCAGTAAGCTGTGTTTGCGCCACTGGGCAACAGAGTGAGACCCAGTCTCCAAAAAAGAAAAGAAGAGAAGAGAAGAGAAAAGAAATCACAGTCACAAAAGATCTCAAATCTGACTGTAACCCACTTACCATAGTATCACCACAAAAGCATTTCCTCAACCTCACTATTTCTTCAGCCTCATCAAGGTCTGCAAACCTTTGTCCCTGCCAGATGTTCACATTCATTTTCCCCCTCATGCTCACATCCCTCCTGACCCAGCTTAGTAATGAGTATTATACAAACTCCCTTACGAAAGCCCATAACCCCTTTACCCCCACCTTTTTTGCATCAGAACATCTGAACATTGGCTGGGCAAGGTGGCTCATGTCTGTAATCCCAGCACTTTGAGAGGCTGAGATGGGCAGATCACTTGAGGCCAAGAGTTTGAGACCAGCCTGGCCAATATGGGGAAAAAACATCTTTACTAAAAATACAAAATTATCCAGGCATGGTGGTGGGCGCCTGTAATCTCAGCTACTCAGGAAGCTGAGACAGGAGAATCGCTTGAACCCAAGAGGCAGAGGTTGCAGTGAGCCAATATCACGCCACTGCACTCCAGCTGAGGTGACAGAGTGAAACTCTGTCTCAAACAACAAAACAACAACCAAAAAAAACCATCTGAATATTGCTGGAAAGTTGAAAGTGATTTCTCTTCCTTTAAGGTGAGGTCCACAAATTTCAAACGAGCCCTCAAGCCTGCCTAGCAATTCTACTGTATTTCCCCGCTGTAGCCCACCACTGCTCACATTCTTAAATTATGATTTTTCAACCTTCTTCCTCCTTAAGCTTCCTTTGTCCTCTTGGCATCCTTCTCTCTAAGCAGATGGCTTTGCCTCACACTTCACAGAAATAATTTAAATAGGGACAGGATCTCATCATGTTGGTCGGTGATCCTCCTGCCTCGGCCTCTCAAGTGTTTGGATATCAGGTGTTAGCCACAACATCCAGACCATAAATATCTTTAGCACTGTTTCTCCTCTCATCCTCTTTTAAAGACCCTAACCCCCTTGAAATTCATACTGTCATATTTTTCAACCTGCCACCCCTTTTTTCGCTCTCATGAACTTACCTCCATCTCCCCTTCCACACTTTTTAGGACTTCAGTACCCGTAAGCATAATCCACCAGAAATCTTACTGACTTCTCACTGATTTCTTCCCTACCACTGAGTTTCCTTCCCCTCTCCCCAGACAGGAGATTATCATCTACCAACATATCTGCACTTTCCCTGCAATCTCTGCCTCCCCAGATTTTATAATAAATGAAGCGTTTTTGTTCCTATCAGAGTCACCCCTCCACTTGTTCTCTGAATCCTTCTTTCCTTAGTCACCAGTTTCTCCCTCAGTACTGGATCATTCCCATCTTCTTCAGAAAACATGCCCTAATAGCTCCTATCATAAAATAAAAGTTTTAAGAACCACCACTCAAAACTCCTGGATCCTGCGTCTCCCTCTAGCCACTTCCCCCATTTTTCTGCTCCCAGTCACACCAAAACCTTGTAAATTCTTTGCAGTTGTTGATTCTACACCTGCTCCATTTTCTCCTCAAGTCAGTCTGATCAGACCTCTGCCCTGACCTGCCCAGGAAGCGACATTGCTCTACTCAAGCTGGCCTGGGAACTCGGTGTTGCAGAAGCCAGTGCTCACTTTGGAGCCTCATCTTACTCCTGCCTTCTCCTCCTTCATATACCTCTCTTGGCTTGCCTGAGATGAGTAAGGCTACCACATCCCAGCACATAGCATGGCAATTACACATAGTAGGTGCCCATAAGCATTTCCTGAGTGGAGGCAAGGTGGAAAGGTTTCCCCTCAGTTTCCTTTGATGGTTCTTCCTTTTCCTGAAGGCTTAGTTCTGGGACCTTGTTCTTCTGCATCTGAGTCCTCTTTTGGTCGTTATGGACCTAGGTGTTCAGCACCCAGAACATAATCAGTGCTCAATGAAGGTATGTGAACGAAGATAATAGTATCAACAGGATAAGATTGTCTTGTGAATAAACAGACAAAGAACGAGTAATACAGCTAGTTTTTCATGAGTGCTTGCTATGCACTAAATACTTTTCATGTGTTATAGACTCCTCCTAACCATCCTTTGAGCTAGGAACTTTTTTTTTGGAGACAGGGTCTTGGGTTGGAATGCAATGGCACAGTCTCGACTTACTGCAACCTCCACCTCCCAGGCTCAAGCAATCCTCCCAACTCAGCCTCCCATGTAGCTAGTACCACAGGTGTGAGCCACCACCACTGGCTAATTTTTATGTTTTTTGTAGAGACGGGGTTTTGCCATGTTGCCCAGGCTGGTCTCAAACTCCTGGGCTCAAGCGATCCCCCCACCTCAGCCTCCCAAAGTGCTGGGATTTTAGGTGTGAGCCATCATGCCTGGCCAGAACTTTTATTATGACCAATTTATAGAAGAAGTTGGGGCTTAGATGAAATGACTTGCCTAAAGTCACACATAATACGTGGATGGATTTATTCTCACTTTTATCTTTCTGACTCAAAATCTGTTCTCAGAATCACCAGATTGAGATAGGTAGGAAAGGGCTTTGTAAGCTACAAAAGGCAGTGCTACTATATCCCAGCACATAGGATGGCAGTTACACATGGTAGGTGCCCGTAAGCATTTTCTGAATTGAGGCAAGGTGGAAGGGAAGCCCCAAGCCACATAATGCCATCACCTGAGGAAGGAAGCAGCAACCTCGAGGTCCTTGAAAGACAGCCTTCTACCCTATGCCAAATCAGCTCCTACAGGACCCATTAAAGCAGACATTGCCCAGTAGTTGCCCAACATCTGTCTTTCCTTCTTCAATTACATCTATTAATTGGGTTAATAAATGCACAGTTATCCCAGGAGCTGGGGATTGCCTAGCTCCTAAATTACCTCCCATCTAACAGGTCTGGGCCTGCTTCCTAGGTTGAGCATCTTCTCAAGTTACTAAAACAGTTTTAGGTGTTTTACTGTGTCTTTAGAAATGCCCAAGAACCCTTAGAATAAGCCAGATTTTAACCCTTCAATACACTGAATTCTATAGCTAGCCATATTGCCTGAACATCCTAACTCTATATACTGAAGTTTCAATGGGATTCAATTTAAGAATCTTTGTTACCAGCCGGGCATGGTGGCTCTCGCCTGTAATCCCAGAACTTTGGGAGGCCGAGGTGGTTGGATCACCTGAGGTCATGAATTCAAGACCAGCCTGGCCGACAGGTGAAACCCCATCTCTACTAAAATATTTAAACTAGCTGGGCGTAGGGGTGCGGATCTGTAATCTCAGCTACTCAGGAGGCTGAGGCATGAGAATTGCTTGAACCTGTGAGGCAGAGGTTGCAGTGAGCCGAGATCACGCCACTGCACTCCAGCCTGGGTGACAGAGAGACTCTGTCTCAAAAAAAAAAAAAAAAAGGAATATTTGTTACCAAGAGTTCCAAGAGGGAGGGAACACCACATGGCAAGGCCATCTGCCCCATCATTCAGCTGGCTTCGAGGTCACTGCTGGGGTGCCTCCCAGGTATGAATACCCTCTCTTTCCTACAACTTAACCCTGTCCCATTTTAGCCCACCCCCAGCTCTAGAGGAGAGGATTCTGGCCATAATCAAAGTGTAGCCTTGGCCATGCTGTTTGGTTTGCGGATGCACCCTTGACCTGATTTGGGCCATGGTGCTTTCTGTGGAACAGTAATCAAAATGAACTTGGCCCGAAGAGAGGCGATCCACCAAGTGAGTTTGGGAAATGCTGTAAACAATATTCCCTCTTGGGGATTTTATTTTCTCAAGAACCTTACACTTCAATTATCCTGTCTCTCCCCAGATTGTTCAACTAATGATTACTCTGGTTTTAAACATGCCTAAGTGTTCTGATTTTTTTTTTTTAAAAGAAAGAAACTTACGTGAATTCCTCATCTTTTCCAGCTTACTGCCAACTCCTCCCTTTCCCAGCTGGAGAATTGTCTGTGTTTCCTTGCTCCACTTCCTAACCTCCCATTGTCTTTCATAACTCCTCCACTGAAATAGCTCTGAGGTCACCCATAACTTTCGTGTTGAAGGTCACATGCACAACTTTCTTTCTTTTAAAAAAAATTTTTTTTTTTTGAGGCAGGGTCTCGCTTTGTTGACCAGGCTGGTCTCAAACTCCTGGGCTGAAGCACCCCTCCCATCCCCGCCTCCCATAATGCTGGGATCACAGGCATGAGCCACCTGCCACCTTGCCAGGCCACATGCACGATTTTCAATCCTCACCTCCTGTAACTTCCCAGTAGCATCTGGTGCTTTGGCCACTTCCTCCCTCCTTGAAGCAAGCACTCTCCCATTGGCTTCCGTGACATCATGTGACTCTCCTGGTCTTAATCCTACCTCTACGCTCCTTCTCTGGGTTCTCTGCGGACTCCTTCTCCTCCACACACCCACTAAACGATGGAGTTCCTTGAGATTTGGTAGCAGTTTCTTTCCTTCTCTAACTTTGCCCTTTTTCCTTAGACAATTTCAGCCATGTTCATTTCTTTAGTTACCAGCGGCCTCAGCCCTGGAGCTGGCAGAAGGGGACCTGATGATCAGGGAGGGAAACTGTTTCCCTGATGATGGGGGAAATCAGGATACTGTTACCAAAAGAAGGAGAAAGGGCTGCTGAAAAGTAGAGAGAAAGAAAGAAACAGATGGATGTTACAGGCATCCTGGGCGAGTGAATGAAACAGACTTCTTTGTGGTCTCAGAAATTTCTAGTCATTGAAACCTTAAGCAGGACTGAGTACAGGCCAAAAAAAAAAAAAATGCTGATTTCCTTTGAAGACAGAAAATTGTGTGGTTTGTAGAAGAGGCAGCCTCGGCTAGACAGCTTAGATCAACTTTTTCCAGCCTTCAACATCTTGAAAGAACATGTAGCAGGGAGTGGGGAGGTGGACAGACCACTAGCAATCCACTTCTTTTTAATGCATCCCTAAAGTCTTCAGTGCCAAGAGGATACTTTACTCTGAGGTTAGACACAATCATCTCAGGGTTTTTGCTTTTGCTTTTCTAATAGCTACCTGGGAGAACTCACAGCTGTCTTCTGCTGGACCAGAAGTATTTGCATCCTGACCATCTGTGGGGTCTCGGTCAGAGTCATGGAAGGGCCTCTCACATGCAGGCCAGCTGTTGCAGTTTTTATTTGCATATTTGGGAGACTTCACGTTTAGTGTATTATGCATATTTGGGAGACTTCACGTTTAGTGTATTAAGCTGGCCAGCCAGTCACCCACCAGGGTTGGGCTGGACTCTACAATGTGTTAAAGCTGACTCTTCCTTTAGATTCAGCATAATCCCCCTCTTCTCCTGGTAGTAGTCTCTGATACTCCCCTCAAAAGCTGGGTTTGGGACCCCCTGTTCTGTGTTCCCATGGAAACCTATACTTTGTGTACCTTATCAGATCACTTGTCACTCGATCCCTACTGCGCTATGGCTCCTTGAGGCAGGGACTGTGAGTCATATCACTAACGATTAGCATGGAACCTGGGATATGGCACAATATGAATGAAGTCTGTCATATTGTGAGCCAGAGAACCTCCAGTCATCCAGGATGCAAACCTCAGCCATCCTCTACTTCTCCGAAGCTCCTATCTCTCTTCCCAATCAGACATTGCAGTGTTCCAAATGAAACTAAACCAGGTGCAGAACTGACATAGGACCCAATAAAGTGGTAGGACTTGGAGAACAATCTAGTCAAAGGCTGAAATAAAAGAGCAGAGCAATGAACAATTGGAAAATAAATTTAAATACCTTTATAATAACATCGAAAATATAAAATACTCAGGGATATATTTAATGAAAGATGTGCAAGGCCTGAAAACAAGAAAACATTGCTAAGATAAATTAAAAATCTAGATCAATAGATGTACCCTATTTATGGATTGGAAGATTCAATATCATCAAGACGTTCATTCTCCTGAAAATGTACTATAAATGCAATGCAATTAAAATCACAATCCCAGCAAATTTTTGTATATAAACTCACAAACTGATTTTTTTTTTTTTTTGAGTCAATGTCTCACTCTGTCACCCAGGCTGGAGTGCAGTGGCACAATCATTGCTCACTACAGCCTTGACCTCCCAGGCTCAAGCAATCCTGTCACCTCAGCCTTCCAAATAGTTGGGATTACAGGCACATGGCACCACTCGTGGCTAATTTTTAATTTTTTTTAGTAAAGTTGAGGTCTTACTATGTTGCCCAGGCTGGTCTCAAACTCCTGGACTCAAGCAATCTGCTTGCCTTGGCCTTCCAAAGTGCTGGGATTACAAGCATGAGCCACTGCGATGCCCAGCTATTTCTTTTTTTTTTTTTTTTGTGCATTTTTTGTAGAGACAAGGTCTCACTATGTTGCCCATGCTGGTCTTGAACTCCTGGGCTCAAGGGATCCTTCTGCCTTCTCCTCCCAAGATCCATTTAGGAAAAAACAATCTTGACCCTTACCTCACACCATAAATAAACATTAACGGAATGGATCATAGACATAAACATAAAGAGCTAAAACTTCTAAAAGAAAACATATGAGAAATCTTCACAACATTTAGTTAGGAAAGATTTCTTAAGATACAAAAAGCACTAACTAAAAAAGAAAAAATTTGATAAATTATATTTGATGAAAACAAGAAAATTCTGCTCTTCCAAAGATGCCATTTAAGAAAAAGATTTCAGAGCTATGTAAAGCATTATTTAAACATACACAGGACATTAAATTTTTTGGAAGAAAAGGCATTCTGTCTATAAGTTTTAATCTTTCCAAGTAAATAAACACACATATCAGCTTAATATTTTTGTTCAAGTGAACAGAGTGTATAGCATAAAAGGACCTTGGTTGAGATTCTTAACTCCCAGGACCAGACTAGACCTGATGACCTATTTATTGGAAGTAATCAATAAGGCAATCAATGCCACTGTAGTCAGAAAGACTCTAGATTGTAGTCTGAAAGAAAAACAGAGGTCAGAGAAGTGATGTTGAGTATCTGGTCCAGCAGTATAAAGTGAGACTATAAATGGGGAAAATGAATCACCAAGCCTGAAGCTTGGCAGATTGGGAACAAAATGCAAAGGGGGAAACTGAGGGGCACAGAGAGTTAGGATGATTGAGCAGAGAGGCCCAGAGCAATGTCAATGGTGATAGGGCCTATTTCATAGGTGCTGCCTCTTTACAGCTTAAAACTGCCAGACTGGATCATACATATGTGATCTAAGATGCTATAAGATCTGGCCCAGCTTAGAATCCATATCTGTCAAGAAAAACTTAACTCCTAGTGATTTCTGTCTGTCACACACCATTGCTTGGACAACTGCCATTGCAATTCTCTTGGGCTTTATCTTTTCTTTCTCTTTTTTTTTTTTGAAACAGGGTCTTACTTTGTTGCTCAGGCTGGAGTACAGTGGCATGAGCATAGCTCACTGCAGCCTCCACCTCCCGATCGAAGCGATCCTTCTGCCTCAGCCTCCAGAGTAGCTGGAACGACAGGCATGCACCACCATGCCCCACTAATCTTTTAATTTTTTGTAGAGACAGGATCTTCCTATGTTGCCCAAGCTGGTCTCAAACTCCTGGACTCAAGCAATCCTCCTGCCTCAGCCTCCTGAAGTGTTGGGAGAGCCACTGTGCACAGCAAGGGCTTTAATCTTAATGACCTTTCATTCTCTACCTCAATTACCCGCAACTGATACAGGTATGCTAGCATTAATAAGCTATATGGTTACCTTTTCCATTTCCTCTTCTTGGGCACAAACATAGTCACATGGTCATGTGACTGTGTTTTAATTAATGGAATATGGGCGGCAGTGACATGTGCCATCTCCAGGCAGGGACATAAAATGGCCCTTGTGTCCTGCCGCACACTCTTTCTTTGTTCATCAGTAAATTGAATGCAGAGGACCTAAGGGAGGACTTCAAGATGGAAGAAGCCTGTTTCTCTTTCCACGATAGTCACTGAAAACACCCAACCAGACTGTGCCTTTGGGGGCAAGTAAACCATTATCGTAGCAGCAAGCCACTCAAAGTTGGGATTTCTTTGTTCCAGCAGCTATAATTACCCCCAACGAATTCAGGTCTGAAGAGCTCCTATGACAGCTTTCAATATAACGGGAAATGTTCGGGATAATAAATCGAAGCAGGATTTCAGCCAGGTGTGGTGGCTCACGCCTGTAATCCCAGAACTTTGGGAGGCCGAGGTGGGTGGATCACAAGGTCAGGAGATCGAGACCATCCTGCCTAACACGGTGAAACCCCGTCTCTACTAAAAATACAAAAAAAAAAAAAATTAGCCGGACGTGGTGGCGGGCGCCTGTAGTCCCAGCTACTTGGGAGGCTGAAGCAAGAGAGTTACTTGAACGTGGGAGTAGGTGGAGGTTGCAGTGAGCCGAGATCGTGCAACAGCAGTCCAGCCTGGGCGACAGAGCGAGACTCCGTCTCAAAAAAAAAAAAAAAAATCGAAGCAGGATTTCCATAAAAGTGTGAAGGTGCCACAGGGATCTCAACGTCAAGCTGGTGAAGCTGGACAAAGATCACATAGCTCTTAATACATGGTAAGCCAGGATTTCAATGGAGGTCTGTCTGGTTCCACAGCCTATGCACTTTCACTCCTCTACCTTATCCCAAACACAGAGGTGTTTAGATGTTTTGAGTGATGATCATAATGATAATAGACTCTGGACTTCTGTGTAATTTACTCTCTGGCGCATCGGTGCTATGTATTGCTACAGAACTTCCACCACTTCCCACAAGCCAGTAAGGCTGAATATAATGACACCCCGTAATCTTCATTTTTTGTCAACATCATCCCCAAGCGCTCAAAGGAGGGTAGTTAAAATTATTATCATTTTCTCCAGCTTGCAACCTGAATGTTTACTGGTCTAGGTAAAAGGCTTTTGTAACTCTTCGTTCTCCATCCACTTGTACCTTCCTATCTTAACTATTTAGTCTGAGAAGCTCTATGCCTCTCTTATCTGAATAACTGCATCTACCTCCTCCCTGAAATGTTGAAGGAGCAAGTGACTAAAACCTCCTTCTATACCTACTTTTCCCTTCTTTAACTGGAGAGCGCGATACCTATCTCATACAATTGCTGTGAGGTGTGTGTGTGTGTGTGTATGTGTGTGTTTTAAGATGGAGTCTCGCTGTTGTTGGCCAAGGCTGGAGTGCAATGGCGCGATACTGGCTCACTGCAACCTCTGCCTCCCAAGTGCCAGTAATTCTTCTGCCTCAGTCTCCCGAGTAACTGAGATTACAGGCACCCGCCACCATGCCCAGCTAATTTTTGAATTTTTTTAGTAGAGACAGGGCTTCACCATGTTGGCCAGGCTGGCCTCGAACTCCTGACCTCAGGTGATCCACCTGCCTCAGCTTCCCAAAGTGCTGGGATTACAGGCATGAGCCACCATGCTGGGCCTTTTTTTTTTTTTTTAGACGGAGTCTCGCTGCTGTTGACCTGGGCTAGAGTGCAATGGCGCAATCTCAGCTCCCTGCAACCTCCACCTCCTGGGTTCAAGCGATTCTCATGCCTCAGCCTCCTGAGTACCTAGGACTACAGACACATGCCACCACGCCTGGCTGATTTTTGTATTTTTAGTACAGACAAGTTTTCACCATGTTGGCCAGGCTGGTCTCAAACTCCTGACCTCAAGTGATCCGCCCGTCTTGGCCTCCCAAAGTGCTGGGATTACTGGCATGAACCACTGCTCCTGGCCAAAATTATTTTAAAAGGCCTGACACACTGTCTCCCCTGCTCCGTCATGGTAAGACGTGCTTGCTTCCCCTTCACCTTCTGCCATGATTGTAAGTTTCCTGAGGCCTCCTAGTCATGCTTCCCGGTAAGCCCGCGGAACTGATGCAATTGGAGACACTGGTTATTTTATCAAGGTTTTGACTGGAATGGCATGCTTTCAAATACAAACGGACTGTTTTAAGAAATCAGAGTTTTCTTATAGAGCCAATGAAACTCCTCAGGAAAGCTGGCCTCATACCTTGTCACCCAGTCCCTGTATAGGGTTCCTGACCTGTGGGTTTTTGCATGTCTGACGCCCATGGCTCCACCTGGACCTGCCAACCCCACTCCTGTGGCCTCACCCAGAAGCAATTCAGCTCACAGGAGGACAGTTTAGACTCCCTGTGATTTCATCTCCGCCCCAACCAATCAGCAGCAAGCCCCAGTTACCTGACCCCTCCCCTCTTTCCCCAAACTGCATTTGAAAAACTCCTAACCTAGAACTTTGGAGGAGATGATTTGAGTACTAACTCCATCTCCCACATGGCATGGTCAGCCTCGTGTCTGTTAAGCTCTTTCTTTGCGGGGGGGGGAAAAAACCAAACTTGACAACTTATTATTTTTCTGAAAAATTGCATTTTAAACATCTCACTACAGAAATACATGCCCATTACAGTGGCCAGCCATGGAGGCTTATGCCTGTAATCCTAGCACTTTGGGAGGCCAAAGTAGTGGATTACTTGAGGCCAGGAGTTCGAGACCAGCCTGGTCAACATGGTGAAACCCCGTCTCTACTAAAAATACAAAAATTAGCCAGGCATGGTGGCACATGCCTGTAGTCCCAGCTACTCAGGAGGCAGAGGCAGAGAATTGCTTGAAGCTGGGAGGCAGAGGTTGTAGTGAGCTGAGATCACGCCCTGTGCTCCAGCCTGGGCGACAGAGGGAAACTCGATTTCCAAAAAAAAAAAAAAAAAAAAAAGGTCGGGCATGGTGGCTCATGCCTGTAATGTCAGTACTTTGGGAGGCCGAGGCGGGCAGTTGATCACCTGAGGGCAGGAGATCAAGACCAGCTTGGCCAACATGGGGAAACCCTATCTCTACTAAAAATACAAAAATTATCCAGGTGTGGTGGCGCATACCTGTAATCCCAGCTACTCAGGAGGGTGAGACAGGAAAATTGCTTGAACCCAGGAGGTAGAGGTTGCAGTGAGCCAAGATCTCACCACTGCCCTCCAGCCTAGGTGACAGAGCAAGACTCCGTTTCAAAAAAAAAGAAAGAAAAAAAGAAATATAAAAAGAAATATGTGCCCATTGTAGAAAAATTATAAACAAAAGAACCAAAAAAGAAAATTCCCAAGAAATACTTTCATCTTTTTGAATCTATCCTTCTAATCTTTTTTATTGCACATATATACATATTTTATAAAAATGAGATCACACCGCACATCTGTATTTGTAACCTGCTTTTTTCTCACTTGATAACACATTGCGAATATTTTACACATTATTAAAGATTCTCCTGTGGCTTTTACTTTTTCTTTTTCTTTTTGAGATGGAGTCTCACTCTGTCACCAGGTTGGAGTGCAGTGGTGCCATCTCAGCTCATTGCAACCTCCACCTCCCAGGTTAAAGCGATTCTCCTGCCTCAGCCTCCCGAGTAGTTAGGACTACAGGCGCCCGTCACCATGCTCAGCTAATTTTTGTATTTTTAGTAGAGACGGGGTTTCACCATATTGGCTAGACTGGTCTCGAACTCCTGACCTTGTGATCTGCCCGCTTCGGCCTCCCAAAGTGCTGGGATTAAGGGCATGAGCCACTGTGCGTGGTCTTTTTTTTCTTGAGACAGAGTCTTGCTTTGTCACCCAGGCTGGAGTGCGGTGGTGTGATCTCGGCTTATTGCAACTTCTGCCTCCCAGGTTCAAGTGATTCCCCTGCCACAGCCCCCCAGGTAGCTGGGATTACAGATGCCCACTCCTGCACCCGGCTGATTTTTGTATTTTTAGTAGAGACAGAGTTTCACCATGTTGGCCAGGCTGGTCTCAAACTCCTGACCTCACGTGATCTGCCCACCTTGGCCTCCAAAAGTGCTGGGATTACAGGCGTGAGCCACCGCGCCCAGCTGGCATAATTTTTAATAGTGGCTCAGTATCCATTGCATGGAGCGGATATCATGATTTTTTTGTTTGTTTTACTTTTTAAAAATTTTTTTGTAGAGACAGGGTCCCACTGTGTTGCCTAGGCTGGTCTCAAACTCCTTGGTTCAAGTGCTTCTCCCACCTCAGCCTCTCAAAGTGCTGGGATTATAGGCAGGAGCCACTGCACCAGGCCTGGATTTTGATTTTTTAAAAGTAATCTCCTAATGTTGTATGGTTTGGTTGTTTCCAGTTTTTCACCATCATTAGCAATAAACATTTTTCTATGTATCCTTCTGCTCATCTCCCTAATTATTTTTTTAGCACCCGCAAGTAGAATTTTGCATCTAAGGAAGAGCTACATTGTCAAGGCTTTTGCTATATTCACTGCCAAATTTCATTAGAAAGTTGTACAAATACACACCCCTGGCAGCAGTGTATGAGAATGCTATAATAAAGGCTTTGGGCCAAGTTGACGATTATGACCAAAAAAAAAAAAAAAAAAAAATCAAGAAGATAAGTGTTTGCTAAAGGCTCTCCCTACGCCAGCTGTGTTTATTTGTTGAACTCTATCACCATGTTCCTTGGCCCAAACACTGAAGGTCCTTTAGATTCTTAGTTTATTTAGTGCCTCTTTCAACACTCTAGTACTTTGACCCCAATCTTATCTGAAGGAAAGAGGATTTCTGGTAAATACGGTTTCCAATTTGGAAACTCAACCCAAGCGCTTCCATCCCTCATTCCAGTGTGGACCATCTCTGTGGTTTTAACTGCTGGGGATGAGTCAGAAAGTGATGCTGGCTGAGTTGGAACTGAGAACTGTAATGCTTATAACAAATAAAAGAGAAGGTTTGAGTTGAAAAAGTCATGTTCCGAGGTACAAAGGAAAAACCAATAACAACCCAGAGTTTGGAGTTTCATTCTGCCCTGCCTCTGATAATATCACTATGGTGATGTTCTCCATAAACAATTGCAAAATAGCAAGATGAAAAGGAACAAGCAAGTTCCACCCAGGCGATCTGGAGTTATTTTAGGGATCAAGGCAATGTCATCTGGGGTAAATATGGAATGCAAAATCTGTTCTTGTAATAATCATCCACTTCTTTTGTGAGTCTGAACAAAGACCTGGCAAATCAGTCGTTTTGTGCTCAAAGAAGCACTGACCCAGTGTTCTCAGGGCCAAAGAGAAAGTGAAGCCAAAAAAAAAAAAAAAAAGAAATGATGGTTAATAACAGATGCTGGGATTATTCTTCTCACACCCTTGGACTCTGAGACTCCACTGAGCCTGGTGTGGAGTCCAAGCGGGTGGAACAAGGGTGATGTTCTTGGGAAGGGTTGGCCTAGTTGAGAGGCTGGGATGGGGACCCCGGGGAGCTGAGCTTGGTTGCCTGCCCTCGACCTTGATTCTTGGGCCAGAGGTGGTGGAGGGAAGCATCTTCAAGGCCATGTTCTGTCTCTGGAGCATCACCATCTGCTGCAGATGACATTTACTGCTCCTATCCTCATGCTATTCTCTTTGAACCCCTGAATCAGCGAGCCCCAGTCCAAAAAGCAGAGCTAGCTATTTTTTGCATCAAGAAAAAAAATGTCAGGAAATATGCTTGCTGAATTCTTTGCTGACCCTGAAACGCTTCCTCTTAGCACTTAACTCCTGTTCTTCCCTTCTTCTCTCTGCTGCCTTCTCTTCTAGGCCACTAAATTGCAAGCACCACTATCTTCTCTAGTGAAGATGCTCAAGGGAAGGGCTGTACTCAGCCATGGAGGCTGGCACAGTGCCTGGGGCACGCAAGTTTCTCCGTAAATGTTAGCTCATAGGAGGTGAATTCAAAATCCCATGCCTACCCTAAAATGGACATTTCTCTGGCAGATTTGAGACTGAGGCTATTTGTTCATTCATTCATTCAACGAATATTTATTGAGCACCTACTAGAAACCAGAACTTGTGCTAGGGACTGGAGCTGTAAGGGAAACAAAATCCCAGGGCCCTGTCCTTATGGAGATTACATTCT